>NC_064628.1:710788824-712038824 GCF_023864275.1 Schistocerca cancellata
ATTTTACCCCTGCCACCTTCAGAATTTGAAAGAGAGCATTCCAGTCATTATTGTCAAAAGCTTTCTCTAAGTCTACAAACGCTAGAAACGTAGGTTTCCCTTTCCGTAATCTATTTTCTAAGATAAGTCGTAAGGTCAGTATTGCCTCACGTGTTCCAACATTTCTACGGAATCCAAACTGATCTTCCTCGAGGTCAGCTTCTACCAGCTTTTTCATTTGTATGTAAAGAATTCGCGTTAGTATTTTGCAGCTGTGACTTACTAAATTGATAGTTCGGTAATTTTCACATCTGTCAACACCTGCTTTCTTTGGGATTGGAATTGTTATATTCTTCTTGAAGTCTGAGGGAATTTCGCCTGTCTCATACATCTTGCTCACCAGATGGTAGAGTTTTGTTACGACTGGCTCTCCCAAGGCTGTCAGTAGTTCTAATGGAATTTTGTCTACTCCCGGGGCCTTGTTTCGACTTAGATCTTTCAGTGCTCAGTCAAACTCTTCACACAGTATCATATCTCGTCTTTCATCTTCATCTACATCCTCTTCCATTTCCATAATATTGTCCTCAAGAAGATCGCCCCTGTATAGACCCTTTATATACTCCTTCCATCTTTTTGCTTTCCCTTCTTTGCTTAGAATTGGGTTTCCATCTGAGCTCTTCATATTCATACAAGTGGTTCTCTTTCCTCGAAAGATCTCTTTAATTTTCCTGTAGGCAGTATCTATCTTACCCCTAGTGAGATAAACCTTTACATCCATACATTTGTCCTCTAGCCATCCCTGCTTAGCCAATTTACACTTCTTGTCAATCACATTTTTGAGACGTTTGTATTCCTTTTTGCCTGCTTCATTTACTGCATTTTGATATTTTATCCTATAACAATTAAATTCAGTATCTCTTCTGTTACCCAAGGATTTCTACTAGCCCTCGTCTTTTTACCTACTTGATCATCTGCTGCCTTCACTATTTCATCCGTCAAAGCTACCCATTCTTCCTCTACTGTATTTCTTTCCCCCATTCCTGTCAATTGTTCCCTTATGCTCTCCCTGAAACTCTGTACAACCTCTGGTTTAGTCAGTTTATCCAGGTCCCATCTCCTTAAATTCCCACCTTTTTGCAGTTTCTTCAGTTTTAATCTACAGTTCATAACCAACAGATTGTGGCCAGAGTCCACATCTGCCCCTTGAATGTCTTACAATTTAAAACCTGGTTCCTAAATCTCTGTCTTACAATAATATAATCTATCTGTAACCTTCTAGTATCTCCAGGATTCTTCCATGTATACAACCTTCTTGTATGATTATTGAAACAAGTGTTAGCTATGATTAAGTTATGCTCTGTGCAAAATTCTACCAGGCGGCTTCCTCTTTCATTTCTTAGCCCCAATCCATTTTCACCTACTACCTTTCCTTCTCTTCCTTTTCCTACTGTCGAATTCCAGTCTCACATGACTATTAAATTTTCGTCTCCCTTCACTACCTGAATAATTTCTTTTATCTCACCATACATTTCATCAGTTTATTCATCATCTGCAGAGCCAGTTGGCATATAAACTTGTACTACTGTAGTAGGCATGGACTTCGTGTCTATCTTGGCCACAATAATGCGTTCACTATGCTGTTTGTAGTAGCTTACACGCACACCTATTTTTTTATTCATGATTAATCCTACTCCTGCATTACCCCTATTTGATTTTGTATTTATAACCCTGTATTCACCTGACCAGAAGTCTTGCTCCTCCTGCCACCGAACTTCACTAATTCCAACTATATCTAACTTTAGCCTATCCATTTCCCTTTTTAAATTTTCTAACCTACCTGCACAATTAAGGGATCTGACATTGCACGCTCCGATCTGTAGAACGCCAGTTTTCTTTCTCCTGACAACGACGTCCTCCTGAGTAGTCCCCGCCCGGAGATCCGAATGGGGGACTATTTTACCTCCGGAATATTTTACCCAAGAAGACTCCATCATCATTTAATTATACAGTAAAGCTGCATGCCGTCGGGAAAAATTACGGCTGTAGTTTGCCCTTGCTTTCAGCCGTTTGCAGTACCAGCACAGCAAGGCCGTTTTGGTTAGTGTTATAAGGCCAGATCAGTCAAGCATCCAGACTGTTGCCCCTGCAACTACTGAAAAGGCTGCTGCCCCTCTTCAGGAACCACACGTTTGTCTGGCCTCTGAGCAGATACCTCTCCGTTGTGTTTGCACCTACGGTACGGCCATCTATATCGCTGAGGCACGCAAGCCTCTCCACCAACGGCTAGGTCCATGGTTCAATTATTAGTAATTGTTTTTACAGGTACTTATATGTACATCTACATCCACAGCGGTACTCGACAAACCCATGTGAAGCGCGTGGTAGAGGGTACTTCCCATTGTATCAAGTATTTGTGCTTTTCCACATTGCTTTTACGTATGGACCACGGGCAGAACTATTGCTTAAACGCCACTGTACTTGCTGTTGTTAGTCTGACCTCTTCTTCACGATCTGGAAGGAGGATACCTACTAGGCTGCAGTTCGTTCCTCAGTTCATCACTTTAAACTGTTTCTTGAAACTTTCCAACCAGGATTTCACGAAATAGTTCACGTTCATCTTCAAGCGTCTGCTACTTTTGTTCTTTCAGCAACTCTGTGATATTCTTTCATCGGTCAGACAAAACTGTGACAATTCGAGCTGCCCTTCTCTGTATATGTTCAATATCCCCTGTTAGTCTTCTTTGGTACGCGTCTTAGACAGCTGAGCAATATTCTAAGGTGGGTGGCACAAGAATTGATCGTTTCATATCATATCCCTGCAAACTGTTACATCCAGATATTTATATGAGTAGAGCGGTTCCACCTGTGACTCATTTATATTTTAGTCATAGGGTACTACGATTTTTCTTGTTGTGAAGTGCACTATTCGATATTTCAGAACACAGAAAGTAAGTTGCCGATGTTTGCACCACTCTGAATTCTTATCAACCTGTGACCGAATATTTGTGCAGTTTTTTCTTTCCAGACAGAACTTCATTACAGATACCTTCATTATCTGTGAAAAGTTTAGGCTAGTGTTAATATTATCTGCAACGTCATTAAGGCACTTGTAAAGTTATTATTTCTAAATCTACCAGTGTCTCTTCCCCCTCTCCCCCCCTCCCCCCCCCCCCCCCCAAGGTAACATGATAACATGCTGCGTTCACAAACTTTATGCAACATGCGATAGTTTATCGTTAATAAACATATTTGCTGTACAGTATCAAATGCACTTCAGAAATCAAGAAAAACTGCATCTACCTGACTAGATTTCAGCACGTCATGTGCGAAAAGTGCAAGTTGGATTTCACATGATCGACGTTTTCGGAATCAATTCTGGCTGGCGTGGAGGAGACAATTTTGTTCGAGATACCTTATTATCTTTGAGCGCAGAAGATTTTAAAAGTTCCACATTAAATGGCTGTCAAGGATGTTGGTAGTTTTTTGGATATCTTCCGTCTCCCTTCTTGTACACACATGTCAACTGTGCTTTCCTCCAACCACTGCGCATGGTTTTTTGCTCGAAGGATCTACAATATGTTACTATTGAAAGAGGGACTAACAGCCGCAAATTCAATGTCGAATGTGATAGGGATAACATCGGCTCCTAGAGCTTTATTCAGTTTTAACGGTTTCAGCTCTTTCTCAAAGCCACTGACATTAATATCTATCTCAATCATTTTTGTAGAGGTACGACAATTATGTTGAAGTAGTCCTGGATTTTCTTTGTAAAGGAAAATTTGAAAACGGAGTTCAAATGGTTCAAATGGCTCTGAGCACTATGGGACTCAACATCTTAGGTCATAAGTCCCCTAGAACTTAGAACTACTTAAACCTAACTAACCTAAGGACATCACACACACCCATGCCCGAGGCAGGATTCGAACCTGCGACCGTAGCAGTCCCGCGGTTCCGGACTGCAGCGCCAGAACCGCTAGACCACCGCGGCCGGCGAAAACGGAGTTAAACTTTTCTACTTTTGTTTCGCTACCCTCTATTTTAGCTCCCGTCTCGTCCATCAGTGTCTGGGAACTAACTATTGTTCCACCCGCAGCCTTTACATATGACCAGAATATCTTTGGGTTTTGTGATTTTTCGACAATATTCTGATACGATAATCGCTGACAGACTGACGCATTGCTCTCTTGGCAGCTAAACGTATTAAATTCAGCATCTCTTTTTCTATAGCCCAGTACTTATTTTTCACCTATTATGCAATAGACTCTGTTTCTTGATTTGATGTTGATTTATGGCGGAGGATGCTCTCTTTTTGTTGAGAAGTTTTTTTACATTGACTGTATACTATGGAGGTCTCTCCTATCATGACCTATTCTACTACGTATACATCTATCTAGTACGTACGGGGGTCGTCGTCTGCAGAACCCTATGTTACTAACTATTCTTCTTGGATAGTTCTACTAGCTACACATATATCTAGTAAAACATGTCTTGATGGGGGGTACCTCCATATTGTACTCTCACTGTAATAAACTTTTCAAGAAATAGACTCTATAGCATAATAGGTGTAAAATAAGCAATGGGCTATAGAAAAAGATATGCTGAATGTAACACGTCTAGCCAGCCTCTGTGGCCGAGCGGTTCTAGGCGCTTCAGTCCGGAACCGTGCTGCTGCTACGGTCGCAGTTCGAATCCTGCCTTGGGCATGGATGTGTGTGATGCCCTTAGGTTAGTTAGGTTTAAGTAGTTCTGATTCTAGGGGACAGATGACGTCAGATGTTAAATCCCATAGTGCTCAGAGCCACTTGAACCAATTTTGTAACACGTCTATCTGCCAGAGTTCTTTGGTATATTCCTGTCCAAAGATAAATATTGAAGTTTCTCACTGCTACATGGTACTACTCGTCAAATCCTTCCACTTTTGCGGACATTCTTAAACAGGTCACGTCTATTTGTTGCCATTAGACGTAATACATTTCCAACATGAATTGGGTTCCGAACTATCTGCTTTAGGTCGTTTTCAGAGAAGACATTAAGTAATGTTTTGCGAGATGTCGTGTCAAGCCTACCGCTAACAAAACTGTAATTTTACCAATCGGTTGATGGATGATTAACGTCTCCCCTGATAATTACAGTATGCCTGGGGAACTGTGAACGAACGAACTAACGTTTTTTCTCAAGTTTTCGGTTCTATTTTGAAGTGAGTCCGGTGGTCAATAGAAGGATCCAAATATAAAATGGTTCAAATGGCTTTGAGCACAATGGAACTTAACATCTGAGGTCATCAGCCCCCTAGAACTTAGAACTACTGAAACCTAACTAACCTAAGGACATCACACACACCAATGCCCGAGGCAGGATTCGAACCTGCGACCGTAGCAGTCGCGCGGTTCCGGACTGACGCGCCTAGAACCGCTCGGCGATCCAACTATAAGTTTATGATCACCTCTGATAGTGATTCTAGGCTAAAAATCTCGGATGTAGCTTCAGTTTCTATATCGGTGCATAAGAGTTCCTTATCTACTACGTCATTTCCCACTGGCGTTTCCTTTCAATATATGCGTAAATTATCCCATAAAAATTTCACTGCTGTGAGTTTCGTATTTCAACCAGAATTCTGTAGCTAGTGTTACGTGATCTCCACTGACTTTTTAGAAGCGCTTCTGACTCTTGCATTTTGCGAATGGTTCCGCAGTTAAGCCTCAGAATTTTAATACTGTCGCCTGGGGAGGACATTGCTTTCTGTCTTACATTGATACTTCTGGGTCTCCTACAATTATCGTTGTCTGGACCGTACGGACAGTCACTAAAAAAATAAATAAAAATAAAAAAGAGGGGAGGGTGGCACCGAGTGGTGCCTGACCCATTTAGGAGGCCCTTGAGTTTGCAATCCCATGGCGCAAGTGTCAGAAGCCGAACTCGTCACAGAAACTTCGAGCATCTGGTTGAAACGATCCACTCGTCTACATCCATTTAACTAAGATTTTCTTCTGTTGCGGTGCAAGGTCTCAAAATACCTATTACATTGTCTACAAGTTTCATTCTGAGCTTCAGTATTTCTTAATTTCTTTTCATAATGAGACATGTAAGTCCAACAGTACAGGACTCATTTCCACTCCCGCAACAAATACTCGACGTCCCGCGTAGTCACTGTTTTCTCCACAGTGAGACACAAAAAGAAAACTTTTACTAAACTGAACACTAATAATAAACAGTGGGCAGAAACCGTGAAAAGCAGCTGTTATTGGATCGAAAGATCGAAACTATCGCACTTCCGACACCATACGGGGCGAGGATAGGAGAACAGGTAGACATGCAGGATAATTGCGTTCCTGAGAACCAAAATTTGACCAGGTAAAAGCCTTGACGTTTCCGAGATTCTCGTATCCAGCCATCGGACCTTTGACTGCCCCATTTGCGGCTAGTATTATCTCAATAGTGATCCGTCATTCTTCTCTGTTCCCCTTATATAATTTCCTTATCCCTTCACGTGCCCGGAAAGCCCACAGGTATCAATCAGTCTCGCGGTGCGCAGCGGTAGATAATGTTTTGGCTCGTAAGTGTATATAGAAATTAGATAAATGGCATAATGATGGGGGAGTTACCTGAGTACAAATGACAGCTCCGCTAATGCGCTGCCCTTTTATACCTTGTGTGCTCGGTACTACTACTTAACGCCTGCAGAGCATGTAGACTTCTGTTTTATATGAGGAGAGCAGAAGGAAATGAGGAACAGTAATTGAAAAACACACACACACACACACACACATTACAAATTAAAAGCTGTAATGTTGCATTTCGTTCCGACCTTGAACGACACATTCAGAACCTCTTTGATATCGATTCATAACTGATGTAACGAAGTACACCAGGTAAGTGCTCCGCAAACGGGGCCCTGCTTCAGTTCGATGAGTGGATGCCTCAGTGAAACTGTTCCTAAATACGTGCACCATCCAGCATGATATTTTTAATTTTAGGAACTGTGTTCTATTCAAATTTCTGCAAATCGTGAGAACTCACACTGTCTGCGCAGAAGAGGGGACAAATGGTTGAAATGGCTCTGAGCACTATGGGACTTAAACTTCTGAGGTCATCAGACCCCTAGAACTTAGAACTACTTAAAGCTAACTAACCTAAGGACATCACACACATCCATGCCCGAGGCGGGATTCGAACCTGCGACCGTAGCGGTCGCGCGGTGCCAGACTGTAGCGCCTAGAAAAGAGGGGACATTCCCTGTTACTGAAATTGTAATCCCAGGAAAGACATATACTATGAATATGAAATGTATTTGCAGCTGGGAATATGAACAACCATCGGCTGTATAATGGAATGACGACAATGAATCTATGTGCCGGACCGAGACTCGAACCCGGATATGCCGCTCTACGTGAGCGGTCGTCATAATCGCTTTGACTATCCGTGTGCGCTTCAATGGCCAGATCCAAACTTCAATATGTCTCCGTTGCTGTGTCTCAACTTGTATGTAATTCCCGTCCTGGGGCTGACATTTTATTTGTCAGTCGCTGCTACTATCAGCGGATAAATATGACATTCCAGTGTCTGTGTTTTATTTATCCGCCGGTACCAGGCACCGACTTTCAGTTAAAATATTCTCCCCTGTACGTGAATTACACTAAATGTGTACGGGAAAAGGCTGTAAAGCAGGAACGATGAGTCTGGTCCGAGTATGAAGCGTGCACGGATAGCCAAAGCAGTTAAGGTGTAAAGAGGGGAAATACCGGTTCGGATACTGATGCGGCGCAAATGTTCATTGTCGTCATTCTCTTATACAGCTATCGTTGTTCGTATTCGCAACTGCGAATACATTTAACGTGTTTCATGACTGCTGTAGTCACAACAATCCCTGTTGCATCGGTCATGGATGCATCGTACATCGTAACAGCAAAGGCACGGTAGTGTCTAATATACTATGTATTCCGACCAGTGAGTCATGACTCTTCATCTTATAATGTCGTTGAAACTGGGTCTTCCCCACGGGGATTGCCCATGCGTGACAAGAGAACTTTCAGAGTGGAGCACAGCCACAGAGATTCTTCAGAGAAAAGTTTTGACTGATGTTGCTCGTCCCCTCTGCGGACTGCATCTTCTGTGCAGTCATAAAACTCGTGGCAGTCCATAAAACGGTGACGCGGGAGTACGGTTTTCCCTATGATGTCCGGCGCCGCCACCCACAGCGAGATGCAGCGTGCCAACGTATCTGGGGCAGAAATGTCGTAAAACGTCTGTAGCTGTTCTTCTATGCTGTTACCCTCTGCTACTTGCTTCGGTGAGTTCTGTTTTATGTGTAAAGTAATGCCCCTCTCATTCTAATGTGCGGTAGTGTAACGAGACGTTTAATGCATCATTGTGAAACAACTATGCATTTATCAGTGTTTATCCATGTATTCTGACTTAAGTGCTTTTAACATCGTTTTATGCGAGCGTATATACCCTGAAGAGCCAAAGAAACTGGTATACTAGCCTAACATCGTGTAGAGTCTCCACGTGCAAGCAGAAGTGCCGCAACACGGTGTGGCATAGACTCGACTAATGTCAGAAGTAGTGCTGGGGGCAACTGCCACCATGAACAATGCAGAGCTGTCCATAAATCCGTAAGAGTACGAGGGGTGGAAATCTCTGCTGAACAGCACGTTGCAAGGAATCCCAGATATGCTTAATAATTTGCGTTTCTGGGGAGTTTGGTGGCCAGCGGAAGTGTTTTAACTCAGGAGAGTGTTTCTGGAGCCACACTGTAGCAATTCTGGACGTGTGGGGTGTCGCATTGTCCTTCTGGAATTGCCGAAGTCCATCGGATGCACAACTGACAAGAATGGATCCAGGTGATCAGACAGGATGCTTCCGCACGTATCATCTGTCAGAGTCCTATCTAGTAGAATCAGGGTCCCATTCCACTACAACTGCACACGCCGTACACCATGAAACTTCTTTTTAACAAAAATTTTCTGCTTATATTGCTGAGTGAAATTGACTATATTGTATCTTAACTATCCTTTATCATTTCATTTCTGACCTACAGAATTTGCCCTGACTAATACAGCTCAAACTTATTCTATTCATTAATGATCCACAATATCCCAGCGTAGCGCAATCACACTGCTCAAAAAGTGATAATCTCACTCCAAATACTTAATACAAAAGTATGGCCCTGAGTTAGAAGAAATCCTAACAATACCCCACATATTTCATAAGTCACTTATCACACAAAAATCTTCATTACACGAACTACAGCAGAGCCGCAAGCACCAATACTGCCAGCTAAATAAAAGATACTAACTTCTGTAAGCTGTAACTACTAATAGGCATGCGTTAGCAAAGGTAACGAAATTTTACCTTAATGAAGTGACAACCACTTCAAAAAAAATTATGTAACCATCAGTAATAAATCTCCGTGACGGATACACTTTCAGACCGTCCGCTCGTGCCAATACTGCAAACCTCCAACACTGCTTATTATTAACCTCTAACCTCTATCACTGTTGACTACTCACTCTCAATTTCCATCACTGTTGGTTGTTCAACTCCAACTTCCATCACCGCTGACTTAACTTCCAACTGTTGGTCCGACCAGCCACAGAGTCTCTTACAGAGTGCGCACAGCGCTGTCAGAGTTATTAATGCAAACACATAAACAGCCTACTTACAATCATTACACAGCCTCCATCAGCTTGAACAGTCCCCTGCTGAAATGCAGGGTCTATGGATTCATGAGGTGGTCTCCATACCCGTACATGTCCACCTGCTCGATACAATTTAAAAAGAGAGTCGTTCGACCAGGCAACATGTTTCCAGTCATCAAAAGTCCAATGTCGGTATTAAAGGATCCAGACGAGGTGTAAAGCTTTGTGTCATGCAGTCATCAAGCAGTTGGCCTTCGGCTCCGAAAACCAACATCGATGACGTTTCGTTGAATGGTTCGCATGCTGACTTTGTTGATGGCCCAGCACTGCAGTTTGCAGAACGGTTGAACTTTTGTCACATTGAACGATTCTCTTCAGTCGTCGTTGGTCCCGTTATTGCAGGAGCTTTTTCCGGCCATAGCGATGTCGGAGATTTGATGTTGTACCGGATTCCTGATATGCATGGTACACTCGTGAAATGGTCGTATGGGGAAATCCCCACTTGATCGCTACCTCGCAGATGCTGTGTCCCATCGCCCGTGCCGCGATTATAACGCCACGTTCAAACTCAGTTAAATCTTGATAACCTGCCAATGTAACAGCACTAACCGATCTAACAACTGCGCCGGACACTTGTCTTACTTATATAGGTGTTGCCGACCGCAGCGCCACACTGGACTCGCATTCGGGGGGACGACGGTTCAATCCCGCGTCCGGCCATGCTGATTTAGGTTTTCCGTGATTTCCCTAAATCCCTAAAGGCAAATGCCAGGATGGTTCCTTTGAAAGGGCACGGCCGACTTCCTTCCCCGTCCTTCCCTAATGCGATGACCTCGCTGTCTGGTCTCCTCCCCCCAAAACAAACCAACCCGCAACGCCGTATTTTGCCGGCTTACATATCCCTGTATTTGAATACGTATAGCAATACCAGTTTCTTTGGCGCTTCAGTGTAGTTGATGAATCGTTGTAATATGGTAATAGCGGCACGGGGCGTGTAGGGAGAAGGGAGGAGATACGTACATAAATTCCCAAAAGTCTTCCGCCACCTAACTACATAATCTGAAAAAGGGATTTCAACGACCGATTCTACTTTATAAAGTTTGAAGTGAACTGCATTACATAATACGGATATAAATATCTGCGGTTCTATTCCCTATCGCAGTTCCCACTTCTTTCATCTCTGGCACTTTAATGTGAAAAATGATGGTTTGCAACGTGGTTCAGAGTCCACGTTAAACTGTAGTTTTATTGGGCACACCACACTCTATAGGACCATAGCACAGTGAAGTACAGTGGCGTTCAAACGAACGTTCGGACTGACGACAGCTTTACTACATGTTGTCTACGCAAGACGTTGGATCAAAAACGATTGTACGGGCTTATGTTGGCATATGAATGTATGGGATCCATATAACGCCATATTAACAGGCGTTATGCAGAGTATACACATTAGTTCGAGGTGGGTGATCACAGGCTTATTTGACTGGAAAGAGATTGGTTGGATGGTTTGGGGAAGGGGACCAAACAGCGGTCATCGGTCCCATCTGTTTACGGAAGGATGGGGAAGGAAGTCGGCCGTGCCCTTTCCAATGAAGCATTCTGGAATTTGCCTGAAGCGACCTAGGGAAATGACGGAAAATCTAAGTCAGGATGGCCGGACGCGGGTTTGAATCGCAGTCCTCACGAATGCGAGTCCAGTGTGCTAACTACCGCGCCACATCCCTCGGTCTGAAAAGAAGGTACAATAGAAATGCTGAGAAATCTTTACAGCCCGACATTCCAAGAAAGGCGCGAAAACCTACTCAGAAAACTCCCATAACCAGCTTTCATGATGGAAACAACGCCTTAAAAATGGTTCAAATGGCTCTGAGCACTATGCGACTTAACTTCTGAGGTCATCAGTCGCCTAGAACTTACAACTAATTAAAACTTAGTAACCTAAGGACATCACACGCCTAGAACCACTCGGCCACTCCGGCCGGCACAACGCCTTAAATTATCGACTCTTCTCAAGAGAAAATTACCCAAGACGTACGAGGTATACTATCCAATGAAGAGTATCTGACCATCTATTACTGGCCTTTACGAGGGGTTCTTTCCGCTGATTTCATGAGATTTTTTAGAGCCACCCTCCGCACTGCTCGACGGTCAGTGCTCGTCAGTACGTGAAGTATGCCTGAACTTGGTTTAACTGTGGTTGTTCCTTCGCATTTCCACTTGACAGCCACATCACCAGCAGTCGACTTGGGCAGCTTTAGAAGGGATGAAATGTCTGATGAATTTCATACTGCTTCCCTACTGGTAACACAATACTCTTCGCCTCCTTTTATACTGGCGGGTCTTCCTCTCGTGACATATGGTGGCCAATTGCGTATCACATAGTAGTGTCTGGATACTTTTGATCAGGTGGTATATTTTCCTCCGTTTCATCCACGAACAGCAACAGTGAAATACGCTCTGCTACACATTTCATGGTGATTTTCATACAACAGATTGTGGCTGAACGGGTTGGTCTCTCATTGCCCTTTAAACAATCAGTCCACCTACCTGGATAGGTTTCAGGTATTCTACCTCTTCACTCTGCAATGGTAGAACTAGTTTAGCCGACATAAGCAACGATGACGAAAATTCGGTTAAATATCTACCACGCAAAGGCCACATAATTCCAGTCTGTGGGTAGTAGCTGAAAGTTAGTTTAACTATCGAGCGTTCAGGATTCTTGCATGACTCGTTTGAAAAAATGTCTAGTATTTCCTTTAAGCTGGTTTATTGTCTTTAAAATACGGAAAATGGCTATCAAGTCCGTATTTAATAGCCCGACATCAATTATACAATGTGTCTGACTAACCCTGTTACAGTCACTAACTCACCACAGCTTGTGAATTAACACATTCAGTCGTTCACTAGCCTTTTTGCAAACAAGTGCTCGCCATGATGCCTCGTAATCTGCAAGAAACACGCCACGCGGAATTTATGTACGACATGAAATGTCCACACGCGAATGTCTCCTAAAATAAACCACTCACAAAGCTCCAACTTTCACGAAATACTGAATACTGTAGTCGCTTTTCGTCAACGACACAAGATCCGATCGAACGCGCGAGTTTCTTCATGTTATCTCAAATCTGATCATCGCCGTCTATCATAGGTGTATAGCAGAAGACGGCTCCCAAGGGACTATATCGACTCCTAGACCACAGGCGCAAAGCCCTACTCAGAAGTGAGGGAAATGCTGAATTCCTATTGAATAGCACGTTAAGCAGCCAATCAGATCATCTCGAGCACTTCTGAAATCTCGTAATTCCGAAATTAAATAAAATTTAATGAAAACAACATACGATTCCTCTCCACAAAATAAATTATTAATAAATTTAATACTCAACGCCACTTCTGACTGCCTACTACAAAATCGAGCACGCTCGGCCATACGTCACAAATTCCACTATTGCACAACTCTCTCAGGCATACATTTACACAGTTTTAGTAAAATACCATACTCTCACTATGCGTATGTCCTCTTTTCACTCTCTGTCTCTTTAACGACGTCAGAAATTTGTGGTAATGAAACTAAGGAAAATTCCAAAAAATTAGATTATATGAAACTGTCCTATTGGTTGTAGTTTCAGTCGATACTATAGATTGATAGATTACAGCCCCTGACTCTGTTTCAGAATGACAGCACGGTTATTATGTGTTTCAGGTAAAAATTGATATCTCCGCCGTGCGGAGTGGCCGTGCGCTTTGAGGCGCCATGTCACGGGCTGCGCTGCCCTTCCAGCCGGAAGTTCGAGTCCTCGGGCAAGTGTGTGAGTGTGAGTGTGTGTGTGTGTGTGTGTGTGTGTGTGTGTGTGTGTGTGTTGTTCTTAGCATAAGTTAAAAATGGCTCTGAGCACTATGGGACTTAACTTCTAAGGTCATCAGTCCCCTAGAACTCAGAACTACTTAAACCTAACTAACCTAAGGACATGACACACATCCATGCCCGAGGCAAGATTCGAACCTGCGACAGTAGCGGTTAGCGGTCACGCGGTTCCAAACTGAAGCGCTTAGAACCGCACGGCCACACCGGCCGGCAGCATAAGTTAGTTTAAGTTAGTTCAAGTGGTGTGTAAGTCTAGGGACCGATGACCTCAGCAGTTTGGTCCGTTAGGAATTCACACACATTTGAACATTTGATATCTCCTAAAGTATTGAAATTATTGATTTGAAATTTTAACAGCATAGTTGTGTTAACCATAGAGTGTGGTATACTAGGTATGAAGAAGTTCGATTAACATATCATAGTACATCCTCAGATTTGTAGAGAGTACGTGCAACGCAGGCCATTGCACGCACCATTAGGCTAGTGCTCGGCCCAGTAGCCAGCGTCAGAACCAAAGTATGCTTTCCTCCAGGCTCCACGGAAAGCTACGCTTTCAATGCAAGATGACAACTCGTAATGATTTGCTACGTTACAAGATGTACATGTAGAACGATCCGTGTGTGCATGTCTGTCTGACTCAAAAATTCAAGTTAGCAGTATAACCATTTAGTTTCTACAGACTTCCAAAGTTTCTACTAAGACACACAAAGCTGCGATGAAGTCTATATTTCCATCCCTATTTAAATCTATACTCCACAAGCCATCTAGTGGTGTGTGGTGTAGGGTAATTTGTGTAACACTGTAACTTCCCGTTTCCCTGCACGAATCGCGAATGGTGAGCAGGAAGCACGATGATTGGTAAACCTCCGTGTGGGTTCTAATCTCTTTAATTTTACCGTCGTTCGCTATTATCGACCAGTAAGCAGGAGGCAGCAACCCATTGGTTGAATCTTCTGGGAATGTACGCTCTCGGTATCTTAACAGTAAACCACACCGCAACGCACAGCGCCTCTCTTATGGCGTCTGGCAAAGAAGTTAGGTCAGCGTCACCGCGACGCTTTGTCGCTTGATAAACGAACCTGTGACAAAACGTGATGCTGTTCTTTGGATTCTCGATCAAACGCTATGTGGTAATTATCCCAGACTGACAGATAAGTACTCAGGCGTAGGTCGAACTAGGGTTTTGTAAGCTAACTCTTCCGCGGGCTCACTACACTTCCTAGGGATTCCTCCAGTGAATCTCAGCCTGGAATCTGCCTTTCCTGCGACTGGTTTTATGTTGTCGTTCCATTTTAAATCGCTCCCTGCCCGTTCTCCCAGTGACGTAATGGATGTGACTGATTTCAGTGCATGTTCGCAGTCATATAAGCACGTAATAACAAGCCTTTCCGCCTTTTGATGCGCAACTCCTTACATTTGTTTACGTTGAGGATTAACTGTCAATTTCTGCAGATATTCTTGCATTTCGATGTATACAACAGTATCGTCCACGAACAGTTTCATTTAGCTTCCGACGCTGTCTGTTGGGTCATATGTATGAAGGCACCTGTAACACTCCCTTGGGACATGCCCAAAAAATTTACTTTTGCGTGTGAAGAATTCCCTCCATGAAGAATGACAGAATGTTTTATACAGGCTGTATCAAAAATAATCATCCGATTTTTTAAAAAAAATCGTAGCTATAATGTTATTTGAGTTATGTGCGGGAAGCCCGCCCGGTTGGCCGTGCGGTCTAACGTACGGCTTTCCGGGCGGGAAGGAACGCCTGGTACCCGGCGGATTTGTGTCGAGGTCCGGTGAGCCGGCCAGTCTGTGAATGGTTTTTAGGCGGTTTTCCACCTGCCTCGGCGAATGCGGGCTGGTTCCCCTTATTCCGCCTCAGTTACATTATGTCGGCAATTGCTGCGCAAACAAGTTCTCCACGTACGCATACACCACCATTACGCAAACATAGGGGTTACACGCGTCTGGTGTGAGACGTTCCCTGGGGGGTTCACCGGGGGCCGAACCGCACAATAACCCTGGGTTCGGTGTGGGGCGGCAGAGGGGTGAAGTGGATTGCGGTAGTCGTCGTGGGGTTGTGGACCACTGCGGCTGCGGCGGGGACGGAGTCTTTCCGTCGTTTCTAGGTCCCCGGTTAACATACAATACAATACGTGTGGGAACAAAGTTCTGTTGGAAAGAGTATATTCTCGAGTATTACATGGTTCCCACTAGGTAGCAGCAGTATGCGCCTACTTCAGCTCTAGTAAAAATGTTGTCGGGAAAATAGAAAGCGTTTTGTGTTCTAAATTTTGCACAGTGTGAGTCAGTAATAACTGTTCAGCGTGACTCTGGTGCTAGGTGTGGTTTGGATCCTTGTACAACACGGAGCTTTATACGATGGCACGTACAATTCCGAGATACAGGATGTCTGTGTAAAGGCAAATCGCCGGGCCGTCACCGAGTGTCTGACACAAACGTCGAACGTATCCGCCATAGTTTCAAAAGGAGTTCGCAGAAATCCGTTCGCCGTACGACTCGACAGCTCAACATGTCCTTGATGTCCTCTGTCATTGACGTTTACACATGCAATCATACAAAATTCAGCTACAGCAAGCTCTTCTTGACGGTGACAAAGAACAACGTGTGGAGTTCTGTAATTTCGTTCTTGGCAAGATGGAGGATGACTGTTTTCTTCCACGCTTAGTGTTTAGTGACGGGACTACATTCCATTTAAATGAAAAGGTGAACCGTCATAATGTGAGAATATGCGGTACGAAATAACCACATAAAGTTTCAGAACATGAGAGGGACGCTCCAAAATTTAATGTGTATTGTGAAGTTTCACAGGAAAAGTTGTATGGTCCATTTTTCTTTGCCGAGAACACTGATACAGGAAGTTCGTATCTCGTTATGGTTGAGAACTTTCTTTTCCCATAGTTGGAGACTGATTCGAACAACTTCATTTACCAACAGGATGGGGCACCGCCACATTGCCATCTGGAAGTACGGAAATTTTTAAATCAAAGGATTACTGAACGATGGATCGGTCGCACTGGACCAAATGATTCAGCCGTACATTTTTGGCCTCCAAGGACACCGGACCTGACTGTGTGTGATTATGGGGGCTTTATAAAACACTCTGTTTGTGAGCCTACGTTACTAACCATGTCATGAGACATCGCATCAGCAGCTGTGGAATCTGTAACTCAAGACATGCTCGATGCAGTGTGGCAACAATTTGAATACCGCATTAACATATGCCGTGCATCTCAAGTGGGGCATGGGCTTAACATCTGAAGTCATCAGTCCACTAGAACTTAGAGCTACTTAAACCTAACTAACCTAAGGACATCACACACATCCACGCCCGAGGCAGGATTCGAACCTGCGACCGTACCGTGGGGCATGCTGAACACCTACGAAAAGGTATGAAAAAAAATTTTTTTAGTTTCCCGTTCATCAAAAAACAAAAATATAGACGTGGCAAATCGGATGATTCTTTTTGATACACCCTGTATTACTAGGAACTCTTCGATTAAATTACAAAGTTGGGACTTGATATTCCGCAGGCATGTACTTTGTTTATTAAAGTGCGGAAATGCAACGAAAGTTTTCCAGAAGTAAAACTCGGCGTTAATCTACCGGCTTTGGTGGACTAACGGGGAGAGATGGGTTTCACACGGTGGTTGTTTGCGAAATTCACGTTAAATCCTACAAAGACGATTGTCAGTCTCCATATAGATCATGATACGAGAGCATGAAACGTGTTCCAAAATTCCACAAAAATACCGATGTCCTCGATACAGGCCTGTAGTTGGATACGTCTGTTCGACAAGCCTTGTTGAACACAGGAATAACCTGCGCATTTTTACAATCACGTGGAATGATTCATTCCTGCAACAACCTATGATAGAAGTGGGGGTAGAAGACCTGTTTACAAGTTTAAGCCCCAGTGTGATACAAAAAATGGCTCTGAGCACTATGGGACTCAACATCTTAGGTCATAAGTCCCCTAGAACTTAGAACTACTTAAACCTAACTAACCTAAGGACATCACACACACCCATGCCCGAGGCAGGATTCTAACCTGCGACCGTAGCAGTCCCGCGGTTCCGGACTGCAGCGCCAGATCCGCTAAGCGTGATACAGTAAACGAGAGGGGGTACTCTGCTTAAAAGCACTGCTAGCGAAAGCAAGTGATGAAAACTTCCATTTCCGCACCAACGCCCGGTTTTCACTTGTTGCAAACGTTCAAGAGTAAAAAATTTTCATCTGTCAGTCAGCGTGCCATTTGCACCCCACTACTTTGAGCTCCTGACCCCGTTCAGGTCGATCGATGTATACTGCACGAACTACCACGCTTTTCCATCTGTATTTTCGCTGCCATGTTCTCGTTACGCTTTTGATCAGAACCTTGTACGAACAGACACGCACTGTTGTCACAAAATAAAGAAAGGTGAATGTGGACGAATATTGGCTGATTCTGGTAATCATTTGAGTGGCGCAAAAAGGAGCATACAGTTACGTTCAGAATTCCCTGCAAACAGCGTCGAAAAAAGAAATGTACAGATACGTCATCGATTTCACATTGCTCTAGATTCGTATACAATCACGATCGTTTCATATCATGCTTCAAATCACTGCCTCACTGTGTTATGTGTTACTTTAAACGTTTTATGTTTGACCAGTAAAGGCAAGAGACCGTGGAAACACTAACTTTGATGGCAATATTCTTTATATATAACAAAAAATTGAAATAAAGAGGTCAAAAGTTTTGTGAAATGATTTATCCGCAAGTAAGAATTAAAATTGGTGAACGAAACATTTGACGAGCATTTCAATGAAGCTAGAAATCACGTACAGCAAATGAGGTGCCGATTGAGAATTTAAAGTGCAATGTTTAACTTCCCATAGAAATAGCATTTCAAGGCCACACAAGAGCAGACTGCAACGTTTATATCACTCGCCAGACAAATAGCCTCAAGTACTATAAAAAATTCTATGTTGCACATTTAAATTCTCAATCGGCAGCTCCCTTGCTGTAAATGATTTCTGGCATCATTCAAATGCGTGACACTTCTCACAACGTTTGACCTTTTCTCACACCTCTTTTTATTTTCAAGTTTTTATACTCTTAAGTAACTGTCAACGTACCTTTTTACACGCAAAATACCTAGGCCTGGAAGAGATGAACTTTTCGACATTTCATTCACTAAGCTGGTAGCAACTGTTCGTGAAATATTTCAATTTTCCCAAAATTCGCTAGTTAAGTTCTTCTTAATTACCTTGGATATTTTCAAGCGATTAGATAGTTTTGTTGCCAAACAAGAACCCCACTGATCAATTTTATACCTATTCCTCAATTTTCCACTATTCGACTGGCTGTCAAAATTAAGACAGGAACCCACTGTTTCATTTCTAGCGACTTTTGTTCTCACTTAACACAGACATTTGACCAAAAGTGGCAGGTTTGTTGAAAGTGTCGTTGCCAGTTGCGAATGTGGTGTCTAGGCTGCTAGACAGTAAGCACAGAATTACACGTAATGGTGTCAAACTCAAACAATACACCCGAAAATTATGTCTCGAAAGATGTGGAGCATGAAACAATGGTGAGAGCAACAACAAACGCATGGGCTACACTTGTCACGCAGCGTCCTACCTTCAGTTTCCCGATTATTCTTCTCCTTGTGAAGTCATCCAAATGTCGTCTATAGCCCATGTTGTAACGAAGACCATCACCACAGTGCAGCGTATCCGCTCGCTGATTGACACGCCCTGTTTTCCCGTTCCTTCAACAGCCTCGTGTCGCCGGGCCGGCCCCATTTGGCTCTAGCCACGCTGACCTCACGCCATGTGACATCCAGATTTCTGTGCACGTCTGGCAGAGCTATGGCAACTTGCTCCGGCACTTCATTCTTTTTCAAAGACTTGTCAATCAGTTATGTTACTTTATCTATCACGACCTTTGTTTTTGCAGAGCAGTGTATTTGAAGACGACAACACCCAACCACTTACTTTATATAATGTGGACGCTGCATTTGCTAAAAGTCTGTTCCCGGCTCTAGCTCGACTAAATAATACATCGTTTATTTTGGGAAATAACAGGTTAAATCATTTAGCAATTAGATAACAAGTGACCTTAGCAGCCAGTGCCAATGAAATGCTGGTAACATGTCGTACCAATGTCACTTGAGCGCCTAGCACTTTCAGTCAACATTTATCTGTACACTGTAACAAAAATGAAATCGCTGAACATTTGTAAAAAGTTTTGTGTTCATATAACTTACATGAAGAAGCTATAGACGGATACCATGCATTAATATACACTACTGGCTATTAAAATCGCTACACCACGAAGATTACGTGTTACAGAAGCGAAATTTAACCGAAAGGAAGAAGATTCTGTGATATGTAAATGATTAGCTTTTCAGAGCATTCACACAAGGTTGACGCCGGTGACGACACCTGCAACATGCTGACATGAGGAAAGTTTCCAACCGATTTCTCATACACAAACAGCAGTTGGCCGGCGTCTCCTGGTGAAACGTTGTCGTGATGCCTCGTGTAAGGAGGAGAAATGCGTACCATCACGTTTCGGACTTTCATAAAGGTCGGATTGTAGCATATCGCGATTGCCGTTTATCGTATCGCGACATTGCTGCTTGCGTTGGTCGAGCTCCGAGAATCAATAACTGTTAGCAGAATATGGAATCGGTGGGTTCAGCAGGGTAATACGGAACGCCGTGCTGGATCCAAACGACCTCGTATCACTAGCAGTCGAGATGACAGGCATCTTATCCGCATGGCTGTAACGGATCGTGCAGTCACGTCTCGATCCCTGAGTTAACAGATGGGGACGTTTGCAGGACAACAACCATCTGCACGAACAGTTCGACGACGTTTGCAGCAGCATGGAGACCATGGGTGCGGTTACCCTTGACGCTGCATCACAGACAGGATCGCCTGCGATGGTGTACTCAACGACGAACCTGGGTGCACGAATGGCAAAACGTCATTTTTTCGGATGAATCCATGTTTTGTTTACGGCATCATGATGGTCGCATCCATGTTTGGCGACATCGCGCTGAACGCACATTGAAAGCGTGTACTCGTCATCGCCATACGTGGCGTATACCCGGCGTGATGGTATGGGGTGCCATTGGTTACACGTCTCGGTCACCTCTTGTTCACATTGACGTCACTTTGAACAATGGATGTTACATTTCAGATGTGTTACGACCCGTGGCTCTACCCTTCATTCGATGAACTGTGGTATCGTGTTGAATCTGCATGGGCAGCTGTACCTGTACACGCCATCCAAGCTCTGTTTGACTCAATGCCCAGGCGTATCGAGGCCGTTATTACGGCCAGAGGTGGTTGTTCTGGCTACTGATTTCTCAGGATCTACGCAACCAAATTGCGTGAAAATGTAATCACATGTCAGTTCTAGTATAATACACAGGGTGTTTCAAAAATGACCGGTATATTTGAAACGGCAATAAAAACTAAACGAGCAGCGATAGAAATACACCGTTTGTTGCAATATGCTTGGGACAACAGCACATTTTCAGGCAGACACACTTTCGAAATTACAGTAGTTACAATTTTCAACAACAGATGGCGCTGCGGTCTGGGAAACTCTATAGTACGATATTTTCCACATATCCACCATGCGTAGCAATAATATGGCGTAGTCTCTGAATGAAATTACCCGAAACCTTTGACAACGTGTCTGGCGGAATGGCTTCACATGCAGATGAGATGTACTGCTTCAGCTGTTCAATTGTTTCTGGATTCTGGCGGTACACCTGGTCTTTCAAGTGTCCCCACAGAAAGAAGTCACAGGGGTTCATGTCTGGCGAATAGGGAGGCCAATCCACGCCGCCTCCTGTATGTTTCGGATAGCCCAAAGCAATCACACGATCATCGAAATATTCATTCAGGAAATTAAAGACGTCGGTCGTGCGATGTGGCCGGGCACCATCTTGCATAAACCACGAGGTGTTCGCAGTGTCGTCTAAGGCAGTTTGTACCGCCACAAATTCACGAAGAATGTCCAGATAGCGAGATGCAGTAATCGTTTCGGATCTAAAAAATGGGCCAATGATTCCTTTGGAAGAAATGGCGGCCCAGACCAGTACTTTTTGAGGATGCAGGGACGATGGGACTGCAACATGGGGCTTTTCGGTTCCCCATATGCGCCAGTTCTGTTTATTGACGAAGCCGTCCAGGTAAAAATAAGCTTCGTCAGTAAACCAAATGCTGCCCACATGCATATCGCCGTCATCAATCCTGTGCACTATATCGTTAGCGAATGTCTCTCGTGCAGCAATGGTAGCGGCGCTGAGGGGTTGCCGCGTTTGAATTTTGTATGGATAGAGGTGTAAACTCTGGCGCATGAGACGATACGTGGACGCTGGCGTCATTTGGACCGCAGCTGCAACACGGCGAACGGAAACCCGAGGCCGCTGTTGGATCACCTGCTGCACTAGCTGTGCGTTGCCCTCTGTGGTTGCCGTACGCGGTCGCCCTACCTTTCCAGCACGTTCATCCGTCACGTTCCCAGTCCGTTGAAGTTTTTCAAACAGATCCTTTATTGTATCGCTTTTCGGTCCTTTGGTTACATTAAACCTCTGTTGAAAACTTCGTCTTGTTGCAACAACACTGTGTTCTAGGCGGTGGAATTCCAACATCAGAAAAATCCTCTGTTCTAAGGAATAAACCATGTTGTCTACAGCACACTTGCACGTTGTGGACAGCACACGCTTACAGCAGAAAGACGACGTACAGAATGGCGCACCCACAGACTGCGTTGTCTTCTATATCTTTCACATCACTTGCAGCGCCATCTGTTGTTGAAAATTGTAACTACTGTAATTTCGAAAGTTTGTCCGCCTGAAAATGTACTGTTGTCCCAAGCATATTGCAACAAACGGTGTATTTCTATCGCTGCTCGTTTAGTTTTTATTGCCGTTTCAAATATACCGGTCATTTTTGAAACACCCTGTATTTGTCCAATGTATACCCGTTTATCATCTGCATTTCTTCTTGGTGTAGCAATTTTAATGGCCAGTAGTGTACTTGATTCGCCGCGATGGGAAATGATTCCACCATTTTCAGTGCAGACGCACAACTACATTTGGCTTCCTGCAGGAATCTTGAAGTAGCGGATACGGGGGACATGAATGGGGACTGCAGACAGGTGGCGCTAGGTTGTAATGTGGGTCGGTCGGAAGGCGTGCCGAGGTAGTCCGCGCCCCTACAATAAACACTGTGTTCGGATGGTGCAGTGGTTAACGTTACAGCTTAGTAAGCAGCAGGTTCTGGGTTCAAGTCCCAGGTCGGCATACGTTTTCATTCGTTGCCGCTGATTCCGCATAAAGTCCCGATGCAGCTGGTATCATCACTTCCTTCTCACCCCCTCCCCCTTTCCCTTCCCCATACATCTCCGTACTTCGCCACATTGATAGAATTTGGAGCTAAGAGTGGTATGTCACTAAACCTGGGCCGGCCGGTGTGGCCGTGCGGTTCTAGGCGAGTCAGTCTGGAACCGCTCGACCGCTACGGTCTCAGGTTCGAATCCTGCCTCGGGCATGGATGTGTGTGATGTCCTTCGGTTAGTTAGGTTTAAGTAGTTCTAAGTTCTAGGGGACTGATGACCTCAGAAGTTGAGTCCCATAGTGCTCAGAGCCATTTGAGCCATTTGATGTTCTCTTTGAACATTTGAGGCCCTGGAGAAGCAACAGCCGGTCCGTCCTGTAGTGTGACTACTGTCTGACAATCTACCACAAGCTGGTCGCTGTATAATATAATTAACTACGTGCAATGTATATTTGCTTCATAAGGCCCCATAACATGCAGTCACTTTATTATTCTGGCACATGTCGTGTAGGCGGCGGTGGTGCTAGCTGTACACCGAGCAGGCTCATTCTGTGCTACGTTTCCGTGCTGTTAACATGCATGGTACACAGTACGATGGGGCGAAAAGGAAACAATACGTCATTTGAAAAGAGACAACTTGGTATTTTCCATAAATCTAAAGGTCGTTCCGAAAGACAGATTGCCGCATTATTACAAATGAGTAAGAGTACTGTTGGTAACATTATACGAAGATTCAACAGAGAAGATAGAATTGAAGATAAACCATAAACAGGGTGACCAAAGAGGCTGAGTAGAAGAGAGGAAGCGGGAGTAATAAGAAAAATTAAAACAAATCCAAGGTTGTCGACAACGAAAATTGCTGCCGCAGTGCCGCAGAAATATGGGAAGGACGTGCACCCTGAAGCAGTCCCACGAATTATCAGACGCGTGGGGTATAATTGTTAAGTAAGCAGGAAGCAGCCTATGATAAATGAGACGAATTGAAAGCAACGACTGGACTTCGCGAAGCAGCACGTAAATAAAAGTGTCAGCTGATGAGACGAAGTAATTTTTGTCGATGAATGTCAAGAGGTGATGCTCTCCTCAAACGGAAGCCCTATCATTTGGAGAAAACCACGTAAAGAATTTCAATCGAAGCATCTGCAACCCACAGTTAAACACGGTGGTGGAGGTGTCACGACTTGGGTTTCCATGTCGTCATCTGGGGTAGGCGAATTAGCATTCATTGAAGGTACAATGGACAAGCATAAGTATCTGAACATCCTAAAAGAGAACTTACCGCAAAGTACTACAAGTTTCGGGCTTTCGAGGGCGTTCAAATTGTATCAAGACAATGATCCGAAGCATAAAGCGGATATTGCGAGACTATGAACGCTGTATAATTGCCCTAAGATTTTGGATATCCCTACTCAGAGTGTAGACTTGAACACAATAGAAAATCTTTGGCGTGAATGACGCGAAAGTACGACAAAGGCCAGTGACATCAAAACAAGCTTTAAAGGAACGAATACTGGAAGAATGGTTACAGATAAGTCCTGATGGTACGCGAAAGCTCACTCACAGCGTGCTTAAACGATTGGAACAAGTGATTAAGCAAAAAGGACTCTATTCAAGGTGTTACAATGCACAAGGTTGTGATTGTTATACCTGCTGCTCGAAAACTTTTATGGCTGTGATAGTGGGCATTTTTCTTTATGTATTATTGTTTGAGTTAAGTTTCCAAATAAGAAAATGCTGTTCTTTTATTTATTACATAGCCCTATACCATTTTGTGCACTGGTGGCCGAATACTTTCGTGAGTCACTGTATAGTGACAGAATAGCTGGTTTTGAGTTTGCACGGAGGGTACGGAGAGCTACATATAGCAAGTGACACCACAGTCTGTCTGGATCTTGAACTGTGACCCTCCATTGTAGTAAAGCTGATGCCTGACTGACACTTTATTTGTGACGTACACAGTTTTATGCATTTTCTGCATCCTTATCGAACCGTAATAAACAAAATGAAAATATGTCTTTCCGAACAAAACAAAAATTTATTTGACTTTTAGAAATACTATATACGGAATTTATCATTGTCGTCTGATGAAGTATGAAACTTGGGAAATGAATTCGGTGTCCCCAACCATGCTTATGTTTTACACGTAAATGTTTCGTGACACGGTCGCAGCTGATGGATGGTGTCGAAGTAAAATCTGTTCGAGAAACTGAAATAGCTAATCGACTAAAGAACGACAGCCTTATCTTAATTCGATACGGAAAAGTTTTCAGCACAAAAATGAAGAAAGGTACAGCAAGACTTTGTGTTATTGTACGTATTTTCCATGTATCTACCTGTTAATTATCTTGACAAAGAGATCTAACATCGGCAAAAAACAATTAACACGGGATCAAAAATTGATGCTGATGAAGCTGTCAATAAAATAAAGATTGAGGAATCCTCTCAACAGTTATTCAGTGAGCGTCGTTCGCAATAATGCATAGGGAAACACAAATTTTGTAAGGTTTTATTTGCGCGCCTCACTTCATGGTCCTGTTTGCTACATGAATTATATTTTCGGGACATTGAACAACAGCTGCAATTATTATTAATGCTGATCTGCTAATTGTGCTGCAGAGATAAGCTGGCGTGAAGAGTAGTCATGTCTGCTAATGAAAACACTATTGATTTTCGGTATCATTCCACAGATTAGTCATTCTGAATATGTACCAAAAATAGGAAACAGAAATCTTAACAAATCTCCACGAGGAGGAGGCATATATTGAAAACCGTTCAAAATACCTCACCAGAGAAGTAGCGGAGATCTATAAGAAAACTAAAGTTTATGAATTAATTCTTTTAGATAAATGTTCGAATAAATCAGTATCAATCCGCTTTGATATCTAAAAGCAGACTTTTCATGATGTGCGTCGGAGATTCGTATTACGAAGAGTTCCAGGGACTGTAAAAACAAGTACTTTTTTCCGATTGGGAGCTCATATAGCTAATGCAGTTCGATTTAAAAGAGCGTCGCATTTCCAGTGAATTAAAATGTGTTTGAAATAACATAGTTAATTTTTCAAATATTAATGTACTCTGACTGCATACTGCTGTTTATTTTTAACACTACTCTACTTTCATGTCCAGAGCGCCTGCTTCACTTCATTCCACCGTGCATAATAAATATAGCAGCATTAATTCACGGCGTGCTATAAACGCTTCCGCTTGCCTCTGGTACTGTCTTCTTGTGGTATTATGGGATTCTTGACTTGTTAACGTATATGAAATGTTGAGTGGATCTGTCTAGGACAAAATTCCTGAACGCTCCACTACACAGACCAATCGGATTTAGATTCTCCTGTGAGTTTCTTCTACTCAGAAATAAATCAAAATCCCGTACAATGTTCGCGAAAGACTACTGATACACGTTTCTTGAAACACGTTACCAATAGCTCTATGTTTACAGTACTGAAGCAGGTCTAGTAGTATCATTTACAGTCTTTATTGACTCTATTTCAAGGTGGTTTTATTCAATATATGATTACGGTCAGTAAGCTTTGACGTGATTTAGGTGATAGTCTCCACGTTGAGGCAACGGTATTACATGATACTAACTAGTTCCCGCATGTGGAGGTGTACCGTGTAAAGCTATACTAGTTTGTTAGTGGCTTCTTCATCCACAGAACACTATGCCCTCTGTGTGGCGCTGTTTGGCGATAGTAAAGAATGTTTTGCCATTGTTGTCGTGGCAGACAGTGTTTGCAACGGTATCTTTAAAAAAATTGTTACATTCATTACTCATTTATTCTTCACTTAAACTATCATCCACATCTACACGTAGATGGATGCTCTGCAAAGTGCCTGGTAGAAGGTTCATCGAACCACCTTCACAATTCTTTATTATTCCAACCTCGTATAGCGCGCAGAATGAACAAACAACTACATCTTTCTCAACAAGCTCTGATTTCCTAATATTACCATAGTGATTGTTCCTCCCTAAGTAGGATGGTGTCAAAGAAATATTTTCATATTCGGAGGAGAAAGTTGGTGATTGGAATTTCGTGAGAAGATTCCCCCTTTACGAGAAACACATTTGTTTTTTAATGATGTCGACCCCAACTCTTTATCATTTCAGTGACACTCTCTCCCCTATTTTGAGAAAAAAAAACGCGCTACCCTTTTTTGAACTTTTTCGATGTACTCCTGCATTCCTATCTGGTAAGGACCCCACACCGCGCAGCAGTATTCTAAAAGAGGACGAACAAGCGTAGTGTAGGCAGTCTCTCTAGCAGATCTGTTACATTTTCTAAGTGTCCTGCCAACAAAACGCAGTCATTAGTCAGACTACCCCACAACATTTTCAGTGTGTTACTTCCAATTTAAGTAGTTCTTAACTGCAATTCCTTGGTACTTAGTTGAATTAACGGCCTTGAGATTTGACTGATTTATCGTGTAACCGAAGTTAAACAGATTCATTTTAGCACTAATGTGGATGACCTCACACTTTTCGTCTTTTGACAATTTTCGCTTCATACAGATACCTTTTCTAAATCGTTTTGCAACTTGTTTTGATCTCCTGATGACTTTTTTAGTAGATAAATGACAGCATCATCTGCAAACAAACTAAGACGGTTGCTCATATTGTCCCAAAAATGGTTTGTATATATAAGGAACAGCAAAGGGCCTACAACATTATCTTGGGGAACACCAGATATCACTTCCGTTTTACTCGATGACTTTTCGGCAATTACTACGAACTGCGACCTTTCTGAGAGGAAATCACGAATCCAGTCACATAACTGAGATGATATCCATAAGCACGCAATTTAACTACAAGCCGCATGTGTGGTATAGTGTCAAAAGCATCCTGGAAATCCATAAATACGGAATCAATTTGAAGTTTCCAACAGCACTCAATACTTCATGCGAGCGAAGAGCTAGTTGTAATTAATAAGAACGATGTATTCTGAATCCATCTTGACTGTGTGTCAATAGATCGTTTTCTTAGAGGTAATTCATAACGTTTGAACACAATGTATGTTCCAGAATCCTGCTGCATGTCCACTTTAAATGACATGGACCTAGAATTTAGTGGATTACTCCCACTATCTTCCTGTGCAACGGGGTACGGATCTTTCGTCTAGCGAATGGTTGTATATGATTGTTCAGTATGGAGCTTTTGCACAGCATACTCTGAAAGGAACCTAATTGGTATACAGCCTGGACCAGAAGACTTGCTTTTATTAAGTGATTTAGGTTGCTTCACTTCTCCGAGCATATCTACTTCTATGTTACTCATGTTGGCAGTGTTCTTGATTCGAATTCTAGAATATTTACTTCGTCTTCTTTTGTGAAGGGAATTCGGAAGGCTGCGTTTAGTAACTCTGCTTTGACAGCACTTTCTTCGATAGTATCTATATTGCTATCGCGCAGAGAAGGCACTAATTGTGTCTTGACGCTAGCATTCTTCACAGACGATCAGAATCTCTTTGGATTTTCTGCCAGGTTTCCAGACAAAGTTTCATTTTGGAAACAATTATAAGCATCTCGCACTGAAGTCCGCGCTAAATTTCGAGCTCCTGCAAAAGATCGCCAATTTTGGGGATTTTGCGTCTGTTTAAATTTCGCATGTTTGTTTCGTTGTTTCTGCAACAGTGTTCTGACCCGTTTTGTGTATCAAGGAGGATCAGCTCCGTTATTTGCTAATTTATTTCGTATAAATCTCTCAATTGCTGCCGGCCGGTGTGGCCGTGCGGTTATAGGCGCTTCAGTCTGGAACCGCGTGACCGCTACGGTCGCAGGTTCGAATCCTGCCTCGGGCATGGGTGTGTGTGATGTCCTTAGGTTAGTTAGGTTTAAGTAGTTCTAAGTTCTAGGCGACTGATGACCTCAGAAGTTAAGTCGCATAGTGCTCAGAACCATTTGAACCATTTTTTTTCTCAATTGCTGCCGATAATATTTCTCTGAATTCAAGCCACATCTGGCCTACGGTTATACTGTTAATTTGTAAGGGGTGAAGATTGTCTCTTAGGAAGGCGTCCAGTGAGTTATTCGCGTGGGGTCATGAACTAGCTGCTTGAAACAATTTTCAGAGAATGCGTTTAGCGCAATTTAGGATAATGTTTTTTGCGTACCTCCGGAATTAAACACGTAAACAGGGTAAATTAAAGTCACCTCCAACTATAATCATATGAGCCGGGTACCTGTTTGAAATCAAAGTCAAGTTTACTTTAGACCTTTCAGCAATTGTATCATCTGAATTGGGAGGTCGGAAAAGAATCCAATTATTATTTTATTCCAGTTGCCAATAATGACGTCTGACCATACTATCTCACAGGAAGTATCTACTTCCATTTCGCGACAAGATAAACTACTTCCAACAGCAACAAACACGCCACCGCCAACCGTGTTTAGGCTATCCTTTCGGAAAAACGCTAGGTTTTTCGCAAAAAATTAAATCTCAGGTTTTAGCCAGCTTTCAGTGCCTATAACGATTTGAGCATCAGTGCTTTCTATTAGCCCTTGAAGACAACTGTTATATGAATGGTTCCTGTATCTAGGTTCTTCCTTTCTTCGGCCTGCACGCTTTGTGACTGAAGCCCTTTTTGTGTTTCCCCGATACCCTTTAAACTAAAAAAATCGACCAGTCCACGCCACACATCCCCTGCTACCCTTGAAGCCGCCTCCTGCATATACTGGACTCCTGACCTATTCAGCGGAACCCTTCGGCGCAAGTTGAGGAATCTAGTTCAAATGGCTCTGAGCTCTATAGGACTTAAAATCTGAGGTCATCAGTCCTCTAGAACTTAGGACTACTTAAACCTAACTAACCTAAGGACATCACACACATCCATGCCCGAGGCAGGATTCGAACCTGCGACCGTAGCGGTCGCGCTGTTCCAGACTGAAGCGCCTACAGCTACTTGGCCACACCGGCCGGCCGAGGAATCTGCAGCCTACACGCTCACAGGACCGTCTGAGTCTCTGATTCAGACCCTCCACTGTGTCTAATAAGTTAGTTTAATATGTAGAGATTCCAAAACCCAACTATTGAAGCACTCAGGTGAAACTAAATAATTCGCCCCTGATTAGGTACTTGTAATATGTCATAAAACGAGTTTACTTTCCGACTCAAATGGAAACATGAGAACTGTGGCTATTAGATATTAATTTAACATGGAGAAACTAAAGTATTAAGGCACTCAGATGATATTATAAAATTCGCTCCTGGTTATTCGTAGATAAAGATAACTTGAGACTAAAGTAATTAAATAAATGGTTGTCATATTTTATTTAAACTACAGAGATTTCAGGTGGTTCATTCTTTGGTGGTTTTGATATACACTCCTGGAAATTGAAATAAGAACACCGTGAATTCATTGTCCCAGGAAGGGGAAACTTTATTGACACATTCCTGGGGTCAGATACATCACATGATCACACTGACAGAACCACAGGCACATTGACACAGGCAACAGAGCATGCACAATGTCGGCACTAGTACAGTGTATATCCACCTTTCGCAGCAATGCAGGCTGCTATTCTCCCATGGAGACGATCGTAGAGATGCTGGATGTAGTCCTGTGGAACGGCTTGCCATGCCATTTCCACCTGGCGCCTCAGTTGGACCAGCGTTCGTGCTGGACGTGCAGACCGCGTGAGACGACGCTTCATCCAGTCCCACACATGCTCAATGGGGGACAGATCCGGAGATCTTGCTGGCCAGGGTAGTTGACTTACACCTTCTAGAGCACGTTGGGTGGCACGGGATACATGCGGACGTGCATTGTCCTGTTGGAACAGCAAGTTCCCTTGCCGGTCTAGGAATGGTAGAACGATGGGTTCGATGACGGTTTGGATGTACCGTGCACTATTCAGTGTCCCCTCGACGATCACCAGTGGTGTACGGCCAGTGTAGGAGATCGCTCCCCACACCATGATGCCGGGTGTTGGCCCTGAGTGCCTCGGTCGTATGCAGTCCTGATTGTGGCGCTCACCTGCACGGCGGCAAACACGCATACGACCATCATTGGCACCAAGGCAGAAGCGACTCTCATCGCTGAAGACGACACGTCTCCATTCGTCCCTCCATTCACGCCTGTCGCGACACCACTGGAGGCGGGCTGCACGATGTTGGGGCGTGAGCGGAAGACGGCCTAACGGTGTGCGGGACCGTAGCCCAGCTTCATGGAAACGGTTGCGAATGGTCCTCGTCGATACCCCAGGAGCAACAGTGTTCCTAATTTGCTGGGAAGTGGCGGTGCGGTCCCCTACGGCACTGCGTAGGATCCTACGGTCTTGGCGTGCATCCGTGCGTCGCTGCGGTCCGGTCCCAGGTCGACGGGCACGTGCACCTTCCGCCGACCACTGGCGACAACATCGATGTACTGTGGAGACCTCACGCCCCACGTGTTGAGCAATTCGGCGCACGTCCACCCGGCCTCCCGCATGCCCACTATACGCCCTCGCTCAAAGTCCGTCAACTGCACATACGGTTCACGTCCACGCTGTCGCGGCATGCTACCAGTGTTAAAGACTGCGATGAAGCTCCGTATGCCACGGCAAACTGGCTGACACTGACGGCGGCGGTGCACAAATGCTGCGCAGCTAGCGCCATTCGACGGCCAACACCGCGGTTCCTGGTGTGTCCGCTGTGCCGTGCGTGTGATCATTGCTTGTACAGCCCTCTCGCAGTGTCCGGAGCAAGTATGGTGGGTCTGACACACCGGTGTCAATGTGTTCTTTTTTCCATTTCCAGGAGTGTAACTGGTTTGGAGCTACCTGTCTGAGTCCTCCAGTAAATATCACGATGATATAGACCTCCGTGTGTCTTAAGCACCCCAGTATTTCGTGGTTGAGACCAACAACTTCTTCAAGCTGAGGTCAGCTTCTTGGACGATGCTATCAGACGTGTGTGCTTAATACAGTGGGAATATCATGTAAAATTTAACTGATTCATGAACAGAATTACTCGTGGGTTTAGTTTCTCAAGAATCTGTATGTCACACACACACACACACACACACACACACACACACAAGTGCGCACGCGCACGAAGAAAGTGGGAGGAAGGGGCCCTGGGGCACACAGTGAGGGAGGGAGGGAGGGAGAGAGAGAGAGACTCAGAAAGGATGGAAATCGCTAAAACTGGGCAAGTCAGCAACGTGTTGGTCCATCTCTGGCTCTTATCCAAGCAGTTGTGAGTGAACGTGTGGGTGCTATTCTGTTATTCTGCGCAATGGATTAATCTGGGATGTACACTTTACCCTGTGGCTCCTGCAAGATGCAATTTCAGCCCCCACACTACTACAGATGTCAGACAGACGTTCCTAACGTTCTAAAGAGAAAGCCAGAAAAACTTTCAGCAGTAAATATCTTCTGGAGTCGTCTGCTGTAAGGAAATGACACAAAAATTCAGAAAATTTCTTACATAACTAGTGGGATACTTGGGTACTGGAGTAGTGCTAGTTAGTGTAAAAAAAACATGAAACTAACGAAATTTTTTTTTTTTGCAAAAATTCTGAGAAATCACAATGGTACTTTTAGTTATGAACTGAACAAGTTATTTCCAGGTTCTTTTCGGAATGTGAAGTTACCTCTTAAGCATAGGATTCGCTAATGAAATTTCTATACAGAGTTTAAGATTGTCATTGTCTTGGCTGAATGGCTGAGAGCTGCGCCTACTCAACTTGAATAATTATCCATTAGAATGTTGCTAGGTACGGTCGAAGCTGTCGCGTGTGAAATGCAGTGAAGTGTGAATGGGGCTCGCAAGAGCTGTGGCGCACAATACCGTAAGCTGCGATGACTGCTGTCTGCGCTGCTCGCTGCTGACAAATAAGATGACTCTCGTTCTATCTGGATTGACCTTCGCCAATCAAACTCTCCCTACGCCTTGATGAAGTCAAATGACTCCTATTCGGCCCTAGTCTAACTATTGGCGTGGTAACCGGTCATATAACCAGTCCACCGCGATGCCACTCAAAAATTCGCTCGCAGGCGTTTAACTCTAACTCTGTCTGTTCACACCACACAATAAGTGTGGTGCACATCACAGTGAACAACACTTAATCGCAAGGACTCAATATAAAGTCGCACTCCGATTCGCTCTTGACAGAAGTGCTCTCCCAGTGAAGTACTGAGGAGAGACTTGTTCCTCGCTCTTTGAGTTCATGTACGAACGCACACGCTCTCGTTACGTGTTCTCGCTCCAAGAGCGACAACAGAACAGCCCCTCTCCACGCCAGGCATGAAGGGGTATATCTTTCAGTCTCTTCCATTACTCCTTCAGCCCAAGGCGTCAGGAATATCGTCTGCCAATCAGCATTGCTCTTCTAAAACGGGAGAATGACATTTCGTTTAAGGCGACCAATCCCGAAATCTGTAGCATCAGCGTTTGGCGTTTGCTGTCTCCCTATGAAAACCTCTGAAACTGTGTGTTATGTTTGTAAAGAATACGTAAGCTGGGTGCTCCCACACAATATAGCGGAATTTACTTTTAAGCTGAACACTGGGTCGTCCTACCTTTCACTTGGGCAAACGCTGTCTGCTCTATAGGCGGTCGCTGGCCGACGTAGATAGGTTGACTCATCCTCTGAAGGGACTGGCCTCCTGGCATGCGGTTTGCCTCTCCCGAACTAAAAGCTTTTGTGACCGTCGTGTCTTGAATGTGTGTGTGTACGCCAACCTCGAGTATTTCAACCTCGGTGCGCATTTTCGATTTACTTGTTATTTGCATATTGTTTACATGAATTCATACAACATTGACTTTATCTTATCGAGTTTGGGTTCGAATGAAACGTCTTGATGTGCGCAATATGATTGTGAGGGCGGAATATGTAAGCAATGAACGTCAGTAGACCACAATGTCTTACACAGTTATTCGGATAGACCTTCACAAACTGGGTGGTTTAATAACGGGTTGGCCCACAATTGGCCCTTATACAAGCAATTATTCGGCTTGGGATCGATTGACAGAGTTGTTGGATGTACTGCTGAGAGATAACTGGCGCTTTATAACGTCGAATTCCCGAGATGGTTGATGGGCCCTGCCAATAATGCTGCAAACGTTCTCAATTGGGGAAAGATTTAGCAACCTTCCCGACCAAGATAGGGTTTGATAAGCACAAAAACAAGCTGCAGAAACTCTCGCAGTGTGCAGGCGGTCGTTATCTACACTACTGGCCATTAAAATTGCTACACCACGAAGATGACGAGCTACAGACGCGAATTTTAACCGACAAGAAGAATATGCTGTGATATGCAAATGATTAGCTTTTCAGAGCATTCAAACAAGGTTGGCGCCAGTGGCGGCATCTACAATGTGTTGACATGAGGAAAGTTTCCAACCGATTTCTCATACACAAACAGCGGTTGATCGGCGTTGCCTGGTGAAACGTTGTTGTGATGCCTCGTGTATGGAGGAGAAATATGTTCCATTCCCGTTTCCAACTTTGATAAAGGTCGGATTGTAGCCTATCGCGATTGCCGTTTATCGTATCGCGACATTGCTGCTCGCGTTGGACGAGATCCAATGACTGCAAGCAGAATATGGAATCGGTGGGTTCAGGAGGGTAACGCGGAACGCCGTGCTGGATCCCAACGGCCTCGTATCACTAGCAGTCGAGATGACAGGCATCTTATCCGCATGGCTGTAACGGATCGTGCAGCCACGTCTCGATCCCTGAGTCAACAGATGGGGACGTTTGCAAACAACAACCATCTGCACGAACAGTTCGACGACGTTTGCAGCAGCACGGAGACCATGGGTGCGGTTACCCTTGACGCTGCATCATAGACAGGAGCGCCTGCGATGGTGTACTCAACGACGAACCTGGGTGCGTTTTTTCGGATTAATCCAGGTTCTGTTTCAGCATCATGATGTTCGCATCCGTGTTTGGCGAAATCGTGGTGAACGCACATTGGAAGTGTGTATTCGTCATCGCCATACTGGAGTATCACCCGACGTGATGGTATGGGGTGCCATTGGTTACACGTCTCGGTCACCTCTTGTTCGTATTGGCTGCACTTTGAACAGTGGACGTTACATTTCAGATGTGTTACAACCCATGGCTCTACCCTTCATTCGATCCCTGCGAAACCCTACATTTCAGCAGGATAGTGCACGACCGCATATTGCAGGTCCTGTACGGGCCTTTCTGGATACAGAAAATGTTCGACTGCTGCCCTGGCCAGCACATTCTTCAGATCTCTCACCAATTGAAAACGTCTGTTCAATGGTGGCCGAGCAACTGGCTCGTCACAATACACCAGTAACTACTCTTGATGAACTGTTGTATTGTGTTGTAGCTGCATGGGAAGCTGTACCTGTGCACGCCATCCAAGCTCTGTTTGACCCAATGCCCAGGCGTATCAAGGCCGTTATTACGGCCAGAGGTGGTTGTCCTGGGTACTGATTTCTCAGGATCTATGCATCCACATTGCGTGAAAATGTAATCACATGTCAGTTCTAGTATAATATATTTCTCCAATGAATACCCGTTTATCATCTGCTTTTTTTCTTAGTGTAGCAATGTTAATTGCCAGTAGTGTAGTTGAAAGATAAGCACAGGATGGCTTGCCAGGAAGGGGAACAAAACGGAGCGTATAATATCGTCGATGTACCAATGTTCTGTAAGGATACCGTCATTGACAACCAAAAGAGTCGTGATATGAAACGAAATGGCACCCCAGACCATCACTCCTAGTTGTGGGACATTATGGCGGGTGGCACTCTGGTTGGTAGCCCACCGCCATCTGGGGCATCTCTAGACACATTTTCGGCCTTGAATATCAGTCACTGGGTGGAATTATCTTCAGTGATGAGTTGTGCTCCGATGAACAGCGAAGATGTGTCCGGAGACACCTCGTGCAGCGGGTGAGAGTTTATATTTCTTGTCTTTGTGCTTGTTAAACCCTCTTGGCCAGCAAGGTTGCCGGATCTCTCCCCAAGTGAGAACGTTTGGAGCAGTATGGACAGGGCCCTCCAACCAGATCTGAAATTTGACGATGTACAGCTGGACAGAATTTCGCACGATGTTCCTCAGGAGAATATCCAACAAGTCAGTCAGTCATTGCCAAGCCGAGTAACTGCTTTCATACGGCCCAGAGGTGGACCAAAATGTTCAGATGTGTGTGAAATCTTAAGGGACTTAACTGTTAAGGTCATCAATCCCTAAGCTTACACAATACTTAACCTAAAGTATCCTAAGGACAAGCACATACACCCACGCCCGAGGGAGGACTCGAACCTCCGCCAGGATCAGCCGCACAGTCCATGACTGCAGCGCCTTAGACCGTTCGGCTAATCACGCGTGGCGAGGTGGACCAAAACGTCATAATTTGCTCGGTACGTGAAGCTCTTTCTCTTGAATAAATCATCCACTTTTCTGAAACTGTAATCCATTATTTGTCTGTACACGTACATCACATCCTCCGATTTCAGTTCCATTCAGGTAATTAGTACGCGGTGGGTGTTTATTTTTAATGTTAGAGTGAAGTTACAGTGCGTGTAACGTAAAGCATAAAACAACTTCGATATCGTGAGAGGTTCAAGATACCGAAACGAGGTTTCCAGAGAACCATAGCATCCCAAGGGGAACGTAATTTATTGCATGGTTAAACCTCTCAACTCTGGTCCTAGCCAAAGTATTGAAGATAATTTTTTTAGCGGATCGAAATACTTTTTAATCGCATTCGAAAGCCATTGAAAAAAGAGTACAATGATTACACGATCGTTAACTTTGGCGCTTAAAGTTGTCGCAAATGAATCCGAGGAATGTGTCAGAGTGAAAGGCAAGGCGACCACTGCAGTGTAAAGAAAGGCGCATGGGCCAGACAAAACCACGAAACCACCGAAAGCAAAGCTCATTACCATACCCATTAACATTCACAACAGCACCCAGTCATCTTGGAGTGGATGAATACAGAAAACTGCGTAACTCACCGCGCAGCTACCGAGGCGGACACGACTGACACTTGAAACGTATTGAGAACATTTTACTGGTACTGTTTGTGTTCAAATACAATACCGTGCCCTTCAGGTTGGATAATATTTGGACTTATGTTCAAGTATGCATTTCTCGGGGTGTTTCCATATGTCTGTCCAACGCCTGTACGTCAAAGCGATAACCAATAGTGATGCCGATTTGCGGTCTGACAACTTGGCATGGAAGAGGTGATTGCTTGAAAATGGGGCTAAGAGAACGAAGCTAGTCGCAGAGAGCAAAAGAAATAAAAATAAACTAGAAACAAATTAAAATGCGTTAATTCACGCGTTGTACGATAAGGGAGACAGCGGAGATGTAAACAGAAACGAGGGATCTCACTAAAATCAGTTACATACAGAAGTGTATTCCAGTTTTTTCTCGATAAATCAGAGACACAACCTGAATCAATAATTGGAGAGTATCGGGTAGGATTCGACCCGGCCGTTCGCGTCCTGAGAAAAACTTCAACCTAAAATTTACCAAAAGACATTACAGAATCTGTAGCAAAAGTTTAGTCACCACACTTGTTAATTTCAGAAACGTCTACGACTCTAATAACCGCGAATCACTCTTCCAAATATTAAAAGATCAAGGTATATGTCTGAAAACACATGCTATCATAAAACAGACACGGACAAATGCATAATCCAAGGCTAAATTTATGGGGGCAATATCAGATCCTTTCGAAATCCAAACGGTAGTAAGACAAGGAGGTGACCTGTCTTGATTACCTATCAACTGCATCCCAGAGAAAGTAATACAAGAATGGAGCATGCAAAAATCAATACTCAAAAGTGACCAACCAATCCCTCTAGGCACAGGCAAGTTGTCTATAGACTGCCTAGAATTGGCAGACAATTTAATAATCTTAACTCGTGACATTTCATCAGCCCAAAATCAGACTGAACACCTGAAAGGAACAGTAGAAAAAAGACTGTCTCGAGATGTCTTCTGAGAAGTTAGAATGCAGGTCATCCAACAAACGAACACCAAAATTCACGGAGAGAAACATGACAGAATGAAATGAATTCCTGAATTTAAATATCTGTGTGAATGGAATCGAAGCAAAAGCTGTAGCAACGATCCTCACAGACATTGTAGAGTTTTGTAGCAGGGGGATGTCGAGCGGTTACTACAACACAAAGAGAATATTAGGTCACTTTACTGAAGTTCGAAACGCATAAAACCCTTAACTTGGAAACAGTTCATGTCCACAGGATGGAATATATTTTAAGTCTTATCTCAATGTATAACTGACTGTAACTTCGAACAGAGTCTGACTAATAGTTCTGTTAGCTCACAGCCTAATCCGTTGAGCTAAGACAATGCTGTCGTCGTAGCCGCTAATTACCGATAGGGCCGAGCAGTGCTACGTTCTCACGCAAGTAATCTTGTGGCAGCGGCGGAGTTGCGGCGACAGGCAATCGTGTCTATGCTGACGTTTCTCATTCGATGCTGCGACAGGCATCGGCTGTATTTACACGTAGTTCCTTCGTGAGGTACCAGTTTTGACATGGAACATCGTTCTTCGGAAGACACCTCAAAAACAAAATACATTAGTTGCCAAAAGATGGAAACTGCATACTGACTTACTCAAAATATCGACAACAAGAAATGTACCTCCAAGCACACAAGTCTAAGACATTACAATACAGTAGTTAAATCAGAATGCCTCTATGGACCAGGAATACTAAATTTGAACAGAAAAAGAGAGACTAAAAACTATGAGCAAAAAGGAACGCAAAGTCGTAAGAAAAATACTTGTCAACAAATAATACCGAGTCAGAGGCGAACGAGAAATCAGAGAATATCCACTGTGACATTAGAAAACGCAGGTTAAGATGAAGACTGAACCCAAGCAGACTTACGCAAAGAATACTCTAATTCTTGGACAATAGGAGTAAAGCAAAAACTGGCAGGCTGAAATGGACTGGCGAGGTCAAAACTGTTCTGAAATGAGCTGAAATTAGCAGGTATTAGCAAAAGAAGTCCAAAACCGCGAATACTTTGGGTCCAAAATTCCAAACGTTAAGTTGACCAAGAGGAAAAACCAGAGAAGAAAATTGAAACAACATTGTCTGAAGAGAGTAAGGAAGCCAACAGAAAGAGACTGAAAGAAATATGAGCACAAAGGAAGCCAAATGCCAACCTCTATGTACTCTGCGTATCAGTAACGGTTTTATTCGCAAATGCATTGAAGAGCCAAAGAAACTTGTACACCTGCCTAATAACGCGCATAGCCCCCGCGTGCACGTAGAAGTGCGTCAACACGACGTGCCATGTACTTGATATACGTTTGAAGTAGTGCTGGAGGGAGACTTGATATTTTACCGGATTCCTGACATTCACGGTACACTCGTGAAATGGTCTTACGGGAAAATCCCCACTCCATCGCTGCCTCGGAGATGCAGTGTCCCGTCGCTCGTGCGCCGACTGTAACACCACGTTCAAACTCACTTAAGTCTTGACAACCTGCCACTGTAGCAGCAGTAACCGATCTAATAACTGCGCCAGACACTTGCTGACCGCAGGGCCGTATTCTGCCTGTTTACATATCTCTGCATTCGAATACACATACCTATACCAGTTTCTTTGGCGCTTCAGTATAATAAAAATAAAAACACGGTATCTGTGTAGCGCGTGTTTCCAAAACATTAATTACCAATCACTACTCTGTGTTATCTGAATGATACTTGATCGATAGTATATCTTACTTAGGGAAATAGTATATTATGATCATCATCAAAGTTATTTTTTTTTTTACTTTTATTAAGCAATTTACTTCACCATTTAGTTCCGTGGTAAAATATTTCTACTTTGTGTTTATCGTTTCTCGTTTTAGACCGACGATGAAACTATAAGGCATCCGCACAGCGGACGATCCAATTATGCAATGCGATATGACATCGCTAACGTAATGAGAGGTTACAAAAAGGAATCAGGAAGTTATCATGTTCTGTATGAAAACACAAGCTAGGCCAAGTAGATGTGTATCACGAAGTGAGAGAACTCATAAAATTACTAGGTGCAGCTCTTTTTCACGTTATTACGGTAAGAATCAGACAGAAGTGTAATACAGATAGGCAAGAGACCTCCAAATACAAAGCCAAAGAATACGCCAAAATGAACCCAGTGCTAATTCCTGTTTTCTGGTATGATAAAAATTGACGCCCCAAAAGATACACGAACGTGACATGTGCAAGTTGCCTTACACTCAACCGCAGCTGTTACAGGAAGCCTCTACATCGCACCGGTTTGTACTCAGCCCCATTAAGCAAATATGATGGAGAAGCGGGTGTCAGTCTCACTTTTTTTGACTGCACACGCAGATACAACGCTACAAGACGCCTGCGACACCCTCTGGGCACCTTCGGTTACTGTTTACCGGGCTGTTCTATATCTGAGATTGTATCGCCTTCGATACGCCTTCAGTCCAGTTTTTAAAATGATTCAACTGCAATTTTATGTTTTTGATAATGCATTAAACAAGAGACCATCCCCTTGCAGTCACCGTGCCACAGTGGAGCGTTAAATTTCGTGCCTTTTAATCATGTTAAATGTAGCTGCAGCTACACCCATTGTTTGGCGCGGGTCTCTTCTTGCCATCTGCAGAATGTAGCGGTTATCTGCTGCTGTACTTGAACGTGGTCCACCACCTGTCTTCGGGCAGCAGTGCCTGTGGTAAGGAACGCTTCCCATGCATGTGACACAACGCTGTGACCCACACCAAACTCTTGGACTCACTGGTCACATTTCGTCCTGCTTCCAGTCTGTCGATGATTCTTCCCCGGGAGAAGTCATCCACATGTTGTCCTGCGGCCATGCTATAATGAAGACCATCACGATAGTGCGCCGTCACGACTCGCTGAATGGAACACGATGTCTTTTCCTGTTCCTCCAGCTGCCTCGTGTTGCAGGACCGGCTCCATTTGGCTCTGTAGTCACGCTGACCTCACACTGTATGACGCGAGAAGCATGAGAAAGATCAGCCGTGTCGCATAAGTCACAGCACGTGATACTGCAGGTCTTACGAGTGCCAGCAGCTACTCCGTCGGGGAGCGAGTAACTATTCCAGACGAGTTTAATAATTCCTGACTGCGAATTTAAATGCATGCAAGCTCGCGACAGCACACGACGCAGTTAAGACCTTCGCTTGGTACATTTTTAATGACATATTTAATTCCAGTGGGCCCTATAACATGCTGACATGAGGAAAGTTTCCAACTGATTTCTCACACACAAACAGCAGTTGACCGGCGTTGCCTGGTGCAACATTGTTTTGACGCCTCGTGTAAGGAGGAGAAATGTGTACCATCACGTTTCCGACTTTGATAAAGGTCGGATTGTAGCCTATCGCGATTGCGGTTTATCGTATCGTGACATTGCTGCTCGCGTTGGTCGAGATAGAATGACTGTTAGTAGAATATGGAATCGGTGGGTTCAGGAGGGTAATACGGAACGCCGTACTGGATCCCGACGGCCTCGTATCATTAGCAGTCGAGATGACAGGCATCTTATCCGCAATGGCTGTAACGGATCGTGCAGCCACGTCTCGATCTCTGAGTCAACAGATGGGGACGTTTGCAAGACAACAACCATCTGCACGAACAGTTCGACGACGTTTGCAGCAGCATGGACTATCAGCTCGGAAACCATGACTGCGGTCACCCTTGACGCTGCATCTCAGCGCCTGCGATGGTGTACTAAACGACGAACCTGGGTGCACGAATGGCAAAACGTCATTTTTTCGAATGAATCCAGGTTCTGCTTACAGCATCATGATGGTCGCATCCGAGTTTGGGGACATCGCGGTGAAAGCACGTTCGAAGCGTGTACTCGTCATCGCCATACTAGCGTATCCCCCGTCGTAATGGTATGGGGTGCCACTGGTTACACGTCTCAGTCACCTCTTGTTCGCATTGACGGCACTCTGAACAGTGGACGTAACATTTTAGATGTGTTACGACCCGTGACTCTAACCTTCATTCGATCCCTGCGAAGCCCTACATTTCAGCAGGATAATGCACGACCGCATGTTGCCGGTCCTGTACGGGCCTTTCTGGATACAGAAAATGTTCGATTGTTGCCCTGGCCAGCACATTCTCCATATCTCTCACCAATTGAAAACGTCTGGTCAATGGTGGCCGAGCAACTGGCTCGTCACAATACGCCAGTCACTACTCTTGATGAACTGTGGTATCGTAGTGCAGCTGCATGGGGAACTGTACCTGTACACGCCATCCAAGCTCTGTTTGTCTCAAAGCCAGGCATATCAAGGCTGTTAATACGGCCAGAGGTGGTTGTTCCGGGTACTGATTTCTCAGGATCTATGCACCTAAATTGCGTGAAAATGTAATCACATGTCAGTTCTAGTATAATATATTTTGTCCAATGAATACCCGTTTATCATCTGCATTTCTTCTTGGTGTAGCAATTTTAATAGCCAGTAGTGTATTTTTCCCGATGAGCTTAACTGGGACATGTGAGAAGGCGCTGAGCTGTACTGATATGTTAGCCCGGAGCGTTATGCGTGTGTGTGTGTGTGTGTGTGTATGTGTGTGTGTGTGTGTGTGTGTGAGAGAGAGAGAGAGAGAGAGAGACAGAGAGAGCTTTGGTGCGGCTACGGGTCACAGAGGACAGAGAGCCATCTGGTGGCTGTTTGTGACCCACAGGCGCCGCAGGGGTTTACCACACGACACACGGCTCAGCTGGCCAAAAGGCCATTAGCCATTACCGCGGCCGACCTGGGGTGAGGGGCGTGGCGTGCGGTCGTTTGTATTCAGGATGTGTAGCCGGCGGCGCCCCAGATTGCTCTGGAGGTCGTGTCCAGACTAGCATCCAATACAGTCCGCCGTCTGACCGTTAAGCAGAGCACCCGTCCGACAAGTGGACGGCGACTCTATACAAATTACTGCAGCTTCCTCTATTATGCCGTCTGCGTCCTCAACCTGTTACAGGATCTGACATTACGCTCTTGTCGGTAAACAAAGCACACACATTACTTGTCCCACTAGCATGTCCATAATCTGCATCAATGCGTCGCACGACACCACTCCTCTCCTTCCTTAGCCACGTACGTCCCTGCCTCAGATTAAATAACGTCTCATTAACTACACTCCCGTCCGTTATAACTGCAGCTCCACGAAGGAAGCATGGAACAAACTTACAATTGGTATGAAGTGTACTATGTACTTTGATATGCAGAATATTACTGCTTCACTAAAACTTCAGAGAGAAGGTACGAGTAACATCATCTATATTCCAGAATGAGATTTTCACTCTGCAGCGGAGTGTGCGCTGATATGAAACTTCCTGGCAGATTAAAACTGTGTGCCCGACCGAGACTCGAACTCGGGACCTTTGCCTTTCGCGGGCAAGTGCTCTACCAACTGAGCTACCGAAGCACGACTCACGCCCGGTACTCACAGCTTTACTTCTGCCAGTACCTCGTCTCCTACCTTCCAAACTTCACAGAAGCTCTCCTGCGAACCTTGCAGAACTAGCACTCCTGAAAGAAAGGATATTGCGGAGACATGGCTTAGCCACAGCCTGGGGGATGTTTCCAGAATGAGATTTTCACTCTGCAGCGGAGTGTGCGCTGATATGAAACTTCCTGACAGATTAAAACTGTGTGCCCGACCGAGACTCGAACTCGGGACCTTTGCCTTTCGCGGGCAAGTGCTCTACCAACTGAGCTACCGAAGCACGACTCACGCCCGGTACTCACAGCTTTACTTCTGCCAGTACCTCGTCTCCTACCTTCGCAGGAGAGCTTCTGTAAAGTTTGGAAGGTAGGAGACGAGGTACTGGCAGAAGTAAAGCTGTGAGTACCGGGCGTGGTTCGTGCTTCGGTAGCTCAGTTGGTAGAGCACTTGCCCGCGAAAGGCAAAGGTCCCGAGTTCGAGTCTCGGTCGGGCACACAGTTTTAATCTGCCAGGAAGTTTCATCATCTATATTCTTTACTAACTGTACCTGCCCACACCTTGCTGTGGCTCACTCTACTTAAATAAAAAAAAAGGAGAAAGCACATGCTTCTTATATGTATAGGAATTGGATATACGTCCTATTCTCCTTTCCTCCCGTCTCTCTCCATCTCCCCCTTCCCCTTCGTTCTGGCCTAACCACAAGCGCCAGAACGAAGATGATGAATGTAAGAGAAGAGATGGCAATGAAACGACGTCGGCCAATAGTGCGCTGGTTAGGACCGCACCATGATAGGAGCGCCATCTAGCCGAAGTGAATATAAGCGCCGCTCCTGCCAGCCTCGGCCGGACGTTAGTGGACAGTATTCGCAGAGTATTAGCACGGCCTAGCAGATAGTGCTACGACTGCTGTTAGTAGTGATCATTATCAATTTTTTCATTAGCAAACACTTCCGGGCTAAGTTGCCGTGGGCGATCTGTAGAACTTCTTTTCCCTGACGTTTCGTTCTCAACTACGGAGAACATCTTCCGAGGTGAGTCGACGACTGGCTGCTGGGAGCTGGGGCCGCCGCTTATATGGAGATCGTAGAGGGCGCCACCGCACGTCACGTGGCGTCGATGTGTAGCTGTCTCTGGCTATCGTCTGTTCTCTCGATTGCAGGCAATCGATTGTCACGTGATTGATGCAACGTCGACCACCATATCTTGTCCAATTTCAATCCTTCTTCTTTACGATTAAAACTGTATTGATGTTTGTGGATTTCAATTGCCTCTCTATACATACGTGTATAATAATGCGACGTCCTCGCTAGCACACTTCTCTCACCAAATTTTATTTCGTGATCTCCAGCCTTAAAAAGCAAAGCCTACATGGGATGATTATCAATTTTTTGTTTGGACTTCGTCGATAACGAAGAACATTACTTGTTTGCAGGTCGCCCGTCGCTTGCGACTACTTCTTGTAAATCTCTAAGTCAAGTATTGTCAATCTGCTTTACTGAAATAAAACTACGAATGTTATTTGCTTGAATTGTTGCCTAGCATTCCTAGAACGCAGCATCAGCCTATACACGACGAGTGGGCAAGACCCCACACCCTTTCTTTGACCATGTCCTCTTCCTTCGTCCTCTCTCTGTCCATCTTCTTCTCCCTCTCTTCACCTCCTCATGCCCCTCTCTCTCCCCACTCACAGTTCATCTCCTCCTCCCTCCCCTTCCACCTTCTTCTACATCCCCCCCTCTCTTCATCTCCTCCTGCCCCTCTCTCTGTCCATCTCCTCTTTCTTGTTGTCTATGTCCATTTCCTCCAACACCTCTCTTCATCTTCTCTTATCCCCTATCCCAGACCTTCAGTCTTGTTTATTGCTTTTGAAATTCAGATTCTGTAGCAGTATGCTAATCACAACACTGTTAGCTAACAACATTTCACTGTTGTGTATTTATACATATATTTATATATTAAAAATATATAGTCGGTATTTGCCTAAACGTTCATTACAGTAATGTGTAAAAATCTGAAGTGAATTGGAAAGTTACATTTGAAATTTTATAAAATGTACCTTTCCACTTCACTTCAGGTATATATATCGTGAATCTTTAGAAGTTCATGACAAAGTGCTTTGCAATTTTAACATAACAGGCTTCTTTTTAGGTAAGAAGCCAGTGCTGTTAAAATTTCAAAGCAGTTTGTCACGAACTTTCAGAGTTAGGCGATTTTAAAGAAAGGAACATTTTCATCTTTTCTTTGAACAGATATCACGAAAAATTACACTGTACAACAGTCAAAATGTAAATTGCACGGAACTTGGTAATTCTTATCAGTTCCAATTCGCTGATACCGAATATGGCAAAGAAAACGGAAACTTAGCTCTGGTTTTCGTCCATAGGAAAAGAGAAGAAATTCATTGTCACTGCACGTGTAACTGTTACATAGGACAAGAATGGAGCAATAAAATAAATTTTTTATTTAGCGCTCAGATCACACCAATTCAATAAATGACGTCACTTGATATTGTAGATGGTATTGACCACAATTTGTCATCATTTTTTTCTAAATTGATTTTATGTAAGTCACGATAAATTTTGTAAAGAAAATTAATCACGAAGGCGAGGCCTGTAGGCACTCGAGCGAAAAATACGCACGACTGAGTGAATCAAAAGTCAAAGACGGTATATTCCTTCTCCTACAGGTTAGAGAACTTTTCAGAGACAAGAATGGGAAAAGTTTTAAATACGAATTTCAGAATATCAGGAAATAAGAGAGCACAAGAATATAAGAGTCTGTGGATGAAATGTTGTCATGTAGTGAGAAGTTGGATCTAATATATTTTTGAAATACAGTCTCTTCTTGTCTAGTTCGACTTATTTCCTAATAATTGCGGAGCAGTTTCTGACGAACTTGTCGCGCGATCTCATCGGCATATTGCTGTCGGGAGAAAAGGTATGCGAGGAACCGAGCCCCTACTATTCTGGCGGGCTCGTGATGAATTATTGCTGGAGAAGCTCCAGGTGTAACTTATAACCCAGAAGCGGAGCGGAAATGCGCAGCAGACTTACCGTTTGACCAGAAATTCTACATATGTCAGGTTAGAAGGCTGATGTTAAAAGTGTTTATAGCACTCAATCTATGTACTCTAGTGATACCAGCCGTTATGTTCTTTTCTCATTATAAATTAATGTATGGTTTGTGTAAATTTGACAATTTCTATAAGAAATTGTAGAAAAGCGGAAAATTCTTTAGTTTCTTTCACTTCACTGTAGTAATTTTGTGAGAGGATATTTACTGAATTTTGTTAGTACAACTGTTCCACATTCTTGGAGTGGTTTCTCATTTCAGGGATTCATAATTATTAACAAATTTCCCATACTGAACAAACATTTTTTGGGGTATATTGCTTCTTAAATAAATATGCATATAAAATAGAATACGTATTTGTCAAGTTCGAGCCAAGTATTTATTTTAGAGATATCCATAGCATTTTATGGAAAATAAAACAGCGATCTTAATGGAATATTTTAAAATTAAAATTATCTGGATCGCTACAGGAAATATATTGAAAAATGGCAGTCGGTTTTGGTGAAATAGCGACTATCTTCAGACCTTATGCAATGTAAGTAAAATATTGATTTAGAGGTAACCTAACAACAACAGTTAATGTAAGATAGGTAAAATATAACCAAAATTAAAATAAGTTATACTCATGATGGCAGGCATTGGGGGGTGAATAGAGCAGGTATCGTGGATAGACAAATGTCAACTGTTGATTGGGATAGAGAGGCTACGGGTTAAGTACTGGACGCTACACCCACCACTTATCCCATTACGTCAATAAAAGCAAGTCAGACACATAGTTAGTAAAAAGCCTCATTAAAATGCTGTACACTTAAAACAGTTGTTCAAAAATTAATAAAAATTGTTACATAACATACATAGCTGCTGCTGATTACAACTGCTTATTCTCCTGCATATTCTTCTGTTTATTTAAGTGTATTTTGATGCCAGATTGGCTTTTATTGTTGTAATGTGATATGTGGTGGGTGGAGCATCCAGAACTTAAGCCATAGCCCCTCTACTCTAATTAGCAGTTGCCCAGAGTTGTGCAGCACTTCGACATTGCATGGACTGAAAAAGTCGTTGGAAGTCCTCTGCAGAAATAATGAGTCATGCTGCCTCTATAGCTGTCCATAATTGCGAATGAGTTGCCTGTGCAGGATTTTGAACACGAACTGACGTATCGCTAATGTCCTATAAATGTTCTACGGGATTCATGAAGGGCGACCTGGACGGCCGGGTAATTCACTCGAATTGTACAGAATGTTCACCAGGCTTGGTGAAAGGTCCCATTGTCATCCATAAAAATTCCATCGTTGTGTAGGAACATGAACTCCATGAATGACTTTAAATGGTATACAAGTAGCCAAACATAACCATTTCCGTCAACGATCGGTTCAGTTGGACCAGAGTACCCATCCATTGCCCGTAAACACAGCCCAAAACATTATGGAGACGTCACCAACTTGCACAGTGCCTTGTTGACAACTAGGGTCTGTGGCTTTGTGAGGTCTGCGCAACTGTCTAACACTACCAACTGAAATCGGTACTCATCTGACCAGGTCAGGCTTTTCCAGTCGGCTAGTATCCAATCTATATGGTCACGAGCTCAGGATAGGTGGTACAGGCGATGTCACACTGCCCTAACGGGTATGTTCCTCCTACGTCCCGCATTGATTTCTGCGGTTATTTCACGCAGTGTTGCTTGTCTGTTAGCACTGACACCTCTACGCAAACGCCGCTGCTCTCGGTCCTTAGGTGAACGTCGTCGGCCACTGCGTTTTCTGTGGTGAGAGGTAATGCCTGAAATTTGGTATTCTCCGCATACTCTTAACACTGTAGATCTCCGAATGTTGAATTCCCTAATGACAACCGAAATTACGCGTTCAAAGTCTGTTAATTCCCGTCCTGCGGCCATAATCGCGTCGGAAACCTTGTCACATGAATTACCTGAGTACAAATGACTGCTCCGCCAACGCGCTGCCCTTATATACCTTGTGTGCTCGGTACTACCGCCATTTGTATATGTGCACATCGCTATCTCATGACTTTGGTCATCTCAGAGTATTTATAGCAAGACAAGTACCTACACTAACAGTATGGCGACCTCTGGAGGACCGCGGACTGTTATCATGGTGACCATTGTTGGGAGTTCTCTTGATGCTGCAACAGAGAGAGGCATATGAACCGCGGTGGACGAACATATCTTCAGACAAGTCCGGTTCTGCGTAGAGAATGACGATCAGTGTGTAAATGTGAGGAGGCTACGAGGACATTTAACATTGTCAGGATGCTTATGTCATCGTCAGGACCTTGTATGATGGTGTGGGGTACTGGCACACGACGCTACCAGCTCTCCTTTGGGTAGTCACTAATTTGAATACCAAGTGTTATGTTCCTGACATGTAACGCCGGTATTTGTACCCTATCATGAGGTGTCCATGACGATCTTTTGACAAGATCTCACAAGATCCCATGTTGCCCATGTTGTTTTGACCTACATTGACGAATGGGTTCGCGAGAGACTAACCGACCACTACTCACCAGCCACTATGTTTGATAAACTCTGACAGACAGTTGAAGCAGCATCGAATGAGCAGATCTATTTATAATTCAGGCTCTGTTCAGCTCCTTGTCACGCCAGGTTAGGCCATTATGCTGGCAGAGTTGGAAGCGGTATTCTGAATTTCGCACTCTGTAAGTCTCCAGATCACCAAAAATGTTATTTTTCCTTCCTTCTACAGTGCTTACTCACAATAATTAAAATTTTGTTAGTTTCTATCATTCCTGCAATTGCTGTTTTTAGTGGCTGACTGTACTGTGCCTCTGCCTCATTGTGATAATTATTTGTTAGACCATAGCCACATTAATGTCGCTAATCAATGCCTCATCAAGACGGTCCGCTTACATTAATCAAAATATTACGTTTGTACTGGCACAGACTGGACCTCACAATATATTTCAGCTATTCGACAATGAGAGGCCAGTCTCTGGGGATTTAAACAGAGCTAGGGCTAACCATGCCGAAGATGCTTCTTCCATAGGACACGTCTCCAACAAGGGGCAGTGTCTCGACTCCCAGCTGTCATCATGGGGAAGGAGGTTCACATAGCAGTTGGCACGCAGTGGAGGATAGCGGCATCAGCAGGTCGATGACCATGGCTGCTGGGGACAGCAGTTAACGTACTAGTTACGACACTGGGCTGCGGCTGTGGCTCATGGCATTACACTATGGACTAATACTGGGTGGAAGAATCGACAGTTTCACCATGTTTACGTAGTAACATTCAACCTCCAACTGAATCGTTGGCCATGATAAGAAAAGTAAAAGTGGAACTACAGGGGTCTGAAGAAAAAAAAATGGCCTCATACATGTTCGAGGAACAATGAGGTTCCACATATAAGGACAGCTATAATGAAAGTGTTGTTAAGCGAGAAATGTGTGTGCTCCTCAAAAACGTATCAAAAAATGTTTCAGAAACCAGGAAACAATGATTAAGTAATACCTGTTGTTCATTTTCGTCATGTGGGATACCATAAAATACATTGTAAACGTTCTCCCTTTGGCTGTTATTGACAAGCGTTAACTTCATTACGTCTAGCACGACTGACCGATTTCGGCCTTGCAGATCATTTTCAAGTGGTTCAAATGGCTCTAAGCACTATGGGACTTAACATCTGAGGTCATCAGTTCCCTAGACTTAGAACTACTTAAACCTAACTAACCTAAGGACATCACACATCCATGCCCGAGGCAGGGTTCGAACCTGCGACCATAGCAGCAGCGCGGTTCCGGACGGAAGCGTCTAAAACCGCTCGGCCACACCGGTCGGCATTTTCAAGTGCAGTCTATAAAGGAACAGAGGAAACATTCAACAAGTATATGTTTGGCTTACTGACGTGCAAAAAATATTTTGGAATGGACTGCCTGAAACTGTATTTACAAGTGTCAATATATTGTAAAATTATCCGATTATAAAGACGCAGACGTAGCCGATCCGAGAGTGCAAGTCTCAAAATTAACTGTAGCAAACTACTACTGTTCATTTTTTAAACACTGACAACCCTGTATTTTAGGCATTTGTGTGTTTTTTCTTGATGTATCATTTGCAATGTTGTAGCTGCTAGTAGCTGTTTTTACGTAAGATGACCTTAGGTCCATAATGCTAGATTGTAAACTGATCATCACTTCATGGTATATTAACTTTTTTATAACATGTCGTTCCTTTGCCAAATCAAACGGTTGTTGTCACTTTTTCTGAATATGTCTTTATGTTTGTCATTTGTTGTATACATTTTTACGTTTATGTGCCATCTGGCAGTCATGTATTATAGCAATGTTCAGACTATAAATGCAAACTATCTTCATTCATAAAAATGTCGCTTTCTAACTCATGAAAACCTTATTTGTCATATGTGTGTAGTAATGTCGTTTCTGTTTTATTTTTCTAATGACGCAAGTTTGGGAGAGTTATATTTCTAATCACTTTACGTCCAAACTTCCATAAAGACTACCTTTGTCCTTTACCCGGATTTCACCCCTCTCCACATACGCAACTGAGTTTTTGGTGCCTGTATTATAAAATTTTCCTAGTTATAATTACGGAACATGGTTCCAGCAAGACAGAGTCAAAGCACACACCTCCAATGCTATTACGCTGAGAGTTCGCGAAATTTTCCCTGGCAAATTGATCTCCAGGAAGGGTCACATAACTGGTCCCCACGCAGTCCAGATTTGAGCCCCATGGAATTTTTTTATGGGGATGTGTCAAATATAAAGAGTACGTCAATAATCCGCCTTCTCTGGAGCAGTTGAAAGTAAATATGCATAGCGAAGTGGCACCCATCCCAGTATCTACATGCCAAGCCGTCATACAAAATTTTGTTCATCGTCCAAATGAATGCCGTAGATGGACTGGACTGCATTTAAATGAAACTATTTTTAAAAAGTAAATTTATAAATAAAGATTTTGTCGATACACATCAATCTCTATTTTATTTTGACGCATTAAATATAAACTTTCTTTTGGAACATCCTATACAACGTGGCGTTAGTTATGAAGAAGATTATTAGAGAGAATCCTGGTTTTAATTTTAACGCTTGCACCGCTATCGGATCGTCTATGACCGCTGTTCGATTACCAGATATTTTTACAAATTTTTGTCATCTATTAGAACAAGTTTAAGGGTTAGTTGTAAAGAATTAGTTTTGTATGTGAGTAAGTCAAACATATACCTGCTGTAAGTTCATATTGTTTCCTAGTAGACTGCACCTGAAAAATGGCATGCAAGGCTAAATTTGACCAATCGTGCAAGATTCAATAAAGTGAATACTTGTCGAAAAAAGCCCAAATGGAAAACCTTAAAATTTCTTTTAATATTTGTTGTTTAACGTGTATGGTATACAAAAATTCATTTCAAGCATGAAATATACACAGTATGCTTGCAAGAAAGGGTCACACTTGTTTATGAAAAAAACTTCATTACATTAATATCTAATGTAATCGTAGCTTCAAGCAATCTCACCACTAAAATCTCTCTAGTTAATTATCTCTGTGATTAATTATAAAACCAGAAGATTACGTAGACGTTACAAGAATGCATCGGCTATACCCCGCGAAAAGTGTTGCAGAACGAATGTTGCAGCTATAACCGTGTATTTTACCGTCAGAATAAATGCACCGTACTTGGTCATTTACGAGTGCACTCTAGCCCATTTTATTTAGCGAAGTGCGGGTGCTGCACCGTTACGCAGGTTGGTGTATCGTTGAGTATGGAAAGAATACGGTCAGATATTCTGCTATATGCGTACTCGTTAAGTGTCTGCTGAAGAGTTGCTACCGGGAAGGTCCTCCAGTTTAGCAGAGGTAAAACAGCCACAGTTAACTTACACCTCCAAGTTATTGTGCATATGTTTACAGTATCTACTCAGAAGGCTAACAGTGTCAGAATTTGTAGTTAATAGTAAAGAATTTGTAAATATTTTTCTTTTTAATTGTAAGTGTTGATGACAGTCAGTAGTCGTTCACGTTCTTCTTTCCTGTCGAGTACCGCTTCGTAAGGATTCCACGTTTTTCATGATTTGGCAAATTTATTTTGTTTTAACTTTGTGACCTGATGCCCACCATGACCCCATTTATCCTCATTTAACGTGAGGGGATGGAAGTCGTGTCTTCGATCTGCGTATGAATCGCGTACACTTCATTCTGTGTGTTATCGTATTTTAAATGTTTGCCTACAATTTTTTCTGGGGCAGCGATTGTGAACCAGCCCACTGTTTTCCTAAACGAGCTGGGAAACTGCCTATAAACTACACTCATTCTGGTGGGCACATCTACATGTGTGCGGTATTTACAATTCTATACAGTGTGGGTGCAGAACGTGAGTTCATTCGCTGTCGAAATGTAAATAAAGGTGCCACTAGGTCCTACTATTAAAACAGATTCAAATTAATTTGTCAAACGACGATTCGATTATAGCCCTGTAACGGCAATTTTTTTGGGAGCTGAGACGTTATTACTTCAAACTGTACAGGACTTACTGTGCCGATTCGTGCAGTCGTTACGTGGATTAAAGTACAGAACAGTAATTACGAGAGAGAGAGAGAGAGAGAGAGAGAGAGAGAGAGAGAGAGTCCAATGGGCAGTGGAGATTTATTGGTGTCCCGCAGGCGGTGAACAGCCGCTGCTAGTCGCAGAGTCCCGCAGCGCAGCGGCGAGTGCGATAATTGAAAAGGGCTCTGCGGGCATCAGTGGTAGCACCACACCACACCAGGACAGGACTGTGTGGGTCGATAGCCGGCCGCTGCTGCCTGTCCCACTCGTACATCATCATCACCACCACCACCACCACTTCCAACACCACCACTACCAGTAGTACATCCTACTGCACTCTGCCCAGCTCACTCGTCTGTCTTAATGCGACTCGTTCTCTTTTAAAGCTAGACTACTGCTTCTCATTCCGCCTACACACGTTTTGTGCATTCTTGCAACCACCAGTCAAAGCTTGTGATCAATTGGCGACCACAAATTCTACGGTGCGGATGGATACACATGTGGAATATGAGCAGAAAAAGAGAAGGGGCTCCCCAAGTCTCAGTGTTCGGTCCGCCTTTTTCTGTCACTCACGTTTATTTGCACAGGAAACGTGAGATGTAATTGTTCTACACGGAAATGAGATTGTAACAGATTTGTATAAGAACTGCACGGGAATTACACAACGTGTGTACGCGTACAGGCTGTGGCAAAGCAACGCCGACATATGGAAGTATGTGTCTGGCTGTGGATCGTGAACGGACGGACAAAGTGGTTAAGGTGAGCGCTAGCGTAAGGCGGGAAATCCGGTATTGAGTCTCTGTCCGGCACAGTTTTTCATTTTCATCACTTCCTTTGTGAATTTGTGGGTTTTATTTTTTCAAGTTGTACAATGGATTGATCTAACAAGTACCCTTTGGCTCCTGCAAGAAACGATTTCCACCTCACACTACTACAGAAGTCAAACAGACGCTCCTAATGTACCAACAAGAACTGCTTGAAAAACATTCAGCAACAAATATCTTCTGGAGTCGTCCGCTGTAAGGAAAAGACACAAAAATATTCTATATTCTATATTCTTATGTAACTAGTGGAATAATTGGGTACTGGAGTATTGCTAGTTGGTGTACGAAAAACATTAAATGAACGAAAAATATTATTTATTGCAGAAAAAATTTCTGAGAAATCAAGTGAAACTTTTTCTTATAAAATAATAAATTTCCGGTTTCTTTTCGGGAAAGTAGATTGCCTCTTATGGCTAGGAATGGTATTATTTTACAAAGTATGGTTCAAATGGTTCAAATGGCTCCAAGCACTATGGGGCTTAACATCTGAGGTCATCAGTCCCCTAGAACTTAGAACTACTTAAACCTAACTAACCTAAGGACATCACACACATCCATGCCCGAAGCAGGATTCGAACCTCCGACCGTAGCGGTCGCGCGGTTCCAGACTGTAGCGCCTAGAACCGCTCGGCCACTCTGGCCGGCTACGAAGTATGGAAGGGTTCTTTTCTGCCTTTTCTTTAAGAATATTATTTACTCGGCAGAATGGCTGAGAGCCGCGCCTACACAACTTGAATAAATTTTCTAGGTATAGTCAAGGCTGTCGCATGAGAAATGTAAGGAAGTGTACTGTTATGGAGGACAGATGGGGCTTCCATACGCTGTAGTGCACAATACCGTGATCTGCGACGACTGCTGCCTGCATCGCTCGCCGCTGACAAATAACACAACTATCTCTTTCTATCTGGATTGACCTTTGCCAATCAAACTCTCCCAACGCCTTGATTAAGTCAAGGCCTCCTATCCGTCCCTAGTCTAACTATTGGCGTGGTACACCGGTCAGATAACCAGTCCACCGCGATGCCACTCAATATTCGCTCGCAGGCTTTTAACTAGTACCCTGTCCGTGTTCACACCGCACAGTAAGTGTGGCGGCCAACTCAGTGAACAACGCTTAATCGCGAGCGACTCAATATAGAGTATCACTCCGATTCGCTAACGACAGAGGTGCTCTCCCAGTGAAGTACCGAGGAAAGACTTTGTTCCTCGCTCTTTGCGTACATGTACGAGCGCACTCATTCTCGTTACGTGTTCCCGCTACAAGAGCGACAATGCAACGGCTTCTTTTTCTGGAAAAGTTGCAAGGGGATATCCTTTGCTGTCTTCCCTCACTCCTCTGGCTCTTTGCATCAGAAATATTTCTCTTTTAAACAGGAGAATGACGTTTCGTTTAAGTCGACCAATGCAGAAATATGTAGCATCTCAGTCAGGCGTATACTATCCTCAGTGTTGACTCACCCCTATAAAGGGACGGGCCTCTCAGAGGGCTGGTTGCCTCTTTGGAACGAAAATTCCTGTGGCCGTCATGTTGTATACACCAGCCTCGACTTTTTCAAGCTCGGTGTGCACTTGCGATTACTTATTAGACTTGCATATTGCTTACATGAATGCATACAACATTGACTCTACCTTATCGAGTTTGGGTTTGAATGAAGTGTCTTGATGTGCAGAATACGATTGTGAGGACGGAATATGTAAGAAATGAAGGTCAGGAGACCACGCTACCTTACACCTTATAAAGCTGATAGTTGTTCTTATTCGCAACTGCAAATACAATTTCATGTATTCGTTTGAATTTAAAACAGTTATGTTGTTCCCTCCATCTCTCTAAGCAGATATCGGTAGTGGTGTTGCAAAATCCGTGACTTATTGGACTTTTGTCAAGCTTATGTTTGAGCTTTCTGCTGCTAGTCAGTTGAAACTTTGTGTCTATCTTCTGTAGCTGGCAGGTGAGTGTAGCGCATTGAGCAGAGTCCAATCTTCAGGCAAGTATTGGGTGGAATACTACACTCCTGGAAATTGAAATAAGAACACCGTGAATTCATTGTCCCAGGAAGGGGAAACTTTATTGACACATTCCTGGGGTCAGATACATAACATCATCACACTGACAGAACCACAGGCACATAGACACAGGCAACAGAGCATGCACAATGTCGGCACTAGTACAATGTATATCCACCTTTCGCAGCAATGCAGGCTGCTATTCTCCCATGGAGACGATCGTAGAGATGCTGGATGTAGTCCTGTGGAACGGCTTGCCTTGCCATTTCCACCTGGCGCCTCAGTTGGACCAGCGTTCGTGCTGGACGTGCAGACCGCGTGAGACGACGCTTCATCCAGTCCCAAACATGCTCAATGGGGGACAGATCCGGAGATCTTGCTGGCCAGGGTAGTTGACTTACACCTTCTAGAGCACGTTGGGTGGCACGAGATACATGCGGACGTGCATTGTCCTGTTGGAACAGCAAGTTCCCTTGCCGGTCTAGGAATGGTAGAACGATGGGTTCGATGACGGTTTGGATGTACCGTGCACTATTCAGTGTCCCCTCGACGATCACCAGTGGTGTACGGCCAGTGTAGGAGATCGCTCCCCACACCATGATGCCGGGTGTTGGCCCTGTGTGCCTCGGTCGTATGCAGTCCTGATTGTGGCGCTCACCTGCACGGCGCCAAACACGCATACGACCATCAATGGCACCAAGGCAGAAGCGACTCTCATCGCTGAAGACGACACGTCTCCATTCGTCCCTCCATTCACGCCTGTCGCGACACCACTGGAGGCGGGCTGCACGATGTTGGGGCGTGAGCGGAGGACGGCCTAACGGTGTGCGGGACCGTAGCCCAGCTTCATGCAGACGGTTGCGAATGGTCCTCGCCGATACCCCAGGAGCAACAGTGTCCCTAATTTGCTGGGAAGTGGCGGTGCGGTCCCCTACGGCACTGCGTAGGATCCTACGGTCTTGGCGTGCATCCGTGCGTCGCTGCGGTCCGGTCCCAGGTCGACGGGCACGTGCACCTTCCGCCGACCACTGGCGACAACATCGATGTACTGTGGAGACCTCACGCCCCACGTGTTGAGCAATTCGGCGGTACGTCCACCCGGCCTCCCGCATGCCCACTATACGCCCTCGCTCAAAGTCCGTCAACTGCACATACGGTTCACGTCCACGCTGTCGCGGCATACTACCAGTGTTAAAGACTGCGATGGAGCTCCGTATGCCACGGCAAACTGGCTGACACTGACGGCGGCGGTGCACAAATGCTGCGCAGCTAGCGCCATTCCACGGCCAACACCGCTGTTCCTGGTGTGTCAGCTGTGCCGTGCGTGTGATCATTGCTTGTACAGCCCTCTCGCAGTGTCCGGAGCAAGTATGGTGGGTCTGACACACCGGTGTCAATGTGTTCTTTTTTCCATTTCCAGGAGTGTATAATAGTCTTGTCTTTCATTTATTATTCATATTCTTGATCGCGTATTTATGCGGTCTTGGTGTAAGTAACATGCTCGTAGGGTACGAAATTACAAGAGGTGGATGTGCAGACAATTCGTACACGCAAACAATAAAATGTTTGTCCAGTCCGTTAATATATGTTCAAGTCGTTCATAGAAGACCTTTCTCCCGTCACATCTTGATTTTGTTTTCGTCTTTATTTACGAGACTCTCATATGCAAGTAATGTTCGAACAACCATATCGTGCACTTGTAGGAGAGAGAGAATTTACTTTCATTCCCTTGCCTCACTGTCCTTACAGTTTTGAATGTTATGAAACAATCTGTATAAATTTAAAGGTATCATTTTCTTTTCCTGAGTAATCGCATCGAACGTGATCTTCGCTTTGTGGCGTTGATGCCTTACGTAGTAAGTTGTATGTATTTAGGTGCACTCAGCGGTCTCACTGTATAGATATTTTATCATTTGCGCTACCTCTGCTGGAAGAATTCCCTTTTATTTTAAACAGTCGCATTTCTATTAGTTTGTGTAGAAATTTATTTGAAACTTCCGAGCAGATTAAAACAGTGTGCCGGACTGAGACTCGAACTCGGGACCTTTGCCTTCGCGGGCAACTGCTCTACTATTTTTTTCTTCGTATTTTCGTAGTTGATCGTTGTGTTTGGCCGTTGCGAACGTCACATGACATCTGTTAAAGTTCGTTTGTTGATTCTTCCACTCAGTTTTTTTTTATTGCAGAGGCCAACCAGCTCTATGACCGAACACGCTGAGCTGCCGTGCCGGCACCATCTGAGCTACCCAAGAACGAGTCACGGCCCGTCCCCACAGCTTTACTTCCGCCAGTAAAGCGAAAGGTAAAGGTCCCGAGTTCAAGTCTCGGTCCGGCACACGGTATTAATCTGCCAGGAAATTTAATATCAGCGCACACTCCGCTGCAGAGTGAAAATCTTATTTCAGTAATTTATTTGCTCTCTTTAACCCATTTTACAAGCATGGAGATCCATTACGTATTACGTTTATTAGAAATTTCCCTCTAATTGTATCATACGTTTAAGAATGTTGTTTACCCATCCTTTGAGTCTGGAAGACGTGCATTATTATCAAAACTAAAGGAAGGACTGTCAACAGGGAAAATAACAAACGAAGCTTATATGAAAATATGTTCTCATTTTCGACGAATGGGCTTGTTTAAAAGATTGAAAAGAATGTCCTAATTCTCTTAAAAACTATTTCTGCAGCTACTTATCCTTTTCGTACAGGGTTTGTACTGGTTTTCACCGCTGGGGCTAACTAGGCACAAAATACTTAGTCACACTTCCCTAGATAATAAGTGTGGAAATGGCTGAAAAAACTACAATGACTGAAAGAAATGAAAAACAATTCTATTCATATGTTTTAGTTACAAAGCAAGATTAACCAAGTCATAATTCTTCTTTAGGTGCAGCTCAAATTCAGAGGCCCACATCATTCAAGGTCGTGTTTGTGTGTGTGTGTGTGTGTGTGTGTGTGTGTGTGTGTGTGTGCGTGCATGTGTGCATGATGGGGGAGAGAGAGGGAAGGGGGGGGAGAGAGAGAGAGAGAGAGAGAGAGAGTGAGAGAGAGAGGGGGGGAAGTGCTCATCAACGTTTTTCTGCATCAGTAACCTCGTCATCATGCGCATACCGCTTCCCGTCGACTGCATGCTTCATTGGGCCATACAAATGGAATTCGGCAAGTGTGAGGTCCGGGCTATAGGATAGATGAGAAGAAGAACAGTTTAATAAAGTTTTGTGAGCTCCCTGCGGTGTGTAGACTTCTCAGAGGGCTTGTGTTGTCATGGAGAAGGACAAGTTCGCATTTTTGTGATGATGACCACGCTGAAGCCATTTCTTCAATTTCCTGAGGGTAGCACAATACACTTGTGAGGTGATCGCTGTACCACGAGGGAGCAGAATAACCCAGTCAGCGAGCCCACAAGACCGTCGCCATGATTTTATCAGCTGAAGGTGCAGCTTTGAACTTTTCCTCCGGAGAAGACGTGGTGTGGTGTCACTCCACGGATTGCCTTTTTGTTTGCGGTCCGTAGTGATGAACCCCTTGTTTCCCCGCCTGTGACCATGTCTGAGTTAAAAAAACTGTCACGATCAGCCTCGTAACGCGCAAGCAATGCCGCACAGGTGGTCTTTGGTTTTTTTCTGGTCTTCTAGTAGGCGGCGAGGAACCCAGCGGGAACACCTGGTGGACAAGTGTGTCAGCGCTACCAACAGAGACGTCCCGTAGTGTAGCGAAGTGTCTGACTGTGATCCGTCAGTCGCTCGAATGAGAGTGTCCGTGCGTTCCAACATTGCAGGAGTCACAGCTGTGTATGCCCGGGGGCTGGGGGAGATTCGACATGTTAGCGCGACCTCGTTGCGATGACGACAGACGCCTCGTCGAACGAGACATCCTACTTTTGTTCACTGCCAGGTCTCCGTAGACATTAAGGAAGCGCCCATGAATATCTGCGATGCTTTGGTCTTCCGCTGAAAAAAACTCAATGACAGCTTCCTGCTTGGAACGCATCATCGTTACTGACGCCATTGTGAAGACTGGTATAGCGCCGTCACTTATCGGAACCTCATGAAACTATAGGGGCTGAAGAGGAAATATTCCGAGATGCACCACAACAAATACCGCATTTCTTCAATGGAAAGTGACGGAGAAAAAAATGTGCTTCATTACTTATCGAACGCCCCTCGTACATTCGTTTGAACCTGTTTCCTTTAGCCGGGCCTTGGTTCCCCTCTACAGTTGTTAGTCTCCCACTTACTTTCACAACTAAATAACCTCTTGCTCTTGCCTCAGGATTTGTATTATCATCCGATCCTTTCTTTTTAGTCAGGTACTACCATAAATTACTTTTCTCCTCGGCTCAATTTGCTACCCCCTTCACTAGTTATACGATCTAGCCACCTAATCTTTAATATTCTTCTGCAGCACCACATTTCAAAAGATTCTATTCCCTTCTTGTCCGTAGCGCTTACAGCCCTCTTTCCATTAAAATACAGCGCTTTACTCCAGTCAAATGCCCTCTGATAAAACTTCTGCCACTTAAATTTATATTACATAACAAAATTCTCTTTTCACAAATACTTTTCTTGCTACTACCAGTCCGACTACATGTCCTCTCTTCTTCGGACATCATTAGCTACTGTGTTCCGCAAACAGTGATACTCATCTGCTGCATTTAATGTCTCTTTTGCTAATCAACTTCCCTCAGCATCACCCGATTTCATTCTACTGTACCCTAGATCCCTTGGTTTACTTATGTTCATGTTCATCTTTTTACGTCTTTTCAAGACACTATGTATTCTGTTCAATTGATATAACAGGTTCTTTGCAGTCCCATTCCCTTTACAAATTTCTCTATCGTTTCCTTCAGTGCTTTTACAATATACAGGTTGAATAACACGAAGGGGAGGTTAAAGCTTCTCTCACTTCCTTTCAACCTTTGCCTACCTTTCAGGTCAATTGGAACTTATATCTGCAGTTTGGTTTCCGCACAAGTAGTACATAACCTTTTGTTTCCTGAATTTTATCCCTACTACTTTCATAATGTGGTTTAAGCTTACTCAGCATTGCAACAGTTAGGCTATTTTACCACATCTCCAGGCTTGACTCAAACTTTCATTGCCGGTGATGTTATTATCTATGATTTCCGAACAATACAACCAGAGAATTTCTTACCGGGTATGTGAGACTAACGCAGATAGGGGAATTTAGTGGAAGATCATGGCATACGCCCCGTGAGAGAACCTCTGGTTGAAGTGTTCAGAAATAATTAGATGGAAAACTCGAGGCGTGCGTAGATAGTATATAGTGGTTGAAGAGACTGCTCGTGATGAACAGGAAATTAGGGCTTGAGTCGAATTATGGCACAGATTTTCACATGTCACAACTTGTTATTCGGATATGTTTCTGTTTATAAACTGCGGAGAAGTGCTATCAAGTTGTCTGTCTACATCGTAACGCTTTATACTCACGTTTATTTTGTACGTCATAACGACTGGCTCACGAAAAGCGAGAAAAAAGGCTTGTCAGCATACACTTGGAATGGCGCTCGCCAGACAAAGTCGGACTCATCAACAGAATGTCAGGGGAGAATGTACGGCCTTCGGGCAACGCGAACAGCGTGATGCGAGGCATCCAGCAGTGTGACGTGACGTGACGTTGTATGTCGTGACGTAGGGAAATACTGTCGTCCCTGCAGGGCGTTTCCCTACTATCAAAGCACAGTCCACACGGGAAACAAAGCCACAGTGTCCTAAGTGAAGAAGCAAATCTGAAAGCAACTCTGCACAGTCCTACTCTTCCTTTTGAGAATAGGGCCGTTTTTCATCATGGGCAGGGTAGAATTCTTTTCATCTTTTGTAAGAACTGTATGAATGTTCTCCGGAAAAACACATTTCAACTCGTACGTGCTCGCACTGGAGCTACATTTTTGTAGAACTGACAGAAATGAGGCAGTCCTAAGAACGCACGGCTTTAGAAAATGGAGATTACTACTGTGATTCAGTATTGTCTAGAATAATACAATTCAGGCACGACCTATAAATTCATAGTCAGACTTATATTTATATTTTCTGCAAAGGAATAGTTTGAGGTTTTGGACAGTATCAAAAATCACACTTTTCTTATTCAATCACTTTTTTATATTTATTTTCTAAAAAACATTGGGAAGATGCGATGTGAGGACGCATCCATATTCAGGTGTTCAGAAATTCTTTGTCTTTTTAAATGGATATATCAATCTCATAGCCCTAAACGATGAGTTAAACATAAAACTGTGCAATCTCATTCGTCAATGAATCTCATTTGCCAATCGACAAATGTAAGTCTTAACAAGCTGTTTGAGATGAAGTGGCTCGCAAACACAGACAAAAATATGAAAAATGTAATCTTAAAATTTGGTGGGAGCGTGAAGACGAAGCAGCGAAGTTTTGTAAAGTAAACGCGCGCGCAAAAGAAATTGTTCAGTCAAGCTGAGAAATATAAATTAGAGAAAGATTTTACGGATTGCTTCTGGACATATACCAAACTCTGAGGGGAAAAAAAAAACGAAAAGACCAGTAAAATCTGTAGTCTTAAGTTCAGAAATTATTGATTTTTATTCCGCTGTTTATCACATATAACGTCCACAAGACTATGAAAATTAATTGCTGAGTGCCCTTAATACATGTCATAGTTGCCACTCCGTCAATATTGGTATCAGAGAAGATATTCATTCACAGTAAATACGAGAACATAGCAGCTATAACTAGATTTTATTTGTAGACTGTGGTGTGTGTACTGTAAGACCTTCAGTACACACACCATCAGATTATTTGACTTGTCGCTCTAACGAAGTAGGCGAGTGCCAGCAAGATGTCTCGTGGTCTTATCGTGGTACGTTTATCTTCTGCCGTTACGTCACACGATAGAAATGCCACTTGCACGCTTCGAGTAGCAGATTGACGGTGACCAACTTTAAACAGAACTGGATTAATTTTCACACACATTTATTAAAATAATAACAAGCCTAAACATTACATAACTTGATTCTGGATGCTATTTACAATTGACAATCTGAAGTTCCTTTGGTCTTGGTACGTTAATCTTATTCTCACATATCTCTGATACTTGACAAAGTGTCTATACATTTATCTTCATGGCTATGTACAGGAATATGATAATCTTCTTAGGTGCAGACTGAAACTTGACTATAGACTGGTACAGACTAATACAGACTGGTACAGACTGGTACAGATTGGTGCAGACAAATGTAGACTGACTAATCGAAGGTCTGTACACTCGTTGTAATACCTCGCGCATTCAGATATCACTGCGCGAGTGTGATCCGCGAGGAGAAAAGGTTCTTCGTTAGCAGCAATCTCATTGGCTGCGTTACATAATAAAACGCGGATCGGCGGAAGCAGAATTTGGTCCGTTTCTAAGGCAGCGCCATCTCGTTGTGCGGAGATGGACGAGCGCTGCGCCTGCGCTGTTGTGCTTAGTGGGGCGCGCTCTAGTGGGAAAGTTGTGTATGGGCTGACTACATGGAACTATGTACACAACAGAGACACAGGAAAATATCACCCCATTGTCATTGTATACATAGGGTGATCCGTAATGTGTGACTACAAATGTACATGCACTAAATAGTAAACTAAAAATGTCATTAAAACTTATAGCCGGAAACACTTTGTGAGATACGGCAAAGTCGTTGGTACTGCGTGCAGTGTAGGAGCACACAGATGCAGCAGGCTAGCATCGACTGGAAACATTCAGGCAGCTAGTTGCTGTGGTTCACAGAAGACGATGGATTATGGACATCATAACTGACCGATAAGGTTTTGATTTACGGTCAAGAACATCAGAATTTTGTTGTTGGTGCTGTTCATACGTATGCTGCACTGTTTCCTGGTAGATGACATCCCATTAGTTGCCGAGTAGCGTCAGTAACTCGTCGTTTGAGAGACAGAGGTCGTTATGCACCTGTGATGTTCAATGCCAATAGGCTGCAACGTCGGAGGACAGTTTTAGTATAGGAGATTATTCACCATTCTGTGGAAAGCTCACCGAATGCTCGTACTCTGAGATTAGCTAGATACCGTCAATCGTCACAACAGTCTTTATTGCAAGAGAGTACAAGAACAATTACTGTATCACTTCCATGTGTGACATCTGTAGTAACTGAACCCACATCCTGATTTTCAACGCTGAAGTAAATTCTGTGATTGGCTGCTGGAGCAACACGTCGCAGATAAATTCTTCAGTGGTAGTGGAAGTAGTAACATTTAGCAGAAATGCCATTTTCATGAACACCATTACCATGTTTGGGCTGACGAAAATCCACATGCCACTCATAGTATCAGTCCCTCATCTAAGCTTGAGCAGGGATCGTTGATGACTGCCTACTTAGCCGCTTTGAACTGCCTAGACGATTACAAGATGTCAACTACTTGCAGTTTCTTCAAATTATTCTTCCTGCTCTACTGAAGTATGTCCAGCTGGAAACGTGACAGAGTATGTGGTTGCTGGATGATGAGGTCCCTGCCCATCATCGGCGTTTCTGTGGCTCACTATCTGAATGAACATTACATTACTGGACGTAATGAACCTATTGTATGGCCAGAACGATCTCTTGATATCACACCCCAACATGTGCAACAGTCGTAGTGTAGAAGATTGTCTCTTCCTGTATCTAAGCATTCTCAGAAAAAAGTTGTAAAGACACTTTTAGTTTATGTTTTAATGTAGATTCCACATCTAACCTCTGTGGACAACCACTGTGGATCACCCTGTATATGTGGGTGAACATTTTTCATTGTACATAATGGCGTCAGTGTATGCTGAATGATATAGTGCGCAGATCACTTGAAAAACTGTTTGTTCACTACGTGTCAAGACAGAAATAGCCATCTGTAAGATATAAGAGCCACAACCTGCAGGCTCCTCGTGTCACAGATTTCGGTGTGCTAAACATGTCAAAATGGTTTCACTTCGAAGGAAATATTATATGGACCTGCAATAAATTTTATTAATCAAAGTTTCTTATCCCTCACAACGTGACGCTATTCACTCCAAAAACCCCTCACAGACCTATCAGTAAAGATACGGGAAGCACGTTGACTCACAATGGAGAACGTGCGTGGATCTTTGGCAGCACTATCTGTTGATTTGGTCCGACGTATACACAAGCTCTTTAACCCATAAATGTCATGCCTCTTTCCTCTGTCTGTGCAACTGCATTCTCAGCATTTTGCATTGTATTATCTTCCATGTGGAACTAATAACAAAGAGAGATTAAATAATATAAACAATTTAACTGAGAGACTTAGAACGTATGGGTAGTTTCAACCTCTGGTCATTTCTCATGTGGCAAAAAGCTTTCAGAGTCACATAGAGATTAAAATTAATTATTAACTGATTTCAATGCTAACTTTAATAGTTGGTGAAATTTTTGAAACAACAAATTGCATGGCCCTGGTGAATCCGTTAGGTTTCAGATTTTTACTCCTGCTTAGTCACACAGAGCTTTCTGTCTGGTAGTGGTGCTATCTTGTTTCTGCACGTAAGCTGAATACAGAAACAGATCATAAGAGTGAATCAGTAGATCGTAAAGTGCTGTTGGTTGATGACTCGCATGATAAATGGATAAGTCACCCTCAATTCTGAAAATCAGGTGGACTGATAAGGCAGGTTCTCCGCATAATCGGCTAAGAAAGGAATATATGGAATACATTGATAAGAAAAAGGACACGATTGTAGGATATCTGTTAAGATATCAGGGAATAATCTCTGTGGAACTAGAGGGAGCTGTAGAGAGTAGAAACTGTAGACGAAGATGAGACTGGAATACATCCAGAAAATTATTGAGGACGTGAGTTGCAAGTCATGCTCCGAGATGAAAAGGTTCGCACATGAGAGAAATTCGTGGCGGGCCACATCAGACCAGGCAGAAGACGGACGACTGAAAAAAATCTCTCCCTAGGAACACAGCTAGTTTAGATTTGTCCAATAAACCCGTGCGGTCGGTGCCAAGCCCTCCCGACTTGCCGAATACAAAATTGTTGAATACAACAGTTGGGCTGTTCTGTAACTACACGGCCATAATCTGTAGGAGAATGAACACAGCTTACGTGGAACTGACGCAACTGGTATCAAATTGGTCTCTAATTCTTGTCACGTAGATATTTCTTAGTAGGTCTCAGGGATCTTAGGTGCGAAAACCAAGTAGCTTTTTGGTTGCATACGAGGCCCATTAACCTCGACAATTCTTAACACATAAAATCCTAACTGTTCGTGTTAGCCCAAGTGAATCAAAAGGAATCATAACGTTTGAATTAACGTACGCAATTTATACATAGGAGAAACTGGAATATCTTTTTCAACCCATTTTTCCTTTTTATTGTCGATCAGTGGAAATAAAAACCTATTATGTTCCTATAAAACAAAGGAGTTCGATAATCTACAAGCCACACTACATAATTTACGTCTACCTTTGGTATCTTACCATGTCTACTCAAAAGAAAGACTTCCGATTCAAATCATTACAACTCCTGTTGCAAAACAATTGAATGGTGTGGGATACAATGTGTGTGAATAATTGAGACATGTGAACATTTACTTCACTTTAAATTCTGCTCTTCATGAGATTGAAATAATATAAATTGTAATTATAGTATTCTGGTTAATTATAACGAGGGTAATGTGCTATCAGTTAACTGGGATCGGTTATCAACCGGTTTTCAGACAGCGTAGGAGGGTGTGAGTGTTATTGCACTGCATTTCTCGATAAAAAAAAAGGCAAGTTGCCGCTATGGTGGTAAAACAGCTTTTTAATCTTGTTACAGCGGCAAATTTCGCAAAAATCCTCTTTCATATTCGCTGTTACTTTATATCCATAATCCTTTTGGAAGTATCTAATTGTCAATCAGGAAATAACGGTGTGCTGTTATCAGGTACATAATTACGTCATTTAGTTGGTTTCGCATGTATTAACTTTTAATTGTGCTTGTTAGGAGCAATGTAATTGGTGCTGTTTCTAGATTGATAACATACAGGGTGTCCCAAAAGTCCGTTAACATTTTAAAATGCCATAATTCACGGAATAATGTAGGTAGAAAGTAAAAATTGACGCACATACATGAAATGACATTGTGTTTTATTGAAATCGCAAAAAGAGTGCAAAAAAAGAACCACAGGTGTCGGTGGACAGCAGTACGTCAGTGGTGGCGCAAGAGAATCATGTATAAAATGAGCTGTAGTGAGAGAGGGGGTCATCCCTAGCCTGGCTGATGAACACCAGCTGGAAGATAAGACTTTTATGCAGGATGGTGTTCCACCCCGTATTATGAAAGATCCATTGTGCACATCGTTTGCTGAGGATCGCGTTCTGAGCGGCCACGTCTGTCATGCTTGGCCTTCCAGGTCCCCAGACCTCAATCCTTGTTATTATTGGTTGCGTGGATTGCTAAAGTTACAAGTCAAACGTGATCGTCCGAATGCTGAAAGACAACATCCGACGTCAGTTTCTAACTATGCCTACTGATATGCCGTACAGTGCTGTTCATAACGTTGTCCCTCGACTAAACAGGGTGGTCCATTAATCGTGACCGGGCCAAATACCTCACGACATAAGCGTCAAACGAAAAAACTACAAAGAACGAAACTTGTCTAGCTTGAAGGGGAAACCAGATGGTGCTATGGTTATCCCGCTAGGTGGCACTGTCACAGGTCAAACGGATATCAACTGCGTTCTTTTAAATAGCAACCCCCATTTTATTACATATTCATGTAGTACGTAAAGAAATATGAATGTTTTAGTTGGACCAGTTTTTCCGCTTTGTGATAGATGGCGCTGTAATAGTCACAAACATATGGCTCACAATTTTAGACCAACAGTTGGTAACAGTTTTTTTAAATTAAAATACAGAACATAGGTACGTTTGAACATTTTATTTCGGTTGTTCCAATGTGATATATGGGCCTTTGTGAGCTTATCATTTGTGAGAACGCATGTTGTTACGGCGTGATTACCTGTAAATACCACATTCATGCAATGAATGCTGAAAATGATGTCCGTCAACCTCAATGCATTTGGCAATACCTGTAACGACATTCCTCTCAACAACGAATAGTTCGCCTTCCGTAATGTTCGCACATGCATTGACAATGCGTTGACGCATATTGTCAGGCGTTGTCGGTGGATCACGATAGCAAATATCCCTCAACTTTCCCCACAGAAAGAAATCCGGGGATGTCAGTTCCGGTGAACTTGCGGGCCATGGTATGGTGCTTCGACGACCAATCCACCTGTCATGAAATATGCTATTCAATACCGTTTCAACCGCACTCGAGCTGTGTGCCGGACATCCATCATGTTGGAAGCACATCGCCATTCTGTCATGCAGTGAAACATCTTGTAGTAACATCGGTAGAACATTACGTAAATCAGCATACATTGCACCATTTACATTGCCATCGATAAAATGGGGGCCAATTATCCTTCCTCCCATAATGCCACACCATACATTAACCCGCCAATGACGCTGATGTTCCACTTGTTGCAGCCATCGTGGATTTTCCGTTGCGCAATAGTGCATATTATGCAGGTTTACGTTACTGCTGTTGGTGAATGACGCTGCGTCGCTAAATAGAACGCGTGCAAAAAATCTGTCATCGTCCCCTAATTTCTCTTGTGCCCAGTGGCAGAACTGTACATGACGTTCAAAATCGTCGCCATGCAATTCCTGGTGCGTAGGAATATGGTACGGGTGCAATCGATGTTGATATAGCATTCTCAACACCGACGTTTTTGAGATTCCCGATTCTCGCTCAATTTGTCTGCTACTCATTTGCGGATTAGCCGCGACAGCAGCTAAAATACCTACTTGGGCATCATCATTTGTTGCAGGTCGTGGTTGACGTTTCACATGTGGCTGAACACTTCTTGTTTCCTTATATAACTTAACTATCTGGCTAACGGTCCGGGCACTTGGATGATGTCGTCCAGGATACCGAGCAGCATACATAGCACACGCCCGTTGGGCATTTTGCTCATAATAAGCATACATCAACATGATATCGACCTTTTCCGCAATTGGTAAACGGTCTATTTTAACACGGGTAATGTGTAAGTAGGCTGTTTAGGTAGCGCTCTGTATGAAAATCACTGACTGTGCTGTGTGCAGTCTGTGGCTGGTTTGCATTGATGGAATTTGGTATTGTAGTGTTGGGCAGTTGGCTGTTAACAGCGCGTAGCGTTGCACAGTTGGAGGTGAGCCGCCAGAAGTGGTGGATGTGGGGAGTGAGATAGCGGAGTTTTGAGAGCGGATGATCTGGACGTGTGTCCATCAGAAAGAGTAAATATATTTTATGACTTTAAGGTAAATACATTTTTTGTTCTTTATCAAAATTTCTCATTTGCTAACTATGCCTATCAGTAGTTAATACCTTCAGTATTAGAATCCTTTATTTAGCTGGCAGTATTGGCGCTCGCTGTATTGCAGTAGTTCGAGTAACGAACATTTTTGTGAGGTAAGTGATTCATGAAAGGTATAGATTATTGTTAATCAGGGACATTCTTTTGTAGGGATTTTTGAAAGTCAGACTGTGTTGCGCTAAAAATATTGTGTGTCAGTTTAGTCTTAATCAGAATAGGTAAAGAGCGAAATGTCTGAGTAAGTTCAGTTCTGCTCAGCTGTTTGAAAATCAAATAATGTAAGAGGTTTATCAGCACAGTTATTCACTAATTTTTCTAAGGGGATGAAACACGTTTCAAATGTATCAAGAAGCAAATATCGTCCGCACTGGTGGAATGTTACGTGATACCACGTTCTTATACGTTTGTGACTATTACAGCGCCATCTATCACAAAGTGAAAAAAATGGCCCATCTAAAACATTCATATTTCTTTACGTACTACACGAATATGTAATAAAAATGGGGGTTCCTATTTATAATACGAAGTTGATACCCGTTTCACCTACGGCAGCGGCATCTAGCGGGCCAACCATAGCGCCATCTGGTTTCCCCCTTCAAGCTAGACAAGTTTCGTTCTTTGTAGTTTTTTCGTTTGACGCTTACTTCGTGAGATATTTGGCCCGGTCACCATCAATGAAGCACCCTGTAGATATTATTGACGAATGACGGCCGACATGCTGAGCATCAGTAATAAAGAACGTCGTCCTTGCTAAAAATCAATTGTTGTGGTGATTATTGCTTCTGTATCATGTAAAGCACCATCTGTTGGTCGTTCAGTGCACTTTTTGGGCTTGAGCAAAACCTCATGTCATTTCATGCGTGTGGGTCGATTTTTACGTCTCTACCTACATTATTCCGTGAAATACTGAATTTTCAAATGTTAAATACTTTTGGGTCACCCTGTACATCACCTGCAAAAAATTATGGACCAAATAAATTATCACAAGAACAAACATGTAACATACCCACCGAAATATTAATTTGTAGAAACAAACATCGTACTTTGTGAAAATATTGTGAAAAGTACAGTAGGCCAGTATTTAGCGAGATTATGACTATTTGGTGTTGTGCAAAGGGTATGAGGGGCAGTTCTGCAGAGAGGCGTCGTTTATTCGCTGCGCTGAGAGATCTCACTGTGAATGTCTCACATATGGATATCTGATTCGGATGTGTAAATAACAGGTTTAAATTTATATAAGAATATCCCCTTTATAGAAGTCAACTGTCCAGCAGTCTGGAAGCCTCTGGTCTTCCTGAACGATAATCTCTGGGAGTTCAGTACACCATTATGGATCAGTCAAATGTATGATAGAAAGCTGCACCAGACATTTATTGTGACTGATTAGCCTGATATATACACTCCTGGAAATTGAAATAAGAACACCGTGAATTCATTGTCCCAGGAAGGGGAAACTTTATTGACACATTCCTGGGGTCAGATACATCACATGATCACACTGACAGAACCACAGGCACATAGACACAGGCAACAGAGCATGCACAATGTCGGCACTAGTACAGTGTATATCCACCTTTCGCAGCAATGCAGGCTGCTATTCTCCCATGGAGACGATCGTAGAGATGCTGGATGTAGTCCTGTGGAACGGCGTTCCATGCCATTTCCACCTGGCGCCTCAGTTGGACCAGCGTTCGTGCTGGACGTGCAGACCGCGTGAGACGACGCTTCATCCAGTCCCAAACATGCTCAATGGGGGACAGATCCGGAGATCTTGCTGGCCAGGGTAGTTGACTTACACCTTCTAGAGCACGTTGGGTGGCACGGGATACATGCGGACGTGCATTGTCCTGTTGGAACAGCAAGTTCCCTTGCCGGTCTAGGAATGGTAGAACGATGGGTTCGATGACGGTTTGGATGTACCGTGCACTATTCAGTGTCCCCTCGACGATCACCAGTGGTGTACGGCCAGTGTAGGAGATCGCTCCCCACACCATGATGCCGGGTGTTGGCCCTGTGTGCCTCGGTCGTATGCAGTCCCGATTGTGGCGCTCACCTGCACGGCGCCAAACACGCATACGACCATCATTGGCACCAAGGCAGAAGCGACTCTCATCGCTGAAGACGACACGTCTCCATTCGTCCCTCCATTCACGCCTGTCGCGACACCACTGGAGGCGGGCTGCACGATGTTGGGGCGTGAGCGGAAGACGGCCTAACGGTGTGCGGGACCGTAGCCCAGCTTCATGGAGACGGTTGCGAATGGTCCTCGCCGATACCCCAGGAGCAACAGTGTCCCTAATTTGCTGGGAAGTGGCGGTGCGGTCCCCTACGGCACTGCGTAGGATCCTACGGTCTTGGCGTGCATCCGTGCGTCGCTGCGGTCCGGTCCCAGGTCGACGGGCACGTGCACCTTCCGCCGACCACTGGCGACAACATCGATGTACTGTGGAGACCTCACGCCCCACGTGTTGAGCAATTCGGCGGTACGTCCACCCGGCCTCCCGCATGCCCACTATACGCCCTCGCTCAAAGTCCGTCAACTGCACATACGGTTCACGTCCACGCTGTCGCGGCATGCTACCAGTGTTAAAGACTGCGATGGAGCTCCGTATGCCACGGCAAACTGGCTGACACTGACGGCGGCGGTGCACAAATGCTGCGCAGCTAGCGCCATTCGACGGCCAACACCGCGGTTCCTGGTGTGTCCGCTGTGCCGTGCGTGTGATCATTGCTTGTACAGCCCTCTCGCAGTGTCCGGAGCAAGTATGGTGGGTCTGACACACCGGTGTCAATGTGTTCTTTTTTCCATTTCCAGGAGTGTATATGTAATTGATGTGGCTGCGTCCTACACGATTATGACATCCTGCCTGGTGACTGAGGGTGAAAAGTCTGCCAGATATTAAACTTCCTTACATGGTGTCGGATATAACTAGTAATCAGCATGTATGTTTTTTTTAAATGCAATGAGTGCTTGTTTAGTTATGGCACTACACCAAACAAGACAAGTATATTTTACTGCAGAGTACAATGATGCTGAATCACAAGTTGTACGAGTAAGTGGCTGGGATTGGAGTGTCTGCTTAAAACCAGTTACGTTGGGAATATTTCCTTTCAGACTCTTCATCTGATGTTTACACAATGTAGTTCACATCGAAATACGGAGCGGTCATAATGTACTGCAAAATCCTCTCAACTGTGGTAACGGGGTAACACTGTTGTTCTTGTGGATATTTACTATTACAGTCCTAAACCTTCATTCCAATGCCAGCTAAATATCCGACTGTGAACTGCAAAGATTTAGGACACACAGTAACGTAAATAGCTGAAGGTTCAAATCCTCCTTGGGTTACCTCACTTCCAGCTTCAGATATGAGTTGTTGTTGTTGTTGTTGTTGTGGTCTTCAGTCCTGAGACTGGTTTGATGGAGCTCTCCATGCTACTCTATCCTGTGCAAGCTTCATCATCTCCCAGTACTTACTGCAACCTACGTCCTTCTGAACCTGCTTAGTGTATTCATCTCTTGGTCTCCCTCTACGATTTTTACCCTCCACACCCCTGCCACCTTTAGAATTTGGAAGAGAGTATTCCAGTCAACATTATCAAAAGCTTTCTCTAAGTCTACAAATGCTAGAAACGTAGGTTTGCCTTTCCTTAATCTTTCTTCTAAGATAAGTCGTAAGGTCAGTATTGCCTCACGTGTTCCAACATTTCTACGGAATCCAAACTGATCTTCCCCAAGGTTGGCTTCTACTAGTTTTTCCATTCGTCTGTAAAGAGTTTGCGTTAGTATGATGCAGCTGTGGCTTATTAAACTGATTGTTCTGTAATTTTCACATCTGTCAACAATTTCTTTCTTTGGGATTGGAATTATTATATTCTTCTTGAAGTCTGAGGGTATTTCGCCTGTCTCATACATCTTGCTCACCATACGGTAGAGTTTCGACAGGACTGGCTCTTCCGAGGCCGTCAGCAGTTCTAATGGAATGTTGTCTATTCCCGGGGTCTTGTTTCGACTCAGGTCTTTCAGTGCTCTGTCAAACTCTTCACGCAGTATTGTATCTCCCATTTCGTCTTCATCTACATTCTCTTCCATTTCCAGAATATTGTCCTCAAGTACGTCGCCCTTGTATAGACCCTCTATTTACTCCTTCCACCTTTCTGCTTTCCCTTCTTTGCTTAGAACTGGGTTTCCATCTGAGCTATTGATATTCATACAAGTGGTTCTCTTTTCTCCAAAGGTCTCTTTAATTTTCCTGTAGGCAGTATCTATCTTACCCCTAGTGAGATAAGCCTCTACATCCTTACATTTGTCCTCTAGCCATCCCTGCTTAGCCATTTTTCACTTCCTGTCGATCTCATTTTTGAGACGTTTGTATCCCTTTTTTCCTACTTCATTTACTGCATTTTTATATTTTCTCCTTTCATCAAATTTAGTATCTCGTCTGTTACCTAAGGATTTCTACTAGCCCTAGTCTTTTCACCTACTTGATCCTCTGCTACCTTCACTACTTCATCCCTCAGAGCTACCCATTCTTCTTCTACTGTATTTCTTTCCTCAGTTTGTGACAATTGTTCCCTTATGCTCTCCCTGAAAATCTGTACAACCTCTGGTTTGTCCAGATCCCATCTCCTTAAATTCTCACCTTTTTGCAGTTTCTTCAGTTTTAATCTGCAGTTCATAACCAATAGTTTGTGATCAGAGTCCACATCTGCCCCTGGAAATGTCTTACAATTTAAAACCTGGTTCCTAAATCTCTGTCTTACCATTATGCAATCTATCTGAAACCTGTCAGTATCTCCAGGCTTCTTCCATGTATACAACCTTCTTTTATGATTCTTGAACCAAGTGTTAGCTATGATTAAGTTGTGCTCTGTGCAAAATTCTGTCAGGCGGCTTTCTCTTTCATTTCTTAGCCCCAATCCATATTCACCTACTACGTTTCCTTCTCTCCCTTTTCCTACTACTGAATTCCAGTCACCCATGACTATTAAATTTTCGTCTCCCTTCACTATCTGAATAATTTCTTTTATTTCATCATACATTTCTTCAATTTCTTCGTCATTTGCAGAGCTAGTTGGCATATAAACTTGTACTATTGTAGTAGGTGTGGGCTTCATGTCTATCTTGGCCACAATAGTGCGTTCACTATGCTGTTTGTAGTAGCTTACCCGCGCTCCTATTTTTTTAATTCATTATTAAAGCTACTCCGGCATTACCCCTATTTGATTTTGTATTTATAACCCTGTATTCACGTGACCAAAAGTCTTGTTCCTCCTGCCACCGAACTTCACTAATTCCCACTATATCTAACGTTAAACTATCCATTTCCGTTTTTAAATTTTCTAACCTACCTGCCCGATTAAGGGATCTGATATTCCACGCTCCGATCCATAGAACGCCAGTTTTCTTTCTCCTGATAACGACATCCTCTTGAGTAGTCCCCGCCCGGAGATCCGAATGGGGGACTATTTTACCTCCGGAATATTTTACCCAAGAGGACGCCATCATCATTTAACCATACAGTAAAGCTGCATGCCGTCGGGAAAAATTACGGCTGTAGTTTCCCCTTGCTTTCAGCCGTTCGCAGTACCAGCACAGCAAGGCCGTTTTGTTTAGTGTTACAAGGCCAGATCAGTCAATCATCCAGCTTCAGAAATAATTAAATAAAAATATTGTTACTTTTCATTTTATATTTGGTTTAATTGTTTGTAATTGAAATTGGAATGGTGGTTATTGTTGATATAGTCAGATTCAGTTAATAAGCAGTATGATGGGTGTAGTTTTGCTATTTTTGTGCATATTGAGTATTATAAAACATAACAGTTGACAACCCAAATAGGACGTTGAAACTTGAGTTCTACCGAGTTTCAAAAATTTATTGGGTTTCGTTCGGAAGTTAGGAATCCCAAATAGGTAGTATCGGGGTTACATAAAGCCAGGTGGATTGTACAGTTTAAATTTATTAATAATTTCAGAGCATTTTATAGTGAGGTAAGTGGAGGATTTTATCTTAGTTAATTTTATTTCTATATTTAACTATTTTTTGTTTACTTTTTAAAATTTTCCCTTGTATTATTATTGTTGTTATTACATTCATCTGAAAAAGAAAAGCCGCGCGGGGTCTTAGGCCCCTGGCCACGGTTCGCGCGGCTTCACCCGTTGGAGGTGTGTGTGTGTGTGTGTGTGTGTGTGTGTGTGTGTGTGTGTGTGTTGTCCTTAGCGTAAGTTAGTTTAAGGTAGATTAAGTAGTGCGTAAGCCTAGGGACCGATGACCTCAGCAGTTTGGCCCCAGAGGAACTTAACACAAATTTCCAATTGAAAAAGAAGCAAATATCTAAATAGATCACCATTGTCGTATCATGTAAATTGTAAGGTGTGCTTTTACGATCCCTGTACTCATGAATGACTCTCCGACCAGAACGTTACTGCCGTCAGCCACGATATAAAGCTTCCCGTTTACGACGAGGGAATGAGTTTTCTGCCAGTAGATACAGTGATTTCCTTGCTTAGTGGCAAACATATACTGTCGATTTATGAAGAACCCACACAGAGAATTTCTGTAATTAAAGACCTTTAAGGAAACAAGAAATTATGGAATGGATTGATAATGAGTGTTGTGGTTGGCAGGAGAGCCAACACCGTGTTATTAGAGGAAGCCGAAAGGCACGCGTTTTAGTTCACGCAGGCTGGCGTGAGGTCTGGAACAGGACAAGGAAATTAGAATTGAGAAGAAACGGACGTAGCTGGTGGAATACTTAATTAGATTAGATTAGATTTACTTTCATTCCAATTGATCCGTAGTGAGGAGGTCCTCCTGGATGTGGAACGTGTCAGAACTTTAATCCATTAATGGTGAACGTCGCTCTTGACGGTACATGATACAGTATCAATTGTAACTGGTAATGGCGCCTTGCTAGGTCGTAGCAAATGACGTAGCTGAAGGCTATGCTAACTATCGTCTCGGCAAATGAGAGCGTATTTTGTCAGTGAACCATCGCTAGCAAAGTCGGTTGTACAACTGGGGCGAGTGCTAGGAAGTCTCTCTAGACCTGCCGTGTGGCGGCACTCGGTCTGCAATCGCTGATAGTGGCGACACGCGTGTCCGACGTATACTAACGGACCGCGGCCGATTTAAAGGCTACCGCCTAGCAAGTGTGGTGTCTGGCGGTGACACCACAATGAGGTTGTCTAACGACTTAATTATTTTTTATTTTACATGTGACCGGTTTCAGCAGAGGTTGAGAGTTACCATAAAAAGATGTTTAGAGAGTAAAAAGTGATGGAACAGTCACAGCTGGTCGTTGGACGACGTTCTCTCCTGGGATCGTTAACGATTTCATATACTGGTTTTATTAACATTTGATACGGCAGAACTCTCAGCAGATGCTGACTATGAAAAAAAAACTACAACATACTGTTCGAAATGTTGGAGAAACGCATCATCTAATTCAGATAAGGAAAGATGCAATAACCTTAACAACGAAATAATATATCTACGGAAAACCTCGATAATTCTTAAGAGGATGTATGACTGATAATTAAAAGATAAGTGTTATTGAAAGGGCCATTCTTAAATGAAAGTAATAGAAGAAAACAGCACGTTTATCAATAGTTCACAAAGAAGATAATTCGTAAAAAAGAATAAAGCTATAGTATATGGTACAGCGAAGGATGCCGTTCTTATAAATCTTTACACAGATATCATATTCTAAAATCTATTCCATTAGCTTATACTTAGAATACCCAATACAGATTGAGAAATATGATCTTAGCTGCCAACAGGTCTCTATAATGACTGTCATTTTTAATGGGATCTTTTAATCTACGTCAGTATCAACTGAAGCTTTCTCTTCTGTATCATGCACATGCAAGGACATATTCCTTCTGTACGATTCAGAAACTGTTTACCACAGTTCACTCCTTACGACTGTGATATTTAACTCACTTGAAAGTTCTTTGTTTTGAATCTCTGCGCAAAACACACATTTGGGAAACGACTTTGGTACCAAGAATATATACTACAGTCCGAACACCAGCAACAAAATTTCGATTGTTGTTCACGGATAAAAATCACTGCATTATTAGTAATTCGCTTTAAGGAATCTGGTGGCTCGTTACAGAGAAATTGTCTTTCGTTTGCTTTCTTACCCTGCACAGCACACCAATTGCTGATGGCATGAGTTATGGGTTTTGTCTTGCAACGAATCTGGTTCAATGCACTCGTATGAAATTAAACAGTAATGCAAGAAAAGTGACGAGAAAGTAAATAATGTTTCCAGGTTCCTAAAACAGTACGTAGATAATAAAGGAAATACCAACCGATGTGGGACATTAAAACTTATCAGACGAGGAATCCAAATTGGGTCTTTGGGTTCAGTGTGCAATACCATCCAGATACGTCATCTTACTACGCCTCAAAACCCATCCGACAGCTGCAAGACGGTCACCGACATTCTCTTGAGATTATTACGTTCAGCAATATGAGAGGACTCCCTGTTGTGAGAAGATAATCACGCATTCTCCACGAATATCGGACTAGTGACTACCTTGCTTCTATAAAATCAACTGTCACTAACTGCTCAATAGTAAGAGGTGCTCAGACGGAAAGAAATAAAATAAATAAAAAATAAAAAATTATTGAACAGCATCGGAACTTAAAAAAATATTGTCTACTTATTACAAGACGCCCAGCAGCAAGAAGCGTCGACTTTTCTCAAACAGAAAAGCTACATAAGCTGCCTCATCGTACTTCTTCTGGTGTATATATATATATATATATATATATATATATATATATATATATATATATATTCTTATCTCGGGGTTTTATGTCCTAAACGAACCTATAAAACCATTAAAACTGTATCCATAACATTAAGAAAAAATCTGTGGACAGCACTTTACTCATCTGTAGAGTCCTGCATCAATGTGTTGGACAACATTCCCAAAAAATGTGTGCACCAAATTACGTTGCAGACAATTTTCAAGGTTATAACAGTTCGAGTTGGAATCCATCTGGTCGTTATCGCTCACAAAACTTTTTATCCAATGGTCGTCAGACGTATTTTCTCTGGTGTTTCGCCACATGTTTCCAATCATGTTTTTGCAATGTGTAGCTGGAGTCTTTCAAGCGACGCCCAGTGTCAACCGAACCCACAGTTTGTTTCCCGTTACAAATAAAATGATTTTTAAAGCGAAATTTTACGAGACCATTCGATAGGCTGGTGGGTGATATTTCCTTTTGGTATCCTTTGTTTTAGGTCTGCAACACGACCACCATCGAAGAGTGTGGAGCGAGTTTTCTAATATGAGGAGGCCAACAGGTTAGGGAAAAGGAACTGTAACTTGTCATGGTAAGCATGGAAAGAAGTGTTAGTTATTAAATCAGAACCAGATGCACCATCAGAAAGGGATAAAGTACACAGAGTTGAATAGAAAATATATTGCAATTAATACTGAAAAAAGTGAAAGAATCACAAAAAGAAGTGAACAAAAATATAGAATCACATAAAGAATCACGAGCTAAATTTGAAATCGTGGAAAACGAAGAAGGTGAAAGGATAGAAGTTGCTGCTGGAGAATCACGAAAAGAAATGGGTGAAAAATAGAAAAGCTAGATAAAAACGGAGGGAATTTTAACAGGAATAGGAATCTGATCTAGAAAACTTCTGAGGTAAAAATTAGAGGTAAATTAATTATGGGCAATTAAAAAATGAAGTTCCAGGAACAGTTAAAGAAGTTAGATTCGAGATATCAATAAAACAAGGAAATTTTGATTAGGTCATAAACAAAAGTGAAGGATATCTGAATAAAGAGTTTGAAGCACAAAATTTTGAGTGTAAACAAGGGAAAGCTCAAATAAAGAACTATCATGATGAGTTTGTCCAGGAACATAGACGGAAGAATGTGTCTAAAGGAGAGGAAATTAAGGTGTCCACTTCTGAGATTGAGAGTATGGTTGGTAATTTAGAAACAAAATTTCTCAGGAACAACTGTGGTAACTCATGTAAGAGATGCTAGCAGTTTTAATAATATAGTTTTTTATCCAAATGAGAAAGTGCACCCTGATTTTTTATAAATAGTTTAAGGCGTCAGTTTAGTACAGAATGGGGAGAGAAAGCTAAACCGAGAAGGACAAGTGCTTGCGTAAAGGGAGGAAGTTTGAACTGGGGAGCAGATGCACCACATAGACGCGAGTCTCTTGAAGATTTTATTGTGGGTTTTTCTAGAAGACTGCTGGTCTAAAGCAAAGCAAAATGAAATAATTGAATCATATAAGAAAGTAACAACACGACTGAGGAAAGTATGAAGGGTTAGTGTAAAAGGTTGATCAGTAGGTTAAAACATTTGGATAGCCCATTGATGATTAAGGAACTGAAGTTGGATACTTCCCTTCATTTAACACACGCAGGCAATAAAACAGCCGTTCTGTGTTGTTGTAGGGGGTGAGGGCGAGTGTGAGCCACTCCCATCAGTTTCAGCTCGAAGGGGGCAAGAGGGCAACAACCACACTCCCCTCCTACACAGCTACCATTGCGCAGACATTGCTTAACAGAACACCACTACACTACTGCCACAATGAATCAAGGAAAATCGCTCATCCTGCTTACCAATCCACTCATCGAAAGTGTTATAATATATTGCTGCATCTGTAGTAACCTCGACGGAGAAACAGTCGTTTTCCTTCGCATCGTTGACAAAAGTTGAGCATTCCGCTGTCGAAGGAACAGATGACCACACAGTCTGATACTAGGACAACAAAAATCATCATCTTCTTCATCAAACTCTTGTAGTACTGTAATCTCCGATACTATTACAGTCGTATATATTTTATGTTTTCTGCAGTTTTGAGATGCACGCTTTCAACCCTATTTATATTCGAACTTACCCTTTATCGTGTTTCTCTATTACCGAGTCCCCAATGGCGGTGAATGTGGACAGCTTAACTGATTTTCCTTCTTTTTATTTTTCTTTTAGATCTACAATCACAAATTAATGTTAGTTTACTCACTGATTACGAGTCATACATCATCCTTTCCACTACTTCTGCTACACTAATATCTTCCACTCGACTATTATCACTCCCACTTCGTATATTTTTCCTTTCTATTGTCTTCTTAGTGATCATCATATTCTTTCGCAGTATCATACACATGGGAAAACATTTCCATATTTGACTCTATTTTCTGTATATTATTCTAGAACTAACTTGAGGCAAATAACATTCAATCATTAGATTCCGACTTCTCCATAACTTACTATTAGCGTTGTTACTACTACTACTACTATTACTACTATTGTAACTACAAACTATTTGGTTTTATATTTCCTCATGGAGACCTGTAACAGTGATTGGCCCAAAAGCTTGGTTCAGTGCAGCACGGGCCCATACTGTAGCGGGAGTTCGTTTACCACTTGCGGCTTTCCCCTTCTGTAATGCCCTCTATTATTACCTTCGAAGCCATTCAATATCTTCTTTTTGTAGCCCCCATATTTATTTGGCTCGTTCATCTGATCTACGTTTCCATAACAACATTCAGAATTTAAGTTTTTATGAAGTGAATAATATTAGTTTCCCACCCATCTACATCTCTTCCTCTCTTTACCAAAAATTTATACTATGATCGCGTCCTGTTTATCCAAACAGTTATTAGGAGGCAACTTTCCCACTAGTATGTTTTTAGTATGCATTTCTCTGCATGGGCTATGACCGGACAAAAATGTGGAAACACCGCGAGAAATGCATACATGCAGATGCTAGCCACGCCTGCACATTGCTTTGTTGTATCTGACCACGAACAGCGTATGTGCAATGTCCTCAGTACATTGTATGTTGCAGTCGTCGTCAGAACAGTGTTTCATGTTATTGTGAGTGAATTACGTCGGCACTAAGTGAATTCAAACATGTTGGTGCCCGTGTGGCGGTGCTTCTGTAACCAATGTATCCGAAGTGTTTGGTTTTTGAAAAGACGCCGTATCGAAGTTTCATGCCGAATACAGGGAAAGGAAAAGAGTCATTCGCTAAGTCATATACGAACGAAAGTGTATTAAGTGATCGTGACAGATGGTCACTGAAGACGATTGTGACGAAAATTAAGAGGATGACCGCTGCAAAAGTCATTGCGGAACTGAATGTCGCACTCGTGAACTCTGTCAGCACCATAACAACAGGAAGCTCCATAAGCAGGAAATTGCAGGGCGAATTGGAATTCCAAAACCATTCATCAGTGATGCAAATGGCTGTAACAGGAAAACGTGCTGCGGAAACCATAAAGAGTGGAATATGGAGACAGTAGATGAAAATAACTTGGTCGGGCGAATCTTGTTTCACACTATCCCCAACTGACCGAGTGTACATCCCAAGAGTGAAATATTACGGGGTTACGGTGATGATTTTGGCAGTCATGAAGTGAGCCCCGTCGTTAGTGTGCAAGGGCGCATTACTGTCAAGAATTATTTCACCATTTTTGGCTGCTCAGATCCATCCCAGGGTGCAATGTTTGTTCCACAATGGTGTCGCTATACTCGAAGACGACAGGACCAATATTCACACAGCTCGCATCGTCCAGTACTGGTTTTGTGAGCACGAGGATGAACTGTCGAATCTCCCCTAGCCACCACAGTTACCAGATATCTCTAATATTGAGCCTTTGTGGTATACTTTGGAGTGAAGGTTGCCTTATCGCTGTCAACTTTCATTATCGTTACCTGGACTTGTCACTATTTTGCAGTCAGAATGGTATAGGATTCCCTTGAAAATCGTACAGGAACTGTATTTATCCGTTACAAGACGACTGGAAACTGTTTTGAATGGCAACGGTGTCTCTAGAACGTATTGGGGATGGTAATATTGTAACACTTCCATGCCGATGTGCTCTTTGACCATTTATTATTGTATACAGGGTGTTACAAAAAGGTACGGCCAAACTTTCAGGAAACATTCCTCACACACAAACAAAGACAATATGTTATGTGCTTTCCAAGTTAGAGCTCATTTTATTACTTCTCTTCAAATCACATTAATCATGGAATGGAAACACACAGCAACAGAACGTTCCAGCGTGACTTCAAACACTTTGTTACAGGAAATGTTCAAAATGTCCTCCGTTAGCGAGGATACATGCATCCACCCTCCGTCGCATGGAATCCCTGATGCGCTGATGCAGCCCTGGAGAATGGCGTATTGTATCACAACCGTCCACAATACGAGCACGAAGAGTCTCTACATTTGGTACCGGGGTTGCGTAGACAAGAGCTTTCAAATGCCCCCATAAATGAAAGTCAAGAGGGTTGAGGTCAGGAGAGCGTGGAGGCCATGGAATTGGTCCGCCTCTACCAATCCATCGGTCACCGAATCTGTTGTTGAGAAGCGTACGAACACTTCGACTGAAATGTGCAGGAGCTCCATCGTGCATGAACCACATGTTGTGTCGTACTTGTAAAGGCACATATTCTAGCAGCAGAGGTAGAGAATCCCGTATGAAATCATGATAACGTGCTCCATTGAGCGTAGGTGGACGAAACTAAAATGGGCTCTAATATGGAAATTAACCGTTTCCGGACACATGTCCACATAACATCTTTTCTTTATTTGTGTGTGAGGAATGTTTCCTGAAAGTTTGGCCGTACCTTTTTGTAACACCCTGTATATACTTGCTTTTATCTTTATATAAATTTATATGTACACGATGTATGAATTAATTTGTTTATTTTGCTGTATAATCAGTTATGTACATCATGTAAATATCGCTGAGTAATCGCTGAGGGAATGTTAGGGAAACGTTAGGTTTTTATAAACGAAATAGTATCGTTGGAGTAGCGGCGTCTCTGGACACGGGAGGATGTTACGTCAGAGCGCGCGCTACACAGAGAGAGAACTCTGGTGTGAGACTTGGTGAAGACGCATGGATGGCATGCACTGTACTGGAGGAGTGGTTGTTTAACGGCACGTGGCAAGTGATGAGCGTGGGCGGTGGAAATATTGGCTGCAGCAACATCAAGAACCCGCCACACCAATATCATTGCCTATAACTCCCGTGCTCGCTAATTATCATGGAAAGGAACCAGCAGCAGTATCGTCGTCAGCAACTTCGTCATGGCGAGAATGAACTAAAGTAAGATTGCTGCATCACAGATTATTGTGAACTAATTTTGGAACGGCGTTACTCAGCTTTGTGGTGTTTTGCGAGTGAATAATTACCATCGTTTAATCAAATCTGTTTACCCGTAATTCTCCTAAAATCATTCACCAAGTAGGCTCCTGTCCTGTCCTATTGTTACAATAATCCGAGTACCGTTTATGAAAAATGAAAATTGCAGTGCCAGTTAATTTTGCTTATGAACTAAATAATTCAGTTAGATTAAAGATTTGAACTTCAAGCATTCAGTAATTTCAGTCTCACTAACTTTAAATTTGAACTTTAATCTGAGGCGATCTAATTGTTGCAAACAGTAAATCAGCTAATCAAATTATAATGGTTCCTGGCACTATGAACAAAAGCACTAACTAGAATTAATCAGTGAGTGAAAATATCAGTCATTATTGTAATTTGTTGTTAGTAAAGTTCTGGTTCGCTGTTTGACTTGCAGTCGTGCTAAAGTATAATAATTACCTTCTGATACAGTAATTATGAATTTCTACTTCCCTGTTCAGAAGTCAATAGAGTTTCTTTGAATTATTTTTGCCAGTTTGCAAAATTCATATGAAAATAGTAGATGTTATTGTGAGGTAGCACTATTGTCACTTACAACAGTAAGTAACCATTAATCTAAGTGTTATCTTGTATGTTTTCAAAATTTCAGCTCTATTATTTAATTATATTTCGAGTGCACACTATTTTCTTTCTCGCTTTATTACGTAAATGTTTCAATTGTTTTTGCTAACGTGCGTGCAGCCCTCTATTGCCGCGAGTGTTCGAGTAATTCTTGACATTGACTGTTCGGCTCATTAATTCACCTACCGAACAGAAATTTTGCCCAATTGGGCTGGCGACCGTATTTCTTTTAGCTATAATTATTTCAGTAACTCTTGTTATTCTGTTCCGAGCCACGTGGTACCCCTTGTCGTTGGCACAGTACGTGAATGATAGCACAAACCTTTCGAACAACCATACTAAATTTTACAGTAATTAAGTAGGCGGAATAAGTTGTCCTAGAAGGCATCTTATTGTTATCCTCCCCCTCATTTATCGGCTTTATATTGAATCTTCGGAATGATAGTCTTTTCAAAATTTTATTCCAATTGTTTAGGCACATGCTTACACGGTCATATATTTCTAACAGTGTCGATAGGGGGACGTTACAATATGTTGTCTCTGGTGTTCAAACCCTATATATGGGCTACGGTCAGCTGGACATCAGAATCGCGGTTGGCTGAATGTTCTCATCTTAGTATAAAATGAAGGGTGCATCATACGTATGACACAAGGAGGAGGACGAAATTAGTGTTTAACTTCCTGTCGACAACGAGGTCATTAGTGACGGAGCACAAGTTCGGATTGGGGAAGGATGGTGAAGGAAATCGGCAGTGCCCTTTCAAAGAAACGATCCTGGCATTGTCCTGAAGCGATTTAAAGAAATCACGGAAGACCTAAGTGAGAATGGCCGGACGCTGGTTTGGACCGTCGTCCTTCTGAATGCGTGTCCTGTGTACTAACCACTAAGCCACCTCGCTCAGTCAGTAGGACGCGACAAAGCTTTTGTTCCGGTTAGTCGTATTAAAGTGAACGGAAGAGCAAGTTTGTCCAATGCGTGAAGAAAATTTACTTATTTTTGGAGTAAGGAACAAATTTTCCCGGAATTATCATATGTGAGCATTGCTATTTAGGAGGTCCAATTGCACTCTCCTTTTTCTACGATACCGCACCATGTTACATACATTATTCTTACGCGTCATTCAATACTATACATTTATGAACTGTTTTATTTTCAACAAGACAGCGTACTGGAATTTATAATGCTGCAACACTGGCAGAATTTCCAGAGCAAAGCATGTTGTACTGTCAGAATGGTGGTAGTATTGACTTTCCGCGAAGAGCTCTTTCGCCTTAATTGTGTCTGAAGACCGTATCTCTCCTAGAGTCACAGCCTAGGATGCTGGTGGCAAATAACGCAGTTCTGGAGCAGAATGGTCTCCATTAGCAGACACCTCTCCAACCGCTAACCGAGATCGTTCTTCAGGCACTAAGACACTCGTAACTTGTCTTCCCAGAGCTCATATGCGCTTCATGTAGTTCAGGGAGATGAAACAACACGCGAGCTTTTCAGTACGCTGTGACTGAAGTAATACTTTGAAAAAATAATCATTCAGAGGTCTAAAGGAACCACTGGACGCTTATGAACATGCGTAGAATGATACATATGTGCTCTACGGAAGGAGACGAATACATGTGCAATAAGGCGACGAAAAAGTAGAAACAGTAGTAATCATCAATGTAGTCGCCTGTGATACACAAGGAGCATACGTAATTTATTGAAAAAGTCAACAACGATTAAAAAAGACATGCAGCACTTTGGGACTCCGTTATGCACGCTACAAACAATAAAATAACTATATTGTTTCAGATGACTTTCTTGTGGTTTCTTGGTGAAACAATGTGGTATCATTAGTGCCACACTCAGCTCCTTCGGCTACGATTGGAGGACACACGAACATTGTAGAACAGTATTAAAAAATAAGAATTTTGTAGAATGCCCTGTAACTGGCTAATGTTAAAGAAGACAGCTGGAACTTACAGAAAGCCAACGAAAACGAAGTTGATTTAGGAAGTGGCACTGATAATGAGGAGTATGTTCAACGACTTCTCCTTACACCTGAGCTCTGCGTCAGTTGTCTCAGGGAAATGATGTTCTAATGAAAGATGTGGCAGACATTGTCTACAAGAATCAAGTTATTGAACAGAACGCAAGCGCAAAACGAGGCAGTTTCAAAGGGTCCCGGCAGAGGGAAACGTCTTTGCAAGTTCACGTACAAATAAAAATAAGGTAGTTTTGAATTAAATTTTTTGCATCATTATGTAATTTTTATGTTTGCATAACACGTAGAAAGTATTTCATTACGTTATAATAGAGTTTACTGAGTTTTCGTAAGTATTTACTGTGTTAGTTGCATGTTCGCATAGGTGAATGCAATCGATTCATTTGTGTATACAAGGTAAAGTTTTTCTGGATTTGATCTTGCATAAGAGAAAAAAAAATTACGCAAACATTTCACTCGCAACAAATTAGCGTAATATAGTAATACTGCTTTTGTTCATAGCACCATAAAATGAAATTCACAACCAACTCTTAAAATATTTTTAAATTCTGTGTGTTTCTCGAGGACATAAAACTTCTGACTGGAAATTCTCACTCCATGCAGAGTAGCTGACGTAGCTGACATAGCTGACAGCTCTGTTGTTTTTACGCTGACTGTGCGAGCAGAGTTTCAGTAATCACATCAAGGAAAAAACTGAGTGTTTAGTATAACAGGAGTACAGCAAATAAGTATCATTCGAAATGCATGCTTATAGTGAGATAAGGAGATAACAACATACACTCACCTCTAATACGAGTTATTAAGTATGGAAAACATTTCTTCAGGAGCCACACTGCATTCCAGAAGCGTGCAGCAATGCTTACCTAGAAGAGAGGAAAAAATGTTGGTAACATTGGGTTATACTGTACCACACAGTGACCATTAAACAACTTCTATATTTTCCTTCCCGTTGAGTGTGGTGAAACAGAGCGGATCAAAGATATCTTTCAAATAGTTTCGATGAATCTATAATTGCCCAATGTGTCGCCACATCCTGTTTTAAACGAAGAGATGGCCATTTCACTGTATGCTCTCACTTCCTCACTTCACAAAGTCATATACACTTTCTAGTCACATTAATGTGATCACCTGTCAAAAGTCTGGACCACTGGCGATTACAGAATGCACCGCTGCGAGACGTGCAAGAAGAGAGTCAATGAGGTTCTGGGAGGTACTGACAGGGATATAGAGCTATGCAGACTCCAATGCAGTGTTAGCTCGCTAAGTTCCTCGGTTTAGGATCCACGGCGCGTGCAGACCGATCGAGGTGGTCCCATAGATTCACGACTGGGTTTAGAACTGGAGAGTTTGGTAGGCAGGGGAGTCCGGTAGATCCACCCTGGAGCTCTTAGAACCAGGCACATACACTGCGAGCTGTGCGACGCATTCCATTGCCCTGCTTGTAGATGCCATCATACCGAGGAAAACGTAAATTTATGTAGAAGTGGATATTGATTGATGCATACTTCTGTTAATCCATTGTTCCTTTCAGAATGGCGACATTACTCAGGGAATGGCACGTAAACATTCTCCAGAGTACAATACTCCCTCGATTGTTTCAGGGTGTTTGCTTTCAGACTTTTTACGGCGTACATGCCATGGCCGTCTGTCCGAAAACGTGAGTCATCTGAAAAGACCATCTGTCAGCACTCAGTGGGGATTCAGTTGCGGCACTGGAGTGCAAATTCCAGCCTTCAAAATGGTTCTAATGGCTCTGAGCACTATGGGACTTAACAGCTATGGTCATCAGTCCCCTAGAACTTAGAACCACTTAAACCTAACTAACCTAAGGACATCACATACATCCATGCCCGAGGCAGGATTCGAGCCTGCGACCATAGCAGTCGCGCGGTTCCGCACTGAGCGCCTAGAACCGCGAGACCACCGCGGCCGGCTTCCAGCCTTCATTGTCGATGAACTGTAGTCAGCAGGGGTGCATGAACCACGCACCTGCTGGGGATGCCTATATGCAGCAAAGTTTGCTGGTCAGTCGCTGAGGAGACAGTGTTGGTAGCCTCTCAGTTCACCTGGATGGTCAGTTGCTCGACTGTTGGACGTCCCTTCGCCCCTACACACCTCCGAAGCTTTCATTCACCCTGTCATCTATGGTCCATGGTGCAGCACATTTGCCCCAGCAACAGATTTGGATGGCACCATTTCGTCACGCACGGTATACTTTAACGACACGGCCATTTTGCAGACTTTGCCTTTTGGGAAATACTACCACCCTTGGCCTGGAAGCAAATGATCACACCGTTTTGGAGATCGGACAAACCACTCAGTTTCCGCATTATGCAATGACTACATTGTTTTCCACTACTCCCCAACATGATTTATATACCCTCCACTGCTCCTGCTGCCACCAGCAGTCTGTGAGTGCTTATTGCACATTGACATCGAACGTTGGTGACTGGACCGTGTACACTAGTAATGTCCTTAGTTTTTCCCATCTAGTACAAGGCCTACTGTAGTCAGAAAATCGTAAATCTATTTAATGATGTTAGAAGCTTGTAAGGCGTCCAGATTTTACAGACCTTACATGAGCTTGATCCGTAACCACAGTACAATACAGTATGAGATCCACAGAAAATAATAATTGTCTTACACCAACAAGATAAGTCACGGCTGCAAAATACTAACGCGAATTCTTTACAGACGAATGGAAAATCTGGTAGAAGCCGACCTCGTGGAAGATCGGTTTGGAGTCCGTAGAAATATGGGAACACGTGAGGCAATACTGACCCTACGACTTATTTTAGAAGCTAGTTTAAGAAAAGGCAAACCTACATTTCTAGCATTTGTAGACTTGGAGAAAGCTTTTGACAATGTTGCTGGAATACTCTCTTTCAAATTCTGAATGTGGCAGGTGTAAAATACAGGGAGCGAAAGGCTATTTACAATTTGTACAGAAACCAGATGGCAGTTATAAGAGTCGAGGGACATGAAAGGGAAGCAGTGGTTGGGAAGGAGTGAGACAGGGTTGTAGCCTCTCCCTGATGTTATTCTATCTGTATATTGAGCAAGCAGTGAAGGAAACAAAAGAAAAATTTGGAGTAGGTATTAAAATCCATGGAGAAGAAATAAAAACGTTGAGGTTCGCCGATGACATTGTAATTCTGTCAGAGACAGCAAAGGACTTGGAAGAGCAGCTGAACGGAATGGACAGTATCTTGAAAGGAGGATATAAGATGAACATCAACAAAAGCAAAACGAGGATAATGGAATGTCGAATTAAGTCGGGTGATGCTGAGGGAATTAGATTAGGAAATGAGACACTTAAAGTAGTAAAGGAGTTTTGCTATTTGGGGAGCAAAATAACTGATGATGGTCGAAGTAGAGAAGATATAAAACGTAGACTGGCAATGGCCAGGAAAGCGTTTCTGAAGAAGAGAAATTTGTTAACATCGTATAGATTTAAGTGTCAGGAAGTCGTTTCTGAAAGTATTTGTATGGAGTGTAGCCATGTACGGAAGTGAAACATGGACGATAAATAGCTTGGACAAGAAGAGAATAGAAGCTTTCGAAATGTGGTGCTATAGAAGAATGCTGAAGATTAGATGGGTAGATCACATAACTAATGAGGAGGTATTGAATAGAATTGGGGAGAAGAGGAGTTTGTGGCACAACTTGACTAGAAGAAGGGATCGGTTGGTAGGACATGTTCTGAGGAATCAAGGGATCACAAATTTAGCATTGGAGGGCAGTGTGGAGGGTAAAAATCGTAGAGGGAGACGAAGAGATGAATACACTAAGCAGATTCAGAAGGACGTAGGTTGCAGTACGTACTGGGAGATGAAGAAGCTTTCACAGGATAGAGTAGCATGGAGAGCTGCGTCAAACCAGTCTCAGGACTGAAGACCACAACAACAACAACACCAACAAAAGGCAATTGCAGTTAATTTCATGTATCGAAAACTAACAAAACAATGTCTACCAATATATGGACAGGCATGATCAAACAAGTTAAAGTGAAACGCATTTTGGAGACGAACCAAGCAGGTGGTTAATGTATCATAGAACTCCCATTTAGCAAGAGAACGGCGAGCTTCAGCGCAGAAAGGGATAAGGCCAGAACAATGCATTATCCCTTCTCAAGTAAATAAGGCAAGGACCAAGGGTAAGTGGCTTCACGTCATTAACAGGACAAGAAAAATGAAAATATATTCACCTCTAGCGAGACTGTGATTGACTGAAGCCATGCTTGGCGATGCAGATGCGACACAGTGGAAGATCCCCATTACATAAAAGCATTCTGAGAACTAAAATCTCTCTCCCTCTCTCTCTCTCTCTCTCTCTCTCTCTCTCTCTCTCTCTCATTCTCGTCTTGTGGCGGACCACACAAGTGTGTGGAAATAATCTGGGGCATTGAGAGCGTTGCTTTCTGCGAAGTGAGGATGATATGCTTCATGTTTCGTGGTGACAGATAGCAAAGCGGTAGTTAATTATTCCTGCGGGAATTTTTGCGGGTGAAGAAATTGTGCACATCACTCCAATCCATAGCGAGTGTGCAACCGCCATTATTTCGTCTAGGGAAAGATTAACGTTCTACGGAACGCAGGAAAGTTGCGTCTGAGTGAATTCAGTCAAGACCAAAGTAGGGAATTAGAGTTTCAGACCCAGCATGGAGACGACACCGTTGCAGATGCCGCTTGGTAAAGTACCATCACACTTTAGGCCACAGTAAATATTGAGTCTAGATTTTGGTCACTCAAACTTGCGTAAGCTTTGACCATTGAATATCAAAGGCTAGAATACTAAGCCACCCTCACATTGAGTATATGAGAGTTTTTTCATTGGTTCAAAAAGTAAATTTATTCTCCAGCAACTCAGTGCATTGATCAGCTGTGACAATGTAGATTTAAATAAGCTGATGAGGATTTTTAATTATCATTCTTTCCTGTGATAAAAAAATTTCATGTGTAGAGATAACGATTTTAATAATCATCATTTCAGTATGTCAGAGACTTAAATATTTTGTTATTGAGTGTCAAAAGTAATTGAACATGATTGTTGTTTATCACTTAACCCCTGAAAGCAACAGTTGATTAATTATATCTAGAATGAATAACATGGCTGTTTTGTCTTTCTAGAATAGACCCCAAACTTTCACTTTTATTAATTCATGCATTCTAGGTACCTGACAACAGCATTCCTAATGATTTTCGTTACGATCTGCATCTGATATTAGCTGCCTTACAGGGCCAGGGTAATGTTTATTTAGAATGTCTGTTTGACACCCTGAGCTTGAGAAGACAGTTGCACGTTAAGTAGTAAGCTAAGTTTGCACACATTAGTACACTCACTGTGCAGATATAAACGTCAGACATATGACAAGCTGAAGAAATATTGACGAAGTTGTCTGGTATTAGAACAGCACCCCAGCTTTGGATGTAATGGGGACATGCTGTCATAGGAGACCTATGCCTTTTTTAAATTTTCCTTTAGACATAAGAGTCTCAAGTTTATTTAGAATAAGCGGACAGATATCTTTGCTGTCACTACATCCAATTTTCTGAGATCCCAGCATTCACCTAAACTGATGTAGGACTCTACTCACAAACCACAATGGCTAGCCTGTGAAGCAGCCACAGCCATTAATCTACCAAATCACTTCTACTCAGGTCTGGTTTACCCTTCCATCGAAAAATCTAGTGTGCTGCACGTTACGACATATAAATACATTGATGGAAAAAAATCGCAACACCGAGGAGGAGTTGTGCGAAAGATCTTAAAAATGATGCCTATTCACATTTCACACCAGTCGCATAAGGGTGTTGCTAATGGCCTCACTATAAGGATGCAAATCAGGTTTGCTTTAAATTCACTCTGTAATGGTCATGAGCGTTAGTTACCTTTGAGACTGGACACGGTGAGCTGATGTTAGTCAAGAATATCTTTAAGGTGACAAAGTTGCCACCATCAACACCTCACTCAGTTTGATCGAGGTTGTATAATAGGGCTGCGAGAAGTTGGATTTTCCTTCTGCAATACTGCAAAAAGACTTGGCAGGAATGTGACCACTATACATGATTGCTGGCAGCGGTGGCTGTGAAAATTTACAGCTGAAAGAAGACCACCATCTGGATGGCCAGGTGGCACTCCCGAGAGGGATGCAAATGGCTCTGAGCACTATGGGACTCAACTACTGAGGTCATTAGTCCCCTAGAACTTAGAACTACTTAAACCTAACTAACCTAAGGACATCACCCACATCCATGCCCGAGGCAGGATTCGAACCTGCGACCGTAGCGGTCTCGCGGTTCCAGACTGCAGCGCCAGAACCGCGCGGCCACTTCGGCCGGCTACCCGAGAGGGATGACCATCGTATACAGCGCATGCCTCTGGCGCATTGTTCTGCATCTGCAGCAACAGTTGAACTATAGTGACGCGACGAGGTATCGCAAATCGGTATCTCGAAGGACAGCTCGAAGCCAGACGCCCTGTTGCGTGCATTCCACTGACCTCCAACCACAATCATTTCCGACCTCAGTGCTGTTAAGTGAGAGCTCAACGGAGGGCAGGAAGGAGGTCTGTTGTATCTTCTGATGAAAGATGGTTCTGCCATGTATCAGCGATGGCCGTGTGTTGGATAGGAAAGAGGCCAGTTGAGGGCTTGTAAACAGCATCTTTGTATGCTACACCCACTAGAACTACACTTGGATTTGCGGTCTTGGGTGCACTTTCGTGTGACAACAAGAGTATTCTCTTGGTTATCTGACGCATCTTCCTGCAAATTTGTACGTCAATCTGCTGTTTCGACTTATTGTACTACCATTCATGAACAGCGTTCCAGAGAGGGTTTTCCAACGCTCGCACACATACCGCTGATGTAACCTAACATGCTCCACAGAGTGTAACCCAAATGCTCGGCATTTTGTGTTGGCCTAATCAATCACCAGATCTGACACCAATCGAGCACGCATGGGGCATAATCGGACGACGCTCCAGCGTGATCCACAACCATCATTAACCGTCGCTGTATTGACTGACCAAGTCCAACAGGCTTGGAATTCCATCCCACAAAGTGACATTCGGATCCTGTACAACACGATGAATGCACGTTTTCGTGCTTCCATTCAACATTATTTCGGTTACACCGGTTACTAATGTTCCAGCATTTCACATTTGCGGTGGCTTATCTGGCGCTTATATTAATCTGTAATCTTGCAATGCTAATCAAATATGTTACCCAGACAAATTTATTCCCGAAATTTCATCATTCAGCATTAATTACTTGCGATTTTTTTTTCTGTCAGTTTAGATTATTCTGTGAATTAACAGGCAAAGAAGTTCCAACAAAGAGTGGAGCGTTTGATATGAAACCGGTTTGTACACGTGAAAAGTTTACGAAGATGCTCAATAAACTCTAACGGTAGACATTATAAGAGAGGTTTGTTGCTCAAATTCCTAGAGTGTATATTCGAATAGGAGTCGTATAACAAATTACTTACTGTCACACTCTTCTAATGACAATCATTCTTCCCGTGCATCATTCGAGAGTGGAACAGTGAAGAGGGGGAATAATAGTGGTAGTAGAAGTACCCTCTACCACACACCGTAAGGTGGCTTACGTAATAGAGGCGTCGATGTTAATGTATGCTGATTCGATGATTAGTTCTCTGCCCTTGGGTAGGATTATCTACTGTTACAGTGCAAGAGATACCACAGTGGTGTGCAGAAAAGACGGTAGATGGACGGGCGATGTACAGTGGCAAACAGCATTGTACCACTTCAGCTAATATGGTTAGTCTGCTGCGTAGCGTGAGTTTTCCAGTCTGTGTAGTATGTCTGCGTAGATTTTCATGTTATTTTAAGTACAGTGAGGGTATTTACACCCAAAACTCCAGATGTCAGACAGTCTAGTGAGTACCAAACGTCGTATATCAGTCGAGTATAAACCAAAACACAGATGTAGTTTATGCTACGTGCTGCCATCCGGTAGGATGTATGTGAACAGTAAGTGCCAAATAACACCTGGCCACCAGAGCCCAGGAAAAGCATACTCAGAGCGTCATTGGTGTAGAGCTACAGTGGGGAAGCCGGTTGAGCGTTAGTTTGTCGTACCAAGGGTCCCCCACTCGAGCCTTAGTCACGCTAGTTTTTGTACTGCAGTACGCGAGAAATTGCTATAGGGACAACATGTTCTTGACATGTGAAGGGTCTGCTCAGAGCTATAGCAATGATCTACAGATTCACACTATAGTACAAAAACTGGCATGACTAGGGTTCGAACGGGGCACCCTTGTTACGAAAAACTAACGCTATACTGACCTCCCCACAGGGTCTCTGCCCAACAGACGCTCATAGTATACTTTTCTGTGCTCTGTAGGTCAGATGTTATTTAATGCTTATCCAAATTCTACTAGACGGCAACGGAAAGTGCAAACTATATTGGTGTTTTGGTTGATACTCTATAGGTATAGAACGTTTGGTACCGATCTAGCTGGCCTCTGTATATTTGAGTGTTAGCCACTGTAGGGCGACATAAGGCACACAGGCAATGTATTACGATAATAACCTACAGTTGTGGTTTTATGAGCATATACATTTTTCTTAGGAAAATGAGAAGCAGAGACATTGGCCCAGTGAAGAACTTATCCCTTCTTTGCTAGTTATCAAAGAAGACAATGGATGGAGTATGTGACGTGGGACAGAGACACACAGCTAACTGTTGGAAAAGTATTCTCCATCCCTCTCTACACAGAATGCAACATGCAGCCACAGTCTTCGTTAGAGATCACTGCAATCGACAGCGATCCTATACTTCTAGAACCCAGCTTGGTTTCTGGAGCACACCTAAATTTTTTCAAGCGTAACTTCTCTGCAGTATCTCCTAGAAAGCGCCGTTCTGCGAAGAGAGGTTCGTGGGGAGAGTCAGCGCACCTAAGCCACGTCCCATGAACTTCAGTAATTGACGCCCCAAACTTTCTCGCCTTCCTTTCTGCAGCCGCCTTTCAGACAGAGATAAGCGATGTTGCCGCAGCAAGCTGCTCTGCAGTCCAAGTGCCAGCCGAAACTGAGTGGCTTCACTGCTGTTAATGAGTCACAGTATACAGATGGTAACCGTCAAAGTACATTGCTAACAACACAGTCTCAAAGCGCGTTAAATTACGTATATGTAAATGATTCCTGAATACCTGTTCGTCATTGTCCATTCTTCCCGTACAGGTTGCAGGAAGAGGTGAGTTTCAACTGCTTTGCAATTACATGTACAGGTTAACGAACAGATGGTCAGTTTTCAACATCCCAACATAAAAAATGGGATCTAGCTTTCATTTAGGTCACCAGTCTTCTGATTGGTTTGATGAAACACACCATTACTTTCACTTCTGAGTCAACCTCTTCATCTCACAGTAGTACTTCCACCCAGCGTCTTCAGTTACTTGTAGTACGTGTCCTGTCTTCCCCAACAGCAGGGATGGCCATCAGTTTAGCATATGATCAGTGCTCTTGCAAGCGTGCGTAGCTCTGTTTAAATGGCAATATAGTCGGACTCCATATAACTTGGTTTTATATATATAGCTTGAAGGGGGAAATCAGGTGGCGCTATGGTTGGCCCGCCAGATGGCGCTGCCATAGGTCAAATGGATATCAACTGCGTTTTTTTAAATAGGTACCCCCATTTTTATTACATATTCGTGTAGTACGGAAAGAAATATGAATCTTTTAATTGGACCACTTTTTTCGCTTTGTGATAGATGGCGCTGTAATAGTCACAAACGTATAAGTACGTGGTATCACGTAACATTCCGCCAGTGCGGACGGCATTTGCTTCGTGATACATTACCCGTGTTAAAATGGACCGTTTACCATTTGCTGAAAAGGTCGATATCGTGTTGTTGTATGGCTATTGTGATCAAGATGCCCAACGGGCGTGTGCTATGTATGCTGCTCGGTACCCTGGACGCCATCATCCAAATGTACGGACCGTTCACCGGATAGTTACGTTATTTAAGGAAACAGGAAGTGTTCAGCCAAATGTGAAACGTCAACCACGACCTGCAACAAATGACGATGCCAAAGTAGGTGTTTTAGCTGCTGTGGTGGCTAATCCGCACGTCTATAGCAGACAAATTGCGCGAGAATTGGGAATCTCAAAAACGTCGGTGTTGAGAATGCTACATCAACATCGATTGCACCCGTACCATATTTATATGCACCAGGAACTGCTTGGCGACGACTCTGAACGTCGTGTACAGTTCTACCACGGGGCACAAGAGAATTTAGGGGACGATGACAGATTTTTTGCACGCTTTGTACTTAGCGACGAAGCGTCATTCACCAACAGCGGTAACGTAAACCGGCATAATATTCACTATTGGGCAAAGGAAAATCCACGATGGCTGCGACAAGTGTAACATCAGCTACCTTGGCGGGGTAATGTATGGTGCGGCATTATGGGAGGAAGTATAATTGGCCCCCATTTTATCGATTGCAATCTAAATGGTGCAATGTATGCTGATTTACGAAATGTTCTACCGATGTTACTACAAGATGTTTCACTGCATGACAGAATGGTGATGTACTTCCAATATGATGGATGTCCGGCACATAGTTAACGTGCGATTGAAGCGGTATTGAATAGCATATTTCATGACAGGTGGATTGGTCGTCGAAGCACCATACCATGGCCCGCACATTCACCGGATCTAACGTCCCCGGATTTCTTTCTGTGGGGAAATTTGAAGGATATTTGCTATCGTGATCCACCGACAACGCCTGACAACATGCGTCAGCGCATTGTCAATGCATGTGCGAACATCATGGAAGGCAAACTACTCGTTGTTGAGAGGAATATCGTTACACATATTGCCAAATGCATTGAGGCTGACGGACATCATTTTGAGCATTTATTGCATTAATGTGGTATTTACAGGTAATCACGCTGTAACAGCATGCGTTCTCAGAAATGATAAGTTCACAAAGGTCCATGTATCACATTGGAACAACCTAAATAAAATGTTCAAACGTACCTACGTTCTGTATTTTAATTTAAAAAACCTGTTACCAATTGTTCGTCTTGAATTGTGAGCCATATGTTTGTGACTATTACAGTGCCATCTATCACAAAGCGGAAAAAGTGGTCCAACTGAAACATTCATATTTCTTTACGTACGACACGAATATGTAATAAAAATGGGGGTTCCTATTTTAAAAAACCCATTAATACAAATCTACAAATCTACTGTTTCCTTCCAGTCCTAAATAAATTTTGCACACTTACTTGAAATTTCTACACAAACCCCTAATGAAAAATTTGGGTGGACATAGGCTAGGAGAAATGTTGTTACCAAACATTTCAAGAAGTACTTTACCGATTTACTTATAATTCTTGGTCGTTTACTTCAAATTTCTACATGCAGATGAAACAACGTTAAAAGTTAATGAAAAATTATAGCCTAGCAAACGAAATATATCGTGCTAATCTAACTGTAGTTCCCATCCCGAGAATAAATTTCAGCAGAAATACATGTCTTGGAGGTGGTACCATCGTACTTCACTAGATCGCGGAATAAGTGACAGCTGGAGAATTTGACAGAAACATAATTGATATCTGGTATTATTTTATTGGTTAGTTGCCGTTGTTATATGTGACATAATTCTAGAAGACATTTTAGTCTGTGTTTCAAGTTATTTTTATTATTAAAATCCACAGCGTCATGCAAACACTAAGGCAGGTCGTGGATATAGTACCAACAAAAGTCTCTAGATCAAGGGCTGGTGAAAAGATAAAACAGAACTCGATATTTCCCGAACTGTGACATGAACAGTTCGAGTCGTGTTCAAACACAGTCCTGATTGAAACAGTCAAAACTGAAATAAGACGAATTCTCACAAAACAGGCACTTATCGTAAAATGTTACAACACACTCGCAAACTCGGCCCCCACTGCAACAGCGTCGAGGCTTTTACAAAACTGGCGGAAAAAAACCCGAATCATTCTAGATTCCACTGAAGAATCCTTAAAGTAAAAAAAGCAAAACACGTCTGGAACAGATAAGATACATTGCAGAAGGAAAAAAAGCGTTTGTTACGTACAAAACGAAATATTCAATATTTATAGAAACTTAGAAAATTACATCTTATGCCATACCAGAAAATTAGTTCGGTTTAACTTCTGTAGGTCTATATAGAATATTGTAAATATTAATATGTTCTATGTCACTATACTTCTCATTTCACATGTCATTTCAAACACTTTATCGATCCAGTGTGAAAAACTATAGTTACTTTCACATGTCTATAGATAAATAGATTTTTCATACTTGTCATGCGACAAAATACGTGACGCTCTACGAGCTATCATTTGCAATAAACTACGTTTCGGTATCTCGAACCGTTTATGAAATTTCGGTTTGACGTAACCACATGATCTACGATAAACAGTATTGGTCGCACCGCGCGTAACCCGCGCGGCCCTTTCAATGACGAGTCATTCAACATCTCCAGAACGGTGATAACTATCGTTCTGGTCTCAACTTTAGTTTCGATATGTTGGCTAAATAGCATACGCAATAATGTATTACCTAATATTAACCATACACAGAGTCTACGCAATGTGATTTTATCTCTGCACACTCAATAAAATTTCATGTAGTGGGTTACTTTAAAGTGATATAGGAAGTAGCCGCGACGAATAACGAAAATAAATTCAGTCCTTTTTCGAGGAAAAATATCAGGCTGTAAGATGGAGAAGAATCAAATTTTCTCACTAAATAGTTTCCTTGAAATCGGATGATAAGTATTTCATAATTGCCGCAGCGCCCACGCCAGCGCTATGGCGTAAGTTCGTATAGCTGGGGGTTCTGCAGGGTCTACGATATATACAGGCTCTCCATTGAACTTGCAACCTCACATTGGTTGGCTTGGACACCACTCTTAGCAAATGCTCAGCTCCCAGTGGGAGAACTTGCATGCATTTAAACATGCAGTCAAGAATTATTAAACTCGTCTGAAACAGTTATTCGCTCTCCACCGGAGAAGGCTACTGGCACTAGTAAGACCTGTCGTATCATGTACTGTTATGTACGCGCCACACAGTATTTACGACTTTAAGACAGTGTTTGCTAAAATAATCTACAAATCCCTTCTTCTGCTTGCGCCTTTATCCTGCGGTTTCGCAGGGTTGGCATGGTTAGGATCGGATTTGGCAAGGTTAATGTTAAGGAGTGGTCGGAAGCCCTTCCTGCCGCCACCCCGTATGCCCCAAAATGGAATTAATGTACCCCAACTGTCTGCGTCTAGTGTAATCCGTAGAATAGTGTGAACATGTTCAGATGTCTGCGAGTCGTGTAACTGAGGTGGGATGTGTAGACCAGCCCAGTATTCACCTAGGGGATGTGGAAAACCACCTAAAAACCACATCCAGGCTAGCCCTCGTCGTTAATCCGCCGGGCTGATTCGATCCGAGGCCGGCGCGCCTACCCGAGTTCAGGAAGCAGCGCATTAGCTCTCTCGGCTAACCTGGTGGGTCACTAAAATAATCTACAAATATCGCATATCAAAACAAAACTTTATCATTCTACATTTCACTGAAAAGGCCTTGAAGTAAAAGGCGAAAAGCGCCTGGAACAAATAAAATGCACTTGAGCAAGAAAAAGGCGTTTGTTATTTACAAAACGAATATTTCCATGGTTAGCCGGCCGCAGTTGCCGAGCGGTTCTAGGCGCTTCAGTCTGGAACCGCGCGACCGCTACGGTCTCAGGTTCGAATCCTGCCTCGGGCATGGATGTGTGTGATGTCCTTAGGTTAGATAGGTTTAAGTAGTTCTAAGTTCTAGGGGATTGATGACCTCAGATTTTAAGTCCCATACTGCTCAGAGCCATTTGAACCATTTGAAACATTTCCATGGTTGCTGCGGATAACAGCCATGACAATAAATTTGTTATTTGGTATTGTTGAGTGGTACTTAAGATAGGTAAATAAATTAGTGAAATCAATGTGAAGTGAAGTAGAAATTAGAAAATAAATGAAAAACTTCATTTAGTTTATAAGCGTTACACACTGGCAAACAGCGGGCAGAGCAGCAGTGGCAACGGCCAGCACTTGCAGGTCAGTTATGTTCAGGAGAAGCCATCGCCTTCCCCACATGAGCGGAAGCTGTTGATTCAGCCGTCAGGGCATCCCCCGACTGGCTCACGTGTTTCTCAATTGTCACATGTGATCAAAGGCCCTCGCCTACATTCCAAGAGCCAATGACCGACGTTAAGAAGATTCTTCGAGAAGCTTTTCAACGTGACAGAAGAGGCAATGGCCGTGAAGTCGTTCACCTCCAGTGAACTGAAGTAAATAAATACGCTAGACGCAGTGGGCCTGACAGTAGTTTTCAGTTCAGTTTCGGTTCGAGTTCAGTTCCAGTAGACTTCAGTCGGTGCTGAAGACCGTCATGCAGGAAGAGACTACATCGTACACAGAAGCACCAAGTCCGCTGCTGTAATGGAATAGCAAGCAGCAGCCTCGCCGCTAGAAGACAGAAGTTAGAACGTATTTGAAGACTGACTTTTACGTACCCGGGTGACTCGTGAGGACGGGAAGGAGACGGCCTCACATCAGCAGTCACCTGTGAGATGGTAATGAAGATCTGACAGAAGAAGACTGGCAAGCTGGAGTCCTTTGTTCGAGTTCGGGACAGTGGTCTTCCCCCGCCGCGCCGCGACGCACAACACAGACACACGCGGCCGCATAGTGAAGAGAAACACTGGGACGCCACATCCAAGGTATAACCATCGATTCACGACTTCGTTCTCAATAATTAAATGGGCCACCTCACGATGCTCGTCTCAGCAGAAGGCTTCGCAGACGACACAGCTCGACACAGCTGCCGCTCTCCCAGCCAGTACAATCCAGTAAGGAAACCATTGTACAAATCTTTCAATAAAAGTTATCGTATGTAAAAATGCTGTTTCATTCTACCTCATACCCGATCGAAGGAAGAACCCACCCTGCCCACATGTTGTTAAGAGAGAAAAAGTTATTTACTTAGTGTTTTTCACCCTGACGTAATGCTTTAGAATCAAATGCCCTTTGCAGTAATGCTCATCCTGAAAATTGACTATCATCAAAAGAGGTTAACCAGTTACAGTATTACGTTGTGTCTTAAGACAGCTTGTTTATTTTCAATACCTTATAAAAACATGTAATAACATAAGATTGGCAATTATTCTTTCCAGCATCGCTAAAATAGTCCTTACAGTCAGGACTAAAGCCCATGATAAGCAAATTTCTTTTACCGAAAGATTTTTACGTTCCTGACCGAATCTTTGTGTCAACTACCTTGGCCTTAAGTGCCAAATGTAATATTCTATACATCGTCTTCAGTATTCATAAGCTCTCACTGAGCCCAGTCTTTCAAGTAGCTACGAAGGAGCAGTCATATAATTGGTTTTACAGCTACCACTTTCAGTGTAATGATCCGATTGCCGATTCGATATTTGGTTGCCAAACTGCCGTATCTATTTTCCGATTAACCTTTTTTCCCGACACAAACAATAATTAAAAATAGTTTCATATGACTTTTAGTGCATCCTTTAATACGCCTGATAACAGTCACATGATATTTGACGTCAGCAGAAAAGCCTCCCCTGCACAAGAAACGTATGGCAGCATATGTAGAACTGCATTATGATACATTTGCCACTGATGACTTCTACACAGTTTTAAAATTGCCAGTGCATTCGAAGGTCATGGATAATACATAACCAGTCATTGGTCGTTGGTTCATGAAGGAATACATGTCTTATGGAAAGTGCCACAAATGGCAGAATAGCAAACCCAGCAATACAACTTTATCATTTGCTGACAGTCGCCATAAAAAAACTGCATTCGAGTTGTTTTCCCAAATAGAAGGCTGTTAGCGGTGAGTAATAGAGATGCATACACAAGTACATCACATGTAATATGTGCTAGAGGCTACATTAAACAAATATTCTGGCAATAAATATGCAACTGACCTACTTAACCGAAGTTAATGTTATTTGCTCTTGGGTTGCATTAACAAGAATTTCAGTTCGACTCACTAGCTGTTTGCTGTGGGCTTCTGCCTGAAGACGGTGTTGGTACAGCGCTCCACAATGGCTTATCCTGTGTAGGCCTCTTCATCTCTACGTAACTACTGCATCCTACATCCATTCGGATCTTCTTACTGTTGTTAAGGCTTGGTCTCTCACTGCAACTTAGTCTCCATTACCAAACTGACGATTCGTTGATGCCTCAGAATATGTCCTGTCAACCAATCCCTTCTTTTAGTCAAGTTGTGCCGTAATTTCCTTGTCCTCCTCCGTTTAATTCAATACCGCCTCTTTAGTTATACGATCTACGTATCTAATCTTCGCTTTCTTCTTTAGCACCACATTTTGAAAGCGTCCATTGTCTTTGGATACAATTATTCATCGTCCACGTTTCATTCACATGTAAGGCTATACGTCACACAAGTACCTTCATAAAATACTTCCCGATATTTAATTTACAATCGATGTTAACAAATTTTCTTTTACAGAAATGATTTTGTTGATACTAGCAGTCTACATTTTATATCCTCTGTACCTCTGCCTCTCCAATTACTGCTTCCCTTTCAAGTCCTTGAAGCCTTACAACTGCAGTTTGGTTTCTGTAAAAATTTTCGATAATTTTGTGTCTCTATGTTTTATCTCTGATACCTCCAGAGCTTCAAACAGTGTCTTTCAGTTAAGATAGGCAAAACCTTTCTGTGAATATAGCAATACTATAAATGCAGATTTGCTTTTCTTCAGCCTGTCTACTAAGGTAAATGGTAAGATCAGTGCTGCCTTGCGTGGTCAAACATTTCTCAGGGATCTATCATTGTGTTCATGTTAATTTGTATAGATTCTGCCCCTCTCTTCTCTACATATTCCTTCCACATTCCAGCCTTCTCTTCTTTGCTTGGTTCTGGATCGTCAAATGAGCTGTTATAGCAGTTTTTTTTCTTTTTTTAAATTGAATTTCAGCATATATGTTTTCCTGGGCACACTGTTTTTTAGACATCTCTATTCCCTATTGCCTACTTTATCTGCTGAATTTTTATATTTTCCCCTGTTGTCAATTTCATTCAATATATCGTGATCTATCTAAAGATTTCTACTGCACCTTTTTCCCATTTACATCCTATTCTGCCTCCACTACGTCTTCTTTCAAAGATATTCGTGTTGTAGTGGATTCCTTCCGCTGTTTCAGTCATTCATTGCCTGCTAACTTTTACTGTCTTTCTATTTGTAAACTGCAGTTTTAACCAATAAATTATCGTCGGTCTGTGTCTGCACCGATAAGTGTCTTACAATTCAAAATCTGGTTTCGAAAACTGTGTTCCATATATCCATCTTTCTTTCATGATTCTTAAGCAAAGTGTAGGCGATTATTAAATTATACTCAAAGCAAAATTCTATCGAATGGCCTCCCCTTTTATCCCTTCACACGAACCTATGTTTTCCTACCATTTTCTCTTCCTGTACCTGCAACAGAATTCCAGCCTATCGTCACATTTTAAACTTTTGTGTCGCTTAACTCTCTGAATAATCCCTTTTACCATACATTGTTTCAATCTTTTCATCATCTGTGGTACAAGTAGGGATGTGAACTCTTATGACTGTGGTGTGGGTGTTAGCTTAATGTCTATCTTGATTATGATAATGTTAACGCCAGTTTAGAAATGGAGCTGAATTTTGTGATACTACTTCATTAATAGTTTAAATAGCTAACACTCTCAGAATGGATAAAATAAATGATTTTAATATAACGAATGCTGAGGATAAACTGTCAGACATTTTCAATTATAAATAAATGCCTATCACAAAAAAATAATGTACAGTCACTATAGTAAACTGCATTTAGGTACACCAATTTGCAATACTAAAAGCCGTTAAGAGAGTAGCAATAAGTTGCTGTCCTGGGGCGATCGGTTTTCTGCTTGAGAATTAACGGTAGTCATCAAATCTGTGAATAGTGGAATAAGAAAACAGAAATAATGAAATATGTGAAAGAGTACATCACGAAGAAAATGAAAAATGGGTACACTTCGCCCAACTTGATCTTTCTTTTGTGTAGGTGCACGTTATAATAAGTCAAATGCACAGTACTTTTCAATGGGTCCAGCGCCATACTTCAGTGGCGGTCTGCCATCGGCTACCACTAGCGTCTGCTGCTTCCTGATGGCAACGACAATTCTGCGAGCTGCTGCGTCACTGCGGAAAACACTTGGCGCTATAATGAGAATCGCCCTTCTCTGTCATCGCCGCCACCACTGCCGCAGTCTAATCGCCGCCGCCGCTTCTGTCTTTACCAACGTCGTCATCCTCGTCTGCTGTCATCACATCACATCGGACGTCACTGCCGTTATTCCCCGCCATCCCGGCGACGCTCCGCCGTCGGGATTATCGTCGACCTTCTGTTTCCTGCATCCTTTAACCCACAATGGACACTCCAGCTTCTCTGTCATTCACACCACCCCCTTCTCTCCTCCCACTATCACTATATGGAGCACTACTTCTGGTCCATCTCGATACGGCCACCCTCCCATCTGCAGGCACTTCTTCAGCCTACCCTGCCCTTCACACAACTTCTTCCGCGTCTTCTACCACATCCTTTACCTGTCTCCAGCTTCCAAATTTTTTCATACCAACTACCTCCCCTTCAACTCTTATCAAAATAACAACTCACTGAACAATCTTCACAACACCTACCATCGACATGTGACTGAACCTACTCGAGCCTGCTACAACGACCTGCACCATGCCACATCCCACCTCCTCCAATTTCCCAATCCCCACCCCAACCACAATCACCACAAAACCACAGGAGCGCAGACTCTACTACTAGCACCTTAACAAAAAAAAAAAAAAAAAAAAAAACGACAACAACAACAACTCCCAATCCTACAGAACACATGAACACATTGACACTAGCCCCACCACCCAACCACCCAACCACATGCCTTCTGCCCAGCTGTTTTCACTTTTGTTCTCTCCAACCATATCCCCAAATTCCTAACTGTCAAATCCCTCAAATCCCACTTCCACTCTGACCTCTTCCTCAAAATTCCACATCTTAGCTTTGGCCCTCATGTCTCTCACATTCCCTTCAGTTCATCACCACATCCACACCGAAACAACAGCAGCTTCCTTGCCACCCCCGCCCCCCACTACCACCTTTACTGCCATAACTGAGATCACAGCAGAGGTGGTAGTTTCCAAACTCAATTCGAATCCTGCTTTAGATATCTGTACAGCTCACTGTACCTACAGTGACTCGGGTCCACCTATCTCAAGCAAGTCTTCATAGAGTCTGCCCCTCCATTGATCACCACCTCCTGGAGAGAGTCCTGATTTACAACCGCCAGCGTAAATTCAAACCCTCCAATTCTCTTCGCTCCACCCCCCCCCCTCCTTCCCACAGTGCTACCATGGCCAAAAGTGCCTCCTTCATAACAACCACCTCACTCCTGACTGTAAGAATCCCACACCTTTCCTCACAGGTAAGACTCCCACTTGCTCAAATATTGTCCTAACCTCGCCTCTCCTCCCACATACAGCACCAAAATATGCCTACCTTCCAATGACTGCATACCCTACAACAACTTTATCCTTCCACCTGCTCTATTTTCCACCTCAACACGCAGGCCACCTACTCCTGTAACCAAGCCCGTTTCCTTTTTACCTGTCTCAACTCCTTCATGTAAACGTCTCCACCCCACTCACTCGCTAAACCAACTTCCTAAGCTTTCATTTTGGTGCAACAGCAATACAGCATCCTACACCACAATATCTGCTCCCTACCCATGAACAAGCCCCTTTTCATCCACACTGTCTCCTAACACAATGTCAATGTCTTTGTCCTTAAAGGCCAGAAGTGGAGCTGCAGTGGAACCACCCAAAACATCCATGCTCGGCCACATCCCTTAGTCAATAATCCCACCAAACACCTTATGCTTAGCCTCTTGTTCAAAACCCTAACTGCTACCTCTTCTTCAAAACCCTAACTGCTATCTGTGCTACCATCTATATCCGACGTAATACTCCAAACCCCTCTGATTTCCTCACCAAAGTCGACCATACCTTTTCCAACTATATTACTGTTGCTGACCTTAACATCCATAGCAGACCTGCTGCATAACTCTGGTGGTGGCATCAGAGTCACCTGCCAAGGTGACATTGTCCCCGTACCACAGCACACCATCCTCGCACCTTCCAATCTCCTGGGATGCCTCACTGTAGAAGTCCATGACCCAACTGGAAGTGACCACCTACCTGTCCTCCTCTCCATATCCTACACACTACCTTATCCTCATGCACACCGTCACCATCTCAATAAAAAAAAACGGTCCACAACTACTCCTGCGCCAACTGGAACCTACTAGGAATCTATAATACCCAGATAGGAGGCCATCTCCTAACATCCTAGCAGCCCAATGCGACAGCCTTCTTGCCACAGGCCTTGTCATTTACTATCTCTACACATACCCCTACTAAAGTCATATGCTCTCATTGCCCCACTCTCCCACTGCGAGCTGTAATCCTTCTGTGTGAATCCTGCCACTTACACTGCTCCTTCCTCCAGACTCATGACTGGGATACACTCACATGCCACCAGCAACTACAGCGACACATTAGAAATTTACTCAATCCCAAAAGTCGCCATGAAGGTGCCAGGTGTGCACCAGACCCAACACTGCACTCCCAGTTAACTCTTCCAAGCACTGAAACGCATTCAGAAATCTTAGTGGCATCCATCCTACGCCTCACTACCTGATCCTTCACATAATCTTGCCTTACCTCACGACCTGCACAAAGCCAATGACTTTCCATCCTCTCTCTCTGACATTATCTCCCTCCCTGATGACCCTCACTTGACTGTTTCCAATTCCCTACTGTCCATGAATGCACAGATGTCACAGTCCCACCCCTGACTCCCAGCTTCTAGTACCTCGACAACAAATTAGAAATCCAATTGCACCACAGGACAAAACACAAGTACCACACAGAAAACGCAATACATCCCATGGTCACCACTGTGTTATCTGTTACCATCACAAAGAATGACCTTTCTCCTTTGCCATCATCCTTGCACCTCTGTATAACACTATCCTCTCGCTATGCTACTATACTAACCTGCGGAAAACCTCCAAAATCCTACTTCTCCTCAAACCAAACAACCTACCACCCCCGCCTCCCCTCATACTGCCGCTACTACCTCTCCTCAGTATCTAACACTGTGTCTAAATACACCCGCTTGCATTGCATCCACCGCCATCTGCGCCAAATCATCTGCTTCCCATTATCGACTGTGTCTTTTGCCCCCCCCCCCCCCCCTCCTCTGCTGACTGTCAATTTCTGAAACTCAGCCAACTCCTACCCCACGAGTACAACAACCGTGAATTCGCCATCTTTGTCTTCCCTGATCTCAAGAATGGATACGAACGTGTATGGTACTCCAGTCTCTTTTTCAAACTCCAGATATATGTACTTCTCATCAACTACCTTTACCCCACTGCAGTTGTGCCCCAAGGTTCTGTTCCCTTCGCTCTCCTTTTCATCTTCTACATTGTTGATATGCACAGACCACCTCCTTCCACCCACCTCCTTCCTTCCTCCTCCTTCAGTATGCTGATTATAGCACATTCCTCACTTTCTATCCTATTCTATCCTACACTCCAGAAATCCCAACTATCCCTCCAAATCTATCTCAATCACTTTATCTCCTGTTGTAATCGATGGCTCCTGAAGGTTAACCCCTCCAAAACCCAGGCAATAATTGCAGGATACACTACCTGAACCTTCTGTCTCCATGACTTCTACCTTACCATTTATGGACATCCCTTTTGGCTAACTAAGACACTAAAATACCTTTGATTAACCTTCAACTGCCGACTAATGTGGAAACCCACCTACTAGCCATTCAAGACGGAACTCACAATACACTAAAACTATAAAAATTGACAATTGGCCAATCATAAGGACTACAACCCTAAACTGTCCTCCATACATACAAATCCCTAATCTACCCTATCCTTTGCCACACAAATGTTGGACAGATATCTCCCCTCCCAAGTTCTACAAGTCCCTCCAGATCCTTGAACTCCATGAACTCCGCCTCGTTTTCTAAATCTGTTTACCTTCCAACACAATGATCCTTTAGTAACTCGTCACATTTCCGCCTCTGCTCGCTAATAGCGAACATGTCTGTACAATCTACACCATCCACAAACTCGACTCTAATAATCCTATCGTTTCTCCTCTACTTTCCAATCCTCATATGCTACCAAACCTTTACCAACACATTTCACCAACCTTCCATTTATAGCCTTCCACATTTTCTCCCAAAGAAACTTCTACCAACTCTCCTTCCTAGATCATGAACTCTACTCCAACATTTATCCGACCTACCAGCTACAAGTCCATTCCATCTGGCCCACCTTTTCAGGGCTTTGCCTCCCTCCCTTCGTGACATATCATTACCTATTCTCTTCCCTTCTGTCTTTCTTTCCCCACCCCATTTTTCCAACAACTATTACTGTTACCAAATTCCCACCTCTATTCCACCCCCTCTTCTGTAACCACTCCTACACTATCACTGCAATCGACCAGTCCTCCATCCTTACATCATCACATTCCTACCTTCTTCACCAGCCAACCTTTTCCCTTTCAACATCTGACTCCCTATCCCGTGGCAGGTCCTTCCAATTTCTAGTCACAGGAAAGTGATTCTATCATTACCTATTATTATTACTGTTTTTAACTAGCAATGCAAAAAGTCATCCATCGTAATCTCAAATCTTCAAATTTATTTTTAATCTTTAAAAAGTTTTAAATTCAGTGTATATGTCTCCGCTATCTGTTTCTTTTTTTTCATCAACTTTACTATTTTATTTTCCACTGGCTGAAGAGTGGGTTGCCTGTACCGCTGAAAGCCCAACCCCCACCCATATGGTATGTGTGGGGATGAAATGACAATAAAGAAAAAAAGATGAAGACATAATTTTTATCTGGTACAAACTGTATACGGATAGATGCAAATAATTTCAATGATTTTTCGCACCCAGATTGCCACGTAATAGTGACTTGTTTAGTTCGATGATCGAAAAAAGCCTTTCAAACATATCTTGATGGAAATATTTTATCACGTTTGCAACCTCACTGTCGACACTGTCCTTGAAGAGATCAACGTGGACTTCCTGGACAGTTTTAATGAAAAAGAATTGGTCTATTACATGGTAATTACACATCAGATAAATCAGGTCAATCTGCACAAGCACAAGTTGTGAAAAATGTGAGGGCTGCAATTCATTCCGGATGTTTTAATGTTCGTTCCTGCTTTCCTTTTCCCTTCATAAACTCACAATGTACATCTGCAAACAGACTCGAAGACAGATGTAAGAGTGCCATGTCCTCAGAACGAATAGGAAACATTCTTTGTACTTCACAAAGACCACAACGAATTCCTCAAAAGTCCATTTTTCTTTAACTCTAGTGAGCTTGGGGACATGGACGGTGCTTGTCAGAAGTCGCCACTTCCACAATACGGTTTTCTGTTCTAACGCATCGCCATCAAATCCGAAACAAGTTGTTTCTCACCTAAAATATGAGGGCTGCAATTCATTCCGGATGTTATAATGTTCGGTCCTGCTTTCCTTTTCCCTTCATAAACTCACAATCTACATCTGCATCTACATCTCAATATACACAAATAAGAAAAAAAAATTGCATCACCCCGTTTCCCAGAGCTCCTCGAGATGGACGTTGACTGTGGATATTGCATCACAGACACATTCCCTTTGACTGTTCCGAGATGTCACTAAACCCACGCCGGCCTGCGTGACAGAGCGATTCTAGGCGCTACAGTTTGGAACCGCGCGACGGCTACGATCGCAGGTTCGAATCCTGCCTCGGGCATGGTTGTGTGTGATGTCCTTAGGTTAGTTAGGCTTAAGTAGTTCTAAGTTCTAGGGGACTGATGACCCCAGAAGTTAAGTCGCATAGTGCTCAGAGCCATTTTCGAACTAAACCCGCCAAAGACGTAACCAACCATGCATGAGCAGCCCCTATTAGACGGAGGGGGTCCAACAGCCGATCAGTTCTAGTCATTCCTCCAGGAAGGAGGTACACGATTCGTGTTGCCTGTAGTTCAACGATGCCTAGACGGTCAATACCGCTGTTCGATCGCGTCCGCATTGTTACTTTGTGCCAGGAAGGGCTCTCAACAAGGGAAGTGTCCAGGCGTCTCATAGTGAACCAAAGCGATGTTGTTCGGACTTGGAGGAGATAGAAAGAGACAGGAACTTTTGATGACATGCCTCGCTCAGGCCGCCCAAGAACTACTACTACAGTGGATGACCGCTACCTACGGATTATGGCTCGGAGGAACCCTGACAGCAACGCCACCCTGTCGAATAATGCTTTTCGTGCAGCCACAGGGCGTCGTGTTATAACTCAAACTGTGAGCAATAGGCTGCATGATGCGCAACTTCACTCCCAACGTCCATGGCGAGTTCCATCTTTGCAACCACGGCACCACGCAGCACGGTACAGATGGGCCCAACAACAGGTCGAATGGGCTGCTCAGGATTGGCGTCACTTTCTCTTCACCGATGAGTGTCGCATATGCATTCAACTGGGTAATCGTGGGAGACGTGTTTGGAGTCAACCCAGTCAGGCTGAACGTCTTAGACACACAAAAATGTGTAAAATCTTTCTGTATGAGCTCTGTTTTGCTTTATTGTGATGTTGATTTTCCATACTTTAGTTGGCGACAGAAAAATATTTCCATATTCAGAGGAGAAAGTTGGTGATTGAATTTTCGTGAAAAGATCTCACCGCAACGAAAAACGCTTTTATGTTAATGATTGACAGGCTAACAACAGCGGGTTTTTAATTGAAAAATCGTTCTAGGCATGCCCCTTGCTTTTCAGTGATGATTTAAAGTTTCCATACTCTTCGTCCAATTCCATCGAAAACTGTTGCACTAACATTCTAATAGCGCGTGCGATTTCAGAAAATTTACTATTTGTACAACCAGCATCATCACGTGGTCCACGTCTGCAAATTTAGCATAAAATGCTTCTTCGTATGCCGAACAATGAATCAAGTCTCTCATTGTCTGTAATTTTTCTGTCTTTCATCATCAACTAAATCTTTAAAATCTTTCTGCATGGTGTTGTAATGTCGTTCCATAGCAAATCTGCGGAACTCGCTGATTATGCAACTGCATGCCAGGTATCGAGTTCTCTCCTAAAGGCTCGTGACGACAGATCACTTCACTGCAACACTTTGTGCAGACAACCGCAGGACTTGCCCACTTCCTTTCTACCACGAACAAACAGCGACCGGCTAACAGTGGTGACACCACGATTCTGCCGAACCTAAGAAAGTCGCACCGACCGACAACTACCGGGTCTGAACAAATCCGAAATTATCTATGAATGCACGAGAAATGCTTTTCTGAACTGCTAAAGCTTGACAAGCCGCATTTGACTAAAATCAGTACAGTACAGTACAGTACTGAACAAGCCGGATATAAGCTCAGCCGAAATTTTAGCGAAGAACCTAAGGTGTTCCAAATGGCTCTGAGCACTATGGGACTTAACATCTATGGTCGTCAGTCCCCTAGAACTTAGAACTACTTAAACCTAACTAACCTAAGGACAGCACACAACACCCAGCCATCACGAGGCAGAGAAAATCCCTGACCCCGCCGGGAATCGAACCCGGGAACCCGGGCGTGGGAAGCGAGAACGCTACCGCACGACCACGAGATGCGGGCGTAAGGTGTTCCAGAAGGATAGCTAAACACGGTTGGCGATGGCGCGTTCATTGCTGTCAGAAGTAGTTTATCTTGTCGCGATATTGAAGTAGAAGATACTTCCTGTGAGTTAGTATATGCAGAGGTCATTGTTGACAACATGTGTAACGTAGAAGTAAATATTCTCGGAGTAGCGAAGAAACTTAAATCACTTAATAAAAGCAAGTCTTATGGTTGTAACCTCCCCCTCACTTACCGACCTTAATGACAGTGAAAGATGAAACCGCGTGTACCTAATGGGAGTTTTGGAAAAGCAATCGTCACCGAAGTTAACCTGTCGGTAAAGAGGGAGGAAAGGGTTACATCTAGATGAACGGAAATGTGCTAATGAAACTGGTGGAAATTAATTTTGAAAAGGGGTAAAGTTAATAAAGAAAGTAAATGTGCAGCCATTACGTTAACAATTAACTAGCGGTAATTAGGTATTTGAGATTTGGGGGAAATCACGGTCGCCAGTCCTAAGGACAATTACTATAGTGACTGAAAAAGAAAGGTTATTACACATATAATTAGCACTAGAAGCGTGGCAACTGAAGGTTGACACGTGTAGTGTGAAAACTGAAAGTTTGTCAGAAGTAATAAATTTCGCTACACCCTGACTTAATTTAGCAAAGAATTAATAAAACCGGAAAATCGAAAGTTAATTTAGTGACTGAAGTTAATAGTGAGCTTTCTTTCTGAAGCACATCGAAATTCAGTAAAATACGGTTAGTCTTGGACTACCTCAACAATCATTTCTAAAGCTACTTGAATCTACGCAATTTAGAAATAAGAGATTTAACTTTGAACTTGAATTAAATGATTCTGAACAATTAGCAATAGCAAAATTTAGTACGTACCAAGCTGAGCTGCAGTCACAGGTACGCTAAAATATGCTAACAAAACTCGCACTCTTAATTTGTGCTTATGTAATCTGAATATTGTAGCCAGCTATGAATACTTTGAAATTAAAGCAGTGAAATCGAATGGTATAATTTTAATGCTGGCGTTTAAATTTCAACGACACTCGGGTTCATTTCGGAAAAGGAAGGGACCCTGCTTGGTAATGCAATTGGGACAATGAGCAACAAAGGTTCATGCTAAGTTGCTGTTATTATAGTTACGAAAATGGTACAGTTTGAAAAGCTGAGGTCTGCCATACAGTTCTAAAACTTTACTTGCTTCCAGTCTTCCTTGATGGTTGATTGAAGGTTTGAAGCCGTCGATCGAGGAGGTGGCGACAGTCACTCATTGTCGGCCGTCGCTGTTGCAGAAGCTGGATGTTGGCGCGCCTTCTTCTCGACACGGTTACCAGACGAAACGGGCTCTTGATGTGTGCTAGTTAATGTTTCCCGTCCGCGACACCATGTCAGAGACTATCATCGCAAGTCGAGCGCAATTACATGCTGCCAAACCCCGAAAGCGCGGCAACTCGCGGGAGCGTCACACCACGCACCTGCTCCACTCGCTACTCCAGCCAGACTCTCCCTCAGCCCGCGCTCCACGCGGCAGAGTTAACACTACCAAAGATCCTACACACTTTGATTCTTCACACGACCTATCGACGTAATCGTTCGATAGCAGTTTTCCCTAGGCAAGACCCAGCGTAAAAATACAAATAATATTTACGAAACAAACCAATTATACATCGACATAAATGCATAAATATACAAATAGTAAAACAATTACAATATACAAAGAGACAGAAATGTCATATCTTGAGGTAACAAAGCAAGGAAAAAAAATAGTACAATAGATGGAAATAGGAGGATATGCATTTCCGGCGTTACATGGTCTAGACTGTATATCAATTAGGTTCCTTTCGGAGTATGCTAATGCATTAGCTCCATACTTAAGAATCATATACAACCGCTCGCTCGACGATAGACCCGTACCCAAAGACTGGAAAGTTGCACAGGTCACACCAATATTCAAGAAAGGTAGTATGAGTAATCCACTAAATTACAGGCCCATATCGTTAACGAATATTGTGTTCGAACATTATGAATTACCTCGGTGAAAACGGTCTATTGACACATGGTCAACATGGGTTTAGAAAACATTGTTCCTGTGAAACACAACTAGCTCTTTATTCACATGAAGTGTTGAGTGTTATATACAAGGGATTTCAGATCGATTCCGTATTTCTGGATTTCCGGAAGGCTTTTGACAGTGTACCACACAAGCGGCTCGTAGTGAAATTGCGTGCTTATGGAATATCGTCTCAGTTATGTGACTGGATTTGCGATTTCCTGTCAGAGAGGTCACAGATCGTAGTAATTGGCGCAAAGTCATCGACTAAAATGGAAGTGATTTCAGGCGTTCCCCAAGGTAGTGTTATAGGCCCTTTGCTGTTCCTTATCTATATAAACGATTTGGGAGACAATCTGAGCAGCCGTCCTCGGTTGTTTGCAGATGACGCTGTCGTTTATCGATTAATAAAATCATCAGAAGATCAAAACAAACTGCAAAACGATTTAGAAAAAAATATCTGAATGGTGCGAAAAGTGGCAGTTGACCCCTAAATAAGGAAAAGTGCGAGGTCATCCACATGAGTGCTGAAAGGAGCTCAAACTTGGGTTACACGATAAATCAGTCTAATCTAAAAGCCGTAAATTCAACTACATACCTAGGTATTACAATTACGAACAACTTAAATTGGAAGGAACACACAGAAAATGTTGTGGGGAAGGCTAACCAAAGACTGCGTTTTATTGGCAGGACACTTAGAAAATGTAACAGACCTACTAAGGAGACTGCCTACACTACGCTTGTCCGTCCTCTTTTAGAATACCGCTGTGCGGTGTGGGATCCTTACCAGACAGGACTGATGGGGTACATCGAAAAAGTTCAAAGAAAGGCAGCACGTTTTGTATTATCGCGAAATATAGGAGAGAGTGTCACAGAAATGATACAGGATTTGGGCTGGAAATCGATAAACGAAAGGCGTTTTTCGTTGCGACGGGATCTTCTCACAAATTTCCAATCACCAACGTTCTCCTCCGAATGCGAAAATATTTTGTTGACACCGACCTACATAGGGAGGAACGATCACCACGATAAAATAAGGGAAATCAGAGATCGTACGGAAAGAGATAGGTGTTCATTCTTTCCGCGTGCTATACGAGATTGAAATAATAGAGAATTGTGAAGGTGGTTCGATGAACCCTCTGCCAGGCACTTAAATGTGATTTGCAGTGTATCCATGTAGATGTAGATGTAGATGAACCTATTAAGCCGTGAGAAGAAACTCTTAGCAGTGTTATGATTTCCCGCTACTGACAGAACGTATCCGGATCTCTAATTCAGAGCAGCTGAATTAAATAAAAAAAAACGACGAAGCATTAATTTCCATTGTATTATGTAACACTTTTACCGCGTAAAATTATACCTGAGTCCTGTAACGTCATTTGCAGGTGCACGAGAAAAACCATCATGGCAAAGCGAAACGAATAAAAGAAATGATGTTCGTGTAAACTTTATGTTATTATTTATGTACACTCCTGGAAATTGAAATAAGAACACCGTGAATTCATTGTCCCAGGAAGGGGAAACTTTATTGACGCATTCCTGGGGTCAGATACATCACATGATCACACTGACAGAACCACAGGCACATAGACACAGGCAACAGAGCATGCACAATGTCGGCACAAGTACAGTGTATATCCACCTTTCGCAGCAATGCAGGCTGCTATTCTCCCATGGAGACGATCGTAGAGATGTTGGATGTAGTCCTGTGGAACGGCTTGCCATGCCATTTCCACCTGGCGCCTCAGTTGGACCAGCGTTCGTGCTGGACGTGCAGACCGCGTGAGACGACGCTTCATCCAGTCCCAAACATGCTCAATGGGGGACAGATCCGGAGATCTTGCTGGCCAGGGTAGTTGACTTACACCTTCTAGAGCACGTTGGATGGCACGGGGTACATGCGGACGTGCATTGTCCTGTTGGAACAGCAAGTTCCCTTGCCGGTCTAGGAATGGTAGAACGGTGGGTTCGATGACGGTTTGGATGTACCGTGCACTATTCAGTGTCCCCTCGACGATCACCAGTGTAGGAGATCGCTCCCCACACTATGATGCCGGGTGTTGGCCCTGTGTGCCTCGGTCGTATGCAGTCCTGATTGTGGCGCTCACCTGCACGGCGCCAAACACGCATATGACCATCATTGGCACCAAGGCAGAAGCGACTCTCATCGCTGAAGACGACACGTCTCCATTCGTCCCTCCATTCACGCCTGTCGCGACACCACTGAAGGCGGGCTGCACGATGTTGGGGCGTGAGCGGAAGACGGCCTAACGGTGTGCGGGACCGTAGCCCAGCTTCATGGAGACGGTTGCGAATGGTCCTCGCCGATACCCCAGGAGCAACAGTGTCCATAATTTGCTGGGAAGTGGCGGTGCGGTCCCCTACGGCACTGCGTAGGATCCTACGGTCTTGGCGTGCATCCGTGCGTCGCTGCGGTCCGGTCCCAGGTCGACGGGCACGTGCACCTTCCGCCGACCACTGGCGACAACATCGATGTACTGTGGAGACCTCACGCTCACGTGTTGAGCAATTCGGCGGTACGTCCACCCGGCCTCCCGCATGCCCACTATACGCCCTCGCTCAAAGTCCGTCAACTGCACATACGGTTCACGTCCACGCTGTCGCGGCATGCTACCAGTGTTAAAGACTGCGATGGAGCTCCGTATGCCACGGCAAACTGGCTGACACTGACGGCGGCGGTGCACAAATGCTGCGCAGCTAGCGCCATTCGACGGCCAACACCGCGGTTCCTGGTGTGTCCGCTGTGCCGTGCGTGTGATCATTGCTTGTACAGCCCTCTCGCAGTGTCCGGAGCAAGTATGGTGGGTCTGACACACCGGTGTCAATGTGTTCTTTTTTCCATTTCCAGGAGTGTATTTATGTATCGTAAAACATATCCCCTATAAGTTTAATGACCTCATATTATAAGTAGAAAAACTACAAATGGTTGTGGTGCGTATCATCAAATGGTTGTGGCGCCTATTTTCTAATAAATACAGCAACAGATACACAAGAAATAAAGTATTTAGCAACTGTCAGAAACTTAAAAAATTCCAGTTCTGCTCTTTGTTCTTATTGCAGATATCATGGCGTTTGGTTGGATTTTTTTAACACTTCTAAGAATTTAGCAAGTACATTTTATGAATAAAACCCGTCGACTATATTGCGATTTTTCGATTTTATTTCCAATATGTATCCGAAATAAATCGTAAAATCTTAACTGAACTCTTTGAGCTACATTAATTCGCTAAAAAATTAACGAAGTGCTTCATTTCTTCCATATAGATTGCTATACTCCTCGCATAACGTGTCCAAAATACATTTGCAGTCTTGAAACTTCTCCTGAAACTCTGCCGTCAAAACTTCGTCTGCTTCGCAGTATGTCTCGTTTGCCATCTTCGAAGAGCGTTTATTTCCGTGTGCAGTGACACACGGCATAGTTTGTCGGATAAAGTGTGCTGTATCGGCCGTGCTATCGAACACGCGATCCGCCAGTTACGCCGCCGCTTTTCCTACAGCCTCAACAGCGGCACGAGGGCGCTGCCATGAACGATTACGCCGCTGCCAATGAGATGCAAGAATCCCCTCTCCGGAGCTCCACCGGCGGGTGTAGCTATGCTCGAATATTTATGCACTGAACCCATTTTGTGTGTTTGCCAGTTGAATAACATTTATAGACTTTCATAGCGGCCAAGGCTCGTGACCTACTGAATGTTTTTTCTATTGAGGAATGATTTATTTGTAAATCTGCGGTACCTGTATATGTTACAACATTCCAAACTACATTTAGCAACTGACGCTGCAATTACCGCAACGAAGTTTCATATTATTTTTTTTATTTAATGTTACACTTAAGAGCGAAAGAAACTAGTACACGTGCCTAATATCTTGTAGGACTCCCGCAAGCACGCAGAAATGCCGAAACACGACGTAGTACGGCCTCGACCAACGTCTGAAGTAGTGCTGGAGGGAACTGACACCATGAATGCTGCAGGACTGTCCATAAATCCGTAAGAGTACGAGGGGGTGGAGATCTCTTCTGAACAGCACGTTGCAAGGCATTCCATATACGCTCAATAATGTTCATGTCTGAGCAATTTGGTGGCCAGCGGAAGTGTTTAAATTCAGAATAGTGTTTCCTGGAGCCACTCTGTAGAAATTCTTAAAGTGTCGGGTGTCGCACTGTACTGCTGGAATTGACCGTGTCCGTTGGAAATCACAATGGACATGAATGGATGCAGGTGACCAGACATGATGCTTCAGTGCGTGTAAACCTGTCAGCGTCGTATCTAAAGGTATCGGGGGTCCCACATTAACTGTACATACCCCACACCAATACAGAGCCTCCACCAGTTTGAATAGTCCCCTGCTGACATGCAGGGTCCATGGATTCCTGAGGCTGTCTCCATTCCCCGAACACGTCCATCCGCTCGATATAATTTGATACAAGACCCGTCAGACCAGGCAACATGTTTCCAGTCATCAACAGTCCAATGTCGGTATTGATGGGTCCAGAAGAGGCGTAAAGCCATGTGTCGTGCAGTCATCAAAGGTACACGAGTGGGCCTTCGGCTCCGAAAGCCCATATCGATAATGTTTCGTTGATTGGTTCGCACGCTGACACTTGTTGTTGGCATAGCACTGAAATCTGCAGCAATTTGCGAAAGGGTTGCACTTCTGTCACGTTCAACAATTCTCTTCAGTCGTCGTTGCTGCCGTTCTTGCAGGATCATTTTCCGGCCGCAACGATACCGGAGATTTGATGTTTTCCCGGATTACCGACATCCACGTTACACTCGTGAAATCAACGTACGGGAAAATCCCCACTTCATCGTCTCCTCGGAGGTGCTGTGTCCCATCACTCTTGCGAAGACTGTAACACGACGTTCAAACTTACTTAAATCTTGATAACTTGCCATTGTAGCAGCAGTAACCGGTCTAACAACTGCGCCAGACGTTTGTCTTACATAGGCGTTGCCGGCCGCGACGCTGTATTCTGCCTATTTACGTAACTCTGTACTTGAATACGCATGCCTTTAGCAGTTTCTTTGGCGCTTCAATGTAGACGTAGAATAAATTAATTTCTGAATTTTCTGTTCATTAGCGGCATCTTTTCCTCGCACCTGTATCCACTAAAGAACCCCACAGTGTGTGAAGGAAGTTATAACAATGTGGTGGGGGAGATCGGGTACAGGGTCGTCAGACTCGACCGATCGCTCGTCAGACACAATCTGTCTGTCGGTTGCCCAACATGCCTACATAAGTATAATTCGCTGGTCGATTGGGCGACACACTGGAGAGTGGGTAGGGTCCCTTAGCAATCCAACAAACGGATCATCATCGGCGGAGTCACGTTCTCCATCTCTGTGAGAGACTGAATGTAGTTGTGGGATTTAAATCAATGCATTGGTTCACCTCTACATCTACATCTACATCCATACTCCGCAAGCCACCTGACGGTGTGTGGCGGGGGGTACCTTGAGTACCTCTATCGTTTCTCCCTTCTATTCCAGTCTCGTATTGTTCGTGGAAAGAAGGATTGTCGGTATGCCTCTGTGTGGGCTCTAATCTCTCTGATTTTATCCTCATGGTCTCTTCGCGAGATATACGTAGGAGGGAGCAATATACTGCTTGAGTCTTCGGTGAAGGTATGTTCTCGAAACTTTGACAAAAACCCGTACCGAGCTACTGAGCGTCTCTCCTGCAGAGTCTTCCACTGGAGTTTATCCATCATCTCCGTAACGCTTTCGCGATTACTAGATGATCCTGTAACGAAGCGCGCTGCTCTCCGTTGGATCTTCTCTATATCTTCTATCAACCCTATCTGGTACGGATCCCACACTGCTGAGCAGTATTCAAGCAGTGGGCAAACAAGCGTACTGTAACCTACTTCCTTTGTTTTCGGATTGCATTTCCTTAGGATTCTTCCAATGAATCTCAGTCTGGCATCTGCTTTACCGACGATCAACATTATATGATCATTCCATTTTAAATCACTCCTAATGCGTACTCCCAGATAATTTATGGTATTAACTGCTTCCAGTTGCTGACCTGCTATTTTGTAGCTAAATGATAAAGAATCTATTTTTCTGTGTATTCGCAGCACATTCTAGATGAGGAACAGCTTAGCTTTTTAACAGCAATTGATATATAAACGTACAGTTAAGTAACTTAAATGGCCAGTTCTCTCTGGATGACTTCTACATACTCGCTTTTTGTGACATGACAATGAAGTACAGAAATAAATGAAAGACAAAAGTTTTCAGAACTTCTTGTCGTGTTTTCGTCTTTTGCGTGCACTATATTCTTAACGTGAAAAATTCGTCTACTCCGTACAATAGGAAAACGATATTTACATGTACGATGACAAATATATGGCTTAATTGTCTGATAAAGTTATTTCGTCACTGGAAGTATAACACAGAAATAAAAAGCAAGAAAATAAAAAAATGAAAATGTAAGCTTAGTCGTTTCTTTTTTATTTCACGTAAACGTATAACGGTATGTCGATTTCATTCGGCACTTGGCAATAAAAGAGACTCGCCCAGTGAGACTGCAAATATCGAGGTTAGCTGGCATTAATGGAGCCTGATGTCACTATTTTCTTTAAAGGCATTCCACTGGAAACGTTACATTTTCATTCGCTGCTCCAATTGCCAGAGGCGAGCTGTCGTAATCTTTTATTGTTACGCTTGGTGCTATATTGCAGCCAAAGATATCCGCTGCTACACTGCGCAGTGTAAACGTACAGTAACGAAAGAAAAATTATACGCGCAGACGCGTTTTCATTCCGCTTAACCGCGAAAAGCTGCAGTTGCTTTATACATGATCTGCGGCGCTGAAACAGCTGCACTCGACGTTGCAAACTGCCGGTCTACACTCGTTATCATCCACTCTTCATTCACTCTAGCGAGAGCGTACAATAGTGTAAACTACTGCAGACAGAATTTTCTATGCTGAATGTCTCGCTTTCTCTTTCGCACTGCAATGAGTCGTTAGTAATGAGCTGATGAATATGACTCAGACATAGACGTGGTTTTTTTTTTTTTAACATGAATAGCCGTCTACGTTTTAGAGAACTTCACTGCAGCATGTGCCGTTTATTTACTCAGCTACAGTATCTTCAATTATACCTCCACCGGCCTCAAACTAGCAGCTGATGAAAACTTCTCTCGTCTATTTTAGGCACACGTTAAATATCCGTCTGCACATACAGGGTGTTTCAAAAATGACCGGTATATTTGAAACGGCAATACAAACTAAACGAGCAGCGATAGAAATACACCGTTTGTTGCAATATGCTTGGGACAACAGTACATTTTCAGGCGGACAAACTTTCGAAATTACAGTAGTTACAATTGTCAACAACAGATGGCGCTGCGGTCTGGGAAACTCTATAGTACCATATTTTCCACATATCCACCATGCGTAGCAATAATATGGCGTAGTCTCTGAATCAAATTACCCGAAACCTTCGACAACGTGTCTGGCGGAATGGCATCACATGCAGATGAGATGTACTGCTTCAGCTGTTCAATTGTTTCTGGATTCTGGCGGTACACCTGGTCTTTCAAGTGTCCCCACAGAAAGAAGTCACAGGGGTTCATGTCTGGCGAATAGGGAGGCCAATCCACGCCGCCTCCTGTATGTTTCGGATAGCCCAAAGCAATCACACGATCATCGAAATATTCATTCAGGAAATTAAAGACGTCGGCCGTGCGATGTGGCCGGGCACTATCTTGCATTAACCACGAGGTGTTCGCAGTGTCGTCTAAGGCAGTTTGTACCGCCACAAATTCACGAAGAATGTCCAGATAGCGTGATGCAGTAATCGTTTCGGATCTGAAAAATGGGCCAATGATTCCTTTGGAAGAAATGGCGGCCCAGACCAGTACTTTTTGAGGATGCAGGGACGATGGGACTGCAACATGGGGCTTTTCGGTTCCCCATATGCACCAGTTCTGTTTATTGACGAAGCCGTCCAGGTAAAAATAAGCTTCGTCAGTAAACCAAATGCTGCCCACGTGCATATCGCCGTCATCAATCCTGTGCACTATATCGTTAGCAAATGTCTCTCGTGCAGCAATGGTTGCGGCGCTGAGGGGTTGCCGCGTTTGAATTTTGTATGGATAGAGGTGTAAACTCTGGCGCATGAGACGATACGTGGACGTTGGCGTCATTTGGACCGCAGCTGCAACACGGCGAACGGAAACCCGAGGCCGCTGTTGGATCACCTGCTGCACTAGCTGCGCGTTGCCCTCTATGGTTGCCGTACGCGGTCGCCCTACCTTTCCAGCACGTTCATCCGTCACGTTCCTAGTCCGTTGAAATTTTTCAAACAGATCCTTTATTGTATCGCTTTTCGGTCCTTTGGTTACATTAAACCTCCGTTGAAAACTTCGTCTTGTTGCAACAACACTGTGTTCTAGGAGGTGGAATTCCAACACCAGAAAAATCCTCTGTTCTAAGGAATAAACCATGTTGTCCACAGCACACTTGCACGTTGTGAACAGCACACGCTTACAGCAGAAAGACGACGTACAGAATGGCGCACCCACAGACTGCGTTGTCTTCTATATCTTTCACATCACTTGCAGCGCCATCTGTTGTTGAAAATTGTAACTACTGTAATTTCGAAAGTTTGTCCGCCTGAAAATGTAATGTTGTCCCAAGTATATTGCAACAAACCGTGTACTTCTATCGCTGCTCGTTTAGTTTTTATTGCCGTTTAAAATATACCGGTCATTTTTGAAACACCCTGTACATTCACTGCGATTGTGAATGTTTTCGGTTCCATGTGTGACGACCAGGGAGGCTGTATATTAAGAGATTTAGCTGGTGCTGGTTCATGTCAGTCTGTGTAGGTTGATTCAAAAGATTGTACGTAATTCGAACAGGCCAATAGAAGCACCCAAATAAACCATCTATGGAAAAAAGACGAAACCCGGTGAATTTAAGACGAAACAATTCATTACACTGATTTTTTATATGTTTAGGTAACTTAATTTTATACTTTTTATACCATGTCTTACATTTATAGTTACTTTATTTGCTTTTCTAGGTTTCACTTACTTTCGAAACAGGTTCTTATTTTAAGACGTTTGAACAGTTTTCAGCCGGCCGGAGTGGCCGTGCGGTTCTAGGCGCTACAGTATGGAGCCGAGCGACCGCTACGGTCGCAGGTTCGAATCCTGCCTCGGGCATGGATGTGTGCGATGTTCTTAGGTTAGTTAGGTTTAATTAGTTCTAAGTTCTAGGCGACTGATGACCTCAGAAGTTAAGTCGCATAGTGCTCAGAGCCAACAGTTTTCAAAAATATATTTATATAATATTATCATTATTAGTCGTGTCCAGACCCTGTAGAATCACGCAAAGCATTCTACATCATTTGTGCATTCTGTCTAATTTTCCACGATTCTCTCATTTTTTCTCCATGGAGTCTCTATCTTTAGTATGCTTTGTCATATGTTTCCGTCTTAAGTTTCTATTGGATCAATTTGTACTTTTTGTAGGTCAAATTTGACTTCTGTAGTCTATGGTATTGCTGGTTTGAACTCTTGTATGTGAGTCTGAATTCTTTTGGTGGGTCTTGTTAGTGGTAGCCTGCTGCTGTATCCGTACAACTTGAACCATTTTTCAACATCTGCTGTTAGGTCTGACATCTTGTCCTAGAGTGGAATCTACCCCCCTCCTCTGTCAGTTTTGGGCTGAGAATTTCTCTCATAGTTCTGCGTTCATTCTTCAGTATTATTTCCATGTCGTTTTTCGTGTGGAATGTTAGTGCCTCACTTGCATAAAGTATCTCAGGCTTTACTATTGTGTTGTGTCTGATCTTTGTTTGAATGGACATGCATTTCTTATTATATATGTCTTATGTTCTGTTAGACTAGTCTTCTGGGCAATCTTCTCTTCCCCTTCGAGGATTTCACTAAGGCGTTTGAAATGTGGAACTCTGTTTAACTTGCCATATTTTGTGTCTAATTTTTGCATATTTTATTTTGAGCAGAATTCAGGCTTTTGGAAAGAGATTTGCAGTCCAACTTTTTCTGCACGTTCTTTTAGTATCTGTATTTGTTTGGTTGCTGGTGTTTTTTTTTATCTGAGAATATGGCTGGGTTCTCTGTGAAAGCTAGGTTTCAGATTTATATCTTGTCTCAGGGTCGTCCTAGTTGTGTTGGTTCCAGTGTCCTTACATTTTTCAGTTCTTTTTCCCATTCCCTCATTACTTTGTTCTGGTCTAGGTTGAACAACGGTGGCGATAAACCGTCGACTTGGAGTACTCCATTTTTGGTCATGGAGGGATCACAGATTTCACCCAAGAATTTAGCTCCCGACGGTGTCCCAGTCAGGGTCTGTTTCATCAGTCGTAGTGTTTTTGGCTCGAGTCCCTATTGTTCTAAGATGTCGAGAGGATTGTCGGTCAACAGGACCCTATGCTGTCTTGAAATATATGGAAGTGCAAATGATTTTAGAGGGCTCCTGCTACTCTTATATTTTATAATGCTTTATGCAGATTGAAAATTTGTTCTGCGCTCGAACGACCGGTCCAGAAGCCCGCCTGGTATTCAGTAAGTTTGTGTTCTAACTGGTCTTACGTTGTCTGGGGTAAGCACGTTGAGGAAATTTTATAGGTGACTTGTAGCAGGGAGATCCCTCTGTAGTCGTTCACATTCATCTTATCTCCTTCCTAGTGCAGCCGATGGATAAGTGCACATTTCCAATCGTCAGGAAGTTTAACTGTTTGCCAGATAACTGTGGTTATTTGTATGCGTTTCTATGAAGACTATGGTCTGAGGCTCTTTATAGTTCTGCAATGATTCCGTCTTCACCGGACGTCCTGTTGGTTTTTATTGTTGGATGCGTGGTCCGCCAGTTACGCAAAACACCGTTTCTTCTCAGTATCCAAACACGTTACGGCACCACTGTGCCATCATCAGTGGGTTTTCGTTTTTATTTATTCTGCAGTGTGATCATTTTTGTTAAATGGTTACAAAATTATGTGCATCTTTAGTTCAAACAACAGATCGTTTCTTTTTGTAAATACCTTTACATCTGGTGTGCATGAATTTTCTGGATCACTTGTGTGTTAATTACTACAGGTAGCTTGTCATCTGCAACCAAACGATGTTGATGAGAAAGTTTATTGCTGGGAGTTAACCTATCTTCTAGAATGTAATTTAGTTTGTCTCGATTTTTTCGCGCCTATATTTCTTTTTACTTTTTTCCTGTGGAAAGCACTTCCATTCTCCGCATCATGCTGAGGTGTTGTGATGCACACGCAACTATAACAAGTATTTTCCACAAACATAGTAGTAAAACACTTTTCACTTCAACAAAACACAGTGTGAATGTGGTTTATTGTGTGTCCCAGCCCAGTCAGTGTTCATTTGTTCACCAGAGAGTTCGGCGCCAAATTAGTTTAAGACTTGTTTTCCTTCTGCTATTGCCTTCTGTATCCGGAAGTTTTCCTCAATGGTCAGTTTTCTGTATAGGCTGTGGCTGAGTTTTAGTATTCTTAAGTCTGTTTCTATTGTAATTGGGTGGGTGGTGATTGTTGGCTACAAGGTGGTCAGCAAATGTGCTATGGGAGTGTTGCTTTTTAGAGCTCTGAGATGTTCTGAATATCTGGTTTTGATGTTTGTGCATGTTTGTCCTATGTACACTGACAGCAAGTGTTGCATGGGAGTTCATATATTCCTGATCTGTTAAATTTATCCATGGGTGTTTCTTTTGTTTTGATCTTTTTCTGTGTTGTGTTCTCTGTACTGTCTTCTATTAGGAGTCCCTGTTTCTTCAATCTGTTGCCTATTCTTGAACCATCTTGTTATTGTAGGTGAGTATGTGCCATTTCGGTTGTGTGTTGTTGTTGCTCTGTTGTGTCTTGTGTATGGTCATTGTTTGTGTTTTGTGTTGTTCTGTGCTGGGTGAGAATGTATGTGTGTGTGTGTGTGTGTGTGTGTGTGTGTGTGTGTGTGTGTGTGTGGTACGTTCATTTTTGTAATGTTTGCATATTTTTTAATTTAACTTTTCTACCATATGGGTAGTATAACCATTTTCTACTGCTATTTGTTTAATTGTGTTTAGTTCTTGTCTGTAGTTCTGTTTGTTCATGGGTATTCTGTTTAATATGTGGAGCATGAATCTGAAGTTTGCATGTTTATGTGTCAATGGGTGGTTTGATAGGTTGTGAACAGTGGTGCTTGTGGTTGTCGCTTTCCTGAATATTGTGAAGTTGTGTGTGTTGTTTGTTTTATGTATGGTGAGATCTAGAAAGTGCAGTGTGTTATTAGTTTCTGTTTCTAATATGAAGTTAATTTTTGGGTGTAAGTTGTTTATTTCATTGTGTAGCTGTTCTATGTGTGTATGTGGTTCATCAGTCAGGCATATTATGTCATCGACATAACGGTACCAGTGTATGACTTTGAAGTTTTTTTTGTTTTATTATCTGTCTGAAGATCAAGTTCTCCAGGTTGTTCATGAATATGTTAGCTAGGAGGCCACTGATTGGTGTTCCCATTGGCAGGCCTTCATAATGAGAATGAAATTCACCAATCAGTGGCCTCCTATCATGATGTGGAGAATGGAAGTGCTTGCCACACGAAAACGTAAGTATAAATGAATATATGCACGAAAACATCGCGACAAATTAAATTACATTCTAGAAGATAGGATAACTCCCAGCAAAAAACTCTCTCATCAACCTCGTTTCGTTGCAGATGACAAGCTACCTGTGGTAATTAACTCACAAGTCATCCAGAAAATTCATGCACAGCAAATGTAAAGGTATTTACAAAAAGAGACGATCTGTTGTTTGAACTAAAGATGCACATAATTTCATAACCATTTAACAAAAATATTCACATTGCAGAATAAATAAAACGAAAACCCATTGGTGATGGCACAGTGGTGCCGAAACATTTTTGGGTACTGAGAAAAAACGGTGTTTTGCTTAACTGGCGGACCACACATCCAACAGTTTTAACTGCAAACACGGCCAACACAAGGACCTGCAAATCAAAATGAAGAATATGTTGCTTTTTAATTTACGTTTATGTTTGTGAATCTCTCCACATGTAGGTGGGGGAGATTCTAAAAATTTTGGATAAATAAACGAAACAGACATACAAATTTACCATTAAGTGATGTAATGTCTAGAGAAGCTCCTTATTCTTGCTTTGGTACTTAAATTGTGCCTGTTGCAATGAAAAGAGAGAGTGTTAGGATTCCCAAAGATTGAGTTATGGAAGCCTGGCTCGCTCGTCGGAGCACTGAGCTGGTCGCCAAAGTAAAAAGTTTATTTGAGTGGAAAAAGGTAATTATTTAGTAGCCCGTCGAGGTGCGTGCCATGCAATAATGCAAACGACTTTTCAGTGCACAATTTAAGCCCATTCGTCCTTATTGAAAATTTATATTTATATAAACCTGTCATACCGCGTTGGCTGAACAAGGAAGTTTATGATAATGTTCACAAGAAATAGATGAGTAAATATACCTGGTCTGATTGTGAAAATGATTCACATTCATGTATGAGAATAGAATGTGAACAGTGCATCCCTGAGAAAACGCCATTTCCTCCCTGCTGAACTCTTATACTGTGCTGAAGCATTTCAACATTTTTACAAACGGCAGTGCCACATAGGAGGTCTTTACTGAAACTTCTGGTTAGTAGTATAGGCCCCAATCGGCAAAACAAGCTTTCTTATCACCTACCGAAGGGCAATGTATAAAAGCTAATATTATCTAGCCGGGCCACTTGCAGCCTGTGTTATATCTGTCCTTGTATACGATTTATAGTGATCAGACAGGTGTCGTAAGTAGTTGTTCTCCATGAACAATGACATAAATATCACGTATCTCTTGCCTCAGTGGCGCCTGTTTACATGAATAATCGAATACACTTCCGGTGGTGCGCCATTTACACAGTTGCACCAGGACGACAAAACTCCTTGCATTTAACGTATTTCTGCTTTTTAATTTCTTACCAGGTCTACAAAAGAACTAAACCAGCGAATTGTTCACGTACAGATATGCTTCGTCTCGGTGATCAGTAAACTGAGAAAGTCACTGATCTTTTTTCCATGAGCTTCTGGTCACTGTTCGTCTTCGTGAAAAGAAATTAAAAATATTTGTAGTTAATCTTGTATACGAAATAATAAATACATGCCTGAAAAATAAAACACGGGAACATTGTCGACTGAAAGTTCGTAAGGCCATGGGTGCAACCACATTCCTGTATGGGAGTGAAACCACAGACAAACCAACAAACAACTAGAGAGACCAATTCAGAGGGAGATACGATTCCTGGAGGTAAAGAAGAATGTGTGCTATTATGCATAAAACGAATGACCAAAATTTGGATGGAATGTGTGTCTATAGTTCAAGAAATAAGATCATACAAAACAGAACGAAGCGGAAGGGTTTAGAACGAAGGCCAAGGAAAAGGTGGATATAGAGACACACCTAATACCTGAAATATAGAAAATGAAGAAGGAGCACAAGTAATTCGAAAAGCACGTAAAGCTACGAACGCTCATTAAGACTGGGAGGTCAAATATCTGCTTATGCAACAATGAACGGCATTGAAACAGGAGGCCTGTACAATAACAACGTTTCAGAAATCTCGGTTTGTTCATCCATCAGTGGAAGTGTACACACGTTAACAACAATTTCTCCTGTGTTACGTTCATACGTCGCTCCAGACATATGTAACTGATAAAATACAGTGCAACACGAGAAACGTTCCAGCGCTCAGAGTAGCACCGCTGACCGCGGGTTACACACGTGTGTAACAGAGCAGAGATATGAGGCCGTGCTTATCGCCACGGTAGCTGTTAACTGCGTTTTCTGCCGTTATCGAGGCCACCTCTCTCTCGCTGAATTATTCATTCGTTCCGCGGGGGTCGGGCCTCAAGGGGAAAATTAGAATTGTATGAAGCTATGCAAAATCTTGTGCTCGATGGAACGTGGAAATTTTGCTCCACTATGCGAAAACCTTCCATCTCTGAGCCGAATGCGTTTCTGACTGTGACGATTTGTTCCGCGCATTGACCATTCATCAAACTTTTTGATTCCATGTAGCGTAAGTACCTTAATTTCCATCAGTTTCTCTCATGTGTGTAAAGAAATCAATGAATCAGTGTACAGTACGCTCTGCTGTTTTTCGATACAAAGTCAGAAAACTTTATATTTTATCCAGTGGGATTGCCAAATTAGCATTATTGCTTTTTCTATATTAAACCTAAGGAAGATTAATTGTCTACAGATAGTTATTTCAGCCTGTTACGTAACACCGCTGCTATACTTACCGTTATGCAATTTATTTTCCACTGAAATACTTTTTTAACCACATGAATCGACATGTTGGTTCATAGATCATATTTTACTGCTTTATTAGAAGTTATGAAACCTGTTTTCGATAGCTCTGTTTGATCGCTACCTTTTGATGGTTCAAATGGCTCTAAGCACTATGGGACTTAACATCTGAGGTTATCAGTCCCCTAGACTTAGAACTACTTAAACCTAACTAACCTAAGGACATCACACACTTCCATGCCTGAGGCAGGATTCAAACCTACGGCCGTAGCAGCAGCGCGGTTGCGAACTGAAGCGCCTAGAACCGCTCGGCCACAACGGCCGGCGCTACCTTTTGACCTTTTGTTCTTTAAAATTGTATAAGGAGTTTAAAAGTCACTTATTTTTAACGAAATTAATTGTACTCATATCTTCCAACGCCAATATCTAAAGTACTACGAGGGGTGTTCAATAAGTAATGCGGTAAATTTGTTTTTTGAAGGCAGATTGGCGTTATTCAGGATTCAAATGCACCATAGTAGGTTACATTCTTTTGACTGCAAAACCCTGTTTTTCAACATAATATCCGTTCAGTGCGACGGCTTCATGCCACCTTACGGGGAGAGTCTGTAGACCCGCACGGTAGTAATCTCCTGGTCGACGTCTTTGATGCGCCCTGCTAAACCCGCAGGACAGGACAAGTAGTAGGAATTGTGGAAGGGGGCCAGAATGAGCGGCTGTCAGTTACACTCCAAACATAACACTTTATTTAGTTGTCCATACATTACACACACACACACACACACACACACACACACACACACACACACACACACATGCCCGAGGGAGGACTCGAACCTCCGCCGGGACCAGCCACACAATACATGAGTGCAGAGCGTAAGACCGCTCGGCTAATCCAGCGCGGCTCCATACATTACAGCGCAACGTCTGACTACCGACCGAAAACGACTTTAATTCTGAAACGGCTGAAGGCCCATAAATTAAATATAACTGCTATAGTAATAATAATAATAATTAATAATAATTATAAACTTTTTTTGAGACCGAAGGCTCTAGCCTTTAACCTTAAATAATATTTAAGGCCAAGCGATGTAAGACTTGACTAGTCAGATAGATTAAGTTTTTAAAAGCGGCTGAAGGCCCATACATTTAAAGCAACGTAACTACAATAACCTTTCAATAGGCAGAAGGCCCAAGCTTTATGACCAATAAGAAACCTTATTTCAAACGGCTGAAAGCCTTTGTTTAAAAAAAACTGCAACCAATTTTCCAACGCAGAAGGCCCAAAGCTTTTAACTTCAAATAGTATTTAAGCCCAAGTGATGTAAGACCTGATGAGTAAGAATCCAAAATTTTAAAGCGGTTGAAGGCCCATGCCTTTAAAAAAACAATACAACGACAATAAATTTTCAACAGGCAGAAAGTCAACAGCTTTATCTTCAGACAACGTAAAACTTGTCCAATTTAGAAAAAACTTACTTTTAAAACGGCTGAAGGCCTTTGTTTTAAAAAACACAATTACAAGCATACAAATTCCAACCATCAGCTATGAGCCATTAAAAATACACGATTAAACGCTAATAAGAAGGCAGTACAGGCAACGGCACTCAGAAGTTTCCAGGGGGCTCGGTCTGCCCTTGAAATCTTAATGTTCGCTTAGGTGAGACAAGAAGTCGGCTCAACTATACTCGATCCGCCGGCAACACAACCAAGAGACAGCCAGGGACCCACCAACAAGACGACTTGCTAACCACCGACCATTACACGAGAGTTCCAAAGCCAAAACGTTACAGACATAGCCGCCCACAACCAAAAATACATTAAGCTGTCGAAACTACACACCGTGTCGGGCAGCGGCAACAGGTGAGGAAAGGCCACAGCCTGACGTCAGCGACCAGGGCAGATGACCGGAACACTAACGGCCACCAGGCGGAAAATTCCGCTTGTGCACTTGAATTTCAAACCGCCAAATATAGTTAATTCCACTACACGGTGGCTAAATCTTCACCAAATCGAACATTCGCTGTTGCTGCCAGGAATACCGCCAACAGCGAACCACCAACCAAGGGAACAACGTGGACAGACCTGACTTCGGTAACAAAATTACCACTCAACTTTCATGTCCTGGGCCGGTGAACCACGAACCTCGTAGCACTCTGAAGAGCCCCCACAAGCTCCAACACTGCGCAGAAACCGCCAGTGGTCCCGGCCGACTACGCCGCGCGGAGACTTGCTTGCTGATCCACTACAACCGACCGACTCACTGCCAGTACGCCGACGACATTTAAAACAAGTTGTCAGTGGAAATGACACCAACTACACCCACAGTCTGACAAACACTAGCACGAAGACTTGAACGACACTGAGCAGTGGCTGTGCAATCACGAAGACAAATCGGGAGTCGATACACACATACACACACACACACACACACAGCCAACCCATAAACGATCAGCGAGCCAATTCACGTCGTCCGGTAGGACGACCGACCGACGATCCACGAAGACCATACCTGGCTCAAGTCACGTGTGGCGGCAATGGTCGGGCGAGCCATGGACATCCAGGCCTCACTGCTGCTCCAACATGACTGAACTAGTCCCGCATTCCAACTCCACGACTGGCAGGTCCGAACCGCCCTTCTGGCACGTTCCAACTGACTCCATGACAGACGAAAACCGGGAAATAATAGCAGTGCAGCAAAGATAACACGTGTGGGCTATATCGATAGGCGCTGCTGCTACCACTGACGGGCAGACAAAGCAGCAACTCACTGACAACAGAAATTGAATCTAACATAACGACTTGGCAACACGAAAAAGACAGGATGTGAAATAAGAGATGGCACGAGCGCGAGCCACGCACGACTCAGTCTTGTTGTGTCAATAATCTCCACCATCATCCACGTGTGCTTTCCCTGGAGTGCATCCTTCACTGGGCCAAACAAATGGCAGTCAGAAGGCGTTATGGTGGAGAAGAAGTTAGTTTGCATTTTTGTGGAGACGAGAAAGCGGAAGTCGTTTCTCCTGAGGATGGAACAACACACCGTTGCACCATGAGGGAGGACATCAAACAGTATAACGCCTTCAGAGCTGTGGAAGACCGTCGCCATGACTTTACCGTCTGAGCGTACGGCTTTGAACTTTTTCTTCGGAATAGAGGTGTTAGGGCGCCACTCCATGGACTGCCGTTTTCTTTCCGGTTGGAAGTGATGGCTCCATGTTTCACCGTCTGTGGTGATGTTCTATAAAAAAAAAAAACTATCAGCCTCGTAACACGCAAGTAATTCCGCATAGATTGTCCTTCGTTGCTGTTATGGTCTTCTGTGGCGAGAAATACAAAGGGCACACACCTCTGAGGACCCCAACTGGTAGAAGAGAGTGTCAGCACTACCTACAGAGACGCCTGCAGAGACGTCCAGTCGTGCAACGAAGTGTTTGTTTGTGTGATGCGTCGAGCACCTTGAATGAGAGTGTCCGCACGTTGCAAAATTGCAGGATTCACCAGCTGGCACGCGGGAGATCGGACGGGTTTGCGCGATTTTGTTGCGATTATGACAGGCGCCTCGCACCACGACTCGCCGTGGTTTTGTTCACTGCTAGGTATCCGCAAGCATTCTGCAAGATCCTATGAATATACGCCATACCCTGGTTTTCCATCAGAAGAAACTCAATAATAGCTCTTTGCTTGGAACACACTTGCGCTACAAACGCCGTGTTGAAGGCTACGTATAGCACCGCCACCAGTTCGAACTTCATAAAACTATAGAGGCTGAATCAGATGTATTCCACCATGTCCCACAACGACTGCCTCACTTTTTCAACCAAAATTTGAAGAGAAAAAAATATTTTGTGTCACTTATTGAGTGCCCCTGGGACTTTGGGTGACAGGTGGTTCTATGATGTTATGGAATTGCTTTACTTATTGAAAGCCCCATATGGATTTCTTTATGCAACGGTCGTGACATAATTTACAACCTCTGAATTTCCACAACGACGGTACCCTCACACCACGCGCGGGCTGTTCGCCGGGCGGAAACCACTCGCAGTAAATCTTTTAGGTTACTCTTGCCCTTATGACAGCTGGTTTACTTCGAGGCTCCAATATTCAACCAGCAGGAGGGGTTGATGTGACACCAGCTGGTCAGACAGCCAGCTCTGCATGTTATCTCTTCGTGAACTATGATCGCCCGTGCCGGGACTCGCTGAGCTACATGTTAAACTAACGAGCGTCTAGCCACGCCTTTCTGTCTTCTATGACGGTGGTGCGATGAGTGGGAAGCCACAGCTTGGGAAACGGTTGTGTGAGCGGCGACGTTTGGTTTTCGCAGGCAGTCAACGAATTTACCACAACGCTCCGCTTGCGGGGTGTGGCACGCCCAGTCGTTCACACCAAGTAATCATCTCCTTTTTGGTTCAGTTTTTCACCAGTCAGTCTTTCGCCTGTCCACCAAACCATAATAACACGTAATGTACGTATTGACAAATTGGTACACATTGTGCAGTTACTTACGAGAAATAAATATTCTGCACCCTGACTCGTGAGTAAATATGGCGAATACTTCAACAGCATACGTTAAGCTTCCTTTCCAGACTGAAGTCTTACCTCTGCACACCCAAAGTTAAGGAGTTTTAAATGTCCCCATTAGTGACAGTGATACTTGGCACAAGCAACGCAGAAAGCTCATTCAGAAAATAAAAAGTCAGGACTTGTCATCAATATTCAAAATCGACAAATAGGGCCAATTCCAGCGAATGAAATAATATTTTAAGATAGTAAAATCTGAGAAAAGCGGAATTCATCGACCTCCGCGCCGGCCAGGATGGCCGAGTGGTTCTAGGCGCTACAGTCTGGAACCGCGCGACCGCTACGGTCGCAGGTGCGAATCCTGCCTCGGGCATGGATGTCTGTGTTGTCCTTAGGTTAGTTAGGTTTAAGTAGTTCTAAGTTCTAGGGGACTGATGACCTCAGAATTTAAGTCCCGTAGTGCTCAGAGCCGTTTGAACCATTCGACCTCCGCGAAGATGTCATTAATCGTAGAAAAGTCAGATGAGAGACTGAAAGACTCAGGAAGTGTAGTGCAACCACGAAGGAGGCACTTTACAAAAAATTATTTGGCCGATGGTGGAGTATTGCTGCTCAAGTTCGGACAACTATTAGATATGAGTGGTGTAGGAAATTGAGAAGATCCAGAGAAGAGCGGCGTGTTTTGTCACGGTTCTCTTACTTTGCGAGAAACTGTCACGGAGATTTTTATCCAACACCAGCGGCAGATGGTACACGAGACGCGTCGTACATAACGGCGTGGTTTATTCTTAAAATTCCGAAGACGGAGGTCCCTAGACGAGTCAAACAACACACTGATTTCTCCTACGTATATCTCGACAAAAGACCGTAAAAGTAAAATTAGGAAGATGCGAACACACACGGAAACTTACCAAGACTCGTTCTTTCCGTGCACCATTCGCGAGTGAAACAGGAAACAAGTGACAGTAGTACATGAATTACCCTCCACCACGCACTGTAAATGCCAAGGATAGATGTACATGTAGCTCATAGTTTAATGTCCCTCGAGAATGAGGACGTTGACGATGAAGACACTCCCGAATTTTGTAAGCCTGAAGAATGAAATAGTTGGTGCCTTTTTTAAAGGAAACACATGGAATTTGCCTTGATGGAGTCACAGTTTGGAACACAATTTGAATGGTCTCAAATGCGGCATTGCCACTTATAATCCGTCCGGAGTAGAAGTGCCATTTCAAATGCACGATTGTTTAATTTTATCTTGACATTCTTCACATTGGTCCGTGTTTGCATATAAAAACAACTATATGGAATTGTGGGTCCGCCTTGATGCAAAACTCTTTTGTTATTCATTGATTCTTCCAAACTAGTTTCAGCGACAAATATCGCCATCATCAGTGAGTCTTTCGAGGCTTAAACATGCAGAAATAGCATACTTATAAAACATTATTACATGTGTACTGTTTTGTTCCAAATATTGTTTCGGTGAATAATTTCATAATACCTTATTTACTATACGTCAAAGCATGATTTTAGAATTGTTGCCACTGTTTCCAGCATATTTTCTGCGTTTTTTGTTGCCGTTTTTCTCGGCATATATCACGTCATCTGCAACTGTATGAGTGGCTGTTAGTAAACGCATACAAAAACATGAACTTATATATGTCAGCGTTAAACAGTTGGGATTGCGGTGTGTTGTGGATACATTTTTGATATGTATTAGGTTGTTACTTTATCCACAGCACACTGCAGTCCCAATTGAGTAACGCTGGCATACGTAAGTCCATCTTCTTCTATTTGCTTGCCAACAGTCACCCATGCAGTTGCAGGTTACATGATGTATGCTGACAAAAATGGCACAAAAAACGCAACTGTATAATCATGCTGTGACGAATAGTAAATAACTCATTATGAAATTATTCACAGAATCAATTTTTGGAACAAAAAATACGCATATAATAATGTTTTACAATGTTTGGTAAATGTACTATTTCTGTACGTTGTAGAATCAAAGAACAAACAGACGATGGGGGTATTTGTCGCTGAAACTAGTGTGGGGGAATAAATAAATAAAATAATTGTTTTGCATCAAGGCAGACCCACAATCCCATTGTTTCCTTAATTCAGTCACAGCCGATTCCCGCCTCCATTTTCCTCAACTCGCTGAAGCTTACGTGCCGTCCCCAATTGCCTCGGCGTGACGCAACATGCAATTATTATCTTTATTTCTTTTGTAAGAAACTCGGAAGAAAGAAGAAAAAATAGATGCACCCCATCTGAGGTTTTAGCGTGAGTGCATTATCATTCCAACCCGATATATTGTTTCACTTCTCCACACCGATTGTAAGCGTATGCTGTTAAAGGTTATTGTAATTATAGAGGCGATATCAGTGATAAATTCTGGTTTCCTTTTGATTTTCTCACCAGGTTTCATGTCTCTAACATTACGAAAATATCGCCACATTTTGACAGACATGGAACACAACGTGCTGAGACCCTCCTAATAAAGTTTAAGTAATTTGAGGACCAACGAAAATACAGCCTACTTCAAATAACCTTCTGACTTTAAAGACGGTATCACCTACGTGAGACCGGCTGCGTAGCTAAGTGGGACGCCGCGTAGTTGCAATGTCCCTGAAATTATCGGTTGATCTGATGCACTATTTTTGATACTGTGATCCTCAATGGTATTCCGCTTTATTTAGAGAAGACGTGCATGGATTTCTCCACGGCTGCGAGCTCATTTCGTGGTGCAGGTCTAAACAGAAAATAGAAGAAAAAACTTCGTATCTGTACATTGTATACACTCTGACCTGTTTCCTGTCCTCCTTTCCTAGTTTAGGTAGAACTACTGGAATAGGCGTAGTTAGGGACAAACGCCCGATGATGCAGTTTTTTTTTGCGTCGGAGTGGTGGTGACAAATAGATCCCTTTAAAATGCGTAGTTGTCAGCGATATATATATATATATATATATATATATATATATATATATATATATATATATATATATATATATATATATATATATACGGTGGAAAAATTGTGTCACAAAATTTTAACTGTGGATAGCTGGTGCCAGTAGGAACCAAAATTAGTACTGTTGTGTAGGTCGACAACGCACAATTTTTGAACTACGAAAAATTGGTGACACACGCTCCAATTAGCCGCGGGATTGCCCTGTTGCCGGATGTTCTGGACAACGCATGACCGCGAATGCTTTGCCTGCCGGTGATCGCGATGTATCCAAGGCGGCCCGGATGCTCGGTTGGTAGCGCGGCAGCCCTCCAATCGGGGGGCTCGGGCTAGTTTCATAATAATACGTCCCGGGAACAAACCCGTCAACAGCTGTTAGTTCGCGTACATAAAGTCTTTTACAAATTGTGACAGCCTTCAAAAGGGCCTTTTTTGGAGCTAGGATATTGTTTACTTAAAGCAGGTGCTCGAACTGGCGACCCTCTGACGCGACACAATATGGTAACCTCGAACGGTGTTTTGCCGAACTCTTCCAAAGATTCCTGGCATTGCCCTGATGTTATTGGCGGCAGCCTCAATATCATGCATTAATTCCTCTTCGTTTCTAGGCGGTTCGCGTCCGGGTGCCTGAGCTAGAAGCTTGAAGAAGCCCCACAGGGAAAAGTCCGTGAGGCCTGGTGATCGCAGGAGTCATGTCCTACGGGCACCTCTGCTAATTACCTGGCCGCCGAAGAGTTCATTTAAATATCCTAGCACAGCACGACTGTTATGTGAGGGAGCCCCATCATGCTGCAACCCCATGCGTAGCCGTATGTCTAAACTCTAAGGGAACACCTTCCAGCAGGCCAGAATGTCTACATCTACATCTTCATCAACATTTACATCCATACTCAGCAAGCCACCTGACGGTGTGTGGCGGAGGTTACTTTAAGTACCTCTATCGGTTCTCCTTCTATTCCAGTTTCGTATTGTTCGTGGAAAGAAAGATAGTCGGTATGCCTCTGTGTGCGCTCTAATCTCTCTGGTGTTATCCTCATGGTCTCTTCGCGAGATATACGTAGGAGGGAGCAATATACTGCTTGACTCCTCGGTGAAGGAATGTTCTCGAAACATCAACAAAAGCCCGTACCGAGCTACTGAGCGTCTCTCCTGCGATTACTAAATGAACCTCTACCGAAGCGCGCTGCCCTCCGTTGGATCTTCTCTGTCTCTTCTATCAATCCTATCTGGTAAGGATCCCACACCGGTGAGCAGTATTCAAGCAGTGGGCGAACAAGTGTACTGTAACCTACTTCCTTTGTTTTCAGATTGCATTTCCTTAGGATTCTTCCAATGAATCTCAGTCTGGCATCTGCTTTACCGACGATCAACTTTATATGGTCATTCCATTTTAAATCACTCCTAATGCCTACTCCCAGAAAATTTATGGAATTAACTGCTTCCAGTTGCTGACCTGCTATATTATAGCTAAATGATAAAGGATCTTCCTTTCTATGTATTCACAGAACATTACACTTGTCTACATTGAGATTCAATTGCCATTCCCTGCACCATGCGTCAATTCGTTGCAGATCCTCCTGCATTTCAGTACAATTTTCCATTGTTACAACCTCTCGATATACCACAACATCATCCGAAAAAAGCCTCAGTGAACTTCCGATGTTATCCACAAGGTCATTTTTGTATATTGTAGCAACGGTCCTACGACACTCCCCTGCGGCACACCTGAAATCGCTCTTACTTCGGAAGACTTCTCTCCATTGAGAAGGACATGCTGCATTCTGTCATCCAGGAACTCCTCAATCCAATCACACAATTGGTCTGATAGTCCATATGCTCTCACTTTGTTCATTAAACGACTGTGAGGAACTGTATCAAACGCCTTGCGAAAGTCAAGAAACACGGCATCTTCCTGGGAACCCGTGTTTATGACCCTCTAAGCCTCGTGGACGAATAGCGCAAGCTGGGCTTCACACGGTCGTCTTTTTCGAAACCCATGCTGATTCCTACAGAGTAGATTTCTAGTCTCCAGAGAAGTCATTATACTCGAACATAATACGTGTTCCAAAATTCTACAACTGATCGACGTTAGAGATATAGGTCGATAGTTCTGCACATGTGTTCGACGTCCCTTCTTGAAAACGGAGATGACCTGTGCCCTTTTCCAATCCTTTGGAACGCAGCGCTCTTCTAGAGACGTACGGTACACCGCTGCAAGAAGGGGAGGCAAGTTCCTTCGCGTACTCTGTGTAAAATCGAACTGGTATCCCATCAGGTCCAGCGGCCTTTCCTCTTTTGAGCGATTTTAATTGTTTCTCTATCCCTCTGTCATCTATTTGGGTATCTACCATTTTGTCATCCGTGCGACAATCTAGAGAAGCAGCTACAGTGCAGTCTTCCTCTGTGAAACAGCTTTGGAAAAAGACATTTAGTATTTCGGCCTTTAGTATGTCATCTTCTGTTTCAGTACCATTTTGGTCACAGAGTGTCTGGACATTTTGTTTAGATCCACCTACCGCTTTGACATAAGACCAAAATTTCTTAGGATTTTCTGCCAAGTCAGTACATAGAACTTTACTTTCGAATTAATTGAACGCCTCTCGCATAGCCCTCCTCACACTACATTTCGCTTCGAGTAAGTTTTGTTTGTCTGCAAGGTAATTAGCACGGTAAGTCGAGGAGGTAGACGGACCGGCCCAGTCAGATGACCGCCCATAATGCCTGCCCAAATGTTGAGCGAAAATCGTTCCTGACGTCCGTGGACGTACGTGACGTGAGGATTTCCCCTTACCCAGTAATGAACGTTTCGAGTGTTGTAAAGGCCACCCCGATGGAACGTGCACTCGTCAGAAAACAAAACAAGGGTCGGGAAGTCGGGATCTCGTGCAGCACGTTGCAGAAACCAACGGCAAAACCCTGCCTGTGTTCATAGTCCGCCACAGGATTACTCATAGGTCTTGGATATGGTGGAAACTAAATGGATGTTGGCAGTCATCCCTCAAAACCTCTCAGACTAACCGATGAGTGACCCCCATGTCGTGTCCAACCGCTCGACTACTTGTCGTAGGTGCTTCCTCGAAGCGCTCGAGAACAGTCTCTTCAATGCAACATTGCGTCACGTTCGAGGTCTTCCAGCATCACCATGATATCCCGCTAACGAGCCTGTTTCGCCAAGTCGCCGGTAAATTTCTGTAAACGTTTGCGGATGTGGGTGGCGTCTTGCTGGGTACCGTTCCTCATACAACCGTCGAGCTTCAGGCGCATTACCGTCGGCTAGTCCATAAACAAAAACCATACCCCTTTGCTCTTCAAACGAATACTGTGCCGCTATGCTTACTGTGTGACTAAATCGCATGTGGCTTGTGTGTGCTCCGAAGCGAAGCTTACGTGTGAATGCCTCTGACGTCAGGTAGAGACCAACAGCAAGACATATTCGACACGACCTATTCGACACCGACAACCATAGCGCTGCCCGTCAACCGACGAACGGCAGCAGAGTAATCCCACGGCCATTTTTTATTTATTTATTTATTTATTTATTTATTTATTTTTGCATTTTGTTCGTTATTGATCGTTTGTGTTTGGTTGTTGCGGACGTCACAAGACATCCTGTTCAAGTTCGGTGGTTGATCGTTCCACTCAGTTTTTTATAACAGAGCCCAATCGGCTCTCTGGCCGAACAGGCTGAGCTACCGCGCCGGCATCCAATCAGAGCGCGTGGTGACAAGTTTCCGTAGTTTAAAAATGGTGCGTTTTCGACCTACACAACATTAGTAATTTTGGTTCCTACTGGCAGGGTTAAAATTTCGTGACAAATTTTCTCCACCTTGATATATATACAGGGTGTTTCAAAAATGACCGGTATATTTGAAACGGCAATAAAAACTTAACGAGCAGCGATAGAAATACACCGTTTGTTGCAATATGCTTGGGACAACAGTACATTTTCAGGCGGACAAATATAGGTGGTTAGTGTTTCACGTCCCGTCGACAACGAGGTCATTAGAGACGGAGCGCAAGCTCGGGTTAGGGAAGGATCGGGAAGGAAATCGGCCGTGACCTTTCAAAGGAACCATCCCGGCATTTGCCTGAAACGATTTAGGGAAATCACGGAAAACCTAAATCAGGATGGTTGGAGACCGGATTGAACCGTCGTCCTCCCGAATGCGAGTCCATATATAGCATGTGGACGTAATGTGTTGTTCCAGTCTCTTCTGAACCTAAGGTCCATCACCGTTCCCTTTGGCTCCCTACGTAATTCGGTGCTCTCCGATATACACGATCGAACAGCGGAGGAGTGGTACTCAAGCGTCAACTTAAGGTTACAATATCTCCGGATGTAATTAACATTTTACAATGCAACAAACGGCACTGATAACGTATTTGTTTATATGTTCAGATGAGTAACAAAACTAACGGGGTTCCATTTAAAAAAACGTATGTTTGTGTTAAAAAACATACTTCCGTGCATTTTTTAATGGTTTGTATTAACCAATTACACTAGCCTCTCTCTTCACTTTCGGTCTGTGGAATCGATTCGTCAGTATTTGATATGGTTTACGAAATATATCCAGCGGTAACGTTAGGTGACTCACCCTATATATATATATATATATATATATATATATATATATATATATATATATAGATTGGTGAAACTAGTGGTGCCGGCCGCTGTGGCGGAGCGGTTCCACGCGCTTCAGTCTGGAACCGCGCAACCGCTACGGTCGCAGGTTTGAATCCTGCCTCGGGCATGGATGTGTGTGATGTCCTCAGGTTAGTTAGGTTTAAGTAGTTCTAAGTTATAGGGGACTGATAACTTCAGATGTTAAGTCCCATAGTGCTGAGAGCCATTTGAATTTGAGACTAATGGCACGTGGTCCACTGAGCCTCGTGATGCTAACTGAGGAGCTATCTGGATAAGAAGTAGCGGCTTCAAGGTCTGGTAAGACGGCGAAGCGGCCCATGCCCTCCCACACTGCACCAGCATGACGCAGAATGGTCGAGGATGACACGGTGGCCAGCTGACTTCCGTTCAGGCTTCAGAGCATTGATGATGAGCTCGTTTTATCTTCTGCGTAACAGGAGATAAAATATAGCGGTGAATTTTAACTTACGAATAGAATTATCGAGTTTCTTTTACCCAATAGAATAACCGATTTTGTAAGGGTACACCTTTTACGTTTGCGTGTACACACAACCTTGAAATACATTTTACAGTTACGTTTAGGATCGAAGTATCCATCTACGCTTTACAAACGTTAAACGAGCCGTCCACCGGACACACTGCAAACATACAGACGATAGCTGAACTCGTCCCATACTTTCACAAGCATGTCTGGAATTACTGGATTCACTATGCAGCGCTGCAGTTATCTTATTTCTTGAAAGGGGAGGCACGTAGGAGTAGAATTTTGCGAATCTGCACAAACGCAATAGTCGCTTACTAAGAGCCCAGGGAAGATTGAAAGCAGATGGGGAAATGTGAGATCGTCGAATGCACTGAGTTACAGGAAATGCAGTGCCATATTCGATTAAATCACGCTGTAAGTGAATTGCGCCTGTTAAAAAGGAAAACGAAAAAGGCCTTTTGTTACCGACGCATGTTACGTATTGACAGAGCTGCGCTCCACCGAAACTACAGTTCAATAGTTTTGATACAGTACTGAGATGACGCAGCATTTGGTGGGATCACCGGTAGCATTGGTAACATTGGTAGGGAAAGAAACATAAATGATTGTGCAAGAAAGAAACTGGGAGTCGACGACTTCTCTTCGTTTGGTTGTTTGTTTTGCACGTAATTAGAACCGCACATCATCCAGTGTTACTCCAGTGTGTATTTTATATCCTTACAGAATATCCTTACAGAATATAGATTTAAGTGTCAGGAAGTCATTTCTGAAAGTATTTGTATGGAGTGTAGCCATGTATGGAAGCGAAACATGGACGGTAAATAGTTTGGACAAGAAGAGAATAGAAGCTTTCGAAATGTGGTGCTACAGAAGAATGCTGAAGATTAGGTGGGTGGATCACATAACTAATGAGGAAGTATTGAATAGGATTGGGGAGAAGAGAAATTTGTGGCACAACTTGACCAGAAGAAGGGATCGGTTGGTAGGTCATGTTCTGAGGCATCAAGGGATCACCAATTTAGTATTGGAGGGCAGCGTGGAGGGTAAGAATCGTAGGGGGAGACCAAGAGATGAATACACTCAGCAGATTCAGAAAGATGTAGGTTGCAGTAGGTACTGGGAGATGAAGAAGCTTGCACAGGATAGAGTAGCATGGAGAGCTGCATCAAACCAGTCTCAGGACTGAAGACCACAACAACAACAACAACAACAGAATATAAATTGCGTTTCATAAGTAGTAAAAGTTACTTGAACGGGTAACTTCTGCGCTTTTATGTAACCAAAGCAAATACTTTTGATGCAAGTATAGTTTACAAGCACGAACATAAAAAATATTTATAGTTATTGTTTTATTTTGCACTCAAAGAAACCTTCTTCATCACGATCACGACCCTGTTATTACTGATAAATACGAAAATTGTCGGGAATGATAGAAACATGTTTTTTGATATATTTTTGTTTGTAGTAATTTTTCAATTTTACAGCTTTTTAGATAACTCTGTTTTCTAGACTATAGTATTAATCTCTTTTTTTTTTTCAAAACATTCCTCTGTTTCACATTGCAAGTCAAAGATTTTCGAATAAAACGAATAAAACCCGAGTTAAATATTGGCAATTTCAATTTTGCTATAAATAGTGTTTACTTTTAAGTCACCGACAGAAGAAAATAATGTAGACCATAGTTGTTCTGTAAATTTCGCTCGCCCTTTATATATCGTCACTTAGTTTCTAGACGATTCACAGTTTATGGTTTGTGGGGGAATTTAGTAAGGCACTGATCGCAAACTTAAACGGAGGTATCGATATGAAGTAACACCAGCCGGCCGCGGTGGTCTAGCGGTTCTGGCGCTGCAGTCCGGAACCGCGGGACTGCTACGGTCGCAGGTTCGAATCCTGCCTCGGGCATGGGTGTGTGTGATGTCCTTAGGTTAGTTAGGTTTAAGTAGTTCTAAGTTCTAGGGGACTTATGACCTAAGATGTTGAGTCCCATAGTGCTCATAGCCATTTGAACCATTTTTGAAGTAACACCTGACTGATATGCAACAAGCTGAACGTACTTGGGTACGACTTTTAAACGATCACGACTACTACAAAACTATTGTATTCTATGCTTACTAATGACAGTCTACAGTAGCCTAAGTTAGTTTTACAACGCTTGTAATGACTGAACTAGCAAGCTAGCTGCATTAGAGAGCGCCCTACCGATAACCACACGAACCGTCAACATCCAGCTGACGTCAAATTAAACTTGCAGCTGATATGAGTAAGATGAAATTTATCTCAAGCTTGTTTTCATTCATGTAGAAAACACAGTCTTCTGAAATCGGATAAGTGTCTCTGAATGGTCCTGTATCATGATTTGCAATATTTCCTCTTACTCATAAGTTAGTACCTACATACTGACAGAACGATAAGATTATTTCTCTGTTGACTCTGCCGTGATTTCCTGATTTTTCCGCCATTAAAATAGGCCACGGTGGTTCTTTTAAACCAGGTTTTTCCCAAGCTGTGTTCCGCGAAACACTGGTGTTCTTTCTGCGGGAAGAGAATTAGTGCTCCTCGAGGAACTATGAGGTTCATTCAAATGAAACCTGGTCAGTGCGTCTACCTTTGCCTTACACGTAGGTGGCACCACCAAACTGCGGGTATGGTGGCGCCATCTATTGGTAGAGAGACTGAGACGTGTGCACCGTTTGATGTTGCATAGCGCCGCTGTGGTTTCACGCCGAAGAGAAGGTGGTTACACAAGTTACCGTCCGCTACCGAACATGCAGGCGAGTAACCAGGAACAACGAGGAGTGATTCGATTTCTTGGCGGCGAAGGGAGTTGGAGGCCATGAAATGTGTCGATGGATGAAGGCTGTGTACGGTGAGCACAGTCTGAGTCGTTCAAGCGTTGTGGAATGGTGCAAACGATTCCTTGAGGGGCGAGAGTCACTGGAAGACGATGCTCATCCTGGACAGTCTTCATCGTGTCATCACATCGTAAATGATTGAGAAAGTGAATGGCTTCGTCTTGGACAAACGCAGAATCACCGTGGACGAGATCCATCAGTTACTGGTTGTTAGCGTGGGCATCGCCCACACCATAATGCATCAACTTTCGAAAAATCTGTGTGCAGTGGGTTCCCCACTAACAGACCGCCGAGGAGCGTAATACTCTAATGGCACTGTCTTTGAGTCATCTGCATTGTTATCATGAGGAGGAATACAGCTTTCTGTGGCGTATTGTCACAGGTGACGAAACATTGTGTCACGATTTTGAACCGGAAAGCAAGCGTCAGAGCAAGCAGTGGAAACATGCGACTTCACCACCTCCAAAGAAATCAAAGGCCGCTCGCACCAGTTCTGGTAAGGTCATAATGTCCTTATTTTTACCAAAAGGGCCCACTGCTTGTCGAGTTCCTGGAGCGGGGAACCACCATCAATGCCCAGCGTTATCAAGCCACTTTACAGAACCTTAGACGAGCCATCAAGTCGAAACGCCGAAGCATGTTGTCCAATGGTGTTATCCTCCTGTATGTTAATGCCCGCCCACACACGGCCAATGCGGTGAAGACGACATTTCAGCAGTTTCGGTGGGAAACGCTGGAACATCCGCCGTACACTCCAGACCTTTCACCGTGTGACTTTCACGTGTTTGGACCTCTAAAACAAACTATTCGCGGACATTCATTCGCAACGGACGATGAAGTGTGCGACTGGCTCCAGGCCTGGATCCGACAGCAGTCCACTAGCTTCTTCAAGGATGGAATCGACCAGTTAGTGTCGTAATGGGCTAAATGTGTACTGTGTATAACTACATTTTTGAGTCAATAAAATCGTTACCTTTACTTTATACTAGTGGCCGGGTTTCATTTGAGTTCCCCTTATATAAATAACCTGGCCTATTTTTTTCAACATTTTGACGATGCTGCACTTTTTTTAAATTTTATTGTGATTTATGTGTTATTAGTTATGATTTAAAATTGAAGTAAACACTAACCAATACAAATTCATCTCATTCTTTTAAAAATCGTGTGAACCTTCAAAATAAATAAGGTGTTCCATCAAAGTATGAGGATTCGCAAAGTGTTTCTGGTAGAGAAGTTAGGGCACTCGGTCTCTAAACGTCACCGACCACTATAATCTAGAGCGCCGCCTACAGGACGTTAGAGTCGTTCGGGGCAGCAGACTAGTCGTAAAGAGAGCCCGCTGGGTTATCCGCCGAGGCGACCAAGGGTGAACGCAATTGAGTGCGACAGCCCGTCTCGTCTGATAGCGGGCAAGCGTAGAGGGCGGCTCATCGCACTCCACGACCCACATGCTACACATTCGATACGAGCAATCTGTGTTCACACTGACAAAGCTAATACTAACGCTAAAATCAATATTTCTGGCCCTATGTCAGGGCTTCTAATGAAATAGGTCCGTTATTTTCTCTTCCCCAGAATTACTAATGTTTTATTCATTATTTCTGTCAGCTATATTTCTTTGCTGCCACATCTACATCTACATACATACTCCGCAATCCACCATACGGTGAGTGGCGGAGGGTATCTCGTACCACAACTAGCATCTTCTCTCCCTGTTCCACTCCCAAACAGAACGAGGGAAAAATGACTGCCTATATGCCTCTGTACGAGCCCTAATCTCTCTTATCTCATCTTTGTGGTCTTTGCGCGAAATGTAAGTTGGCGGCAGTAAAATTGTACTGCAGTCAGCCTCAAATGCTGGTTCCCTAAATTTCCTCCGTAGCGATTCACGAAAAGAACGCCTCCTTTCCTCTAGAGTTCCTGAAGCATTTCCGTAACACTCGCGTGATGATCAATCCTACCAGTAACAAATCTAGCAGCCCGCCTCTGAATTGCTTCTATGTCCCCCCTCAATCCGACCTGATAGGGCTCCCAAACGCTCGAGCAGTACTCAAGAATAGGTTGTATTAGTGTTTTATAAGCGGTCTCCTTTACAGATGAACCTAAAATTCTACCAATGAACCGAAGACGACTATCCGCCTTCCCCACAACTGCCATTATATGCTTGTCCCACTTCATATCGCTCTGCAATGTTACGCCCAAATATTTAATCGACGTGACTGTGTCAAGCGCTACACTACTAATGGAGTATTCAAACATTACGGGATTCTTTTTCCTATTCATCTGCATTAATTTACATTTATCTATATTTAGAGTTAGCTGCCATTCCTTACACCAATCACAAATCCTGTCCAAGTCATCTTGTATCCTCCTGAAGTCACTCAACGACGACACCTTCCTGTACACCACAGTATCATCAGCAAACAGCCGCACATTGCTATCCACCCTATCCAAAAGATCATTTATGTAGATAGAAAACAACAGCGGACCTACCACACTTCCCTGGGGCACTCACCTCCGATGAACACTCACCATCGAGGACAACGTACTGTGTTCTATTACTTAAGAACTCTTCGAGCCACTCACTCACATACTTGGGAACCAATCCCATATGGTCGTACCTTAGTTAGGAGTCTGCAGTGGCGCACCGAGTCAAACGCTTTCCGGAAATCAAGGAATATGGCATCCGTCTGATACCCTTCATCCATGGTTTGCAAGATATCGTGTGAAAAAAAAGGCGAGTTGTGTTTTGCAGGAGCGATCCTTTCTAAAGTCGTGCTGATGCATGGTCAGCAACTTCTCTGTCTCAAGGAAATTCATTATATTCGAACTGAGTATATGTTCGAGAATCCTGCAACAAACCGCTGTTAAGGATATTGGTCTGTAATTTTGAGGATCCGTCCTTCTACTCTTCTTATACACAGGCGTCACCTGCGCTTTTTTCCAGTCGCTCGGGACTTTACGTTGGGTAAGACATTCGCGATAAGTGCAAGCTAAGTAAGGAGCCAATGCAGTAGAGTACTCTCTGTAAAGCCGAATTGGAATCCCATCAGGACCCGGGTATTTATTTATTTTCAACCCATTCATCTACTTCACAACCCCAGGGATGTCCTTTTCCAGCCCCTCTGGTTATCTTTGTGGTTCAAAATGGTTCAAATGGCTCTGAGCACTATGAGACTTAACTTCTGAGGTCATCAGTCCCCTAGAACTTAGAACTACCTAAACCTAACTAAACTAAGGAAATCACACACATCCATGCCCGAGGCAGGATTCGAACCTGCGACCGTAGCAGTTGCGCTGTTCCAGACTGTAGAGCCTAGAAACGCTCGGCCACCCTGGCCGGCTATCTTATTGGTCCACGTTTTTTAACAGGCGCCGGGGATTGGTCATTTGCCGCACTTCCATAAATAACTGACTGTGGACACAGTGTCCGAGGGAGGTTTGTGAATTTTCATTGGATAGACACTTGGATCCAGCAGTCTGTGTGTACACACTTCGTGATGGAACGTGGATTTCGGTATTAAATAGTGTTGAGCTTTAAGTTACGTTGCATTCCACCCTGCTGTTAGCAGCACTGTCAGGAGTAGGAAGTGATTAACTGTACTTGCTTTTGCTTTTGCGTGCGAAGTTTAATTACTTTGCGTGGACTTAAGCCACGAAGTCAAGTTATTGCGTTGGTGTGCACTAACTCGCGTGGTCGTGCCATGTTGCACTAGTTCTCCCTTGCGATTCTCAAATGAACCTAGATGGCTGAAGTGTTCATGCACTTTGTACTACTACTGGATTCACTGTTGAATGTGTCTTATGATTTTTCTTACTATGGTGACAGACGCCTTGTGGTCATCGGCCATTCCAACTTTGATCGCAACTCAGGCGCAAGAGTATACCGAGCACCAGTAGTCACTGTACCAAATGAATAATCCGCCGCTCCTTAGAATTTATCGTAATTTGGCATGCGGGTCTTTCCCTCTTACTAATTTTAGTGTATTTGCATTCCCTATGTAAGTGCGTGTCCATAGATCTATTCTGAAGTAGATCACCGTCCCAAAGGTATGAAAAGGCTTTTAGTCCTAAATTACCACGCTAAACTAACGAAATCTACCCATCATTTGTGTGTATGAAAGGGACTGAAGTATTACAAAACTGTCTACTTTTTTCATATATCTAATCTGTTGCCCATCTTTGCAATAAATAACCAGTTTTCTGTGCACAGCTTAATTTTTATTTAAGATTCTTTCACCTACCTTTTCCTTCAGAGACTGTTGGTATGATATCAGCAATATTTCAAAGGAAATGCATGCCGAATGGAAGTAAATTGTTCCACAACAGCATTGTCGTGCCGGATCTTAGCGTATCCGTTGCTTATCTTTGTTTCTCTTTCCTTTGCTACATCAATTAGAAAATGTACGACTTACATGTTTTACCTCAACAAGTCGTGATACTGTACGACTCTTGTCACGTGTACGGATTATTTACCATCCACGAGGCGAAATATGGCAAATGAAATTTCCCAGTGTGCTAACTTCAATAGATGTTACGCATGTTATCGTGACGATAAGGTTCACGACTGTCCAACTGAAGCCGGCCGCGTGGTCGAGCGGTTCTAGGCGCTTCCGTCCGGAACCGCGCTGCTGCTACTGTCGCAGGTTCGAATCCTGCCTCGGGCATGGATGTGTATGATGTCCTCTAGGTTAGTCAGGTTTAAGTGGTTCTAAGTCTAGGGGACTGATGACCTCAGATGTTAAGTCCCATAGTGCTCAGAGCCATTTGAAACATTTTTGTCCAACTGATCAGCCAATATGCAGAAATGAGGTTCACTTTGTTATCAATTAAGACACCCACCTTTCGTGTAGCGGGTCAGCTCGGGCTTGGAGGAGGAAATATGGAGCCTTCCCATAAGTAAGATTAAAGTACCCCTTCTCAGTGTTGCCTGTTTTTTTCTCTCTCTTACATGTTTATAAGGAAAGTAAAACACACACTAAGAAGTTCAGTGAATGGATCAAAACCTACACTGATCAGCCAGAACATTATGAACACCGACCTACTATCGATATAAACCCGTCCAAGCGATAGCAGCGTCATCTGGCGAGAAATGACTGCTAGTTCAAATGGCTCTGAGCGCTATGGGACTTACATCTCATCAGTCCCCTAGAACTTAGAACTACTTAAACCTAATTAACGTAAGGAGATCACACACATCCATGCCCCTAGGCAGGATTCGAACCTGCGACCGTAGCAGTCGCGCGGTTCTAGACTGAAGCGGCTAGAAACGCTCGGCCACAGCGGCCGGCCAACTGCTAGTCAGACACACGCACGGTGCATGTATTATCAGTGAGCGTGCTGTCCGTGCGTAGAATGGGGAAGGCGCACGATCTATCTGCTTTTGGCTGACGGCAGATTGTGAGGCACGGAGGGTCGGTAAGCATTTCGGATACTGCCCAACTCGTCGAATTTTCGAGGAGTGCTGTAGTGAGTGTCTTCAGCACGTGGCGAAACTAAGGTGAAACCACGTGCAGACGTCGTGAGGTTGAAAGACTTATAGACAGCCCTCATTACAGATGTTGGATGTCGTAGGCTGGACAGACTGGTGAAACAGGACAGGCAGAATACCCGCATATATCAGACTTCAACGCTGGGGAGAGTACAAGTGCGTCTGAACACACAGTGAACCGAACACCCTGGAGGTTGGCCCAATGGCAGACTATTGAATTTTCTGATGAATCCCGATACCTTATTCATCATGCCGATTGGACGGCGCGGATCCGTCATCTCCCACGGAATAGCTTCTTGGCTGTGGGGAACATTCACGTGGCCACCCATGGGTCCAGTGGAGGTCGTGCAAGTCACTATGGCGGCTACAGTGTATCGTACCTGGTTGCAAATCACGTACACCCTTTCAGGACGATTATGTTTCCACACAGCAGTGGCATTTTTCAACAAGGTAATGCTGCACGTCACAAGTCCAGGGGTATGACGGAGTGGTTCGAGGAACACAGAGGTGAGTTTCAATTGATGTGCTTTTCCCCAACTCGCCAGACGTGAACCTGATCGAATACATCTGGGATGCGATTGAACGTGGCGTCAGGGCTCATCGCCTCTCCCCACCCCCGGATTTTATGGGAATTAGGTGACTTATGTGTGCAGATGTGAAGGCAAACCCCTCCTCCGACCTGCCAAGGCTTCATAGTTTCCATGCCACGACGCGTCGTCGCTGTTATCCCTATCAAAGGTGGACTTTCTAACTATTAGATAGGTGATCATAAAGTTCTGGCTGCTCAGTGTTTATGGCACGATGGTCGAAACAGAAGCCTTGCAAAGTAGGAGAGCCTATACCCCCTATTTTGATGCGCTTCGGTATACTAATCGGGGGGCACGCTACAACGGCCACTGTGAAAGGTTTACGTCACTATGCTTCTGTTTTCGAAAAACAATCTACTTTAAAGGCCGAAAGACAGTCAGAGAGGCAGTCATTTCTTCCCGAACTCCTTTATAAATCTCGCATCCGCGTGCCATGCGTTAAGTCACTTGACTCACGGACGAAGGCTACCAGCGCCGCGCGGTTAAAGGCGCCATGTCACGGATTGCACGGCCTCTCCCGCCGGAGGTTCGAGTCCTCCTTCGGTTATGTGTGTATGTATTGTTCTTAGCATAGCTTAGTTTTAGTTTAAATAGTGTGTAAGTTTAGGGACCGCTAACCTCAGTAGTTTGGTCCCTTAGGAATTCACACACATTTGATCATTTGAAGGCCACCAGCTGACCCTGTCCATGGGAGTGGAATATCTACGCAAACACGAAAGAGCAAGTATCCTTTGTGGCAACGGTAGCGCTTTGACCGCTGTCGTACAGTCAGGGCACTGGGTACGTGTATTTCATTCGGTGGCCTCATGCAGTTTGAAGCAAACAAGCACCTTCGTCTCTTCTCTCGACATGGGCAGGACACCGGAGCCGAAGCGTCTCAGACTCTTGTTTTGTGTATTTGAGAAGGGCGCATTTGGCCAGCAACTTTCTACGCAATAGCGAGACTGCAGACAGCTGTAAACATTCGAGTTGCATTCACATGACAGGAAACCAAGCGAGTGTTGAAGTTAAGTAAAATCGTGTCCACTTAGAATTGCAGTTCGCACTCCGACCTGTCGTAGATAATATTCTACCTTCGTTCTCGTTATCGATTGCATCACAACACGGGATGATCAATGTCCCTATCTGACTTAATAGTATGCAAAGTGACTTAAAACCGACTTTCTCATTCGCAAGGCTACTTCTAAACAGTTTGTCAAATAATTTTTACTTGACTTTGTGGAAACCAAAGAAAAACATGGGGTAGGAGTTAAAGTTCAGGAAGAAGAAATAAAAACTTCGAGGATTGCTGACGACATTGTAATTTTGTCAGAGACAGGAAAGATTTGGAAGAGCAGTTAAACGGATAGGGCAGTGTCTTGAAAGGAGGTTGTAAGATAAACATCAGTAAAATCAAAAGAAGGACAATGGAGTGTAATCGAATTAAATCAGGTAATGCTGAGGGAATCAGATTAGGAAACGAGACACTTGAAGCAGTAAATACGTTTTGCTGTTTGGGCAATAAAATAACGGTTGATAGTCGAAGTAGAGAGAATATAAAATGTAGATTGGCAATGGCAAAACAAGAATTTCAAGAAACTTTTGTTAACTTCGAATATAGTGTTAAGTATTAGGAAGTCTTTTCTGTATTTATTTATCTGGAATGTACCCATGTATGGAAGTGAAACACGGACGATGAAAAATTTAGACAAGAAGAGAATAGAAGCTTTTGGAATGTAGTGCTACAGAAGAATGCTGAAGATTAGATTGGTAGATCACGGACTAATGAGGCAGTACTGAATGGAATTGGGGAGACAAGAAATTTATCGCACAACCTGAGTAGAGGAAGGGATCTGTTAATAGGACACATTCTGAGACATCAATTTAGTACTGAAGGGAAGTGTTGGAGGTAAAAATCGTAGATGGAGACCAAGAGATGAATGCAATAAGCAGATTCAGAAGGACGAAGGTTGCAGTAGTTATTCAGAGATGAAGAGGCTTGGACAGGATACAGTAACAATGAGAGATGCATCAAACCATTTTTCGTACAGAATATAACAACAACTTTGTGCCATGATGTTCGGAAGTAATGTTACACTTTCTGATTCAATGTTTGTCCTCAACCACAACGGCTGACTTTGTACATTAGGTATATTCATGTTTTATATTGAATTTTTCATACATTTGGACATTCATTATCTTACACGTTTCCGTTGTTCACAAGATCCGCCACGTCTACCTACTTATGTGTTTGAATACTTACTATTTGTTTGATACAAAACATTCTCCATTCACTTCCATTGCAAATTTTCTCAAGGGCTACGCCAAGCATGCTTGCAGCGATTGGATTTATTTTCTGTCAGAAATTTTTAGCGATCGAAATAGGGTTCTTCGAGTTATACAGTGCTGGAGACGGCGTCATCGGAAATGAGTGGTTTCACCATAGTTGCTCTCTATTTTCAGGTTATTAGGTGGTATAGCGTAAGTGAAACAAGCCAAGAAAGTATTTCGTTTAGCGTATGTTCCCTCCCTCCTTCCCTGCAACCGCCTTCCCCCCCTCCCCCCTCCCCCTTCCCTCCTCCCCCTGTCTCTCTCTCTCTCTCTCTCTCTCTCTCTCTCTCTCTCTCTCTCTCTCTGTGTGTGTGTGTGTGTGTGTGTGTGTGTGTGTGTGTGTGTGTGTGTGTGTGTGTATGTGTATGTGTTTCCTAAGACTCACTAAGACTCTTCCTGCATCTCCAATAGCGACATCAAGTGCCTCGTCATTCCTAAGAAATTCTTCCTCGTGTGTTTCGGTACAAATCTTTATCTTTGGGTTTTTTGTTCTTCAGTGGTACGCGCATCATACGATGCTAAAAAAGCCTCTTTCCAGTTATTCGTGTTAACGAAGGAAGCCACTAATTTATTTCATTCACTTCAGAGATGCCCCTTTTCCAGGACAAGGAGGAGTTCAAAAACCAACCGTCATCGTAAACTGTGCAAAGAACTAGCAATTTTGCTATCCACATCGTGAATATGGGGGTAACTTTCTGTTTCAGCAGGTGTTGGCTGAAGCTCTACAAGAAAGATCGAGTCTCCATGAAATCTGCAAGTGACACTCAAAAATAGGATTCAGTCTTGTTAGTGATTCAGAATTCAGAGACAACGCAAACAAGTCACATGTGGTGACTTCCTGCTATTTCATTGGTATACTTGCAAAGTACGGTTTCGGCTTATGTGTGCCAATTATAAAATGTATGATTCTTCTTCGTTCACCAGTGTACAACAGGAGTCTTTCAAACATAAGTATAAAAGGCAAAGAAAGTTATCAAATAAATCCCATACTGTAAGAGATACTGACAGTCAAAAAATATTGCTAGATACACTGCTTATTCCATGTGCAATTGTACATGTTGGTTGCATACCCACTGCATAGCAACCACATAAAAATATTCTTCTGGCACTATAGTGCCGAGTATTCCGCACATAAATAACATCTTATTACTGAAGTCATTAACTCAGAAAATTCGGAAAATTATTTGTCTGCTTCTATTAAATGTTACAACCTATTTTGTAGCGAAATGTATTTTTGACTTTTTCGCTATTAATGTTGAAAAAGTAGCTGTTCTGGGAGAGAAGTGTGATTTTAAAACGCATTTTTGCATTATTCTTGAAGTTAGCTCAAATGGTTCAAATGACTCTGAGCACTACGGGACTTAACATCTGTGGTCACCAGTCCCCTAGAACTTAGAAACTACTTAAACCTAACTAACCTAAAGACATCACACACATCCAAGCCCGAGGCAGGATTCGAACCTGCGACCGTAGCGGTCACGCGGTTCCAGACTGAAGCGCCTAGAACCGCACGGCCACACTGGCCGGCTTGAAGTTAGCCTATGTGAATGTGGCGACGGGGTCTTTTCGAAATGACGATTCAAATGATTAGACAAGTTTCAAATAATCGATCTCTTCATTTGGAAACACTGACCTGTCAGGTCTATGAATTGTTTCACCTACTGAGACGTTTCATTGTCATATAAGTCAAATTCTTGTTTATGTCTGACATTTCGCTAACCTTGGAATCAATGAAGAAGGAGGTTCAGCTCATACGGATGACGACAGAATTATAATCCGCGGTGGCTCTGTTGTTGAAACTATCCCATCAATGAACCGAAATAATTTCCCGATGACGTAAACCAAGAAGAGCTCGATGAGTTTGTAGTACATTTTCTGCGATTATGAATACCGTACCTTCGATATGTTTGGGAGTTTTATAGAAAATTACAAGCCTGTTGAGTTGCAACCGAGTCCCAGCAGGCAAAGCTATGTGATAATGAAATTATTTGCCTCTGTTAAAGAAACTATCTATTTAAATAGGCTATTTGTATGTAAATGTGTATGTCTAGCACTCCCCTAGCCATGTATCGTGGACTCCGGCAACATTACGATGAAAGATAACCGGAATTGCAGCACGCTATATACACACACGTTAGAAGAAAAGATAGTGGCTGCCGACCCGTTAACATGAAGATGCGAGAAACATGAAGGATAAAATGGGAATTTATATTCTAATTTTTGTGATCCAGCATTTCACGTAAAAAAAAAGTGTAAGAAACAGTGGAATGTAACCGAAAGAATGCTGCATATAATATCCGAGTTACTACCAACACACACACACACACACACACACACACACACACACACACACACACACACACACACACAGCGCGCGAGTGCAGCAAAATAATTTTTGGGGAACATGTGGTACCGTCAGGAAGCAAAGGAATTTAAGTGAATTGAACCATACATTTTAATTTATCAGTATTTGTATCAGATAAGAATTTTGAGCCGAATTGTGACTTCAATAGGGATCCTTGGCTTTCTCGGGCAATGCTCTACCAATCATAATCGCACTATCCAAGTGCGCCCATGGGATCGACTCATAAGTCCATATTGCACTTGTTTCCTTCCATACTTCCCATCTCCACATAGTTTATCCTAGTAAGCTGTTGTATTAACATCTCTCCATAAAACTGTACACCCCAGAGTTAGACTGGACCACAGTTTGAAGGTCGTAACAGCGATGAAATTTTTCTATTCTTTTGGGCAGAACGTCACAACTTTTCGTCAGTTCATTTGTTGTAATGATTCATTGTCGGAAAATACTAACATGGAGTATCTACAGAACGATGCAGCGACAGGTGTGGCCAACCGTGGGGCGGTGGCGTTGCGGGATCGCTTTGGGTTCGGTGAAGATATGGGGACACAAGAAGCAGTACTGACAGAACGACTTGTCTTGGGGCAAAGGCAAGGCTGCGTTGGAATAATTTGTAGGTTCAGAGAAATCTTTTAACACTGCTGACTGGAGTGCATTCTTTGGCATTCCAAAGTTAAAGATAAAATATACATAGCGAACTGTTATCTGCTGTTCGTACTGATATCAGATCACAGTTCTACAAGATAAACGACATGAAACGGTGGCAATGTTTAAGATGGACTGAGACATGGTTGTAGCTTGTCTCTCAAATTATTCAATCTGTCACTGAGCAAGCAGTAAAAAATATGATAATAGCCGGCCGCTGTGGCCGAGCGGTTCTTCGCGCTTTAGTCCGGAACCGCGCTGCTGCTACGGTCGCAGGTTCGAATCCTGCCTCGGCATGAATGTGTGTTATGTCCTTAAAGTAGTTCTACGTCTAGGGGACTGATGACCTCAGATGTTAAGTCCCATAGTGCGTAGAGCCATTTGAACCAATTTTTATGATAATATCTATATTCAACTTCAATATCTTAGCAGCACAATTAATTTCAGCTCCAGCGTAAACATAGCCACGTGTAGCTGTAAGGGATGTTTTCGTTTTCGTTTAGCGACATGTGTGCCAGCAAATGGAATGTATATGCACTCGAAATGCAAACCATAGATTATTTTAATCAAAATACGCCAAGTGTAAGTGTAAAAATTATTGTATCGTAATCGACTGTAAACTACTCTGCAGAACATAGCCATCTAACCTCACTGGCACACCTGACAACAAAACTTGCGGCCAGGAGGTCACAGAAAATATTCTGTATTTAATAGATGTCCATCTGGTGATGCGAGCATGCTGCTGGAATACGTAGTGCTCAAACAGCTATTGCTAACGAATGTGATTGAAGCAGCAAATTCTAGTAGCCTGCCTCTGAAATGCTTCGACGTCGTCCTTTAATCCGACCTGAGGTGGATCCCAAACACTCAAGCAGTACTCAAAAATAGGTCGTACTGGCGTCCTATATATGCTTTTCTTTGGAGGTGAACCACACTTTTCTAGAATTTTCTGATTAAACCGAAGCTAATCATTCGCTTTCTCTACCACAAACCTCACATGGTCCTTCCATTTCATATCGCTTTCAACGTTACGTCAAATATTTATACGACGTGACTTTGTCAAGCAGGATACTAATAATGTTGTATCCGAACATTACGGATTTGTTTTTCCTACTCATCCGCATTATTATGAAGAGATCAAGAAATTTGCGCATGATAGGCCAGCACAGAGTGGTGCAACAAATCAGTCTTTGGACTTGCAACAAAAACGTCTCAACTTTTAGTTATGTTCGTGCTTGCTTTGCAAGGGTTTATAGGTTGCTAAATACCTTTCAGTAGCCACCAGTTATTTTCCTGAACCTTGTTGACATAACAGGATCCACTCATTACAGATTGTCATACTGCACACTAGAGCATATCATACGCAGACATCTGATAGCTTGTGCGTGAAGCCATAGTAGCGAACCATATAGAATAAACAACCACCAACATTTTTTGGTTTGGTCTCTCTCTCTTTCGCGGTGTGTGTGTGTGTGTGTGTGTGTGTGTGTGTGTGAGCGCACGCGCGCGCGCCCAAGGGATATACACAGAGTGAGTCACCTAACATTACCGCTGGTTATATTTCTTAAACCACATCAAATACTGACGATTCGATTTCACAGACCGAACGTGAGGAGAGGGGCTAGTGTAATTGGTTAATACAAACCATAAAAAAATGCACAGAAGTATGTTTTTAACACAAACCTACGTTTTTTTAAATGGCACCCCGTTAGTTTTGTTAGCACATCTGAACATATAAACAAATACGTAATCAGTGCCGTTTGTTGCATTGTAAAATGTTAATTACGTCCGGAGATATTGTAACCTAAAGCTGACGCTTGAGTACCACTCCTCCGCTGTTCGATCGTGTGTATCGGAGAGCACCGAACTACCTAGGGATCCAAAGGGAACGGTGATGGACCTTATGTACAGAAGAGACTGGAACAGCACACTACGTCCACATGCCAACACCTTTTTATTGGTCTTTTTCACTGACGCACATGTACATTACCATGAGGGGTGAGGTACACGTACAAACGTGGTTTCCGTTTTCAATTACGCAGTGGAATAGAGTGTGTCCCGACATGTCAGGCCAATAGATGTTCAATGTGGTGGCCATCATTTGCTGCACACAATTGCAGTCTCTGGCGTAATGAACGTCGTACACGCCACAGTACATCTGGTGTAATGTCGCCGCAGGCTGCCACAATACGTTGTTTCATATCCTCTGGGGTTGTAGGCACATCACGGTACACATTCTCCTTTAACGTACCCCACAGAAAGAAGTTCAGAGGTGTAAGATCAGGAGAATGGGCTGGCCAATTTATGCGTCCTCCACGTCCTATGAAACGCCTGTCGAACATCCTGCCAAGGGTCAGCCTAGTGTTAATTGCGGAATGTGCAGGTGCACCATCATGCTGATACCACATACGTCGACGCGTTTCCAGTGGGACTGTTTCGAGCAACGTTGGCAGATCATTCTGTAGAAACGCGATGTATGTTGCAGCTGTTTGGGCCCCTGCAATGAAGTGAGGACCAATGAGGTGATCGCCAATGATTCCGCACCATACATTTACAGTCCACGGTCGCTGTCGCTCTACCTGTCTGAGCCAGCGAGGATTGTCCACGGACCAGTAATGCATGTTCCGTAGATTCACTGCCCTGTGGTTTGTGAAACCCGCTTCATCGGTAAACAGGTAGAACTGCAACGCATTCTCTGTTAATGCCCATTGACAGAATTGCACTCGATGATTAAAGTCATCACCATGTAATTGCTGATGTAGCGACACATAAAACGGGTGAAAGCGGTGACGATGCGGTATGCGCATGACACTACTTTGACTCAGTACACCGGCTCTCGCAGTGTCCCGTGTACTCATGTGTGGGTTCATGGCAACAGCAGCTAACACACCAACTGCACCCGCTTCTACTGTGACGGGCCTGTTACGGACCCGTTTGCGTGCTACGACCACACCTGTTGCATACAGTTGGCGGTAGATGTTTTGCAATGTGCGGCACGTTGGATGCTCTCTGTTCGGGTACCGTTCTGCATACACCCTGCAGGCTTCAGCTGCATTTCGTCGAAATTCGCCATAGATGAGTATCATCTCCGCCTTTTCAGAGTTCGAATACACCATGGTCACAGTTCCTACAACACTACACTATCACAGACGTCTGGTAACACGGTGTACTACAGTTGGTCTGCGTGCGGAGACGAATGCAGAATAACAATAGCAGCAAGCGCTACATGCGGACACTGCGACAGCTAGACCAAACCACAACAGTGCACTACAGCGACACTCGTAAACACGGTTGTCATCGTAAACATGTCCCTGCAGATGCTGCTCGCCGACCGTGGCCCGTGTTTGTTACAACACGCAACTGAACGTCGGAGGTTTCAAGCGTCAACTTTAGGTTACAATATCTCCGGATGTAATTAACATTTTACAATGCAACAAACGGCACTGATTACGTATTTGTTTATATGTTCAGATGTGCTAACCAAACTAACGTGGTTCCATTTAAAAAAACGTAGGTTTGTGTTAAAAAACGTACTTCCGTGCATTTTTGTATGGTTTGTATTAAACAATTACACTAGCCCCTCTCCTCACGTTCGGTCTGTGAAATCGGTTCGTCAGTATTTGATGTGGTTTACGAAATACATCCAGCGGTAACGTTAGGTGACTCATCCTGTATATAAAGACAGATAAACAGAATGAAATTTAGAACGAGAATGGATAATTGATAATTGGGAAGAATTGTGGAGGAAACAGCGACGAGAGGGCAGTTAGGATGGAAGTGGGTGATCAAATAAGTGAGAAACTTCTTCTTATGGCGAAACGTCAAGCGCCGGCACGCCAGTCGGGAACTATACAGCAGAGAAGGCTGTAAGACGACGTCAGCCAATCGCACGCTGACCGACCCCTCTCCGCGCCCGACTCATTGTGGCCCAATCGAATAGGAGCCTCAAGACTAGCGACTTGCATAGAAGTGTCAAAGCTCATTACTTGGCTTGAACCGTCTGTGTACCAGACTTTGGAATTGTTATACTGAAGAATGATTATTTTGTCTGTCGCCCTTTGCTTGCGACAAATCTGTGTAACACATAGTTAATACAATTATCTTATTATACGATTTGTTTTAATGTTGTCTAGCTATCCGAGAAAGCAGGTCTCCTAGACACCCCACATTTGACGAATAGGCAGGATTTAACACTTCCAGTAGTTTGAAAGTAGAATCAGAGGATTGGATTGGATTTGATTGTTTGAGGGAAGAGACCAAACAGCGAGGTCATCGGTCTCATCGGCTTAGGGAAGGACGGGGAAGGAAGTCGGCCGTGCTCTTTGAAAGGAACCATTCCGGAATTTGCCTGGAGCGATTTAGGGAAATGACGGAAAACCTAAATCAGATTGGCCGGACGTGGCACAATCAGAGGTGCGTTCAAAATTTTTGATTAGTTACCAAGTGATATATAACGTCTGACAGGCCGAAAAATTAAATTGGAAAACAAACATTTTGTCACTGATAACTCCAGCTATTTTATAGAAAAATCATTATTTCAATTTTAGTTATCTGTAAAAGGTGATGGGTAGGAATTAACTCATGTCTGTATTTAAAAAAAAAACGGATCTTGTAACTAGCCATCATATAATCTACTTTTCAATTTAATTAGTAATATGAATGAAAAATAACTGTTTCCATATAATTACGATTTATCGTACAAATTTTCTGTGGAATATGAAACTAACATGCCAGATAAAACATGAAATAATTTTATGGTTTATTGGCTGGGACGTCCCATCTGGGGTTCTTCAGCCACTTGGTTCAAGTCTTTCTATTTGACGCGTCTTCCGCAAGTTGCGCATCTTTCTGATGAAGTTGAAATCAAATGATTCGAACAACACACACCTCTACGCAATCTACAGGTAGCGCTGCAAATCAGTAGGCTACGAACACTGCTATTACCATTCACATTTTATGAAATGTTTAAGTATACATTAGTTCTAGTTTACAAATGTAACAAAAAATTTAAATTAAATGTAGCAGGGAGTAGCAACGCTTGAAACATCTAACAAGCGCTCAGAAAATTATACTCACAAAAATCAACATTTACGTTTCGTCAAGCCTTAAATAAAACCAAGCGATAATGGAGAAGTAAGTGTCCAAAACGCAAAGTGGAAAGTGGAAACTGTTGCAGTTATGTGCATGTCAACTGATATGGTTAAAATTTGTCGGTAGGCTTAACCTGAAATGTCTACATTCAATTACATTTGTACCTTTGCTTTACTTGCACTATAGCTGTCGTATACTATAATGATCTGCTTTGCGTTAAACATGCGGGATGTTAATGTTATTTTACGTGGTACCTGGCGATAATATACTTGCTTTCATAAATTCTGCGAATTTTAGTGAAAGCTCCTGACACGCAGCACGCAGCACATGTAACAGAAACAACACGTAACACCACCACAGCGATGTGTAAGCTGTCAGCGAGTGAAGCCAAAGTTTACTCGCCAGCGAAAGCGACGGCCTCGTGGGAACGGGAAAACACTGTACACAATGCTGTCACCGACTACCAACTCGTGCCGCTGCAACTTGTCAACTCCAAACTCTCGCACCGTTCTTGTTGGCGTGGTGAGGGCGGGGGTGCAGGGGTGGGTTTGGGGGTAGGTGGGGGGTGGCAGCTAGAGACTCGCAGCGTCACTGCGCGCCATGTGGCGGTGTTTGGTTGCCAGACATCTTCCGCGACACCAGCTGCAGATTGTTCCACGAAAGATTAATCCTATTTCAGAAGGTTATATCTCCGACAAGAATAAAGATAGGAACTTCGCATCAACTAGATAATGTATTAATGTTGTTCCAGATGGGTTAACGTTTACACTGTAAGACAGAAGAACATGTTCGTAATATCACATATTCCGCCAACATGGAGAATTTCAAAATGATTACTGTAACTGTGATACGCACTGTTACATACGTCTTTTATGGTTACCACCTTCGCGAAGTGATGCTGAAATTCAATATTTGTGTGGAAAAAGGTCCTAAACCGGTCAAATTCATCAGCAGTTGTGCCTAATTTATGGAGCTATAGCAATGACTGTAAGAAATATTAGAAAATGGTAGCTGATAATCGTGAAGTCGTGAGGAAGCTACCACTCTCCATTCTCGCCCACTAGCTGTCGAGATCTGAGGGTCACGACATCAAAATAATACAATAAAAATATGTAACATCGTCTGTTCAACCTATTAGGGCTGAAAGCAAAGTTCGCCTTTTACAACAAAAAGCTGATTATTTGTTCCTGTCTTTACAAAGTTCACTATTTTCATTTTTGTCGAATGCACAAGCTCGGCCATGATGAGTCGAAGAACGTAATTTAGAACTGTGTTCACATATTCCGCATACGAAATCATGAGTGAATCGGAATGGTTGGCTCAGGATCTTAAGTCAGTTCAAATGGTTCAAATGGCTCTGAGCACTATGCGACTTAATTTCTGAGATCATCAGTCGCCTAGAAGTTAGAACTAATTAAACCTAACTAACCTAAGAACATCACACACATCCATGCCCGAGGCAGGATTCGAACCTGCGACCGTAGCGGTCGTTCGGTTCCAGACTGTAGCGCCTAGAACCGCACGGCCACTCCACCCGACTTAAGTCAGTTCTTAGAAGGAGAGGAGGTGACGTTCGCATCGCTGCTTTACTTCAAACATTGTACACTTCCAGTAGTCCATCAGGACAACACAATGTTCAAGTAGTAAGGCGTAATACGTAGGCGATTTGCGAGGTAATCGCAAGAGACGTTTTAAGCGTAAATGATTTACCGATGCGTTGCGGCCGTAGCACCAGACGGCGGCGGTCACGTGGTTAGCGTTTCACCTCCGAAGTCAGCGAATCGCTGGATCGAGTCCCACTCATGTTCATTATTCACTTTATACTTCTTTCAACACTAGTCATGTTATTTCATACATGTTTTATTTGAAAGGTAATATAATAAAAAGACAAAAAGAACTTTTATTGAATTTCCAATGCAAGTTTGGTTGTTTGTTAATTTTTATCACAAATACGAGGTTTGAAGGTGGTGGCTCACGTCGGTACCAATGATGTGTGTCACTCTGAATCAGAAGAGATTCTCTCTGGTTTCGAGCGGCTAACAAAAGTGGTAAAGGCTGCCAGTCCTGCTTGCAATAGGAAAGCAGAGCTTGACCATTTACAGCATAGTCGACAAGACCGATTGCGGACCTCTGGTACTGAGCCGAGTGGAGGGCCTGGATCAGAGGCTCAGACGGTTCTGCGACCGTGTAGGCTGCAGATTCCTCGACTTGAGTCAAAGGGTGGTTGGGCTTCGGGCTCCGCTGAATAGGTCAGGTGTCCACTATACGCAGGAGGCGGCTACACGGGTAGCAGGGGCTGTTTGGCATGGACTGGGCGGTTTTTTAGGTTAGAGGGTCTCGGGAAAACACAAGAAAGGCTTCAGTCACAAAGGGTTCAGGCTGAACACAGGAAAAACGTAGATACAGGAACCATTGGTATAACAGTTGTAAATTATCGTAGCTGTGTTGGGGAAGTACCAGAGCTCCAAGCGCTAATAGAAAGCACTGATGCTCATATCGTTATAGGCACTGAAAGCTGACTAAAGCCGGATATAAGCTCAGCCGAAATTTTTGCGAAGAACTTAACGGTGTTTCGAAAGGATAGGCTAGACACGGTTGGCGATGGCATGTTTGTTGCTGTTAAAAGTAGTTTAACTTGTCGCGAAATTGAAGCAGATACTTCCTGTGAGTTAGTATGGGCAGAGGTCATTGTTGGCAACCGGAATAAAATAATAATTGGATCCTTTTACCGACCTCCCAGTTCAGATGATACAGTTGCTGACAGGTTCAAAGGAAACTTGAGTTTGATTTCAAACACGTACCCGACTCATACGATAATAGTTGGTGGTGACTTTAATTTACCTTCGATATGGTGGAGAAAATTCCGGAGGTACGCATAAAATATCATCCGAAATTGTGCTAAACGCATTCTCTGAAAACTATTTCTAGCAGTTAGTTCATGAGCCCACGCGAATAGTAAACGGTTGTGAAAACGCACTTGACATCTTAGCAACAAATAATCCTGAGTTAATAACGAGCATCAAAACCGATATAGGGATTAGTGAACACACGGTTCTCGTAACGAGATTGAATATTGTAAACACCAAATCCTCTAAAAATAAGCGAAAAATATACCTATTCAAAAAATGAGATGAAAATTCACATGACGCCTTCCTGAGAGACAATCTCCACTCATTCCAAATTAATAATAGAAGTGTAGACCAGATGTGGCTTGAATTCAAAGAAATAGTATCGGCAGCAATTGAGAGATTTATACCAAATAAATTAATGAACGACGAAGCTGATCATCCTTGGTACACAAAATGGGTTATAACACTGTTGCAGAAACAACGAAACAAACATGCCAAATTTAAACAGACGCAAAATCCCCAATATTGGCGATCTTCTACAGAAGCTCTAAATTTAGCGCGGACTTCGATGCGAGATGCCTATAACAGTTTCCACAACGAAACTTTCGAAACCTGGCAGAAAATACAAAGAGATTCTGGTCGTATGTGAAGTACCTTAGCGGCAAGAAACAATCAATGCCTTCTTTGCACGATAGGTTCAAAATGGTTCAAATGGCTCTGAGCACTATGGGACTTAACATCTGTGGCCATCAGTCCCCTAGAACTTATAACTACTTAAACCTAACTAACCTAAGGACATTACACACATCAATGCCCGAGGCAGGATTCGAACCTGCGACCGTAGCAGTCGCGCGGTTCCGGACTGAGCGCCTAGAACCGCTAGACCACCGCGGCCGGCTCTCTGCACGATAGCAATGGACATACTATTGAAGACAGTGCTGCCAAAGCAGAGTTACTAAACACAGCCATCCGAAATGCCTTCACAAAAGAAGACAAAGTAAATATTCCAGAATTCGAATCGAGAACAGCTGCCAATATGAGTAACGTAGAAGTAAATATTCTCGGAGTAGTGAAGCACTTAATAAAAGCAAGTCTTCTGGTCCAGACTGTATACCAATTACGTACCTTTCGAAGTATGCTGATGCATTAGCTCCATACTTAACAATCATATATAACCGTTCGCTCGACGAAGGATCTGTACCCAAAGACTGGATAGTTGCACAGGTCACACCAATATTCAAGAAAGGTAGTAGGAGTAATCCACTAAATTACAGGCCCATATCCTTAACGCCGATATGAAGCAGGATTTTAGAACATATATCGTGTTCGAACATCATGAATTACCTCGAAGAAGAGGGCCTATTGACACACAGTCAACATTGATTTAGGAAACATCGTTCTTGTGAAACACCAGTAGCTCTTCATTCACATGAAGTACTGGCTGTTATTGACAAGGGATTTCAGATCGATTCCGTATTTCTGGATTTACGGAAGGCTTTTGACACTGTACCACACAAGTGGCTCGTAGTGAAATTGCGTGCTTATGGAATACCGTCTCAGTTATGTGACTGGATCTGTGATTTCTTGTCAGAGAGGTCACAGTTCGTTGTGATTGACGGAAAGTCATAGAGTAAAACAGAAGTGATTTCTGGCGTTCCCCAAGGTAGTGTTATAGGCTCTTAGCTGTTCCTGATCTATTTAAACGATTTGGGAGACAATCTGAGCAGCCGTCTTCGGTTGTCTGCAGATGACGCTGCCGTTTATCGACTAATAAAGTCATCAGAAGATCAAAACAAACTGCAAAACGATTTAGAAAAAATATCTGAATGGTGCGAAAAGTGGCAGTTGACCCATAAATAAGGAAAAGTGCGAGGTCATCCACATGAGTGCTAAAAGGAACTCAAACTTCGGTTACACGATAAATCAGTCTAATCTAAAAGCCGTAAATTCAACTAAATACCTAGGTATTACAATTACGAACAACTTAAATTGGAAGGAACACATAAAAAATGTTGTGGGGAAGGCTAACCAAAGACTGCGTTTTATTGGCAGGACACTTACAAATTGTAACAGACCTACTAAGGAGACTGCCTACACTACGCTTGTCCGTCCTCTTTTAGAATACCAGATAGGACTGACGGAGTACATCGAAGAAGTTCAAAGAAAGGCAGCACGTTTTGTACTATCGCAAAATATGGGAGAGGGTGTCAAAAAATGATACAGGATTTGGGATGGACATCATTAAAAGAAAGGCGTTTTTCGTTGCGACGAAATCTTCTCACGAATTTCCAATCACCAACTTTCTCCTCTGAATGCAAATATATTTTGTTGACACCGACTTACATAGGGAGGAACGATCACCAAGATACGATAAAATAAGGGAAATCAGAGCTCCTACGGAAAGATGTTGTTGTTGTTGTTGTTGTGATCTTCAGTTCAGAAACTGGTTTGATGCAGCTCTTCATGCTACTCTATCCTGTGCAAGCTTCTTCATCTCCCACTACCTACTGCAATCTACATCCTTTTGAATCTGTTTACAGTATTCATCTCTTGGCCTCCCTCTGCGATTTTTACCCTCCACGCTGCCCTCAAATACTAAATTGGTGATCCCTTGATGTCTCAGAATATGACCTACCAACCGATCCTTTCTTCTAGTCAAGTTGTGCCACAAACTCCTCTTCTCTCCAATTCTATTCAATACCTCCTCATTAGTTATGTGATCTACCTATCTAATCTTCAGCATTCTTCTGTAGCACCACATTTCGAAAGCTTCTATTCTCTTCTTGTCCAAACTATTTATCGTCCACGTTTCACTTCCATACATGGCTACACTCCATACAAATACTTTCAGAAGTGACTTCCTGACACTTAAATCTATACTCGATGTTAACAAATTTCTCTTCTTCAGAAACGCTTTCCTTGCCATTGCCAGTCTACTTTTTATATCCTATGGATATAGGTGTTCATTCTTTCCGCGCGATATACGAGATTGGAATAATAGAGAATTGTGAAGGTGGTTCGATGTACCCTCTGCCAGGCACTTAAATGTGATTTACATAGTACCCATGCAGATGTAGATGTAGAAAATTAATGTCTCCACCTTCGTTAATTGAATTTGGATGGGAATACTTTAATAAATCAAACGCAGAAATAATCATTAGACTTTTTTACTTTAGTTACCAATATTCATTTTTCCACATGATCACCAGCCTATTGGATACATTTCTGCCAAAGATGAACACGTTTTCTGAAGCCGTCACGGAAGAAGTCGACACTCTGTTTCTGCAACAACGGTCTCACAGTTCTGTCAGCATCTTCATCACAAGCACAATGATGTCCCCGAAGATTGTCTTTCTTTATCGGGAGCAGATGGAAGTCAGACGGTGCTAAATCTGGACTGTATGGAGGATGCCGTACGGTGGTGAAATTCAGTCCTGAAGTTATGCTGTGGTGGCATGATCTTCCGATAGCCAAGCAAAGCAATAATGTGACCCACACGTTCTTGTGAAATTCCGATTGTGCTTGCAATTTCTCTCTGAGTGACACGACGATCGTTCTGAATCAATCTGTCAACATTTTGCTGGTGGTTGCTGTCACAGGACGTCCATCTCCTTGTATGTCACGCAGGAGAGATCTTCCCACCCCAACATCTTCAAACTTACTCGCCCAACGACGCACAGTACTCACATCGACACAATCACCATAAACTGCTTTCATTCTCTGATTAATCTCCTTTGGGGTGACACGTTCTGCTGTCAAGAATTCAATGACTGCACGTTGCTTAAATCGCACTGACCGACCGTTTGCGCAGGATTCCATGTTTTACAATGTAACAACAGAACCGTTCACTGCTAAGGCTTCCCGCCAACTGGAGCTGTACAGAAGAATCTATGGAACAAGCCAGTACCTGCCGCATACTAATGCTGCCAATTGTTGAAGAGTTACAAAGGTAGTGGCAATACTTTTCAGTCAACCCTCGTATTATATTTATAATTATCGACAGTGAAGGACCAAACGTATAAAGTTTTCCCAAAAATGTTGCCTGTTGCCTGTCGCTATTCTCTAAATCCCTTATACCTTCGGTCACGTAAGGTACGATACTTTTCATATAAAAACGGAAAAATATAAATTACAAGGGCATCCACTACATCGAATGAACGCAATTTTTCCGCAAGCACAAGGAATCTTGAGAATTTCTAGGGAAAAACAAAGCTGGTTGACATTCTGAAAATTTTTTTTCCGACAATTTGGATGCAAACCATGCGCAACGCAACATGTTCCTAACTATCGTCGCAGAAAAATGGAGATGTACGATTGAATGTATTTTAACAATATCTTCACGAGTCGCAGTTTCTCGTTCGTTGTCAATTTGGAAATTTGTGGAAAGTTCCTATGAGACCAAACTGCTGAGGTCATCAGTCCCTAGACTTGCACGCTACTAAATCTAAGCACACACACCCATGCAGTTAAATAGGAACCAGATTGAAGGGCTTGACTGAGATTTTAGCTTGACTTTAGAAGTAAAAGTCGCATAATATTTACTGTGCTAAAAAAATTTGTAAACAGCCAAATAACACTGGAAACTGAATAAAAGTTCGTCAAGATATACATGACTTTTCATCATATTACCTTTCAAATGTAATATGTACTAAACACTATGACTAATTTTGAGAAAGATATAAAGTAAGAAAGTATTATTGGGACTCGATCCAGCGATCCACTGGTTATGGAGGTTGAACGCCAACCGCACGACCACCTACAATTCGTGCTCTAGGTGCAAAGCACCGGTACATCAAAAATGGTTCAAATGGCTCTGAGCACTATGGGACTCAACTGCTGAGGTCATTAGTCCCCTAGAACTTAGAACTAGTTAAACCTAACTAACCTAAGGACACCACAAACATCCATGCCCGAGGCAGGATTCGAACCTGCGACCGTAGCGGTCTTGCGGTTCCAGACTGCAGCGCCTTTAACCGCACGGCCACTTCGGCCGGCACCGGTACATCATTCACGCGTAAACCTCCTCTTTCGATTTTCTCGAGAACGCCTAAGTAGTACGCGTAACTACTGCACATTGTGTACAGTCTGACGTAAAGCCGTTGGTTGACTGACTTATTTGAGCGGAGGGGACAAAACAGCGCGGTCATCGGTCCCGTCGAATAAGGGATGGATGGGAAAGGAAGTTGGTCGAGCCGTTTCGAAGAACGAAGGAACCATCCCGTCATTTGCCTTAAATGATTTACGGAAGTCACGGAAAACCTACCTCGCTCGGTAAGTAAACACGTGATACGAACGTCATATCCTTCCCCCCCCCCCCCCCCCCCTCGCGCCGTTGTTAGTCAACGTGTTTTTCTAACCTGGAAAAGTTTGCCAGTCCCGGAACTGTCGCTGTGCAAGTGACCATATCTTTCTGATACCCCTACTGTTAAACTCTGAAAATTCTCCGTTGGTACCCAAATTATTATTGTAATGTCGCACACAGAGTGTCAAAGAACAGACGCTGATTTAGAAATTAGCTACACAGTGAAGTGACGTAGTGATCAGACACTGGACTCACATTCGCGAAGAAGAAATTCGTACCTCTGGACTGCCATCTAGAGTTAAGTTCTTCGTGGTTCCTCTATATCGCCTGCGACAGATACCACGATGGTTCCTTTGAAACGGCTGTGATCGGTTTCAGTCCTCAGTGTGAATTCGAACTTCGTATGTGATGACTTCATCGTCGACGGGACTACAGATCATAATCCACCCTTCTTATATTAACTGATACTTCGATAAACAATAACTTCTCTGCAACATTATTTTCCTTAAATGTAAAGCTGTCATCAATCCAAAGGTTGTTTTGAACACCACAGTGCTTCACTAGGCAAGACCCTGTTGGAGATCGTACAACTTTGCCTTCCTCCGGCCTTTGAGCTGAGGTAGCTAGCCAGTTAGCGGTGGACCTAGAGTTTAACGTCGACCCCGAAACAGTACAACTCGCAATTTTTCACATTAAAAATATCGAAAGAGCTGAAAAAGTGACAAGTAAGAGATAAAAATTCAATTACCAATCATAATAATCAGATTGTAATTGAGGCAACATGTACCTGATAGTTTACTAGAAGACGTAGTCTAGAAAGTCACTGCTCCAGCACCATCTTGTAGTCACTGCGGTTAAGTTCACCAGCACTTTCCAGTTTAATCTCACAGACTTTATTTCGTATGACAACACCGAGAAAATGGCGGCAAGTTCTTTTCCAAAGTATTCTCGCCACAGTTAATCAAATCTACGTGATGTATACTACACGGGGTCAGCATCAAGACACCTCATTTGCGCACCGCACATCTGAAGCCTATTGAACGGACATGCAGTTTCCACGGTAATGAGACTCCGCTTAACGCCATTGTTGCCCGTGGCCTTGAATCAACGACATGCCTCCTGAGGCCCATGTCATCAGTGTACGCATTACCAAATGGTTCAAATGGCTCTGAGGACTATGGGACTTAACATTTGAGGTCATCAGTCCCCTAGAACTTAGAACTAATTAAATCTAACTAACCTAAGGAGATCACACACGTCCATGCCCGAGGCAGGATTCAAACCTGCGACCGGTGCGGTCGCGCGGCTCCAGACTGAAGCGCCTAGAACCACTCGGCCACACTGGCCGGCGTACGCATTACCAAAGGACGCTTACAACTGAGTAGCCGTTCTTGTTGTATCGTACTTTTGATACAGCCACAGAAGGAGATTTTTCCCGTCGCCACCCCCAACTATTTCTATTGCGCTGAGGGAAACACTATAAGAGGAGAACAAGGAGAACACTGAAACTCTGATAATGATTAGTGACAAGAAAACACATATTTACTGTCGAATAAATAGAAACCGGCTCAGGCAGCATATCCTGAAGTTCAACTACTATTCCAGAAGCTAAGGCTGGTTGATAAATAGTTCTGGTCTCATTATACCGTTCACTGAAGACTGGCTGGTGTGGACTCTCTAGAAACAGACGACGCGGGTCAAAGTACACAAGTAGGAGGCGTTCTTTTCGTATTCGAGCTGACTTGAAACTGTCCGTTGTGCTGTGACGCCGGCGAATATCACTTCTTTGGCGGCGCCACCGCTGCGACTCCTTGTTGCGGCCATCTCTGGGCTATACGTCGTCTCTGGTGTGGGTTGTCCAGCTATCGACACCTGTGGTTCTGCCTGGTGGTGCGTGCTGTGCTTGCGACACCACAGTTACAAGCAATAACTGACTTGCACTGTATAGGAGTATACCTTTTTTTTAGTTTGGGTGACGGAAAAGGAAGCAGTGCTAACTATAGAGCGGAAAGCATGGAAAGGTGTAGTGCGTGCTAGGGAACAGAGTAAACGTTTAAAGGCAAAATACGTCTTTAAAAGTGCAATAATACAACTTCTCATTTCCGTTATGCTATTTAACGATTGAGGTTCACGTCCGTAGGTGAATGGTCAGCGCGGTGAACTGCCATGCGGTGGTCCTGGGTTCGATTCCGGCTACTGCCAGCGACTCTTACTTGGTGAGGGGTGTGTTAAGGAGGGAACTCAGCCTCTTGACGCCAATTAAGGGGGTACTCGACCAATTAGTAGCATTTTAAAATTTAAGAAATCACTATGTTATTGGTGCAAAGCAGCGATCGGTATAAAACGCTAAGAATCACATAAAAACAGTCTCGATCGCGTTTTCAGATTTTTATTCCTTAGCAACAGTTTCGGCCTTTTCCTTAGACCACCTTGAGGCTTATTCCAGCTGCAGTATAGTAATAATACATATTCAGTACAGAGGGATAAAAATATCGCTAAATAACCTCTAAAACACAAGCTGCAATAATTAAAAGTACGATGTTATATCCATTATGGTTGTTGGTGGTGGCAGACGGAGCGATATCCATGGAGGCAACGCTGTCAGTGCTGAATAAGGCAGCTTTAGTGGAGATTATATACTGCAAGCTCCGCAAATACCCTACAGCATTACATCATTGACAACCAGTCATGCGTGGGATTTGCTATATTGACTGGTTTCTCCAATGATGTAGGTGATGGGCGGAGCTTGAAGTATATAATCTCGACTGAAAGTGCCTTATTCAGCAGTGGCATCCTTGCTTCTACGGATCTCGCTCCGACTGTCGCCATCAGTAGCCATAATGGGTATAAAATCGTACTTTTAATTATTGTAACTTATATTTTAGACCTTGTTTAACCATATTTTCATCCCTCTACACTGAATATGTATTATTACTGTATTGCAGTGGGGAAAAGCCTGAAGATGGTCTGAGGAGAGGATCGAAACCGGATGCTAACGAAAAAAGTCTGAAAACGAGAGCAATAATTTTTTGATTTTTAGCAATTAATAGCGGTTCCAAGCTCAAGAAACCCGACAACGACAAGTGGGGCGCTGAACACACGTCCCTCCATACCACAACCGATGACGACACTGGCAGAGGATGACAGTGTGGTTGATTGGACCCCATTGGTCCGTCTAGAATCAGAACACGGAACTTTACCTATCTACCTTTATCAAATAATTAAACATGTTTTATACAGAGTGCCCCAGGAAGAATGGCCAATAATCAGCGATATAACATGTGAGCTAACGGGTGACTTGTAGCGCTCTGAGTCGGCCGTTGTGGCCGTGCGGTTCTAGGCGCTGCAGTCCGGAACCGCGGGACTGCTACGGTCGCAGGTTCGATTCCTGCCTCGGGCATGGATGTGTGTGATGTCCTTAGCTTAGTTAGGTTTAAGTAGTTCTAAGTTCTAGGGGACTGATGACCTGAGATGTTAAGTTCCATAGTGCTCACAGCCATTTGAACCATTCTTTTTTTTCAGTTCATGTAGAAATTAACAATAGCAGAGGAATCATGATACCTCAAAAGAAACATGTACATTACCATAATTTGCATGACGATTCTGATGGTGTAATCAGATTTTCAAGAACTTTATTAGTTTAAAGTTTGGTATCTGACTGTAAATTATACAAGTAACACCCAGCAACGAATTTCCAAAATCTAAACGGTTCACCCGATTTTGTCAATCGACGTGTCTTTAGAAAACTATTAGTGTAAACCTAAATTGGTATGAATTACGGGCATGTAACTTGAATAGTACCTGAGTTATTGGAGGTCAAAGTGGCTGTTTACTATCGATCATGTCAGGCCATAAGTACTCTACAGTTACACGAAAAAACGGTAGCAGCATGCTTATAAACATATTTATTCATCTATGTCTTTGTTTACATCCGATATGTGCTATTCATGAAGAAATTGGTCAATTATTTACTGGGTTTTAGAAAGCACAGAAACATTAGGCTACTACCTTACTTCTGTTCGTTTGATACACTCCTGGAAATTGAAATAAGAACACCGTGAATTCATTGTCCCAGGAAGGGGAAACTTTATTGACACATTCCTGGGGTCAGATACATCACATGATCACACTGACAGAACCACAGGCACATAGACACAGGCAACAGAGCATGCACAATGTCGGCACTAGTACAGTGTATATCCACCTTTCGCAGCAATGCAGGCTGCTATTCTCCCATGGAGACGATCGTAGAGATGCTGGATGTAGTCCTGTGGAACGGCTTGCCATGCCATTTCCACCTGGCGCCTCAGTTGGACCAGCGTTCGTGCTGGACGTGCAGACCGCGTGAGACGACGCTTCATCCAGCCCCAAACATGCTCAATGGGGGACAGATCCGGAGATCTTGCTGGCCAGGGTAGTTTACTTACACCTTCTAGAGCACGTTGCGTGGCACGGGATACATGCGGACGTGCATTGTCCTGCTGGAACAGCAAGTTTCCTTGCCGGTCTAGGAATGGTAGAACGATGGGTTCGATGACGGTTTGGATGTACCGTGCACTATTCAGTGTCCCCTCGACGATCACCAGTGGTGTACGGCCAGTGTAGGAGATCGCTCCCCACACCATGATGCCGGGTGTTGGCCGTGTGTGCCTCGGTCGTATGCAGTCCTGATTGTGGCGCTCACCTGCACGGCGCCAAACACGCATACGACCATCATTGGCACCAAGGCAGAAGCGACTCTCATCGCTGAAGACGACACGTCTCCATTCGTCCCTCCATTCACGCCTGTCGCGACACCACTGGAGGCGGGCTGCACGATGTTGGGGCGTGAGTGGAAGACGGCCTAACGGTGTGCGGGACCGTAGCCCAGCTTCATGGAGACGGTTGCGAATGGTCCTCGCCGATACCCCAGGAGCAACAGTGTCCCTAATTTGCTGGGAAGTGGCGGTGCGGTCCCCTACGGCACTGCGTAGGATCCTACGGTCTTGGCGTGCATCCGTGCGTCGCTGCGGTCCGGTCCCAGGTCGACGGGCACGTGCACCTTCCGCCGACCACTGGCGACAACATCGATGTACTGTGGAGACCTCACGCCCCACGTGTTGAGCAATTCGGCGGTACGTCCACCCGGCCTCCCGCATGCCCACTATACGCCCTCGCTCAAAGTCCGTCAACTGCACATACGGTTCACGTCCACGCTGTCGCGGCATGCTACCAGTGTTAAAGACTGCGATGGAGCTCCGTATGCCACGGCAAACTGGCTGACACTGACGGCGGCGGTGCACAAATGCTGCGCAGCTAGCGCCATTCGACGGCCAACACCGCGGTTCCTGGTTTGTCCGCTGTGCCGTGCGTGTGATCATTGCTTGTACAGCCCTCTCGCAGTGCCCGGAGCAAGTATGGTGGGTCTGACACACCGGTGTCAATGTGTTCTTTTTTCCATTTCCAGGAGTGTATATGTTTATTTAATTTGCTTATGTATGTAATAATGTGTGTTAGAGCGAGTTTATGGTCCAGCCATAGGAATATTTATTTAATTTCAAGTTATTTAAATGTAAATCCAGCATTTCGACTGTGTTTCATTATAATTTTGAGTGTGCGTTGGCTTGGAGACAGGGTGGGAGCACTCTAGCCAATCACAGCGATCGTTCCAAAAAGGACACATGGAGAGACTATATGGAATTGGGGGAGTCGCACAGGATACGGGGAGTGTTGGACGAGGAGGCGCGACCGACACTCATGGGAAAGACTTGGAGACTGGAGCAGTTTACTCGCGGTCGTGGGAGATAGAAATATTTCGTTGTGCCGACTTGTGCACTCATGAGATTTCCGTGGCTTCTGTAGTGAAGACTCAGTATTCTTTTAAAAGTGAATATCTCGCAACCTATGTAGTTGCTCATAAGTAATTACATGAAGTAGGAATCTGTTGTTTCCCTGTTATTCGACTTATATTTTATTTAATTGCGGGACCATCGACATCAATAAGTGTTTTACACTAATAAAGGGCATTCTGGAAGGTACTTCTGCTATCGCACTCATCATTTAAAGTCGTTGAAATAGTACCTGCAGAGTTTATTTAATTGCCATTTTTCATTTATAAATGTCTATGTTACGTTCAAAATTCGCAATTGCCGAGTGATAGGAACCTTCGACCATTTCATTCATGTATATAATCATATTGTATATTGTAGACTCAGCAGTATTTGGCTTGTAATGCGGCAACTACGTATCCCAGCCCTTAGACAACGAAACCAGCTAAAACTTGTAATATGTCAACTCTGAGTGTGAGGGTACGTAGTTGAAGGCCATATCACCACTCATTCTCTTTTGAAACCCGCAAGCAGGAGCGCTGATTTGAAAATAAAAAAGGAACAAATCCCACTTCATATATGCCTTACTCCGTAGGATGTCCGAGATAGAACACATTACTGTAATTTTTTTTTTTTTGTACAAAGACGCGGACATATGTGACTTACCCACCCCACCTCTTTGACTTTTTATTCTAGTTCGAACCACCTGCCTCCAGCTACACTTTGCATATTTGTTTATGTGATTGCATGAAGTCCGAGGTGGACAAACTACAAGGTAATACGTGAGATGAACTACTGCTTGGCCGCATCATGGACGCTGCTGTCCTCATTATGGAATGTGCAGAGGCACTCAGACAAACAATACGACATTTTCTCCCGTGAGTGCACAGATGCATTGTAGCTGACGGTGGAATATTCGAACATTTATTGTCAACTGTACAACAGCTGTAGTGGGACGTGTACGATAATACGTAGAGGAGAAAAATACGTATTTTTGAAATGATGCTTTGTAAAACGCGTGTTGTGGTGTTTACTAACTGTTGCACACGTGATCATGTTGTGAAAAACGCGAAAATATGTTCAGTAACGCATAAAATAAATAACAATATGCATTAATGTGTTCTGTCTCGGAAAGCATTCGGAATAGGGTATATGTCTACACGAAGTGTTTTGCTTCAATTAATCGTTCCTGCTATATCCCTTTAACGCCCACTCTTCGCCTAATGATGGTGGACACTGACCATATGTACACACAAGTGATTTACTTAAGGCAACGGATTTTATAATGCAAAGTGATGGGTGCCCTGACGCTTATATTTACCCTCCAGTAAGAGCTCTTTAATCTGGTTTGCTTCACCGTTTACCGGAATTATCCTGCAGATAATTAGTTACTAATTGTATGCAGACAAGTTGCCTGTCCCCTTCAAACTGTAGATAGAAAGATCAGGATAAATTACTATCTAGGAAGGAACAAATGGAGTTATCTTCATCACATTTATTGAAGACTGAACACATAGAAATCACTGACAAAATTAGTATTCTCAGAAATAATATAGAGTTCAGATTTCCTTGTATTGGTACTGGACTTCCATTGCTTAACTCTATCCTGTTTAACACACTCGATCTATTAATACACCCAGAATGACTGATATCACCATTATACGAAATATCAGAAGAAATTACTACCCCAATAAGCAAGCGAAATATCAGTGCTAAAAGAATAGTGCTTATGATCTCAGCAGTTCATCGTTACGTCGCTACAATGTCAGAGCCTATGATATATCACCATAATTATAGAAATTCTGCAATGTAGACTGCTGCTTCTTGAAGAGATCGGCGCTAACAACTCTGCTGGAGCCTCTCAGTTCTCTGGAGTTCTACTGTAACATAAATACTGTAACATAAATACTTATTTTGTCTCCACTTCGCAATTTATTAGTCATGGCCAGAGAATAAGTGCCTGAGAAAACGGCCTGGTAGCACTCTTCGGAGATATGCCCCCAGGACCGAGGGACCCCCCACAGCATCCATCGAGTCACTATTTTACAGTGGGTGAACAGAAATATGGAAGCACCGCGAGAGAATAATGCTTGAAAATAAATGCCGATACTAGCCAAGCTTGCAGGGCGACTCTTGTATTTGACCACGAACGGCACCTCAGTACGTTGCAACTGTCAGTCGTGCTTAGAACAGTGTTCTGTGCAGTTGTAATTGCATTACGTCGGAACTAAATGAATTCGAACGTGCGACAATTTTTGGTGCTCGTATGGTGTGTGCTTCCGTAACCAAGGGAGCCAAAGCGTTTCATGTTTCAAGAGGCACCGTACCGAAGATTTATACCACATACGTGGAAAACGGGGAAACATCATCCGGTAAGCCAAAACGCGGACAAAAGTGCATGTTGAGTGATCGTGACAGTTGGTGATTGAAGAGGATTGTGACGGAAACTATGAGGAAGACGGTTCAAAAGTTACTGCAGAGCTGAAGGTCACGCTCGGGAATCCTATCAGCACCAAAAAAGCAAAAACCACTCATGCTTGTAACAGGAAAACGTGCTGCCGAAGCAAAGACTTGGACTTTGGAGCAATTGTAGGAGGTTTGTTGAGCGGATGAGCCTTGTCCACACTATTTACAATTTCTGGCAGAGTTCACGCCCGAGGAGTGAAACGTGGCAGAGGTTCGGTGACGATTTAGGCAGCTATATCGTGGTATTCCACGAGTCTCTTGGGTGCTCTGCAAAATCGCATTACAGCCACGGATTATTTGACAATTCTCGCTGATCAGGTCCATCGCATGGCACGATGTTTGTTCCTCAACGGCGATGCTGCGCTCCAAGACGATACGGCCCCTCTTCACACAAAATGGTTCAAATGGCTCTGAGCACTATGGGAGTTAACATCGCAGGCCATCAGCCCCCTAGAACTCAGAACTACTTAAACCTAACTAACCTAAGGACATCACACACATCCATGTCCGAGGCAGGATTCGAACCTGCGACCGTAGCGGTCGCGCGGTTCCAGACTGAAGCGCCTAGAACCACTCGGCCACCAGCGGCCTCTTCACACAACTCACATCGTTCAGGACTGGCTTTGTGACGACGAGAATGAATTGTTGCATATCCCCTGGCCACCACAGTCTACAGATCTCGACAGAGTCTCTGCGGTCTGCTTTGGAAACAAGGGTGCATGATCGCTACCCACTTGAATCATCATTACCTGAACTTTCATTATTTCGCAGGGATGGTGGTATAAGATTCCTTTCAAAACCACGAAGGACCCGTGTTTATCGGTTCCGAGACGACTAGGAGCTGTTTTGAATGTCATCGGTTTCCTATAGTTTATTAGGCACGTTAATGTGTTTTATTACTGGTGTTTCAATATTCTTGTCGATCTGCTGCTTCCAAGTCGATGTTAGATTGACAAAAAGACCGCAAAAATCAATTGAACTGTACCGCAACGTAGCCGTTACTTAATTAGCTGTGAACATTTGTAACTGGGCGAGTAATGCGACATTGCAGTAGTCGGCTCACATAGCTGTCGCGTCAGTGGGTATCGCGGCAGGCGGCTACTGAAGCACAGCGAACAGCGGGGAGCCGACACGTGATTCGCGTTCTGCTGTTTCAAAGGCGCGACACGTGCGCTGCGCTGCGCTTCGCCTCAACCAGGGCAGCCCGCGGGTGGGGGTGCGACACGGCTGAGCCGGTAAGCACTGCCGTCGCTCTCTGGCCCGTGAAACGGCCGGCATTCGGCGCGCCTTCTAAACAGCAGTTTTAGCGTACTCTAACGAGCAGCGATTGTACACGCCGTGCTTGCCCGAAGCTGCCTCCATGTATTGCAGTCCAACTGGGGAGAGGGTGTTATTGCCTCGGATACTACCAATTAACTGTAAATTTACTGTTGTTTCCATAAATCACTTCAAACCAGGCAGACATCGTGGTTAAATTCTCTGAGTTAGAATCAACTCGGAATATATATTAAAATACAGGGTCATTCAAAAAGAACTTTAGGAATTTAAAACTCTGCAACGACAAAAGGCAGAGCTAAGCACTATCTGTCGGCGAATTAAGGGAGCTATAAAGTTTCATTTAGTTGTACATTTGTTCGCTTGAGGCGCTGTTGACTAGGCGTCAGCGTCAGTTGATGCTAAGATGGCTTCATCACTGGCCTCCAAGAAGCCCTGATCTTACCCCCTGCGATTTTTTCTTATGGGGGTATGTTAAGGATATGGTGTTTCGGCCACCTCTCCCAGCCACCATTGATGATTTGAAACGAGAAATAACAGCAGCTATCCAAACTGTTACGCCTGATATGCTACAGAGAGTGTGGAACGAGTTGGAGTATCGGGTTGATATTGCTCGAGTGTCTGGAGGGGGCCATATTGAACATCTCTGAACTTGTTTTTGAGTGAAAGAAAAACCTTTTTAAATACTCTTTGTAATGATGTATAACAGAAGGTTATATTATGTTTCTTTCATTAAATACACATTTTTAAAGTTGTGGTATTCTTTTTGAATCACCCTGTATATTTGTCAGTAACGTATTACAGAATTTACACTACCTGGAAGCATTTCGAATGCTCATTCAGGGCACCTCTTATGTCAGAATTTTATGTGGTTGCTTAAAATCGCCGGCCGGTGTGTCCGAGCGGTTCTAGACGCTACAGTCTGGAACCGCGCGACCGCTACGGTCGCAGGTTCGAATCCGACCTCGGGAATGGATGTGTGTGATGTCCTTAGGTTAGTTAGGTTTAAGTAGTTCTAAGTTCTAGGGGACTGATGACCTCAGAAGTTAAGTCCCATAGCGCTCAGAGCCATTTGAACCATTTGCTGAAAATCAACAGATCACTTTTTAAAAATTAGCCTTGCTGACGAGTTTCGAGCGTAGCCCATCATCAGAACCTCTGGCAAATGAAACAATTTCCATGAAACTACAAGCACAACGTAACAGCATATCAAGAGTAAAAATGCTTAAAAATTAAGTTTACAGCTCATATGAAACGCTTTAATCATTTTTTATCGTTGTGTGGTGTGCGTACTGTAAGACCTTCAGTACAACACCGTCAGATTATTTGACTTGTCGCTCTAACGAAGTAGGCGAGTGTCAGCAATACGTCTCGTGGTCTTTTCGTGGCGTGTTTATCTTCTGCCGTTGGATCAGACGATAGAAATGCCACTTGCACGCTCAGAGTAGCAGATTGACGGTAACCAACTTCAAACAGAACTTGATTAATTTTCACACACACATTTATTAAAAATAATAACAAGCATAAAAATTACTTAACTTGGTTCTGGATGCTATTTACAATTGACAATCTGAAGTTCCTTTGGTATTGGAACGTCAATCGTATTCTCCCATATATCTCTGATACTTGACAAAAGTGTTTATACATTTATCTTCATGGCTATGTACAGGAATATGGTAATCTTATTGGGCGCAGACTGAAACTTGACTATAGACTGGTACAGACAAATGTAGAACTCGTACAGACTGGTGCAGACAAATGCAGACTGACTAATCAGAGGTCTGTACACTCGTTATAATACCTCGCGCGTTCATGTATCACTGCGCGAGTGTGATCCGCGAGAAGAAAAGGTTCTACGTCAGCAGCAATCTCATTGGTTGCGTTACATGTTAATACGCGGATCGGCAGAAGCAGAATTTGGTCCGCCATCTCGTAGTGCGGAGACGGACTAGCGCTGCGCCTGCGCTGTTGTGCTTAGCGGGGCGCGCTCTAGTGGGAAAGCTGTGAACGCGCTGACTACGCGGAACTATGTACACAACACGTTGTCTCAAAATTCACACGTTTATCTTTTCCACAGCGCAGTGGTCAAAATAAACGTGAAGTATTGCTGAAACTTTAAGGCTGAACGTTGTGATCAAGAAATGCGTTGCGATACCAATACATTGGTTTCTTTGTTAAATAATTCTATCTGAAACAGTCCATGTTTCTACCCTGAGGCGGCAGAGTGTGTGATCTATGGCAACCGTGGCACCTGTAATCATCCCATTACTTATACTCTGTGTTGTTAGGAGTGTTGTGTCGCTGCGTGATTATTCGGACAACAAACGTACGATCAGAGCCTCCGTATGGTTACTCTGATGGAACAGCGAATGTGACAGGTGGAAATCGTAGCGAATGTCGCTGTAAGTCGAAGTGATGTCTCTGGAATCTGGAACAAGTTTCTAACGACAGGACCAGTTGAGGATCGTCACGCAAGTGGCCACAGAAGGAAAGTGCGCAGAACTGGGAAGTGCGTATAATAGCAAGCATAAACCCTCAACACAATGCTACACGCCACGCCTATGGCGGCAGTTCCAAACAGCTTCAGGAGTGTAGCTGTCATCACAAATGATATGAAATATGCTCCATGAACAGAGATTACGTACCAGAAGACCTCTCAAGGCTCCTCCTCTAAATCTGGTTCTGAGAGGGGCTCATGTAGAGGGCGCACGAAACCACTCCTCGAAGGCTAATTAACAGTGGGACACAACATTCTTTTCTGATCAAATACGTACAGTCTCCACCCTGCGATTAATGATATTCGAGTGTGGAGGCAACGAGGACAACAGGTATACCCTAACCATATTGTAGACAGCCAACCTGATCAATGTGGTTCAGTCGTATTTTGGGGTAGAATCATGTTCGGCCGCAGGGCACACCTTGTCCCAGTACATGGAAGGATGGCTGGTGTGAAGTGTCGGGATGACATTCTTCCGCGCTTTGTGGCTCCATTTGGGGTACATACTGGAGCCAGATTCACGCTAATGGACGACAATGCACCTCTCCTCCCACCGCACATTCGTGCGAATACCTTCCTTGTGGAGCACAGAATCAGTCAGATGAAGGAGCCTGTGTGCATCTCATCTGCACTGAGAATGAGTGGGCCATGCTAAAACGAGTTATCTGCAATTGTCCTGCGCCAACAGAGACCTTACAGGGCATCACCAGGGTTGCTGTGGAGAAAGGGGACAATAACCCAGAGAGCTTATCAGGATAATTTGGTGAGGGGTGCGCATAACCGCACATCAAAGCGTTTCCGAATGCGAGGAGGACCAACTGGTTTATAAACAATGCGTTTTGCAAGAGGACAGTGAGAAGAAACTGGAAGTGTTTTGCAGTGGAATCTTGGGAAAAGTTTTGCTTTCTTTTTTTTATGTTTATGAAGTTGATTTCTCTTTATCTTCTTTATTTCTGTGTTCTTATGACGTACTTGTCAGAAAAAAAATTCAGTTTTGTTTCCTGTCATGTCCTGTAAAATTCAACATTTATTTTGACCACCGTACAAAGTTAGTTAAAGCTCTTTCCCGATACTGCTTTGTTGCTCCTAAATATTTTTATAAATCTTTTAAGTTTATATATTACATATTAACCTTGTTTGTGCAAAAGAGTTCAAGTTTCACTCTATGTCTTACACCCCTCCTCTAACACTGTTTCTGATGCACTATCGCGTCCTCCTATGCTAACACTGCAATAATTTCACTTTCATTCTATACCCAAGTAGTGTTTTACTTAAAAAATCACTCTATACTTTCATTATAGGTTTTACATTGTCAGCAATTTAACGACATTTTTGAAACAATATACTAACTAAAAATTTCACAAATTTTATAGTTAAGCAAATTTTATTTGTGTAGTCGCACCATAATTCAATAAATGTATTTCTCCCCACACCTAATGTCCCTTTCATCCCTCTCCGTGTTCTGGCTTATGTGAATTTCGTAAAGAACCATGAGTGATTTTCTCTTTGGTAAATAATGCTGTATGTTATTGGCTTTCTGTATGAATTACATTTGGTCTGTGACAGTCCCAATATGTCCCTCCCCCCTCCCCCATTTCTGTCATCCCTTCATCCTCTTCCATCATCCCTCAGATTAATCCTGCAGTTACTGATGTTTTGTGTTTATACACATTTCTTATTAATTTATACCTATTAATTTTGTAAGATGGCAAGAACTATGCCCCTTACATGAATTCATTAAAGATAACCTAACTCACGTTGAGCGAATTGTAGAGCTGAACAAAAAATAACTGTCAAGGCACAATGCATCTTGTAGAGGGTATAGTATGGACGTATTGGAATAATTAATGTAGGGTGATGGTTTTAAAGTAATTCACACGACCTGAAAACTTTGTGGAAACGAGTTGATTTACTGGACGCTAGTTTACCCCAGGGAAACATTTAGAGTTCACCGTGGTTGGCTGGGGAATGGTGAAGGGAAGCGACAATAGGCAGCTTAGGGCAGCTCTAGCTCTGAGAAAGCGGTAACGCGGCGCGGCCTCTAGCTGCCTTAAGATGAGTCACAGTGAGTGGGTGGTTGACCCCGACTCCATGTTGGTGTACCGGGAAACAGACGGAGAACTTGTATGCCTGTTGATAAATGTCCGTCGTCCCGTTTTCTGTGAAACATGGGACAAAGCCGTGCAAAGCTACGGTGGAGCGGTCCACAGAGGTCAAAATATGCGTGTTCGTGACTATAGGAACTTCACGCTGAATTAACGGTCCGCAGAGCCTGAAGTAAATGAGGTGAAGAGCGACAGCTTGAAATACGCCAGCCTCCGATGGGAACGTAGAACCGAGGAATTTGAAGTACTCTTCTGGGAGTCAGAATTCCGGAAAACTTGGTGTTTGTGCTGACACTAATCTTGATGGGTGGCCTGGGGGGAGCTAAACAGAAGATGTTGAGAGGAAGGGAAATTTTGTGGGAATTTGTTCACTTCCCAGAGCAGGCATTGGTCGGTGCTGGGAAGCGACGCATAATTAACGCGACTTGTGCTGCAATTGGCGTAAGTGATTTTGCTGGAGGGGAAACCGAGGCGAAGAGCGTACTGGCAGAAGTCTCAGTAGAAGTCTTCCGTTCCCAGCTTGCCGAGAGTGCGGACGTGGCGTTCTTTACTCAGCTTGCCTGAGAAAGAGTGAGCATCTCTGCAGTTTAGGACTTAGCAAATGGAACGATTGAGCTTGGAGATAGAAAGTTTTGGTTCAGCTATGTACTGAGCATGATGGCTAGGAGTGAATAGACGAGCGCAGCCTTGCAGCACCACGAGGTCGGCCGACGTCCACACAACGATGCCGCTCCGCCACGCTGTATTCGGTGATATTGCGCCCGCTCTGGCCACTGATTAATTTGTTGGATCACGTCCGCAAAGTTTCTGTGGTGTCACCGCCAGACGCCACACTTGCTGGGTGGTAGCCTTTAAATCGGCCGCGGTACGTTAGTATACGTCGGACCCGCGTGTCGCCACTATCAGTGATTGCAGACCGAGCGCCGCCACACGGCAGGTCTATAGACACTTCCTAGCACTCGCCCAGTTGTGCAGCCGACATTACTAGCGATGGTTCACTGACAAAATACGCTCTCATTTTCCGAGACGATAGTTAGCCTAGCCTTCAGCTACGTCATTTGCTACGACCTAGAAAGGCGCCATTACCAGTTACTATTGATGCTGTAAAACATGTACCGTCAAGAGCGATGTTCACCATTTATGGATTAAAGTTAACTATTCCACAGTTACGTCCTTTTTTTGCTAGTCTCATTCCTTGACCTGTTCCAGACCTCACGCCAGCCTGCGTGAGCTAAAACGCGTGCCTTTCGGCTTTCTCTCATACTGGGTTGGCTGTCTTGCCAATCCACAACAGTTTCCACGAGGGTTTCATGGGCCGTGTACTGTAGAATTCTTCTCGCACTTCGCATTACGCCTGGGTCAGTCGACAGGAATTACTTTTGAGTTATCGAGCTTCACGCAAACTCAGTTTATTACTATTGCCTGGTAGGAGAGTCATGTATTGTGATGACTGAAGGTCGTGAGTTAAAATAAATTGTTGACAATCGACTGCATCTGTTTTCAATCAAGTAGTTGAAATCCCAAGTCACATTCTTAATTAATTTTATGTTCAACATTTTCATCTGGTGTTCAATAGCTGCATATAACATCAATGTGCACCCCTTCTTAATTAAAGGTGATCAATTCTGAATCAATTAATGTCAACACTGCCACTGCAGTTCAATCAGGAGTCACAGGGCCTTATTACTTTCTTTGCGTTATCCGATATTGCGGCAGTTTTGCACTCTCTGTTGATCTGTTAGTCAATTAGCTGGGGTGAACACACGCCAAAACCAGATAAGCGATGGGCGGGGTGTTACAATTTATCCTTGTACTTTTGATATACGCTTTTTGCGCCTCTGTAACTAGACAACTATGCCAGCCAGTAGCATGTATTGGTATTAGTTTTTCAAATGACAGCTTTCCATCAGTTGAACACCGGTGTCGAGAATGTAATTATGTGACAAAAACCTATCTGTTAAGACATTTTACATGATATGTAAACTTAATTATGAATGATTTTCAAATATTGTTTCTACGTTAGAGTTTTTGAGTTGGAAATGTTTTCACACATTGAACTGTGAAGTCATAAACGTAACTTAACGAAATGCTATTACGGCCGCTTGTCGAACAGACACCAACAAACATCTGAAATAAACTTTATAGGAAATTTGATAGTAAAAGTTCTTAGTTGTATTCTCTTCTTAGTGGGAAGCTTTACCTATTCTTTCTAATGCGATAGTCGTCCTGAATACAGCCGCCGTAGAAGTTGCTAATTACTGACCGGGTCGCCCAATGAAAGAAACTCATATCTCCATTCGGCGAGATGAACTGTCTGTCAAATAAATAGACTGGCATTGTAATTCACGGGTGTTCACCCGTCCGTATCTCCTCCGCTTACATACTTTCGTACCGCGTCACGTGCCCGCAACCTCACCAGGCGGTATCCAACTTCGCGGTGGGCTGTTTTATAACGTTTTGGATTATCAATGTATATGTGGGCGTTTTGTAATATCGTAAGATAATAGTAATAGTCAAATTTTCCGGAACTGTTGATTTTTTCCGACTAATGTTATCGCTGTCAGGCTCAGCAATATCTGGCTTATAGGTTCTGAAGAAACGCACAACTGTCCCGCAAAGGGTCGACAAGGGCGGTCGAAACGCTCCCTTATTAAAAACTCGCGTGACGTCATACGACTGCGTCCGAGGCCCACGAGAAGGCAGGCCGTAGTGAGTACGTCACAGCACGTGACACTGCTGGTCTTAACGAGTACCAGCAGCCGTCTCCGGCTGGGAGCGAGTAAGTAGCTCAGACGAGTTTCATAATTCTTGACTGTGCGATTCAATGCATGCAAGCTCTCGATGCCACACGACATAGCTTTAGTGGGTTTCTTTAAAATTACATATTGATTTCCCTTGGGAATCGAGCGTTCGTGAAGTGTAGCGGACAGGCCGACTAGTGTGATGTCACAAATTTGTTGCAGGGCCCGTATTTCACGAGAGCCCCGTCCGCGCTGAAGTATGCAGTCAGTTACCACAGCCTCTGCGTGCTCCTGACCGACATCGAAGCCACAACCTCCTCCGAAGAGCTTCTGTGAAGTTTGGAAGGTAGGAGACGAGGTACTAGCAGAACTCAAGCTCTGGGGACGGGTCGTGAGTCGTGGTTGGGTAGCTGAGTTGGTAGAGCACTTGCCCGCGAAAGGAAGACATCCCGAGTCCGAGTCTCGGTCCGGCACACAGTTTTAATCTGCCAGGAAGTTCCATATCAGCGCACACTCCGCTGCAGAGTGAAAATCTCATTCCTCCGAAGAATTTCTCTGACGACAGAGATAGAACACGGTGTTATCTAACAGATGCCAAAAAACTACGACATGATAGTCTGGAGAATTTCAGTAACTTCAATTCAGCACATTATAGTAAGGCACCATAAGTTTGTAAATGTCTCGCCTGAAAATATAAAGTTGTAAGGTGGCTATAATTTCGCACCTTACGAGAACCCATCCACATACTTTGCCGTGATCTACAAACACAATTAGGTATCAGGTGATAGGTCGTACATCGTATATATAAAAATATGAAGGAAACTGATATTGTCACGTACGCCTTGTAAATAATTCTTAACGTTTATTGCATTAAAGGTGATGGTATGTCTTTATTGTCAGAACGGTGTAATGAATGATAGAGGTTGGAACGACAGTGGAAATGAAACGGCAGGCGGAACTCAAGCCCTGGTTGGGAGGCCCGCACAGGTGTAATGGCTCAACTCAACACAGGAAGTGCCGAGACGGACAGTCTGGACGCCTGAGCGCGAAGACTCAATACAGGGGCGACCAGCCGCTATCGGCCGCTATTGTTCAAAATGGTTCAAATGGCTCTGAGCACTATGGGACTTAACATCTTAGGTCATCAGTCCCCTAGAACTTAGAACTACTTAAACCTAACTAACCTAAGGACATCACACACATCCATGCCCGAGGCAGGATTCGAACCTGCGACCGTAGCAGTCTCGCGGTTCCGGACTGCAGCCGCTATTGTAGTAGGGCCGGAAGTATAACCGGATAATACTTCCGAAATCTGCAAATCTTGGATGCAGGTGAGAGGAACGAAGAAGCGGCACCTCGGAAACCACGCAGGCTGGGTTATTTCCAAGGATTTTTACTCAGAAGCGTACCATTGTACGGGTATAGGTTTTTCCTGTCAAACTTTCCGCGCTGGATGACAAAAGACTAAAATATGGATGGTCGGCGATCGGAGGAATCTGTAGGGACGGAGAATATTCCGTGGTTTCGGGAATATGATTCGTTTTTTTTTCGGAATTACGATGGTGAGGAGCTGAGCCTTGCTGAGGAGGCTAGCGGTGGAGAGACGAGCTCTTCCGTTGGAAGCACCCGTGTTTGACGGCCGTTCGATATCAGCTTTGTTGGTACAGACGGACTTGCTGACTTCGCTCTCAGGAGAGTTTATAGTTAGGACAGTTAGGCACTGTACTGTTGCGAACCTATACGATTCTGGACTTCACCTCCAGGTTGGAAGTCGTCGTTGAGTACGCAGTGTTCTGTAATTGAGAGCACTTCCTCTGCCTATACTTACGTTGAGACATCTGAAATCCATCCTTGTGGCTGGGAGTTCGCGTTTCTCGTCTAAAGAACACAGAGAGGAGAAGACAGTATTAGAGTATATTAGTCGGAGGACCGTCCTCTGCCGTCCTAGTGTTTGAAAGAGTTTATTTGTGGCTGGAGTTCTTCCATCGTCGCAGACGAGTACGAGAACCATCACTTCGACTCGCCAGATGCAGTACATACGGTGACAGCTCAAGTTGCTTCGGCTTATTAGGGCTATAAAAGCTAAACAGCTGTGATCACGTTAGTTTATTTCCACTGAGGTTCCACACCACCGTAGATCATCTTTGAAAGTAGTGTCTTCTAGAGTTTTGTACGTAGATGATGTCACTCATTTCGCGTTATTGATATTAGACCGAGCAGTCGTAATAAGGGGCAGAGTTGGGCAACTGATTAGTAATTTTACTTAGTAAATGTAAACTTTGTAATCATCATCATCATCAGTTATCTGCTATATTAGCAGGTCCTTTGCCTCTCCATTTTCTGCGATCCATTGCTTCCTTCTTAAGGCTGCTGTATGTTGTACCGTCCATCATGTCATCCAGTATCTGGAATCTCTTCCTTCCTCGCTTCCTTTTTCCTTCTACATAACCTTCTAAAACTGTTTTTATCAGTCCGTCATTCTTTCTTAATATATGCCCAATCCAATTTCTTTTTCCTCTCTTTATTACATCTAGTAACTGTCTTTTCTCTCCCACTCTTCTCAGTACCTCTTCATTTTTTACTCTGTCCATCCAACTTATTCTTTCCATCTTCCGCCATGTCCAGATCTCAAAAGCCTCCAGCCTTTCTCTGTCTTTTTTCCTCATAGTCCACGTTTCAGCGCCATATAGAAGAACACTCCATACAAGACATTTTATGAGTCTCTTTCTGAGTTCTCTGTCCAGACCGATGCAGAAGATTCTCCTTTTTTTTATAAAACGCCTCTTTTGCCATTGCTATGCTTGTTTTAATTTCTGTGGTGCACTTCCAGTCGGTGTCTATCCTGCTTCCAAGATATTTAAAACTTTGCACCTGTTCTAGTGTTTGTCCATACAGCACAATTTTTATTTCCTTATTTCCTCCTATTCCCAATACTTTTGTTTTATTTGTGTTAATTTTCATTCCATACTTTTTTTCGTTAGTTGCAATGGTGTCCACCAAATCCTGTAATTCTTTTTCCCCTGTGGCTAGAAGGACCATGTCATCAGCAAATCTCAAGCACCCTACTCTTCTTCCTCCAATTTCTACTCCTTTGTCATCTAATGAGCATTGGTCAATCATATTTTCCAAGTACAGGTTGAAAAGAGTAGGTGATAAACAGCATCCTTGTCTTACTCCTTTCCCTAGTCTGATCCAGTTTGTACTTTCTCCTCTCACTTTAACTGAAACTTTTTGATTAAGGTATAATGAGTTTATAAGTCCTCTGGTTTTCCAGTCCACTCTCTTTTCCCTCATAATAGTCGCCAGCTTCTCCCAAACCACATTGTCAAATGCCTTTTCTAAATCGATGAAGCACATATATAGGTCTCTTCCTTTTTCAATAAACCTTTCTCCCAAGATTCGTAGGAGCCCTATTGCATCTCTGGTGCCAGTATTCCGTCTAAAGCTAAACTGCTCCTCGCCGAGATTCTCCTCTATTACTTTTTCAAGTCTTTTATTAATTATTCTTAACATCACGTGGGCTGCATGTGAAATGAGGCTGATTGTCCTGTGCTCGCTGCATTTCTTGGTTCCTTGTTTTTTCGGTAATGGAATCATTACTGTTGTCAAAAAGTCCTCAGGCCATTCACCACTGTCATATATTTTATTACATAATCTCAATATTTCTTTTATTCCATTGTGGTTCAAGCATTTTAGTATTTCTCCCGGTATTGTATCTGTACCTACTGCTTTGCCATTTTTCATTGCAGCAATGGCAGCCTTTACTTCTTCCATTATGATGGTCGGTCCTTTCTCTTCATCACTTACACTGTTGTGTGATTCAAGCTCCAGAGTTTCTGGTTTGCTATTTGTGTCATATAGCTCTTTTATATATTCTTCCCATCTCTGGAGGACATCGTCACGATCTTTGTACACTACCTCTTCGTCTTTACTCAAAATTTCCATAGTAGCACTTCCTGCTCTGTTTTGTTCCCATGTCATAGTCTTTACTCTGTTGTATAGTAAGTCGTATCTTCCCTTCCTGTCCAGTTCTTTAATTTCATCACATTCCTCTTTTAGGCATTTTTTCCTAGCCTGCTCTGTTTCTCTTCGCAGTTCGTTATTTAACCTTCGGTATATCTTTCTTGCATCTTCAGTATTCTTGTTTTTCAATTTTCTTCTCTCCTCCATCTTGGAAATCATTTCTTGTGTGACCCATGGTAATATAAAAGGTTTTTAAAATCTACAATAAATATATAAGCAGGAACAACGTTTATCATTTAGTAGGATTAGTTGCCTTCGTCATTCATTTATGTTTAGACTGTAATTTATAGAATTAAGAGATCCTAAGATCTGCTTCCGGGGGTAGTCAGGCAGGGCCAAATCTTGATTTTAGCGTTTATTATTCTCCGTTGCGCACATTCATTTTACTCCCGCCTGGAGTAGCATCTTGGAATATGTCACCACCATGCGAGTTTCATGTACGGTTCGGTGAAATAAAAGCGCCTAACATCCGTCGTTACTGTCAGTTGGTAGTAAGTTCCTTGCTTGCTAATGGGGTATGCATGATACAGTGCGTTATATGCAAGTTTATTTTTGTTACTTGAAGCGTATTTTGACTGCTTTCTCATAAACGTGCGCTACAAGATAACGGAAGAGAACGAAAAACAACCGCTTGTACTATTTGATAGCCGATAATTCGACCACGTTAGTAACAGATGTGTCGCCTTATCCGCTACCGAAAAAACTAGCCACGTCCTTTCTGAACCACTTCTGGAACATAACCGAAGAGATGGAATTAAAATTCAGGGCGAAAACATGCCAATGATAAGGTTCGTTAATGATATTTTAGTCCTATACGAATGTGAGAAACAATTAGAAGTACTCTTGCGTGGGGTGACCAGTCGAGCGAGCACAGAATATACAGGGTGATCAAAAAGGCAGTATAAATTTGAAAACTTAATAAACCACGGAATATTGCAGATAGAGAGGTAAAAAATGACACACATGCTTGGAATGACATGGGGTTTTATTAGAACAAAAAAAGTTCACAAAATGTCCGACAGATGGTACTGGACAGCAAAACGTCAGTGACTGCGCGTGACAATCGTGTATAAAAGGACCTGTAATCAGAGAGAGAATCAGACGTGCCAGCAGTCGCAGCATGTTGACGTTACCTGAAAAGGCGCTTTTAGTGAAGCTGTATTATCAGAATGGGGAATGTGCTAGTTCAGCGTTACGATCCTGTCGTCATAGGAAGGGGATTCGAAAGGGTAAAGGTCCGTTGACAAATGCAGCTGTGGCGAGAATGATTTCGAAGTTCGAAGCCACGGGTTGTTTAGACAATAGACCCCGTAGTGGCCGACCGAGCACAAGACGTAATACTGTTGAGACAGTTCAGGAAGAAATGGAGACTGTAGCGGGTTCGTCTATGCACGGGGAAGTCAGCGCTCGTGCAGTCGCACATCGCACCGGCATTCCATACACTACTGTTTGGTTGGCACTTAAGCGTACCCTCCGATGCTATCCGTACAAAATCCATCGGCATCATGAACTGTTATCTGGCAATTTAGTGAAGCGGAGGGCATTTGCGGTGTGGGCGTCTTAAAAGATGGCGGAAGATGACGATTGGTTGAGTAACGTGTTGTGGACCGACGAAGCTCATTTCACGCTCCGAGGGCCTGTCAACGCCCACATCTGCAGAATTTGGGCTACCGAGAATCCTAGAACTGTTGTGGAAACTCCATTGCACGACGAGAAAGTCACGGTATGGGATGGATTTACCACATCTACCATTATCGGGCCTTTTTTCTTCGAGGAAATGCATGATTCTGGTTTTGTAACTGCTAACGTAATGAGTGAGAGGTACGCCGATATGTTACAGAATCGCATCATCCTCAGCCTGGCTGATAAACACCTGCTGGAACGTACGATGTTTATGCAGGATGGCGCTCCACCCCATATTGGTAGACGCGTGAAAGATCTCTTGCGCGTGTCGTTTGGTGATGATCGTGTGCTCAGTCACCCCTTTCGTCATGCTTGGCCTCCCAGGTCCCCAGATCTCAGTCCGTGCGATTATTGGCTTTGGGTTTACCTGAAGTTGCAAGTTATCGTGATCGACCGACATCTCTAGGGATGGTGAAAGACAACATCCGACGCCAATGCCTCACCATAATTCCGGACATGCTTTACAGTGCTGTTCACAACATTATTCCTCGACTACAGCTATTGTTGAAGAATGATGGTGGACATATTGAGCATTTCCTGTAAAGAACATCATCTTTGCTTTGTCTTACTTTGTTATGCTAATTATTGCTATTCTGATCAGATGAAGCGCCATTTGTCGGACATTTTTTGAACTTTTGTATTTTTTTGGTTATAATAAAACCCCATATCATTCCAAGCATGTGTGTCAATTTGTACCTCTCTATCTACATTATTCCGTGATTTATTCAGTTTTCAAATTTATACTGACTTTTTGATTAACCGGTAGATTAAGAATAAAGCAAACTAAGTAAAAAAAAAAATATGGAAGTGGCAGAATTGAGATCGTCGACAAACTTAGTATGAAAACTGGTGACGATGTAGTAAATAAAACGAAGGAAATCTGCTACATTGGAACGAAAATAACGTATGACGGACGAGATAAAGAGATATAAAATGCAGAATAGGGCTGACAACGATAGGCTTCCACACCAGCAGAAGTCTATTAGCAACAGACATAGGACGTAACTTTTAGAACACACTTCTAACCATGGAAAATCCAGGATGGAACGTAACAATATAATGAAAAGGATAGTTGCTGCTCACCATATAGAGGAGATGCTGATTCGCAGAATGGCACCACAAAAAGACGTCAGAAAGTTAGCTTTCGGCCAACAAGGCCTTTGTAGAAAGTAGACAACATACACACACGCAAATGCAGTTCACACTCAATGTGAGACAGGGTGATTGGACACATATTAAGACATCAGGACACAACTTCCATGTTGTACTGTATTGTATGGAACTGGGGACCTAGAAATGACGGAGAGACCTCGTTCCATCAATTGCCCTCAGTGGTACACAACCCCACAACAGGCTACAGCAGTCCACTCGCTCCACTGCCACCCCACACCGAACCCAGGGTGATTGTGCGGTTCGGCTCCCAGTGGAACGTCTCACACCAGACGAGTGTAACCCCTATGTTTGCGTGATATAGCAATTATGGTGTACGCGTACGCGGAGAAAGTGTGTGCGCAGCAATCGTCGACACAGTGTAACTGAGGCGGAATAAGGGGAACCAGCCCGCATTCGCCGAGGCAGATGGAAAACTGCCTTAAATACCATCCACAGAGTGGCCGGCACACCGGAACTCGACACTAATCCGCCGGGCGGATTCGTGCCGGGGACCGGAACGCCTTCCCGCCCGGAAAGCAGTGCATGAAACCGCACGTCTAACCGGGCGGGCAACTTAATGTTACTAGAGGGAGCCGTAGACGCCAAAAGTTTGATGGGAAGAAGGAAATAGAATGTATACAAGAAATAATTGAGTACTTTGGACAATGGGTACAGAGATTGTCTCAAGAGAGAAAACTGTGTTGCGCTGCATCAAACCAATCTACTTTAGTGCTTGCGTAGATGTTCATGCTCCACTGCTCCACTCTAAAGTAACCAGTTCGAATCCCGGCGACGAAATCAGTTATCGCACCAGTGATCTGGGCTGAATTACATCCTATTACCGAGCGAGTTGGCGCAGTGGTCACTACACAGAACTCTCATCCGGGAGGATGACGATTCAATTCTACATCCACCCATCCTGTTTTAGATTTTCCTTGATTTCCCTAAATCTCTCCAGGCAAATGCCAGGATCGTTCCTTGTAAAGGACACAGCCGATTTTCTTCCCCCACCTCCCCTCATTCGAGCTTTTGTTCCATCTCTAACGATGAGATGGTTGTCGACGGGAAGCTGAAATCTAAATCCCTTCCTTTTTTTCTCCCAAACTTCCCCGTAGCATGATATGGAGCGAAGGCATGTGATGTTGTAGAAGTTGAACAGTCTGCCGGATAGGGATCTTATGCTCGATGGTTCGTTTTGTTGTATTCGAGATGTGCAGTCTATGTGCAAGCACCAGGTCTGAGAGTCTCCATTCTGTTGTAATGCTACGCTGGCTGAGCTAGAATAAGGAAGGAAATTCTAACCCGAGAACTAAGAGATGCTCGGAAATGACTATTTAATGTACAAACTTGTCCCAGTTCTCATTTTTGTGATGTCCATGTTCGTGAAAGACAGCTTCTTGCGAAGAATTTAAAACATATAGATTTTTGTTTTGTTTTTATTCAGTCATACAAGTGATACAAACTGAGGAATACTTCATAAAAACTGCGACAAGTCTCCATACATCCTTACACACGCTGTTTGTGAGTGACGTGTTTACAATTCAGCAGCGTTCATTGTGTTCGTTAAGCACACCGCATAATGTGAGAATGTGAGCTGCTGAGCAGGTTCTCACTTCAAGTGCAGTTTACAGCTCCTCATATCAGTTCCTGGTGGTGGTGTTACGACCTAGAGTGAAACATATTACCTGGATATTAGACAACGCACGCTGTCTACAAGGGAATTTCTGTTGGCCTGACATACGCCGAATCTGCAGTTTCCGCAGTTCAGTTTACGGCGTGAGGAAAACAAAATTGGCTCGGAAAATATTTACAGTGCCACTGGCAAGGGTCTGACACTTTAATGAACGTCACAGAAGGTGACGTCGACGCAGCACTGTCCTCAATTTATCAAACAGCGAGGTCTGGTCGCAGCTCTGCCTGAGCGACAGCAGTAACGACATTTTCAGTGTTCTGTTTTAGCTCTGTTCCTTTGTGTGACGATTGTTTTAGTACACGTGACCCTTCAGTTTTCCGCACAGGTAAAAATCATAGGCAGTAGTGGTGGCCAAGAGATTGCACTGCCTCTGCTGGCTGTTTTCTCGACAAGCATCACGCACCCATGAAAAGGTCAAGGTAACGTGTGCTGTTGCTCCGTCTTGCTGAAAATTACCATAGAGTTCTTCCTTTTCTGTGAGTTGATCCACATGTGAGTCAAACACATACTGGATATACCAGTTAATAATAATTTCTTTAAAGAATCTTATGATGCACGCATGAGACATAGTGTACGAAGCGCCAGTCTAGAGATTATACATGTCTTTAACTGATGGGGATTTTCTGACGCGTAATGGCCCATGCCCCGAGAGAAACCAGACCTCTTCTGTAGATACAAAAACCTTTGGAGTCAAACGATCTGATTCCATTTCACTTAGAAAGCACCTACAGAACCGATTGGTGAATGCAAATCACAAGTTCCAACATTTTCTATTATGGCAGTTCTTCCGTTCCTTAATGTCAATTCCGCTTCAGTCTTATAACTACTTTCCGAGTCATTTTTCTATTTTACCCATCCCGTATGAACATATTTAGAAAAAATAAAACCTATTTCCATCAATGGATAACGGAATGTAATCGAATGAAATCGGGTGATACTGAGGGAATTAGATGTTCAAATGTGTGTGAAATCTTATGGGACTTAACTGCTAAGGTCATCAGTCCCTAAGCTTACACACTACTTAACCTAAATTGTCCTAAGGACAAACACACACGCCGATAGCCGAGGGAAAACTCGAACCTCCGCCGGGACCAGCCGCTCAGTCCATGACTGCAGCGCCCCAGACCGCTCGGCTAATCCCACGCGGCTGAGGGAATTAGATTAGGAAATGAGACGCTTAAAGTAGTAAATGAGTTTTGCTATTTGGGGAGCAAAATAACTGATGATGGTCGAAGTAGAGAAGATATAAAATGTAGACTGGCAATGGCAAGGAAAGCGCTTCTGAAGAAGAGAAATTTCTTAACATGGAGTATAGATTTAAGTGTCAGGAAGTCGTTTCTGAAAATATTTGTATGGAGTGTAGTCATGTATGGAAGTGAAACATGGACGATAAATAGTTTGGTCAAGAAGAGAATAGAAGCTTTCGAAATGTGGTGCTACAGAAGAATGCTGAAGATTAGATGGGTAGATCACATAACTAATGAGGACGTATTGAACAGAATTGGGGAGAAGAAAAATTTGTGGCACAACTTGACTAGGAGAAGGGATCGGTTGGTAGGACATATTCTGAGGATCACGGGATCACCAATTTAGTATTGGAGGGAAGAGCTGAGGGTAAATCAGGAGATGAATACACTGAACATATTCAGAAGGATGTAGGTTGCAGTAGGTTCGGGGAGATGATAAAGCTTGCACAGGATCGAGTAGCATGGAGAGCTGCATCAAACCAGTCTCTGGCCTGAAGACCACAACAACAACATTTCATCAGTTTAGGAAAGTCAGCATACCTTCAGAAGCGAGACTTTTCTTTGCGAAAATATGAACAACGTTTGTTAACAATATTTTCGAAATAATGTCTCAAAATATACGAGGTTCAATACCAAAGGCACAAGGGGCTTACGTTTTGCGTGAAACTGAACGTAGATCTCTGAAGTAATAATCTTGAGTCAATACCGATAAATGGTTGGCTTATAAATATTTACAAGTTGAGTTTTCATTTGTAAATGTAATCAAAGAATCCAGAGTACTGACAATCCGCATTGGTATTTCTTGCCTGTACAGAGCCTTCAACTTCATCACCACCATTAGTTTTTTTTACATATACTGCTTAGTAACGGCCTCCTTCAAACTTCCCCTTGCGTTACGCCCTCCAGCTTTAAGAATCCACGCTGCTTCTGGTAGTTTCCTGATGTCATCCATTCACCCACCTTCCATTAAGTCGTCGCCTCGGTCTTTCTTGTCTTTTGGAATCCCGCAGAGAACTTCCTCGGCTCTTCCACAGTTTCTTCGTCAACTTACACGTTGCAGCCGCCTGTATATCCTTTTCATTAAAGTCGTAATTTCATCTTCCACTCCAGTTTGTTCCGTGATCTATTTATTTGTTATCCTGTCTCTCCTAACGCAGCTCATCTCTGAACAATCCTGCTTATTGAATGGTTTCCGCACTGAAAATCTATCACTACCGTAAGTCAGAACCGATAATCGGCAATGATAGAAAACTTTCTGTTTCAGACATACCCCGAACTTCGTATCTAAAACTACGAGCAAACTGGTAAATATATTTTGTTTTTAGTATTTTATGTTGTCATCAACTTCAGTGTGATAATTCGAATCTAAATTTACCTTATTTGGTATAAAATTGGTATAAACGTTACAGATAGTTCCATTATTTACAAAAAGAATCCATGCAGTGATTTTTGTTAAATTTATTTCACCTTAGAGGTTTCACTGTGCTTATTTGATTCACATTGAAAATATGTATTTGTTCCAAGAACGCGAAATACTGTTTAAACGGGAGGCAGATGAACTATTGTGAAATTTGATGTTTTTTTTTAACATCATGTATCATACAACAAATTGACTTACCATTTTATGGCCAGCCGGTGTGACCCAGCGGTTCTAAGCGCTTCAGTCTGGAACCGCGCGGCCGCTACGGCCGCAGGTTCGAATCCTGCCTCTGATGGTGTGGAGAGGCATCAGTGTTGACAGCCATCCTAGCAGTTCATCGAACAGATCCTGCTGGGCCACGTGGTGGCTGTTGTCAGGCCCTATGTAGCAGGTTACACCGGAGATGTCTTGTGTTACCTGGACATGAATGTAATGGAATGGCCAGCAAAGAGTCCGCATTTAAACCTAATCGAGTATGTGTGGGACATGCTTGACAGACGTTTTCGCTCGTCCTGTTCATCACATACTCTCCAATAACTCACAATGCCTTTCACTGAAGAATGGGAACAAACACTCTTCTCTACAACTTCCTACATAACGGTAAGGAGAGGTAGACTATGGAGGTGTGTGGCAACTGTCGTTATAGAAAAGTAGGAGAGGAGCAGAAATGATGAGCGAACACGCAAATACAGCAAACAAAAGCTTTACGTAACAGGTAGCTATGTCCGAGTGTAAAAAGACTCATTACAAATAACGCAGCAAGAAATAAAGTCCACCTAATACAATAGCAAGAAGGTAGTCGGAACCAACACTATTCGGCATCTACACAGTGTCATGTGGCGAAGTGGCTCCAAGTGCGAGTGGACTGTGTGGCTGCCGCTGGCCGTCGTATATTCCTTCGGCAGAGGGCGCTCGTGGTATTGAGGTGCTAGAGGTGTGGCTCAGTGGGCATCCTTCATTGGGTCCACTTGATCCCACACGACCAGTATGGGCGTCTGACGGAAACTTTGCATTCTACTGCCAATTTCGAGATGCTGGTAGTGTGGTGCGGACACCACAGATACCACAGGGTGACCTCCGCGGACTTATATTGAACATGATGCGTAGGTGTCTGGCGGTGATAAACTCTCACAGTGGACAGATGCGTTACCGAAGCTCTCATAGTCCAATGGAAAGCACCCAGGATGAATGATTGTTTCTACTTTGTTTCCGACGCCTGTCAGATATTTCAGTTCTTTTCGTGTAAAGACTTGAGGACATAATGATGTTTTGTTATGTACATAATTTGTTAAAGGTTAAAGTATAAATTGGTAACATACCCGATCCTCAGTTATTGCTTAACAGAGTATAGCAATTCAAAAGCATTGTATTTCGGAGCCCAGTGCACATTTTTGAGCACTGGCCTGTACAGCATACAACCTGTGGTGTGCGTACTGTAAGACCTTCGGTACACACACCATCAGATTATTTAACTTGTCGCTCTAACGAAGTAGGCGAGTGTCAGCAATATGTCTCGTGGTCTTATCGTGGCGTGTTTATCTTCTGCCGTTAGGTCAGACGATAGAAATGCCACTTGTACGCTTAGAGTAGCAGATTGACGGTGACCAACTTTAAACAGAACTTGATTAATTTTCACACTCATTTATTAAAATAATAACAAGCATAAAATTACTTAACTTGATTCTGAATGCTATTTACAACTGACAATCTGAAGTTCCTTTGGTCTTGGTACGTTAATCTTATTCTCACATATCTCTGATACTTGACAAAGTGTCTATACATTTATCTTCATGGCTATGTACAGGAAAATGATAATCTTCTTAGGTGCTGACTGAAACTTGACTACAGACTGGTGCAGACAAATGCAGACTGACTAATCGGAGGTCTGTACACTCGTTATAATACCTCGCGCGTTCATGTATCACTGCGCGAGTGTGATCCGCAAGGAGAAAAGGTTCTACGTTAGCAGCGATCTCATTGGCTGCGTTACATATTAATATGCGGATCGGCGGAAGCAGAATTTGTTCCGTCTCGTAGTGCGGAGATGGACGAGCGCTGCGCCTGCGCTGTTGTGCTTAGCGGGGCGCGCTCTAGCGGGAAAGTTGTGTACGCGCTGACTACGCGGAACTATGTACACAACACGACCCATTAGTGCTCCCATGTTGACCCAATAACATCGCCAATTATCATCGCAGTGGGCAAATGATCATGGAGATTGGACTGTGGATTAATGGATTGGTTTGATTGGTTTCTTGTCACATCAGATCGATGGTCGTGTCCGGATAACCTGTCACCCAGGTGAATGGCTGCCTGGAGACATACATCGTGTCACGTGTAAAGACCAGTGGGGACAGTATTATGTTATGGGGAGCACTCACCTGAGCTACCGTGGGACCTGTAGTAGCAATCGAAGGCACTAGAGGTACCTTATTGTTTCCATATCTTCCCCGATGGCGATGGCTACTTCAGGACAATTGTTCGTGTCACAAGACCGGGATCGTGCAACAGTGGTTTCAGAAGCATGATAGTGATGCTTTGGCCACAAAATTCATCTGCCCTGAACCCAGGGATGCTACCTGCTCCCATCTTAGCACGCACGAACCATCGACTCAAAGTTTACGTTAACTCTGTATTCTGTGCGCAGACATTTCGTGCCACATATCTCGTAAAACCTACCAATGACTCGCTGAATCCATGCCTCACAGAATCGCTACAGCATTACGTTTAGAGCTGGGACAAGACGCTCCTAAGCAGATGGGGCGTAATGTCTTTGTTCATCTTTGTAAATGTAAATGTGGATGTAGGCGATATTGTAGCCAAGACAGCGAGAGAATAGACGGACTTTTGGCTACGCCACTGCACCTCATACACAACAGACAATGAATGAGCACGACAATGGCCTGGGAAACGGCGTTAAAGCGGTGGGACAGGTGCAGCCGCTTCGTTAATGGCATCGGCTCGGCAACGCTTTGCATCCACAGGCCGCAGGTCTGTGATGCGGTCCAATTTATCTGTCTGTCGGCGCGGCTTGGCGCGCTCTGGCTGCGCGTTCTGTGGCAATATATCAGCGCCAGCTGCCAGCACCCTGCTGCAGACACAAATCCCGGCCGGGCCCCTTCTGCGGCTTGCTGCCTGGAGTTCAGGCTCAATTTGCGGCAGAGGCCCACCGTCTACGAGCCCCTTGAGATGGTCATCACTGCCGGCGAACTGCTGGCGGAGACCTACTGTTGTCTGGAGTAGTTAGCTAACTGTTTCCACGTAACCCGTTTCGGCGTTGAGTTGTACAAGTACCGCATGCTACTGTAGGCTATCGCAAGCAAGTGTTGACTGTGGTAGTTTTGTTAGTAGCTTTGGTCCATTAAGATTGGAACCGCATTACCTGTAAGTTAGGTGTGTAGCATACCTATCTGGCGTTACTTCATTCTGATCGTTTAGTTTGCGTACGCTATCAGTGTCTTACTTGATTCCCCTAGAAGCCAGAAGCGGTGAACCGTCTAGAAACAGAGAGGATATGTAAATGACTGCGTAACCTTCGTAACATTTTTGTTCTACATAGTTATCCAACTGTAGGCTACTTAAAAATAAACAATATTTATAGCAAAACTGAAATTTTCAATGTTTAATCCAATTTTTATTCGAAAATTGTACGATTTTAAGGTGAAACAGAGGGATATTGTAGTAAAAATAAAAAAAAATAAAAAATACTGATTTATAATATAGATCTAGAGAATTCAGTTTCCTCAAAAAATGGTAAAATTGAATAAAAGCAGCAAACCAAAAACATATCAAAGATCGCTTCAATACTCCCTTGAGCTTTTATATAAAATGTTTCTGTTACTGATAAATAGCTTTCGTGCTTATCAGTAATAACAAACTCTTGCCTTTGATCGTAACGAACATTCTATTGAGTACAAAAAAAAAACACTAACAGTATAGATTTTTTTATGTTCATGCACGGAAATTGTACTTGCATCAAAAGTAATTGTTATGGTTACATAAAAGCACAATAGAAAATGAACTGATCGTATGGCATTGATGACAGGGAGACACCATCTGGGGAATTTCGGCCGCCGAGTTCCAAATCTTTTCAGCTGATTCCACATTGGGTGACTTGCGTGTCGATGATGATGAAATGGTGATTAGGGCAACTCAACATGTAGTCCGAGAGCGGAGAAAACATCCGACCAGGCCGGGATCGAACCCATGCCCGTTTTACGGCAGTCAGAATCACTGACCACTCAGCTACAAGGACAGACAAGGTTACGTGTTCAACTAATTTTTGTTACTTACAAAACGCAATTTATATTTTGTAAGGTTATATAATACACACAGGACTACCACTGAACGATGTGCGGTTCTAATTACGTCCAAAACGAACAAACAAGCAAGCAAACAAAAAGCAAAGAGAAGTCGTCGGCTCCCAGTTTCTCTCTCCCACATTCATATATGTTTCTTTTTCTACGAATGCTACCAATATTACCAGTAAGCCTCTCATTTACTACGTCAGTAATGTATTGTGACAAAACGAACGGACTGTACTTTTGGTAGAGCGCAACTGTATTACGGCGATATTCCTATGATCGCATCTGCATTTTAAAATGCACTCTCACAACTGTATGTAGCATTTCAGTCTTCAGCGCGAATCTGCTTTGCGGATCCTTCCTCTGTGTTACCAGAGAATCCACATAAGACGAGTTCACACTGATACAATACTATATGCGAGGCGACTCCTTGCAATATGGATAGTGCGACACAATGCTTTCGGTGTGACATTCGTGTTCTCACTAGGATGATACGATGTGCGATGCGACTCAGCATACCACAAACACCAAGACAGCAGGAAACACGTTTCTGGCACAGTTGCAATTGTGATCTCTTCTGGAAAGGACGTCAGCGTGAACAGTTTATATTTTGTAAGACCACCTTCTATGGTGCTTTTTGTGTGTGTGTGTGTGTGTGTGTGTGTGTGTGTGTGTGTGTGTGTGTGTGTAAAAATAATGGCTACAAATTAATGAATCTAAGTTAATATTTCTACAACTGTTCAATTTTGCAGGGTAGTATACGATTCACGTTGAGGAGAATTCATAAGAAACGTTGCTGGTTTTGAAGTAAATCAGTCACCACTGATGATGTAGCTGTGGGCAGTGGGCTCTGTGTACAGGTAGACAATGTACAGGATGGGACGGCGAGTGGATACAAGTGGACGTGCATTTGTGGTAGCATTAACGGAGGAAGAAAAGATCTACAGTTACTTCCGACAGGATGAAGAAACTGCCCATACAGCTGCCTAAACCTTGAAGCACATGTACACAATTTTCACACTTGACAGAGTTGTTGCAGAGGTCAGTCTGCTCGCGGTCCTAGCTGGCCACTCGGGTCCCCTGACCTGTCAGTGTGCAATTGCTTTGTGTCAGGAGCCCTAAAGTCTAAGGCGTATCGCAACAACCCTCACAGTCTTCAAGAATTGCAGCAGAACATTATGGGAGAGACTGCAGCAATTCCAGCAGTCGATCCGCCTTCAGCAACTTGCTGACTGGGTTCCAGATGTGCCAAGAGCTGATGGTGGCCACTTTGGACATCTGCTACAGTCAGGTTAGCATTGTATTTCCTTTCCTCTGCTGTGTTTCTCTGTATCCTGGAGCTCTGTTCTCCGAGCCACTTTTATTTGTCCCACCTTGTATTTGAATAAATGGAAGAAAGCCATTACGATAAGAGAAACCTAATGTGTCCTTTTCGTCTTCGCTCAGCTCCTCATGCAGCAATTTAGCTTTCAGTCTATTTTACGCTTGTCACAAAATTTCCTGAACTCAGAGAACATAGACCGAAAAAACATCGAATCAGCATCTTTAGCTGACGGGGCCATGTGGCCTTTCATTGCAGTACGTTTTCCCATATTCAGATTCGGTTTATATAGAGAGCACAAGAGAAATTGAAACGACAGGCAGCTTCGCACTCCCCATAACAGGCGGCAAAGGAGCCACCTCTAGTTTTGCTTGTGGTAGCTGACAACCTCACTGCGGACAACCTCCAATATATCTCTCGTATTTTCTCGATAATGGGAAGAGGTATCGCTCTCCTTCCACCGTTAAATCAATTCTGATACGTTAGCTATATTTTGTATGCATCATCGGTGCATTTATCTAACCGATACATCCCGTAACTAGAAGTACTGTCCTTGGCAGAATTCTATCATGAAGTGCCTGGTGGTTTACATACTTGTGTAGTATCACGGTAACATTGGCAGTAACGAAATGAAAACCTGTTCATTACCAAGCTGTAATGTCGGATCTATAAGATGTGAAAGAATCAACATTTTTCCCAAATAATTTCCTCAAATTCGAATGACAAAGAACGCGTAACAGAGGACATGCGTGAGTCCCAAAACAGTGGTTTTTAATTCTTTACACGAAATCTACAAGTTTTACCAGAAACTAACTACAAAGTCGGATGTAACTTTGCTTCTTCTATATAAAGCAATTGTTTTTGAGGCACGTCAATGGCTTGACATTCCCCTAGCCGTGTATCGTATGACAAAGTTGCTTGGAGTCACCACCAGTCCGCACCGGGCAATATGACAGAGATACACTGGGGAGACATAAGCCGTGGGATGCCTCTTAATATCGCGTCGGATTGCTTTCTGCCCGCCATAGTGCAGCAACTCGACGTGGCATCCACGCAAGAAGTCCCCCACAGAAATAGTGAATCACGCTGCCTCTATAGCCGTCCATTATTGCGAAAATTGAAACGTCCCCTTAGAAAAATTATACATGACTGTGCTTAAACTGACACACAATATTTTTAGCGCAACGCAATCTGACTTTCAAAAATCCCTACAAAAGAATGTCCCTGACTATCATTAACCTATACGTTTCACAAATCACTTACCTCACAAAAATCTTGGTAACTCGAACTACTGCAATACAGCGAGCGCCACTACTGCCAGCTAAATAAAAGATTCAAACTACTGAAGGCACTAACTACTGATAGGCACAGTTAGCAAAAGAAAGATTTATAGAGAACAACAATGTATTTACCTTAATAGTGTTCAAAGGTCATAATATATATAGCAGTTCATGACATCCATTCTCACAAACGTACTGTTTCTGATGGACACACGTCCATATCATCCACTCTCAAAAATCCGCCATCTCACTTCCCCACATCCACCACTGCTGGCGGCTCACCTCCAACTGCGCAACGCTACGCGCTGTTCACATCCAGGTGCCGCTGCCCAACACTACAATGGCAGGCAACAATGCAAACTAGCCACAGACTGCACACAGCACAGCCAGTGATTTTCATACAGAGCGATACGTGGCGTTACCAATAAGAAAACCTAAACAGCCTACTTACAAAATGACGGAGCTGAATTTTGTACGCGAACTCACCTCCGGCTTAAGTCCCATAGATGTTCGATGGGATTAATGTCGGGCGACCTGGGTGGCCAAATCAGTTGCTTGTATTGTCCAGAATGTTCTTCAAACAAGTCGCGAACAGTTGTGGCCTGGGGGCATAGCACACTGCTACTAAAGTTCAACGATAGACGTCCATCAATGGCTGAAAATAGTCTCCAAGTAGCCGAACAGACCACAGGACCCAGTGTAGTGTAACGACGTAAGTTTTTTATAAATGATTTTCTTTTCACATATGACCATGTGTAGACTTCGTCACCTACGTCAGTTACAACACACTTCAAAATTATTTATATTCTTTTTAAATTGTCTCAGAATGGTTCTTGAACGAAACTGTAAAACATCATTTGAGTCGTATGCGCAGAATTACATCACTCAGTCCAACTGGTTTGCGCAAACTTTTTCAATTTTAGATGTCGTTTGTTTCTCCTCAGAAATTATATTGATACACGTTATCTTGATTTAATCGATATTAGAACCACATTGAATAAACTTTTTGAGATTCAAAGTTGCGATGAACGCTGTCAAAATTCAATAATCTTGTCAAACATATTATTAATCCATTCACATAATTCTTCATAAATAAATCCTCAGAACACGTGTTTCAACTTTAGTAGCATCCACTAGTTTATTATCTTCCTACATACAGACGTGAACCTGAGCCTTGACAAGATAGGACTAACATTTTCAATAAGATTAAGCTCTCTATGACGTCATTGTTGTACAAAACATTACAAAAAATTCATTTTCAATTTTTAGAAGCACGACGCAACAACTCGGTTCCAGGATCTTCTGTTGCTCTTTGGCTGTCGACCCGCGACGTATAGTGGCCAGCAATTTTCTCTCTGGTCGCGGCAGCGAAGATGCTGTCTCCGTTCGTTGCGCCGCCCTCTCCGTACATGAAACATAAAAAAATACAAACTTTAGGCAATTCACAACCATTACAAAATATTACAAAAATACATAAACAAAAACTAAATTAAACTTATATTCACCTGCAAACTGGGCTGACACTGGTGGATGGGTGGCGCTTCAATTTCGTCCCACTACACCAGTCCATTGCCTGTAAACACATTACGGAAGCACCACCAGCTTGCCCAGTGCCTTGTTGACAACTTGAGTCCATTGCTTCGTGGGATCTGCGCCACACGCGAACCCTACCATCAGCTCTTACCAACTGATATCGGGACTCATCTGACCAGACCACGGTTTTCCAGTCATCTAGGATCCAACCATTATGGCCACGAGCCCAGGAGAGGCACTGCAGGCGGTGTTGTGCTGTTAGCAGAGTCACCCACGCCGGTAGTCTGCTCCCAAAGCTCATTGTCGCCAAATTTCTCCGCACTGTCCGAACGGATTTGTTCGCCGTACGTGCCACACTGGTTTCTGCGGTTATTTCATGCTGTTTTGCTTGTCTGTTTGCACTGACAACTGTACTCAAACGCAGCTGGTCTCGACCACTGTGTCATTCGTGGTGACAGGTAGTGCCTGAAATGTGCTATTCTGGCCACACTCTTAACACTGTGGATCTCTGCATATTGAATTCCCTAACGATTTCCGTAATGGAATGTTCCACGCGTCTGGCTCCCAACTGTCATTCCGCGTTCGAAGGCTGTTAATTCTTGTCGTGTGGCCATGATAATGTCGCAAGCCGTTTCACATTAATTATCTGAGAACAAATGACAGCTCCGCTAACGCACTGCCTCTTTATACCTTCTGTAGGCAATACTACCGCCGTATGTACACGTGCATCTCGCTATCCCATGACATTCAGAGTAGGTTATCGGTGTCGTATTGCTGTCATCCCAGTGTGAACCATTTGAATCGCCTCAGCTACGTTTCTGTGCGCTCTGTCGATCAACTTACTTCTGCATTTTATTGCGAGTCGTATCACGCATCTTATCACATTATATAGAGTAAAGTTTAACTTGTTGTTTCAGAAACTTTGCACTTTTGTTTTTGTTTACACACAGTTGCGTATAGGCCAAATTTGTGTAACCATATTTTCGTGTTTATCTGTAATTTAACTGACTTATTCTTAATAAACTATTACGTTTATCATGAGTGAAAAGTGCTTGACTTGCCGTAGAATTGATAGGTCGGGGCTTTGGTGTGATGGGTGCTGTAGTTTTTTCCATGTGGGTGACTGTAGTGGCGTGGGAACAGGGGAAGTAAATGAGACTCATCAGTGGTTTTGTAGGATTTGTAGTAGAGATAGGAAGATACTGGAACAGGAGGGGAAAATTGCTGCCCTTCAGGCTGAGTTAGACAAGGCCAGGGGAGATCTTGACAGGTTAAGGAGGGAGAAGGGTAAAGAGAGGTGGAAAGTGGCAACAGGCAACAGGAGGAACAGGCCTAGAACTTTGTCTGACAGCTTTATGGTGAATGTGAAAATAGATTTGACCTGTTGCTTCAGTTAGAAGCTGGTGAGCCTCAAGCAGTTGCAGGTGTAGACAGGGCACAACAAACTTTCAGCAGCAAATTGAAAAGTAAGAATGTAGGGAAATCAGAAAAGAGAAAGAAAGTGTTGTTGTTAGGTAGTTCCCATTGAAGAGGTGTTGGCCAACTCTTGCAGGATGAACTAGGATCAGAATACCAGGTCACCAATTTTTTTAAACCTAGTGCTGGTCTGGAGCAGGTGACAGAGGATTTAGGATCACTTTGCAAAGATTTCACTAAGGAAGACACCGTGGTTATAGTGGGTGGGGCAGGTAACAGTATTGACAGAGATCCTGGGTACAGTATAGAGTGTGACCTGGCGAAGATTGCATCAGCATCGAAGCATACTAGTGTTGAGTTTGTATCTGTTCTTGGGCGCCATGACCGACCTCGTTTGAACTCTTCTGTGAAGAGAGTTAATTTGGAACTGGAACGGCTGCTCATGTCGGGTGCGGGGTCACACATTGATGTGGTTCATGTTGATTCTCTCAGTAGGTGGGATTATACTAGGCATGGCCTTCACCTCAACAGGAAGGGGAAGGGTAAATTGGCTGGGGAAATAGCAGGAAAGTTAAAGGGGGGAGGCACTGTCATGAGTGGTAAAATACCAGTGGTTATAGGATTCAGAAAAGACCCTTTTTTAGGGTAGGGAGGACAGAAAGAAAGCAAATTTTAAGAGAGGTTAGAACTGAGACAAACCTTCAGTTTGAGAAAGAAATCAAAAAACATAATTCCAGCTTATCACATCAGCATAAACAGCCATTGGTTAAGAATTTTCAACTGTCAGCAGATATTTTAACTCCACCCAATTTTAACTCAGTCAATGTGAAATGTCAGCTATCTTTATTGCATCACAATATTCGAGGACTGAGAAATAAAATTAATGAATTAACTATCTGCATAGATGAATTAGAGTCTTCAAACCCAGCTGATTTAATCTGCCTCTCTGAACATCATGTGACCACTGCTATAGAACTTTTAAGTGTTACAGGGTTTAGGTTAGCATCTCACTTTTGTAGATCAGGAATGGAGAAAGGAGGAGTTGCCACATTCATCAGGAACTGTCATAAATTTAAGAACATAGACATTCATAAATTTTGCCTAGAACAGCATATGGAAGCATGTGCAACAGAATTAGATTTTCACAAAAAATCTTTCATAATATTAAGTGCATATCGAGCACCTGCAGGTAACTTTAATCTGTTTGTAAACCACCTTGAAGCTGTACTGGCCCATTTAACAACCAAAAACAAAGAAATAGTGGTTGCTGGTGATTTCAATGTAGATTTCCTTAAAGACTCTCCCAATAAGAACTTATTTGAGGTAGTAACACTATCATTCAACTTAATTCCCACAGTAAAGTTCCCCACTAGGATAGCCACTTGCTCACAAACAGCCATTGATAATATCTTTATGGAAAAGTCCAATGAACAAAATTATATTACAAAACCAATAGTCAATGGCCTCTCAGACCATGACATGCAGTTCCTTCTGTTAAATGTTAATACTGAACAGGATATAAAATCTGTTAAATCTGAGCTCAAGAGGGTAATCAGTAAGCCAAAAATTGATTATTTTAGGACACTCCTCAGAGACATTCACTGGACTGATGTTTACAGTGCTCATGGCATGAATGAAAAATATAACATTTTTGCTAATAAAGTGCTTACCTTATTTGAACACTGCTTTCCCCCAAAACTTACCAAGGTTAGAGCAAAGTCTACAAAGAAGCCATCGATTACTCGAGGAATAGGGGTATCTTGTAAAACAAAAAGAAAACTGTATCTGTCAATCCGAAACATTTCCAATGTTGATGCTATAGCACATTATAAGAAATACTGCAAAATATTAAAGACTGTAATACGGATGTCAAAGCAAATATATTACAAGGAAAAGATAGTCATATCAGATAACAAAATAAAGACAATATGGGATATAGTGAAGGAGGAGACCGGTAGAACCAGACATGAAGAGGAACAAATAGCATTAAGAGTAAATGATACATTGGTGACAGATGTGTATAGTGTTGCAGAACTTTTTAACAAACATTTTATAACTGTTACTGAAAAGAGGGTGTTGTCAGGTTTGGTAGATGCTGCTATGGATTACCTTAGACCAGAAATTTCAAGTAACTTCCATAATATGAATTTGACCCTCACTACCCCAACAAAAATAATGTCCATCATAAGATCTTTAAAATCAAAAACATCTAGTGGGTATGATGAAATATCAACAAAATTAATTAAAGAATGTGATTCTGAGCTAAGTAACATATTAAGCTATCTGTGTAACCAGTCGTTTATCAGTGGAATATTTCCTGAATGGCTGAAATATGCTGAAGTTAAGCCACTGTTTAAGAAGGGAGATAAAGAAATAGCATCAAATTTCCGTCCAATTTCACTGTTACCAGCATTCTCAAAAATTTTCGAAAAAGTAATGTACAGTCGTCTTTATAACCATCTTATCTCAAATAACATACTGTCAAAGTCACAGTTTGGATTTCTAAAAGGTTCTGATATGGAGAAGGCTATCTTCACTTACAGTGAAAATGTGCTTAATTCATTAGACAAAAAATTGCAGGCAACTGGTATATTTTGTGATCTGTCAAAGGCATTTGACTGTGTAAATCACAATATCCTTTTAAGTAAACTAGAATATTATAGTGTAACAGGAAATGCTGCAAAATGGTTCAAATCTTATATCTCTGGCAGGAAACAAAGGGTGTTATTAGGAAAGAGACATGTATCAAGCTATCAGGCATCATCCAACTGGGAACTAATTACATGTGGGGTCCCACAAGGTTCCATTTTGGGGCCCTTACTTTTTCTTGTGTATATCAATGACCTTTCATCAGTAACATTACCAGATGCCAAGTTTGTTTTGTTTGCCGATGATACAAACATTGCAATAAATAGCAAATCAAGTGTAGTCTTAGAAAGATCAGCCAATAAAATATTTATGGATATTAATCACTGGTTCCTAGCCAATTCTTTGTCACTAAACTTTGAAAAAACACACTACATGCAGTTCAGAACTTGTAAGGGGTGTCCCAAGAGTATATGTCTAACATATGATGACAAGAAGATAGAAGAAGTGGACAGTGTTAAATTCTTGGGATTACAGCTTGATAATAAAGTCAACTGGGAGGAGCACACCACATAACTGCTGAAGTGTCTTAACAAATCTCTGTTTGCAATGCGAATTTTGTCAGACATAGGGGATATAAAAATGAAAAAGCTGGCATACTATGCTTACTTTCATTCCATAATGTCATATGGGATTATTTTTTGGGGTAATTCATCAAGCCAAGCTAAATTTTCCTGGGCACAAAAACGTGCAGTAAGAATTATATGTGGTGTGAACTCAAGAACATCCTGCAGAAGCCTGTTTAGGGAACTAGGGATACTGACTACAGCTTTCCAATATATTTATTCCTTAATGAAATTTGTCATTAAAAATATATCACTTTTTCAAACCAACAGCTCAATTCATGGAATCAATACTAGAAATAAGAATAATCTTCACAAGGATTTAAAGTCACTTAGTCTTGTACAAAAAAGGTGTGCATTATTCAGGAACACACATTTTCGATAACTTGCCAGCAGCCATAAAAAGCCTAAAGGATTTATTGGTGGCCAACTCCTTCTACTCCATTGATGAATTTCTTAGTAAAACCAACTGATTTGTATATAAGTACAACATAACTTCTGCACAATTTCAGTGCAGTAATGTGTTCACTGAAAATTTGTGTGTGTGTGTGTGTGTGTGTGTGTGTGTGTGTGTGTGTGTGTGTAAGTATAATCTAACTTCTGCACCATTTCAGTGCAGTAATGAGTTCATTGTAAATAAGTATTACAGTAGTTGTATTACATGTTTATTACCTTATAAATAAATAAAAAACTTTTTTATTTTAAATTCAGTGCATTAGTATTTGTAAAATGACTCTTAGTGTTCATTAAAAAATGACGATCATTCCACTTGGGACCTGTGGAATGGTACATTAGCTTATTTGTTTTAGTTGTAAATATTTGTCATGTATTGTTGTTTTTCTGACATGTTCCACATCCTGGAGGACCTCCTCACTACGGATCAATTGGAATGAAAGTAAATCTAATCTAATCTAATCTAATCTAATCTAATCTAATCTAATCTAATCTAATCTATAGCCTCGGTGTGAACCACAGGCAACCGTCTCCATCTGTAACGATAATGCATGACATGTGAGAGATCTGTATGTGTCTTGCCACATCAGATCATATCACTAAAATTTTGAAAATGTCCATCTAAGTGTCGTCTTTAAGTGATGTTCTGGGCGCTGCACGAAAGTTGCACGTATGTTGTGAGTAACACTATGCTTGGTGTGAAGTTGTGATGGAACTACCAATCGACTGGCTGAGGTTCACCATGCTATTAAAATTAAAATTCAGACTTTCTCGGATGCCAGACAATTTTAATAGCACTTTCATCAGAGATAGCTATAAATCTGATGACCACTTAGTGTTGTAATAAACGTACGCCTATAAGAGTTACAGGTGACGTAACTAATCAACCATGTAATTCAAGAATAAGTCGTGTATACTAACAGATATTGTGGAAATTGTTAGACATGTTTCAACATATGACATTATATTTCTTAGCTCAATTACTTTGCTTTGCTCGAACAGTCATGTTCTTTGCAACTATAATAAGCGATCCCTCAATTACGACTACATTGTAAGGCCATCTGATTAAGAATGAAGTGCGTAGCGTGAATTATTGGACTAGGCGGCCATTCAGTGAGAAACGAATGACACAGGAAGAAATTCAACTTGGTATCGGTACGGGATTATTCTCTAACAAATTAATTCTAAAGTAAAGTTTTGTACGTGTTGTGACGGAATTTTCTTGCAAGGTTTTTTTTTCCTATTTCTGTAAGGAAATATGAATTACACTTTATAACGAATACTTTATAATGAATGGAATTGTGATTTTTGGCGCACAAGTGGGGGATCATCTACCACGTTAGCCAATCAAATTAAGCTGGCGCACTATCTCTCGAAAGGTGTACTAGTGTTACCATCTATTGTCCATTCCTCACTCTACTTCCTTATGTCTTGCGTCAGCTATTGCATCTTCTTTCAATTAGGATGTTAAGTATGAGAACGAATCTTATGGCTCCTACAGCCAGAAATATTGCCTAATCCCAGTAAACATGATGTCTTACGACGCACTCATATATACCAGAACCCCTCCGCTCTACGAATATAACGCAAAATATCTTACGACGATAATTAACTGTCCCAATGCGCCACAGCGATATAGTAATCCAATCTAAAGACTCCCTAAGCTGCCCACAACCCACACAAAACAGTAACGATTTTGTTATTCTTTCGTCTCCCTCATATCTTCTATCAATAACATTAGTTGCCCGTTCTATATCCACCTAACTGACACTGACACGTATTCTAAATGGCACTCATACTTTATTTTCACCCACCTAGGCTCTCTCGTGTAAGTCATTCTAGCCAACAAAACAACATCTAATGCCCTTGACAAGCAAGACAAATTTTAAATCGTCGTACCGATAAATAGCACCCGGTGTACGTCAAGTAAGTGTGATAGTAACTTCTCTGTATCGAAAATATTCAAACTACATATCAAATACCTTTTAAATCTCTCTTATTTTGTTCGGAGATGGCGAAATTAGTTCTCAGAGAGGACACCTCTTTTTATCACCACATTTAACCTGGAGATCATTGTAAGTGTCAGAAGATGAACGACAGTCTATCCACGGCAGCTCTAAAATTAACATCATAATCAGTAAAACTTCAAAATCACAACAATTAGGGTAAAATTCCCCTTCACCATATTACGATCACTTTTGTTTAACAATACCTTTTGCATTTCTCGTTTCTGATACTTAGTATTACAGTAACCTGTGTGGTTGAATAGTAATCACATTGTTGTCGCTAGCTCACTCACCATGGAGAAATGAAATCCAAAGTAGAATAAAAATTATCGATGTCTGCCCAACTTTATAGTTCAAGGTATGATCAAGTTCTGTCTCGATAGCCGGCCGGGGTGGCCGAGCGGTTCTAGGCGCTATAGTCTGGAACCGCGCGACCGCTACGGTCGCAGGTTCGATTCCTGCCTCGGGCATGGATGTGTGTGATGTCCTTAGCTTAGTTAGGTTTAAGTAGTTCTAAGTTCTAGGGGACTGATGACCTTAGAAATTAAGTCCCAAAGTGCTCAGAGCCATTTGAACCATCTGTCTCGATTAGTAATCTCTACCTACTTGTTACACCTGAAACCTATCCTAACCAACCTATTCCCACCAAGGAAAAGCGAAATTCATATCTTCATGTTTAGAAGATAAGAATTTCAATGACAGTTCCTATTTGACCTACTGACACTTCCCATCGCCTCAACAACTTGTAGCACGCTCCTCCTAGTATGATGAAACGCTTCTCATAACAATAAAGCTCTCCAAAAGATCTATGTCTCATCAGTTCGCCCTAGTAGCCACACCCAGCTACAATAATAGTTACCTTTCCAACGCCACCCATCCCATAAACAATTAGCTTGCTTCTCACATCACTCTATCACACGCTCAAAGGCCACCTCACGCAGCAACCACTCAACAAAATCCAGTTCCAACACACCCCGAACCGTGCGAGGTGGTGCAGTGGTCAGCACACTGGACTCGCATTCGGGAGGATGGCGGTTCAAACCAGCGTCCGGCAATGTTTTCCATGATTTTCCTAAGTCGGTTCAGGCAGATGCAGGGATGGTCCTTTATAAACGGCACGGCCGACTTCCTTCCCCATCCTTCCCTAATACGATGGAACCGATGACCTCGCTGTTTGGTGTCTTCCCCTAAATCAACCAATCAACCACACCCAGTCCTACACACCCGTAGTACTTAGTGCCAGCACCTACAAAAACACATCTTAGTACTAATTTAGGTTGACTCTTGCGAGAACATTACTGAGAGTTACTCCGTTACGATTAATGCTGTCATCAATGCGCTAGATGTGCGGCTGGTCCCGGCGGAGGTTCGAGTCTTCCCTCGGGCATGGGTGTGTGTGTTTGTCCTTAGGATAATTTAGGTCAAGTAGTGTGTAAGCTTAGGGAGTGATGACCTTAGCAGTTAAGTCCCATAAGATTTCACGCACATTTGAACATTTGAACAACAATGCGCTAGAGTGTAATCAACATCCTACATATACGTAGATACTCCTCAGGTCTACTCATTCCCTTTCCTGTTCCACTCGCAAACGGAACAGGGAAAGAAAGAATATCTATATGCCTCCCTACAAGCCCTAAATCTTTGTATCTTGACTTAGCGGTCCTAGTATGGAATGTACGTTGGCGTCAGCAATATAGCTCTGCAGCCAGCGCGAATGCCTGTTCCTCTACAATTTCTCAGCAGAGTTTTGGGAAAAGAACGTCGCCTTCCCATCAGAGACTTCTATTTGACTTCACGGAGCATTTCCGTAATTCTTGCGTGTTGATAGAACCTACGGCTAACAAATCTACACTGAGTCACACATCTAAAGGGCCACCTTCTTGATACCCCGTAATTTTCTCCCATTCCGACGCAGATGTTTCACATTTGGCATAAAGTCCCCTAAAACCTCTCTCTGTAATGGTGCAATGCGATGTCACACTCGGGCTGGGCGGCGCATCAACAGAAAGGCGACGACACGAGCGAAAAGGAGGACAGAATTCAGAAGTTCATGTGATATGCAACGTGTGTAAATGATGTCACATTGGCACCGGGTTTCGCCACAATTTTGCCCAACGTCACCGTGGACGTATCAGATGATGGTAAGGTCGTCACATCCCAACGCCTCTTACCCACTTTTCACCCCCACTCTCGGTGCCTAGGCGATAGAGGTCAGAACTGCAACGATCAGCGTTGAAATCACGCTGAGGAAAACATTTCAGTCATACCGCCGTTCAGAATCGACACGCAATGTGTCAGGAGATGCCGCAAAGGGCGTCAATGCAACCCCCACTTCCTTTGGGGCTTTGATACCTACGCATTTCGCAGCCGAAGACAGTTCTTGACAACGTTCGACACTGCTGACATCCCCCCCCCCCCCCCACCACCACCACCACCATACGATTCAACCCTTAGCTAAGGACATCGTGCCACTGCAACCCCATTGAATATCTGATACCAGAGCAAAAATTGCAAACGCTCTACACTCCAAAAGGGTCAGATCACATTCAGTGGGGTTGCAGCCCAACGATATCCTCAGAGAAAAGTTGAATGTCCGGTGGGTGTCAGCAGAGTCGAATGTTGTCAAGAACGTTTCGCTCATTGTACTGCCAAATGTCGTTTTTTACCGTGAAATGTTTGCGAATCAACGGCCCAGAGGAAGGGGTGATTCCATTGACGCCCTTATATCACTTAACAAGGTCTTATCGTGTCAGTTTTGAAAGTCGATGTGTGTGTAATGTTTTCCTCGCCCACCCTTAAATCACCGCGTGATTTCAACGTTGAGCTTCGCAGTATTGACTTTCATCGTAGAGGGATGAAATATAGGTAACAGGGGGTATGTTAACCGGGGGCCTAGAAACGACGGAGAGGCTCAGTCCCCGCCGCAATCGCAGTGGTTCACAACCCGAAGACGACTACCGCAGTCCACTTCACCCCTCCATCACCCCACACCGAACCTCCCTTTCAGGGTTTTTGTGCGGTTCAGCCCCCGGTAGACCAACCCCCCCCCTCTCAGGGAACGTCTCACACGAGGCGAGTGTAACCCCTATGTTTGCGTGGTAGAGTAACGGGGGTGGATGCGTACGTGGAAAACTTGTTTGCTCAGCAATCGCCGACATAGTGTAGCTCAGGCGCAATGAGGGGAACCAGCCCGCATTCCCCGAGACAGATGGAAAACCGCCTAAAAACTACCCACAGACTGGCCTTCTCACCGGACCTCGACACAAGTCCGGCGGGCGGATTCGTGCCGGGGACCAGGGGCTCCTTCCCAATTCGGAAAGCCGTGCTTTAGACCGCACGGCTAACCCGCCGGGCAAGAGGGGTATGATCACTTTCTCGTAGTGTGATAAGTCCACAGCGGCGTTTGGCAGTATTGTGGTGAAATTTGGTGCCAATCTAACAGCTAAGCGTCGCGTTCCTGGAGCATCACAGAGGAGGTTTATAGGCACTTTTGAGCTAATCATCAGACTTCTTCGTCGCAATGAGAGACAATTATCGGCTTTCAAAGAAGTGACCCTATAATTGTGTCGTACAGTGTAGCCGTACTACTATGAATTACTTTGACGTCTTCCTTTAATCTGACCTAATGAGAATCCCAAACACTCGAACAGTATCATCTTTTGGAATTGCAGCTCTTGTATTTTTTCCGTGGTTGTAGTTAAAACTGTTGGATATAGGTTCCTCATTTCTGGAACGAGAAAGAAGAAGGATCAGTCACAACAAATATATATACACACCAAAATCAGTATCTAAAAATAGAGAGCTGTGTTAACTCGCTGGACGTCGTTTGGTTTGCAGATGACAAGCTGTCAATGCAGGGCACCACAGAGATGATTCTGCAAAACAAAATAATGCAAAATCAAGGTAAGAACAAAAACGAACAAACTCTGCCTTTAGGTCCCATTTTTTTAAATCAGCTAAAACGTAAAATACTTTCAGCTTTTACAGTTGGTCAATAAACAAACCCCACGAATGATGGCACAGAGGTGCCAAAACGTGTTTGGGTAACAAGAAAAGAAAACGGTGTTCTGCATAAAAGGCGGAACCTATGTCCAATAACTCGTGTGGTACTGAATAATGGGTCGCATTAGTTTCTATACGCGATCTCCTTGACAACTGAGCTATATTTTCCTAACATTCTCCCAATGAACCGAAGTCGACCATTCACTTTTCCTACTACCACCTTTACGTGCTTTCAGATCGCTTTGCAGAGTTACGCCTAGATATTTAATCGACGTGGCTGCCTCAAGCAGATTCTATAAATACTGTATTTACAATGTACAGGATGGTTTTTCCTACCCATCTGCATTAGACAACATTTTTCCACATTTTGAGCAATTTGCCATTTCGTCCAAGTTAACCTGTATCCCTCAAGAGCCGCCCAACAACGACACCTTCCCCTGCACTGCAGATTCATCAGCAAACATTTGCAATTTGCTGCTCGCTCTATCCTTCGGATCATTTATGTGTATAGAGAACGAGATTGGTACTATCACGCTTTCCTGGGGTATCCCTGATAATACGATGGTTATGTCAGGACTTTTCTCAGATATTAAAAAAAAATATTTAAATATATCTGTTGTAACTCTTCAGAGAATTTATACATTTTTCAATTCTTTATACCACTTCTAAAATGTCTCGGTCGAAACTTCTCTAGAGACGTCACTTTAAGATCCATTGTATGCTGTGATAGCGTATTCATGGGTTGAAAAACGCTGCCCACGGAAGAAGTCACACGGGGTTAGGTCAGATGAAGAGGTTGGATGTAGTAACATTTGCACCTTTTATTTCTCCTAATAACCTATTGCTCTGACAGCTGTGTGTGCTGGGGTACTGTTGCGAATGCAGAAGCTACTCACTCATCGACTACGAATCTGTGACCTCCACGTGGCGATTACTTTCGGTAGACATTTGAGTTACATACAGCTCTCCATTGACAGCATGACGTTCATCCAAAGCCGCAGAGATGACCCATCTTGGCGAAGAATGTGGCCACCATCATCTTAGGAGAGCTCCTACTTCTCTGACCTTTCGTGGTTTGTTTCTCACCTGGAAGGCTCAACACTTAAGACTGCCTCGTCATTTCATACACCCATGTTTCGGCTCCTGTGACAATACTGTGTGCTTTTGTACTGCCCTTTGTCAAATTTTTCAAGCGTAAAATGACACCAGTTCATTCTTGTGTTTTTTTGGCCTTCTGTTAGAGAATGTAGCACCCAACGGACTCGTTTCTTGGTTAAGCCTAAATGGTCGTGAACAGTAGTTTGCGCCCTGGTCGATCTAACATTTAGGGTCCCTTCAGTGTGACATAATGTGAGATTGGGATCATCTCCGATCATTTTCTTCGCATTGTCGATGTTTTTTTGTCATTGCCATTGTTGGTCGACCGGGAAGAGGTTCATCTTCATGAGACTCACGACCTCCTGAAAATTCGCGAGACCAGTTACCAACGGCGGTCCTAGAAACGGCAGATTCACCAAAAGCGCATACCAGAGAAGGGTGGTGTTGTTCTGCATTTAACTTCTTTTCGAAATCATAAAATGTCATTACATGTAAATAATGGTGCGACAGATCCATCTTGCACAATGTCTGACTCAGAAATTCCTAGGTCTTCACTGAGCGTTCGCAGCATGGTTGGAAATGCAGGGGTGAGGGAACCGCCGCGGACACGCCACCAGGTCGGAAAATTACGCTCTTTCACTAAAATATTAATCCCTGTGTCGTCAGATGTCCAGTTAAATAGCTTCCAAAAACCTTTGACACAGCCCTCTTACCCTTTTCTTTTCTTTCGCCATCGAGGACATCATCCTAGGTTCTACTAGTTGAGAAGTACCTTCGTCAACAGCCACCAGTGGCACATTGTGTCAGACGCTTTCCGGAAACCGAGGATCTCAGGAAATCGCGCAAGAGAAGGGCAATCTGAGCTTCACACTTGCGAAGCTTCCTAAATACGTGCTGATTCCTCTCAACAAAATTTATTGTATTCCAACTTTACAATGTGCTTAAGAATTCTGCAGCAAACCAACAAGGACACTGAACTATAGTTCGACGAGCTTGTACTTTTACCCTTATTCTGTACGGGAGTCATTTGCGCCTTTTTCCAGTCACTTGCGACAGTGGGCTGAAGAGTAATTCGCAATAAATCCAAGCTACGTGAGAGGCCAATGCCGAAGAGTAATCTGTAAAACCGAGTCTGGATTCCATCCCGACTCGAGAACTTGCTTGCCCTGAACTTTTTCAATTGCTTCTCAACGCCAGGATTGCCTATGTCTATGTCATCCCTACAGAAGTCCATGCGACGGTCAAACATTGGTATGTCTGTGCGATTCTTCTGAATGAATAATTCTTTAAAAAACCACGAAATTTAAAACCTCATCTTTCCTTTTGCTATCTTCTTTTCCAACCCCAGACTGTTCAACGAGTGAGGCCGGCCGGAATGGCCTGCGGTTCTAGGCGCTACAGTCTGGAGCCGAGAAACCGCTCCGGTCGCAGGTTCGAATCCTGCCTCGGGCATGGATGTGTGTGATGTCCTTAGGTTAGTTAGGTTTAATTAGTTCTAAGTTCTAGGCGACTGCTGACCTCAGAAGTTAGGCCGCATAGTGCTCAGAGCCATTTGATGAACGAGTGACTGAATAGAAGCCCTCGAACCGCTTAACGATTTTGCATAGGAAAAGAATTTTTCGATATTCTCGGAAAGATCTTTAGCTTATATATGATGGTGGAAATCATATGCTTCGTGCATCGATCTTTTGTATACACATTAATTTCTACTAACTTGCTTATCGACTTTTTTTTTTACCTAGAATGCAATAATCTCTGTTTTTTTGGCATTTTTCGAAGTTTATTATCAAAACCCGCTGGTTCTTTTCCGTTCTTAACCCACTTACTCGGTGTACAGCGCGATTTACAGTCGGTTTAGTCTTTGCCCTCAACTGCTCTACGTCCATCGTATTGGAACTAAATTATGTCTCTTCTAAATGGAATACTAACCATTGCTTGTCTATGTCTTCACACTTTCCCGGTGAGGAGTTGTCATCTTGCAAAGTCGAGTTTTCTGCTTGCAATCCTCGTCGTATTTGCACCAGGCTTGTAACTTCAGTCTCATGTAGTACCTGATGAAGATTGCGAGCTACGTGATCGAAATGTCGTGCAAGTACGAAGTGGATTACTGGCAGACAACCCGATTTCCAACATGACAACTTCTTATCTGTTCTTTTCAGTATAAAAGCTCTCCTGGGCTTCTTAATGAATTTATTAACTGAAGTAACTATCGTTGGTATGATAATATCATGGTCATTAATCTCTATTCTATAACGACATTGTCGATAATAACAGGCCTATTTGCAGCTGCAAATGTCTAAAATATTTTTAATTCCTGTGGTCTGTCGTACTAGCTGCTCAAGACAGTCTTCCAACGAGTGTTCATAAACTGTATTCTACATCAGTAACAAAAGAAGATGGATGTGACTTCTGTTGGCAGCTGTACTTTATTAGTTGTAATAAAGGTGCATTGAATTTTTATTAACTTAATTATTGCTATTGTTTGTTGCCTTTAAAATAATTTGTCAGGTAGTGCATTGTATATGCGATGGATGGGTCAGAAATGAAAGAAGTCAGGTGAATGGAATGAAATGGCACATTTTTAATTAGGACTAATTGGGATGTTTTATTTCTGCTTTTTCAGCATCTTGGCTCATGCACTTAAATAATCCGCTGATAAACTTTAGATTTTGTTAAATGGCATTTATGATCATCAGTTTTCTCTGTAAATATTCAGTAGTTTCAGACATTTTCGATGTAATAAATTAATAAGAGAACAATTCGATGGTGGTCTCTTCTGTTATGCTATTTTTATCTATTATTCTTTTTCCATATTAGAAACTATTAAGTGGAATGAACTGCAGAAACTGCAAACAAATGGAAAGGCGGTGATGGAAGGATGGCTAAGTCGACAAGGCGTTGCCTTTAGTGTCTGATGAATATGAGTAACGTAACAGATTTCATACACCGTCTAATTTCTCTCACATCAGGCGTTTACTGTCTTACCCAATATACACAAAAATTAAAATAACATTATTAGAAGATCATTGGAACATGCTGGCATAGACAATCAGACACCTTACGTAGAGCATCAGTTGTTGCCTTGAGATGCACCCACATGCCTTGCTCATACTGTGGCATCAAGCAGTCAGGCCTGCAAGATGAGTGGTCTGCCAAGCGAGTGGATTCATTCTTATTTATCGAGTAATATGAACTCTCGTACTCACAATTAAGTTACAAATTATCCTCCTGTATGAATAACACGCAACGGAAACGCACATCTGACTATCAGTAATTACAGAACTCAGACTGTTCACTACGCACTGGCAGTACCACATTTTCTTTATTTTTTCTTTTTTTTATTTAACGGCTTTTATCAGCACGTGGCCATCGCACTGAATATGAGTGGCGCACACATTATAAATTCTGGATATCATGACCACATACAATTCGAAGGAAAAGGCCACCAATCTTTTTCTTTTCACTATCTTATTTATTACGATAAATTCTATAACCTAAACACACAAATTCCATATCCTACAACAATAGCACGTGAGAAATTCCGCCCAGTGGGCACGGCTTTACATTGGTGAATCTTTATCTTATGGTCTCATAATTATTTAACGCTACAGTGCACTTTCTGGATAGGATGGAGGATCTTTTGCTATATCTCACACATCGACTCTCACAACCATCATCAGGAAACTTTCCTCCAGACCGAGCGGTACAAAAGGAACATGCATACCCACTACCTCTGAAACTACCTTGCTGCTCCTCCATGCAAACCACACATACTTAAATTACATGACATACACCACACTACAACATGAAATACAACACAGGCAATAGTCACAACATTATCACTTTCAGCTTTCCCACTTCAATTAATATTTATCCCAGTTTCACACGACACTGCCACACTTTGTAATTCTACTTTCCTACTATGAACTCTGGAGATATATGCACGTCTTCCTGTGCAATGCAAGCCAAGTGGCGTTGCTGGATAGACGGTTGATTCACCTTGTTTCTCTCTCAGAGTGTTATAGTTTGAATCAAGCGTCACACGGAAACATATCTCGCAAAGTAATATTAAGAACGTATTCATCACACACGCGAGTCCTCAACTGATACCATGGACGAGTACTTCTCTTTATCCTTTGTCTCATAAACAGATTGAGACTCACACAGTACTCACCACGTGGAAGTACTCGTCTCTAATTTCAAGTCCCGCACACGCTATTTCTTAAATATTTCAACTTATGGTACACACGCTATTTCTTAAATATTTCAACGTATTGTACACACGCTAGTAATTCAGCTTAACTTAAGCACACGGAAGTATTTCAACTTATTGCTACACGTGGTTTCATTGTGACCGTTGGTCACTTCCGAAGATTACTACGATCCCATTAATATTACCTGCCTGACATTTAATTCTCCCCACAAAAGTTCCTGAAATAGAGAAATTATTATTTCAAACTACTCTTAAATATTCCACATGCATACCGTATCTCCACTCTTTTGTCTTTACGGAGCACAACTAAGACAGGTTTTAACGGCACAAGATCCAGTGGCAGAGTGCTGAAACATGGCCGTTCTTCAGGTCATCTCGCACCTCTGTCGAGGTGGGGGAAGACCATGCTACCGTATTGGTCAGCCACATTTCAGGCGCTCAAAGCTCAGGTAAATTTCATCTCTTTGGTCCCGCCAAAGGTGGCCAAAGGATCGTCTCAAAGATGATCATATATTCACATTCACTATCTGCGGTTAGCAGACGACCATACATTCATTCATTTCACAGATCTCACCAAACCGGATGTAGGGATTTATTTTGTGGGAGTGCACATATGATAAATTAAATAAATAAATAGTCATTCTTTCCTACACTGGTATCCGGCTTCGCTGTATTAATTGAATTTGAGTTATTTTACAAAAAAATGTATTGTTCTGACAAAAATAATGAAGTATGTTGTACCTATTTTCAATGTCAGGCGGTACTGTACCCTTTCAGCCTAATACTGAGCTGCAAATCGTTCAAATGGCTCTTAGCACTATGGGACTTGACATCTGAGGTCGTCAGTCCCCTAGGCTTAGAACTATGTCAACCTAACTAACCTAAGGACATCACACACATCCATGCCCCAGGCAGGAATCGAACCTGCGACCGTGGCAGCCGCGAGGTTCCGGAGTGAAGCGCCTAGAACCACACAGCCACAGCGGCCGGCGATACTGAGCTTTCGTGGAAGCTACAAATAGCAGTTTTTCCAGTATTATAAATAAACGACACAAGAAGAATAAGAATGGTTTGATTTGTGAATTTGAATCGATTTTCCAATCACCGAAATAACGCCACAGACCATTCCAAACTGTAATGTTTCATTTCGATTCCTCCTTACGTTCTGGGTGATTCACCATTGGTTGATTTGGGAGAAGAGACCAAACAGCGAGGTCACCGGTCCCATCGGATTAGGGAAGGATGGGGGAGGAAGTCGGCCATTCCATTTCATAGGAACCATCCCGGCATTTGCCTGAATTGATTTAGGGAGATCGCTGAAAACCTAAATCAGGCCGGCCAGGGTAGCCGAGCGATTCTAGGCGCTACAGTCTGGAACTGCGCGACCGCTACGGTTACAGGTTCGAATCCTGCCTCAGGCATGGATGTGTGTGATGTCGTTAGGTTAGTTAGGTTTAAGTAGTTCTAAGTTCTAGGGGACTTATGACCTCAGACGTTGAGTCCCATACTGCTCAGAACCATTTGAATCTAAATCAGGATGGCCGCATGCAGGTTTGAACCGTCCCCCCCCCCCCCCCCCCCCCCGAATGCGAGTCCAGTTTGCTAACCACTGCGCTACCTCGCTCGGTTCTTCACCATTGTCCGACAGTGTTCCGCAAATCTAAGCAGTATTCTAGGACGCGACACGCAAGTGAGTTAAAGGGCAGTCTCCTTCGTAGACTGACTGCATTTTCGCTGTATCCTGCGAATTTACCGAAATCTACTATCTGACTTACCTAAGAATGGACCTATTTGTTCGTCAATTTCATATCCATAGAGATTGTCACACCCATGTACTTGTGTGAGTTAACCTATTACCTCGAGCAATCAAACAGAGAACCGAATCGTGGAGATATCTTGGACCTACTGATAACAAACAGACCCGAACTTTTCGACTCTGTAAGTGCAGAACAGGGAAGCAGTGATCATAAGGCCGTTGCAGCATCCCTGAATATGGAAGTTAATAGGAATATAATAAAAGGGAGGAAGGCTTATCTGTTTAGCAAGAGTAATAGAAGGCAGATTTCAGACTACCTAAGAGATCAAAACGAAAATTTCTGTTCCGACACTGACAATGTTGAGTATTTATGGAAAAAGTTCAAGGCAACCGTAAAATGCGTTTTTGACAGATACGTGCCGAGTAAAACTGTGAGGGATGGGAAAAACCCACCGTAGTTCAACAACAAACTACTGCGAAAGCAAAGAGAGCTTCACTCCAAGTTTAAACGCAGCCAAAACCTCTCAGACAAACAGAAACTAAACGATGTCAAAGTTAGCGTAAGGAGGGCTATGCGTGAAGCGTTCAGTGAATTCTAAAGTAAAATTCTATGTACCGACTTGACAGAAAATCCTAGGAAGTTCTGGTCTTACGTTAAATCAGTAAGTGGCTCGAAACAGCATATCCAGACGCTCCGGGATGATGATGGCATTGAAACAGAGGATGACACGCGTAAACCTGAAATACTAAACACCTTTTTCCAAAGCTGTTTCACAGAGGAAGACCGCACTGCAGTTCCTTCTCTAAATCCTCGCACAAACGAAAACTGGCTGACATCGAAATAAGTGTCCAAGGAATCACTCAACAGAGTTAAGTCCACAGGACCTGACGGGATACCAATTCGATTCTACACAGAGTACGCGAAAGAACTTGCCCCCCTTCTAACAGCCGTGTACCGCAAGTCTCTAGAGGAACGGAATGTTCCAAATGATTGGAAAAGAGCACAGGTAGTCCCAGTCTTCAAGAAGGGTCGTCCAGCACATGCGCAAAACTATAGACCTATATCTCTGATGTCGATCTGTTGTAGAATTTTAGAACATGTTTTTTGCTCGAGTATCATGTCGTTTTTGGAAACCCAGAATCTACTATGTAGGAATCAACATGGATTCCGGAAACAGAGATCGTGTGAGAGCCAACTCGCTTTATTTGTTCATGAGACCCAGAAAATATTAGATACAGGCTCCCAGGTAGATGCTATTTTCCTTGAGTTCCTTAAGGCGTTCGATACAGTTCCGCACTGTCGCCTGATAAACAAAGTAAGAGCCTCGGAATATCAGACCAGCTGTGTGGCTGGATTGAAGAGTTTTAGCAAACAGAATACAGCATGTTGTTATCAATGGAGAGACGTCTACAGACGTTAAAGTAACCTCTGGCGTGCCACAGGGGAGTGTTATGGGACCATTGCTTTTCACAATATATATAAATGACCTAGTAGATAGTGTCGGAAGTTCCATGCGGCTTTTCGCGGATGATGCTGTAGTATACAGAGAAGTTGCAGCATTAGAAAATTGTAGCGAAATGCAGGAAGATCTGCAGCGGATAGGCACTTGGTGCAGGGAGTGGCAACTGACCCTTAACATAGACAAATCTAATGTATTGCGAATACGTAGAAAGAAGGATCCTTCATTGTATGATTATATGATAGCGGAACAAACACTGGTAGCAGTTACTTCAGTAAAATATCTGGGAGTATGCGTGCGGAACGATTTGAAGTGGAATGATCATATAAAATTAATTGTTGGTAAGGCGGGTACCAGGTTGAGATTCACTGGGAGAGTCCTTAGAAAATGTAGTCCATCAACAAAGGAGGTGGCTTACAAAACACTCGTTCGACCTATACTTGAGTATTGCTCATCAGTGTGGGATCCGTACCAGATCGGTTTACGGAGGAGATAGAGAAGATCCAAAGAAGAGCGGCGCGTTTCGTCACAGGGTTAGTTGGTAACCGTGACAGCGTTACGGAGATGTTTAACAAACTCAAGTGGCAGACTCTGCAAGAGAGGCGCTCTGCATCGCGGTGTAGCTTGCTCGCCAGGTTTCGAGAGGGTGCGTTTCTGGATGAGGTATCGAATATATTGCTTCCCCCTACTTATACCTCCCGAGGAGATCACGAATGTAAAATTAGAGAGATTCGAGCGCGCACGGAGGCTTTCAGACAGTCGTTCTTCCCGCGAACCATACGTGACTTGAACAGAAAAGGGAGGTAATGACAGTGGCACGTAAAGTGACCTCCGCCACACACCGTTGGGTGGCTTGCGGAGTATAAATGTAGATGTAGATGTATATTCTAATTGTGTCTCATTGATATTGTAGAGCATACACTGATCAGACAGAACATTACGTAGGTACTACCCAATACCCGGTATGTCCACCTTTGGCACGGATAACAGCGGTGACGCATCATGCCATGGAAGTAATGAGGTCTCGGTAGGTCGCTGTAGAGAGTTGGCACCACATCTGCCCACACACAAGTCACCTAATTCCAAAAAGTTCCGGGGAGGAGTCGATGAGCTCTCACGCCGCGTTCAGTGACATCGCAGATGCATAGATCGGGTTCAGATCTTGCGAGCTGGATAGAAGGAGGGGGGGGGGGGTAGCACATCAATTGGAACTCCCCACTGTGTTACTCGAACCACTCCGTCATACCCTGGCTTTGTGACGTTGGGCATTATCTTGAAAAATGCCACTGCCGTCGAGAAACATGATCTCATGAAGGGGTATGCGTACCACGTGGTCTGTCACTCCTTGGCCGTCATGGTGCCTTGCACGAGCTTGGCTGGATCCGTGGACGCCGACGTGATTGTTCCCCAGAGCGTAATGGAGCCGTCGCCAGCGTGTCTCCGTCCCAAACTACAGGTGTTACGGAGCTGTTCCCGTGGGAAACCACGGATTCGCGCCCTCACATTGGCATGATGAAGAAGGGATTCATCAAACCGTGCAACGATCTACCCTTGTGTCAACGACCATTGTTGACGGTCGCGTGCCAATTTCAATCGTAGTTTCCGATGTCGTGGCATTAACATTGGCACATGCATGGGTCGCCGGCTGCGGGGACCCATCGTTAGGAGTTTTCAATGCATTGTGTCTTCAGACACACTTGTACTCTGCCCAGCATTAAAGTCTGATGTTAGTTCCGTCAGAGTTCGTCGCCTGTCCCGTTTTACCACTCTGTCCACCTACGACGTCCGACAGCTGTAATGAGGGATGGCCGCACAACCACACAACTTCTGGCCGTGGTTTCACCTTGGTTTCGCTGCGAGTTGAAGACACCACAGCATTCCTCGAACTCCCGGCAAGTTCTGCAATTTTCAAAATGCTTTTCCCGAGCCTCTGGGCCATCACAATCTGCTCTCACTCAAACTCAAATACGCATAAGCGCCAAAGAAACTGGTATAGATATGCATATTCAAACACAGAGATGTGTAAACAGGCAGAATACGGCGCTGCGGTCAGCAACGCCTACATAACACAAGTGCCTGGCGCAGTTGTTAGATAGGTTACTGCTGCTATAATGGCAGGTTATCAAGATTTGAGTTAGTTTGAACGCGGTGTTACAGTAGGCGCACGAACGATGGAACACAGCATATCCGAGGTAGCGATGAAGTTGGGATTTTCCCAAACCTCCATTTCACGAGTGTACCGTGAATATTAGGAATCCGGTAAAACATCAAACCTCCGACATACTGCGACCCGAAAAAGATCCTTCAAGAAAGGGACCAACGACGACCGAGTACAATTGTTCAACGTGACGTAAGTGCAAACCTTCCATAAATTGCTGCAGGTTTCAATGCTGGGCCATCAACCAGTGTCGGCGTGCGAACCGTTCAACGAAACATCATCGATATGGGTTTTCGGAGTTGAAAACCCACTCTTGTACCGTTGATGAATCCACAACACAAAGCTCTACGCCTCGTCTGGGCCCGTAAACACCAATGTTGGACTGTTGATGACTGGATACATGTTGCCTGGCCGGACGAGTTCGTTACAAAGTGTATCGAGCGGTTGGATGTGTACGGGTATGGAGTCAACCTCGTGAATCCATAGACCCTACATGCCAGCAGGGGACTGTTCATGCTGGTGGAAGGTCTGTAATGGTGTGGGGCATGTGCAGTTGGAGTGATCTGGTACCCCTGATACGTCTAGTTACGATTCCGATAGGTGACACGTACGTAAGCATCCTGTCTGATCACCTGCATCCATTCACGTCCATTGTGCATTCCGACGAACTTGGTCAATTCCAGCAGGACAATACGACACCCCACACGTCCAGAATTGCTACAGAGTGGCTCTAGTAACACCCTTCTGAGTTTAAACACTTCCGCTAGCCACCAGACTCCCCAGACATAAACATTATTGAGCGTATCTGAGATTCCTTGCAATGAGCTACTCAGAAGAGATCTCCACCACCTCTTACTCTTACTGATTTATGGACAGTCCTACAGGAGTCATAATGTCAGTTCCTCCAGCACTACTTCAGACATTAGTCGAGCCCATGCCACGTCGTGTTGCGGCGCTTCTGTGTGCTCGCAGGGGCCCTACACGATATTAGGTTGGTATACCAGCACCTACACACGAGTAGCACACTCACTGATACTTTATCCCCGTTTGAGTCTGATTAACAATCATTCCTATCCTGGTGACGCTGCTATCGCCCAGTCGAGTTTATATCGATAGTATGTTGGTAGTCATAATGTTCTCGCTGATGAGTGTACGGTACCTTTTTTTTCGTTTCGTGAGGTTGGAAAATAGCCGCTTGTTTGCTATCGTGGGACCCTTACTAATATGCAGGTTAGGTGTGAGAATGACGACGTTCTGCAAATGACACCCAAATAGTTTTATATTGAATTTCCACAGGGAGTGTAACGTAATCTTATAATGACCATGATGTAAATCGTACAAGGGGAGGCTAGCCTCTCGTATATTCATTGAATTAATTGGTTAAAGCTCCCCTCCAGAAATGGTGATGGGAAGGGATTGTTGTGAGTGCGACTTTGTAGCAGACAATTGCCGTTCTAAAAATTTACACTTATATTTATTTTATTTAAATGGAACACAAAATTTATCATGAAATTGTACAAGGAACAACCGCGTATTTTAACGAACATCAAACACGTACATAATCTTCACTTTATAGAGGTGTCGGCAATAAACTAGAGCAAATGACACTGCGTGGAATGTAGTGTGCTTTCCTATTACGAGAAGGGGGGGGGGGGGGGGAAATGAGAACAGGTGAAACGAACAACATCAATAAACGGTACCACGATATCACCTAAGGAGGCAAAGTGGTTCTATAGATGCCACCACTGAGAAACTTCAACTCGAATTGTGGGAGACTGAAAAATCAATTGAAACGCTACAGGCAGGCGCTGCGTATATTGCCGACAGGACGATGGAAGGCGGCGTGCTGATGACGGCTGCTACTCGTGCTCGGCTCCGCTGCGTGGAGATGGGCTTTGCCTTGGAGACCGATCGAAGCGCGAGTGCGAAGGCCAGTAAGTGTTTGTCCGGGGGCCTGGACAAGTGAAACCGCAAATGAAATTACTCTGCAGCAAGGGCGGCAAAGTACGCGACCGTCTCCTGCGCCGGCGAGGAACCGACTCCTCAAATTCTCTTCCGCCTCCGCAGCCAGAGAGCGACCGCTCCGCTTGTGCCAGAACTCAGCCAGTCGTCGCCGACTAACAGAGCTTTTACCAATTTCGCCTTACAACAAATTCGTGTAGACTCCCACTATCGTACTCCGTCAACATAGGTGCCAAACCACTCCTTCTCGCCAATTCCCGATAGTGACAGGAAGTGTGTGCTACTTTAACAGTCGAGCAGCCTGTCACTGCGTTTTCCAGGACCATGTAAGAGGCAAATGTACAACAAGAAACTAAATAAAAGAAATAATACCTCATCTACATTACATGATGGGGGAGAAAGTGAACCTGCTGCCATTTTATCTATTCCCTTCATAGGCAAGGTTTCTTAGAGATTAGGCCGAATGCTTACGAATCAAGGGTTTAAGGTAGCATCTGAAAAAAACTTTGGTCCATACTCTGCAAGCATCACATGACAAACTATTTCGCTCTGGGGTTTATAAAACCACCTGTGGGGACTGCCCGAACGTCGAACAGTCAGAGCTATTGCTACTAGATATAAGGAGCACATTCCAACGAAAACTGGTGACGGCACACGAGATTCCTCCTTCGCCGAACACCTGATCCAAATGGCACATGCGCCTAATCCCCTAACCAGCACAGATCTACTTCATCATGAGATTAAAGGTAGTAGATTAGACATCCTGGAGGAGAAGGAGATTTTTAAACATCTTCAATTTGAGAAGGATAACCTCCTTAATGATCAAATGGTTCAAATGGCTCTGAGCACTATGGGACTTAACTTCTGAGGTCAGCAGTCCCCTAGAACTTAGAACTACTTAAACCTAACTAACCTAAGCACATCACATACAGCCATGCCCGAGGCAGGATTCGAACCTGCAACTGTAGTGGTCGCGCGGTTCCAGACTGTAGCGCCTAGAATCGCTCGGCCACCCCGGCCGGCTCCTTAATGATCAACTTCAGTAGAAAAACAGCAATTTTTTTAATGTTTTATGCCATTATTTAGAATATCATGACCAGATAATGGTTGATTCGCAGCAGCCGAGCAGTATTTCGGTGGCGATGTGACACAGATGGTCGGTGTTTGATGTACTTTATTTTAGACATCCCTTATGGTAGTTGATAGCATGCGTGCGTTTGACCACGTAACATTTTGGTATAAGATTCCCATCAGGTGGTCTTTCCACATACGGTGCTTACGTAATGTGGCACACATGGTGTCAATAATTAAGATGCCCGCGTCTATCCTATAGACAACAGTCATATTTATGTAAGTGGTTACTAGCCCACGAACGGCGAAATGGAGCCTCAGGTGACAAGATGAAGTTTAGCTGGTCCGTCTCGACCTTTCAGGGAAATTCCCTTAACATTTATTTATAGTTGCAATCCAGAGAGACGATTTCATCGTTGTCCATTTATGGTATACACATAGGCATATTGGTAGCTATCTCATTGCTTTTTAATTCTTCATTGTGAAGAACATGCCGTTTTAAATGTTAAGTGCCCATAAAAAGAATTTCTATAGTGTCTTATCGGGTCAAGGACGTTTTAACATATCTATTCAACAATAGCCTTTAATATAAGAGGCGATAATTCTGTTTTGTAGCGCGTAGTGAAATTGACCTCTGTCAGTCGATAGAGTATAAGGGCGATGAAAGGGCGTTGCTCGTCCGTTCACGCAATTACCATACTTTTTACACGTAAACATAATTTGACCTATACTGGTCATTTGCTATTACATGGCGATGAAGTGGCGTTGTTCGTTCACTCACGCGTTATTTTTAGTAATAAGTTAAAAATTAATCTTGATAATATTCTTCATTCAGTGCGTGTCAGCAATAAGAAGTGTATCTACATCAACTGATATAAACACCTACTCGACCATCTGTGTACAGGTTATCCGAAATTATTGCTTTTTGGCGTTTACATATTACAGTTTCGCTGTTTTATGTCTAATGTCATATTTCATTAATAACGATGGTTGCGTTACGCAGCACTCGTTTTGAAAGGGCCGATATATTCTAATAGCTTAAGTCGGGGTAGTGTGTTCGCACTCATATAAATCCATGCATAGTTTGTTACGTATTAGTCTGTACAGAAATAACGGACATTGTGGCATTCAAATTACGAGGTATATGCTGAATTGAGGACAGTAAAATATGTTAGATAGATGTGAAAAGAATTAATAAAAGAAGACGCCAAATAACATAATTCTCGTGTGATCTTGTGGAACCTATCACGTTTGTCACACGCTAAAGATCGAGATTTCAGAATCGTGACAATTCTGTAATCAGTATATCTAGCGTTTCTGACGGAATGCGTAGTCGTCATCCATAACAACATAAGGCTGCAAAGACCTTTTCTTTTATTCCTCACTTCGGTACGTTCTCTATTGTTATTATCTTCTATTGAACAAGCTTGGCTGTGATGATATGTAAAGATGTTACATGTTGGAAGGTAATCTCAGACAGCATGTGTATCTCTCGTAGGAAAACTTCTAGCTTTCGTTCGAGTCTGTCGATGTTCGTATCCACATGCGAGGCAGTTTGCGACTATAATACTACCATAACCTACTGCACTGTATTCGCATGTGTTCTAGAAAAATTGTTTCCTTGGTGTCTAAACTTTTATGCAAATTCCACATACAGAGCTTCAAAGAACACATTGTCTTTTTGAAAATAGTTACCGAGCCAGGTAGTGCAGCGGTCCATATTCCCTTCCGGTCATACAGATTTAGACTTCCCGTGAATTATCAAAATCCATTAACTCAAACGCCAGGATGGTTCCTCTGGAAATGGCACGATCGATTTGCCTTCTCTCTCATTCCCCAGTCTCAGCTTGTGCTTCGTCTTAGTGATCTGTCGTAGACGGGGACGATAAAACCCCAATTTCCTTTCCTTTCTCGGTATTGATTGAAGCTTCAAAAGACTTTCGTGTTCGCATAGCATGAAATTTGTTGCGGGTCTGAATACTTTTCGTTAATTATCAGACGAAACTATAGCATCTACCTGACAGTTTACTCGAAGGTGTAACCTATAAAGCCATGGCACTAACATGGTCTTGTAATCACTGGGTTATGTTCGCCAGTATAATCCAGTGTGATATCACGAAATTTATTCTCTACCATAATTACCATAATATCTTTAAAATGTCGGGACGTCCTTTCTCAAAAATTTTTCACAACTGTCTATATCATCTTCACTACACGCGGTCAGCCCCAAAACATTTCATTTCCACGCCGCATTCATGACATGTATATTGTTTCTACGGCAATGAGGCCCTGGTTAATGCCATTGTCGGATGGACCTGTTTCGCCTTATCACATAGCCACAAAACAGCTATGCGATTCCTCACGCCAATATCATCGGCGTATGCATTCGCGTAGGTCACTCACGGTTGAAAAGCAGTACCAAAAAATAAATTACTTGCACAGTATATTTACACAGCGACCGAAGTATCTTTTAAATCCAATCATGTTACTCTTATGTAAATACTGAAGATGAAGAGAAACATTTATTCATCTGATTTTCATTTATTAATGGAATCGGTGCCACGTATGGATACTCAAGATCTACGCAAACTATAAACGTTAGAGACTGGTAGCATCAAATGGCTGTCTCAGAAATAATGTTTTTAAGCTGCGATGGGCTGAAATAAGAATATTTAAAGGAATAATTTTCAGCCAAGAGCACACCGAATAACAAATACTTCCATTATGATTTAGAACACTTTGATAATTGCAGGAAACATACGAATGTCAAGCCTTCTGCACATTCAGAGACCCGTTATCGAAATGACAAATGAGCAACGCGAGCTGTGGAAACATGAGGATTCACAGCTGCAGAAATAATCTAAGACCATTCCATTGCACGCCAGGTGATGCTGGGGGTTTCTGGAGCTGCCTTGATGTAGAACTAAACAGCCTGTACTAGTAAGCGACAGGAGGTCACTACTGACATTTCGAATTTGTTTCATGACAACAGCCAAACTCATTCTGCTGTTTGCCTCGCGAAACAAGTGAATGAGAAAGTGAAATTATCTAAGCCCGAACAGAACACCATTTCAGGAGCACACAGAGGTATAAAATAGAGCCAGCCGCTAGGCATAAACATTTCGACATGGTTAGCCGGTCACTGACAGTGCGACATCAACACTTCAGTGTCTGAGGCGAGCGAGCTCAGCAAAAGAGTGTTAGACGAGTACAGACCAGCCTGACACCATTACTCTTCTACAGGGTGTTTCAAAAATGACCGGTATATTTGAAACGGCAATAAAAACTAAACGAGCAGCGATAGAAATACACCGTTTGTTGCAATATGCTTGGGACAACAGTACGTTTTCAGGCAGACAAACTTTCGAAATTACAGTAGTTACAATTTTCAACAACAGATGGCGCTGCGCTCTGGGAAACACTATAGTACGATATTTTCCACATATCCACCATGCGTAGCAATAATATGGCGTAGTCTCTGAATGAAATTACCCGAAACCTTTGACAACGTGTCTGGCGGAATGGCTTCACATGCAGATGAGATGTACTGCTTCAGCTGTTCAATTGTTTCTGGATTCTGGCGGTACACCTGGTCTTTCAAGTGTCCCCACAGAAAGAAGTCACAGGGGTTCATGTCTGGCGAATAGGGAGGCCAATCCACGCCGCCTCCTGTATGTTTCGGATAGCCCAGAGCAATCTCAAATTTTTGTGCTTAATTATCTCAATTTTTAGCACAGTTTTTAATAGATTTGTAAAATTCTAGAGTTTCATACACCCGTAAATATAGTTTGTAAGCTGTGCAAAATTCATCGAGTTATCTCCCTTACTTATGAAGAAAAGTGTACCTATTGCAACGAATGCAGCCAATAGTACGTGAAAAATGATGACATTTCTCATGTAAAAAAATATTTTTTTTATATTTTTGAGCTTCCACTGCTATGAGCGAGAATCCTGAACCCTTCCTGGTCATGCTGACAAAGTTTTGTGAATTTATTTGTAAAATTACAGACAGTGGAAATTAAAATGTCCTGTGGTGCCTCTCCTGCTCCAAGTCGGCCAGTTTGACGTCCTACCCCCCTTAATACTCATACATGGCACCTATTCCATTAATAAATGATAATCAAGTGAATAAATTTTCTCTTTTTCTTCGGTAGTTATATAAGGGTAAGATGATGGCAATTAAAATAGATTTTAGCCACTGTGTACATATACTGTGCAAATAATTTGTGGTCTACTACTGCTATTGTAGTCCGCAGTCGATTCTCTGATTATCGTCCTTTAACATCTCGAGTGTGAGATTGTTCCAGTATCTGTCATACTACTACAGTCTTGTAGTCTTGCACTAGTACAGTCTTGACCATTGACCCATAGCCATGGATGATGGAAGCCAGACTCCAGTACCAGCCGCCACTGATGGGTAGGGTAGTACGGGGGCTTACCTTTGCCATTTTAGCCAGGCGCACAACCTGCTCTAGCCTCCAGCATCACTTGGAGCATATGGCCAACCGAACTGGCAGGCCAGGATCGGCGTTTAAGACGACCTCACGCCATCTGACATCACGGTCCATTTGATTGCACAACACAGGCAAAGACCTAGGACTGACAGATGGTTCAAATGGCTCTGAGCACTATGGGACTCAACTGCTGTGGTCATAAGTCCCCTAGAACTTAGAACTACTTAAACCTAACTAACCTAAGGACAGCACACAACACCCAGCCATCACGAGGCAGAGAAAATTCCTGACCCCGCCGCGAATCGAACCCGGGAACCCGGGCGTGGGAAGCGAGAACGCTACCGCACGACCACGAGATGCGGGCTAGGACTGACAGAGTACTTCAGTGACGGGATGTGAGACACAACACAGAAGTGCTGTGGCCACTGCCAGCTCCGAGCAGAACTTCGGACAGTGCTTGCCTTCTGCAACAAGGACGGCAAGAAGTCACCGGCCTGGGCACAGAGCTGATGCAGCGAAATGTGGCAGCCTTAGCCGGCCACAAGGTTCAGCATATTCTTCGCCGCCAAGGATAAGGCTGCGAAATGTATTCAAAGAAATAAATGAAGTAATATTTAATACTGTTTTAATGCGCTGGCGACACTACACAGGTTCCTCAGCCTCCATCCTAACTAAAAGTAGGTGTTTCCAGCATTCCAGTGGGCGACTCCTACACTGCACAGGACACACGCCCGTGCGATAATCTTTGGGCTATCAAATTTTGCTTGTCCTCACCACTCCCCCTGTATTCTCCTGACGCGGCATCCAGTAACTTTTTCCTCCTCCTTCGGATGAAGAAATAACTGTGTGGCAGGTATTTCCAGAATGGTGATGAGGTGATTTTCGACATGGAACGCTTCCCGAACAGTCGAAGCGTACATTTATATAACTAAGGTCTCCACCAAGTTACCTCACCGTTGAGAAAAATGTGTCGCTTTGAAGGCTTTAACACGTACAAAAGGACTAAAACATCAAGTTTTACGCTCGCAGCTTGATTTTTTCGATGTGACTATCAAATTTTTATGACTACTTCTCGTATACTGCTTGCCAAAAACGTATGAGATACAGTCACATAAAAACGAGACATACGGGAAAAAGTAAGTAAACTATGTATTATTTAAAAAGTAATCGCCCTAACTTCAAAAACATTTTCCACTGTGAGACAAAACAATCTACTCCTTCATGGAAAAATATTTGTGGTTGCCCCCAGAACCATGATTATACCCAAGCGTGTACCTCTTCACCTGAAGCAATTTGATGGCCATGGATATTTCTCTTCAGAGCTCCAAAAATTGAAAATCGTGTCGAGAGAGATTAGGAATGCATGGAGGGCGTGTAAGAGCTTTCTAGCGAAAGGTCTGCAGCGCACTCTAAACTACCTTGGCAACCTTCGAGTACTACCTGCCGTATCCAGATGTTGTCAAAACTGTTTCGACTACTCTGCAAACGTTTTGCTAGGAAACCCTTACATATCCTCCATACAGTCCCGATCTCCATGTGATTTCCATATTTTTGGAGCCCAGAAGAAAGACATTTGTGGCCTTCGATTCGCTTCCGATAAATAGGTATTTGCCTGGATACAGCCATGGTTCCGCAGGCAACCGCTAACACTTTTCTATGAAGACAATCACCATCTTGTCTCACAGTGCGATAAATGCATTAACAGTTATGGCGATTACTTTTAAAATAAGAAACAGTTAGCTTACTTTTTTTCTATCTGTCTCATTTTCGTTTGATTCCCCCTTATACAACACGCATCCAGGATTGCTGTCCCAAGGCCTCGGCTAAACAGGCCATTGTTGGCACACGAAGTCGTCTAGATTTGGCGTGACTACTAAACCACCTTTTCCGTACTCTCCCGGCGCAATTTAGTCGGGATAGAGCCGCCACGGTGCAAAGGACACAAATGTAGTGTGTGAGTGGTTCCAGTAGGTTGCCGACGATATGACCGCTTCTAGCAGAATGTACAGCATAACCATTCTATCTCATACTGGTGCAAGGCTCAGGTCAACTGTATGCAACTGATGTATGTGTGATCCCGTACTGTCGGATTATTTAACCAGTTCTAATGGATTAATGTCTGGTACCTCTTACGCCGTCCGCACACGTAGCTACCCACAAGCAGTTCGCTTACAACACAAAGTGGCAAGAGGTTGACTGAAAATTCCTTCCTGTGTTATTCAATTGAACACTGCACACGGCACTGCGAGTCAGGAACGCATACTTTGCAAACAGTTCCAGGCGAATAGCAGTTCCGCAGGCATCAAGTGCGTTTTTTCGATGGCGAGTGAGCAAGTTGTCAATAATAACGTTTTCTAACGCCGTTGTAAACGCACATTCAATCGTTTTTGTTGTTCTGCTTTAAAATTCTTTACGCATCGCTCATTCTGAATTGTCTCGTTAAGTAGCATGATAAAGGGAGCGCTTAAACTGCAAAACCACAGGACAGAGAGCTGTCATTTCCATTGTACTTTAACCTCGATCGGATTTAATATCAAGGTCAGCAAACTGTAGCCAATGTTTCATTGCTAAAGCTCGAAATATTCCTCACTCACAGTATCTTTTTATTTATTGGCTTTGGCTGCGTGCCCATCCAGCCATCTCAACACGAAATATAATTGTATGGTTTCTTTTGACAACACAGAGAATACATTACTTTAATTCGTACGTTACATAGTTTCGTAAGTTTCGTACATTCGTAAGTTACATAGGCTTAACAAAGGAAAGACTCCGAAGTAAAACATATTTTACATCTACTGTGTACTGAAACGAGTGAACAAGACGAAAACGTAACACAGGATACACTGAGGTAGAACACTGTATAAAACCTATTGATAACACAATGAAAACGATAAAAAGCTGTTCGTAGACATGTAGGGCATCTCCAATTCAGGCCATATTAATGACTATGAAAATAATAATAAAACGCTCTTTTCTACGTCCTGTAAAAAGCTGCGAATAGATAACCAAATATTTGTGAGGAACCAGCCGCTGGGGCCGAGCGGTTCCAGGCGCTTCAGTCTGGAACCGCGCTGCTGCTACGGTCGCAGGTCCGAATCCTGCCTCGGGCATGGATGTGTGTGGTGTCCTTAGGTTAGTTAGGTTTAAGTAGTTCTAAGTCTAGGGGACTGATGATCTCAGATGTTAAGTTCCATAGTGCTTAAAGCCATTTGAACCATTTGTGAGGAACATTGTGACACACATTTATAAACTGAGCGTTCCACATCCTGCTGATTAGCACGTCGAAACAGTCAGTTAATTGTGCTTTGGTCTTCTTCTGGCATTATAAAGACCAAGTGCGTTAGATTAACGGCGCAGGGAGCTATATCTGGATGTTGCCATAGTTAACTAACTCCTGAAGTATTTTATACGTTGCTGTATCCTTGGATGTTAATAGGGTCTAGAGGCTGCTTGGGAACGATCAGTTGTGGCACTTAGGTTGAGCCAATAGAGGTGTTTGCTGAACTTTCAAAGATTAAAATTTCAGCTGTGGTATACCTGTCATGAAGCTCCTCGATATTTGTGTCTTATAATAACACGGCATTCTTGACATCGTGCCGTGAATTTGTGTGCAATGAGTGCCTTTAATTTTAGGTGCCCTCCACCCAGACCGATGTCAACCGTTATCTGATCATGGGTATCATATCTGTGAGATGGAGTCTCTCATATTCATTAGGTCCATTAGAGATGCTTGCTTTGCTGAGATGTCTACTTTTTCATTTACAGGTATCCCGTAGTGATCTTTCATTCATACCACCACTATTTTGCGATAGTTCCTCTGTACCCGAAACACAACATCGACATCTGCTGCAACTGTGGGTGTGGTACAACTATTACGATGGTTTATTTCAGCTGTGGGGCTGATATACTGCCAGATATTATGAATATTGTGTCTGATGTGATTGTCTGTGCGCTCCCTCACAATTCCACACAACGTAACCGGTTTCGGTCATACACCCGGGCCGCTAAAACATGCATTTCAAGGTCACTCCACAATGGCCCTAAAGTTGGAAGTATGGCTGGGAAACAACTAATATAAGGAAAGGAGTGTTACTTCAAGAGCCGGCCGGTGTGGCCGTGCGGTCTAGGCGCTTCAGTCTGGAACCGCGTGACCGCTCCGGTCGCAGGTTCGAATTCTGCCTCGGGCATGGATGTGTGTGATGTCCTTAGGTTAGTTAGGTTTAAGTAGTTTTAAGTTCTAGGGGACTGATGACCTCAGATGTTAAGTCCCATAGTGCTCAGAGCCATTTGAACCATTTTGTTACTTCAAGACTTGCAGCATGCTGAAGTAAACAGTGTGGAACAAAACCCCTATGGAGAAAACTGTGTTTCTAAGTACGCCTGGAAAGGAATAAAAGCCATTACACATTTGATTCGTTCCACACCGATACAGTTCGTCTGACATTTACGGATATTAGATCAGGAAAGAACATCCGACACTAGCGAAGTTCCTAAGTTCTTCAAAAGGATGTGAACTTTTCTCAGCTGTGGAAACGTCATTTAAAATTGTATTAAAAAGTATGGGCTTCCACTTTGAAAAGTTAGACAGACGAAAACTGATACTCAAAAAAGCTCACGTATATGGGACTCGTAGTATTTTCTTACATAAAACTATAGGAAAAGATATAAATTCAACTATGTGTTAGATGAAACCTGGGTCAACGCTGGACGTAAGATACTCCGAATAGCAGCGGTCAGCAGTCAATAGGAAGAGGATCCCAATTAATTGTGGACCAGACAGATTCTTCAGACTGTTCTATGCGTGAATTACTTTCAGTTCTTCGAGAAAAATCGGAGACTATTCAGAAGATAAGGAGCACCCACTTTTTCAGCAGTAGCTATTTGTTGTTCCAGTTTAGTGCTCCAACAGTATTTGTAATTGGTAGTGCACCTCACCACTTTGTGACTTTAGACAACTAGTGACAACGAAGAAACTATGGTTGCAGAGACATTGATGTTGAAATGAGCAGTCGGGAACGACAGAGAAGAGACGGCTGTGAGAAGAGGTCAGCCAACCGCACGCTGACCTGACCTCCCATCAGGACGACGGCGCGACAGCAGCGGCCCCTTCAAACGACCACTTAGAAAAATTTATGAATTACTGTGCTGGTAAACCCCTTACGTTACTTGATTTTCAAACAGTTGAGCAAAACTGAACGTATTCAGACATTTCTCTCTTTATTTATTCTGATCATCACTAAACTGACACACAATATTTTTAGCGCAACGCAATCTGACTTCCAATAATCCCTACAAAAGAATGGCCCTGACTAACAATAACCTATACCTTTCATGAATCACTTACCTCACAAAAATCTTCATTATTCGAACTACTGCAATACAGCGAGCGCCAATACTGCCAGTGAAATAAAAGTTTCTAACTGCTGAAGTCACTAACTACTGATAGGCATAGTTAGCAAATGAAAGATTTTGATAAAGAACAAACAATGTATTTATCTTAATAGTGTTCAAAAGTCATAATATATCAGTTCATTACACCCAGTCTTACAAATTTACTGTCTCTGATGGACACACGTCCAGATCATCCACTCTCAAAACTCCGCCATCTCTCTCCCCACATCCACCACTGCTGGCGGTTCACCTCGAACTGCGCAACGCTACGCGCTGTTCACATCCAACTGCCCAACACTACACTAGGAAATTCCAACAATGCAAACCAGCCACAGACTGCACCCAACACAGCCAGTGATTTTCATACAGAGCGCTACGTGGAGTTGCCAATATGAAAACCTAAACAGCCTACTTACACCCTATGTGAAGAGGACATAAGCGCCGCGCCCCACTGGTGGTAGCCACATCGATAGCAGCTCCAACGTTATGCGCTTTGTTAACCGACGCTTCGTAGCCTGTATCATTAGTACTCTCTACGCAGCACAGACTTGTGTTTTTCTATTCTGAAGAAGAATGATTATTTTGTATGTCGCCCTTTGCTTGAGACACATATCAAAGTTAAGTATTTGTAATTGTCTTGTTTTAATAAAACTCATTAATACAAGTTGTTTGGTTGTTTGTCTGGCGAACCGAATATGTGGGATTCCTAGATACAATATAAAGCTGCTTTTATACTCACTTGTAAGACAAAATAAGACTGTGACACCTACGTGGGCTGCAGATGAAATTGCAAGGAACCCACTAAGTCGACCGAACGAGGTGGCGCAGTGGCTAGCGCACTGGACTCGCATTCGGGAGGACGACGGTTCAATCCCGCGTCCGGCCATCCTGATTTAGGTTTTCCGTGATTTCCCTAAATCGCATCAGGAAAATGCCGGGATGGTACCTCTGAAAGGGCACGGCCGACATCCTTCCCTAATCCGACGAGGCCGACGACCTCGCTGTCTGGTCTCCTCCTCCCAAACAACCCAACCCCCAACCCACAAGTCAAAATTTCAGCCTCAAAAATCTATCTCTAGACGCGAGAACTGCAGCCAGTAACAGGAGAAAATGAAGATAAGTAAAATTTTTTTCTTTTATATATCTTACGCCTCTCGAAGCTTTCGAAACTTTTGCAGAGACAGATAAATTTAATGGTGATGTGTGGTAGGGTAAGATTAGAAGTTGCCTACGTAAAAACGGTTAACTGTAGCTTTTATTACTTTATTAGATATGGTACGCGTCTACCTCACAACGTAAACTAAAACACCTTAATGAGATCACCGATAATTTATAGCACACTATTTATTGTATGGTATAGATTGGAGATGTTTCTTTGTTATGATACGATGGCGGATATTGTTGAAATAAGTTTGGAACGAAAATTAAATAATGAACTAATTTGTGCTCATCACCAAATTGTGTGTCTAACTTCACTGTGCAACCCAATCACAGGGGCCACTTTTTCGAAAACACAAACATGTCTCCCATTGCAACACAGAAGTTTGACATTTGGATCAAAGGTGCCTCAAACGTTCTCTGTAATGGGGCAGAAACGCAGCCCTTCGACGTCACCCTCGGGCACGGCGACGCTTCAAACAGCGAGGCGTCGATACTTGCGAAAAACAGGCCAGACCTCAGATATTAATATGGGGTGTACGAGGGTCAATGACGTCACATTTGTACCAAGTTTCATCAGACTTCTGCCCAACGCCACTGTGGACGTCTCACAACGACTGTTATCTACATTCCACCTCTTCTTGTGGCTTCTCTGCGACGGAGGTCAAAACCATGACTCCCAGCATTGAAACCACGAAGTTTTCTTATGGGTGGCAGAGGAAAACATTACAGCCGCACCGCGGCTCAGCATCAAACGAAAAGGCCTGAGTGGTAGGCATAGTGGCGGTCAATGAAATTCCTTTAGGGTTCGATTCCCACGCATTTCGTGGCCGAAAACTAGCTCGAAGTGCGATAAGCAACAGGACCTGGACGATCTTCTTGACATCGCTGACACTCCCCCGCCCCCTCCCCCCTCGGACGAAATCCTTCTCTAAGAGTGTTGTGGGTGTGCAATTCCATTGAATGTGATCGCACCCATTGAAGTGTAATCTGACCACTATTTTTGCCCTGATGTATAGGATGAGACTACTGAAATCCATTCCACGAAATCTGAACGTGATGTGAAGCAGGTAAGGGCGTTTAAGCTTTTTCAACCCTCCTGTTGCCTTCCCTTCTGTGGTATGATCATTGGGAGTGGAGGAGTAAATGGTCCATATAACACTGCTCCCCTCCTCCAATCCCCCAACCCACCCAGTTCTGCAATGCCATCGCTGCTCCCAGTGCACCTTTTGTTGAGCACTTTAAAAATATACCTGTCGAGAGACAACCTTTGATCGATTCCTTGGCCCCTGCAGGCAGGCAACCCCTTAACAAGCTTCAACTGAGTGGTGCTGTATTTCTGTTCTAGCACTTGCTTGTGGGCATCCTTCGATTTAGTATGAGTGGCAACAGCTTACTGTGAATCGTTCTTGCGGACTAATCCTCACATTCGTAGAGGAGTTCTATCACTGCATGTCGGCACAGATGACAGGCTCGTAACCTGTGGCAGCTTACCTGAAACAATCGGAAATAAAAATGTTAGGTCTCCATGGAGCATTGCTTCTTTGTAGAAAATTTTATTTCATTAATGATTACTATTATGGAACTACGGTGAATTCTACAATCATACCATAAATAAAACATTACTTTACCGGATAACATATTTCATATGGATGGTAATATCTTCTGTGAGGTGTACATGAGGAAACATCAAGATATCGAAGTTAACTTTCGTGGAACAAAGTGTAAACGAACATACATCACCATAATAATAATAATCATCATTTTCACTCACCCCGAATGCCATTCATTCACTCCCATACTATATTCCCCACCTTCTTCAGTCTAGTACCTGCCTCTTTCAGCGTCCTGAAACACTCAAATCATACAGCCAACGTAATCTACGTCTATCAATGGCCACGTTTTTGCTATGTGTGTACCACCATTAGGCCTCTGAGACTTTTCAAACAATCTGGTCACATAATTGACCTTAGGCTACGGCCTGAGTGCAGTGTGGTAGGGAGCGCGCAGAACGCCCAAGGGGTTAGAACGCAAGCCGACGCTGTAGTGTCCTGGGTAGCAGTTCTTTGTTGAGCGGTGTTTTGCAACGTTCTGCAGAGATCAAAGAATAGAGTTGGACGCATTGCTATCCAATTTGGCACTACAAGGAAATACATTTCTGAAAGTCGATTTATGCAGTGTATGGGAAGGTACAAGTGTAAGAGTTCAAATGGCTCTAAGCACTATGGGACTTATCATCTGAAGTCATCAGTCCCCTAGCCGGCCGGAGTGGCCGTGCGGTTCTAGGCGCTACAGTCTGGAACCGAGCGACCGCTACGGTCGCAGGTTCGAATCCTGCCTCGGGCATGGATGTGTGTGATGTCCTTAAGTTAGTTAGGTTTAATTAGTTCTGAGTTCTAGGTGACTGATGACCTCAGAAGTTAAGTCGCATAGTGCTCAGAGCCATTCATCTGCCCCCTAGACTTAGAACTACTTAAACCCAACTAACCTAAGGACGTCAAACACATCTGTGCCCGAGGCCGAGTTCGAACCTGCGACTGCAGCAGCCGCGCGGTTTCGGACTGAAGCGCCTTGAACCACTTGGGCACAACGGCCGGCAGTGTACGAGTGAAAGTGAAACAGATAGAATGTTTGGAGAGCTAAATACATTCTGTAAGAGTTTGCAATCTGATGCTATGAATTTGATGAGAGCTCGAAAATGTCTGCGCCTACATTTATTATATTTTGAAAAGAATCACTGCACGCTTCAGAGTACCATGCACCAATTCCCCTTCAATTTTATCGCCAGAAAAAAATCTTATAATTACCCTGACATAAGTAACAGTGAATTCGACAATTTTTTATTTTATTTTAAACGAAAATAGTGCGACGCAATTTTAACAATTGCGTGTAACATCACCGGTGACAAGAAATGTCCTAGACATGTCTGCGAATAACTTTCGTTAGAATAGAATGACACGATAAAAATATTTACTTTCCATCACTATTCAGCTTCGCTGCTATTTCACTTCGTATCTCACTTCCAGTGAATCTCTTTTTGTACCGAGAATGACTAAATCGCCAAATTTCTGGCCTTTCTGGTACCGCTGTCATTATTTCAGCAGAAGGACACAACTAGCCACTCGCTGCTCGCTCGAGAAACGCAAAATGGTTTGTATTGCACGCTTGCGCTCCGCTGGGCGCCGTTACGGCCAGCTACACGCACCTCTCGAAAAGCTTGCCGCCAGGACACTTACAAAGTGTCAAATAGGTTTGTGTTGCACGCTGCGGGACCAACAGCGTCTAATATCGCCCGCCCCACTCCACTCAGACCAAAGGGGTAGCGTCACTTTTCACAATGTTTGTAGACCGACATCGGCCCGCCAGGTCCTATTTTTCATCAATTGTCTCCACCATTCCCTGTCTTTAACAGGTCTGAAGATCCTCCTCAGTATCTTTCTGTTGATATCAAATATAGTTCTATACATTTTTGTACCTGTCTATATTTTGGTGCTGCAGAGCGGATGTGGGTCCATTGTGTTGTGTATCTTAATATTTGTTCTGCATGGCTGGGCTTCAGATTTCAGTGTGCTTCACACAAAAGGATATCCTGTTTTTTGTATAATCCTAAACCTCGATGTCCGATTCATTGATCGTAATACGTTTTCTGAACCCTTGACTTTTGGCCGAAAGGTCAGAGTATGCAAACTTTGGAGAATGGCTTAAATATCCTTAACCACTCTTCCTGCAAAGAGCAGTCAGTCCAAATCAGCTAAACGTGCTAATGTTTATTTTACTATCTATTGTGATTTTTAAGACTTAAAAACATATGAGTGCTCAAGGTTCTTTTTGATTGTAAATGTTTTCTTTCTGACGAATCTTTGTATAATGTGCTACATTTTATCCACTAATATGACAAGTTGGCATGAGGTTCCAACTCACGATGAATGAGTTTTGAATACCATAAGATGGTTCAAATGGCCCTGAGCACAATGCGACTTAACTTCTGTGGTCATCAGTCGCCTAGAACTTAGAACTAATTAAACCTAACTAACATAAGAACATCACACACATCCATGCCCGAGGTAGGATTGGAACCTGCAACCATAGCGGTCGCTCGGTTCCAGACTGCAGCGCCTAGAACCGCACGGCCACTCCGGCCGGCTACCATAAGATGACAGCAAAGTCTGTCGAAACCAGTTGTCGAAAACAAAGAAGTATTTATGCGACCTTGAGTACAGAAATTTTTTTACCAAGTAAAACAGGTTACCCCTTCATGTTTCTCAACAAGAAAAATTCAATACCTATTCCTTAGATGTGCCACTGTTCAAAATACCATAATTATCGTATTATATCTTTGAAAGTATGTTACACTGAGTACGATATTCTGGTAAATCTATCATTAGTAGCACATTACTTGCAGTGGTCTCGTTATGTATCTTGTCAGAACAAAAAGAAATGGGAAAAAGTTAACTGACCAGTTTAGTTCTTCTAGTAAGTTCCATATAATGTAGTTTGGTCCTACAACCTTACATGTGGTTCTACAAAGTTGTTGCCAATTGAACTTGGACTTGAATGTATACACTCTATGAACAGTTACACCAACTAACCCTACCAGTCTGAATTCTACACTTACGTTTGCCGTTTTCAATTTTACTTGGTGTCCCACTATCACCTTCCAGCCCCACTACTATGGGTGCTGTGTGTTACCCCCCCCCCCCCTCCCCCATCATTTTTTTCTATTAGTAAGTGATTTGTGTACCTGGTTTGGTTGATGACGCAGCAGTCTTTCTGGATTTACGTTTCTTCCTCATATTACTCACTCCCACAGCCACCAAATGTGTATCATGTTTTTCTGGGATTGCTCCATGTGTTGAATAGTCCCCACTCTCCCATCATCCACACTCGCATCTTTACGCAAGCTGGGGTGTTTTTCCTTCCACAGTGTCAATTTTCATATTCTAAATCACAGAAGTACCAAATTTGGTTGCATAACGAAGCAACAGTCCGAAAATTGACGACAGTAAAGTGGTATGCCCATTCATACAGTCACCCACAGTTCCTTTCATCCGAACTCGAGTAACTGTTGTCCGCAGCTCGTGGTCTACTGGCTAGCGTTGCTGCCTGTAGATCATGGGGTCCCGGGTACGATTCCTGGCGGGGTTTGGGATTTTCTCTGACCTGGGACTGGGTGTTTGTGTTGTCATCATCATCATCATCATCATCATCATCGAGTAACTGTTCATTATCTACGCTTTCCGTGACTATGATTTACTCCTGCGTGAAAAGCACCGAATACGCCCACGGAGGTCACTTCCCACTATGCTTTCCCGTTTTTCAGCAAGAACCTGCGAGACTTCTTGGAACGTATGTGGAGGAGCACAAGGACGTGAACTCGTTTGTCAAGCATATGATCTAACGTGATATCACTGTTATAGCAATTTTGTCAAGTCGACCTGAGACACTGGCAAGATCTGTACGGCTGCGAATACGGATATCATGCCACAGCATCGCAGAACATTCTCGTTTCAGCCAACGTGCTGGATGATATTTGGTGTGTACCACTCATCTAGTCAACTTCCTACATGCACATGCAAATTACTTGCCATTGTGGGACATCCTTAATTGTCTGTGAAAACTCAGGACTAGAACGGAGAATTTTGCTACTTCAAGCCAGGCTCACACTGGACTCGGAGTCCGCATCGAGTCATGTGGACAGTGCCCCTACCGAGGCTGGAAGTCGGAGTTCTGTCTGCGCCGCCGTAGCAACTCGACAAAAAAAAAATTCAGAAGCGAATTGGTAATAATGTCGGTCAATAAATAATGGAACATTTTATACGTCTCAAAGAAGGATGTTTTTATTCATGATTTAATTGTAGCATATAGCTCCCAATTCTTGGTTACAGTATCCTGTTTTGCAACAAAATCTCCGTTCAGTTCTACGGCCTTACGCCTTGGTATTGAGAGAGTCTGTACGCAGTCATGGTACCGCTCTGCTGGTCTACGTATCACCCAAATTCTTGCTGCCTCAGTAACTTCTGCACCATTGCTGTAGTGTTTCCCTTGTACTCCATCCTCCAGTGGGTCAAAGAGATGTAACTCAGTACTTGTGATACGCGTCCTGTCGGCGGTTGAGGAAGAAGTCCATCGAAGGTTTGTGATCTCCTCTGGGTGTGGCCTTGTGTTATCATGGAGGAGAAGGGATAAAGCGGCAGAAATAAACTTTCTCTAATAATTATAGGGAAACCTTTAATTTTAGACTGATTCACCTCCCTCCGACCACTGTGATACGTGACTCCACAAAAAAAGGAATGACGTTTTCAATACGTGTCACACTAGCATATTCTCCAGATGGAGTTTCGTAAGAGGTTCAGATTTGCAACACTGTTTAATATAACGAATTTCAGTTACTGCAACATGTGAATCTGCAAACACTGTGCTACATAGTATCCTATTCCCTTATATAGTCATTAAAGAACGAAAAGTGAAAGGTATAAAATATCTATTTAGTTTTTTTAGAAAATGAGCATCATGCTTTTAAAACAGTTTCAGCAAGCTCAATGTGACCAACTGATTCATTCTAAAGAAGAGACTAGATCTTCAACATAGATTTTCACATCTTAGCGGATCGTATGTGTGTTCAATACGATAATAAAATCAACATTCGAGAAAAAACCGAACAGCGGATAAAGGCATAAATCAAAAACGAAAAACAATACCTAACTCGTTAATCGAAAAAAGTTAACTTGTTTTCGAATAGTAGTCAAGCTTATCAAGTAACATAATGCGCCAAAGAATTATTCTTTTGGGACCACTTTTGAAGGCATTAGCTTTTTAAACCCCGTTATCGAAAGATTAGCATTTTTAGTAATGCCGTAATTCGGTTACGGTAACTGGAGAACGTGCCCTGCGCGCCGTTTGAGTGGCAGTGGAGAAAATTAAGACCAAACGAAAAGGGAACACGGAGAGCGACGTATGAGGGACGGTAAAGAGAGAGAGAGGAGGAGAAGAAGAAAGGAAACAGGGCACTATAATGAGAAGATTGTGGAGATTTAAGATGCCAACAGCCTTGCCGGAATGGTAATACCAGTTCTAGCCAGACCACCGAAGTTAAGCGCTGTCCGGCTTGGCTGGCACTTGGATGGGTGACCGTCCGGTCTGCCAAGCTCTGTTGGCAAAGTAGGGTGCACACTGTGCAGCAAATTTAGGAGCTACTTGACTGAGAAGTAGCTGCTCCACTCACGAAAACAGTCAACGGCCGCAAGAGCGGCGTGCTGACCACATGCCCTTCTATATCCGTATCCAGTGACGCCTATCGATTGAGGATGACACGGCGGTCGGTCAGTACCGTTGGATCATCCGAGACATATTCGGACAGAGTTTAGTTTAATTTTAGTTGCGATGTATGAAAGGAAGTCAGGAGGAGATACGAATTGGGCCGTGTTTAGCAAGAGTTCGTTGTACGAGCTACCTGTCTCTGGTACAGAGACGCTTGTTTCTTGTTTCGGGCTACTAGATGGAGCTACTCTCGTCATTACAGTTAAGCCAATCTAAGAAAAGTGTAAAGAGTATTTTTGCGTTTGCTGCGTCTTTGCACTGATCTATAGTGAAACAAGGAAAAAGAAATAGCATTATTGTCACAAGCAGTGTGACTGTGGATTGCATGTTTTTGGTGTTTAGACCTGTGTCATACAAAACAAAATACTGAAATGTGGACCAGTCTTTTGCAAGGACGAATTAATCTCAGTAAATCAATAAATAGACTAAGCCATGGATGAATCCAGCAAGGGCCAGTGGAGGGCAGCTCCCCCTCTGCTTCTAACGAACCAAACTTGGGTCATGGTCCGATAGTCACATGTATCAGGGTAGCATTAGTTTGAAGGAAACTTTAACATACAATGGATATCGACTAGTAGTAAGTGCAACCAGAGCCATTTGACGTGAAATAACAGAGCTTCTCTTCTTTCGCCGTGAGATAACGTGGTCCATGGGCAGCAACACGTCCTCCTCCTGTACACTGGGCGAATCTATCACTCTCTGCCAAAGGGGTGACCGCCTCTCAGTTGCCTGTCGCCTGCTGCTGTGTGTGCTTCGTCCGACAGGAACGACCACTTCACTTGTTTATTTGATTTAATTTTCTTCCGGAACTGTAATCATACACTACTGATATCGAACACCTGCAGTTGTCAAATAATTAGTCCTACAGATATAACTGTTAATGCGATCGTTTGCAGACTCGCTAGCTTAGAAGTTCTATAAGATAAGCGTTTGTACGAATGCTTCAAATGAACTAAGACATTTTATTAACCATCTACCGAGACACAAGGGCCGAACAGGCCACGGAATGTGCGCATGGGACCTGCACAAATGGCATAGGCACCCTAACCCATCCTGTGATTGGAGCACTGAACCGTACTACTAAGCATGTTGTCGAGAAATGTAAACCGAGAGCCTACCTGGTCGATCGAAACAACTTTTTCATGGCTACACCATAAAGTTTTCACTGGATAAGGAGACTGAACATAGCATAAAAAAACTGAGCCTTTAATGTAGCATTTGTATTTTTGACTTATTTATTCATGTATTTTTACGTATTCTTCACAGTGTTTGTAGTTCAGTGGTGTACTCTGATAAATAACAGTCAAACTGCACTTTCTCCACCGCGCGATCCCTTTGCAATGGAAGACACACGACTATCGTTTTCCCCTCCCCTGTCAACTACTGCGAGCTATACGCCCCTGTTTTTGAGCCACGCCCTTCTTCTATCCACGTCCGTCACAGTGCGAGTCAGAGCCGGACGACATCACAGTCCTTCTCAGGCCGCTCTCCGTCCCCCCGCCCCCCCCCCCCCCCACTCCCCACACAGCCCTACTGCAGTAGTTCCGTTCCCGCAGACGCTTCCCCACGGTGGGCAGGGGGCAGGTATTCACGAAACAGCTGTCGCCCACGACGCATGACAGACTGGGTGGAGCGTGGCTGGGACAACGCTGTGATTACAGTCCCACGGTCACGCGCACGCACGCGCACACACACACACACACACACACACACACACACACACACACACACACACAAATGCACGTGCGCGTGTATTTGCATTTCGCTGTGCTACACCCACCAATCATGTGGACGCCCTGCGCGCAGGACGCGCCATTTTACTCATCTCACAAATCACGCAACAGTCACCTTAATGTGATTGCGGCCCGCGCTGGTCCCTATTCGTTGCTCGTGCTGAAGGACGAGTCGTGTCCACGTACACTACGTGATCAAACGCATCCGTACATATCTATATAATGCGGAAATGACCACTACGTGTCACGAGGGGAGGACCCGCCAGTGTAAAATACGACGGGGACTATTTCGTTGTTAGGAGGGGAAGAGTAACAGCAGAATGGGAAAGTCAGAATAATGTTTTTTTTTATGTGTGTGTGAATTCTTATGGGACTTAACTGCTAAGGTCATCAGTCCCTAAGCTTACACACTACTTAACCTAAATTATCCTAAGGACAAACACACACACACACACACTCATGCCCGAGAAAGGACACGACCCTCCACCGGGATCATCCGGCGGTCAGAATAGCTCAGTAACTTCGTTCTGATCTAATCACCGAATTTCATCTGATTAACAAATCTATCAGACACATTTCAACCCTGTTACTGAAATCGAATGTCGGAAATGCGATTGTGATGTGAAAACGCAAAGGAACTGCGACAGCTAAATCAAGACCAAGTAGACCTCATGTACTGTCGAACAGGGACTGTCGAGCATCGCTGAGTGTGATAGTAAAATAGTGCGTCAAATCAGCGGAAAGAATTGCGCGAGAGTTCCAGGGTACTACCAGCGCAATATATGTGCGTAGGAAGTCAAAAAGAATCGGGTACCACGGTCCAGCAGCTCTTACACAGTAGGATGGTTATGCAAAGCGACATTTGACGTGCCTTAAAAAGCGGCGTCACTATAAGTGATGATTGGAAACGAGCGTGTTGACGCGATGAATATAACCTGTGGCTTGAATTCAAAGAAATAGTATCGACAGCAACTGAAAGATTTATACAAAAGAAATTAACAAAACGACGGAGCTGATCCCTCTCGGTACACAAAACGTGTCAGACTTCCGTTGCAGAAACAACGAAAAAAGCACGCCAATTGAAACGAACGCAAAATGCCTACGAATGGCGATCTTATGCAGAAGCAGGAAATTTAGCGCGGAATTCAATGCGAGATTCTTACAACAGTTTCCACAACGAAACTTTGTCTCTAGACGTGGTAGAAGATCAAAAGAGATTCTGGTCGTATGTAAAGTAAGCTACCGGTAAGATAAAATCAGTGCCTTCTCTGCGCGATAGCAATGGAAATACTATCGATGACAGTGCTGCTAAAGTAGTTACTGAACACAGCATTCCGAGAGTCATTCACCAAATAAGACGAAGCAAATTTTCCAGAATTCGAATCAAGAACAGCTGCCAACATCTGACTTAGAAGTAGACATCCTCAGAGCAACGAAGCAACTTAAATCACATTAAAAGCATGTCTTTTGCTCCAGAACGCATACCAATTAGGTTCATTTACGGCTATGCTGATGCAATAGCTTCATACTTATCATACACGACCGCTCTCTCGACGAAAGAACCGAGCCAAAGACTGGAACGTTGCTCAGGTCACACCAATATTCAAGAAAGGGAGTGGGAATAATCCACTAAATTACAGACCCATATCATTAACGTCGATATGCAGCAATATTTTGGAACATACACTGTTTCAACATTAAATATTAACTCGATGAGAACGGTCTGTTGACACACTGTCAAGCCGGATTTAGAAAACATCGTTCTTGTTAAACACAACTAGCTCTTTACTCACACCAACTGTTGAATGCCATTGACAAGGGATTTCAAATCGATTCCGTAATTCTCGATTTCCAGAAGGCTTTTGAAGCTGTACCTCACAAACGGCTTGTAATCAAATTGCATACTTATGGAATATCGTCTCACTGTTCATAGTAACTGATGGAAAGTCATTGAGTAAAACAAGTGATTGCTAGCGTTCCCCAGGATAGTGTTACAGGCACTCTGATGTTCCTTATCCATATAAACGATTTAGAAGACAACCCGAGCAGCCGCCTTAGGTTGTTTGCAGATATGATGAACGATGAAATGAAGTCCCATGCTTCTTTACAGAGCGTAGGGGAACGATGCGGGAGACCCGCACCGCCTTACTAGGCAAGGTCCTAATGGAGGTGGTTTGCCGTTGCCTTCCTCCGACCGTAATGGGGATGAATGATAATGATGAAGACGACACAACAACACCCAGTCATCTCGAGGCAGGAAAAATCCCTGACCCCGCCGGGAATCGACCCAGTGTTCGGGAAGCGAGAACGCTACCGCGAGACCACGAGGGCGGACTGTTTGCAGATAATGTTGTCGTTTATCGTCTAGTCAAGTCATCAGAACATCAAAACCAGTTGAAAAACGATTTAGCTAAGATATCTGTATGGTGTGAAAATTGGCAATTTACCCTAAATAATGAAAAGTGTGAAGTCATCTGCATGAGTGCTAAAAGGAATCCGTTAAATTTCGGTTACACGATTAATCAATCAAATCCAAAGGCCGTAAACTCAGCAAAACACCTAGGGATTACAATTGCGAAAACTTATATTGGAAATAACACATAGAAAGTGTTGTGGGGAAGACGAACCAAAGACTTCAATTTACTAATAGGACACTTAGAAGATGCAACAGAGACCGCCTGCACTACGCTTGACCGTTCTCTCTTGGAGTACTGCAACGCGTTGTGTTATCCGCAACAGACAGGATTTACGGAGTACATCGGGAGAGTTCAAATAAAAGCAGCACGACTTGTACTATCGAGAAATAGCGGAGCGAATGTCACGGATATAATACAGGATCTGTGGTGGATATCATTAAAATAAAGGCGTTTTTCGTTGCGGAGGAATCTTCTCACGAAATTCCAATCGCCAACTTTCTCCTCCGAATGGGAAAATATTTTGTTGATGCCGACTTACATAGGCAGAAACGATCATCGTAACAAAACAAGGGAAATCAAAGCTCACACCGAAAGGTATAGGTCTTTGTTTTTCCCGCGCGCTGTTCAAATGGCTCTAAGCACTATGGGACTTAACATCTGAGGTCATCATGCCCCTACACTTAGAACTACTTAAACCTAACTAACCTAAGGACATCACACACTTCCATGCCCGAGGCAGGATTCGAACCTGCGACCGCGCTGTTCGAGAGTGGAATAATAGGCAACTGTGGTGAAAGTGTTTCGATGAACCATCTGCCAGTTACTTAAGTGCAATTTGCGGAGTATCCATGTAGACCTATATGAATGGAAGGGTTTGAAAATGTCGCCAGCAGAGTTCAAGCCGTCGTAAAGGCAAAGGGCGGAAAGAACTCACATTTACGCCACTAACAGGTGTCCGGATACTTTTGCTCAGTTAGAATCTTTCCGCATCCCTACAAGGCAGCTACTATATTTCACCAACACATGCCAATGTGGATCTTGAGCAAATACTGTAAAATTCTCAGGAGTTTCTTCATAGCAAACGAGAATACTTCGCAGAGAGCGGATCAATCAGTAACTCTAGAGTACATAGCGTGATTCCAAAACTATCATTTATATTTCATAATATCAGTTGATCTATTTCGTTCGTACATTTAAGTAGATCATGATATAATTTAGCCTCTCAGATTACTATCTGCATCTCGAAATTAAAATAGAATGTTTCCAGTATTAAAATCTCTATTGTGTTCTCTATTTATTTTCTTCGTGAATATATAGTGACCGATATAGGAATTGATCACAGGAGTAAATTCGTATGAAATTTCGAACGTGGTCAGTCAGTAAAAGTAAAATATACGAAGCTGAGGTAACACACTACACAAACAGTACTTCAGTTCAAATACCAGATTTCATGATTTCGGTGAAAAACCCCTACACCATACTTTAGTGCGACAGTTATTAACAAAATGGCTGCCAGACGGACTACCGTGTTGGTAAGATGGGATCTTTGTAGTAGTGTCTATTTATTTATAGCGCGATAATTAATAGTTAACGCTGAAATTACATTTTTCACATTTGTTTTATCTATTGGATGCCGCTACCGCTACGATGGTGCTTTTGTTGGTTCACGAAACAGTTTTTCGTAATATTTCTTGACCGTAGCAAAAAGCAATTGCACCCGAAATTCCTGACAAAATTTCAAAGGATGTACAGGGATATTTGCTGAGTATATTCGTACCAGGTCTCCGGTGGCATATTACAGAAAACTGCATTTCGTTTGGTTTCTTAATTTTATTTGTATCTGTAATGCATTGAAAATATTTCCACAGAAATGTGAATGTCAGCGCTGTGTACACTTGCTTGGTTTCATTAATTTCCTTGTTCCAGTCGCGAACACTTCGCAGGAAGAGCGAATTCCAGTACCTCACGTGTGGGCTCGAATCTCTCTGATTTTATCTTCATTGCCCCTTCGCGGGATATACGTAGGAGGAACCAATATATTTGTTGACTCGTCTAGGAATGTGCGTTCTCGGAACTTCAACAGCAATTCCTACCTTGATGCAGAATGCCTCACTTGCAGTGCCTGCCACTAGAGTTGATTCGTCAGCTCTGTGACGCTTTCATGTCTGCTAAATGAATCGGTAACAATAAAAAACGATCTGCCCTTCTTCGAATATTTTCATTTTCCTCCGTCAGTTCTACTGAATCACATGCGGATCTCACAACGCGCAGTTATGCTCCAGAAGAAGACGAACAAGTTTATCGTAAACAGTCTCTTTAGTAGACGTGTTGTATTTTATAAGTGTCCTGCAAATGAAACGTAGTCTTTGGTTTGCCTTCCCCACAACATTATTTACGTGATCGTTCGAATTTAACTTGTTCAGGGTCATACTTTATAGGTATGTAGTTGAATTGACAGCCTTTAGATTTGTCTGATTCATCGTGTAACCGAGGCTTTACGGATTTATTGTAGAACTCGTATGGATGACCTCACAGGTTTCATTATTTAGGATCAACTGCCGCTTCCGCACCATACAGCTACCTTGTCTAAATCGTTTTGCAATTGTTTCTGAACTTGTGATGACTTTATTAGACAGTTGAGGATACCGTGAGCTGCAAACAGTATAAGAGGGCTTTTTGATCTTTCTGACAGAAAATCACGAATCCAGTTCCACGACTGAGAGGCCACTCAACGCTCTGAATCTGTTTAGAAACCACTTGTGAGGAACGCAGTCAAAAGCCTTATTTAAATCTAGAAGTAGAAATATGAGATCCTCTGTCCATACCACTCATTACTTCTTGAAAATAAAGAACGAGTTGTGTTTTACAAGAGCATCTGCTTAATCTGAGTCTTTTTGCATCACTCTGTGTATTGTAAACTTGCGGTGTGTCTCACAAACTGAGGAAACATGACGCTGTTGATGGTGATAGATGTTTCGAAAGCTGTGATAAGCCTAGAGGGACGCTGGCATTACTAAGAGTGAAATCAATCAATCTCTCTCTCTCTCTCTCTCTCTCTCTCTCTCTCTCTCTCTCTCTCTCTCTCACTCTCTCTCTCTCTCTCACACACACACACACACACACACACACACACACACACACACACACCAAACACTTAATTATGTCCCAGGAACAAACTTTTCTTTCCATTTGAGTACTCGGTAATGGGTATTCAGAGTTTGCAGTGATTTACTGTTCCGTCGGTTCTTGGTATATTTTGTACATTATGAATGAAACACAGACAACACTGGTATAATATTTAACAATATTTATAATTTGTTACACGATCCAGTTTTCGGCTGTCACGCCATCATCAGGTACAAAGTTAAGAATGTGGTGCAGTGAAATTTTGTTGGATCAAAGATTTTAATGGAAATTAATTAACCCGTGTCCAACAAACCAAGCTTATTACTGAATGACCAGACACAGATTTCTTACCCTGCCACTTCTAACTGCAGATACTACTCATAATCCCATCCAAGTCATGTTGTAGATTACCCCTCTTATTTACATGCCCATTTTCCTTCATTTATTACAGTTCATCACGTTGTGTTAAAAAATTTTACTTACGGCTGCTTCAATCACCTGCTTAATTACTATTACAGCTTGTCCATTAAAGACAGGATTATTTTGTTCAGTCACGTATATGGAATATTTCACCTAAGTTTACTGTACAATTATTTTCGTCCGTGTACAATTGTTGATATTTGGCTGTAGTTCATTAGTTACTGTGTCACATGTTTTATCTTAGTTAAACAATCTTACATCGCATTTACACTGAAATAATCCTCCTTGTTTTATTCTTAATTCTAACATTAACAATTTTCATCTGAGGAAATGGAGACAACCTGTAGATGTCCAAGACATGAAAGTCTCTTCGGGTTTGCTGCCGGATCCTAAAATCAATTTGAGGAAACTGTTGTGGTTGCCAACATTTCCGGTTTTTGGAACAGTGTCTATAAAGAGGGGATTGAAGTTAGGTTGGCTGATAATTTAATCAACAGAGACAATGGGTTTCCTCTTAGCAAAACGCGGAATCCTGTATTATCTCGCATCAAAACTGAACGTTCTTCGGTGCCAGCAGTGTTTTACTAAGGGCGGCGCCACCTCCCTGTTTTGGAAGGCAGCAACCGTGATGAGCGGCACATGCGCCGTGTACTGAACGGTGGCCTATATAGGACGTCGATTTACAACCTGGCGTCAGTTCTCAGCGGGACTCATCAGCAGAAGCAGCATTTTCCTCAAGATGGCGACCAGTTGGATCGCCGAAATATCGAGTCAAGTTGATTTTAGGATCCGGCAGCAAACCCGAAGAGACTTTCATGACTTATTACGCCGGGAAATCCTACGTAATCATATCATGTAGATGTCCAAGTTTCAAATCTTTGCTCCAACATAATTTCATTGCACCACATATTTATCTTTGTACCTGATGATGCCGTAACAGCCGAAAACCGGTTCGTGAAACAAATAATAAATATTGTGGAATATTACACCAGTGTCGTGTGTGTTTCATTCATAATTCAGTGTTTCTTTCGTATAAGAAGCATAAGTGAAAGAGAATTATGATTGGGTGCCTGATGAGGTATTCTGTAAAACTTTTCCCTCCCGCAGGTGAAAACTCGAAATATAGACGAGACAAAATATTATTGATACAAAGCACATTCTCATAAGTTCTAATTACTGAGCTACCACGACGGAGACTGGTGTGCGCACAATAAACAAACAAGATAGAGGTTTAAAGTTGCAAGATATGCCAGCTTGCGCCTTTATTCCTTTGTGCCCTGTGGATATGGCATATGTGAGAAATGTGGAGCTTGGCTGGGCCATTAGAGTGGTAGACCCAGCGGTCGCAGCTCTGTGTGAGATACGAGGCGCCAAGCCCCTTACGCAGTCGCTGGGAGCCACGGCGCCCCTAACAGGTAGGCCACGCGCCGCGCAGACTCAGAACACTCCCCTGGCCCTTGGATGTCTCCCAAGGCGCCAGTTCCGGCCGTGGACCCAAGAAGCTTCAGCGGGTACCCCACCCAACCACGCTCAACTAACGCAGTACCCTGCGCAGTGTTCTTCTGTAGGCCTTGCAGAAAACATCCTCACACCACACAGACGCTCTTCCATGGGATGTGAAAACGAATTTTCGGAAATTATTTAATATCTTACACATTCGTCACCTGGATAACATATGGTGGAATCGGTTCATGCGATGTAGCCTGAGTAAATGTCTAACAAAACCATTCCTCTGCAATAAGTAAGATTACAAATTCTTGAATGTTAGCTTGAGTCACGATGCTGATACGTTGAAGATAGAAAAGTCCGCTTTTGTTACAAAATAATTTGTGCGCTTGCGCCAAAGTGATTATCCTACACAAAATGTGTCACTTCTCTCAGCTGACACAAGCTGATAAAAAGCTAAATTTACGATTCAACACACGTCGAAAATAAATTTTAAAAAAATACTTTCTTAAAGGAAACGAAGCCATTTCTAACTTAACTTAATATTATCATTATTTGAAAACTGCAGCCTGTAAATAATGTTCTCCTCTGCGTATTGATTTACGCAATCTTTCTTTACGCAGTTGAGGGAAACTATCCAGCACCGACGAGACAAAAGAATGCAACCCTTCAGTACACAAGTCCAAATGACACTCATTTTAATCCAGTCTTCATTATGAAAGTGGAAACATTCCATGATGTCGTGTGACAAAAACCCAGTGTACCCCCACCTCGAAGTTCATCGCTGGGTTTTTGCGTAGGACGGCCGCATTACAGTTACACACTACATTTACGTCTATATTCTGCTAATGAATATGAAATACGTAGCAGAGCGTACCTTTTATCAAATCATTTTCCAGACCTACTGACGCATGTAGAGTAGGAGGATGACTACTTACACGCCTCTGTGCGAACTTTTACTTTCGTAAGTAAAATATAAAGGAAAGAACATCAGCTATCAGTCCCAAACGTGGTTTTCGTTTGAAGTGTGTCTATTTACCACAAGTCGGAACTGCCATTTAAAAATACTGGCAAATGCCACCAACATTAAGGCACACTTCATGAGGGACGACAACAGGAAGCCGTAGTAATTGACTGCAGATGGCGTGTTGTGTACATAGGTACGGTCTGTTCTAGTGTAAAGATCTGTGAGAGTACAGTCAGTACTTCAAGATGAAGTTGTAAAGCTTAGGGAATAGGTATCGCATTTAGACGTCATGTTAGATTGCATGCCTCAGTTGTTACTTAACTTTCAGACGTGTCAACTGTAATTCGTATATCAGTATCCTGTAAACATTTTTCGAGTCTTTAAGTTCAGATCTGAATGTGTTTTTAAAATATGATAATCATACTTTGTTGCCAGGATGTGCTATATTATCAATATACATAAAGATGTGAAATTATTATTGATGCTGTTTTGGAAAAATAAAACACAGCAAATGCATAGACAAATGGCGGATTTTCATTCTCCGTATAAAGGACACGGCCCACATAGACGCTGAACCCAGTGATTGACATTTATAATTCACACCAAAAGAAAAGAGAACCATTATTATTGAAACAGTTCTAAATATCGCTTTCAATTTGCAGTAATGATTTACTTAACGTCACAAACGCACTAAATATTGAACTGCATTTCATTTACCTAGAGATCATTGGAAAATGGATACTTGTAAAGTGATAGTCGATTAGCCCTAGTGTTGGCGGTGTACACGGTTAGCGAATTAGTGGACATAATTTTCGCGTACGGCAAGCTAATAGAAAATGAAGGGAGACCTAACAAGTTGCATTGGTCCAAGTACCCACGCGAGAGACATCCCACGCGCCCTGTGCTTCTAACGCTGTTCTCTAATGACTAAGGTAAACTTCTGAAGAGGTATCAAAATACAATAACTGAGAGAAATCACGAACTACGACTTCGAATAAGCAGAAATTGCAAGTGTAAATAAGGACGCCTCGTCGGTACTTTGTCGCCTGCACGTGAAATAGGTTTTAGTGCACTGTATATACGGCAACATCAGCTACACCTGTGGTGTTCAGAGAAAGTGCGAGCCTAACTCCTGATGAGTTGAAATATTGATGCGATTTGAGCCAAGCGGTGCTGCAGCGCTGTATTGTCGAACTTTACTTTCATGTCTATATACTTTTCCCGAATGAAACCTGACTCCCCGGAGACAGGACGCTTAACAGTCTCATGTATGGACCACCGAGAAAGCACATATTACAGTTTGCAGTGAATTTGTATGCAAGCATAGTCACTGACTGGGATGTATTTGCTTCCTGCGCATTTGTAGTTGCAACACATCGGAGCCCCGACTCACGTTTCGCACCTCGATCGTGACGCTATACGTAAGCAGCTCCCTGAAAGATGGATAGTAAGAGATGTTCCTTTATCGTGGCCAGTTTGTCCGTTTTATCTGATCCAATTAGGTTTCTTCGTGTGAGAACTTGTGAAAAACGTAAGGGGATTGAAGAAGACTTCATGACAAGGATTCTCGCTGTCTGTAATATTTTCTAAACAACCCCTTGGTTGTTCTAACGAATAGGACAGAACTTTTTGCTTTGACAACTTAAGGGAACAGAAGCTGGTGGATGCCAAACCCACTACATTTTTGTGGATGTGATACCTTGCAAGTAAATACAAGGATAAAAAGTAGTCTTCTTTAATTTTTATAGCCTGCACCTGATCAATTCTCTAGTGCAAGCTTTTAGAGGTGTTTATTGTTATGGTATCCATCCGTTGAGAAGAAAGTAAGGACGTGCGATTCATCGTCGGAAACACAACACAGTCATCCAATTTGTTCTGAAGTACAGGGTGACCCAAAAGTCCGTTAACGTTTTTTGGAAACTGAATACTTCAAGGATTAATTTGGTAGAGATGTAAAAATTGACACACAGGTGCTTGAAATCACATGAGGTGTTATTGAAGAGGAAGAAGAAGAAGAAGAAGAAGAAGAAAGCATGGTTCGAAATGGGCAACAAATGGCGCGCTCCATATGTTACGAAAGCAGTAATTAGCATAAAAATTGATTTTTAGCGAAGACCATATTCTTTATAACATATGCTCAACATGTAAACCGACATTCATCAACAATATTTGTATCGAGGGACAATGCTGTGAACAGCACTGAACGGCATTTCAGTAGGTATGGTGAGAAAATGCTGTTGGATTTTGTCTTTTAGCATCCCTAATGAGGTCGAACAATCGCGGTAGACTTGCGACTTCAGGTAATCCCATGGATTGGAGCCTAGACACATTGACGGCCAAGCGTGACAGAAGTGACGACTCAGCAACCGATCTTCAGCAAACGATGTGCGCAACAGATCCGTCATACGTGTAGAAATACGCTGTGGAGCTCCATCCTGCGTAAAGGTCGTACCTTCCAGCAAGTGTTTACAGCCAACCTAAGGATGATGTGATTCTGTAACATACCGACGTACTTCGAACACGTCACATTGACAATTTGGAGAGCAGCACTCCGCATTTCCTCAAAGGAAAAGGGTCCGATGACGACTGATGTGGTAAATCCACACCACACTGCGTCTTTTTCGCCGTGGAGTACTTAAAATTAACCAGGGTAGCTAAGGAAAATTTATTAATGATCTGAGGGAAAATTGAAGTATTTCAGGAATATTTATTATTAGGTTGGTGCACAAGTTCGTAGTGTTTTTGTTTTGCGTGGTGGTGTTCCACCTGCTGTGGACTTATTTGTGGATTGTCATTCTCTATCTGTAGTTCACTGCTACTTTTTGAGTTTACACATTGCCATTTTATCATTTGTAGACAATGAGTGGAGCTGTGAACGCTAGAAAATGAAGTCCCAACTGGAGAGATCGGAAATTGCCGACATATTCTTCTTTTTGAGTTCAGTAGTGAGGTGACAGCGGCGGAGGCGGCCAGAAACATTTGCACCGTGCATTCGTATAACGATATTGGACATAGCACGGCAAGAAAATGGTTCTCTCATTTTGAGGAGGATCGTTTTGACATTTGTGACTCTCCAAGTTCAGGAAGAGCTTCAGGGGCCTATGAAGTTCGTTTAGAAGTACGAATCCATGAAGATCCACGTCAGTGTACTAGCGAACTAGCAAATCTGATGAACTATGATCACTACGCCATCGTGTGACATTTGCATGCAATGGGTAAGGTTCAAAAATGGGTGTGTGGGTAACGTGTGCTCTAAGCAAAAATCGTAAAAATCACCATGTGGCCATATGTGCAACTCTGCTAACTCGTTATCAATTGGCTCGTGAACAACACCGACCATTCTTATCCTGTGTCGTTACTGGTGACGAGAAATAGTGTCTTCATGCTAACATAAGGAAAAGAAACCAAAGAAACGAGAAATTCCCCGTAAAAAGGTTTTCGAGCTTCCACAAAAGATAATTTTACGAGTCTGGTGGAACAGTTACGGTGTTGTGTACTACGAATTACTCCTCCAAGTTGTAACCATCACTGCTGACATTTACTGTCAATAACTGAGACGTCTTGCACACTCAATTGAAGTACAAAGACCGGAAATACTGAGTGAAGTGATTCTACTCCAAGACAACGCCCGCCCCCATTCTGCTAGACTGACATTCCACATCCACTTTATTCACCTGGTCTTGCACCCTCAGATTTTCACCTTTTCCGCTCTCCATCGAGCAGCCTTTAAGCATACTTTCTTACCGGATGTCAATGATCTCCGAACATGGCTCGACGAATTCTTTGCTTCAAAAACATGTCATTTCTACAGCCGTGGTATCGAAAAAAGTTACCCCAGCAATGGCATATGGTTGTACATAGTGAAGGAGAATATATTATTGATAACTTCCAGTAATAAGCAAAGAAGGGAAAGCAGAAAGGTGGAAGGAGTATGTAGAGGGTCTATACGAGGGCGACGTTCTTGAGGACAATATTATAGAAATGGAAGAGAATGTAGATGAAGATGAAATAGGAGATATGATACTGCGTGAAGAGTTTGACAGAGCACTGAAAGACCTAAGTCGAAACAAGGCCCCGGGAGTAGACAACATCACATTAGAACTAATGACAGCCTTGGGAGAGCCAGGCCTAACAAAACTCTACCATCTAGTGGGCAAGATGTATGAGACAGGCGAAATACCCTCAGACTTCAAGAAGAATATAATAATTCCAATCCCAAAGAAAGCAGGTGTTGACAGATGTGAAAATTTCTGAACTATCAGTTTAATAAGCCACGGCTGCAAAATACTAACACGAATTCTTTACAGACGAATGGGAAAACTGCTAGAAGCCGACCTCGGGGAAGATCAGTTTGGTTTCCGTAGAAATGTTGTAACACGTGAGGCAATACTGACCTTACGACTTATCTTAGAAAATAGATTAAGGAAATGCAAACCTACGTTTCTAGTATTTGTAGACGTAGAGAAAGCTTTTGACAATGTTGACCGGAATTCTTTCAAATTCTGAAGGTGGCAGGGGTACAATACAGGGAGCGAAAGGCTATTTACAACTTGTACAGAAACCAGATGGCAATTATAAAAGTCGAGGGGCATGAAACGGAAGCAGTGGTTGGGAAGGGAGTGAGACGGGGTTGTAGCCTATCCCCGATGTTGTTCAAACTTTATATTGAGCAAGTAGTAAAGGAAACAAAAGAAAAATTCGGAGTAAGAATTAAATTCCATGGAGAAGAAATAAAAACTTTGAGGATCAGCGCTGACATTGTAATTCTGTCAGAGACAGCAAAGGACCTGGAAGAGCAGCTGAACAGAATGGACAGAGTCTTGAAAGGAGGATATAAGGCGAACATCAACAAAAGCAAAACAAGGATAATGGAATGTAGTCGAATTAAGTCGGGTGATGCTGCGGGAATTAGATTAGGAAATGAGAGGCTGAAAGTAGTAAATGAGTTTTGGTATTTGGGGAGCAAATTAATTGATGATGATCGAAGTAGAGAGGATATAAAATGTAGACTGGCAATGGCAAGGAAAGCGTTTGTGAAGAAGAGAAATTTGTTAACATCGAGTATAGATTTAAGTATCAGGAAGTCGTTTCTGAAAGTATTTGTATGGAGTGTAGCCGTGTATGGAAGTGAAACATGAACTGTAAATAGTTTGCACAAGAAGAGAATAGAAGCTTTCGAAATGTTGTGCTGCAGAAGAATATTGAAGATTAGATGGGTATATCATATAACTAATGAGGACGTATTGAACAGAATTGGAAAGAAGAGAAATTTGTGGCACAACTTGACTAGAAGGAGGGATCGGTTGGTAGGACATATTCTGAGGCATCAAGGGATCACCAATTTAGTTGTTGGAGGGCAGTGTAGAGGGTAAAAATCGCAGAGGGAGACCAAGAGACGAATACACTAAACAGGTTCAGAAGGATGTAGGTTGCAGTAGGTACTGGGAGATGAAGAAGCTTGCACAGGATAGAGTAGCATGGAGAGCTGCATCAAACCATTCTCTGGACTGAAGACCACAACAAAAACTGTTATGTGTATCTGTTGCGTTTGTTAAACTTATAGAAATACGTTACGAACTTATGTTTCTGCTTGTTCAGAGGATGCTGATTCCGCAACTGATTGTTCAAGAAAGATGACATGCCTGTTCAGTTGTCGATGAGAATTTTATTAAGTCAACGAGTAGTTTCGGCCTTTATGTTTGGCCATTTTTAAGTGGACGTGAGAAGTGTGCATTTGACGTAACTTCTCCCCAGTACAGTTTTCAAAATAGCCTAATGTAAAGGCCGAAGCCGGTCGGGGACTTACTAAACGTCTGACATGCCAACATGACGGCTTGTCACTTGTCGCCACCGCACAGCCAGTGTATGTGAGTTGTACAATTAGCCGTCAATGTAATAGCCATTCACGGAATTAATAGTCAAAACAGTTACAATAATAATGAGAAGTAAAAATATAAAACAACGAAGAGGTTGGACACTTTATTTAACAGAAGTAACAAATATTACAAAACAGATCTTAGATACATTTTAGTGAACTGAAGCCAGACTCTAGTAACAATTTCGGTACGACATGAAAATACGAGTAACGCAATGTTACGTTTTCTTTTTTTTTTCCAACCTGTTTTGTAATACTTCTGATATATACGGTCTCCCACCATCTTGTAATTTTATTTTGTGATATGGTAGGCTAATGATGAGCGCTTTTGAATAAGTTTTATTGATTCTTACTGAAAATGTTTCGAGTATTTGTTTATTCCATAAATGGCTAATTCTGCAATTCATGTGAATTGAGTGTGTGGCGACACCTGCCACGCTGAACTGTAGGCAGGTGAGACGTCGTTGCACGGCAGTCCGCTAAGAGACGGTGTGCGCAGTCAACATGCCTGTTCGGATACGGTATGTGGTACATGCATTTTTACACTATAACGGTAAAGCTTTTCTGGCTTATTACTTTTCCTCTGCAATATATTTCAAGAACCACGCACCAGATTTTCATGCTCCTTCGTTCGCTACGCGCGAACTATTAGTCCTACACGAAGAATGAACAGGATCTTTTTGTTGGAAATTTAATGAAGTTAATTATTACACTGAGATTCGTTTCCCCTAGAGGTTACGGTTTTCCAGTTATTCGAGGATTGCGGGTTATATAAAACGACATCGGTAGGGGCAATTGAATCTCCTTGTATGTTGGCCTGGTATGATTGTAAAATTTTTTGTACTCGATATGTGGATGCGTCATTTACTGGTAAAATTATTCCTGATTGTCTTACTTTATAAATCTTTATAAATACTCACTCTGTCAAGGCGATTTGCTAACTAGCTAAGTCATACCATGCTTTGTTCGTCTTTATCGCCATTTCTCCGTTCCTGCCACCGCCGCTATTTCGTCGCCTATCTCTTCCCGTTCTGTCGTCGCTGCTGTTCGACACGGCCCATGTGTCACCCAGTCCCCCTGCCGCTCAGCCACGTGTTCTCGCCACCCGTGGTCTTAGCCACCCGCCTTGTCGTAGCTGCCGAGTGCCCCTTCCTGTCTCGACAACAAGCCGTCGTCACATTGCAGGCCGCCTGCTTGTAGCCTTCACTGTGTCGCAGCCCTCCGCGGCCGTTCTCCGCGCCGTTTCAGCGGGCATCTACATCACGCCGTCCAACACCGTGGATCTCCCCTGCACGACAATACGCCTCCCCATCTCCTGACCCCACGGTTACCTCATGAAGCACGCGCTCTCACCCACTGCCCTACATCCAACCTGTCCTGCCTACAGTTCCCTCTACAACTATAACAGCTCCTAAAATATATCTTTCAGTTCCAACATCTCCCTATCCGTTCCCTCTCAGTTTTGCCTTCGCTTGTCTGCAGTTCCTGTTTACTTCATTCCAAACTGACTTGTATTTCTGTGTTCCTGAAGTTTCCTGAATATTTTTCTACGTCTTTCTTTCGTCGGTCAACTGAAGCAGATCTCCTGTTCCCCAGTTTCTACACTGTTACGTTCCTGCAGCCTATGGTTTTCTTTCCAACTTCGGCAATTGCTCGTTTTACAGACTTCCATTCCTCTTTAACTGTGTTGCCCACTGAGCTATTCATTATCACAGTATCTATAGCTTCAGAGAACTTCGACTCTCTCCTGATTCCTTAGTACTTCCGTACCCCACTTGTTTGTCCACTGATTCCTCCTGACGATTCTCCTGAACTCCAGCTTGATGTTCTTAGTTACTAAATTTTTATCTGAGTATTTCTGCTCCTGAGCACGCCTTACAAACCAACATCCTATTTCGGAACCTCTGCCTCAACATAATGTAATCTAACTAGAATATTCCCTTATTTCCCAGTATTTCCCAAGTATACCTTCTACTCTTGTGATTCTTGAACAGAGTATTCGCTGTTACTAACTGAAATTTTCTGCAGAAGTCAATTAGTTTTTCTCCTCTCTCATTCCTGCTACCAAGCCTACAGTCACCCGTAACCCTTTCTTCGACTCCCCCTAAAACCGCGTTCCAGTCCCTCATGACTAATAGATTTTCATCTTCCTTTACGTGCTGAATTACTCGTTCAATATCGTCATACATTTTCTCTATCTCTTCATCCTCTGCTTGTAACGTCGGCGGGTATACCTGAACTATTGTTGCTGATGCTGGTTTTCTGCCGATTCTGGTTAGAACATCCCTATCACTGAACTGGTCACAGTAACTCACTCTCTTCCCTACCTTCCTACTCGTAACTAACGCTAGTCTCGTTATACCATTTTCTGCTGCAGTTAGTATTCTTGTCTTCTTTAGACTTCATTTCACTAAACCCCACTCTATCAAGATTGAGCTTAAGCATTACCTTTTTCAAATTTTCTAGTTTTCCTAACACGTTGAAACTTCCGACATTCCAGTAGAACGTGATACTTTCGTTGTAATTCAATCTTTTTCTCATAGTCATCAACCTCTTGGCAGTTCCGACCCGGAGATCCGACTAGGCGACTTGCCCGGAAGCTTTGGCTAAGGAAGAGAGCATCATAACACTTTTTCAATAACAGGCCACATGTCCTGTAGATACACATTATGTATCTGTAATGCAGTGGTTTCCGCCGTCCTCTGCGTCCTCGTGCCATTGGACACTGATGATTCTTCTGCCTTTTTGGGGCAGTTTCCCTCCCCAAGGGCAAAAGAATGCCCTGAACCTCCGTTCGCTCTTCCGGCCTCTTTCACAAGGCCGTTGACAAAAATCGAGGTTGACTTCTTATCCAGACGGTTACGTCCGCCATTGCTGAAGATTTTTATTCAAACCTTATAAAAACCATCCAACAAAAAGCTCCCAATAGACTAAAATTACGTCAGGTCTAACATGGGAATTTCGACCTGTCACAATACTCCACGCCTACAAAACGCTGACACGCCCTAACGTCTCCTGCGCCGGAACTATCTGGATATCCGCTCCAACCACGTTCCACCACACCCTTCCAAATCATTGAGCTCCGTGCACTATGCCTTGGTTTCCACAACTGTTTACATTCCCCCCGTGGATCCTCTATCGGTTCATTAAATTCCCTGTTCTTGTCACCCACAGTGAACACCCAAGAGATTCTTACATTTACACCCAAATCCTTCAGTCTCATAGAACACGTTTTCCTCTGCTTAGTTCTGTTTTCCGCAGTGCACACCCATCTTTTTATTGAAACTGTGCTATTTTATTTTAAAAGGACGTCACCATTTCTGCGTGGTTTATATTTATGTTTGTTTGCATCTTTATCTTTTGGTCCTTCGATTTTTATCTAGCTAAGAAAGGTACAACAGTTTAATGTTAAGTAAACAACGGCAAAATTCATCCTTTCATAGATTTTAAAAATATCTGCTAAATAATCGCGTTTTGGTCACATTTGTTTCATCTTTATTTATATTTTTAAAACTATTTACTGAAAAACGGAATGTTATGCAGCTAGCAACTCATATGCGTCAAGGAGGATGATAAAACAATGAAAAAAACCTTACCTTGGGAATTTAGTACACTTCGTACAGCAAAGTGCTACTGTATTACTATTTTGTAGGTCTTGAACATGGTCGTCGTAGACAGAAGTTAATCACTTTGCACAAAATATTGTGGTCAACTGGAATAAATAGATAAATCTGGCTTGGGTCACTGTCGGTTTTTATTGTGATTATGTCACAACTAGTCAAAATTTATTGTTTCACACAGATATGGCTTTCGTTATGAAAAAATATTACAACGCCAACGCGTAAAACATGTTCCGTAATTTTACAGTCTCTCCGAAGGCTCTATCTGAAAACGAAAACGACATGCGCCTCCTCTTCAAATCCTTCGTTACTCTTGAAATCTACTTTACTGCTGAAAGCCGAGCAAGCCCTTCCGCATAATCTGTATAGGAAGGTAAGGGTTATCTCATCAGTTCCACTTGCCCTTTCTCTGCTTATTGTTCATCTTTTATTTCATCATCATTTATCTCCACGTCAGCTATTTCGATGTTTCTTCAAATCATTGAAAAAATGAACATCTACCACACCGAAACAGTAAGGAAGACCAAATTCATCCATTTCGTTGGTCATATGACCACAGGGGGAATGGACTGAAGATACTGATCCTTAAACATTCGCTGGCTGGAGAGGACGAGCGGTTCTAGGCGCTTCAGTTCGGAACCGCGCTGCTGCTACGGTCGCAGGTTCGAATCCTGCCTCGGGCATGGATGTGTGTGGTGACCTTAGATTAGTTAGGTTTAATTAGTTCTAAGTTCTAGGGGACTGATGACCTCAGATGTTAAGTCCCATAGTGCTCACAACCATTTGAACCATTTAAACATACCACAGATAATCCATTAAATTTCGGGCATGCAGCCGCGCAAATAAAATTTCTTCTACTGATATTTCGGCCGCGTATCGTCCGGCCATCTTCAGAGCGAGTCACAAGACTGACGACAAGGTGCCAAGCGCGGCCTTATATGCTCCACCGCGGCGGTACTGCGCATGCGGGTCACAGATGCTGCGCCGCCTGTGGCGAAAGCGTACGGACGTTCGATATGCTTATCGATGTTTGATCGGCGGCGGTGACACGGTGACGACTTCTCTGCAATTTAATTAGTCCAAGAGCCGGATTCCATGCTTTGTCCAAATTAAAACCTTTATCTCTGTTTATTAAATTGTTGGTTAATCGAATTTCTATGGCTTCCTTGAATACAGATTCCCAAGTAAGCCATAGAAATTCGATTAGCCAACAATTTAATAAACAGAGATAAAGGTTTTAATTTGGACAAAGCATGGAATCCGGCTCTTGGACTAATTAAATTGCAGAGAAGTCGTCACCGTGTCACCGCCGCCGATCAAACATCGATAAGCATATCGAACGTCCGTACGCTTTCGCCACAGGCGACGCAGCATCTGTGACCCGCATGCGCAGTACCGCCGCGGTGGAGCATATAAGGCCGCGCTTGGCACCTTGTCGTCAGTCTTGTGACTCGCTCTGAAGATGGCCGGACGATACGCGGCCGAAATATCAGTAGAAGAAATTTTATTTGCGCGGCTGCATGCCCGAAATTTAATGGATTATTCATTACGCCGCGAGAAGTTGAAAATACCACAGATACTTCCTTCTTGCATTATTGTTCATCTGACCCAGTGTTCCTCTGTAATGAACACCACATTAGCGAAACGTTTACACGTATGTCTGCCTTCCTTCCTCACTTCATTTTCTCTTTCTCTAGCAGCATAGTCTATAAAACTTTCTCTTTGAACCATGAGTCTTGCGGCTGGTTCGACGAGTCCCGCCAATGAATTCCCGTCTTGAGCACACTACTTCATCTCAGTGTAGCGCTTGCACCTTATGTCCTCAAATACACTGATGTGCAAAAGAAACTGGTGTAGGCATGCGCATTCAAACACAGAGATATGTAAACAGGCAGAATACGGCGCTATGGACGGCAACGCCTATATAAGACAAGTGTCTGCCGCAGTTGTTAGATCGCTTACTGCTACTACATCGGCAGGTTATCAAGATTTAAGTGAGTCTGAACATCGTGTCATAGTCGGAGCTCGAGTGATGGAACATGGCATCTCTGTGGTTGCGATGAAGCTGGGATTTTTCCCGTACAACCATTTACAGTGAATATCAGAACTCAGCTAAAACATCAAATCTCCGACATCGCTGCGGCCGGAAAAAGATCCTGCAAGAACGGGACCAACGACAACTGAAGAGAATCGTGCAATCCTTCTGCAAATTGGTGCAGATTTCAATGCTGGTCCCAGTGTGAGAACCTTTGAACGAAACCATCAATACGGGCTTTCGGAGCTGAAGGCTCACTCGTGTGTGCTTGATGGCTGCACGACACATAGCTTTACGCCTCGTCTGGGCCCATCAACACCGATATTGGACTATTGGTGACTGTAAACATGTTGCCTGGTCGGATGAGTCCCATTTCAAATTGTATAGGGAGCATGGACGTGTACAGGTATGGAGACTACCTCACAAATCCACTGACCCTGCATGTTAGCAGGGGACTGTTCAAGCTGATGTCGGCTCTGTAATGGTGTAGGTCGTGTGCAGTTGGAGTGATATGGGTCCCCTGATACGTCTAGGTACGACTCTGACGGATGACACGTACGTAAGCATCCTGTCAGATCACCTGCATCCATTCACGTCCGTTGTGGATTCAGACGGACTTGGGCAATTCCATCAGTACAATGTGACACCCCACACGTCCACAGTTGTTACAGAGTGGCTCCAGGAACAGTTCCTGTGGCTCCCAAACTCCCCAGACATTAACGTTATTGAGCACATCTGGGAATTCTCGCAACGTGCTGTTCAGAAGAGATTTCCACCCTCTATTACTCTGACGGATTTATGGACAGCCCTGCAAGATTCATGGTGTCAATTCCCTCCAGCACTACTTCAGACACTAGTCGAGTCCAAATATGTTCAAATGTGTGTGTAATCTTATGGGACTTAACTGCTAAGGTCATCAGTCCCTAAGCTTACACACTACTTAACCTAAATTATCCTAAGGACAAACACACACACCCATGCCCGAGGGAGGACTCGAACCTCCGCCGGGACCAGCCGCACAGTCCATGACTGCAGCGCCTTAGACCGCCCGGTTGGCGAGTCCATGCCAGGTCGTGTTGCGGTACTACTGTGTGATCGCGGGGGGCCTACACAATATCAGACAGGTGTACCAGTTTCTTTGGATCTTAAGTGTGTATTACCTATCTTTTGCTGTAGATTATTCTTGTTTTACTCACTATTTCGATCTGCAAGTATCATTTGACACCGTGGAACGCTTTTTCTAGATAGACAAATTTTATGAAAGTATCCTGAATTTTCTTAAGTCTTGTTTTCATTACCAATAGCAGCATCGTACTGCCTCTCTGGTGCCTTAACTTTCTGAATGCCAATATGATCGTCATCTAACAGATCTCAGTTTTCTTTTCTTTTGTATATTATTCTCGTCATTACATTACGTAACTGTCAGTTTTAGGTTTACAGGTGGTGGTAGTGGTGGTAGTGGTGGTGGTGGTGGTGGTGGTGGTGGTTTAAAATGTCAATATTTAATAGGATGTATTCTAATCGCTCTGTTATATGGCATAATTAAATTGCTGCCCTCCAAAACGGTGATCGAGGAGTTCTTTATCTACGAAATTAAACAAGAATATCAATTAATTGAGTTTGTTACATGAAGATCAAAAGAAATAGTTTAACAGTCATTGGGAATAATAAGATAATGCCTTGGCAAACCTGGACATAGGATCAGGGATTCCGGCCGGAGTGGCCGAGCGGTTCTAGGCGCTACAGTCTGGAACCGCGCGACCGCTACGGTCGCAGGTTCGAATTCTGCCTCGGGCATGGATGTATGTGATGCCCTTAGGTTAGTTGGGTTTAACTAGTTCTAAGTTCTAGGGGACTGATGACCTCAGAAGTTAAGTTCCATAGTGCTCAGAACTATGTGAACCATTTGATCAGGGATGTGCTTCAAATGAATATGTATTTTAATAAAAGATTGACATTTTCGGAAGCAGAAGGTTAGCGCAAAAGGATAAAGAATATTTCCTAAGGGTATGCCTTTAGATATGTGGCCAGAGTCGAAAGCATATTGAACCTGTAACTGCAAACAAGTCTACAGTGAAGATAAATTACTGAAGATCGTTAGACACTACACTTCACCTCGTGGTTGCAGTTGGATTTCACCATACATTACATGCAAGTGGTGCCTGAAGTGGCTGCGGGGTCTGTACCCACCCTTTGCGTCCAAGTTCAGCTTCACTGGATGAGAGCCTCTCGCTGCCGATGTGAAGTATGCCAGAGACAACTAGCTCTCTGCAGTGCGCTTCCAACAAGGAAGACTCAATTCTGTGCGTTTTTATAGCAGCACTCAATTCTGATTGGCTGAATGATAAACAGAGCGAGTAATATCCAGTAAGAAGGTGTCCTAAAAGATGCCGGTCTCCCTCCCTCTCATTTCAAGTGGCTAACCAGTTACAAAATCCGTTATATTTGGCATTCGAAAACTGTGTCCTACCCTTTACAGCTCTCTGTCTACATTTTTGAGTGGCCAATTCCGGTAGACCTCTGTGGACACCGCTCCATTCCTTAGTCCCACCTCTAAATTGCTTAAGTGTTTTTACATTTCATTTGACATTTTTGTCGTAAAGGACCTGAGTATAGTGGCAGTTTCTAACAATCTTCAGAGGTGCCCTAAACTTTTCTGTTCCCATTCCACTCATTCGGATGTTATCTTAACTGTCTGTGTATTTCGACGAATTCTGACTGCCTGCAGAACTGGTCATAATAGTTCTTCCAAGACAATGCCAAACCAGCACGCAACCCCAGGCCACATACAGTGTTCGTTGTTTCCCTACAGCCACAAGATACAATCTGCATTGTGAGTTTTAGTGCATCCGGTGCCAAGTCCTCTCACCTCAAAGCTCCGTCCAGTCTGACCGCCTGCGGAGGTCACCCGCACGCATGCGAGTGGTTGGTTGGTTGGTTTGGGGAAGAAGACCAGACAGCGTGGTCATCGGTCTCATCGTATTAGGGAAGGATTGGGAAGGAAGTCGGCCGTGCCCTTTCAGAGGAACCATCCCGGCATTTGCCTGGAGTGATTTAGGGAAATCACGGAAAACCTAAATCAGGATGGCCGGACGCGGGATTGAACCGTCGTCCTCCCGAATGCGAGTCCAGTGTCTAACCACTGCGCCACCCCATACGAGTGACCCAGAGGATCTTCCGACAATTGTGCTGGGGTTGTTTCCCTGTCGGTTTTTATGACCCAAAGCGCGTCCTCTCACCTACAGCCATGCGCAAAATGTTTTTATGGAGGCGGGTAATTTGCATGTGCATGCAGTTCAATATAGGAAATTGCAACCTACAGACGAGGGCTCTTCGGAAAGTATGGTCCAATGTGTCCGTAAATGGAAACCACGGTGAAAATGTTTTATTTGCAACAGTTTGCTACACCTTCTAGTTACTTCTCTACTTAGTCGCCAATACCACTTAGGCATCTGTCGTAGATTTGTACCAACTTTCTAATACCCACGTCATGGAAGGCTTTCCGTCACTTTTCTGCGCTGGTCTGCATGTCGTTTTCTGTGCCAAAACATTGTCCTCATAGCCAGCGGTTCATGTGAGCAGAGACGAACATGGAGCCAAATCCGACCTGCATGGCGGGTGATCAAACACCTCCCATCGGAAATGCTACACGGGCGTCGTCATTGCCCCTGCAGTATGCGGCCGAGAATTGTCATGAAGAAGGAAATGTGTGACAGGTATGCTATATGGGGCTGCATGAAATCAGGCGAAACCTCGCAGCAGGCAGCAGTATAGTTCTAGGCGTCTTTACGTGCTCTCAGAATGCTCTCAGAACTGAAAATAGAGACATGAAGCGTACGACAAGCACACTACAGACACTGCCCAACACATCTGTGCAAAGTATCACTAGATTTTCATTGCTGTTTACGTTTTTGCGACCTATCGGATCTTACTTTCGAATAGCCCTTGTAGTTAAGTATTGGCAATAAATGATACTGAAACGTTTTTCATTGTGGCCGAAAGTTCTAGGCACTTCAGTCCGGAGCCGCGCGGCTGCTACGGTCGCAGGTTCGAATCCTGCCTCGGGCATGTATGTGTGTGATTTCCTTAGGTTAGTTGGGTTTAAGTAGTATAAGTCTAGGAGACTGATGACCTCAGATGATACACTACTGTCCATTAAAATTGCTACACCAAGAAGAAATGCAGATGATAAACGGGTATTCATTGGACAAATATATTATACTAAAACTGACATGTGATTACATTTTCACGCAATTTGGTTGCATAGATCCTGAGAAATCAGTACCCAGAACAACCACCTCTGGGCGTAATAACGGCCTTGATGCGCCTGGGCATTGAGTCAAACAGAGCTTGGATGGCGTGTACAGCTGCCCATGCAGCTTCAACACGATACCACAGCTCATCAAGAGAAGTGACTGGCGTATTGTAACGAGCCAGTTGCTCGGCCACCATTGACCAGACGTTTTCAGTTGGTGAGAGATCTGGAGAATGTGCTGGCCAAGGCAACAATCAAACATTTTCTGTATCCAGAAAGTCCCGTACAGGACCTGCAACATCCGGTCGTGCATTATCCTGCTGAAATGTGGGGTTTCGCAGGGATCGAATGAAGGGTAGAGCCACGGGTCGTAACACATCTGAAATGTAACGTCCACTGTTCAAAGTGCCGTCAATGCGAACAAGAGGTGACCGAGACATGTAACCAATGGCACCCCATACCATCACTCTGGGTGATACGCCAGTATGGCGATGACGAATAGACGGTGCCAATGTCGCCAAACAAGGATGCGACCATCATGGTGCTCTAAACAGAAACTGGATTCATCTGAAAAAATTATGTTTTGCCATTCGTGCACCTAGGTTCGTCGTAGGGCACACCATCGCAGGCGCTCCTGTCTGTGATGCAGCGTCAAGGGTAACCGCAGCCATGGTCTCCAAGCTGATAGTCCACGCTGCTGCAAACGTCGTCGAACTGTTCGTGCAGATGATTGTTGTCTTGCAAACGTCCCCATCTGTTGATTCAGGTATCGAGACATGCCTGCACGATCTGTTACAGCCATGCGGATAAGATGCCTGTCATCTCGACTGCTAGTGATACGATTCCGTTGGGATCTAGCACGGCGTTCCGTATTACCCTCCTGAACCCACCGATTCCATATTCTGCTAACAGTCATTGGATCTCGACCAACGCGAGCAGCAATGTCGCGATACGATAAACCACAATCGCGATAGGTTACAATCCGACCTTTATCAAAGTCGGAAACGTGATAGTACGCATTTCTTCTTCTTACACGAGGCATCACAACAACGTTTCACCAGGCAACGCCGGTAAACTACTGTTTGTGTATGACAAATCGTTTGGAAACTTTCCTCATGTCAGCACGTTGTAGGTGTCGCCACCGCCGGCAACCTTGTGTGACTGCTCTGAAAAGCTAATCATTTGCATGTCACAGCACAGCATCTTCTTCCTGTCAGTTAAATTTCGCATCTGTAGCACGTCATCTTCGTGGTGTAGCAATTTTAAAGGCCAGTGGTGTATTTGACACTACCTAACACATCTGTGCAAAGTATCACTAGATTTTCATGGCCGTTTACGTTTTTGTGACCTATCGGACCTTACTTTCGAATAGCCCTTGTAGTTAAGTATTGGCAATAAATGATACTGAAACTTATTTCATTGTGGCCGAAAGTTCTAGGCGGTTCAGTCATGAACCGCGCTGCTGCTACGGTAGCAGGTTCGAATCCTGCCTCTGGCATGGATGTGTGTGATGTCCTTGGGTTAGTTGGGCTTAAGTAGTATCGAAGTCTAGGGGACTGATGACCTCAGATGTTAAGTCCCATAGCGCTTAGAGCCATTTCAACCATTTTTGAACATATTTCATTCATGGGTGTGGGATTAATTCATGCCGATTTGATTCGTCTTTTTATTTCGGGTATTACATCAGGTACGGAACAGTTTGGGAAAAACGACCGCGGGACTGCAGAGACCAGAAAGAAAATTATCAACGTCATTACTGTCACGGTATAAGAGACAAGGAAAGGTCTCGCAGCCCTTGGTGCACGTTGGAGGCGGCTATCTCGCCCCGCCCGTGCTCTGGCAGTGCCTGAGTGGCCGCGCAACACGCGGGATCAGTGGCTGTGCGTCGATAGCGGACGAGATGGGACACAGCCGGCAACGCCGGGCGGCTGGCTGGCTGGCCGGCCTGGTCTATCTTATCTGAGACACCGCCAGCCGCCTCCCCGCTCGCATACAGCCCTACACTAATGCTCCCCCCCCCCCTTCCCCGCCTTCCCCCTCCACATAAACCGGTTGGCCATTCATTCAACCTTCCCCCCGGTAGCCCGCGGCCCGCACCCCCTTCAGAATATGCTTCCACACCGTATTCTCAATGGCGAGACACGTATTTGGCGTTCTCTGTATATACCGTGTGATCGAAAAGTCAGTACAAATTTGAAAACTTAATAAACCACGGAATAATGTAGATAGAGAGGTAAAAATTGACACATATGCTTGGAATGATATGGGGATTTATTAGAACAAAAGAAAGAACAAAGTTCACAAAATGTCCGACGGATGGCGCTGGACAGCAAAACTTCTACCGTGACGGGTGAGGTACGCCGATATGTTACAGAATCGCATCATCCCCAGCCTGGCCTGATAAACACCTGCTGGAACGTACGATGTTTATGCAGGATAGCGTTCCACCCCATATTGCTAGACGCGTGAAAGATCCATGCGCGCCGGCCGGAGTGGCCGTGCGGTTTTAGGCGCTACAGTCTCTAACCGCGTGACCGCTACGGTCGCAGCTTCGAATCCTGCCTCGGGCATGGATGTGTGTCCTTAGGTTAGTTATGTTTACGTAGTTCTAAGTTCTAGGTTAACAGACTGCATTTTATACCGTGATGCAAGGGCAGAAGCACAAGTTGATGGGGATCTGCCCTGTGTTTTAGCTAACGATGAGACGTGTGTGTCTAGGGTTTTTAAGTTTTGTGATGTGTCTGGACTCTGGCCTAAACTTTTAGGCTGGAGGTTTTACTGTATTGCAGAGTGGCTGACTCCTCCCTTTTTTCCTTGCGGTCAGCCAGCCACTTATATCTGCTACATTGTTTTAGCTCCCTCTATCATTTTCTTCCCGTGTTGTCCATGTTTTACTGCTGACGCCCTGCTTCATCCCACGCTTCGCTGTGGGTGAGCACCTAATTTTCAATGATTGTTCCCCGTGTTTTATGTTCCGTTTTATGTAAATATTCTGAGTTTTTTCTTGACACCCGTCTCACTATGATACTGAACGGGCGCTGAAGACCGTGCTGTCGTCCGCCCAAAAAACCCCTCTACTACTACTACTACTACTACTACTACTACTACTAAGTTCTAGGAGACTGATGACCTCAGAAGTTATGTTGCATAGTGCTCAGAGCCATTTGAACCATTTTTTTGATCTCTTGCTCGCGTCGTTTGGTGATGATCGTGTGCTCAGCTGTCACTTTCGTCATGCTTGGCTTTCCAGGTCCCCAGACCTCAGTCCGTGCGATTATTGGCTTTGGGGTTACCTGAAGTCGCAAGTGTATCGTGATTGACCGACATCTCTAGGGGTGCTGAAAGACAACATCCGATGCCAATGCTTCACCATAACTCCGGACATGCTTTACAGTGCTGTTCAAAACATTATTCCTCGACTACAGTTATTGTTGAGGAAAGATGGTGGACATATTGAGCATTTCCTGTAAAGAACATCATCTTTGCATTGTCTTACTTTGTTATGCTAATTATTGCTATTCTGATCAGATGAAGCGCCATCTGTTGGACATTTTTTGAAATTTTGTATTCTTTTTGTTCTAATAAAACCCCATGTCATTCCAAGTATGTGTGTCAATTTGTACCTCTCTATCTACATTATTCCGTGATTTATTCAAATTTATACTGACTTTTGATCACCCGGTAAATGAGGTTTAGGCCAATAAAGTTCTGCTTCCAGAAACGAGTGGAATTCTGGAAACTGTTTTAATGACTCAATAGACCCTTGATATAAATAAACTGAGTTTACCCCAATTTGTGAGTGGAGCTGACAAGAAAAACATGAAAATTTCGGACTTTTCCTGTTTATTTACTTAAACTAACCGTTTAATCGAGAACATCTTGGTTACTGACGAGGGCATTAAATAGTGCGTCGACCAAGTACCGAAACTTTGTTATTTAATTACGTTTTCCTATCCAAAATCTGTGTCAGAAAATGGCCAGTTTTCACGCTTTTTGAAAAACACTCGTTTCATCACTATAAAATGTGAAAAATCTGAGAATTGCCCAGTCTGACGCAAAATTTTATTGCATAAAAACTGAAGAGCTTCAAATTGTGTTTCCAAAACTACAAAGACAGTGACAAATAACCTAGCTGGGAAGTAATTATAGCTATTATTCAATACTTAATAAATGACATGGTTAACGAGCAACGTCAACTTCCTACTTCCCACTCAATGAATTTTTCCATTATTCACTTTTGTATTTTTGTTATCGGTACATAATCCCTAACCTATACATACTGAAATAATAGTTTTGGAAACCATGAAATGAACATACTAATATTAACATATAACTTTGCCTAAGCGAGTCTCAAGTCCGTTTGGAAAAGAAGGCGGGGAGGAGAAGTACCTCGTTCAAAAACCTTGGTTCACCTGACCCGGCCGATAGTACCTTGTAAGCTAAGCGCTCCTTGCCAGGATAACGGCGAAGACCTCAACGCCAGTGAAAACGCAGATGCATATCATCATAACGGGGGTACTGGCGGAAGAGGCAAACATTATAAAGAAAGTAAATCATATTTAAAAGTCCAGACACGTCTGCGTGGTAGCCACCGGTACTCTGGCCAACGTCTAGTCTATTCACCGTGTGAGGTGTGGCTGAACACTAAGCTCCAGGAACTAACATTCTCTGGTTCTGTCCAACAAGCAGCAGCTGCAAACTAATTACAAGCAGAATGATTCGTACGAGTAATATTAAAATTATTCCAAGTGGTCAATTCACTCGACCTGTGGCGACAACCAAGCTACCGGATTCTGGGGAGCTTGTGTTTGTACGACAAAGAAAGTTGGATCTCTCTGGTAAATTTTCACGGACGTCTCTCACATACATTGGCACTTTTAACAACCAAACACTTATTCAGACTGGTAAATTACAGAATCTTACTACAGAGCTAAACAGACAGGAAATTCATGTCCCTGCACTTCAAGTGACTAGATTCGCCGATTCGGAAACAACAGACTACAGCAACGACCGTATTTTTTAAAGCAAAAGAGACAAGAACATATGCTGCATTATTTGGCATTGCCTTTACTGTGAATAAGGACATCCTTAACTCTGTTGCAGATGTAAATCAGATCAGCAACAGACTAATGACAATCGGAATTAAGTACATCAACAAAACATATACAATTATTAATGTTCACGCACCTACTAATATTGACTACAAGAAAGAACCTGACAAGACAGAAAAATTTTGTCCAAAATTCCGAAGGAAAACGTAAAAATTCTTTTCGGTGATTTCAACGCACAATTTGACCAAGAGAGGAAATATAAAATAAACAGTCGTCAATTACCCTGCTGACAAATTCACAAACAGGCTCGTCGAGTTGCGCCAACAAAGCAATCTAAAAACCATGTCAACATCATTTCGAAAGAACCCTAACAAGCAAAAACGTGGTGATCCCCGATACTTCAGCTAGGTGAATTGCAAATAGACCATGTTGCGATTTCCCTTGATTTCCTAAAAGAAATATATGGCGTTCAAGTTCGCAGAGGGGCAAATATAGATCCTGACCACTATCTTACCAGAGTCGAAATTAAATTCACACCACAAAAGAAATGCCGAAAGGAAACATCACTAATTCCTAAATTTGATTTGAGAAAATCCAAGAATCAAAAATTACTGAAGTGCGGGAAAAACAACTGGAGAGACTTCCAAAAGAAAATTGTACCGAAAGCAAGAGAACTGATCTCATTAAAGAAAAAATCCAAGCAACTATGGTGCAATTCAAATTATGATAATGCAGTAGAAGAGAGACGACGAGCCTTCTTAAACTATAATTGTGAAAAATCAGAAACCACACAAGGGAAATTCATCGAAGTCAGAAAACAAATAGCTGAAGTACTTAGACAAACTAAAAGAAAATATATTAATGAACAACTAAACTAAACTGAAGAAGACTTTTGGAATTACAAAACACACTTCCTTTACAAAACGTCTGCAAATCAAACCAAAGGATACACTCCATGAAACCTCTGCTTCACAAAAAAAATGGAAAATTCGCCCTAACTAACAAAGAAAATTGTCAACAATTAACCAAATATTTCTCACAACTTCTAAATTGTACGAGATACCCCAGATTACAACCAGAACAGACGAATCAAATTTCACTACCGCCAACTCAAGAAGAAATTTGTAGTCACATCAAAAAGCTCAAAAATAACAAGTCATCGGGCGAAGATGGAATTGTAACTGAACTACTGAAAAACTTTGGTCCAAATTCCTTAAAAGAGATCGCTCAAATCATCCAAGAAATTTGGCAGACAGAAAAGATTCCAGAGGATTGGAAATGTGCACTAATTCATCCATTGCACAAAAAGGGAGAGAGATCAGATGTAAGCAACTGCAGCGGCATTTCTCTTCAGCCGGTCACTTAAAAAAACTTTTATCCGCGCGTCTTCTAAATAGAGCACAGCAGCAGCTAGAATATACACTTTCAAATTACCAAGCAGCCTTTCGACCTAATAAATCGCGCCCAGAATAGATCCATAATCCTAAAACTACTTTAAAAATTAAAGCAAACACGTCGTAACCAATAGTCTGCACATTTGTTGATTTAAAAAAAGCATACGATTCTATAGATAAACTCTGCGCAATATTGTAGAACAACTCGGACTAGACACCAAAACTCGAAAACTGATCGAAGAAAGACCGTCAGAAACCAAATCAAAAATTAAATTCACAAATGAAACTTCGGAACCCTTCTTAGTTAAAACAGGAGTAAGACAGGGAGAAAGGATATAGCCACTATTATTGAACATAGTTTTAGACAAAGTAATGAAAGAATAGGTAACGGAACTAAGAAAATAAAACTGTTGGAAGCCAATCGAACTATGAAGAGGTCAAGGAAAATTGAATGTTCCATACTTCGCATTTGCAGATGCTTCGCGATTCTAACCTACAGTGAAGAAACAGCAGCAAAAGAAATAGAGATCCTCAAACAATGTGCAAAGAAGGTTGGCCTGCAAATGTCCTTTGAGAAGACTGAATGCATGTGTTCCAAGTTAGATATTCCGAAACTTAAAACAAATTATGGTGAAATCAACAGAGTCAAACACATTAAGTATCTCGGTGAAATTATTGAACCAACAGGACTTGAAATATAGCACAAGAAAACAGATTGCAGAAAATCAAGAAAGCGTCCAGACTTGTTTCAAATTTGTATAACAAAAAATGCCTGTTAAAAGGCATTAAAATCATATACTACAACACAGTAATCAAACCGAAAGTCACATATGCAAGTGAAACACTCATTGAATCGAAAACTAGGTTAAAAGAAATTAAGTAAGTAGAGAGAATATTATCAGAAAAATTCTGGGACCACGATGCAAACAAGATTGATACAGACTGTAACCCGTCAGGACAACAGAAAATGTATCAAACATCGAAACTGACATTAGAAAGGGACGAATGAAGTTCTATGAACACCTAGACAAATTACCTGGAAACAGACTAGCTAACCGTCTACTGGACTATGTGACACAGCTTAAAGCATCAATATCTTGGGTAACTTAAGAAGGATTTGACAAAATCAAAAATTGAGGTGGCAAACACATCAAGCAGAGACACATCCAGAAGCAAAATTGATAAATGGAAGTTTATTCCAGAGATGGAACCAAAATCATACCGACAAAAGTGGACCAAAGAAAGAAAGAAGGCCTTTGGGGAGAAAATGAGGAAATATTGGGAAAATAAGAAGAATCCTAAGAAAGATTGAAAATCACCTGTTTGTCGTTCTCCAATGGAGACAGTCGCTAATAGTAATAATAATAATAATAATAATAATAATAATAATAAAGTACTAAATTATACACAAGACAAACTGTTTACAAGGGTACTAGTTATAATACGTTAGATTTATTATTGTTTCATTGGAGTGAAGAAACTTAATTCAATTAAAAATAAATTGAGATATATGTGGTTGCACAAAATTGCATTAAAGTAGTACAATAAACAAAGTATCACGAAGTAAAAGATTAATGTTAAGCTACGTTCAACCTGTTCTTAATTTTTAGTACAGCTCGTTTACAACTTTAGAGGATGAGGATCCAAGTAACATCGACACTAATTCTTCTCTATTCGCATTTCTATTCACATCCTCGGTGGGCCATCTTCTTCCTTTTTCCAAAATGTTACCTATGATACAGTTATCAGTTTCAGGAATAGGAAAGTCAGTTGATACATTAGTGCAGGATTGCCCTTCGCTTAGTTTGCAAATAGTGGTACACTCTGTGTTGATTTTCCTACAGGAACATGTTCAAGAAATGGTTTTCAACAGTTCCGCTGGTGTTGCTGCTTTTGGATCTCGTGAGTTATTTTCCCAAGTTTTGACCTGAAAATACGTTCTCTGGGAACGCTGTCGAGCAGTTGCTTCTGGAATAATTTGTAAAACAGCTCTGTGTTTTTCACATACGTACGTAGGCAGAGAATGCATGTAATGAAAAGTAAACGAACAAGAATGAACTTTGGAACAAACCTTTCAAGTTTAAATGAACTGTCAAGATAGAGTGTACGGTCGTGGTATCACGAGAAAACCGAAGAGTCGCCAGCATCGGTCACAAGGGACCAAACACCCAAACATTCTGAAGATTGGTTTTGCATAAGCAGAAAAAAGCTAATAAACAAATTTTAACTTAAATATAGCATCAGGTCGCTGTTGTCCATAAACTATGTTGCCTAAATTTATGAGAAACCATTCAGTTGATATTGATCGTCAACCATGTGATTTACTTGTACTGGAGTAATGTCGACAGTTTACTTATCAGCTACGTTTTTTGTCGCTTTCTTTGACTTTGATGCTTTATAACGTTTCTCCTCCAAATTGGCCATTTCTCAGATGTTTATGTTTTATAGCAATGGAAAGAACGTTTTTCGTAAAACATGAAAAATTATCGTTTCCTGACGTAGCTTTGCGACAGGAAAATTTAATAATATAGCAAAGTTTTGGTATTCAATACACTCAAAATTTAATGCTCTAAATTTTGGTAACATGGGCTTTTTCGATTAAAGGCCTAGTTGCGCAGTAATTTGGAAAAAGAAGTCCGAAATTTTGGTGGTTTTCTTTTTATTCATATCTTCTCTTTTTATTCATATCATTCAAATCAGAGGCCTACTTGGATGAGTCAAACAGTTTCCTAAATTCCACTAATTTTTGGAAGGTAACGCCCTTTTCGGAGAGAATTCCACTGGCCTATGAGCTACTTGGGAGTATCATAGCGCCATGGAGCACTAAAAACTATGTACATTTGTTGCAGTTTTAGAAGAGTGGTTGATGTGTGCACCTATTGTTGAAATGTGAGCGAGGAAGGAAGGGAGGGAGGGAGCGCAAATTGTTTATGTACTGTTTGCACAACGTGTCCCGAAGAGAGTCAGTAGCATAGAAGTAATATATGAAAACGTCATGCTCAATGCCGCAGTTTACTGCACGAACAGCGATGACGTAGTAAGCGATAATTCTCTTTTTTCGTATCATGATATTTTGTGTGTGGAGGGTGGGGGGGGGGGGGGGGGTGGGGGGTCAGAAGTCAGTCAGAAACGAGTGCGGGAAGTTTGAAACTGAGTGTGAAGTTTGGTAGAAGTGACTAGGTCTTCCCATTCTCAAATACTGGAAGAGTGTAGTCTGGATAAGATCTGTGCCGTGAGTTACGCGGCCTGAAGACATACACTTTATTTATAACTTTAATACTCATTGTGTTAAGCCTTTGATGCGTGATTATCCTTCTTTATGAGCAGATTATGACAAAATTTTAAATTCTTAAATACGGAAAGTAATTACATGAAAGACCAAAAATTAATTTTTTGTTGCGCCTGGAAGTTGTAGAGAGACGACCTGCAACTGGCACCGTGTCCCAGGTTAGCCTTTTAGTAATGCAGATAGCCAGTTCTACTGGCTTAAGAATTTCTGCAGGACGAAAAACAAACATTCGATAAAGAAAAAAATTCCCAAAATTTCAGAAATTTTTTTTTTCTTTTTTTTTCTTTATTGTTATTTTGCACCTCATACAAGGTGGGCTGGCAGCGGAAAATCTCAGAAAAATGGTTGGCCAAATATAGAAGGTTAAAAAAATTTAACTATCTCGGGAACATAATCCAAGAAAAATTTTTCGTAAAAGTTCCTATAGAGGAAAGGATACATAACATGTGACTGGACCTTTTCAATAAAAATAAGTTCTTGTCTAAAAAAGCAAGAATTACATGCTACGATCCATACAGGTTATAGAAACGAGTATGTACAGGGCTATTACAAATGATTGAAGCGATTTCATAAATTCATTGTAGCTCCATACATTGACATATGGTCACGACACACTACAGATACGTAGAAAAACTCATAAAGGTTTGTTCGGCTGAAGCCGCACTTCAGGTTTCTGCCGTCAGAGCGCTCGAGAGCGCAGTGAGACAAAATGGCGACAGGAGCCGAGAAAGCGTATGTTGTGCTTGAAATGCACTCACATCAGTCAGTCATAACAGTGCAACGACACTTCAGGACGAAGTTCAACAAAGATCCACCAACTGCGAACTCCATTCGGCGATGGTATGCGCAGTTTAAAGCTTCTGGATGCCTCTGTAAGGGGAAATCAACGGGTCGGCCTGCAGTGAGCGAAGAAACGGTTGAACGCATGCGGGCAAGTTTCACGCGTAGCCCGCGGAAAATTGGCTCATGCCACAACTGGAGACCGACAGCGCCGACTTCATCTTTCAACAGGATGGTGCTCAACCGTACTTCCATCATGATGTTTGGCATTTCTTAAACAGGAGATTGGAAAACCAATGGATCGGTCGTGGTGGAGATCATGATCAGCAATTCATGTCAATGGCCTCCACGCTCTCCCGACTTAACCCCATGCGATTTCTTTCTGTGGGGTTATGTGAAAGATTCAGTGTCTAAACCTCCTCTACCAAGAAACGTGCCAGAACTGCGAGCTCGCATCAACGATGCTTTCGAACTCATTGAAAGGGCATGCTGCGCCGAGTATGGGATGAACTTGATTATCGGCTTGATTTCTGCCGAATCACTAAAGGGGCACATATCGAACATTTGTAAATGCCTAAAAAAACTTTTAGAGTTTTTGTATGTGTGTGAAAAGCAATGTGAAAATATCTCAAATAATAAAGTTATTGTAGAGCTGTGAAAACGCTTCAATCATTTGTAATAACCCTGTATATATAGGTTGGAGAAAAACTGTGTAACGAAATTGTTGTGTACATAGTTCTGCGTAATCCGCGCGTCCACAACTTTCCCAATAGAGTGTGCCCCGCTAAGCACAACAGCGCAGGCGCAGCGCTCGTCCGTCTCCGCACTACGAGATGGCGCTGTCTTAGAGACGGACCAAATTCTGCTTCCGCCGATCTGCGTATTAATATGTAACGCAGCCAATGAGATTGCTGCTAACGTAGAACCTTTTCTCCTCGTGGATCACACTCGCGGAGTGATACATGAATGCGCGACGTATTATAATGTGTGTACAGACCTTTTAATAAATGTGTGTGAAATTTAATCAAGTTCTGTTTAAAGTTGGTCACCGTCAATCTGCTACTCTAAGTGTGGAAGTGGCATTTCTATTGGATGACCTAACGGCAGAAGATAAACATGCCATGATAAGACCACGAGACATATTGCTGACACTCGCCTACTTCGTTAGATCGACGAGTCAAATAATCTGATGGTGTGTGCACCGAAGGTCTTACAGTACGCACACCACAGAAATTTTAACCCTGGATAGCTGATGCCAGTAGGAACCGAAATTACTAATATTGTGTAGGTCGACAGGCGCGCAGGATTAGCCCCGAGCGGTCTAGGGCGCTGCAATCATGGACTGCGTGGCTGATCCCGGCAGCGGGCATGGGTGTGTGTGTGTTTGTCCTTAGGCTAATTTAGGTTAAGTAGTGTGTAAGCTTAGGGACTGATGACCTTAGCAGTTTGGTCCCATAGGATTTCACACACATTTGAACATTTTTTTGTAGGTCGACAATGCATCATTTTTAAACTATGGAAACTTGGCGCCACGCTCTCCTATTGGCCGTGGGGTTGCCCTGTTGCTGTTCGTCGGTTGAGGGGCTGCGCTTTGGTTGTCGGTTCACACATACAAACGTCACTCGCCCCGTCACTGCCCCAACATGATACCCACACGTGTCTTGGATAAGTCACGATCTCCGGCAGGCAAAGCATTCACGGTCATGCGCTGTCCAGAGCATCCGGCAACAGGCAATCCCGAGGGCAATCCGAACGCGTGACGCAAAGTTTCCGTAGTTTAAAAATTGTGCTTTGTCGGCCTACGCAACATTAGTAATTTTGGTTCCTGCTGGCATCAGTTATCCAGGGTTAAAACTTCGTGACACAAATATCTCCACTCCGTATTCAGGGTGTTACAAAAAGGAACGTCCAAACTTTCAGGAAACATTCCTCACACACAAAGAAAGAAAATATGTTATGTGGACATGTGTTCGGAAACGCTTACTTTCCATGTTAGAGCTCATTTTATTACTTCTCTTCAAATCACATTAATCATGGAATGGAAACACACAGCACCAGAACGTACCAGCGTGACATCAAACACTTTGTTACAGGAAATGTTCAAAATGTCCCCCGTTAGCGAGGATACAGGCATCCACCCTCCGTCGCATGGAATCCCTGATGCGCTGATGCAGCCCTGGAGAATGGCGTATTGTATCACAGCCGTCCACAATACGAGCACGAAGAGTCTCTACATTTGGTACTGGGGTTGCGTAGACAAGAGCTTTCAAATGCCCCCATAAATGAAAGTCAAGAGGGTTGAGATCAGGAGAGCGTGGAGGCCATGGAATTGGTCCGCCTCTACCAATCCATCGGTCACCGAATCTATTGTTGAGAAGCGTACGAACACTTCGACTGAAATGTGCAGGAGCTCCATTGTGCATGAACCACATGTTGTGTCGTACTTGTAGAGGCACATGTTCTAGCAGCACAGGTAGAGTATCCCGTATGAAATCATGATAACGTGCTCCATTGAGCGTAGGTGGAAGAACATGGGGCCCAATCAAGACATCACCAACAATACCTGCCCAAACATTAGGGTTATCGCCAACTGCATGAAGAATTGCCTCGTCCATTGCAGGTGTCCTCGTCGTTCTAGGTCTTCCCCAGTCGCGTGTCATAGGCTGCAATGTTCCGTGTTCCCTAAGACGCCGATCAATTGCTTCGACGTCTTCCTGTCGGGACACCTCCGTTCTGGAAATCTGTCCCGATACAAACGTACCGCGCCACTGCTATTGCCCCATGGCCCCGTGCTTATCCATACATCAAATGAGCATTTGCCAACTCGGCATTTGTAAACATTACACTGACTGCAAAACCACGTTCGTGAAGAAAACTAACCTGTTAATGCTACGTACTGATGTGCTTAATGCTACGTACTGTAGAGCAATGAGTCTCATGTCAACACAAGCACCGAAGTCAACATTACCTTCCTTCAATTGGGCCAACTGGCGGTGAATCGAGGAAGTACAGTACATGCTGATGAAACTAAAATGAGCTCTAACATGGAACTTAAGCGTTTCCGGACACACGTCCACATAACATCTTTTCTTCATTTGTGTGTGAGGAATGTTTCCTCAAAGTTTGGCCGTACCTTTTTGTAACACCCTGTATAGTGTGTGTGTGTGTGTGTGTGTGTGTGTGTGTGTGTGTGTGTGTGTGTGTGTGTTATCTCTTCCTAAACCACTGGACTGATATCAAGCAAACTTGATGGACATCTCCCGGTTAAATTCTAGGGTCCAACTACACACGTCGGCTTTGTGCAATGAAGTCATACCTAAGGCAAAGATGCTACGTAGAGGCAGTCTATGAAAGTAACGGATCATACTCGTAAACAAACGAATGTAGCATACGATCAAATTACTATCACATTCACGCAGTTATTTACTTTGTCATGGATTATATAGAAACGAACTTAAGATAAATAAAATAAATAAGAACAAGAATTAAAAACAAATTTTCATGTCTCGTAAGAAGTATTCTCGTAATTTATGCGACTAGAAAAGCACAGAGAACCTTTAAGTGGACTGTTAGAAAAGCAAGGAGAACTAGGTCGACCTCCTCGGCACGTGCCCTCACATTTCCCTCGCCTGCGTGTGTTTTCGAGGACAGTGATTCCGTGCTGCGCAGCCGGAAAGGAGAGCACCACTCGCGACGAACGCTGACGTCCAATATTGGCGGCTCGATGCTCGTCTCTTCCGGAGGTCGCTGAAATTTTCAAACCCTGCCCCACACTGCTATACAGATGTGTGGTGGGTCGGCGGTCCCAATCCGAAAAGCCGCAAGCAATGGCAGACCTTTATTTTTTGGATCACTTTTTTTTTTATTTCACTGCGCTTCCCGAGCTGTGTTTGCGGTCAGAAAACGCTGCCGATCTTGCAGCAAATCCACCTCTTTCTGTAGGAGCTCGTCATATACGGAAGGCAAAAATGTAAAATTCAACGTGGAAAAGTTTGACACAGCGAAACTTCAGCAATTTAAGGCCGGGTTCTCTACTATTGTTCATATTTTAGCTACGTCAGTGACACCTGAATCTGCTGCAGAAAGTATTTTAGAACCTAAACTGAGAAAACAATGTAGTGACGTTCGCGTCGACCACGTCCGACCATGCAGTGAACAGCGAGCAGTGAGTGCATCGCGATAGTTTCATAGCGGCTGACTGCAAGTTTGGCAGGTGGAGCCTGGTACCGAAGGCACCTTCGATGTGTGTAGTTCCTTTTTTGACCAACTTACAATTTATTACGTAACATATTCATCTCTAATTTGATAAACTCTCTGAAAAGAAGAATCAAATTTTGCCCACACGAATCACAAGTGGCAGAACAAAATCTTATATAAGTGTACTTAATGTTTTGGCTTCCATTTCCACACTGAAAATGGCCACACAGTGACCGCAATCTAGATACGAAATAAACATCATCGCGACTGAATGCTGTATCCTTCACTATTTGAAATGAATGTAGTCGCTGGGCGCAATCGCTTCCTTATGGATTCAAACCAGCTATACAAGTAGGTTTACCTGTATTCGGACTATTTTCTAAGGTGTGTCGGAGCTAGCACTGTGTCGCGTGTTGTTACATACGTATTTCCTGCACCAAGAGGGATCTTTACCGTGGCCAACTCCTACCAGTTCCTCCATTATTTACGAAGTAATGCGCGTTAGTGTTTTGCACCAATGACTTCCATGAGTTATTAAACTGATTGTTCTTTAATATTCGCACTTGTCAGCACCTGCCTCCTTTAGAATGGAATTCATGACATTCTTTTTGAAGCCTAGTGTTCATCTACATCTACATTTACATGGATACTCTGCAAATCACATTTAAGTGCCTTACAGAGGGTTCATCGAACCACCTTCACAATTCTCTATTATTCCAATATCGTATAGCGCGCGGAGAAAACGGACACCTATGTCTTTCCGTTGGAGCTCTGACTTCCCTTATTTTATTATAATGGTCGTTTCTCCCTACGTAGATTGGCGTCAATAAAATACACTCCTGGAAATGGAAAAAAGAACACATTGACACCGGTGTGTCAGACCCACCATACTTGCTCCGGACACTGCGAGAGGGCTGTACAAGCAATGATCACACGCACGGCACAGCGGACACACCAGGAACCGCGGTGTTGGCCGTCGAATGGCGCTAGCTGCGCAGCATTTGTGCACCGCCGCCGTCAGTGTCAGCCAGTTTGCCGTGGCATACGGAGCTCCATCGCAGTCTTTAACACTGGTAGCATGCCGCGACAGCGTGGACGTGAACAGTATGTGCAGTTGACGGACTTTGAGCGAGGGCGTATAGTGGGCATGCGGGAGGCCGGGTGGACGTACCGCCGAATTGCTCAACACGTGGGGCGTGAGGTCTCCACAGTACATCGATGTTGTCGCCAGTGGTCGGCGGAAGGTGCACGTGCCCGTCGACCTGGGACCGGACCGCAGCGACTCACGGATGCACGCCAAGACCGTAGGATCCTATGCAGTGCCGTAGGGGACCGCACCGCCACTTCCCAGCAAATTAGGGACACTGTTGCTCCTGGGGTGTCGGCGAGGACCATTCGCAACCGTCTCCATGAAGCTGGACTACGGTCCCACACACCGTTAGGCCGTCTTCCGCTCACGCCCCAACATCGTGCAGCCCGCCTCCAGTGGTGTCGCGACAGGCGTAAATGGAGGGACGAATGGAGACGTGTCGTCTTCAGCGATGAGAGTCGCTTCTGCCTTGGTGCCAATGATGGTCGTATGCGTGTTTGGCGCCGTGCAGGTGAGCGCCACAATCAGGACTGCATACGACCGAGGCACACAGGGCCAACACCCGGCATCATGGTGTGGGGAGCGATCTCCTACACTGGCCGTACACCACTGGTGATCGTCGAGGGGACACTGAATAGTGCACGGTACATCCAAACCGTCATCGAACCCATCATTCTACCATTCCTAGACCGGCAAGGGAACTTGCTGTTCCAACAGGACAATGCACGTCCGCATGTATCCCGTGCCACCCAACGTGCTCTAGAAGGTGTAAGTCAACTACCCCGGCCAGCAAGATCTCCGGATCTGTCCCCCATTGAGCATGTTTGGGACTGGATGAAGTGTCGTCTCACGCGGTCTGCACGTCCAGCACGAACGCTGGTCCAACTGAGGCGCCAGGTGGAAATGGCATGGCAAGCCGTTCCACAGGACTACATCCAGCATCTCTACGATCGTCTCCATGGGAGAATAGCAGCCTGCATTGCTGCGAAAGGTGGATATACACTGTACTAGTGCCGACATTGTGCATGCTCTGTTGCCTGTGTCTATGTGCCTGTGGTTCTGTCAGTGTGATCATGTGATGTATCTGACCCCAGGAATGTGTCAATAAAGTTTCCCCTTCCTGGGACAATGAATTCACGGTGTTCTTATTTCAATTTCCAGGAGTGTATTTTCGAATTCAGAGGAGAAATTTGGTGATTGAAATTTCGTGAGAAGATTCTGCCGCAAAGAAAAACTGCTTTGTTTTAATGATATCCACCCCAATTCCTGTATCATTCCAGTGACACTCTCTCCCATATTTCGCGATAATACAAAACGTGCTGCCTTTCTTTGAACTTCTTCGATGTACTCCGTCATCCTGTCTGGTAAGGATCCCACACCGCGCAGCAGTATTTTAAAAGAGGACGGACAAGCGCATTGCAGGCAGTCTCCTTTGTAGGTCTGTTACATTTTCTAAGTGTCCTGTCAATAAAACGCAGTCTTTGGTTAGCCTTCTCCGCAACATTTTCTATGTGTTCATTCCTATTTAAGATGTTCGTAATTGTAATACCTAGGTATTCAGTTGAATTTACGTTTTTTAGATTAGACTGATTCATCGTGTAATCGAAGTTTAACGAGTTCCTTTTAGCACTCATGTGGATGACCTCACACTCTTCGTTATTTAGCACCAACTACCACTTTTCGCACCATTCAGATATCTTTTCTAAATAGTTTTGCAGTTTGTTTTGATCTTCTGATGACTTTATTAGTCGATAAACGACAGCGTCATCTGCAAACAACCGAACACGGCTGCTCAGATTGTCTCCCAAATCGTTTACATTGATAAGGAACAGCAGAGGGCCTATAACACTGCCCTGGGGAACTCTGGAAATCACTTCTGTTTTACTGGATGACTTTCCGTCAATTACTGCGAACTGTGACCTCTCTGACAGGAAATCACGAATGCAGTCACATAACTGAGGTGACATTCGATAAGCTCGCAATTTCACTACAAGCTGCTTGTGGGGTACAGTATCGGAAGCCTTCTGAACTCCAGAAATGCGGAATAAATGTGAAATCCCTTTTCGATAGCACTCAACACTTCGTTCGAGTAAAGAGCTAATTGCGTTTGTCAATAACGACGTTTTTTAAATCCGTGTTGAATGTTTGTCAATAGACCGTTTTCTTCGAGGTAACTCAATATGTATGAACACAATATATGTTCCAAACTCGTGCTGTATATCAACGTTTATGATACGGGCCTGTAATTTAGTGGATTACTCCTACAACCTTTCTTGAATATTGGTATGACCTGTGCAATTTTCCAGTCTTAGGGGTATGGATCTTCCACCGAGCGAACGGTAGTATATGGTTGTTAAGTATAGATCTACGGTTTCTAGATTAGACTGATTGTATCAGCATATTCTGAAAGGAACCTAACTAGTATACAGTCTGGACCGGAAGATTTACTGTTGTTAAGTGATTTAAGTTGCTTCACTGCTCCGAGGATATTTACTTCTTATTCCAGCTCTCCTTTATCCTTGCGTAACAGGTGGAATAGTTTAGTCGTCACATTTTCTCCAAAGAATGTAAATAAATCTGAGGATACGTCATCTACTCCAGGGGCCTTGTTTCGACCAAGGTTTTTCAGAGGCGAATATTTCTCGCAGGGTCGTATCTCCCATCAAATATCGTCTGCTTCGCCTTCCCTTTCTATATGGAGCAGCCAGAAAACGAGTGAGATGAAAAACAGAAAGTAAACGTTTAATCTATTCGAACGTAATCGCCATTATTGTTAATATATTAATCCAGCTATGAGACAAAACGGCCAATGCCTCCACGCAAAAATGTTTTCGGTCGTCTACGGAACCAAAATGTCGTTGGACGACCCATCTTTGGCTGTAGGAGTTTCGCTGGGTAGCCCTTACACGTCCTCCAGACATTCTCCGATCTCTCCCCATGTGATTTCAATATTTTTGGTGCCCTCAAATTAGACATTCGTGGCCGTCGATTTTCTTCGGACAAACAGATGCACATCGCGATACAATCGAGATTCTGTAGGCAACTGCGAACATTTTTCCATGCAGGCATTGACCATGTTGTCTCGTAGCGGGATATATGAATTAACACTTATGGCTATTAGTTCTGAAATAATGTGCAGGCTACTTATTTTATTCCATTTATCTCGTCTTCATTTGACTGCCCCCTTACATACTGTTGTTGCGGCCTTCAGTACAAAAACTGGTTTGATGCAGCTCTACATGCTACTTTATCCTGTGCAAGCATCTTCATCTCAAAGTAACTACTGCAACATACAACCCTCTAAATCTGCTTTCTGCATTCATCTCTTGGTCTCCCTCTACGATTTTTACCTCTCACGCTACTGTTAAACTGGACATTCCCTGTTGCCTCAGAATGAGTCATACCAATCGATCTCTTCTTTTAATCATATTGTACCACAAATTTCACTTCTCCCCAATTCTATTCATTACCTCCTCATTAGTTACATGATCTGCCCATCCAATTTTCAGCATTCTTCTGTAGCACCACATTTCAAATGCTTCTATTCTCTTATGTAAACTGTTTATCGTCCATGTTTCACTTCCATACAAATACTTTCATAAAGGGCTTCCTGACAGTTATTTCTATACTCCATGTTAACAAATTTCTCTTCTTCAGAAACGCTTTCCTTGACACAGCCAGTCTACATTTTATATCCTCTCTACTTCAACCATCATCAGTTATTTTGCTCCCCAAACAGCAAAATTCATTTATTACTTCAAGTGTCTCATTTCTTAATCTAATTTCCTCAGAATCGTCTGATTTAATTCGAATACATTCCATATCCTCGTTTTGGTTTTGTTGATGTTCATCTTGTGTCCTCCCTTCAAGACACTGTCCATTCCGTTCAGCTGCTCTTGCCGAATTGCAGTTTCATTGGCAAACCTCAAAGTTTTTATTTCATCTCCTTGGATTTTAATTCTTGCTCCAAATTTTCTTTTGTTTCCTTTACTGCTTGCTCAACATACAGATTGAATAACATCGGGGATAAGCTACAACCCTATCTCACTCCCTTCTCAACCATTTTCTCTTTCGTGCCCCCTCGACTTTTGTAACTGCCACCTGGTTTCTGTACAAATTACATAACACTGTCTTAAAGTCAATCCCCCAGACAGGTGCCTTTGCGGACACTGAAATGTCTGGTGACTCTATTCGTGTACGATATGTTTCTCTGGGCTCTGCGTGGATACTCCTGGGATACTCCTGGGATGTGGATCCACCTACAGCACAGCTACCAGTGTCCTTGAGGCTGTAAGCCACCCAACGGCGCCAAGATCCATAGTTTATTGGGCACCATTTTTTGTGTGTGTCTTCTGACTGGTCTGATGCGGCCCGCCACGAATTTCCCTCCCCTGTTAACTTCTCCATCCCGGGATAACACTTGCAGTAAAAGCCCTCAATTTTCTTTGGGTACATTTCTACTCTGGTTTCTCTATCGTTATTAACCTCCAGAATTATCTGAAGTAGCATGCAAGTTATTTCTTGATGTAACACATGTCCGTAACAAGATCCTTTCATCTTGTCAATGTTTTCCACGTTTTCCTCTCCCCACCGATTCTGCGAGAAAACTCCCCATCTCTTAATTTATCAGTCGTCCTATTTTTAACGTATGGGAGGCGTTCACTAAGTAAAGCAACGCAATTTTATTCTGTTGTTTCTTTTTTCCAGGATTCAAATGCACCATATTATTCCGCGCTATTTTGGCTACAAAACCCTATTTTTTCTATTTTTCAACAAAATCTCAGTTCAATGCTACGGCTGACGCCACCTAACTGGGAGGGCCAGTGCGCCTGCACGATACCACCATACTGGTCGACGTCGGAGTCAACTTATTGCTGGTTCAATAACTTTCCCATCATGCATGTACTGCTTTCCACAGAGTGCATCCTTCATTGAGAAAACAGATGGAAGTATGCAGGTGCGAGATCTGGACTTTAAGAGTGGATGAGGAATAATAGTGATGCGACGATTACAGACGTCTCGCCTAACGAGTCATCGACAAAAGAAACTCAATGGTAGTGCTCTGCTTGGACGCACCTGCGTTACAGACGTCATTTTGAAGGCTACTTATATGAAACTATAGGGGCTGAAGCGGGAATATTCCACGATGTCACACAAGAAATTCCGCGTTTTTCAACCGAAACTGGTCGAGAAAAAAAGAATGTTGCATTACTTACTGAACACCCCACATACTTCTAGTGATACACATATGAAACATTTCGATTCTCTTCTTTTCAGGAACCATCCTATACACTTAAGAGCCCCAAAAAAATTATTGTACACCTGCCTAATTTCGTGCACGGCGTGCGCCAGCACGCAGAAGTGTCGCAACATGCCGTGTCATCGACTCGACTGTCTGAAGTAGAACTGGAGGGAATTGACACCATGAATCCTGCAGAGCTGTCCACAAATCCGTACGAGTACGAGGGGGTGGAGATCTCTTCTGAATAGCACTTTGTAAGGCACCCCAGATATGCTCTACAATGTTCATGTTTGGGGAGACTGGTGACCAGCGCGTTTAAACTCAGAAGAGTGTTCCTGGAGCACTATGTAACCATTCTGGACGCGTGTGATATCGAATTGTCCTGCTGGAATGGCCCACGTCCGCCGGAATGCAGAATGCACACGAATGGATGCAGGTGATCAGACAGGATGGTTACGTGTCACCTGTCAGAACCGTACCTAGACGTATCAGGGGTTCCGTATCAACCCAACTGCACACGTCACACACCATTTCAAAGTCTCCACCAGCATGAACAGTCCCTGCTGACATGCAGGGTCCATGAATTCATGAGGTTATCTAAACACCGGTAAAAATTCGTCCGCTCGATACAATTTGAAACGAAAATCTTAAAAACTGTCCCTCCTTTCGATCGTTGTGCCAACGTCTAAATGGCAGATATTGATATAACCCATCGCTGAATTGAAAAGCACCTACAGTCGTTTAATAGCGGAAAGGCTTCAGGACCAGATGAGATACCTATAAGATTCGATGAAGATTATGCGAAAGAACTTGCCCCTTTTCTAGCAGTAATTTATCGTAGATCGCTTGAGCAACAGAAGGTACCTAACAACTGTAGGAAAACGCAGGTCATTCCCGTTTTTAAGAAAGGCCGTAAGACAGATCCACACAATTATAGACCTATATCACTGTCGTCAATGTGTTGTAGAATTATGGAACATGTTTCATGCTCAAAAATTATGACGTTCTTGGAAAATAAAATTCTGTTCTATAAGATTCAACATGGAGTCCGCAAACAGAGATCCTTCGAAAGTCAACTCGCTCTGTTCCTCGATCAGACCCACAGCGCAGTGGACAACGGCGCTCAGGTTGATGCCGTGTTTCTTGATTTCAGTAAGGCATTTGACACCGTCCCGCATTGTCGTTTAATGAAAAAACTACGAACTTAAGTAGTATCAGAGCAGATCTGCGATTGGATTCAGGACTTACTCGCAGAGAGAACTCAACACGTCGCTCTTAACAGAACTAAATCGACAGATGTAGATGTAATATCCGGAGTACCACAGGGAAGTGTGATAGTACCGTTGTTTTTTTATCGTATATATAAATGATCTAGTAGAAAGCGTCGGATGCTCTTTAAAGCTATTCGCAGATTGTATTGTTGTTTATACTAAGGCAGCAACGCCAGAAGATAGTAAGAATTTGCAGAACGATCTGCAGATAATTGATGAATGGTGCAGACTTTGGCAGTTGATCCTGAACGTAAATAAATGTAACATGTTGCGCATACGCAGGAAAAGAAATCCACTACTGTACAGTAGCTACACTATTGATGACGAACAGCTGGAGACAGCGTCTGGCGTGAAATATCTAGGCGTAACTGTCCAAAGCAACCTTATGTGGAATGACCATATGAAAGAGATAGTGGGAAAAGCAGACACAAAACTCAGATTCATCGGAAGAATCTTAGGTAAATCTAACTTATCCAAGTAGGAAGTGGCTTATAAGGCACATGTTCGCCCGATTCTTGAGTATTGTTTATCAATCTGAGATCCCTACCGGGTAGGACTGATAGAGGAGATAGAGAAGATACAACGAAGAGCGGCGCGTTTCTTCACGGGATCGTTTAGCTGGCGAGAGAGCGTTACGGAAATGCTAAACGAACTCCACTGGCAGATGTTACAACAGAGGCGTTGTGCATCACGAAGAGCTTTACTACTGAAATTTCGGGACAGCACTTTTCAGGAGGAGTCGGACAACAAATTACTTCCTTCCACATGCATCTCGCGTATTGACCACGAGGAGAAAGTTCGAGAAATTAGAGCCAATATAGATCCGCATTATTGAGCCTATCAGAGACATTCGTCTTTTGTAGTATTAAGCACTCCGTCTTCAGGCCACGAGTGGCCTACCGGGACCAACCGACCGCCGTGTTATCCTCGGTGGAGGATGCGGATAGGAGGGGCGTGTGGTCAGCACACCGCCCTCCCGGTCGTAAGATGGTATTCTTGATCGAAGCCGCTACTATTCGGTCGAGTAGCTCCTCAATTGGCATCACGGAGCTGAGTGCACCCCGAAAAATGGCAACAGCGCATGGCGGCCTGGATGGTCACCCATCCAAGTGCCGACCACGCCCGATCTCAAGGGAACCGGTGTACCCACTGCGGTAAGGCCGTTGCCTATCTTTTATAGTATACAAGTTTCATTTTATTTTATTAATATTCTTATCTTATTCTGGTGCCACACACAAGTGTGCGCTAGTACACTCCTTTCAATCTCTACATTTGTATACGCATGCCTATACCAGCGCCTCAGTGTACGGCTCTGGAGACGAACCAGAGCTGAACAATTTTGAGTTTCTGAGGAATGTCTATATGAACGGAAGTAATAAGAGTTTACACCAATACACAAGATCTTTCACCAGAAAGCCGCAGCAGGGAGGATAATACACGCTACCGCGCGAGCTGGCAATTAGCCGCGCACCTGGAGCCCTGTGACCAGTTGCTTGCTCTCGGCACGTACCAGCCTGCCTGTCTGGCGATAATTGAAAGCAAATAACCGGTGCCGGCGGCCTCTTTGTTTTCGCATCCCTCCAGCACGTGGCGCCAGAGCTGCCGAACTCTGCTCTCCCGTACACGGAGGCCCTCTCGGCGGCAGGGCACCGCAGCTGTCGTTTTGCCGGATCTGTTGACACACGGCTCGCGGCCCCCGGCACTCGTAACGATTCGTCCGCGTGGCCCTCCGTGGTGGGTCCCAACACAACGCAACTCGCCTGAGCGCTCTGCCGTGTGCGTGCTGTCGCGTGTGCGTGCGTGCGTGCGTGCGCGTGCCGACCCAGCGCTGAAGTATCGACTCCGTCTGCTGAGCGGAGCGCTGCATTGTCTCTGGTCGTGCGGCGGAGCACGCGTGGACAGCGCCTCTGGCGGACGGTCGTGAATCACATCGGGACTGTTCTCCGAAAGTTTACTTTTTTTGTCGCCAAATCTTTTGTTTCGCATTTCTACTGAGAAAGAAAGCAGTTTTAACCTCAATGTTCAATGACCTGTTGAAACCTCCCTTAGTAAAATTAATGAATTACTGTGCTGATAAACCTCCATGTTATTTGATTTTCAAACAGCTGAGCAAAACTGAACGTACTCTAACATAACTTTACTTATTCTGATCAATACTAAACTGACGCACAATATTTTTAGTGCAACGCAGTCTGACTTTCAAAAATACCTACAAAAGTATGGCCCTGACTAACAATAACCTATACCTTTCATGAATCACTTACCTCACAAAAATCTTCGTTACTCTAACTACTGCAATACAGCGAGCGCCAATACTGCCGCTTAATAAAAGTTTCTAACTACTGAAGGCACTAACTACTGATGAAATGAAAGATTTTGATAGAGAACAAACAATGTATTTACCTTAATAGTGTTCTTTCAGGACACATTCCTCACACACAAATAAATAAAAGATGTTATGTGGACATGTGTCCGGAAACGCTTAATTTCCATGTTAGAGCTCATTTTAGTTTCGTCAGTATGTACTGCACTTCCTCGATTCACCGCCATTACCGATTGAAGGAAGGTAATGTTGACTTTGGTGCTCGTGTTGACATGCGACTCTTTTGCTCTACAGTAGTAGCATCAAGCACATCAGTACGCAGCATCAACAGGTTAGTGTTCCTCACTAACGTGGTTTCGCAGTCAGTGCAATGTTTACAAATGCGGAGTTGGCAGATGCCCATTTGATGTATGGATTAGCACGGGGCAATAGCCATGGCGCGGTACGTTTGTATCGAGACAGATTTCCAGAACGAAGGCGTCCCGACAGGAAGACGTTCGAAGCAATTGATCGGCGTCTTAGGGAGCACGGAACATTCCAGCCTATGACTCGCGACTGGGGAAGCCCTAGAACGACGAGGACACCTGCAATGAACCAGGCAATTCTTCGAGCAGTTGACGATAACCCTAATGTCAGCGTCAGAGAAGTTGCTGCTGTATAAGGTAACGTTGACCACGTCACTGTATGGAGAGTGCTACGGGAGAACTAGTTGTTTCCGTACCATGTACAGCGTGTGCAGGCACTATCAGCAGCTGATTGGCCTCCACGGGTACACTTCTGCGAATGGTTCATCCAACAATGTGTCAATCATCATTTCAGTGCAAATGTTCTCTTTACGGGTGAGGCTTCATTCCAACGTGATCAAATTGTAAATTTTCACAATCAACATGTGTGGGCTGACGAGAATCCGCACGCAATTGTGCAATCACGTCATTAACACATTTTCTGTGAACGTTTGGGCAGGCATTGTTGGTGATGTCTTGATTGGGCCCCATGCTCTTCCACCTACGCTCTATGGAGCACGTTATCATGATTTCATACGGGATACTCTACCTGTGCTGCTAGAACATGTGCCTTTACAAGTACGATAGAACATGTAGTTCATGCACGATGGTGCTCCTGCACATTTCAGTCGAAGTGTTCGTACGCTTCTCAACAACAGATTCGGTGACCGATGGAATGGTAGAGGCGGACCAATTCCATGGCCTCCACGCTCTTCTGATCTCAACCCTCTTGACTTTCATTTATGGCGACATTTGAAAGCTCTTGTCTACGCAACCCCGGTACCAAATGTAGAGACTCTTCGTGCTCGTATTGTGGACGGCTGTGATACAATACGCCATTCTCCATGGCTGTATCTGCGCATCAAGGATTCCATGCGACGGAGGGTGGGCGCATGTATCCTCGCTCACGGAGGACATTTTGAACATTTCCTGTAACAAAGTGTTTGAAGTCACGCTGGTACGTTCTGTTGCTGTGTGTTTCCATTCCATGATTAATGTGATTTTAAGAGAAGTAATAAAATGAGCTCTAACATGGAAAGTAAGCGTTTCCGGACACATGTCCACATAACATATTTTCTTTCTTTGTGTGTGAGGATTGTTTCCTGAATGTTTGGCCGTACCTTTTTGTAACACCCTGTATATATATCTATATATATAATCAGTTCATGACATCCAGTCTTACAAATTTACTATCTTTGATGGAGACACGTCCAGAACATCCGCTCTCAAAACTCCGCCATCTCTCCCCCCACATCCACCACTGCTGGCGGCTCACCTCCAACTGCGCAACGCTACGCGCTGTTAACAGCGAGCGGCCCAACACTCCAATAGCGAATATTCCAATAATGCCAATCAGCCACAGACTGCACACAGCACAGCTAGTGATTTTCATACAGAGCGCTATGTTGCGTTACCAACATAAAAACCTAAACAGCCTACTTACACTGTGCAGTTATGGTTTGAGAAAAATAATTCATTTTTTCCTGCATTCGTCAACTCTCCCTATTAGAGAGGAGCGAAAAGTAAGTTTTTTACGTAGAATTCGAACAGATACATTGTTAACATGTTTTTATTTTTAATCAATGATTTAATCACCTATATCAACAACGTTTTGCCATCTACTGTGCAGATTTTCTATGATGAATCGATAAAGATAATTGGTTTTTTACCAAAGTATCTAAAGATGGCATTTTGTACATCATCCATATTTTCAAACTATTTGCCACTTAGATAATGTTGTAGCGATCTAGAATAAACGGAAATCCAATGGCGTAATATCAGACGAGTATGGTGGGTGAGGCAATACCGGCCAACCTGATTTATTAATTTTGCCTGGGTTCGTCTTGTGCAGTGCGGTCGCGCATTATCGTGTTGTAGAATAACGCTATTTCTGTTGACAGTCTTTACCCATTATTCAATTATAGTTTGACTTACTCTATCTAATAGTTCATAGTAAAGGAGCGCACTGACAGTTTCTCTAGATTTCAGCACTCCAAAATGAACGATCCAGTGAATACTCCACTAAACACACAAAAACTCATTTTTAGGGTGTAAAGCTGGCTTAGCAGTACTTCGTGGCGATTCATTCGGAGAGGGTCACTGCCTTTTCGTTTTGGGTTATCGTAATAAACCCATTAGTCATCGGGAGTGAGAAAGAGATCAAGAAACGCTTCTGTATTATGTAACTGAAGTAACAAGCTGGATGTGGTGGATTGTTAGCTTTATTTGTCTTTACCAATTTTCTGCAAATTTCCTTAGCCGGCCCCTGTAGACGAGCGGTTCTAGGCGCTTCAGTTCGGAACCGCGCGACCGCTACGGTCGCAGGTTCGAATACTGCCTCGGTCATGGATGTGTGTGATGTTCTTAGGTTAGTTAGGTTTAAGTATTTGTAAGTCTAGGGGACTGATGACCTCAGCAGTTAAGTCCCATAGCGCTCAGAGCCATTTTGAATCTTCCACTTGTCCTTAACGTATCATTCTCTAAAGTTGATGGTCTTCCTGATCGATACGAGTCGTAAAGATCACACTTACAATATCTGGACTTAGAAAAACATATTTTTGAACGTCTAATGTACTTGGACAAACATCGCAAGTGTTTTTCATAACAACTCTTGCGTTACTATCCTTGCTGAACTCGTAAAAGCGTAAGATGCCGAATTTGTACCTTTCGTGTTATTTATCTGTACATTTCAACATGAATGTTCAAAAAAATAAGATTTCATTATTTGCAAATAAACGAGTCACTCTAATTTTAAAATGTCTTTGGCACGAATTTGAAGTACACAATGAGCTGATAAAAGAAAAACGAATATTGACATGCGGTCCCTCTAATACATTACAAACTGCTGGTCGTGAATATTGGAACAGCATGAGAGCGGCATTGAACAAGTTTCATGTTAGCATGAAATATACTACATGCTTGGCTATAGAAATGATTAACTTTTCAGCATCGCATAAAATTTGTAGCAGTAACACCATATTATTTCGGTACATAAAGAAATAACGTAGCGAGTTGCATTATGAAATCACATTTGAATGTTGGTTGTTTCAGAGAAGATAGTCACGATCATGGCATAACGATACTGCAGTTTATCGTCCTGCGAAATTGCTGCTCACATTCGTATATGGAATCGATGGGTTCTGGAGGGCAGCACTCAACGCCATGCAGGATGTCAATGACCCCAAGCAAATAGCGCCCAAAAGGTTCAAAATGGTTCAAATGGCTCTGAGCACTATGGGACTCAACATCTTAGGTCATAAGTCCCCTAGAACTTAGAACTACTTAAACCTAACTAACCTAAGGACATCACACACACCCATACCCGAGGCAGGATTCGAACCTGCGACCGTAGCAGTCCCGCGGTTCCGGACTGCAGCGCCAGAACCGCTAGACCACCGCGGCCGGCGCGCCCAAAAGGACAGACATACTGCTCGCAAGGCCGTGCAAGATCGTACAGCTATGTCCCGTATACGCTTGTTTGCAGCAAAATAAGTATCCACAAAGACAGTACGAAGAGGTCTGGAGGACCACTGCCTGGCAGATGGACGACTACTGTTCGACTTGACTTGATGCGGTAGCACAGATAGGAGCGCTGACACTGGTGTTACGCACAATAACACGAGACGCTGGAATGGCGTTGCTTACTATTCTCAGACAATCCCCAGTTTTTCGCACAGTATTACAACGGATGTATCGATTTGTGGAGGCTCCGACAAGGACGAACATCATCAGATTGTATTCGTCATCGTCATATGATCACGCTGGATTTGTGGTTGTACTTGCTCCACAAGAAATGACTCCAGCACGCACTGCAAGTCGATCTCAAACGTGATTGTGTGAGGTGCCATTGGATGCACAGTAAGATCGCCTACGGTTCACCTAGCTGGTAACATGAACTGTAAGCATTACATTTCTGACGCGTTCCCGGAAGAACAAATACTACCTTCATATATAGTTAAAATATGGCTACCCGGCCATTGACCTTCTTGTGCGAACGCACACGCTATGCCCCAACTCGTACGGGACTTGGTAGACTAATCTGCCACGAGTAGTGAGTGGGATGGTCAAACAGCTATTAGGCTCACTACGAATGTTGTTGTGTGGACATGTTGGGAATGTGGTTCTTACGGGGAGCATGCAAGGGATAAGTCCCTGCAGACGCACTATTCTCTGTACCCTCGGTGGCTCAAATGTACGCCGGCACGGTAGCTCAGCGTGTTCGGTCAGAGGACTGCTCGTCCTCTGTAATAAAAAAACTGAGTAAAGGAATCAACGATCGACTTGAATAGATGTCTTGTGACGTCCGCCCGGACCAAAAGCAACGAACAATCCCGAACAAAATGAAAAAAAAGTGGATAGAGCGTCTGCCTTGTAAGCAGGAGATGTCGAGTTCGAGTCCCGGTCGGGGCACACATTTTTAACATCCCAATGGTGTATATTAACGCCTGTTTGCAACTAGGGTGTCGATTTAATTATCATTTCATTCTAGAGAAGCTGCACCGTCATCAATGGTATTTGTTCTTTCGGGAACAGATACTACCTTCATATATCTTTTTTCTTACTTCTTGCAAACGCTGAATTACTATGAACTTACAGTTTTGTGGAAAATCATTGAGAGGACATTTCGTACCTGCGCTTACATCCAGATTTCTTTATCTGTGATATTCATTTATTGTTTTCCATTATGCGTTTGTTATTTTTCCTGTCATTAATAATCAGTTTTTCATCGAATTAACCATAACATCAGAGAAATAATCATTTAAGCAGTAAAATTATGGACATCTGCAAGGACATGAGATACTCTGATTAATCCAATAATTTTTAGATAAAGTAATTGCGTAACGAAATAAATATACAACTGGCCTGTATTTGCGAAAGTCTCAAGAACCGTTTAAATTTAGTGATGATTTGAAGAAAGTGGTAGCATTACATGATACAATCAACCAGAGATAATGGAGGATACGTTTCACGGGATGGTAAATCACAATGACATCAGCAGCTTTTCATGACAATGACGAATGGCACGCTGCAATAAGCTGGCTCAACCTTCTTTCACCTGGCTCTGCAGATCATCAATGATGTGGAATCTACCCCAGCATGTCGTACATGCTAAATGGGAGGGATCAATAGGGATCTTGTTGGCCAGGGTTTAGCGGAACAGTTCTTCATGTTAAAGAACTGTAGTCGAGTACTCTTTAATTCTGTACTCGCTTCACAATATGATTTGTCTAGACTGGACCATCTTGATCACTTAAAGTGTGTTTGGCACAAACTGTGGAGCACGTTCATACTCAGAAACATTTGAGAGCTTATGTTGTTAGAGTTATTTGCGTGTTTCATTGTCCTCTACTCGTCCCTTTCGTTCGTACCTATAACAGTCCAACAGCCTGTATACTTCGTGGGCAGTATATGGTAACAGGAAGAGAAAGGTCGTGGCGAGTATCTAGACATGGGAACAGACATTGCTCCATCCCTGCTCACACAAAGTCGCAAAATATTGGTACGAACTGCTCTGTACTAGACACGTTATAAGGTTTTGACACATTTGGAGATACGGAATAAGACTACTGCATTAATTGCCCCTATCGATTTTTTTCAACAACTACCTTTTTCGTCCATAATACAGTACATTAGGATGAACCAACATTACTGATAACACTAAGTTAAATTAGAGCTAGGTATCACATTAAAAATACGGCGGTGTTCAGGCTGCAGTTTGTCGGCAATTCCATTTTGTTTTTAAATTATTGTTTTCTCATCTTAAGTGCATGCGTCAGACACTGAAGCATCGCTTACATAATACGCCTCGAGAAAAGAAGCTGGTGAACAAAATCGATAACATGAAATTCATGCATTATAGAGCCGAGACTTCGATCCACTTCCTTCTCTGCAGACCATTCATTGGCGTGAGCCGTGCATACAACTGTTCCTTGAAAGTGCACTTTCGGAATATATAATGCGCTTTACAAATGCTTGCACTCATATTTAACGTTTGGTAGACTGAAAAGAATTTCCACTACAGTAACGAATTACGTAATTTTTCTGGCTCAGAGAGATGTCTGATTTTTTTTCTAGTGTCCAATTGAATCAGTTCATTCTTCAAATATGTATTTTCTTTAGATATCCATGTATATTCATCTAGTTTGGTGGAAGATGACTTGGGTCTAGTGTTGAGTGGATCGTAGTTAGCTCGTTTCGAGCGAACGTATCCATCCAGACCCAAAAGTCTAGCTCTAGACGACGCTCAAACTCTGCCTTTCGACCTTCTGATGCAGGAAAAACAACCATTCATCTGTGAATGCTAATCACGGGGCTCAAACAGTCTAAAGAAACTGACTTTCGAGAGCTCCTCACCACTATCAAGTAAGTTGTACACAATATATTCAGATGTATGTTGAAAGTTATCTGTTGTTTGTCACCTTTAATGCGACATATTCACGCACGCATCGATAAGCACTTGCCTGTGTCAAAGAAATTCAGTCACTTACACGTCTGTTAAATTAGCTTGTCTTTGGTTGGAAACTGCAAAGCACGGCGTAAGCGAATCATGTGAACTCTGTAGTGATCCACCCTAAAGAGATGTTTAGCGGGCAGAATCGGATAGCAAGTGCAACATGGACAGTGGACAGAGCGACACATACTGCTCTTCTGCTTGGTGCTGTGAGGTGGTTCTGATCTAAATTAGTACATTAGCTCTATCTTTTAATAAAGAAATGGACACGTGACATCGTTCTGGGTTATGCTGAGATAGTTACTTGCTTGGACTGCATTTGCTTAGTTGTACCTTGTAGAACATAAGATTTATTTATGTGAACTACTTCGTAGTCTTATTCAGCGCGGGCAGTATTAGTTCTTTGATAGAGTTCACAGTTTTGTTAGAACATGCAGGAATCAGTGTCAAATTCTGTTCAGTCATATAGGCTTACAAGCTGGTTATCTCATTGCTTTTCGATTTAGTAAATAATATCGTGGGCATAATATAGTGTGATTTTCCTCGTCTTTTTCTAGATGCATGGTAATATACCCCCCCATGAACCATGGACCTTGCCGCTGGTGGGGAGGCTTGCGTGCCTCAGCGATACAGATGGCCGTACCGTAGGTGCAACCACAACGGAGGGGTATCTGTTGAGAGGCCAGACAAACATGTGGTTCCTGAAGAGGGGCAGCAGCCTTTTCAGTAGTTGCAGGGGCAACAGTCTGGATGATTGACTGATCTGGCCTTGTAACATTAACCAAAACGGCCTTGCTGTGCTGGTACTGCGAACGGCTGAAAGCAAGGGGAAACTACAGCCGTAATTTTTCCCGAGGACATGCAGCTCTACTGTATGATTAAATGATGATGGCGTCCTCTTGGGTAAAACATTCCGGAGGTAAAATAGTCCCCCATTCGGATCTCCGGGCGGGGACTACTCAGGAGGACGTCGTTATCAGGAGAAAGAAAACTGGCGTCCTACGGATCGGAGCGTGGAATGTCAGATCCCTTAATCAGGCAGGTAGGTTAGAAAATTTAAAAAGGGAAATGGATAGGTTAAAATTAGATATAGTGGGAATTAGTGAAGTTCGGTGGCAGGAGGAACAAGACTTTTGGTCAGGTGATTACAGGGTTATAAATACAAAATCAAATAGGGGTAATGCAGGAGTAGGTTTAATAATGAATAAAAAAATAGGAGTGCGGGTTAGCTACTACAAACAGCATAGTGAACGCATTATTGTGGCCAAGATAGACACAAAGCCCATGCCTACTACAGTAGTACAAGTTTATATGCCAACTACCTCTGCAGATGATGAAGAAATAGATGAAATGTATGACGAGATAAAAGAAATTATTCAGGTAGTGAAAGGAGACGAAAATTTAATAGTCATGGGTGACTGGAATTCGTCAGTAGGAAAAGGGAGAGAAGGAAACATAGTAGGTGAATATGGATTGGGGGGAAGGAATGAAAGAGGAAGCCGCCTTGTAGAATTTTGCACAGAGCATAACTTAATCATAGCCAACACTTGGTTCAAGAATCATAAAAGAAGGTTGTATACCTGGAAGAATCCTGGAGATACTAGTAGGTATCAGATAGATTATATAATGGTAAGACAGAGATTTAGGAACCAGGTTTTAAATTGTAAGACATTTCCTGGGGGCAGATGTGGATTCTGACCACAATCTATTGGTTATGAACTGCAGATTGAAACTGAAGAAACTGCAAAAAGGTGGGAATTTGAGGAGATGGGACCTGGATAAACTGAAAGAACCAGAGGTTGTAGAGAGTTTCAGGGAGAGCATAAGGGAACAATTGACAGGAATGGGGGAAAGAAATACAGTAGAAGAAGAATGGGTAGCTCTGAGGGATGAAGTAGTGAAGGCAGCAGAGGATCAAGTAGGTAAAAAGACGAGGGCTAATAGAAATCCTTGGGTAACAGAAGAAATATTGAATTTAATTGATGAAAGGAGAAAATATAAAAATGCAGTAAATGAAGCAGGCAAAAAGGAATACAGACGTCTCAAAAATGATATCGACAGGACGTGCAAAATGGCTAAGCAGGGTTGGCTAGAGGACAAATGTAAGGATGTAGAGGCTTGTCTCACTAGGGGTAAGATAGATACTGCCTACAGGAAAATTAAAGAGACCTTTGGAGAGAAGAGAACCACTTGTATGAATATCAAGAGCTCAGATGGCAACCCAGTTCTAAGCAAAGAAGGGAAGGCAGAAAGGTGGAAGGAGTATATAGAGGGTTTATACAAGGGCGATGTACTTGAGGACAATATTATGGAAATGGAAGAGGATGTAGATGAAGACGAAATGGGAGATAAGATACTGCGTGAAGAGTTTGACAGAGCACTGAAAGACCTAAGTCGAAACAAGGCCCCGGGAGTAGACAACATTCCATTTGAACTACTGATGGCCTCGGGAGAGCCAGTCATGACAAAACTCTACCATCTGGTGAGCACGATGTATGAGACAGGCGAAATACCCTCAGACTTCAAGAAGAATATAATAATTCCAATCCCAAACAAAGCAGGTGTTGACAGATGTGAAAATTACCGAACTATCAGTTTAATAAGTCACAGCTGCAAAATACTAACGCGAATTCTTTACAGACGAATGGAAAAACTGGTAGAAGCCGACCTCGGGGAAGATCAGTTTGGATTCCGTAGAAATGTTGGAACACGTGAGGCAATACTGACCTTACGACTTATCTTAGAAGAAAGATTAAGAAAAGGCAAACCTACGTTTCTAGCATTTGTAGACTTAGAGAAAGCTTTTGACAATGTTAACTGGAATACTCTCTTTCAAATTCTGAAGATGGCAGGGGTAAAATACAGGGAGCGAAATGCTATTTACAGTTTGTACAGAAACCAGATGGCAGTTATAAGAGTCGAGGGGCATGAAAGGGAAGCAGTGGTTGGGAAAGGAGTAAGACAGGGTTGTAGCCTCTCCCCGATGTTATTCAATCTGTATATTGAGCAAGCAGTAAAGGAAACAAAAGAAAAATTCGGAGTAGGTATTAAAATTCATGGAGAAGAAGTAAAAACTTTGAGGTTCGCCGATGACATTGTAATTCTGTCAGAGACAGCAAAGGACTTGGAAGAGCAGTTGAACGGAATGAACAGTGTCTTGAAAGGAGCATATAAGATGAACATCAACAAAAGCAAAACGAGGATAATGGAATGTAGTCAAATTAAGTCGGGTGATGCTGAGGGAATTAGATTAGGAAATGAGACACTTAAAGTAGTAAAGGAGTTTTGCTATTTAGGGAGTAAAATAACCGATGATGGTCGAAGTAGAGAGGATATAAAATGTAGACTGGCAATGGCAAGGAAAGCGTTTCTCAAGAAGAGGAATTTGTTAACATCGAGTATAGATTTAAGTGTCAGGAAGTCGTTTCTGAAAGTATTTGTATGGAGTGTAGCCATGTATGGAAGTGAAACATGGACGATAACTAGTTTGGACAAGAAGAGAATAGAAGCTTTCGAAATGTGGTGCTACAGAAGAATGCTGAAGATAAGGTGGGTAGATCACGTAACTAATGAGGAGGTATTGAATAGGATTGGGGAGAAGAGAAGTTTGTGGCACAACTTGACTAGAAGAAGGGATCGGTTGGTAGGACATGTTTTGAGGCATCAAGGGATCACAAATTTAGCATTGGAGGGCAGTGTGGAGGGTAAAAATCGTAGAGGGAGACCAAGAGATGAATACACTAAGCAGATTCAGAAGGATGTAGGTTGCAGTAGATACTGGGAGATGAAGAAGCTTGCACAGGATAGAGTAGCATGGAGAGCTGCATCAAACCAGTCTCAGGACTGAAGACCACAACAACAACAATGGTAATATAAAGTCACGTGGTCCACCGAAGGGCACTTGCATGTGAAACATGAAATTTTCGATTCGGAGGGAATGGAAGGCACACAGCAGTCAGTTGAAATCCCATTAGCTTTTATTATTCTTGCAAATCTTTGACCATGCACTGAAGTGTATAGGCAGAAGTGTACTCCTGCCTATACACCTGTAATGACATATGGTGACATGAACTGCCACTAGTCTGTTGAAATATAACGAAAATGCATTTAAGGTGGCTATTTATAGCCGAAATGTCGATTTGCAAGAATAGTAAAAGCTAAAGGGATTGCTACAGACTGCTGTGAGCAGTTCCTGATGGGATAGAAGTGGTTATTTTGTATTCATTTTCTGAATAATAAATGTATTCAGCATTCATATAATTTGGGATTCTTACAAACTTATTTTTCAGTCCTCTGATTTTTAAATTTTTACATGTGTTCGTTTAAGAAAGACGTTCTTGGACGAACAATGTTTCCCTTTCTCTGCCTTTCTTATTTTTAAATGTAATTGTCAGCAAGTCAAGTGAGCTCGTGTTGCAGTGGAACCTAAAGGCATGTGGTTGCAACGACGGAGACTTCGATGTTTTCGTTTCACGTTAGCTGAGATCCTTTCAGTGTATTGGTATTGTACGGTACAAAACTAAACACATTTTCACTGTACGAGCTGCACATGTAAGATACAGTTCCTAGACACAGATAGCGAGTAGCTACAAGAAATCTTTTGTAAGCATGGGATTTAGTTTTCTCTTCCTTTAGCTCTTGTTAGACCCCCCTTTAACAATCCCACGGCACCGTGAGTAAGTTCCTTTACACTACAGGACCCTACACAAAGTTAGTCAAACTACGTTTGTTTACTTATGGTTCAGATTTCACATGAAGGGAGTGATTCAGTGCAACGAACAGTTTAACTGTTGTTTCCAAATAATAACAAAGAAAGAAAAATATGTTTGTTTACTTTCAGGAATAAAATGGCGGTTAAGCTGTCATAATGTTGGCTTGAACACCACAGTGCTGTACAACAAATTTTCCTCTTGTCTTCTTCCGACAACTAAATGCATCAATCAGCCAGTTATAGGCGGGCCTACTGTTTGACGTGGATAGCGAACGACGGTGCAACTCGGCATTCTTCACATTTACAAAATTTAGCACCGACAATCGCTCTTCCACCTACAATCGGGAAAGAAGAAAGTAAAACTCAACCAGGGTGGATCTGAAGCTTACGGGGAAACGGTGAGGTTATCAGCGCCCTTATACACATTAAAAGAAACGAAAGAGAATAAAATATCGAAATTTTAACATACGTGCTGCGACAACTAAGAAATACTGAAATGTGCTATACCTGAGATTAAAACACAAGTGAATCCACAGAGGAGCTAAAAGAAAGGCACAGGGAAACGTGACTGGCTGCCAATTTACCAAAAATCATGGGTGAGCCACTCTGAACACATTAAAACCATTCTCATAAAATCTTGATCAAAATATTGCATTAAAAACAGAAGTAGGGATGAAATCTCTTCTGTACTGCACTAAATCTAATATTACGCCGGGCCTCTGCAGTAATCAGGGCAGTAGACGGTTAAAACGCTGGATTTGGGGTTGTACTTGCTCCACGAGGAATGACTCCAGCACCCGCTGCAAGCCGATCTCAGACGGCTTTATGGATCCTAGAGAAAAGGCGTTCCAGAGGTGGACGAGCAACAGTATGGTATGCGAGTGAAGTCTGAGATAGGAGGAACTTACATGCCTGACACTCCTTGAGGAGCTGCCATCCGAATAGTGAGTGGCGGTCCCCCGGTTTCAGCACAGCACCCGTGGCCAACCGAATCCCCTCATGGTGGACGGCGTCAATGATCTTCCAATAAGAAGGCCTCACCAATCCATGCACTGCGCACCCGAAGTCCAGCCGCGAACGCACCAGAGCCCTACAAAACTGGAGCAGACGCGCCCTAACCAAGACCTATGGCTAAATCACTTTAGGATGCCTTCTGGGTTCTGGCTTTCAGGTCTGTCAGGTGTGGCAACCACTCCAATTTGTAGTTAAAAACGAGGCCCAGAAACATCAAAAATGGTCCAACTGGCTCTAAGCACTATGAGACTTAATATCTGAGGTCATTAGTGCCCTAGAACTTAGAACTACTTAAACCTAACTAACCTAAGGACATCACACACATCCATGCCCGAGGCAGGATTCGAACATGCGACCGTGGCAGCAACGCGGTTCCGGACTGAAGTGCCTAGAACCGCTCGGCTACAAGGTCGGTCCAGAAACATAACTGAGTCTCTAAAATGTACGACAGTGTCCCTTATAGGCAAGACTCTCCTCTAAGCTCCGCACTGTAAGTTGCAACTGATGGCTCGCTGTTGCAAACTGGGGCGGGAACAGAAAACTGCAAAATCGTCCACAAATAAGGAGCACAATACATGACTCCTTACCGTAGACCTGATATTGTTTACGGCTAGTGCAAGGAGGGTAACAAAACATTGCTCTGAGGAACACCATTCTCCAGCTCAAAACGATCAAACAGAGTCACCAACTCGGGTCCTAAAAAACCACTGGAACAGGGAATGTAAGAAGACGGGGAGGTGGCCACGATAGCCCCATTGATGAAGCTGTGCTAGAATGCAGTGTGTCCAAGCAGTATCGTACTCCTTATACCGAAGAGTATGTCGATACAGTGTTATTCGGGTAGAAAAGCCTGCTGTATAGCGGCTTCTAGCACGGTCATGCTGTCCACAGTGGACGGAAATCTCCAGAAACCGCAGCGGCTAAGAAGTTACCCGATCTCTAACAACTACACCAGATGATGGTTAACCATTTGCTGCGGAGTCTTTCCTACACAGTTCGTTAAGGCGATACTCTGATAACTACTAAGACATGTACGGTCCTTTCCAGGTTTGCGGAGAAGTAGCAAAAATGCCTCTCTCCATGAGGCGGGGAAGTTACCCGAGTGCCATATAAGATTAAAACATTCTAGGACGACATCCTTTGACGCTGCTGGCAAATGTCGAAGCATGCAGCGCCCGATTTGTTCGTAACCGGGTGCAGCACCACGAGTCTCAGACAGGGCCGATCCCAACTCCCAAGGAAGCTATAAGTCTCCGAGTTGCTGGATCTAAAGTCCAACTTTCCCCTCTCTACAGTCGCACAGTAGCGACGAAACACCAGATCCCGGGTGGCATTGGCAGTACTTTGTGCCAAATTCTCCACCAGCATCTGAGCCATGTCTCCGGGTGCTCTTTGGAGATATCCAGAATACTCAACCACTATACGCCTTTCGACAGACACCGAGCGGTGGACTATAGTGTACCGATGAAGATGTAGACGTACATTGATGAATGCCAAAAATGAGTCTAAAACTAACATACCTGGTAGTTTAAATAGAAAATGGTGACCGGAAGAACACAAGGTGCATCTGAAAAGTTCGCTGAATGGACTCAGAAAATAAAAAATAAGAGTAAGAAACATACACATTTACTGGCCTTCAAAGTAGTCACCATTATGCACAGCATACTTCTGACATCTGTTTTAAAGCTGTTGTATCAAAAATGGTTCAAATAGCTCTGAACACTATGGGACTTAACAGTTGAGGTCATCAGTCCCCTAGAACTTAGGACTACTTAAACCTAACTAACCTAAGGACATCATACACATCCATGCCCGAGACAGGATTCAAACCTGCGACTGTAGCGGTCGCGCGGTTCCAGACTGAAGCGCCTAGAACCGCTCGGCTACACGGGCCGGCAAAGCTGTTGGAAATCGTCAGCAAACGCTATATGTGGAATCTCTCTAAGCACCGTGGTCACGCGTTGTTGGGGTCCGTGTCATTACAGGGGACGAGAGTTGGTGCTACCAATACGATCCGCTGACCAAGCGACAATCAGTGGCGTGGTGTTTATCATCTTCCTCGCCTTCAAAAAAGTCAGCTAAAAAGATACAAGATACAATGTTGATCGCATTTTTCGACAGCGAGGGCTTCATCCATCCCGGATTTGTACCCGAAGGTGGCGGGGAAGACGACGAATACGATGCCACCGACTGTCACTTGGTCTCCGCACCGAACTAGCAGCATCAGCTCTCATCTTAAGCAATGATGCAGATGGCAACCAAATCGTGACCACAGTGCTTCGAGCATTTCCAGAAGAAGCGTTTGCGGGCAGTTTCCAACAGCTTTACGGCCGATGTCAGAAGTGTGTTGTAGCTAACGGTGATTGCTCTGAAGGTCAGTAAAAGTATCGTGATTGTAACTCTTGTTTCCTTTATTTTCTGAGACCGTTCACACCTCCAACAATGGAGGACTCGGCTCTAAATGAGAAGAACGCTAGAGAGCGCTTACTTAGAGAGTTCCTGGGGTCGCTTAGGAGCAGCCAGAAAGGAGACAGAGTTGGCACAACGTCTAGACTGGTCGCCAGCGCTACGTTAATGGCCTCTTCTCTCCATTGTGGAGTGCTTGCTGGCTGGCCGGCCTCCCTGCCTGGTACATCGCAGAGGCAGCCGGCGAGTGGCTTGCTTGCCTCGCGCCGCCGCTTAAAAACCCCTCCCCGACAATAGCCGGCTCTGCAGCGAGCCTCATTCAGAGGGCCTTTGTGCCGAATCGAGCTATCGAAACGAATCTCGTTCTAAAGAGCCAAGTCGCAAATGATCGGCGAGTCAGTTCTAGCCCACGCTGTTGACCGAACGATCGGGTACGATAAAATTTAACGGACAGATCAGTTTTGGCACATCCGAGCTTAAATATATCGCTCGCGATGTGAGAACAGTAGAATTTCCTGTAAATGCTTGAAGCCTGGCTGACAACGATATTACAGATTTATTGCTCTCACGTGACGTTAACATGCAGTATCACTGATTGTTAGCGAACAGTTAAACGCATTTACAAGCAGCTGTTGTATTACGTGTGAAAATGGATGTCACGTTAGTAGTCTCACACAGCCGAGTTACAAACAAGCATGTTTCACGTTGCCTCAGTATTTCTCCTAGTTTTGATAAACTTCCGGAAAACCTGCATTTTTTTTAAATATGCGGCGGTTCTCTAAGGGTAGGAGATACGAAAAACCTTAAAATTGTTGTAGACGTGGCAGCTGGTTTAAGGTCCGAAATGTGTTCTCATAATTTTTTCAAATGTATTATTTTATTCTGTACCAGCTGACCCGATAGACGTTGTTCTGTTCAAATACCAATAAATTTGTTTGTGAGTTTTGTAAACGCTTGCTGACCACGTAGCGATGTTCAAAACTTTATTCGACGCAACATTTGTTTTTATTCTTGCACGGTTATTCACATTCATTGTCATTATTGGTTTCTACTAACCGATTACGTTTCATCCGATTTACGACCTTCCTTTACATTGTCCCTTTCTTCTTGTGTACCGTGCTGAACATGTTTGTGATAATCGATTGTGTTCACTTTTAAATCTTCGTGTTGCTCTGCTGTTCGATCATACTGAAATTTCGTTACATTTGTAGCATTGTGAGTTCTGCGATCTAAATTGTTCCGTTCTGTCAATCGCGACACAATGGGCGATGCGGATAATCACAATTCGACTGAAAATCGACAACTGTTTCACTTTTTTCTTACTGTATAACCGTTTGTCGCTTCGCAAATCACAGATTTGGTAGGTAAATACGAAAATTTGTTTGAAAAAAAAAATAAAAAAAACGACGAAACCTAATTCAGTCATGAATCGACTGCGACGAACTTACAACACAACCGCAATTCCACTCAAAATAAACTGAATCAATGAGTTATTTCCATTCAGGGAGCATAAAGAACAAAACAAAAAAAGAAACAAATAAATATGTCGTTCTTATCACGAGTTATGATCGATAGTGCATATGGAAATCATGATTTTTACGGTTTGAATTTTCCGAATTTTCTTTGTAATCGTCCCGAAGTTTTTTTCTGAAATCTTTTACAGGCTCTTAACGAAAAGAATAGAAGACAAATAACGAATTTCCATCGTTCAAATCGTGGTTTATGATGTTGATTTTATACACAAATCTCATAGAAATGAGCACTTCGAGGTTTTCCCGAATTTCTCAACTTTCCGGACAACTGTTCTAATTTTTCTTTCCCCAAAGCCTTATAGCGGACTACTGCCAGCTTTGTCTTAAAAAAAAAAAAAAAGAAAAAGAAAGAGGGAAAGCCAGATCAGTCCAACCGTTCTCATTTGATGCGCATGCCAACGAACAGAATTTAACTTCTATTTATTTAGATAATACTTACAGATAACGTATAATACAATTTAATTCAGTAGTTTAAGCACTAACTGAGCCGAACATCTTATTTTTTGAAGCATTATCAGAGTAACATAATCAAGATTACTCAAAACATTTTAATTACCTGTCACAGCCACTTTTTGTTATCGCCGTTCATGCAGCAAGAAAAAAATCGCTGTTTAAGAACAATAGGTTTCTCCGTCTTATTCTTATATCAGGAAGTGGGAGAAGTAAGGGGATCATTATTTCAGATTTTTACTATCGCTCGGATTACCAGAAAAAACTGACAGTTCCCTTGTGCTGACTGTCGCGAATAGTGACATGCATTGCCTGATACGTTTGTAAGTTTTACATTTCTGGTCAGAAAAAAAGTTTCGCGATACGCTTCATAGTTCTGTGTTATACAGTAGATTGTCGCGACGTCTAGGATGGGAAAGGCTAGTCTATTAGTCGACCACTATATTATTCGACCTGTGAGCGAAGCCACTTAGTTGCATTTATTGTGAGTTTTCATCGTGAGTTTGCATCAAGAGGACACGCTGAAACACTTCATAGTCTGTGTGCAACTGTCTTTGTACCATTCAAAATCTGAAGCAATTTCCTTAGTCAGCACTGTGCTTGTTTGCTATACAATCTCGCTGCGTGTTTCCTATAATGGCTCGGGAAGTAGCAATTATATCGTGGTCGGGTAATACTTTGGTGGTGGAAGCTGGGAAACTAACATTGCCACGTAGGGCCGGAGATAACGAGCACGCAGGGCTAACTGGGCGGGCCAAATGAAGTACGCATTGCGGATGTAAGATTTGGTAGACTAGGGAATAAGCACCTTTTAATTTAATTCATTGGAATTCCGAATAGCGCCTCAAGATTGTTCTCAATGTGTATGCAACTAGCTAACAATATTGTACAGTACACGTATGGACTACTTTTCGCCTGACATGGGGACACATTAAATCGTCGAGAGACTTCGAAAATACACGATGTGATGAAGAGTATACGGACATCCCCAAAACATAAGTCTTTCATATTAGGTGCATTGTGCTGACCCACTTCCATGTACTCCATACCAGCGACTTCAGTAGCCATTAGACATAGTGAGAGAGCAGAATGGGGAGCTCCACGAAACTCACGGAATTCGAACGTGGTCAGATTTCCACTCTCCTAAACATCCCTAGGTCCACTGTTTCCGATGTGATAGTGAAGTGAAAACGTGAAGGGACACGTACAGCACAAAAGCGTACAGACCGACCTGGTCTGTTTACTGACAGAGACCGCTGACAGTTGAAGTCATAATGTGTAATAGGCAGATATCTATCCAGACCACCACACAGGAATTCAAAACTGCATCAGGATCCACTACAAGTACTATGAGATTTCATGGTCTATCGGCTGCTCATAAGCCACACATCACGCCGGTACAAGCCAAACGACGCCTCACTTTGTGTAAGGAGCGTAAACACTGGACTATTGAACAGTGTAAACTTCAGCAAGGCTCATTTTAAAGTGTTAAAAATTTTGACAGGAAAATTATTAGCTGCTAATGATTCATCGTGGCATCGGGAGAGCGACAGAAAATGATTTCCGGTAGGTGCAGAGATCAACCTTCTATGGGATGTGTGTACTACACTTCACAAAATGGACATCGTCGACATTCAAGAACTGTTCAAAGAAAGCCTTTAACTTGCACCATGAACACCAAATGAAAAATATCGAGCCGCAGTGATCACAAAGGTTTGCACTATCAAGACTGAAGGCGAACTCCTTGGGAATTATAAATCGTACAGGACGTTAAGCTAGGTGGCTACTAGAGAAGAACCCTTATGGAGACATATTGGTGCAAGGGAGTGGGAGAACTGATGGAATGTGATGGCATCCAACCGAATGCGAAGCATTCTGTCGTGGAGCTTATCGTGAAACTGTATATCCTTTAAAAAGGATAGGCACGGAAAACATCCAGAAGCTGAATTTATCCAGGGGTTCCAGGCGGTATGAATTGCAAGGCCACGCACTTTTCAGGAAAGACAGTTTGCTCTAAAGGAGTATGATTTTATACGCAGACCAGAAACAAAGCAAAAGCAAGTTATTTTGCCCATTGGCCAAAATCAGTGCTGATACCATAGTTTTAGTTCTCTTACGCCCGTTCTCCCACTTTAGCTTGCCGAGACGTAAATATTCCCTACTGCCCTTGCGAGATCACACACACAAGAAAGAATCGTATGGGACAGACCACTTCCAACTTCTCGCAGCACAAGAAATAACTTTCCAGCCAATTTACGAGCCAGATTAAGTCACCATAATTGTATGCGAATGCCTTAAGAGATTGATGTTACTTGACCTTGATACAACTCTCTTGGTACCTTTGATTTCCAGGGTTCCTTTCATATGCATTTCCGCTTCCAATCTCGATTGGTCGGAGTTGAAATAAATTTCTTACTGAACAGTTGGATAAGTTTATTTATGTCATCTACAAATTTTCGGACGGCATTTGTGGCTCCTTGTCCGACAAGGGTCCTTAACTACACGGTTCGACAACTTCTTCAGTATCATTTTCACTTTTTAAGCATATATGGACATAAATGTAGTCTTAATGTGCATTGTCCGCACAGTCGAGCGTATACGAAACCACACATTCCACTGACTCACCTTACAGAAAAGTTAATATTTCATCTGCCAGTTATTTCTCACTCCACGAAATTACTTGAGTTCCTTTCTCAAGAAATGTCAACTTCGGCAACTACTGTTGTAGATACAACTCAAAGTTTGGTTTGTTTATCGTTCCCATTGCTCTGAAATGTATCAACACGAGTAGCACTGTTCTGAGTTTCTCGTCAGCTAAACAGTTCAACTATCCTCCGTAGCTTCATGTTGCACTCACTATTGGATACCTCCAATCCCGCACCCCGTTGCCATTAGCAGTAAATATTGTGGTTGCATGGTAGACGATATGTAGGGGGTCTTATGCCGTAAACATCGTTGGCCCTTTTGCGACCTCGCGCTCATGGGATTCAACAGAGACGGACCGCATGCTTGGACTGGGAAAAATGAGGAAGGAAACAGGGTCTTTATCTACTTAAAGAAACTATCCTAACATTTGTCTTCAGTGAAACTTCCTGGCAGATTAAAACTGTGTGCCCGACCGAGACACGAACTCGGGACCTTTGCCTTTCGCGGGCAAGTGCTCTACCAACTGAGCTACTGAAGCACGACTCACGCCCGGTCCTCACAGCTTTACTTCTGCCAGTAGCTCGTCTCCGCGTAGAGCACTTGCCCGTGAAAGGCAAAGGTCCCGAGTGCGAGTCTCGGTCGGGCACACAGTTTTAATCTGCCAGGAAATTTCATATCAGCGCACACTCCGCTACAGAGTGAAAATCTCATTCATTATCTTCAGTGATTGAGGGAACACGGAAACTCTGGATGGGTGGTTGGTTGATTCAGGGGATGGGACCATACAGCGAGGTCATCGGTCCCATCGCAGTAGGGAACGAAGGGGAAGGAAAGTGACCGTGCCATTTCATAGCAACCATCCTGGCATTTGCCTGAACCGATTTAAGCAAATCAAGGAAAACCTCAATTAGGATGGCCGGACGCGGGTTTGAACCGTCGTCCTTCCGAATTTGAGTCCAGTGTGCTGACCACTGCGCCACCTCGCTCGGTTCTGGATGGTCGGTCGGGGATTTCAACCATGTTCCTCCCGAATATATAATGTGAGGAAATATAGTCGAACTGTTGTGATGTGATACAGTATAGGAATAATTCAGATACGTTAACATTACGGGGGCTTTCTAGTTACGTTTAGAAGCTCAACGCAAAAAAAATTGTACTTCTGGACAAATAGAATCATTTCTGCCTAATTTAACAGAAATTCCACCCTATTCTTCATGTTACGTATCAATTTAGGTGAGTGGTACAGCACTGATTGTAACAGTGTCGACGTATGGACAGTGTGGGAGTGACGCAGATGTGCTTGCACTATCAATTAACCCCACATTCCATCAATAAAATTTGACTTATCAATATCGACGGGGGAATCATTACAGACCAATCAAGCAGAAAGTGCCCTCATCACATCACCTAAATCTAGAGGCAGACGCTGCAAGAAAAACATGCCTCAGAGGGGCTTTTATTAAAATTCCGAGAGTATGCGCTACAAAAAGAATCATTACTTCGTCGTATATACTATTGGCATGAAATTAATGAACTTGGCGGCTTGTCAACAGTTATTCAACCAGCGCACCATTTGCGTTTGCAACAGGAATGCGGGGAGAAAGACATTAGCACGCCATGTATCCTCCGTCACATACCAAAAGATGTCTTTCGAAATGTAGTGCAAATGGTTCAAATGGCTCTATGGCTCTGAGCACTATGGGACTCAACATCTGAGGTCATCAGTCCCCTAGAACTTAGAACTACTTAAACCTAACTAACCTAAGGACATCACACACATCCATGCCCGAGGCAGGATTCGAACCTGCGACCGTAGCGGTCACGCGGTTCCCAACTGAAGCGCTTAGAACCGCACGGCCACACCGGCCGGCGAAATGTAGTAGGAAATATAAATAACATAACTTCTCCTGCAACCAAGCTACGTATGTCACTGCAGTTTCAGATTTAGCGGTTTTCTGATCTTCCTTTTTTTAAATAAGGATCTCAGCTTATAACTAAAAAATCAATCTGACTGCTCACTTCATATACATTCGCCATTGCTTGCAAATTATGATTTTTTCGTTTTACACTTCTTGAATTAATTATTAGAAAATTTTGACGTACAATGGTGGGCAAAACGTATGGTAGAAAGTAACTTGCGCGTGATACGTCGTCATTGCCAATAACATTGCTTTTATGAAACTCGGCCATACATACAAAGAACTGCTACAGTATAGTGCAAAAGATATCTGAAAGGGATGCACAAAGAGACTAACAAAAATTAAACTTTTATTAAAAGACAATAATTACACTGAATCTGCCGCTATTTATGATGGTCCCCTGGACATTACAAAAAGCGGGACATGGTTCATAGCAGCGTGTGTGAGCACGACGGACGGCAATGCATGCTCCGCAACGTGCTTCCATGCTGGCCGCAGAGCTGGCATATGTGGCCTGCAGTACGTCTCTCCAACGCAACCCACACCTGCTCGATGGGATTTAATCCGAGGGAACTGTAAGGTCAGTCCACACGCCGACTCTCCTCTAATTGTAACTGCGTCTCCACCTATGCTATTCAATACGGTCACACAGTGTCATCCATAAGAGTGAAGTCAGGGCCGAATTCACCTATGAAAACAACGGTTCCAGACTGAAGCGCCTAGAACCGCTCGGCCACACCGGCCGGCCTCTTGAACATACTCCTCCCCTCTCGTTCCCCCCCACCCCTCAGAAACGGAGTTCATTGTGATAAAATTCCACCGAGACATCATCATGGCAACATGTGGGATGCGGCTATGCTGCCTCTTACAAGGAGCAGTTCGACCAGGGCGACACACAGCAACACGCCACATGTGGGACTGTAGTGTGTCGCAGTTGGAAAGTGGGTTGCAGCTGCATGCGACCCGCCACCGGTCGACAAGACGACACGCGCTGCACCCTGTAGCGAGCTATCGGTCAGTCAATGAACGCCTGTGGCATGCAGCATGCGACGTGAGGCAGACGATCGAGAATTTGTGGACAGTATTCTATCCTGAACGTAAAAAACAAAGTCAAAGAAAAATAGTACATTCCCGAAAAATTGGAGAAAACTGGTTTGTATATGACCTCTATATACATGTTTACAGTGCACTACTTTTCCAGCTGCCTGCACAAAATCATGGAGAACAGATATTACAGCTCTGTGTACTTGTGGCATAATTCTTGTAATACTTGGTTTGGAGATTCAGAACGTGTAGACAATAAAGGATAACCGTCCCCTGAAGCTAATGTCCTGAAGTGACTAATCATCTGATGTTGCCTCGCTACAGTTCTCCTACATTCTTATCGTTGTTGTGATCTTATCCAGCAAGTACCGAAAATCTGCTTCATAGCAAAGTTTCATCGTTATCGACCAGTTACCTCTCCGCCCATGGTAGCTGAGTGGTCAGCGCGACGGAATGTCATACCTAACGGCCCAGGTTCGATTCGCGGCTGGGCGCTCAGGGACTGGCTATTGTGTCGTCCTTATCATCATTTCATCCCCATCGACACCAAAGTCGCCCAAGTGGCGTCAACTCTAAAGACTTGCACCAGGTGAACGGTCTACCCGACGGGAGGCCCTAGCCACACACCATTTCCGTTACCAGTTACCTAAAACATTCATTCCTACATTCCTGATCGCCAACAACTAATTCCCTTCACCGCTATTTTGTCTTTCTTCTTTCTCATGGTTTGTTAGTGTATGTTGCGTTCAAACCAACTTCTACGTACTCTAGAATAGTACTTACCAAAGGTTACGACCTACAACGCAGCTGCTGATATTACCATTTTGTAACGTCATGTTGCAGCAGTTTGATCTTACTTCAATGGAACTGAGTGATGCACACCGTACAAACATCAGACAACGCGTTTATCTGGGCAACAGCAACTTCGTAGCACCGTCCAGGTCAGACACCAAAACTTGGTAAAGCTAGACAACAGAGTGTGCGACTTGCGGTAACGTGAATGAAGACACATTAACGGAAAAAAATGCAACACCAAAAAATAAATGAGTGAAGTAATGAAATTTCGGGAATACATTTGTCTAGGTAACATATTTAAGTGATTAGCATTTCAACGTCACAGGTTGATATAAATACTAGAAATGCCATTGCAAAAGTGAAATTCTGGTACATTAACGACCTGTGTAGCCGCCAAAATATTGAATGAAAGCACGCAAACGCGCATGCATTGTGTTGTACACGTGTCGCTTGCCAATATGTGGGGTGTAGTGCTATGCTTGTTGCACTTGGTAGGTCAACGCAGGGACAGTTAAAGCTGGTTGTGGATGACGCTGGAGTTTTCGTCCGATCATGCCCCATACGTCCTCGGTTGCGGACAGATCTGGTGATCGTGCAGGTCAATGCAAAATGTCGGCACTCTGTAGAGCAGGTTGGGTTACAACAGCGGTATGTGGGGAGCGTTCTCCTGTTGGTAACCACCCCTGGAATGCTGTTCATGAATGGCAGCACAGCAGGTCGCATCATTAGACTGACGTGCAAATTTCCAGTCAGGGTGCGAGGGATAACCACGATAGTGCTCCCGCTGTTATGCGAAATCGCGCCCCAGAGCGTTAAGTCCATGTGTAGGTGTAGGTCCAGTGTGTCTAGCTCGCAGACGGGTCGGTGACAGGTCCTCAGTTGGCCTCTTCTAGCGAACACACGGCCATCACTGGAACCAAGGTAGAACAAACTTTCATCAGAAAACACGTCAGACCTCTACCCTGCCCTCCACCGAGTTCTCGCTTAACAGCACTGAAATCGCCAATGGCGTTGGTTTAGGGTCAGTGGAATGCACGCTACAGGGCGTCTGGCTCGAAGCTGCCCTTGAAGTAATCGATATGTAACAGCTCGCTGTGTCCCTGTGGTACTGACTGCTTCTAAAATCGCTATTGCAGGTGCAGTACGATGCCCCACAACCAAACGCTCTGTAGTGTCAGGTGTCCGTGCGGAACACTATCTTCTTGCGATCGTACGTTGTCATGACCAACGAGCCAGCTTTCATCTACAGTGGCTACATTCCTGCCAACTCTTTCAGAAATATTGCAGAAGCAGTATCCAGCTTCTTGTAGCTCTGTTACATGTCATCGTTGAAAGTCTGATCTGTTAATAACGGCGTCTTCGTCACCTTAAAGGCATTCTTGACTACCATCAACTCACCGAATTCAACCTCAAAGGTAAGTAGCGCTCATGACAGTTACAGCGTTTATCTGAAGGGAACCTGATCTGCATCCTCACAGTGGCACCACTAGTGCCACTCTTACAAAATGGCTCTGAGCACTATGGGACTTAACTTCTGAGGTCATCAGTCCCCTAGAACTTAGAACTACCTAAACCTAACTAACCTAAGGACATCACACACATCCATGCCCGAGGCAGGATTCGAACCTGCGACCGTATCGGTCGCGCGGCTCCAGACTGTAGCGCCTAGAACCGCTCGGCCACTCCGGCCGGCGCGCCACTCTTATGCGAGTGACATGAAATCTGAATAGGCGACATCTTTCAGATGTAGAGACATGCCAACCAACTTCAGTTTATGTCGCGAATCTCCCCCTTGGTGCTGCGATTGTTTTCCGTCTATATATACCACTCCAGAGGGGATGTATGTCTCTACGTTTTCTTACCGACAAATGATAATCACAGCTAAAAGTTATGAAGCAAGATGTCGAATGTAGAAGTACGGATATTGTGTGGGTTTGATGTTTCCAGAATGAATGGTTTTGATGTTTTTATTTACATGCCGTGAGCTTTAACGAGAAACGGGTACATCTTCCGCATAGGACGGCGATCGCAGCGACTTCGCGACAGGAAATGATGATGATGATTTGATTTGTGGGGCGCTAAACTTTGCCGTCATCAGCGCCCGTGCAAATTTCCAATCTGTGCACAGTCCAGTCTATACACTATCGAATGATGATGGAATGATGAGCACAACACAAACACCCAGTCCCAGGGAAGAGAGAGTTCCCAACCGTGGCGGGAATCGAATCCGGGACACCGCGACAGGAAATACCTGCTCGGACGCTGTGATTTATGTCCCATGGATCGCTGCCCTGATTTGGAGTTGGCCAAAATTCCACAGCATGGATATATAATCAACGGACATTATGTTAACGAAAGAAGTTAAAATGATCTGTCGCATTCGTTCTAATTCGGTATATTACACAAAGTAGTTCGAGGTTCTGTGATTAATGTATGTTTTGTCAAAACTCCACACAAGCACACGCAACTCTACTGGAATTTCAGAAGTTATCTGGTAGAAATTCAATATGTGCTGTAACAGTTGTTAACTGCAGTGCAAGAGTAACAGTAGTAGAAGTGCAACAAGCATAAAAAGGCGCAACAGTCGAGAATAAAGGCAAAGATGCTATTAATGATATTGAAAGTTGCACCTCACGTGCCGCCTGATGGTGTCTCTCTAGAATTTCGCCTTAACGTGCGAAAACAGATGACTGTCAACTACACAATATTTCAGCGCTCACGAACACTCGTGGCGGAATATTACAACGCTTGGCATTCGTTACGCTGCGACGGTAGAAGCCTCGCAGGTCGATGCAAGTCTCCTTGCGTGCGGGCCAAGTTCGCAACTCGCGCGTGCGAGCTTATTCCAACACGAAACGGCTTTCGAGAATCTCTGCCACCTGGGACCGTGTCGCTGGCGTCAGCTTCTAAAGTGTTGAGAGCTCTGTTTCAGTTAGGTGCTGCTCCATAAATTTATTAGACGATCTAAACAGGAGGGGAGTGCTCAGGGGCCCTATCAACAGACGACTCATGACGCACTGTAGCTCCAGAAATCGAACAAATCCTTTGCGATTTTCTCAGTGTAAACTTTGTCTACGTCATCGCGTAATACTGAGGGAGGTCACGTTTGTTTCGCAACCACGAAACAGCCTCATTTTTTATTTTGTTTCAGATGGCATCGAGCAACGACTCATACAAACAGAAACAAAATTCACAAACAAAAGATTATTTATTTATTTTCTTATTTAGCCTGACCAGATTAGGGCCTTAAGGCCCTCTCTTACATCTGACCAGGAACAACACATACAGCTGTATTGCCAAAACATTCATGAAAATGATAATCTTAGGGATGATAAAAAGCTAATAATAATGATAGTTCACAATAATTAAAGTAAGGATAAATGGCAATAATAACAGTAATAATAAAACGAAGTGCTTTAAAAATAATATATAGTTTAGAACAACTTAAATCATGTTTAGTACTGTCAGAAAGAGAAAGGATGAAGAACAGGAAAATTGGAGTGACAGTAATAGTGGCTGTTAGGAGAGGACTTGATTTAAGTAAATAACTCTGTAAGCGAGGAGAAGGGAAAAGTTGTAGGGGGAAGGGGGACTGCAGACCAGTACGTGGGAGAGATAACTATTGCGAGAGAAGGTGAGTCATTAGCTGATTTTTGGAGCATGGAAGTGATTTAATTTCTCTGATATTTTGAGGAAGATTGTTACAAAGTCGGGTTCCGGATGAAGAAAATGATTTAGAAAACATGACGTTGTTGTGTGGTGGTACTGAGAGAATCTTACTTTGTTGTGATCGAGTATTTCTGCTGTGTTGTTCAGATAGTAATGTAATGGCTGAGGATAAGTAAGAGGGAGTCTGATGATTGAGAAGACGATGGACTAAACATAAAGTGTGGCAGTTCCTACGTTTACCGAGCGAGGTTGGCGCAGTGGTTAGCACACTGGACTCGCATTCGGGAGGGCGACGGTTCAATCTCGTCTCCAGCCATCCTGATTTAGGTTTTCCGTGATTTCCCTAAATCGTTTCAGGTAAATGCCGGGATGGTTCCTTTGAAAGGACACGGCCGATTTCCTTCCCCATCCTTCCCTAACCCGAGCTTGTGCTCCGTCTCTAATGACCTCGTTGTCGACGGGAGGTTAAAAATCACTAACCTAACCTAACCAGTTCCTACGTTTATCAGCACGTAGCCACGATAATTGTTCATAGGCTGGCGTGAAGTTACTTCACATATACGACATAAATACACAGATTTTTTAAAGTAATGCCTGTACACTTCATTATTATGAATATAAAGACATTGAGTATACTATTATACAGAATTAAACTTTTCCACGAAATTAATGAGCCAAGCATATAACAAGTACAAAATCGAATTGTCGTTAAAGATCAGTTTTAGAAAGTCTAACGAAATTTGGCAGTTTAAAGAACTTCAACTAAAGCAGCTAGAAGTAATCAATAATTTAGAGTTTTTCGTATAGTGTCTGCCCTCTTACGCATTCCATTAAAAAAAGTGCTGGACTTCATCTTCAACTGAATAATAATCGCAATTGGAGAGGATATTAACTTTCACACGTGTTTCATTTTGTTGGCAGAAATATTTTGTTTGTGACGGTTTTCTTCCTTTTAACAACTGAATTAAGAAACCATGGGCTACTTGGATAGCACAGTACCAAGTTCCATTGAGGTTAATGTTCTCGTTAGATAATGATGATGATTCTTACGTTACCTTAACTGCAAGCCGTCAATGTAATCACATTACAAGCAGAATATTAAACAGGGTGCAAGCTGTTGCACGTTTTTGAAAAACTGGTCACCTGGTTCGTTGCCCTTGCTCTGATGTTACCTGGTAGCCACTAGAAATTGATTTGCGGAGACGTTTCCATCCATCCCTTAAGATGGCTTGGGATATGACACGCTAGATAGATTGTTATTTTTCGAGAAGCTGTTCTTGTAAGCGGTATCAGAGCATTCGTGGAAACGGTACAAATTAGGACTTGGTCTACGAATAGCTGTGTCGCATATAGTATGGCCTTTTAAACGATTGTTTGAGTATACAGAAGGATATCGTAATTGGTAAATCTCCAATCTGTTCTGTGACAAAGGAGACAGCAGATAAGCGATCATCAAAGCAAGAGTTAAAGTAAATTATTGACAAATGACAATTTTGGTAAGCAAACACCTTGAAGCTGCATACAAAATATTTATTCTATGGCCGGTATTCAGAAACCAACCTATTATTAGGAAGTTGACAGAGAGTGTGATGGACACAAGACAAATCTAGGTGGTTATAAAACCAGTCATAACGTCACATTATAAAAGAAATTATAATTTAATGCGTCTTACATTGGCTTGAATCACAACCAAGAAGGCAATGTGTACACTGCTTAGTGACGGACAAAATTACGTGTGTCAGAAGAAACTGAAAAAGGACACATTGAAATAAAAAATGTGGAAGGTATTACTTGTATCACGCGCTATCCCTTCAAATAATAGAGAACCATGTAACTATGTGTGTTTGAATGATTATTTTTAATGTAACATTATATCATTTTAGTATGTAGCAGGTTGTTCACTTTCCTTCTTTTTTCGTTTTGGTCATTGTGAGGCCACAGAACTTCTTTAATTCGGATCAATTACGATCGTCTGGTCTCTATCCTTGTCCTATATTCTTTCATTCTCCCATTGTGGAACTTCCGTCGCCTGTCTGTCCACGATGCGTCGGTGCTGTTTCAATTCTGAACTGGAAGCTAATCACAACCTAAATTTTTTTTTCTTTGAAAGTCACCCTGTTGTAAATCTCTGTTTTTTGTATTCCAATTTCTTCCATATCTTTTGGTATCTCTTGGATTTGGTGTAAATTCTTTCTCTTGTCTACAGAAAGCTACAATGTCCGATGTAAATAATCTTGATCATTTTGAGCTCCACTGCTATCATTAACATTAAGACACACATCAAGAAACGTTTTGCATCACCCTGGTTCCCAGAACTCTGGATGATAGAAATTTACTGTGGATATTGTGTCACAGAGACAGTCCCAGTCCCTTTGACTCTTCAGAGATGTTACTAAACCCGCCCAATTATGTAAACAACCATCCATGAGCAGCACCTATTAGACGGACGGGGTACGACAGCCGATCAGTTCCAATCATTCCACGAGGAAGGAGCTACAAGGCTCGTGTTGTCTGTAGGTCAACCATGCCTAGACGGTCAATACCGCGGTTCGATCACGTCCGCATTGTTACTTTGTGCCAGGAAGGGCTCTCAACAAGAGAAGTGTCCTGGCGTCACATCAAAAAAAGTTGTGCATCACCTCGGTTCCGAGAGTTCCGTAACCTGTACAGAAAATAGGAATAGAGATCAACATAAACATAACTTCCACCTGTTTTATTGCTTATGAAAACAGCATGTTGTACAACTATACAGAGAGACCTTTAAAGGTGGTGGTCCAGATTGCTGTACACACTGGTACCTCTAATACCCAGTAGCATGTCCTCTTGCATTGATGCATGCCTGTACTCATCAACGCACTGTCCGTCCAGATTGTCTCACTTCTCAACGGCAATTTGGCGTAGATCCCTCAGAGTGATTGTTGGGTCACGTCGCCCATAAACAGCCCTTTTCAATCTATCCCAGTCATGTGCGATAGGGTTCATGTCTGGAGAACATGCTGGCTACTCTAGTCGAGCGATGTCGTTGCCCTAAAGGAAGTCATTCACAAGATAAGCACTATAGGGGCGAGATTTTCGTCCATGAAGACTAATGCCTCTACATCTACATCTACAACCATACTCCGCAAGCCACCTGACGGTGTGTGGCGGAGGGTACCTTGAGTACCTCTATCGGTTCTCCCTTCTATTCCAGTCTCGTATTGATCGTGGAAAGAAGGATTAAAGGTATGTTCTCGAAACATCAACAAAAGACCGTACCGAGCTACTGAGCGTCTCTCCTGCAGAGTCTTCCACTGGAGTTTGTCTATCATCTCCGTAATGCTTTCGCGATTACTAAATGATCCTGTAACGAAGCGCGCTGTTCTCCGTTGGATCTTCTCTATCTCTTCTATCAACCCTATCTGGTACAAATCCCACACTGGTGAGCAGAATTCAAGCAGTGGGCGAACAAGTGTACTGTAACCTACTTCCTTTGTTTTCGGATTGCATTTCCTTAGGGTTCTTCCAATGAATCTCAGTCTGGCATCTGCTTTGCCGATGATCAACTTTATATGATCATTCCATTTTAAATCACTCCTATTGCGTATTCCCAGATAATTTTAGGAATTAACTGCTTCCAGTTGCTGACCTGCTATATTGTAGCTACATGATAAGGGATCTTTCTTCTATGTATTCGCAGCACATTACCCTTGTCTACATTGAGATTCAATTGCCATTCCCCACACCACGCGTTAATTCGCTGCAGATCCTCCTGCATTTCAGTACAATTTTCCATTGTTACAAGCCTCTCGATATACCACAGCATCATACGCAAAAAGCATCAGTGAACTTCCGATGTTATCCCCAAGGTCATTTATGTATATTGTGAATAGCATCGGTTCTACGACACTCCCCTGCGGCACACCTGAAATCACTCTTACTGGGGAAGACTTATTTCCATTGAGAATGACATGCTGCGTTCTGTTATCTAGGAACTCTTCAATGCAATCACACAATTGGTCTGATAGTCCATAAGCTCTTACTTTGTTCATTAAACGACTGGGGGGACTGTATCGAACGCCTTGCGAAAGTCAAGAAACACGGCATCTACCTGGGAACCCGTGTCTATGGCCCTTTGAATCTCGTGGACGAATAGCACGAGCTAGGTTTCACACGATCGTCTTTTTCGAAACCCATGCTGATTCCTACAGAGTAGATTTCTAGTCTCCAGAAAAGTCATTATACTCGAACATAACACGTGTTCCAAAATTCTACAACTGATTGACGTTAGAGATCTAGGTCTTTAGTTCTGCACATCTGTTCGAATTCCCTTCTTGAAAACGGGGATGATCTGTGCCCTTTTCCAATCCTTTGGAACGCTACTGTCTTAGACCTACGGTACACCGCTGCAAGAAGGGGGGCAAGTTCCTCCGCGTACTCTGTGTAAAATCGAAATGGTATCCCATCAGGTCCAGCGGCCTTTCCTCTTTTGAGTGATTTTAATTGTTTTTCTATCCCTCTGTCAACTATTTCGATATCTACCATTTTGCCATCTGTTCGACAATCTAGAGAAGGAATTACAATGCAGTCTTCCTCTGTGAAACAGCTTTGGAAAAAGACATTTAGTACTTCGGCCTTTAGTCCGTCATCCTCTGTGAAGTACCATTTTGGTCACAGAGTGCCTGGAAATTTTGTTTTAATCCACCTACCGTTTTGACATAAGACCAAAATTTCTTAGAATTTTCTGACAAGTCAGTACATAGAACTTTACTTTCGAATTCATTGAATGCCTCATGCATAGCCCTCCTCACACTACATTTCGCTTCGTGTAATCTTTGTTTGTCTGCAAGGCTGTGGCTATGTTTGTGTTTGCTGTGAAGTTCCCTTTGCTTCCAAAGCAGTTTTCTAACTCGGTTGTTGTACCACAGTGGCTCTTTTCCGTCTCTTACGATCTTGCTCGGCACATGCTCATCTAATGCATATTGTACGATGGTTTTGAACTTTGTCCACTGATCCTCAACACTATCTGTACTTGAGACAAAACTTTTGTGTTGAGCCGTCAAGTACTCTGAAATCTGCTTTTTGTCACTTATGCCAAGCGAAAAAATCTTCCTACCTTTTTTATTATTTCTATTTACGGCTGAAATCATCGATGCAATTCAAATGGTTCAAATGGCTCTGAGTACTATGGGGCTTAACATCTGAGGTCATGAGTCCCCTAGAACTTAGAACTACTTAAACCTAACTAACCTAAGGACATCACACACATCCATGCCCGAGGCAGGATTCGAACCTGCGACCGTAGCGGTCGCGCGGTTCCAGACTGTAGCGCCTAGAACCGCTCGGCCACTACGGCCGGCATCGATGCAGTAACCGCTTTATGATGGCTGATTCCCTGTCCTGCGTTAACTGTTTCAAATAGTTTGGGTCTGTTTGTCACCAGAAGGTCTAATATGTTATCGCCACTAGTCGGTTCTCTGTTCAAGTGCTCAAGGTCGTTTTCAGATAAAGCACTTAAAAAAATTTCACTGGATTCTTTATCCCTGCCACCCGTTATAAACGTTTGAGTCTATATAAGGCAAATTAAAATCTCCACCTAGAACTATAACATGGTCAGGAAATCTACTCGAAATATTTTCCAAATTTTCCTTCAGGTGCTCTGCCACAACAGCTGCTGAGTCAGGGAGCCTATAGACACATCTAATTACCATGTTTGGGCCTGCTTTAACCATACCCTTCACCCAAATTATTTCACATTTCGGATCTCCGTCAATTTCCTTCGATACTATTGCACTTTTTATCGCTATAAACTCGCCTCCCCCTTCATTGTCCAGCCCGTCTCTGCGGTATACATTCCAATCTGAGTTTAGAATTTCATTATTGTTTACATATGGTTTCAGCCAAATTTCTGTCCCTAGTACTTTGTGGGAATTGTGACCGTTTATTAATGAGAGCAGTTCTGGGACCTTTCTATAGACGCTCCTGCAGTTTACTGTTACCACATTAATATTATTCCCTGTTGCGATTTGCCTACTACTACCTTGCCGCGTCTCAGGAGGCGTCTTGTCGGACCTAGGGAGGGAATTCTCTAACCTGAAAAACCCGCATGTGCACTCCACACGTGCTCCGCCACCCTTGTAGCCGCTTCCTGCGTGTAGTGCATGCCTAACCTATTCAGAGGGACCCTACATTTCTCCACCCGATAGCGGAGGTCGAGAAATTTGCACCCCTATCTCCGCAGAATCGTCTGAGCCTCTGGTTTAAGCCTTCCACTCGGCTCCAAACCAGAGGACCGCGATCGGTTCTGGGAACGATACTACAAATAGTTAGCTCAGATTCCATCCCGCGAGCGAGGCTTTCCGCCTTCACCAACTCCGCCAACCGCCTGTATGAACTGAGGATGACCTCTGAACCCAGACAGCAGGAGTCATTGGTGCCGACATCAGCAACAATTTGCAGTCGGGTGTACCCAATGCTCTCTATCGCCGTCGGCAGGGCCTCCTCCACATCTCGGATGAGACCCCCCGGCAAGCAGACAGAGTGAACACTGGCCTTTTTCCCCGACCTTTCCGCTATTTCCCTAAGGGGCTCCATCACCCGCCTAACGTTGGAGCTCCCAGTCACTAATAAACCTCTCCCCCCGTGTACCTTGCTGAAGGAGCGGCCACATGTCCACTCACAGGCAGAGCGGGCGATGCCACACGGCGAGGCACTACATTTACCCTCCGCCTCGTGCGCCGCGAACGCCGCTGAACCTGCCACTCCCCTTGGTGCCCCAACCGCTCCCGGCACCCACGAAGATGCCTCGACAGCAGGGACAGTGGGTGAAGCATGTAACACCTAGCGTGTACCATGCAACGCACCAGACTCCCCACTGCCGCTACGCTCCGAGGAAGTAGCCTGAAGACGGATGACCGCGGCCATCAACACGTTCAGTTGTTCGCGAACAGTGGTCAGCTCCTCCTGCGTCCGTACTCAGCAGTCACACATCTGCCAATATGCTGCCGATATTGTTGCACTATCAGTCGGAGGATGGCTTTCATGTATAGTATAGCCGTTACGGCGCCTTCCATGATCACCAGGGGCGTACGTTGGCCCCACATAATGCCACCCAAAAACAGAAGGTAACCTCCACCTATGCTACACTCGATGGACGGTGTGTCTAAGACGTTCAGCCTGACCGGGTTGCCTCCAAACACGTCTCCGACGATTGTGTGGCTGAAGGCATATGTGACACTCATCGGTGAAGAGAACGTGATGCCAATCCTGAGCGGTTTATTCGGCATGTTGTTGGACCCATCTGTATTGCGCTGCATGGTGTCGTGGTAGAAAAGATGGACCTCGCCATGGACGTCGGAAGTGAAGTTGCGCATCATGCAGCCTATTCCGCACAGTTTGAGTCGTAACACGACGGTACCACGCCAACAAAAGACACCAGGATATCGATATTTGGCTACACTACCCCCTGTCCCCCCTACCCTCAGATGCCCCAATAACCACTCCAGCAACGAATAGTGAACAAAACAGTATTCTACGATAATTTAGGTCAAAACATTTTATCCTTAAGTAATATATACTCGTGTGTGTAAACACCTGATGGTGACAAAAATGAATGAAATGTGTTGCAATATTTTAAATTAACCATAAAATAAATAAATGTGACTGGTAACAGAGAAATACAAATATGTATCATAGCATTTGATGCAGAAGATTGGACTACAAGGCTAGCAAGTAATCTCTGGGAAATCTGTTCTGTCTATGGGGGTTTGGTTCCAGAATGCAGATGCGACGATTTACAGAACATTTTCAAAGTATTGTCTCCAAAGTATTGTCTCCAAACTATTCTCTGCCCCTTCCTTGTACAATGATTATCGAGCTCTAGAAATGCAGCATTACAGTATGCTGGAGAGCGAATTCCGGTGTCTTTTCGCAACATAAAATAAACGTGGCCAACATCCATCGTTCCATAGCAGTACAGACGAAGAGTCTACAAAAGGAGTAGGTATTATTGTGGATAAAGATCTAAAAGAGGAAGTCTGTGGCGTGGACAGAATCAATGACAGAGTCATGGGCGTAAAACTCACTACCGGACGAGACCTCATCACAGTTCTAAGTGTGTATGCACCCCAGACTGGGTATTCGGAGGAACAGAAGGACGAATTTTGGTTAGACCTAAATGAACAATGGAAATACCAGACAATAAAAGGGTGGTAATTGGGGGAGATTTAAATGGACATGTTGGTGAGAGGAGGAGTGGGGAAGACAGAATTCATAGTGGATGGAATTGTGGAGAAAGAAATGCAGCAGGACACAGTATTGCAGAATATGCTGTATTTTTTGACCTAATGATCGCCAATACCTACTTCAATCGTAGAAGAGAACAACTTATAACGTACAGGAGCGGATAACATAAAAGTCAGACTACTTGTTGTCCAGAAGGAAACACGTCAAGAAAATAAAGAATACCAGGGTTATATACAGTGAAGATGTGGCTGCGCAACACAAACTCGTAGTGGCCGATTATGAAATGGTAGTGGGGAAAAGACGTAAATGTATCAAGCGAGGAGAAAGAAGAATGAACTGGTGGCAACAAAGAAAAGGTGTTGCGAGAAAAAATCAAGGAAACAGTATTAAGTGAAGTGAATTTACCAGATGATGTACAGGAGTGGTGAAGTTGTAATAGTAATGTAATTACAAAAGTTGGAAAAGACGTGCTGGGTGTAACAACAGGAAAGGGATCACCAGAAGGAGGCATGGTGGTGGAATGAGGTTCAGAAAGCGATAAAAGTGAAGAAAGATGCAAAAAAATGGGACTTAACAGGACGACAGGAGGATAGGGAAGCCTACAAGACTGCAAAAAAGATGCCAAAAAGAGCAGTGGCAAAAGCAAAGGCTGGGGCAATGGAAGAGGCGTATGAAGAGCTGGAAAGAACACAGGACGGCAGGCAACTCCCACCTCCCACGGATTGCTAAATCAAGAGCTAAGGCGACCAAGGACATAACATCAATGAGGCAGATAAAGGATAAATCAGGTGTAGTATTACACGACATTGAAAAAATCTTGAATAAGTGGTGGGAGTACTTAGAAAGGCTACTGATTAAGGAATATGTACGAGAGAAGTATGAGGATGGAGATATAAATGAAGGAATGACCCAAAGTGTAAGTAGGGAAGAAGTAGAACACGCAATGAAAAAAATGAAAAATGGGAAGGCCCTAGGGGTAGACCAAAACCCAATAGAAGCATGGAGAAGTCTGGGAGAACTGGGAACTGATTTCTCTGGGATCTAATGCAGAAGACCGAGCGAGGTGGCGCAGTGGTTAGACACTGGACTCGCGTTCGGGAGGACGACGGATCAATCCCACGTCCGGCCATCCTGATTTAGGTTTTCCGTGATTTCCCTAAATCGCTCCAGGCAAATACCGGGATGGTTCCTTTCAAAGGGCACGGCCGACTTCCTTCCCCGTTCTTCCCTAATCCGGTGAGACCGATGACCTCGCTGTCTGGTCTCCTTCCCCAAAACCAACCAACCAATCTAATGCAGAAGATCTGGAGAGGAGAAACAATGGCGCATGCGTGGAGAAGCAGTATACTGGTTCCCATTTGTAAGGGAAAAGGGGATATCCAAAACTGTACCAATTATAGAGGGATAAAAGCGATGTCCCACTCAATGAAGATATGGGAAAGGATAATTGAGAAGAGGTTGCGTCTAGAAACTGATGTATGTGAGGAACAGTTTGGATTTATGCCTGGAAGAGGAACAACCAATGCAATATTTGCACTAAGCTAATTGATGGAGAGGCATAGAGAAGTACAAGCCGAACTGCACATAGCCTTTATCGATCTTGAGAAGACAAATGACAGAGTACCAAGGCAAAAGATACGGAGATGTCTGAGAAGTAAATGCCTGCCAGAAAAATGTATCAGGGTGGTAAAAGACATGTATGAAGGTGGAATGACACAATTCAGGAGCAGAGAAGGTGCAACAAAGGCATTTCCACTGAGAATAGGACTACATCAGGCATCTGCTCTCAGCCCATGTATCTTTGGCCTTGTCGTGGATGTACTAGTCAAAGATGTGAAGAAAGAGACACCTTGAAGCATGATATTTGCCAATGATGTTGGTAATCTGTGAACTCACCCAGCAGGCACTTCAAGGTATTCTTGAACAGTGGAGAAAAGTTCTAGAGGAAAGGGGAATGAGAATCAGGAGGGTGAAAGCAGAGTGTATGTGTAAAAAGGATACCAAAGATCTAGATATAAATCTGCAAGGAGAACAACTGATGCTTGTCAAGAAATTTAAACACTTAAGCTCTTACATGCAAAGAGATGGACTGGAGGCCGAAATACAGCACAGGATAAATAGTGGATGGATGAACTGGAGGACACTGAGCGGAGTACTGTGTGATAAGAAGGTTAGCTGCAGAATGAAAGGAAAGCTTTACAAGCCTGTGGTGAGGCCAGCGATGTTGCATAGCGCAGGAACTCTGCCAATTATAAAAGCCCAAGGGAAAACATGGAAGTAGCAGAAATGAGTGTTGAGGTGGATGAGTGGAGTAACACGAAAGGAGAGACTAAGGAATGAGTACATCAGGGGAACAGTGAAAGTGGGGCCGATAGGGAAGAAGATCCATGAAAGTAGGCTCAGATGGTATGGACATGTGCAGAGAAGAGGGGAGTACTACGTGAGGAGAAGAATTGAAGACCTAGAAATCGAAGGACCAAGGAGAAAAGGAAGACCGAAACTGAGATGGATGACAAGGTAGCAGGAGACCTACGGGAGAAAGGATGGCTCAGAGAAGAAGCACTCGATAGGCATTTATGGAAGAGCAGGCTCCAGGAAAGCAACGCCACCCCACATGACGTGGGAAAAGGCCGAGATGATGGAGATGATGATGATTATGATGATAATCCATTCTTAATTCCCACAAGAACACTCCCTCCTCTCTTTCATGACTTAATAGCAATAATAGTTTACCGTCTTTGGTCAAAGAAGTCCCATCGCAGCTTGCTGAGATCACATTCAGTATTTCAATCGTAGGTCAAGAAAAAAGTGTATAAAATCGAGGTCGAAAAGACCTTCACATCAGGAAATGGGATATTATCAAACTCGGCGCGGTGGAACGCCGCACAACATGCGGCCATGGAATTACGAATTCTACTGACCATTTGGCATGGCTGGGCAAAATGGAAGGATCAAGTGGTGCGAGGGGCAATAATAATCATCTCGATTCAATCTAATGCTTTTAAGAATCCATTGTACTGGGCTGTTTGTTTCGGAAGGTTTCCTTCACTCATTTTGTCGAATGTTTGCCCAATCAACTTAAAAAACGTAGCTTTCCAAGACGTTTTACAAGGGGCAATCAAATGAAAACGATACAGATGAAAAAAGTAATAACTGTTTATTATTTCAAAAGTGACAGCTATACAGTATATTTTCCCCATTGTGAGATGGTGAACACCTTCATGGAAAAACGTTTGGGGCTACCATGATTTTACCCAGGCGTACGCCTCTTCGTCCGAAGCAAATCGACGGTCCCACATGTTCCCAAGTTTCTTTCGACTACGCTGCAGAAGTTTCGCTGGGAATCCTTACACAACCTCCACACAGTCCCGATCTCTCCCCACACGATTTCCAAAGGTTTGGAGCTCTGAAGGAAAGAAATTTGTGGCCATCGATTTGCTTTGGACGAAGAAGTGCACGGCTGGGTACAGTCATTGTTCCATAGGAAACCGCAAACGTTTTCTCATGAAGATATTGACCATCTTCTCCTACCGGGGGATAAATGTACTAACAGTTAAGGCGATTACTTTTAAAATAGTAAACAGTTTACTTAATTTTTTCCATCTCTTTCGTTTTCAATAGACTATCTCTTACTTTAACGTTTAGTTAAGTCAGTCAAATTTAAAATACATGAGGCGTGAAAATAACGCAGATAAATGCAGCAGCGTGATCAAATGTGAAGTTTTGTAAGCAAGTAGTTCTGTCGGTAGCGTAAGTTGAATAAACGTTTTTAAAATTTATTTCCTGTTTCTTCCCTCTGGGGAGTTGTCATGAGTGAAATTTTTTGTTGGTTAGTTGTTATAATAAATCAAGAGGAAATTCCCAAGTTTTCTGTTTTGCAAGTTTTTCTACATTCATTTTGTCGAATGACTGCCCAGTCAATTTAAGAAACATAGCTTTTCAAAACATTTTGTAAGGAGCAGTCAAATGAAAACGGGGCATATAAAAAAAAACTAGTAACTGTTTATTATTTCGAAATAGATTTTTCAGTCTTTCCCCTTCTTTCATTAATTTCTACAGATGCCCATGGTTGTGGTGTGCATATCACTGGCGTACTGATGAATAGCGTGTGACAGCGATCCTCTTGTAAAGGTACTGAAGTGAACGTTATCATCACGCCGCCCCTCCCCACCCCTCACCCCCCACCCTCCCACGTCAACCCTGTTTCTCTGGCATAAACAAGGCGGTGCTGCCACGCTGGAGAGGTATTCACTTACGAAAAAAAGTAAAAACTTTTCACTTTCGGAACTAAATATTCATTAACGCGTTTGAACAACGTGTTGCAAGTTTCGTTGGCCCCTTACTTTGTTTTCCTTTCAACATACAAAAGGAACCCAGCCTGAAGCAGAAACTGTATGAGTTTCTGACTTGAATTGTTTATGCAGCCATCATAACTTTCCATGGGCCTACATGTCCGAACGAGGCACTGGACCAATGTAATTTCCATGCACTCTGCTTGCTGATCCCAGATAACTCCATTAACGGAATAAAACGCGTTACGCAAATTCCAGACGTGATTTCCGCAATTTCTGTTGCCCTCTCCGCAAATTGTTTAAAACCTAGTATTTGAATCGGAGTTCTATCTTAAAGGTGTTCTTTATGTAAACATATATGAAAACATTTACAAAAAATTCATATGATCATAGACTAGATATAAACGTGGATCATTGTATCTTTATTGCGATATTGTCACACTCAAGTAATTGTTCAAACGTTATAGCATTATACAATATACGAGTTCCATTCATGGACGGAAAGTATTGGGGCTAATCAGTTACAGTAAACGCATTGACTGAGTTTATCACTGTTTTCCTCATCAAAAAACTGTATTATCAATGGGTAAATTTAATTATACTGTTAAAATCTGCAGTCATCTGTCAATTGCTGTTTCAATTACGTTTCTCTTGTGGATAACATTAAACGTTATCCAGGATACTTTTTGGAGACGTAAAGAGCTCAAGGAGAGGTGAATAGGTAATCTTGTGCAGCCAAGGTTGTTTGGTGTTTCGACAGAATCTTGCTGTCATCATCGGATCTTTGGAATTTATTTTTAACATGTATACGTGCCCTTCGTTGTATTCTGTTGAAACCAATCTTGGTTGCAGAAGATCGACTGTACACCAATGACAGATCGCTCCCTGCAACATGCGCAGCCAACACAAGGAGAAGTCTCAGCAGTGTCGAGTTCAGCCCTCTCACAAGTAAAGAGAGCTGAATAAAATAACTGCAACACCGTTTTCAAGCACAGATTTGTACGAGGTGTGCCTAGAAAAAAACCGGACTAGTACTGGTGAAACAATAAAACGAATGCAATAAGGCTGAAAGTCGCGTGGCCTGTCACGTGACTCTCGCTCCGTCTATTGCTCGAGTTTCATCTGCCTCCTGCACTCAGTCTGCCCGTGGCGTCTGTTTTAAGTAGTTGACGTTTTGTCTGTGCGTCGGAAAATGTTGAGTGTACAGAAAGAACAGCGTGTTAACATCAAATTTTGTTTCAAACTAGGAAAATCTGCAAGTGAAACGTTTGTAATGTTACAACAAGTGTACGCCGATGATTGTTTATCGCGAACACAAGTGTTTGAGTGGTTTAAACGATTTAAAGATGGCCGCGAAGACACCAGTGATGACACTCGCACTGGCAGACCATTGTCAGCAAAAACTGATGCAAACATTGAAAAAATCGGTAAACTTGTTCGACAAGATCGCCGTTTAACAATCAGAGCAGTGTCTGAGTTAACAGGAGTTGACAAGGAAAGTGTTAGGCAGATTCTTCATGAAAGTTTCAACATGAACAAAGTGTGTTCAAAAATGGTTCCAAAGTGTCTCACAATTGAACAGAAGGAACGCCGAAGAATGATTTGTTCTGACATCCTGGAAAACATTGAAAGTGATCCCACCTTCTTACAAAATGTTATTACTTGCGATGAATCGTGGTTTTTTACTTACGATCCCGAAACTAAACGCCAATCGATGCACTGGAAAACTCCTGGTTCTCCACGACAAAAAAAAGCACGAATGTCAAAATCGAAATTCAAGGCAATGATGATTGTTTTTTTTTTTTTTTTTTTTTTTTGACATCAAAGGGATTGTGCACATTGATTGGGTACCAGAGGGACAAACAGTGAATCAGCATTACTACATTAGCGTCCTGGCTACCCTACGTGAGCGAGTACGGAGAAAACGGAACGATTTGTGGAGAAAAAAGTCATGGATCCTTCACCAAGACAATGCCCCAGCTCACAGTGCGTTGTCAGTGAAGACGTTTTTGGCAAAACACAACATTCCCATCTTAGATCATCCACCCTACTCACCTGATTTGGCCCCCTGTGACTTTTTTCTTTTCCCTAAAGTCAAGTCAGCTTTGAAAGGAACTAGATTTGAGACTGTTGAAGCAGTAAAAGAAAAAGCGACGGAAGTAATGTATGGACTTACCGAAAATGATCTGCAGCATTGCTATGAACACTGGAAAATTCGTATGGAGCGGTGTAGAGACCGAGGAGGAGAGTACAATGAAGGAGATAACATGAAATTGTAAATAAATGTTTTTTCCAGCATCAGTCCGGTTTTTTTCTAGCCGCACCTCGTATTGCTTAAGTAATCGAGAGTGTAACGCTAGTAGGCCCAGGTCTATAAATCAGTTATATAAAAAATAAATGAAATTTAACTGACCGATTTATGGATATAAATCAATTTTTCCCGGCCAACAGAAACCACCGATAGCTTGCCTCAACAGAAGACTATCGAATGATAAGAGTACAGCACTTTTCATAACCACCAATCATGTAATTCGCAATATACACAAGGTGGCGAAAATCAGCCTAAGTTCCACTTCTGTTCCTCTCAAATTCAAGCCACAGCAATGTTGTCACGTAGAAAGACTGATTCCATATGCATTCTACATCTACATCTACATCCATACTCCGCAAGCCACCTGACGGTGCGTGGTGGTACCTTGAGTACCTCTATCGGTACTCCCTTCTATTCCAGTCTCGTATTGTTCGTGGAAGGAAGGATTGTCGGTATGCCTCTGTGTGGGCTCTAATCTCTCTGATTTTATCCTCATGGTCTCTTAGCGAGATATACGTAGGAGGAAGCAACATACTGCTTGACTCCTCGGTGAAGGTATGTTCTCGAAACTTCACCAAAAACCCGTACCGAGCAACTGAGCGTCTCTCCTGCAGAGTCTTCCACTGGAGTTTATCTATCATCTCCGTAACGCTTTCGCGATTACTAAATGATCCTATAACGAAGCGCGCTGTTCTCCGTTAGATCTTCTCTATCTCTTCTATCAACCCTATCTGGTACGGATCCCACACTGCTGAGCAGTATTCAAGCAGTGGGCGACCAAGCGTACTATAACCTACTTCCTTTGTTTTCGGATTGCATTTCCTTAGGATTCTCCAATGAATCTCAGTCTGGCATCTGCTTTACCGACGATCGACTTTATATGATCATTCCATTTTAAATCACTCCTAATGCGTACTCCCAGATAATTTATGGAATTAACTGCTTTCAGTTGCTGACCTGCTATATTGTAGCTAAACGATATGGGATCTTTCTTTCTATATATTCGCAGCACATTACACTTGTCTACATTGAGATTCAATTGCCATTCCCTGCACCATGCGTCAATTCGCTGCAGATCCTCCTGAATTTCAGTACAATTTTCCATTGTCACAACGTCTCGATATACCACAGCATCATTCGCAAAAAGCCTCAGTGAACTTCCGATGTCATCCATTAGGTCATTTATGTCTATTGTGAATAACAACGGTCCTACGACACTCCCCTGCGGCACACCTGAAATCACTCTTCCTTCGGAAGACTTCTCTCCATTGAGAATGACATGCTGATTCCGACCCTCGGCCAGACGTCGCCCGGGAACGGAATCCATGGACCGCAATGTTCGTTCGAAACGTCGATATTCATGTGTCCTGCAGTTCACATGTCGACGCGCAATGTGCTGAGTTCTTCATCGACCCACGACCCACGAGCCGAGTGATCCACCGTCCTGGCGCCACCATAGTGTCACCAAGATGAATGCCGTGAGGTAGAGCGGCTACTTGGGTTGAAAACAGTAGGAATGGTTCACGATCCCCCCCCGCCCCAGTGGCTGAGGTGGCTCGCAGTCCGGAGCTGCTGGTGGCATGACGCAGCGGACGCTCATCACTGGGCCTGCCAGACCCTGTGCGACAACTATCGGCATCAAATGGAAACTTGCAATTCCATTCTCAAGTTGATATGCCGACAGGGTGGTATCGATAGTCGATACAAGACCGATAGTATTCTCACTAATTCGCCATTTAAATAAAAACACAAATAAATAAAACGTACAAGTGTAAAAAAAAATGGCTCTGAGCACTATGGGACTTAACATCTGTGGTCTTTAGTCCCCTAGAACTTAGAACTACTTAAACCTAACTAACCTAAAGACATCACACACATCCATGCCCGAGGCAGGAATCGAACCTGCGACCGGAGCGATCACGCGGTACCAGACTGTACCGACCGTCTGTACAAGTGTATCCATAATGAAATTCACATGTACCGGGTGGTCAAAAAGTCAGTATAAATTTGAAAACTTAATAAACCACGGAATAATGTAGATAGAGAGGTAAAACCCCATGTAATTCCAAGCATGTGTGTCAATTTGTACCTCTCTATCGTGATTTATTCAGTTTTCAAATCTATACTGACTTTTTGATCACCCAGTATATTACTAGAGGAGGCGCATTACCACACTACTTACCCATTGACGTGCGCCTTCAAAATGTTCTGCTTCACTGCTACAGTTCCCACGATAACTTAGTTGCCGGCCGCGGTGGTCTAGCGGTTCTGGCGCTGCAGTCCGGAACCGCGGGACTGCTACGGTCGCAGGTTCGAATCCTGCCTCGGGCATGGGTCTGTGTGATGTCCTTAGGTTAGTTAGGTTTAAGTAGTTCTAAGTTCTAGGGGACTTATGACCTAAGATGTTGAGTCCAATAGTGCTCAGAGCCATTTGAACCATTTGATAACTTAGTTCAAAAAATGGTTCAAATGGATCTGAGCACTATGCGACTTAACTTCTTAGGTCATCAGTCGCCTAGAACTTAGAACTAATTAAACTTAACTAACCCAAGGACATCACACACATCCATGCCCGAGGCAGGATTCGAACCTGCGACCGTAGCGATCGTTCGGTTCCAGACTGTAGCACCTAGAACCGCACGGCCACTCCGGCCGGCTATACTCGTAACTTAGGTAACTCAGTAACAAGATCACGTGCAGTGCCTGTCCAGCACAGTTATATCGAGCGAAATGCGTAATTGTGACACACAGGTATTGAAAATTTATGTTGCGTTCTTTTAGAGCTTGCACCGGGGCCACTGTACACATAGTAAGAATAACACACATACAATCAAGAGCTAAATCATAGTTTCATAAGCATAAATAGTAGAAATAGTAACATACCCAACATGTGCTGCCAGGAAATTCTACAAATCTCGTAATGTAATATGTATAGATGAACAGTTACCTACTTAATGTTTTTATACGCCACTGAAAATGCGTAACACCAGTAGGTGAAACCAGTTTGACTATAAATATTCAGTTACAGAAGATGGAGGGTACTCATTCTTATCTTCATTATAAACATAATTGGAAAACTCTGGACAGCGGTCCTTGCAGGATGGGACAAATACTTCATAACACCAGACATGTATTCGTAACTAATTTTCAGACATTCTGCGCATACCAGTGAACAGCTATCATACCAGTTTTTGATGTGTCTGAGCACTCTTAGTTGACCCATTAGTATCATGTTTGTACATTCTTTTATGTTTGAAATATATTACAATTAAACTTCCAAAATGCTGTGGAAATAACACCACTGGTCAGAATGACGTAAAACTGCAACGGAATATTATCGTAGAAGGGCGAAAACGTATGGTAGAAGAAAAAAAAAATAGTGTGAAAATTGATCAATAGATGGCGCTGTATGTGTCAGAATACGTAAATGGAAACACCTGTCATGTGCACGACCCATTGAAGTTGGTATAAACATGCCGGGTACACGGTTTTTCCTCCTTTCGCGTCTGCAACATTCACCATGACTATCTCAATGCAGGATCGTGCTCTGCTTGTAAAGCTGTATTACAAGAATGATGACTATGCACATGTCGCTCTGCAGATGTTCCGGACACTGAACCGTTTGAAAGAAGACGTTGATCAAATGACTGCCGTGGGTCTGGAGCAAATGATTCGGAAATTCGAATAGATGGTTCCTTATGGTGTGCAACCTGGTGGAGGAAACGAATTCATTCGACGTTAGTGGAAGCAATGGCCACAGCAATGCAGGAGGAGACGAGAGGTGGTGTACAAAAGTGTAGTGCACAGAGAATTGCTCGAAACTGGACATACCCGTGAGCACGGTTCGTAAACTCCTACGAAACATCCTTCTTTGTATCCACTGAAAATTACCCATATGTACGAGTTGCTTCATGCCATCAAAAGAGACCTTTGCTTTAGGATCTCTTGCTCGCATGGCAGTGACAATGATTGGCCGTGGAAGATTTTTATGGACAGACGAAGCACACTTTCTAACATTCTGCGTGGTTTCTGCGACTTCTCAGTCGTGTCTCCCTACCACTTTCGCGCAACGACGCTCTGAGCGTGTTTTTTAGGGAATTGACTAGTTTCAACCTGGGACCTCTTGCTGGTAAGGAGACGCCAGACCACACATGACATGTAGATTTCAGAAGAGTTAAGTGAGACTAGCGATGATAAAATCAAATACTTAAGGATTTCAGCGTCAGCTCCACTGCACTCCCTGTAAAAGAATCTTAATACTAACTAAATTTAGTGGAAGGGGTTCAAGGCTTTTCTATTTTTAGTTATCTGGTAAAATAACGTCGTAAAAGCAGTTAAGTTTACCATTGGAAATTTTATTCTACTCACAAAACATTGTTTATAAATTGCACTATTGATAAAAGGAAATATTTTAATACAGGATGATAAAAACCAACTGCGTTCAACAAAAATGTGAACGAATATTCCCTGAATGGTTTTCCAAGTTCTACAATGGATCGAAGGATGACCTATGCCATATCACATCTACAATCTAGATTTAAGTTAAGTTTCATAAAAGAGAAAACTATCAAAATGGTCTACAGTGACCCTCAATTATCTTTAATTACTTATCTAACTTGTCGTAAATTACAGTGCCTGATGTGACTTATCAATAATTATATAACAGAAAAATCATTGCATTTCAGATTTTTACTTCAAGTAGCAAATGTGAACGCCATGAGATTTAATTGCCGATCGACACTAGTATTACGTAAAAAGGGGATGTAACAGATGAGACTTCTGCAGTTCTGAGTGAAGCCTTATGCGCTCAAAAATGCGGTATTGCGTGTGTTAATTACCTTGTCGGTGTTTAGGCAGCACCAGGGGGTGGCGGGCGGCACAGCTCCACGCACCTCGCTGTCTCGGAAGCAAGTCTCACCTAACTTCTCCTTACTACAATTTACTGAAGTTGGTTTGAAAAAAGCTATCTGGCTGTGTTTTCAGCTGACCAATCAGGGTCTCAATGTTCAGCTCCACCTACAAAATTCTGTCTATCCAATGAGAAACGTTATACTTTTCGTGGTGGGGCAATGTTTTTAATGTTTGCAACGTAACAGAGACGCGTATAGTCTCACGCTAAAACTTGCAGCTGGTGTGGCCCTTTTAGTGTTATCGTAAGATCTATACTGTTCTTCTGGAAGGCTCTATCTTTTAACAAAAAAAATGGTTCAAATGGCTCTGAGCACTATGGGACTTAACAGCTAAGGTCATCAGTCGCCTAGAACCTAGTACTTAAACCTAACTAACCTAAGGACATCACACACATCCATGCCCGATGCAGGATTCGAACCTGCGACCGTAACGGTCGCGCGGTTCCAGACTGTAGCGCCCAGAACCGCTCGGCCACTCCGGCCGGCTTTTAACATGGGCTGGGGGGTGGTCTTGGCGGTCGGCCGGAGATGTGGGTGTCCGTCCCTTATAGTAGAGCCTTCTAGCTTACATGACTCTGCTCTCGGCTTCTGTTCTCGTTTATCCCCTCGTAACTGCGTCTGTTTCACAGTGGGAAGGTATGACATGCATTTAGGCGTTCTTGTGTTAGTCTGTGGTATTCCATTTGCTCACTCGTTGATCGTATTACTTTTGTTAATTTAACGTCAGGATTTATTCGGAGCCACGTGACATACTGCCGGATTTGCTATCATGTCAGGGTTTTCATGGAAGGTGTTGGATTTGCCTGACACCTTACAACTTCCATCTGACAGCATATGTCAATAAACAGAAATGTCGAATATGAGCGATGGAAAATCCACACGCAAATCAACCAGTACCACTTCACCCTGAAAAGGTCACTGTCTGGTGCGGGTTTACGGCATCATTTATCATAGGGCCATATTTTTTCCGAAGTGACAGGTGCTTCCAGTCCTGTAAGCGCTATGTGTCTCTTTCACGCAACCACGTCATTCCAGCTCTACAACAGCGTGGATGTGTGGATTGGATCATTTTTATGCAAGAGGGCGCACCGCCGCACATTGCAAATCCAGTTAAGCAGCTGCTGAAGCGCCATTTCGGAAATGCTAGAATTATCAGCCGCCACTTCCCTACAGCCTGGCCGTCCCAATCACCTGATCTTAACCCGTGTGACTTCCGGCTGTGGGGGCGGCTATCTAAAGATGTCGTCAGTGTCCTGACTGCATACTTAGCTGCACTGATGGCACGCATATCGCAACGGTACCTCGGAAACACTTCGATCAGTTGTGGAACATGCTGTTTCTCGAATTCAGCTTGTTGCAGAAAACGGTGTACAGCATGTTGAACATGTTTTCCACCAGTCGCACAGAAATTAATAATCTTCATTTGATTTTGATTGATGGTTTTTATGTGGTTCTTCGCCTCAAGACAATTGAAAACCGATGTGACTGATGTTTTTTATGCGATTTTTGGCTTCAGGACAAAAACCAATGCGAGTGATGCTTTTTATGCGGGTTTTGGCCTCAAGACAATTAAAAACCGATTTTTCCCATCCACCTTACCGTGGTGGGTGGGCTAACAGTGTCACACCCATTTTCACTGAGTAGTACAGTTTAACGTCAAACGTATACCTTAGGTATTGTTGTATGATTTATTTGCTATTTCTAGTCGACCACTATTAAATTATGATGCTTACAGCTCCTTCTATTGCTACATTTTGTAACTATTTGCTTTTCTTCTGCCATACGTTTTCACCCTTCTCCTATAATATTCCGTTGCAATTTGACGTCATTCTGATCAGTGGTGTCATTTCTAGAGCGGTTTGAAATGGTGTAAAGCCACTTGCAGTACTGAGGGAAAATATGATGCAATGTTATAATCGGAAGATGTCAGTATAAGCTTGACGCAACCACTTATCTAAATTTAATAAATACCTTACTAGCGATATCGACATTTGGCTGTTCTTCAGAGTCCATACGATTGTAGGCCCCATGCCCGATTCTTTAAAGAATCGAACCTCATCTATAAAACAGCTTCAAACATCTAATTACGAAGTAGTGTTGTGTTAAATATTTGACGTTGAGCATGTAAGCGAGAAAAATTTTAGAAAAGCTTGAAATTATGCGTTACGTTTGTTGTGAGTCGCTAAATGCTCTCATTCTTCAATATAGTCTGGGTAATATGCGCGCCTTGAGTTACGCTGCCTGAAGACATATACTCAGTTTCTATTTATAATACTTCGCTTAGCGTGGCTAACGTTTAACATAAAACTAGATTATGAGGACATTTTAAATGTTTTAATTTGGCCAGTATTTATTTTAAATATTCAAAATCAAATTTTTGTTGCCCCTGGAAGCCTTTTTATTGGCAACCTGCACCTCGAATCGTGCTCCATGAATAGGTTTAGCCGTTTAGTGATATATTGCGACGGAAAAGTCGCGACATCAGAAAATAATGTAGACTAATGAAATTTCGGAAACTTATTTGTCAAGGTAACATATTTCAGTGACTAACACTGGAAAATCATAGTAATGTAAGCTTGAGATAATCCGTTGCAAATGTGAAATGCTGGTACATTAATAAACGGTGTAACAGTCAGAATGTTGATTGCATTCACTGCATTCATTGCTTACGTGCATGCATTGTTTTGTAAGGCCGCCAGATATCAATTTGGAGGAAGGAGTTTCTTGTCGGTTGCACGTGATCGATCGATAAACGGACGGTTAATGCTATGTATGGACGTCGCTGGAATTCTCGTCCGGTGATGTTCTATGAGTGCTCAATATGAGACAGATCTGGCGATCTAGCAGGCCAAGGCAACATATTGCACTCTGTAGAGCGTTACAACAGCGATATGTGGGCAAGCGTTATCCTGTTGGAAAGCATCCCCCCCCCACCCCCCGGGATGCTAGTCATGAATGGCAGCACAATACGTCTAACCATCAGAATGACGTACAATTCTGCAGTCAGAGTGCCTGGAACAACCACTATAGTGCTCCTGCTTACATACACCCCAGACCCTAATTCCAGGTGTAGGTACAATGCGTCTACCACGTACTGAGGTTGGTTGCAAGCCCTCAACTGACTTCCTTCTAACCAACATATAGCCATCACTGCCACCGAGGCAGAACTAACTTTCACCAGAACACGCAACAGACCTCCGCCCTCCAATGACCTTTCTCTTGAAACCACTGGATTCGCAAATGGCGGTGTTTTGGGGCCGATGGAATGCACGCTATGCGGCGTCTGGCTCGGAGTTGTACTTGAAGTAACCGATTTGAAACAGTTCGTTGTGTCCTTGTAGCGCCAACTGCTGCTCAGATTGCTGCTGCAGATGCAGTACGATGCGCCAGATCCGTACGCTGAATACGATGGCCTTCCCTCTCGGCAGTGCTACGCGGCCGTCCGGAGCCTGATCTCCTGGCGACCGTACATTCTCGTGATCACAGCTGCCAGCAGTCATATGCAGTGGCTGCATTCCTGCCAAGTCTTTCTGCAGTATCGCAGAAGGAACACCCGGCTTCTCGTAGCCCTATTAGATGACCTTGTTCAAATTCAGGCAAGTGTTTATTATAGCGTCTTTATCGTCTCAAAGGCATTCTTGACTAACATCAAGTAGCCAATAACAACCAATAGAAAAACAAAATACTTTACTGCCACTATACTTGATTCAAAATTTCAGTGCATCATAGATGTTAATATAATTGTTACTGTCATATTATTCATTTTATCTCACCTCTATGTTGCTCCTTGTATATAGCACAGTATTTACATAATACCATATAAGTAGCATTCACACAAGCTGGTTACTACATCTGTCAACTTCATATGTAATATTATATGCTCATAATGTAAGGTATATCTTTCTGTTTTAATTTTCATTATGTTATGTTATTCTTTAAAAACAATCATACTGGGAAATCAAAGAAATCCGTATATTGTGATGTCTCAGAGAGAATGTCTCTGACACTATTGTATTTGTAAATCTGCAATCTCTGTTATAACTTCACATGTGGCAAAATCTTTTTGTTGTGTGTGTGTGTGTGTGTGTGTGTGTGTGTGTGTGTGTGTGTGTGGTGTATTGCACAATATGGTGATGTCCAAATTACATAAGTGCTAGCTATATTTTGGAATATTCGAAAAATACAATCCTGCAACTTCGCAACAAAATCGAACGGAATTTTCGACGTAAGTACCATAACCACTTAACCTCGTATATTTATTTACTCTGTATGTCATCATTTGGAGGTTAGTTATTTTCACATAGGGCGCTTCTAACACTGTTTTCTAGAGTAGGGCAACAGCACACCAACAATACTTCGCCACAGTGGAAGAATAAAAATCGAAAACGGACGATAATGTAAAGTGTATCTTGAAAATCATATGAACAACCGTCTGATGATGAACTTGCCAGTTCGAAACCGGTAACGGCGCTATTTATCTAAATGAATAGCAATATTAATAGTGGCTGATTGCTGTCTTTTTTCTTTGTAAGAATTAATCTACATCAAATAGCCACGTCCAATCTCAAAGGTAATTAACGCTCATTACAGCGTGTATTTGAAGTAAACCAGATTTTTATCCTCATACTGGCGCTTCTAGCGCCATTATTATGCGACTGGCATTAAACCTGAATAGACATCATTTTTCAGATGCAGGAACACGCCTACCTACTTTCATTTACATTGCACAACCTGTTCTTGGTGTTGCCACTTTTTATTACGTCAGCGTAAAAAAGATAAAAAAAGAAAGAAACATCAATTTCGGTTGATGCAAGTCACTGAACGGCCTGGTCGACATATTCGAATCATTTTAAAAAGGTAACTGCGCTCATTTAGAGCAGCTTCGAAATCCTAAACACCGGCTCCAGCTGACAGATTTACGTACATCCCGCTGTTTGGGCGACACGCGTTTTATTTCAGGATGCAGAAGGTAACACACATATACCGAACTGTGTAGCAGGGTCCCCTGAACAGACGTTGTTTACACAACTGACGCAGCCGTCCCTTTGATGGTCATGCGGCAGATGCGCGCGTCAGGTCAGCGGAAGCTTCAGGGGGAGAGAGAGGAGGGGGTAGTGGGAGGTCCGCCCACAACTGGGCAGGATATGAGTCGCTCACAAAAGACTCACAGGTGGAAGGGGGGGGGGGGGGGGGAGAGGGAGGGACGCGTCCAGTTCAATCGCGGCAGCGATACAGCACACCATAGCTATCTGTATTACCGCAGTCAAGTCTCCCATCTGAGTGCAGACAGTTCAGTCCTCCGGAGAGTTTGACTACTACGTTACCTCGCCAGACAATAGAGACGTGAACGATGTGTTTCTGTTTGTAACGGCCACAGCTTCAGATTAGCGCGTTAACGTAATCGGCTTTTCTTGCGTTGCCAAAGCTTCTGGCCGTGTTACAATCCGTCCCGCTGTCTGCGATGCACGCATGCATAAGGTATCAGTCTGCTGCATATGGAGTGTGGCGGTTCTGAATTGACGGCTTCTGGACATTCCCAGAACCCGTCTGCGTATCGAAAAACTACAGCACAGTGTAAATCTTTGACCGCAACGTGGGCCTGACTGAAATTCAGTCTCTCACTCATAATACAACTCAGCGACAATGTCAAATCTCGTCTTCACCTCCTGGCAATATCGCAGTGGAGGTTACACTACATTTCTAAAACAGTCGGGACAACAACTGTTGTTAGCCCCAGAGACTGCAACTACTCGCCGAAACTAGTGCCTTCTGTGCATTTTGATGTTAACTACAACAAACAGACAAAGCACAGTTTAGCAGATCTAGTTTTCACCTATGAACTGTCATTGTGGGACACAGTCAGCACCATTCATTATGCGCATTTGTCAGCAATTAACAGGAGTCTCCATGCCGCGCTCGTAAAAAGACCTGAACCACCTCAAGGTAGCTACTGTCTTGCAACTGAGACAGCATCAAATTGTGGACGACGTAGTCCGTTATTCTCAGACCAAAAGAGAGAGAAGTGTCGAGGTGAGTACGGTGGACGTGGCACGAAAGTCAAGCCACACTTGGCATTGAGTCCTATGGTCGCAAAAGAGCAGTGTGGCCTGGCGTTAACGTGTTACAACCTGAAGTTTGTCTTCTCCCACTTGACCCTCTTAACTTGGGTCAGTTGCGTCTTGTAGCTCTAGACTACAAGACATTCGAAAGGATCACTCATTGAATAACGCAGAGGTCTGTGCACACAGGTTTACATGCAAATGGTGGTCTTGAAGTATTTCTTTGTTACAAAATTCGCCTATCGTCTTTCTATCGACTGTTTTGCGTTCCTTCTCAGTGATGACACCACGTCTTATCTTCGCAGATATGGTGCTCAGTAATTTTCGCCTTCATAAAAACAATCGCGTTTAATGTTCGAGAAACGAATTTTCAGGCTTGCAACAGTGGTATGATGTGGGTCCTTTTGGTTCCCTAAGAACTTAGTAACAATTCCTTGTACTGATACAAAAGTCTCCCACTCAACCACGCCATTTTTCATTCAAATCTGGAATCGAACCGCTTTCTCCCCTTTTTTGTAATTTCAGGCCCAACAAACATTTGATATCTGACACATGAGGCAACTTCTCGCAGAGATACTTAGAACACCCTCCCTCTGTGGGTAAGAATTTAACAGTTTCATTAGAGATGACGATAATTTTTTTTAATCTACAACGTTTTTGCGCCAAACGTTCTTCTCTCCACGTTTCAAAGACATTTTTTCCGGGCACTTTTTTGTGAATCAATGTAGACCCCTTGGCCTAGTATCCCATTTACACTGAACTGAAATGAACTGCAATAGTGAATGAAAGACCCGTCAATAAGTTTGCCAAAAAATTGTTTCTTAAATACTGTGTGGGATAAGGATTTACTGACTTAATACTAGGACTGAAAACACTGAAAACCAAAAAGATAGGCCATTTTCATTTCAAAATCGAGCTTGCCGCGAGTCGATAGGTCGCATCCGTCTTGCGAGTGGCCATATCTTTGGCCAGAGAGCGCACGCGTGGTGAACTGAGGTCCTGGCGGTCTCTCTTGAAGTCTAACCGGCAAGCAGTGAGGCGACGGAAGCAGGAAGCAAGCGGCTCTGCGGATCATTTGCCCAAAACGTCCAGAATGTTGTGACAGGGCGAATTGTCAGTCCATAAAGATTCAATCGTTGTTTGGAAACATGAAATCCACGAATGGCTGCAAACGGTCCCCAAGTAGCTGAACATACCCATTTCCAGTCAATGATCGGTTCAGTTGGACCAGAAGACGCAGTCCAGTCCACGTAAACACGGCTCACACCATTATGGAGCCACCACCGCTTGCTCAGTGCCTTCTTGACGACTAGGGTGCATGGCTTCGTGGGGTCTGCGCCACACTCGAACACCACCATCAGCTCTTACCAGATGAAAGCGGAACTCATCTGACCAGGCCACGGTTTTCCAGTCTTCTAGGATCCAACCGATATGGTCAGAGGACGTGCTGCAGGCGATGCAGTGCTATTAGCAAAGGCATTCGCGTCGGTAGGTTTCTGCGTAGTCCATTAATGCCAAATTTCGCTCCATTTTCCTTACGGATGCATTCGTCTAACGTCCCACATTGATATCTGCGGTTATTTCACGCAGTGTTGCATGTCTTTTAGCATTCACACCTCTACGCAGACGCCGCTGCTCTCGGTCACTAAGTGAAGGTGGTAGGCCACTGCGTTGTCCGTGGCGAGAGGTAATGCCTGAAATTGGTATTCTCGACACGCCTTTGACACTGTCGAACTCTGAATATTTAATTCCCCAACGATTTCAGAAATGGAATGACCCATGCGTCTATCTACGTCTAACATTCCGCGTTCAAAGTCTCTTAATTCACGTCCTGCGGCCATAATCACTTCGTAAATCGTTTCACATGAATCACTTCAGTGTAAATGACAGCCCCGCCAATTCACTATCGTTTTATACCTTGTGTACATACGCACGTCGCTATCCCGTGACTTTTGCAACCTCACTGTATTCGAGAGAAGACAGAGAATTACCATGTAGTTAAAATATTTACTGTAATTATTATCAGAAATGCTCGGGTGACACAGTACAGAAGTCAGAATTGATATTGCAGGGAAGTTAAAAGCTCTGAATAGGGAAATACCAAGTCTGAACATAATAATGAGCGTATGGCATTGGTGGCCGGGAGACCCCTCGCGTGGCGGTTCGGCCACCGCTCCACAAGTTCTTTAACGCCACTACGGCGACTTGCGGGTGAATGAGGATGAAACGATGATGAAAGACACACCACACCCAATCATCTCGAGGCAGAGAAAATCCCTGACCCCGCCGAGAATCGAACCCGGGACCCCGTGCGTGGGAAGCGAGAACGCTACCGCAAGACCACGAGCCGCGGACAGTCTGAACATAAATATAAGGTATTGCACCGATCTAATAGGAAGGTCGCTCAGTCGAATAGGGGAGAAACGATCTTTATCGACAACTTAAATAAGCTGAATATGTCATAGGTTTAGCTGTACCACAAATCCAGAGCCAAAGTTCATTTAATAGTGAAAGAAAGCGTGGGAGGTTAAACTGTAGAAGGAGACGAAGACGTGACTACAGTAAGGGGTTTCACGTGCGTGTGCAATAATTACGCAGAGCGAAGATTGCGAAATAGTCTCCCATTCGGATAACTGGGCTTAAACTGCTAGGGGGTGTGAGGGGGGAGGGGGGGGGAGGGGGGAGGAGGAGTGATCAATAGAAATAGATCGGTAAATCAACGAAAGGACGAATCAGAAAAAGGATAAAGGGAAGAGTAAAGACTGAATCTAGAGTCGGTAGACTTCAGTGAATTCAAAAAGCAAAGATGATGATGTTTCCAGTCAGATGAATATAAAACAGAACCAGTAAATAAAACAGCACCAGTAAATAAAACGGTCAATTGGAAATCAGGAAAAAGATATGTTACTGTGAGCAATGCAGCGGTAAGATTATTGTCATCAGAATCGAAACGAAACCAACACTATAATAAGGGAGGAATGAGAGACAGAGTTATGGAGAATATGGGCTCGATGAGAGAGAAGAAAGACATCTTGAGCTCTGTAATAATAGCGAATACACTGCCTAATAACATGAAGATGTTCACCTGGAAAACGCTAGGAGATGCCGGATGATTTCAGAGGGATCTCATTATGCTGAGACAGAGATTCCGAATTCTGATATTAGATTTTCAGGCGTATCCAGGAGCATATGCAGACACGTATCATAATTTGGTAATATTGAAGAGTGGACTGTGTTTTAAGAATACTATCATACATTCCATCGTGATACCGAGCTACTGATGAATAACAATACGCGCTTTAAGTTCTCTGTGGCTGGTAGCACCGTTACAATGAATTCCACGGTTGGTATTGCAGCTCTGAAAGAAGTCATCTTTAAAAAAGGTAACAGCAGCAACTGGACAGACTAATTTGGGTAAAAGAAAAGTAACTGAAGAGAATTTGGGTAACACAAGAAATACTTCAGCTAATTAAAGAAATACAAAAATGTTCGGGAAAGAAAATAATATACCAATTTAAGACCTTTAGGGGTGACACAGACAGGAAATGCAGGAAAGTTGGTGCAAAATCAATGCCGAACGGACGTGGAGGAATAGAAAAAGAAATATCCGTCGGAGAAGAGATTCAACGTATAGAAAAGTCAAAATAACTCTCGAAGACTGTCAAAGGTAAGGCGGCAACATTGAGAGTGAAACGTAATTTTGCTTTTAAATGCAGAGAAGTGGGCGGATGGATGATATGTGCTGAGGACCTTTGTGAGTGGGAGATACTCTCAGCTAACGGCACAGAAAAAGGAATAGACATCAGTTTGGAAGATACGGAGTATCTAGCATTAGTATGAGTTTGATAGTGTTTTGGAAGATCTGTGGTCAAACAAAGCGGCAAGGGTGGATAACATTATTCTCACTCATTTTCAAAATCAATGAGAGAAGTGACAAGCAGACAATTATTAAAGTTAGTTTGTAGAATGTATTACATATGAGATATACCATCAATCTTTTGACAGAACGTCAAGTACATAATCACGAAGGAATCAATATCAGATAAATCGTACGCTCAGCTTCATATGTCATGCCTCCATGTTTCTGACCAGAAAGGTATGCAAAAGAATGGAAAAGAAACTTTTGTGTCTTTCTTCTTTAAGCAAGTAAACACCAGAGGCATTCCCTGTAACATGGAAGTTACACTTACAAAACAAATACACCTTCAGACAATTAATCTAGCTGTAAAAATCTTAACAACGTAAAATAGTGTAAAAGGTACGAAATCCTGAAAATATAGTTATATGCTATAAGGAAACGGATAACTTGGAATTGTTAGTGGAACAAAGAAATAAGACTAAAAACGCAATATCAAAAGAACAGCACTCAGACTAAAATCTCTTAAGGTAGGGCTGTAATCTTCCCCTCAATTTTTCGAAATTTATACTGGAGCAGCAATGAATGGAAAAAAGAGAGGTTCAGAAATGGAACAAAATTCAGAATGAAAGGAAATCAATATTAATGTTCTATGATGATGTTGCTGACCTCTGTCAAATTGAAAATGATTATAGGATGTGTTGAATAGAACAGATATTTCACTTACTGCAGGATACTGACTGAAATGAAACCAAAGACAGACGAAAGTGAGAAGGACTAGCAGCAATAAAACCATTGATGAATTTCAGATTAAAGTTGGGAACTATGTTGCAGACGAAGCGAAGAAATCGTAGTGCGTTGGAAGCACAGTAACATGTAAAAAATGAAGGACGCCATAAGAAGCAGACAAGCATAGGCAGAGGGAACAATCTTCGCCAAAAGAAGTCTATTATTATCGAACATAGTTTGAGAAAGTTCTGAAAATATTCGTCTGAAATACTGCATAGCATGAAAGTGAATTATGAATTGTGATAAACCTGAAAGAGAATAAATTAAAAGCGATTAATCTATTCTGTTACAGAAGGATGCTGAAAATTAGGGTGTCTGGTAAGATACGAAATGAGAACGCTCCCTGCAGAATAGGTGAGAAAAAGCATGTGTGGAAGACTAACTCAAGGAAAGGACAGAATAGGATAGGATAGGATAGGATAGCAGGATATTTCTTAAAACATCAAGGAATAAGTATCATGGTAATGTAATGAGCTGTAGAGGGCAAAAACTGTAAGAGAAGACAGGTATCGGAATATATCCAACAAATAATCGAAGATGTGTATAACTACCGAGACAAAGAGGTTGGTCGAAGAAAGAGAATAGTTACAAGCAACATCAAACTAGTCAGAAGACTGGTTGTTACGGGGCAGTTTACACCCAAATTTTATATTATAAAATGCCCATCCCAGTACTCAGCGTAGTCGATCCTTTAACATTGCATAATAAAAGCACACAACATTCACTGCCAATGACTGCACAGCTAATCACTTCCTACTCTCATTTCCTTATTGAAGTGAGGGGTCCTGTTATTTTCTGCACCCTTGTGAGCTTCTTTAGTTGGTCTCTGTTATGAAAGCTTATTTAGGATCATAAACTTAGTCAATACTGAAAGCAGCCATCCGAGCAGACATAGGATAGAAAAAAGACTGTCACATCTCCGTATAGCAGGCAAGTTGGGGTTGGTCTGCGTTTCATGAAACTAAATTGTGCGACACGCTAGAAGGATTCCTTGTTGGAAAGATAAAACCTGAAAGCCAGGTGTAGCACTCATAATAAGAGAGTGTGGGATTGACTGTTGTCTGTACCCACACCATGAAAAAAATGTCCGCTTGGGGCCGATTAACTCGGTCTGTAGTTGGCTCACAATAATTATTTAGTAGAAGGCATGATTTCCAAGCATGTGTTTATGCAAGGCTTTTCGTTGGCTGGAGTTAGAAACCTGTCTCTTACTGGTAGACATTTTCTGCCTTCATTTCTGCACCACAGCGCTATCGGTTAACCGTGACAAAATCTGTGAGAGTAAGAGTTAGTTAAATTTGTTTATAAATTATTATTGGTCACGAAGTCTGCTACAGTTTGTCAGCGAGATTTCTTTGCTCTCAGTATCAGCCAAGTTTAAGAAAGTAAACTGAGAGCACTTTAGCTGCCTAGGCACTGAGGAAATAACACTTGTTTCAGGTCATTGCAGAAAACGGCACAGATCGATATCTGCAGCTCAGATCAAAGTAAAGACATCGAGTTGCCGTCTTACATACACACATACACACACACACACACACACACACACACACACACACACACACACACACAGTTTAAGAGTGTTAAGCATGCGCCAGCGATGCAATCATTGAGCCAGATGGGTCGTGAGGACAGTTGATTTACATCTGGGTTTAACTGCTCAGTTCTTCGCATCCACCTAGTTGTACAAACATGCTCTTCGGTTTTCGTACTTGCTTTTCCAGAGTTCTTTCTTTAAACTACTAACCACTTCCACAGTCATTGGTCGCATCGTTGATACTGTTTCATGTTGTGCTTTCATGTGTCCTACCACCTCCGCCAGGGCTGTAATTCATAATTACAACCTTTTGTCCATTTATTAAATATTTAGGTGCCTGATGCAATGCGTAATTCATCTATTCGATGTCTCATGGTAATGAAGCAAATTGTTACAGTAACCACTAGTTTCCTTTGTAGTCAGGTGGGCCCCCTCATTAATACAAATTTGTGAGGTGTGGTACGCGTACTTCAAATGGGCTACATCTAGAAGTGTTCTTTCAGTATGACGTTATCCATTGTACAACATTGTTTCTCTTAAATTTGCATGACCTTACGGGGAGCTTCCCTTCACCTGTAGGTCACTGACGATCAGACGAAGAGCTTCTTAGAGGAATGCTGAAAATCACTCAACAACCCACATGATGACACACGAAAGGGAAAGTGTGCCTTGTACTTTGCTATCTGTTGGGTTGCGGTGCATATGGATGCTAGGGGGATGTCATGTAGCTGCCACTCATGGGTTTTGCTATAGAACTATATATATTGCACACTCCCCAATCCACTGCACAATCCATAGCAGAAGCTACTTCATACCATTATTATCGATTTTCTTTCCTAGTCCATTTGAGTGTAGGCCAACAAAAAATGACTTCCTGTATGCCTCTTTACGCGCCCTAATCTCACTTAACTTATTCTCATTATCACTATGCAACATATACAAAGATGGCAGCAGAATAGTCGCACATTCTTTGGGAAAAGGTTCTCTGAATTCACTCAACAGTACTTCATGAAAACTACGCACTCTTTCTTCCAAGAATTCCCATTTAAGTGTTCAGAGTATCTCTGTTTTTCATATAGGTCTTACCAACCTTTACGATCCTAACACTGCATCTCTTCATTCAGTCAAGGTCTATGTTATGTATTTTTTACATTTTTCAAAGTAATGCTTGCATAATATAATTTGTTGTGAAATTATTGCATAAATGTTTAAATTATTAGAAACATCACTTTAAAACTAAGAACAAGTTGTTTAATGCAAATTTTCGAATAAGGAATATGGAATTTTAAATAAGTGTTTACAGTATTTTTATTGTTAAGATAATTGTACATTTTTCAAAATGACTTTAATGCTTAATACCAAATTAGTGTTATTGTTACTTTACTGAATCCACTGCTCATGCACCAGATATATTTTATGGCTTGTGAACAGAAACGTAGGACGCCTAGTAATAAATCCTATAACCAAGTGCCGCGCAATTAGACAATTTTTTTGTCAAATCTGTGTGGTAAGCAATTTCTTTCTGCTAGCTGATAGGCCAATAATACGACAATGAGAACCTTCATTGCTAGGCTAAAGATTCTGCTCTCTATTGAATGAAAGTTTGCTAATATATTGTCTTCTTGTTCTGCAGTACAATCATTTTTCAAATTTCTATATTATCCCTTAACATTGTAGTTGAGATTATTCTTAGCTTTATGAACTTATCTTACCAGCATTGATTTGGGTATATTAAACTGCTTAGAAGCTTCTAGAAAAGTAACACGGGTGAAACTGTCATTTCCACTGGTTTAGTACCCGATTTGCTACCCATCAGTCTTTCTAATGTTAATGCACACCATCTGGAAAAACAAAGGGGAAAAATAAATAAATAGTTTGGAAACTACTTCCATCACTATCCCATTCTATCTTGTCCCGTCCCGCCCCAATACCACAGTCCAATTCAACAACTTTAATGGAGCATAGTAACTGTCGAATTGAGAGGTTCTATGGAACTAATGTACAGTGAATGACACGCATTTTAGCATTACGTCATTTAAGGGCGTAAAATTAACAATTAATGGCTTTCCTTGCGTTAAAATTCCCCAAAAGTTATAAAAACACAAATGGAAACTTTAAGAGTAATCGTTCACTTGCAAGTTTCACTTCCAGCCAAGTCAAAATAGCTGTCGCACCCTCCTTTACATTCAGACACAGTTTCCTGTTACTACTATAGGCTGGAGCACACTCTAGCCTAAAAAACAGCACAATCCGATTGTGGCTAGCTATCCCGTCCTGACCCGAGTCCCCTGCGTGTTTTTCCATTAATTATTGGGGATTTTAGGCTAGCGTGATTTTAAAGATGTAGCTCTTTGGTTACCTATTAGGAATGATTAAATATTTTTACGGTCTGGTTGCTACAAATCGTTCATTACCTATTCTGTTCGCCGATTACAGAAAACCTGCAACTTAAATGTATTCCTATGATAACGGAAAACGGTAACATTCCGTATTTGAAATAAATCCGTACAAATTTTTAACATAAAGAACGTATTCAAACTTTTAATGAAAAAGATTTCTTTATTTTGCATAGTAACAATCTTTGAAACGTAAAACCTTGTGACATCTCGCTTCGTCTTAACTACATTCATACAATGTATGCAACAAAAATTAAAACTGTAATCAAAACAATATTATTATTTTTATGACTTTTCAGATTTATGGAAAATATTGTGTTGCTGTGGTCTTTAGTTCGAAGGCTGGTTTGATGCAACTCTCCATCCTACTACATCTTGTGCAATCCTCTTCATCCCCGAATGACTACCGCCATCCTCATCCATATGAACCTGTATCCTGTATTCTTTTGGTCTCCCTCGGTAATGTCTGGCCCCACCCTCTAACACTAAATTGACGATTCCTTTATGTATCATAATGTGTCCTATCGACAGATACCTTCTTTTAGTCAAGTTATGCCACATATTACATTCCTTCCCAATTCTATTCAGTACATTTTCGTTAGTTACGCGATCTAGGCGTATAATCTTCAGCATTACTGTGCAGCAACACATTTCAAAAGCTTCTATACTTTTCTTTTGTCAACTTTTCATCGGCAACGTTTCAGTCTATACAAGTCTACACTTCAGACAGATACCTTTAAAAGACTCCCTAATACGTATTCGTTGAAAACAAATTTGTCTTCTTCAAAAACTTTTTTCTTGCCATTGCCTGTCTACATTTTATATCGTCTCTACTTCGGCCATCATCAGTTACTTTACTGCACAAACGGCAAATCCCATCTACTACTCTTGGTGTCTCATTTCCTAATCTAGTTCCTTGAGCTACGCGTGATTTAATTCGACAACATTCCATTACCTTTGTTTTGTTTTTGTTAATGTTCATCTTACATCCTCCTTTCAGGACACTGTCAATTCCGTTCGATTGCGCTTCCAAGACCTTTGCTGTGACTGACAGAATTAATAAACCGCTAAGTTTTTATTTCTTCTCCCTGAACTTTAATTCCTTTTCCGAATTTCTGGTTTCATTGCTTCACAGCTTGCTCATTGTATATCTTGAATAACATTGGATATAGCCTACTAGTCTGTAACACTCCCTTCTCAACCACTGGTGCCCTTTCATGTCCCTTGAGTCTAACAACTGTCATCTTGTTCTGTTCAAGTTGTAAATAAACTTTCGCTGCTTGTATTTTATTCATCGTACCTTAAGAATTTTAAAGAGAGTATTCCAGTCAACATTGCCAAAAGCTGCTTCTAAGTCTACATATGCTATAAACGATGGTTCGCCTTTCCTTAAAATACAAGTAAGTCATATGATGAGTACTGGCTCGCGTGTTCCAACAACTCGGCGGAACACAGCCCGAACTAACCTTGTCGAGGTCGGCTTCTACCATAAAAAAATTTAAAAAGTATAGTTTTATTTCTTGTACCTGAAAAGACGTGCAGATCTTTTTTCGAAGAAAAGGAAGAAAAATCCAGCAGCTGAAAACAAGAAGTAAACTTCTCCCGCTGATAACCTTGTCTTTCAGCGCCCCTATCCAACGCACAAACGTCTCCGAACGAGGGGTACGCAGATCTTATGCACCGCTGCTTAACACAGTGCAATCCGAACATCGTCATTATTTAGTTTCTTGTATCTTCGTTCCCTTCCCATTTTAGTGCCTTCCAATCCTCTGCCTCCTGTTCCTTCCCATCCCCCCCCCCCCCCCCCGCCCCCATCGGTCTGTCTTATTCTTCCATCCATTCTTCCCTTCTTTTCCTCCTTCCCTCTTCCCTTTTCTTTTGCCTTTCCTCTTTTACCCAGTAGCAAAAACTGCTGTTCGCGAGGAGACGGCACACAGGGCTGACGTACTCTAGTTAAGGCACTGCATATGAATGTGTTTTCATATGTCGCGAGGTGGCGTAGGAGCAGGCAGACCGCCACGCAGAGCAGTGTTTGCGGGCGCCCCTTACAGCCCGTGTAACAAACCGCGTGTGTCGTCCCAGCAGCCGGAAGCCAGCCGGCTAGTTTGGCGCAGACCAGCCCTCGGTGCTGTGCTGTGCTGTGCTCGCGCTAAGTAGATTACGCTTCGCCTGACGCAGCACCAACCGTGGCCCGGCCGCCGCAAATTACGCCGTCGTTACGTCGACGAATTTTCTGAGCGTTAAGGCAAAGGAAAAGGCAGAAGCCGACGACTGATCGATACAGAGAGTACCATATTGTCAAAATAAATCAAAAGGGAACACACTAAATTTATTAGTTTATTCAACTTCAGTGGTAAGAGGCTATCTGTATTAATTACCTGATAGAAGGTGAACTTCTCAGTCAAGCTCGCTTGTAAACAATCTTTATTGTCTATTACCTGTTTCGCTGAACATGGCTATCATCTTAGGATCTGTAAATTCATTTACTCAATGTGAAATTATGCTGAGATAGAGTCAAGTATAACAGCAGGTGCATTGCAATAGCAAAACCGTGTTACGACATACCTCGATAAAAGATTATTACATGTCTCCTATACTGTACTTCTTACTGAAAACTGTATTTTAACTACAGCACGATTTCTGTTCCGTGTCGATAAAATATTGGTAAACACCGTCTAAGCTATCTATAAAGAAACTGTCTGTATGTGAGGAAACTGATTATACTAATTTCAAACACTTTCTCCTCATGTAACTTTTACTTTAGATAACGTATTCAATTGCTGAGCAAAAGTGACTGTTGGTTGGCCATATATTGTATATGTGAACAGTAACGTGAAATAAAACTTTAAATTTCATGAAATGCAAAATTTGAAACAAAGAAAATGAATCTAATTAAGAAACTAACTTTGTGCTTAACGAAAATTATATGACAAACTCAGTACTAAAGTACATTATGAACGTTGTGTGATATGAACTGCAATGTTTGACTTGTAATACCACGAAAATAAATTACTTCTCCGCTCCGAAGAAAATAAGTTTGACATCACCGATACCATTGACTGAAAATTAATCTGCTTCCTAGCACGACATCTGACAGTCCTAACTACACACTATTTGCTCAAGAACGCAAGAAAATATCTGCTCTAAAATAAGTGCTCAACATGCTGTTTTTGTGTCTGATACACCAACGTTCTCGAAAGCAAATACAAAAAGAACATGCAGGAGCTAAAGATGAATGATCTACTCGAAATTATTTTGCTCGTCAGGATTAATCTGCTGCTGCGTGGCGAAAGGTGTAATTCACACACGACATAATATTTAAAACTTCACTATGAATCATTGAGGTGGGTTTTACTTCAAAGAAAATCGTTTTTAGTAAGTCAAACTCTGATTATTGAGAAAAAGACTGCACAGAAGACCAACAATTACAAAATTCTCTCATTACAAAGTAATTACAAACGTGCCTTCAAAATTCCTCACATATATTCATCAATATAAAGAACAAGAAGGTATTATAAACGAGTATTCATCTCCGTAACAAAGTACTCTAGACAGCTTCTCGAAGATTTAAAAAAAAAAAACAGATTTCGTTATCTGAAAAACGTAACTGCACGCTACTATGCTTCAAATAAGAACGCCCTATCGCTGCACAACAGACTGACTGTCAAGTCAATTACAGATAAAACTAAACACAGCGACAAGGACCTTATTCACTGCTCATTCAGTGCGCTTATTCACCTTTGTCTCAGGACAGCAAAGATTAATGATTTACAATAGCAGACGACATATGAGAACCTTAAAACCTTTTTAAAACTTACTGTAAATAGTTATTAAAACGGAAGCTAAAAATTATTCTTATTACACTCATTTGCAGAAATGCGCCTATGCAGAAGCTGCAGTTTCCACAAACTGATATGCAATAAACTACTGTATGGAAGAATTTGGCAGTTTATAAAAATCTGCAGACATAATTGTAGAATTATTAAAATTATGAAAATATGCAAAAGTAAGGTTATAAGGTGAGCTTCCGCTATGTCATTTGGGGCCGGACGGAGTGGCCGAGCGGTTCTAGGCGCTACAGTCTGGAACCGCGCGACCGCTACGGTCGCAGGTACGAATGCTGCCTCGGGCATGGATGTGTGTGATGCCCTTAGGTTTGTTAGGTTTAAGTAGTTCTAAGTTCTAGGGGACTGATGACCACAGCAGTTAAGTCCCATAGTGCTCAAAGCCATTTGAACCATTTTTGTCATTTGGGTAGCAATCTAAGCTGCAGATGACAACCTAAGTAATTACAACGTATGGAAATAATAAAATAATTACAATGATAGTGGGAGAAACACTTAATTGACGTATTAACTGCAGATTTTTATGAATTTCAAAATATTGTCATACAGAAATTTATCGTATATCAGTTTGTGGAAATTGCATCAAGTTGTAAAGCAGCTTCTACCTGGGCGGACTTGTGCAAGTGATTGTAATGAGAATAAATTTTTGCTTGTGTTTTAATACCTATTTTGCAGTGATTTAAAAATAGATGTATAAGAGTTTTTAATCGACAAGTAACAGGAACAGTGCTGCTATTGAAATACACAAATAATTTTAAGTTAGAAGTACTAGCTACAACAGACGGTGCCAGTTGTCAATTTTCCTGCCAGTACCGCTCATCACGTGCCAATGTAGCGTCGCCCTGGCTGCAATGAAGTGCACAGTGGTGTATGGTATGGGATGCGAGCATCTGGCCAATTACTCTGTATATTGTGATTTTAACCTTGACTTGCCGATGCATGGTTCATCTCGTCCCTCACATACTTGGCAATGTTTTAGAAAGAGTACTCGTACAACTAGCATGTAATAACCTTTTATCGAGGTATGTTGTAACACGGTTTTCTATTATAATGCACCTGCTATTATCTCTGCATAATTTCGCATTGTATGAATGCATTCACTGTTCTGAAGGTAGAAATCATGCTTACCGAAACCGATAATCGACAATGAAGATTGTTTACAAGCAGTCTTAGCTACGAAGTTCACCTTCTCTCAACTAACACTAAGATTAATCCCAACGACAGAGACAAAAAGCGAAAAAATCAATCTATAATTTCTTTCACGAATAGAAGAGATGGAAGTGATGCTCAACAACGAGGTCACCAACGCCTTTACTCAACTAACTGCATACGAATGAGGTTTTTTCTTGCGAAAAATACACACCTCAGCTACCCGCTACACACACATTCTTACTTTCTGACAGAAGAGCAATAGGCGTATGCCTCAAACCATTCTGTGAATATAATACATGAACTATTACCAAAGAACAGCTAAAATAATACAATAGGGAATGGTGCGTGGTTGATCAATGAGAAAATAAAAGATAATGCAATCACTTAAAATCTTGATAAAATTATCTCTGGCTTCCAGCCACGTCAAGTGGCTTAAAATCTACTACTTTCCGGACGAGTGCTCCTCGGCCATTGCCAAGTGGTGACTGTCAAATGGTTGCTGCTATCGTAATTAATATAGCCGCGCTACCTCGAGACTCACGAGAAAGACAGCCCGCGACGCGTACGTCACGTAGGTAGACGCGAACTCGCTCGCTCGCTCAGCTCAGCAGACACAATGCGTTTCTAAAACTGTTAACTCGTAGCTGGGCGTGTAAGTACTAACAGGAATTGCATCTTCTACTGGAGTCTGCTATTATAAGGTCTTACTGATTACTAGTCGTACAACAAAATTTAAGATCAATTTTCGACATAAATGGTATAATGGCTTGTTTACAGCATTTAGTTTCTTCTGGCTATCAGTCCTCATGCCATACAAGATGTGGCGCCTAATGCAATAGCTAATCATTTTGGCACGACTGTAATTTTATTATAAAACAGTACAGCCGTAATAAATCATCAGTAAGCTTGTGGACTCCATAACAGTGGTTTCCAGTAGAAGATGCAATTCTCGTTTGTACACACACTTCTAGCTACGAGTTAACAAGGTATAGAAGCGCAGTTTGGCTGCTGAGTTGAGCGAGCTCGGCCTACCTTCGTACGTACGCGCCGCGGCCTGTCTTTCTCGTGGGCCTCGGCTACCTTTAGTGACGTCACTGGTGCTCGCTCCTGTACCATATATGGAAACGTTTTCATTGCGCGTTTGTCGCACCCGCTTCAGTCTTCGGATGGTCAGGTTCCAAGATGTGTTCAGATGCAGGCCGCCCCCTACAATGAGAGTGCCGTAAGAATTTTTTATTTCTATCACTACTTTCATGAAGGTGTTCCAGAAACTTTTAGACCGCGTAATAAGAGATGCCTCGGAGAGCGCAGTACGGTGGCTTTCATGTTCTGCTATCGCTTATTTCTTAGGAAAACAAGTTCAATAGTACGCACAGTCTGCCACTCGTACAACTGACCACACCTGCATATACTCCTGGCGTTCTGAGACCTGCATCGTCTTTCACAGGCCTCATTAGTTGTCGGAATTTTACTCGGATCCTAAAGATCTAATCGATTTTCTGCCTCTTTAGGAGCCAGCTAATCTTTCCTATTAATGAGCCACCGAACGGCAAAAACGAAAGCTTATTAGTGTCCTCCTCGGTGGCCTTATGCTCTCGTTTCTTCGGGAAGGTATTTTTGTGCAATTGCCGGTTGTTGTAGCCGTTTCCCTTGAACATTTTTCGTAAGTGTCCCAGTGCCTTCGAAAGGTTTCCAGCGTTTGAAAACGCCGTCCGCTCGATGCACCGAGGTCATCAGAACAGAACTTTTCTGAGAAGGGTGCGATACTTCGTAATGCAGATATAGACAATGCAGGCCTCAGAGCCCCATGAGTACATAAAATATCGTATGAGTGTGGACAATTTTATGTCGGACAGACTGTGTGTACTATTGACAGCGTCGTGTAGAGCACAAGAAATGTTTTTGCCACTGGTACCATGAGAAATCAGCGGTAGGAGAACATCAAAACAGACATCGCATTGCATTCGCCGAGACGGCTCTGAGCACTATGGGACTTAACATCTATGGTCATCAAAAAATGGTTCAAATGGCTCTGAGCACTATGGGACTGAACTGCTGAGGTCATTAGTCCCCTAGAACTTAGAACTAGTTAAACCTAACTAACCTAAGGACATCACAAACATCCATGCCCGAGACAGGATTCGAACCTGCGACCGTAGCGGTCTTGCGGTTCCAGACTGCAGCGCCTTTAACCGCACGGCCACTGCGGCCGGTTATGGTCATCATTCCCCTAGAACTTAGAACTACTTAAACCTAACTAACCTAACGACATCACACAACACCCAGTCATCACGAGGCAGAGTTCGCCGAGACATCTGTTGTTATAGGAACTGATAGTTTCTGGGACATAGTCATAAAAGATGTGATCGAACTGAAAATTTCCGACACCACCCTCAATAAAGACAGGCTGCGACTACGTACAGCTAAGAACCTGGCCGTGGGAACGTTGAAGCGGGCGCGGCAAGTGTGCGACAAAAACATTACCACATATGGCGCTGAAGGGAGCATCACTGACATCACTGAAGGCAAAGCGGGACGGCAGCAGCAATTATTCGACAATCGAAACGCAGGACAACTTTCATGTGTCAGAGGACAGTGCTCTATCCGGACGCGCGTCAGCAGTACCTACTGTCGTCCCAGTGGCCGGAAGGGAAAACGACACAACTGTATCGTTCGTGACACCGATCGCAGTCTGGTTGATTGGTTTGTTTGTTGGTCTGGGAGGGGAGGGGGGAGGACTAAACAGCGAGGTCATCCGTCCGCAGTTTGTTGGTCCTCATCCGTAACTACTACTACTACTACTACTCCCACAGGCGTATGATCTGCACTTCAGTAGCGACGTAACTGCATGTTCCGAAATTGTATTTTTCAGGCACGCAGTCTTAGCTGCTGCATCTTCTGCTTCATTACCCTGAATTCCCACGTTAACTGGTACCCAGCAGAATTACGTTTACCTTTCCTCTGTAAGTAGAAAGAGGTATTACGGATCACCTGAATACACTATCCGGCCTCGATATATGTGATGACTAGGCTCGAGAGCATTTAGGAAGTCGGTACAGATGACAGTAAGACACAGCATCTGCCCGTCGCCCTCAAGATTGCATTTAATTCAGCGTCATAAGATATTACTGTATTAGGATAGCGAATAGTGAAGACACATTCTGGAAATAAGAAAGCGCAACCCATCGAATTCCCCTGCTTAGACTCAGTGTGAACTATAACATAGTCACAGCACACTGATAAAATTCTTTAAAATATCGATACAAAAACATAGCCTGGAGTACAATTCTCTGTGTACACTGGTAAATCTAAACTAATTCTTGGTCTCCCTGTTAACTAGCGCTGTGAATAACTATAACCTCGAAGAAGCACAGGAATATGGTTCACATTAAGAGCGACAAAGTCCTGTCGCACGCGAATCCCGCATGGCGTCGTTGCTCGCCATCTCTGTCTGAACAGTCGCTCAACTGGACAGTATGCAATGCTGGTAACTGTGCAGTTGAGGGTAGGCTGTACATACGATGCTTCACGAGGATCTGCCGGCGGATGAGGATTGGTGGCTCATCGGTCTCAACACGGAGAGTGGAAATCGCACAGGACATTCATGCACCTGTCTCTGTTCCCAACTGAATCCCTCGTGGTGAACAGCTTCGATGCTCATCAGATGGCCTAGCTAAATCAAAAACCGTGGTCGTACAAACGCCTGGTAAAACTGGAGGAGATATATTCAGTCTGCTCTCTATGAGCTGTAGCTGAGGCAGTCTAAAATTTTCAATGACTTTAGGACGTGCGAAGGAATTAGTGGAAGCATCAGACAAAAAAAGTTTGTTTTTAAATTTTTCTGTTCTTCTTGCTACTTGTTTAACGAAAAATTCAATGACTACTGGTGGAGTTACTAACTGTAGCTTCCACAAAAAGTTCGACATGTGAGCCCCAACGGCAACACGAATAAAAAATTTAATGAACAATAAAAACACTCTTCAAAGGGCGTCCTAGTGCGTCGTCGGATTTCAAAATATTGGTTTCGTCACTTTCCAGGGGCCAACCAACGCATCCGTCGCAGTCACAAATTTATTACAATTGCATGCACATTTACAAATTTGAACAAACTCTTCGCGCCACGTGAATTTCTTCTACATACAAATCTAATATTTCTTTCCACAATCTTCACAGACCGAATATTTAGAAAATATTTCGGTTACACACACTAGGCGCCTAACAGCCGCACATATGACCTGTCTGCACGCGAGCGCCACTCAAACTGATCGTCGAGATCTTAGTGTGGTGCCACCAGTAGTTGTGGCATGCCGATTCTGGCGCAAAAAGCATTTCCAAGTCAAATTTCCAGGATGACAATCAAGAATCTAATTTCCCAGTTTCACCGTAACCAAAAAATCTCATTTACCTACATCGAAAAATTAAATTTTACATAAAAACAATGGAAACTGAAGTGGCGAACAAAGCAGAGTTATTTAAAAAACTTAGAAAATTGTAGTGAAGGAAATCTTAATTTAATTAAAAGAAAAATACAAAATTTCAGAAATGTTTTCCAATTCAGTTACATCAATAGGTCCACCTTTATTTACTTTTTTACCTCGATAAGCAACATGTAAATTTATAAGTTTATTTAATTAATCAACATCATTTTAAAAGATTTCAGTATAACGCATAATTTTAAATTTTTCATCTAAAAGTAATAAAATTTAATCGCTGAGTTTAGCAGAGAAAATTTCAACTTTTGAAATAACATAACATTTATGTTTCTTAAGTTCTGATAATTTAGAGAACACTTCTGAACAAACATTACTGTAATTGTTAGGTTCAGTTAATAGATTTTAAGTGCTACCATTCATGGACATTTTTATTTATGAAGAGAAAAATTTATAGAATAAAAATATTAGAACATCTAGAGAAGAGAAGATAAAGGAGACTGAAAGGACAACAAAAAATGGATAACCTATTTGAAATAAATTAAATGGATGAAAAATGAGGTCAACAAAACATAATTTACTAAGGATCTGTACTAATAAATGAAAGAAAACAAATTTTAAAATCATAGATCTATTTTTAATAATAAAATTAAATACCAAGGTACAAGAGAAAAATTAAGTAGTTTACTAAATGAAGAATATTGAGTTGGATGTTTGGATTTAATTTTAGTTAAACACAGATGTGTAAAACTTACTGTTCATGATGAAGAAAAAGATGCATTTGTAGAACTAAGATATTTAAGTAAACGAAGTAGAAAGAAATATACAAAAAAGATTTTTAAGGCAATTAACAAATGTTACTAGGAAGAAAACGATTAGAGTTCTAATGAAGAAAGTGAAATAGATAACAATAAATATTATAAAAACTAGTTTCCTGTTTTATTTTGGCTTATTGATAATTTGTAAATCTACAAACATGTTTTTACAATGATCAGGAAATTTCAACGATAAAAAATAAACCTATCGCTGTTCAACTTTAACGTTTTTATATTGATGCAAACGTTTTATATTTAATGTTTATCTTCAGTTTTTATGTTAAATGTTTACATTCAACATTTGTACTTAATTGGTTGGTTGTCTTATCTTCATTTAGAATTTTAAAGATCAACATTGAACAGAAAAAAATTTGTTAATTTTATCTTTGTTTCGAGTTTATTTTTTTACCACTCGAATTTTCTGATCATTGTAACAATTTTTTATATTTTACAAATTAGCAATCAACAAAAATTAAATTGGAAATTTGTCTTTATTGTATTTATCATAATCTATACATTTTCCTTGTTAGAGCTAGAGTCAGTAAGATTTGTTAATTGCCTTAAAAATCTTTTTTAAATATTTCGCTTTACTTGGTTTATTTAAATCTTTTAATTCTAAAAATGCATGTTTTTCTTTATCATAACCAATTTTTACACATATGTTTTTAAGTAAAATTAAATGCAAACATTCGACTCACTATTCTTCATCTAGTAAACTATTTAATTTTTCTCTTGTATCTTGGTAACAAATTTTATTATCGTAAAATATCTCTCTATCTTTAGAATGTCTGTTTTCTTCCCTTTATTTCTACAGATTTTTAGCAAGTTATGTTTTGTTGACCTCATTTTTCATCAGTCTCCATTTCCTTCCATTTTTCACTCTTTGACTTTCTTTCAAATATGTTGTCCATTTTTTGTTGTCCTTTCAATCTCACACACTCACTCCCACACTCACTCACTTCCACACTCACTCGCTCCCACACTCACTCACTCTCACACACACACACACACTCCTTCACATACACACACTCCTTCACATACACACACTGCTTCACACACACGCTGCTTCACACACTCCTTCACACACCCCTCTGTTTTTCGAACTGTTTTCTGTTCCCTCTTCTCTTCTCATCTCTGAAAGTTTTAATATTTTTATTCTTTCCATTTTTTTCTTCATAAATAAAAATGTCCATGAATGGCAACACTGAAAATCCATTAACTGAACTATTCAATTATAGTGATGGTTGTTCAGAAGTGATCACTAAATTATCAGAACTTAAAAAATATAAATCTTATGTTATTTCAAAAGCTGAACTTTTACCTACTAAATTCTGTGATAAAAGTTTATAACTTTTAGATGAAAAATATAAAATCATTCTTCCAAATCGTTATAATAAAATCTTTAAAAATAATGATGATAAATTACATAAACTTGTAAATTTATATTTTGTTTATCGAGGTAACAAAGTAAAGTAAGAGCAACTTATTCATGTACTTGAATTTGAAAATAATTTTAAAATTTTGGTATATTTCTTTTAATTAAATTAAGATTTCCTTTGCTATAATTTTCTAAGTTTTGTAAGTAGTTCAGCATTGTTCGCCACTTTTGTTTCCATTCTATTTACGTAAAAAATTTTCAGTTTAGGGGAATGGGATTTTTTGGTTAGGGGGAAACAGAAATTAGATTCTTGGTCATCATCCTGGAAATTTGACTCGGAAACGCTCTTTGCGTCATAATCGCCATTACATAACTACTGTCGCGCGATAATGTCCGCCTATACTTATGGGTTCGCACCAAATCTGAGTCAGACTCATTTCCGACTTTCGAAAACGTTGCCTATAAGTTTAATATTATTAAGACATATTATATATGAATTTAGACGTAAATTTCATCAGTTTTTCAACGCTGCTCCTAGTTTTTGTGTATCTTTAATGGTTTTCAGAAAGATAGTGTTTTGCTTATATGGACTATTTTGCGTCGTTATATCACTAATAAACATTAAACAATTAAACTAACGACTGTCATACATCCCTAATTACCTCTGTTTACTAATACTCCGTTACTTTACCTGTTACACATTTTGGTTTCCAGGAAATTCCCATTTTTATGAGCAGAATATACACTCCTGGAAAGCAATGATCACACGCACGGCACAGCGGACACACCAGGAACCGCGGTGTTGGCCGTCGAATGGCGCTAGCTGCGCAGCATTTGTGCACCGCCGCCGTCAGTGTCAGCCAGTTTGCCGTGGCATACGGAGCTCCATCGCAGTCTTTAACACTGGTAGCATGCTGCGACAGCGTGGACGTGAACCGTATGTGCAGTTGACGGACTTTGAGCGAGGGCGTATAGTGGGCATGCGGGAGGCCGGGTGGACGTACCGCCGAATTGCTCAACAAGTGGGGCGTGAGGTCTCCACAGTACATCGATGTTGTCGCCAGTGGTCGGCGGAAGGTGCACGTGCCCGTCGACCTGGGACCGGACCGCAGCGACGCACGGATACACACCAAGACCGTAGGATCCTACGCAGTGCCGTAGGGGACCGCACCGCCACTTCTCAGCAAATTAGGGACACTGTTGCTCCTGGGGTATCGGCGAGGACCATTCGCAACCGTCTCCATGAAGCTGGGCTACGGTCCCGCACACCGTTAGGCCGTCTTCCGCTCACGCCCCAACATCGTGCAGCCCGCCTCCAGTGGTGTCGCGACAGGCGTGAATGGAGGGACGAATGGAGACGTGTCGTCTTCAGCGATGAGAGTCGCTTCTGCCTTGGTGCCAATGATGGTCGTATGCGTGTTTGGCGCCGTGCAGGTGAGCGCCACAATCAGGACTGCATACGACCGAGGCACACAGGGCCAACACCCGGCATCATGGTGTGGGGAGCGATCTCCTACACTGGCCATACACCACTGGTGATCGTCGAGGGGACACTGAATAGTGCACGGTACATCCAACCGTCATCGAACCCATCGTTCTACCATTCCTAAACCGGCAAGGGAACTTGCTGTTCCAACAGGACAATGCTCGTCCGCATGTATCCCGTGCCACCCAACGTGCTCTAGAAGGTGTAAGTCAACTACTCTGGCCAGCAGATCTCCGGATCTGTCCCCCATTGAGCATGTTTGGGACTGGATGAAGCGTCGTCTCACGCGGTCTGCACGTCCAGCACGAACGCTGGTCCAACTGAGGCGCCAGGTGGAAATGGCATGGCAAGCCGTTCCACAGGACTACATCCAGCATCTCTACGATCGTCTCCATGGGAGAACAGCAGCCTGCATTGCTGCGAAAGGTGGATATACACTGTACTAGTGCCGACATTGTGCATGCTTTGTTGCCTGTGTCTATGTGCCTGTGGTTCTGTCAGTGTGATCATGTGATATATCTGACCCCAGGAATGTGTCAATAAAGTTTCCCCTTCCTGGGACAATGAATTCACGGTGTTCTTATTTCAATTTCCAGGAGTGTACATTGCGGCCTGTACTTTTTTGAAATACGAAATATTATAGGAATTCCATTACAACAGTTTTATATTGCTCACTCAGCCCTATACATTGACACTGTTTCTCTACATTGCGGAAAGCGTTAGTGAGTTATTAATTTTTAAACATTTTATATCCAAAGTATGTGACATTTAGTAACTTTTAAATTAAATCTCGGAGAAGGGTTGGTCTTCCCTCACGCATTCGTCTAATGTTAGCCTTTACAACCATTTGACTGGTTTCTCTGTCAGTGATGTCATTCAGTTTTTATTTAGAGTTTCCGTTATTTCATATTTTCTTTATTCACTTATTTCGGCCATAGAGACTACATTCTACCGTTCGTTCAAACGCTCGGGATTTCCCCACCAAATGATCAGGGTTCCAGGCTAGCATTGTGGCCATATCTCGTGCTTATTAGGTGCATTGTGCTGCCACCTACTGCCGGTTACTCCTTATCAGCGTCCTCAGTAGTCATTACACATTGTGAGAGAGCAGAATGGGGCGCTCCGCGGAACTCACGGACTTCCAACGTAGTCAGATGATTGGATGTCATTTGTGTCATATGTCTGTACGCGAGGTTTACACACTTCTAAACATCCCTAGGTTCAATATTTCCGATGTGACAGTGAAGTGGATACGTGATGGGACATGTACAGCACAAAAGCGTACAGGCCGACCTCGTGTGTTGACTGAAAAATACTGCCGACGGTTGAAGTGGGTCGTAATGTGTAATAGGCAGACATGTATCCAAACCATTAGAAAGGAATTCCAAACTGCATCAGGATCCATTTCAAATACTAAGAAAGTTAGACGAGAGTTAAGAAGACTTTGATCTCATGGTCGAGCGGCTGTTTATAAGCCTCACATCACGCTGGCAAATGCCAAACGACACCTCGCTTGGTGTGAGGAGCATAAACATCGGACGATTGAGCTGTCGGAAAACGTTGTGTGGACTGACGACTCACGGTCCACAACGTGGCGATCCGATGGCGGGGTATGGGTATGGCGAATGCCAGCGTGTGTAGTGCCAACAGTAAAATTCGGAGGCGGCGGTGTTAATGTGTGGCCGTGTTTTCCATGGAGGAGGCTTGCACCCCTTGTTGTTTTGTTTGGCACTGTCACAGCACAGGCCTACACTGATGTTTTAAGCGTCATCTTGCTTCCCACTGTTGAAGAGCAATTCGGGGATGGCGACTGCATCTTTCAACACTATCGAGCACCTGTTCATAATGCTCGGCATATGGCGGAGTGTTTACATGACAATAACATCCCTGTAATGGACTGGCCTGCACAGAGTCCTGACCTGAATCCTACAGAACACCTTTGGGATGTTTAGTCACGCCGCCTTCGTGCCAGGCCTCACCGACCGATATCGATATCTCTCCTCAGTGCAACACTCCGTGAAGAGTGGGCTGCCATTGCCGAAGAAACCTTCCAGTATCTGATGGAACGTATGACTGCGAGAGTGTGGCTGTCGTGCGGCTCAGGGTTGGCCAACACCATATTGAATTCCTGCATTACCGATGGAGAGCGCCACGAACTTCTAAGTCATTTTCAGCCAGGTGGCCGGACACTTGATGAAATAGTGTACATCTAGAAACGACTCTAACAGGTGACACGTAAGCATCCTATTTTATCACCTGCATTCACTCATGTATTGTGCATTCCGGCAGACTTGGGCAATTCCAGTAGGGCAACGCGACAATCCATACGTCCAGATTTGCTACAGAGTGACTCCAGGAACACTTCTGATTTTAAATGCTTCCTTCGGTCACCAAACTCCCAAGACATGAACATTATTGAGCATATCTGGGATGCCTTGCAACGTACTGTTCAAAAAGGATGTCTTCCCTCTCGTAGTCTTATGCAGTAAGCCCTGCAGGATTCATGGTGTCAGTTCCCTCCAGCACTACTTCAGACATTAGCGTAATCCATGCCACGTCCTTGGCGGCTCTTCTGCGTGCTCGCGGGGGTCCTACACGATATTAGGCAGGTGCACCAGTTTCTTTACTCTTTAGTGTACCTTGGTACTACTTTAGATGAAGCCTTGGGGGCTTCCTTCTCGTGGTCGCTTTATAGGATGGGTGTTTAGACTGCCCAACGAACCATCGGCGCGATAGTTCGAGAAATCGTGTTCCGCCGAGCCAGAGTCCCGCTTGCCTGGGTAAACCTAGTACAACTGAGGTGCGAGGACACACGTTGCACGTGTGGCTTTATCGAAAATGCCACGCACGCGGCGAGAATTATCCACCAGGACTAGAGTAAATCTTGTTCCGTACTTCGTTCTACTTCGTGCATAAATGCGAAAGTTATCTGTCAATTAGCATGACAAGCCACTATTGTAGAAGCTAAGTACTCAGATATGGGACTAGATGAAGCCTTCGTCGACGAAAAGTGATGTATGTCCAAAATCCTTAGATGTTCGGTACAGGAACTGAAGAATAATACGTGACAAGTAGTAATAAAATTGTAAGATGAAGTAATACAAATTTATATTGAGAAGGGTGTGTAGGAACGTTGTATCTTACGCCTATGTTGTTTCATTTGTGCTTCGAAGCAGCACTGAGTGAAGTGAAAGAAAGTCTCTGAAGAAGGATAAAAGTAGAAAGGAAAGAATTATCAATTCTAAGGCTCTTTGATGACATAGATGTTCTGAATATCCTCGTTTATCTGTACACTTTTTCTGGAATTATAAGAAACTATAATTTATAATACGTTTGCTGTGATAGGTGGCATGAATGACTCTTTCTACTCCCCTGTAAAAGACCCAAATCTCTGATTGTGCACTCATGACCATGACTCAAGAGTCCTTCTTGAATAAGGTATTGTTTCTTGACACTTCCCTGCAAGGACGTTGTCTGAATGTTAAGAGTTTCCTGTAGCAGCACCTACGAGTGGTTTTAGGCATTTTAGTGATTCTTTTATGATGACTAAATATACTCATGGCACTAATGACACTCGAGTCCACCGGAACTGTAAGCGTTAACTTAAAACAGCTCATCTCTAAACCCACTGGAAACGAAACTTACTGCTATGAAATTGTTGACAGAATTCTAAAAAATGGTTCAAATGGCTCTGAGCACTATGGGACTTAACATCTGATGTCATCAGTCCCCTAGAACTTAGAACTACTTAAACCTAACTAATCTAAGGACATCACACACATCCAAGCCCGAGGCAGGATTCGAACCTGCGACCGTAGCGGTCGCGCGGTTCCAGACTCAAGGGCCTAGAACCGCTCGGCCACACCGGCCGGCTGGCAGAATTCTCCGTTATATCGCATTTTCATATAAATTTAGTGCCTTTCGAGAAATAATGTAGGCATATTTAACGATACGCTTCTGTCAAGTACAGTGATACTGATTAGAGTTGTAAGCGCTGCAGGTCAATAGTGGACACTTTTTACTCTATTAACGAACAAGTCAAAGACTTCCACTGTTGGAAAAATACCATAAAATTTGGCTGATTTTCGGATGCTGTCAGCTATAGGTCGTAGGAGCTGAGAAGAACAAGGGTCGCACATATTGAATCCCCCGTCCTCAGTGAGACCAGTCCCTCCCTAACAGATTGCACCTATTACGAGTCGTTATCTTCGAGATAACAGCGGCTGTTGTCGACATCGCACGAGCCCGAACAGAAATAGCCGCCTGCTGTGTGCTATCAGGGATTGCTCATGCTGCGACTGTTTATTACCATGCGAACAAAACACCAGGTACAGATACTGCGCCAATTCCCTTTATTTTTTTTCAGACACAATGGATTGTTATATTTAAGAGTTACTGTAATGCGATTCTGAAAGAGCATGCAAAAGCCTGAGGGGAAGAATAGTATGCTAAGGTAGCTAGACTTATTGTACGAGGGTTGTAACTTTAATAGTGGCAACCATTTGTTTACAGCTCGTACAAAATAGATACGTGTTTCAAAGTTTTACTGACCTTCAAAGTACTCACCAGCATTGTGTATAACCTGTTGCCAACGATGTGGAAGTCGTAGGATACTCTTCGCAGTGCTAATTATGTTGACAGTTCGAGCGGCGCGGTCTATTGCCCGATGAATTTGTAGCAGTTCTGAATCGAATGCCGTGAAGTAGGTCAAGGGAGTGCAGTAAGTGGTATAGTACTTAGAAGCCCCATCATTCAAACAAATCAGTAACAGCTTGCACTGTACATGCTTGAGCATTGTCCTGCAAAATGATGGTCAGGTCCTGCAGAAAGTGTCATCACTTCTGTCTCTGTGCTGTTCACTTTCAGAACACAACCTACGACCAGCTTAGAGACAGAAGTGATGACACTTTCTGCAGGACCTGACCATCATTTTGCAGGACAATGCTCAAGCATGCACAGTGCAAGCTGTTACGGATTTACAAATTCTTCCAATCCATCTGTGGCATGAATCAGCAAACCAGTATTCAGTAGTATAGTTGAAAACAGTCTTGGTTGCAATTTTAGTTTCTATTTATCAACTACGCGTTTCACCTTACTTAGGCATCTTCAGGCTGATCTACATAGTAAACAGAGAACAAATACATCTATTTAAGGATTGCGATAGCGTTGTGCAGACATGGATAACCTAAAAGTATGTATAAACAGATCAAACACTGAAAGAGCAAATATCTTAATTTGGTATTTCTTAGGACAATCCTTTAGACAGTGTAGCTAAAGAGCATCGTCGAGTACATCAGGCCAACATCACCTTCGTTAACCTCAGCAAATACTAGAAATATATAATAGTAAAAATGGATAAGAGAATTGACCAATTATAGGACACTCAGAAATGCAATCATATTGCCGAAGCCTTATGATAAGGCCTTACCTTTCTAGATGGACGTGACTGACTCCAAGACCTGCATAACGCTTACACGTTCACAGGAGCAAATTATAGAAGAAGACGCAGTGTCGTGTGCTAGTACTGACGACAAATACAGAATCACCTCATGCTGTTACTGATTTGTTTGACTGATGGCGCTGGTAAGTGTTATACCACCTACTGCATTCCCCTGACTTAAGCCCTCGTGAGATTAACTCGAAGGAACCCTTCATGGCAGTAACTTCAGAACTGCTACAAATTCGTCGGGCAATAGACCGCGCCGCTCGAACTGTCAACGCAACTGGCACTGCTGGGAGTATCCTACGACTTCCACATCGCTGGAAACGGGTTATACACAAAGTTGGTGACGACTTTGAAGGTCAGGAAAGCTTTGAAACATGTATATTTTGTACGAGCTGTAATAAATAGTTGCCACTATTAAAGTGCCAACCCTCGAATTCTTCAGGTTCGGGTCTCTCAAATATTTCTGTGACAATCATTGCATTTTCCTAAGACGGTTAGCCTAGAGGCTGTAGTTTGATGTCACTTACTATACGTTTCCATTTGCAATTCCTCACTACTTTTCGATGATAGTTGGCTGAACCCTGAGATAGGAAGTTCTGAAATACTTAGTGAGGGTTGGAACGTGTATCGGAAAGACAGAATAGACACCGTAGGAGGTGGTGTCTTCATTGCAGTTGACAAAAATATTGTGTCTACTGAGGTCTAAGTAGAGTGTGATTGTGAAGTGATCTGGACACGCTTCACAGTGCTAGGAGAAATAAAGTTAATTGTTGGGTGTTATTACCGTCCAGCAGGTTCCACCGTGACGGTTCTAGAATCATTCAAAGGGAGTCTACTTTCTGTATCGCAGAAGTACCCGGATCATGCTATATTAGTCGGAGGCGACTTCAACCTACCTAGTATAGACTGGGATGTCTATGGATTCATTACAGGTACAGACAAGCCGTCGTGTGAATTACTTTTGAACTAATTATCCGAAAACTGTCTTGAGCAGCTAAATCGACAGCCAACGCATAACGGAAATATTTTAGATCTGGTAGCCACGAACAGACCAGACCTCATCGACGGTGTCAGTGTTGAGACAGGGATTAGTGATAATGATGTTGTCGTTACGACTATGGTTACGAAAGTTAAAAAGTCGGTCAAGAAGATTAGGAGAGTATTCTTACTTGAAAGAGCAGATAAGCAGTTGTTGGCATCCCACTTAGTAAATGAATCGACTTCATTTACATCCGGTCGATGGACGTGGAAGAATTATGGGCAAATTTTAAACACATTGTAAATCACGCATTGGAGAAGTATGTGCCGAAAAAGTGGGTTACGGACGGAAAAGACCCACCGTGGTTTAACAGCGCAATTCGGAGAATGCTCAGGAAGCACAGGCAGTTGCATTCGCCGTACACGAAAGATCAGGAGAATGAGGACAGGCAAAAGTTAGAGATTCGTGCTGCTGTAAAAAGAGCGATGCGTGAATCATTCAACCACCACCTCCGTCATACCTTAGCAAAAGATCTTGCTGAAAACCCAAGGAAATTCTGGTCTTACGTAAAATCGGTAAGAGGGTCGAAGGCTTCCATCCAGTCAGTCACTGATCAGCCTGGCCTGGCAAGTAATTCACAGCAAAGCTGAAATTTTAAATTTAGCATTTGAGAAATCTTTCACGCAGGAGAATCGTACAAACATACTGCCGTTTGAGTCTCGTACAGATTCCCGTATGGAGGACATCCCTGGGGTTGTGAAGCAGCTGAATGGGTTGAAAATAAATAAATCGCCAGGTCCTGATGGGATTCCAATTCGGTTTTACAGAGAGTACTCTACTGCATTGGCTCCTTACTTAACTTGCATTTATCGTGAATCTCTTGCCCAACGTAAAGTCCCAAGCGACTGGAAAAAAGCGCAGGTGACGCCTATATATAAGAAGGGTAGAAGGACGGATCCTCAAAATTACAGACCAATATCCTTAACATCGGTTTGTTGCAGGATTCTAGAACATATTCTCAGTTCCAATATAATGAATTTCCTTGAGACAGACAAGTTGCTGTCCATGCATCAGCATGGCTTTAGAAAGCATCGCTCCTGCGAAACGCAACTCGCCCTTTTTTCACATGATATCTTGCGAACCATGGATAAAGGGTATCAGACAGATGCCATATCCTGGACTTCCACTGCAGACTCCTCACTAAGGTACGAGCATATGGGATTGGTTCCCAATTATGTGAGTGGCTCGAAGACTGCTTAAGTAATAGAACCCAGTACGTTGTCCTCGATGGTGAGTGTTCATCGGAGGTGAGGGTATCATCTGGAGTGCCCCAGGGAAGTGTGGTAGGTCCGCTGTTGTTTTCTATCTACATAAATGAACTTTTGCATAGGGTGAATAGAAATGTGCGGCTGTTTGCTGATGATGCTGTGGTGTACGGGAAGGTGTCGTCGTTGAGTGACTGTAGGAGGATATCAGATGACTTGGACAGGATTTGTGTTTGTTGTAAAGAATGGCAGCTAACTCTAAATATAGATAAATGTAAATTAACGCAGATGACTAGGAAAAAGACTCCCGTAATGTTTGAATACTCCATTAGTAGTGTAGAGCTTGACATAGTCACGTCGATTAAATATTTGGGTGTAACATTGCAGAGCGATATGAAGTGGGACAAGCATGTAATGGCAGTTGTGGGGAAGGCGGATAGTCGTCTTCGGTTCATTGATAGAATTTTGGGAAGGTGTGGTTCATCTGTAAAGGAGACCGCTTACAAAACACAAATACGACCTATTCTTGAGTACTGCTCTAGCGTTTGGGATCCGTATCAGGTCGGATTGAGGGAGGACATAGAAGCAATTCAGAGTCAGGCTGCAAGATTTGTTACTGGTAGGTTTGATCATCACGCGAGTGTAACGGAAATGCTTCAGGAACTCGGGTAGGAGTCTCTAGAGGAAAGGAGGCGTTCTTTCCGTGAATCGCTACTGAGGAAATTTAGGGAACCAGCATTTGAGGCTGACTGCAGTACAATTTTACTGCCACCAACTTATATTTCGCGGAAAGACCACAAAGATAAGAGAGATTAGGGCTCGTACAGAGGCATATAGGCAGTAATTTTTCCCTCGTTCCGTTTGGGAGTGGAACAGGGAGAGAAGATGCTAGTTGTGGTACGAGGTACCCTCCGCCACGCACCGTATGGTGTATTGCGGAGTATGTATGTAGATGTAGGTGTAGTTGCAAACTTCAGACACATCAGTATTCTGTTTCTGCTAAGAAAATTAGGTTCAGGCTATTAACCGCGGGTATCACGAAGAAAAAGCACATCAATTTACGTATCTTATGTCGTTCCTTAATCACAAAATGGATTACTAATAACTCTTTACAAATAATCAATTAATAACTAGGACTTTGGTTGAGAGCAACGTCTCAAATCATGGAAATAGCCCCACCCTCTTTCAGGTGCAGAAAAGTGAGTATTGCGTCCATAGAGGAGTGGAATACATACAGCTCCACATGGAATGTGTACCCGAAACACAAGAATGAATATAACGGACGAAGAGTTGTGGATACTGTGATAAGTAAATCTAGGTAGCTAATTGATTGATAGCTGCGATTCGTAAGTACCTCAAACGAAACATCAAACGGTATCAGAGGATGCTGATGACAAAGCGTGTATCACAAAGAAATTTCACGGAGCGATCGTTTATAAGAGCAGTGCATAGCTTCCTCTGGCAGTTCGTAGCTACAAGTGGTTCCTGCAGTCGTTACGGTAACAGCAGTGTTTACGACGACCGCACACGCCGCTGCCATCACACCGTTCAGACTTCAACCGAGTGGAATAACTCCAGAATGTAATAATTTCTAAATTTACTCAATGACATTAATTCTAATATAATGTTCCGCATGGAAAAAGAGTAACAATGTCAAATAACCTTTTCAGATGTACAGGTACCAAGATAACCCGACGGAACATTAGGGCACAGAGGATACTTACCTTCACACAATTTCCAATCACCATACCAGACAGGAAATAAGGTTTACCAAAACCATAGTGGACCACGGTCTGAAAGGTTGTGTGAGCCACAGAACACAGAGAACGGGCTCGATCATTTATCCCCATAACACTAAAAGGAGCACACTGTTACATTGTTACTAAACCATGGTAATCTTTATTATTTCATATTTTATTCAAGGGACGTCTTAGTTTGTGGTATCCGCGCCTAGTTAATTACAGTTATAAGATCTCCAATGTTATGTCACGTACAAAGTAAGTATAAAATGTCCTGCTTACACCTTATCCTGACAATACCAGATTAATAGGAACGGCGTGTTGGTACCAACTGCAATCGTAAATTTTAAGAGGGTTTAGTATTCTAGGGTTAAGAACGGCATTCAGGACAAACAATTAGCCCGACAAAGAGATAAAAAGGAAACTACGCCATAAAAGATCTGGAGCTTCTAGTTAAAAAGAATCAAATAAAGGGAAAGTTTTTCATTTGCTTGCATCAGCAGAGTAGTCAGAAATATGGTAATGTGTTTAAACCAACAAGAAAGTTGAGTGAATATTTGAACACTGCACAGAGCCTACATCCGCCGGTTTCCACTGTCTGAGTATTAAAAACCCTTGCACATGCCCTCAAGTGGATGTAGGAACTACAAAAAGTAATACCCAGCTTAAGTAATACAAGAGCAATTGGCGTCTGATCAACACGGATGAATTTGAAGTAGCAGAATTTGCCCTAGAACCAGGCAACCACAAAATTGGTTTCTCTGATACCGAAGTTTTATCATGGTCGAATCATTACTACGGTAGGAAGTACAGAGGGGCCACAGAAATTCAAAACACGAAAACAGCTTTAACAGAGGAGGAGGAGAATTTAACTGGATAAGTTCTTGGCCTTAGGATTAAACGAAGCTTCGTAACACCTGTCGATTGCACTCTGCGATCTTAGGCAGGAATCTTATGACATAACGAACCGACTTTTGCTTGAATACGTATAAAATTTTCAGCTTTCTGAGCATGTCTGACATTGCAACTGCTTTCTGAGTCCTTATAGCCTCTGATGATATCCCTAGCACTGGAAGATGAAATGTTAGGCGGAGAAATATGCCTTGAACTACAGCCTAATGCCCATAAAACAGAATGAGTTTGAAATTTTCGCTGCGATACTACAAGGACGGAAAGAGGATATAAAATACAGATTGTAAATCGCAGGAAGCTTTTCCTGCAAAGGAGAAATATGTAGACGTCTAATACAAATAAGAGTGTGAGTAGCTCTGTACGAGTTCGCAATCACTGAGAACATGTTGTGAATAAAACCGTCTACATAACTTATTAAAATTTATTTGTTTATTACGATGTTTCGGCTACTGCTACCATCAGATATCTGCAATATATATAATCTTCTGCATACTTACAAAAAAAAGGCAGATCATCTTTAAAACAAACATTCGAAGTCAAATTATAAGCAACATTTTAAGTCAGCACAATCCCATTCATCTGTATTCTTTGCAAATAGGATATTTCTCGGGACTTGGATTCCCTGTGTTTTCCACTTCAGTTTAGACATTGTGATTCAGTTTCTCCTGGCATATTTGTTGATCGGACAGCCCACGTGTGTACTGCCGACTCGTATTGTCATAGTGTCCTTTTTGACATTATGATCCGGCAGTCCACCCGTGGACTATTTCATCAATTTGGACATTGCTTTTTCTAGGACTCCTCGAGATAGTTTCGAAGATACAGAGCACCTTTTTTATACCCTTTTCAATTGGAAAATTTATTGGATTCTTCAACAACACTCGCAAACGCTGTGAGGCTTTTTATAAGTCAGATAGGACTTTAATATAGCCATATTCTATTTCTTGCTCTGTTATAGCCTCAAACACAGCTAGACACTGTACGGAAATTTATCTGTTGAAAGTAAGGAACTGCTAATGGTCACATGCCTATCTGGGTCATCTTGTAAATATGAAACGAGAGCTAAAACTAGAAATATTTCAATGGATTAAATGAGGCTGGCAGGTATATGGAAGATACTCTTCATTTTTGAAGTCTAAGATGTCTGCTAAGCTGAGAAGACAATTTTTGACCGATGTATACTGCCAGTAATAACTTATTGCTGTGAGACGCGGACATTAAATGAATTCATTCTTAGAGAACTAACACTGGTCCAAAGAGAAATGGCAAGGTCAATGGTGGACTACACGAAGGAAGACGAAAGGAAAGAAATTGTTATCAGACGGACAACAGAGATCAGTGCGAAAATAGAAAGGGTGAACACCTTGAAATGGCTGTGGGCTGGACACGTCCCTCGAAGAAAATATGGAACGCGGTCAAATTAAGTACTAGATAGGAGCCCAATTTACCAAAAACGACCGCGGGGGAAGACCTCCGAACAGATAGGACTGAGACTGTAAAAAAGACATCCGGGTTGAACTCGAAACAGGAAACTCAACCTCCGCAGAAATGAAAGAACTTCCTGGCACACTATGTTGCACATCGACTGAAGGAGGCCACATCAAGCGATCGAATTAGCTGATGAAGATAAGGATGAATTTCATATTTGTCAAATTAGCTGTTGAGATTAGGTCAAATAGTCCATGTTTGGAGAGCTCCAAAGAAATTCTGAAAGAGCTTGTCTGGAATAGAGCCACGGAGGAGTGAAGAAGATTGTGTGATTAGATCGAATAAGTAAGAAGTCCAGCCCCCCCTCCCAATGAACTATGGCCGTTGGTGCGGAGGCTTGCGTGCCTCAGCGAAACAGACAGCCGTACCGTAGGTGCAGCCACAACATATGGGTATGTGTTGAGAGGCCGGACAAACGTGTGGTTCCTGAAGAGGGGCAGCAGCCTTTTCAGTAGTTGCAGGGGCAACAGTCTGGATGATTGACTGATCTGGCCTTGTAACACTAACCAAAATGGCTTTGCTGTGCTGAAAGCAAGGGGAAACTACAGCCGTAATTTTTCCCGAGGGCATGCAGATTTACTGTATGCTTAAATGATGATGGCGTCCTCTTGGGTAAAATATTCCGGAGGTAAAATAGTCCCCCATTCGGATCTCCGGGCGGGACCTACTCAAGAAGACGTCGTTATCAGGAGAAAGAAAACTTCTACGGATCGGACCGTGGAATGTCAGATCCCTTAATCGGGCAGGTAGGTTAGAAAATTTAAAAAGGGAAATGGATAGGTTAAGGTTAGATGTAGTGGGAATTAGCGAAGTTCGGTGGTAGGAGGAACAAATCCTCTGGTCAGGTGACTACAGGGTTATAAAGACAAAATCAAATAGGGGTAAGGCAGGAGTAGGTTAAATAATGAACAAAAAATAGGAGTGCGGGTAAGCTGCTACTAACAGCTTAGTGAACGCATTATTGTGGCCAAGATACACGAAGCCCACGCCTACTAGAGTAGTACTAGTTTATATGCCAAATAGCTCTGCAGATGACGAAGAAATTGATGAAATGTATGATGAGATAAAACAAATTATTCAGAAAGTGAAGGGAGAAGAAAATTTAATCGTCATGGGTGTCTGGAATTCGATAGTAGGAAAAGGAAGAGAAGGAAACGTTGTTGTTGCTGTGGTTTTCAGTCCTGAGACTGGTTTGATGCAGCTCTCCATGCTACTCTATCCTGTGCAAGCTTCTTCATCTCCCAGTACCTACTGCAACCTACATCCTTCTGAATCTTCTTAGTGTATTCATCTCTTGGTCTCCCCCTTTCGATTTTTACCCTCCACGCTGCCCTCCAACACTAAATTGGTGATCCCTTGATGCCTCAGAACGTGTCCTACCAACCGATCCCTTCATCTGGTCAAGTTGTGCCACAAACTTCTCTTCTCCCCAATCCTATTCAATACCTCCTCATTAGTTATGTGATCTACCCATTTAATCTTCAGCATTCTTCTGTAGCACCACATTTCGAAAGCTATTCTCTTCTTGTCCACACTATTTACCGTCCATGTTTCACTTCCATACATTGCTACACTCCATACAAATACTTTCAGAAATGACTTCCTGACACTTAAATCTATACTCGATGTTAACAAATTTCTCTACTTCAGAAACGCTATCCTTGCCATTGCCAGTCTACATTTTATATCCTCTCTACTTCGACCATCATCAGTTATTTTGCTCCCCAAATAGCAAAACTCCTTTACTATTTTAAGTGTCTCATTTCCTAATCTAATACCCTCAACATCACCCGACTTAATTCGACTACATTCCATTATCCTCGTTTTGCTTTTGTTGCTGTTCTTCTTATATCCTCCCTTCAAGACACCATCCATTCCGTTCAATTGCTCTTCCAAGTCCTTTGCTGTCTCTGACAGAATTACAATGTCATCGGCGAACCTCAAAGTTTTTATTTCTTCTTCTCCATGGATTTTAATGTCTACTCCGAACTTTTCTTTTGTAGGTGAATATGAATTGGGGGTAAGGGTAAGAAATGAAAGAGGAAGCCGCCTGGTATAATTTTGCACAGAGCATAACTTAATCATAGCTAACACTTGGTTCGAGAACCATAAAAGAAGGTTGTACACATGGAAGAATCCTGGAAATACTAGAAGGTATCAGATAGATTATATAATGGTAAGACAGAGATTTAGGAACCAGGTATTAAATTGTAAGACATTTCCAGGGGCGGATGTGCTCTGACCACTATATATTGGTTATGAACTGTAGATTAAAACTGACGAAACTGCAAAAAGGTGGGAATTTAAGGAGATGGGACCTGGATAAACTGACTAAACCAGAGGTTGTAGAGAGTTTCAGGGAGAGCAAAAGGGAACAACTGACGGGAATAGGGGAAAGAAACATAGAAGAAGAAGAAGAAGAAGAAGAATGGGTAGCTTGCATGGATGAAATAGTGAAGGCAGTAGGTAAAAAGAAGAGGGCTAGTAGAAATCCTTTGGTAACGGAAGAAATATTGAATTTAATTGATGAAGGGTGAAAATATAAAATTTCAGTAAATGAAGCAGGCAAAAAGGAATACATCCGTGTCAAAAATGAGATCGACAGGAAGTTCAAAATGGCTAAGCAGGGATGGATAGAGGACAAATGTTAGGATGTAGAGGCTTATCTCACTAGGGGTAAGATGGATACTGCCTACAGGAAAGTTAAAGAGACCTTTGGAGAAAAGAGAACCACCTGTATGAATATCAAAAGCTCAGATGGAAACCCAATTCTAAGCAAAGAAGCAGAAAGGTGGAAGGAATATATAGAGGGTCTATGCAAGGGGCGATGTACTTGAGGATAATATTATGGAAATGGAAGAGGATGTAGATGAAGATGAAATGGGAGATATGATACTGCGTGAAGAGTTTGAGAGAGCACTGAGAGACCTAAGTCGAAACGAAGCAAAACTGACCCTACGACTTACCTTAGAAGGTAGATTAAAGAAAGGCAAACATGCGTTTCTAGCATTTGTAGACTTAGGGAAAGCTTTTGATATTGTTGTCAATGTTGACTGGAATAGTCTCTTTCAAATTCTGAAAGTGGCAGGGGTCAAATACAGGGAACGAAAGACTATTTACTATTTGTACAGAAATCAGATGGCAGTTGTAAGAGTCGAGAGGCATGAAAGAGAAGCAGTGGTTGGGAAGCGAGTGAGACAGGGTTGTAGCCTATCCCCGATGTTATTCAATCTGTATATTGAGCAAGCAGTAAAGGAAACAAAAGAAAAATTTGGAGTAGGAATTAAAATCCGTAGAGAAGAAATAAAAACTTTGAGGTTCGCCGCTGATATTGTAATTCTGCCAGAGCCAGCAAAGGACCTGGAAGAGCCTTTGAACGGAATGGACAGTGACTTGAAAGGAGGATATAAGATCAACATCAACAAAAGCAAAACGAGAATAATGGAATGTAGTTGTAGGAGATGCTGAGGGAATTCGATTAGGAATCGAGACACTTAAAGCAGTAGATGAGTTTTGCTATTTGGGGAGCAAAATAACTGATGATGGTCGAAGTAGAGAGGATATAAAATGTAGACTGGCAATGGCAAGGAAAGCGTTTCTGAAGAAGAGAAATTTGTTAACATCGAGTATAGATTTAAATGTCAGGAACTCTTTTCTGAAAGTATTTGTATGGAGTGTAGCCATGTAAGGAAGTGAAATATGGACGATAAATAGTGTAGACAAGAAGAGAATAGAGACTTTCGAAATGTGGTGCTACAGAAGAATGCTGACGGTTAGATGGGCTGATCACGTAACTAATGAGGTGGTAATGAATAGAATTGGGGAGAAGAGGAGTTTGTGGCACATCTTGACTAGAAGAAGGGATCGGTTGGTAGGACATGTTCTGAGGCATCGAGGGATCACCAATTTAGTATTGGAGGGCATAGTGGAGGGTAGAAGTCGTAAAGGGAGACCAAGAGATGAATACAGTAATCAGCTTCAGAAGGATGTAAGTTGCAGGAGGTATTTGGAGATGAAGAAGCTTGCACAGGATAGAGTAACATGGAGAGCTGCATCAAACAAGTCTCTGGACAGAAGACCATAACAACAACAATTAAGAAGTACTTGATAGAATTAGAGACGAAAGAAATTAGTGGCATAACTTCACCAAAAGAAGAGCACACTGATGAGACGCATCCTGAGGCATCAAGGACAGTCAGTCTGGTCATGGAGGGAAGTGGGAAGGTTGAAGCGTAAAAACCGTGGAGGGAGACAAAGGCTTCGATTCAGAAAGCAGCTTCACCTCGATGTATGGCGGAACAGCTATAGAGGAATGAAGATGCATGCACAAGATAGCTAGATTGGAGAGCTGCAATCAGTCACTCTTCGGACTGAACACAATTATTAATAAAATACTGACGAAGTAGTGGCTTAAACCCACAACAAGGAACTTCATGTTTACATCCAATTCAGTTATGTTTCATAAGCGGACCAGCAGCAGAAAAAATGGACTACTACACAACCTGATACCACAGTCGCAAGGAAGCATAGGAAAGCTATAAGTCTCGTGAACTGGGAGCTTCCTGTAGCAGGAGCCCATGGTGTACATTGATGAAAGCGTTTTTAATGAACTAATTCTACCTCTACAGTAACTTATATAGGGTGGGACAAATAAAAGTGGCCCAAACAGCAGAGTTCCAGGACACATAGGAACACAGCAAAGAAAAGGAAATATGTTACTGACCAGACTATAGTAGACGTTGAAAGTGACCACCATTCATCTTTTGGCACTTTTGGGTCCTGGTCAGCAAGTTACTGAAGGCGGATCGAAGCTGAATTGCTGCAGTTCTTGAAAACTATGAGGGTTGTTGCGATACACCTTAGACTTGAGGACTCCCCACTCAAAATAATCGCACATTGGCAGATTAAGTGACCTGTGTGGCCAGCTAGGATCGCGGCGAGACTGGCCTCTGCTAACAACTATGTCATGCCTGAAGACTGTGTAAATGTGCTCCAAGGTTCGGCCGGCTGTATGGGTAGTTACACCATCCTGTTGGAAGTAACTGTAGGTCTTTCCCACCTCTGTTAATGCTGCCATAAATGGTCTCAAAATGTAACGCCCCATAGTCAGCGTCTGATGAAAGGAGGTAGGAGCAATAATGCGGCGTGAAGATGCAGCACACCAAACTCCAACCTTCAGATCATGCAATGGTGTTTCGTAGAAGTTATGCGAATTCTTCGCTGGCCAGAACCGCTGATTGTATGAGTTGATATGACCACTCAGAGGAAACCAAGATTCACGAGACATAAAGAACTGACCGATGTCCAAGCCATTCATTGTTATCTCCGTGAATAGCCACTCGCAAAACTGGAGGCGCTGAAGAGAATATGCTGCTTTTAATGCATGAACAACATTTACTGGGTAGGGATTCATTTGATGGTCCAGGTGGAGTACTAGTCCACATGATTGACTTGATATGCCGGTGTCTTGAGACAGGCGTCGGGTTGATTTGGTAGGACTCTTAATCATTTTCTGGAGAACTGCAGCCACATTTTCTGACGTGTGGGCACAGTTTGGAATTTTTTTTGACTTGTTGAAACCAGATCCTATCTGACGCCAATTTTGACTCTTTGTTAGCACTTTGACACCATTAAATTTCTCAGAAGACAACTAAACACACCATTTTCACAACTTTGATGTCATGTAACTTTCCACAACGAACACCCTCTGCTCCTCTGTGAGTACCCCCTTTGCATCACAAACAACTCGCACCACGGTTTCGACCGGTGTGGATCACGTGGCGGGGACACACGGAGTGTGGTTATACGCATACATTCAAGTGCAATTGTATCCACTCGTCCGGGCCACTTTTATTTGCGCCACACTCTATGACTCCATCCCGTTTTCTGTTTACATTTACAGTTTTTTCAATGTGTTTAAATACCTTCTCTTATCGGTGGAATGCAAATTTTTTGATTTGCGTCAGTATTTTTAATATGAGATTTTTCCAGTGTAATGGTGAATTGACTGCTAGATGTCACAAGGGACGAACCCGCCAGTACAAAATAAGGCACTGAATATTGTGTTGTCAGCAGAGAAACAGTAACAGTAGACTGAGACGGTCGCTAAACCAAGAACAGGTAAACCTCATGTACCGACGGACAAGGACCGTTGAGCGCTGAGGACGGTGTTTAAAAAAGCACATGAAAACAGCGGAAGGAGTCACTGGTGAATTCCGAAACGCGACCAGCACTCCCGCCAGCAAAATGACCATAGGTAGAGCTCTAAAATGACTTGGGGTAAAAATGACGAGCACCCCCTCTTTAGCCACACATCTCTGTGGCTAATGCAAAGCGACGCTTGTGTTGTAAAGACCTACACCAATGGGAAGTATATCCCAACAAAAGAGCGATTTACAGTGACGAACCGCGCTATAATTGATGGCAGGGTTATTCATCAGCATATCCTGAAAACAACCTAATTGATAGTCTGGACCGGAAGATTTGCTTTTATTAAGAGATTTGAGTTCCTTCGCTATTCCGAGGGTATCTACTTCTAAATTACTCATGGTGGTAGCTGTTCGTGATTCGAATTCTGGAATATTTACTTTGTCTACATTGTTAAAGGAATTTCGGAACGCTATTTTTTTGTAATTCTGCTTTAGCAGCTCTGTGATCGATAGTATTTCCATTGCTACGCGCAGAGAAGGCATTGACTGTGTCTTTCTGCTAGCGTGATTTACCAGAATCACTTTGGATTTTCTGACAGGTTTCGAGACAAAGTTTCGTTGTGGAAACTATTATAAGCAACTCGCATTGAAGTCCGCGCTAAATTTCGAGTTTCTAGTGTTATTTCAGCTGAGGTGTTTCCGAACAGTGTAACTGAGGTGGAACGTGGAAGGAACGAATGCTGGGTTTAATGTCCCGTCGACATCGAGGTCATTAGAGACCTAGCACAAACTTGGATCGTGACGAGGATGGGGAAGGAAATCGTCCGTGCTCTTTCGAAGGAACCATCCGGCCATTTGCTGGAGTGATTAAGGGAAGTAAAAAAAAATGGTTCAAATGGCTCTGAGCACTATGGGACTTAACAGCTGAGGTCATCAGTCCCCTTCTAACCACTGCAACTTAGAACTACTTAAACCTATGAAACGTCCCCTTTGAACAATTATACAAGACTGTGCTTAAACTGACACACAATATTTTTTAGCGCAACGCAATCTGACTTTCAATAATCCCTACAAAAGAATGGCCCTGACTAACACTAACCTATACCTTTCACAAATCACTTACCTCACCAAAAATCTTCCTTACTCGAACTACTGCAATACAGCGAGCGCCACTACTGCCAGCTAAATAAAAGATTCAAACTACGGAAGGCACTAACTACTGATAGGCATAGTTAGCAAATGAAAGATTTTAATAGAAAACAAACAATGTATTTACCTTAATATCATCAAAAGTCATAATATATGTAATTTCAAAACTCCGGCATTTCCTTCCACACATCCACCACTGCTGGCGGCTCACCTCTAACTGCGCAACGCTACGCGCTGTTCACATCCAGCTGCCGCTGCCCAACACTACAATGGCAGACAACAATGCAAACTAGCCACAGACTGCACACAGCACAGCCAGTGATTTTCATATAGAGCGCTACGTAACGTTGCCAATAGGAAAACATAAACAGCCTACTTACACCTAACTATCCTAAGGACATCACACACATCCATGCCCGAGGCAGGATTCGAACCTGCGACCGTAGCGGTCGCGCGGTTCTAGACTGAAGTGCCTAGAACCGCTCGGCCACACCGGCCGGCTAAGGGAAGTCACGGAAAACCGAAATCTGGATGGCCGGGCGCGTGTTTTTGAACCGTCGTCCTCCCGAATGGAAGTCCTGTGTTCTAACCACTGCAACATAGCTGTCTCGCTAGGTGCGGCACATAGGTACCAGCCCAGTATTCAATTAGTCAGATGTGAGAAACTTCCTCGAAGCAATATGCACGCTGGTTGACATACCAGCTTTTGTCATCAGTCTGTTCGGTGGATTCGATCCGGAGGTGTCACAGCACCCCGAATCCCGGATGCGGCGTGCTAACGCACTTGGCTATCCAGGCGGGTCGTCGAGATACGGTGTAATAAAGGTTTAATGCAGTAGCACTACTTTAGTACCTACGTGACAATGTATTTCAGAGACAAGTGCTGGACAAGGACGGGATTGATGACATATCGTTTGTGGGGCACTCAACTGCGCGGTCATCACCGCCCGTACAAAGTCCCAACTTTTGCACAGTCCAATTTTTTTCACAAACCAATCTAGCCACTGTCACGAGTCCGTTGAATGTAAACGTGTGTCGAGTGACGTTCACCCACAGATGACGTTTTTTATATCACAGTCCGAGTCATGTTACTCGGAATTATACAAAACTATAGTACCAGAATACACACCGGTATGCAACACCTAAGGATGAAAGTAACTTTTGCATTGTGTACCATTGCGAAGTGACATACAGCAGCTCGTTGTAATTTGGACAATACATAGAACTTTTGCAGCATACCACACACAGCAACTGGACGAAACACACAATGAGACGAATTCCAATGGGACTTTTATTCAAAGAAAAAAGTTTACACTGAAGCCACCACGATTTATGATGGTCCCTTGGACATTACGAAAGGCAGGACACGGTTATTAAAAGAATGTGTGTTCAACACAGGCGGCAAAGTACGCTGTTCAACGTGCACCCATGATGGCCACAAGAATGGTAAGGAGTTCGTGTGGTAGGGCAAACCATTCCTCCACTAGTGCTGTTGACAACTGGTAGATGTTGGCGGGTACGTGTGGACATGCTCCAATACGTCTCCTCATCCTGCGCTGTTCTGTGTTGTCGCGCACTGTCATCCATAAATATGAAGTCAGGGTTGAATGCACCCTTTAAAAGACGCACATGCGAGCAAATATAGCGTCACAATAATGCTGACTAATGAGTATACCGTTTTCAGAAATTTTGAGATCAGTACACCCGTGTAACATTACGACTCCGCATGGCATACGTACGGACCACCGAAACGACCATGTGTAATACGTTTCTGGGTGCCTTGCGTGTTTCACCTCTCGCTACATGATGGGACTGAACCTGCTGTCTTCCGAGAAGAACACGCGACCCCGCTCCTCCTCGTCCATTCCCGCTACTCCTGTCAGCATCAAAAACGGTGCCGCCGATATACGTGTGAACGGAACACAGTGTACTGGTCGTCGATCAAAAATACCACCCCCCCCCCCCCCCCCCAGTCGTGTGCCACCGTGGAGCGTGAGATTGCGTCCCTTCAGTCCTGTTTAATATGGCTGCGAGACCGTCCATTTTTCCTTCGGGCAGCAGTGCTTGTGGTTCGGAACACTCCTCACGCACGTGAAACAATGGTATGACCAGTATGAAAGTCCTCGGTTACACTCCTCACACTGCGTCTTTTTTCTCGTTTCTCGATGAATCTTCCCCTTGTGAAGTCCTCCAGATGTTGTCTCCGGGTTGTATTGTAACGAAGAACACCATCACAGTGCATCATAACTAGTCGCTGATTGACACACACTGTCTTTTCCCGTTCCTTCATCTACCTCGTGTTACGGGGCCAACCCCGTTTGTCGCTATGCTCACGTCACGTCATATGACATCCAGTTTTCTCTGCATGACTGAAACCTCTGACAACATACTCTCATACTTTCATTCATCTCCTTGGAATTGCTAAAATGTTACGTTAATTCTTCTAGTTCGTCCTTAGTTTCCCTAAGAATGAACAATGATTAAAAGAACTGTACCATAAAATGAATATGGCGTAATTGCGCTCCTGAAAAATATTTTGAAGTGTGATAAATCGCTGATTTTCTGCATGCCACACTTCCAAATTCGAAATCCTTCAGAACACTTTGTCGTTGTAGAAAGATATTTTTCAATGGCGTTGTGTCATAATTTATTAAAGCAGAGACTCGGCAATATGATCATATTCAGCACAAAACCAAAACAAAATACGCTACTGGCCGTTAAAACTGCTACACCACGAAGATGACGTGCTACAGACACGAAATTTAATCGACAGAAATAAGATGCTGTGATATGCAAATGATTAGCTTTTCATCCACACAAGGTTGGCGCCGGTGGCGACAAATACAACGTGCTGACATGAGGAAAGTTGTGTGTCCTCGGAGTCTTTCGCGACGGCATACACGAATAAAACGTTTTCGGTTTCCAGTCGCGTCAATTCGAATTAAATGCTCTAGCTTTCGATTGCCATCTCCGCCATCGTCGTCAGGAGTTCACTGACTGCCGGGGCTGCTGCTGCTGCCTGACAGGGACAGATGAGTCCCTGTGGGTCGGTGGAGTCTAAGCCGGAAGGCTATTCCTCCAAACTGACGGAGCGTACGATGTGGCCTGACTTCGTGTTTGATGCCCTGCCAGTCTGCTGGGACGGTGTTCTGGACGTGCTGGCAACTCAGTGGTCGCGAAGCAGGTGGGGCCATCTGGTTTCGTTAAGACGCTGCACCCAGTGAACCAGGGCTCGAAGGAGCGGATTTTCGGACTGCGCGGTCTTCTCGTAAAAGAGCCGTGCAGCCTGACGAAACCTGCCTCGAACAGTAGGGATGTTGGAGGTTCGGTTAAGGTCGTCCGACGGGAAGTCCCGAGGGAGGTGCAATGCCAGACGTAGAATCCGGTTCTGAAGGCGTTGCAGGCGGTCGACGTGGGTCGCTGCAGCATTGCCCCAAACCACAGCGGCGTAGTCGATAAGCGGACGTATAAGCGTAAGATAGAGCGCAACACCCAGTTCTGGCGGGAGCGCAGGTGTCGGATTGAGAAAGGGGTAGAGTTGAGTCATTCTGCCCCTGACCTTTTTGACGATGTCGTCGATATGGTACCTCCACGTGAGCCCTCCATCCAGCGTCACACCCAGGTACTTAGCGGTATTGCCCCAAGGTACGGCGGTTCCCCTGATGGTGATCTGCGGTAGGTCGGCTAGGATACGCTTCTTGGTGATTTGGAGGGCTTGCGTCTTAGCCCCACTGAAGCTGAGGCGCCACCTCCTGGCCCACTGACTAAGTGTGTCAGCCGCTGCCTGCATGCGTCGTACGAGCAGAGCTGCATTCATGCTGCGCGTGTAAATCACCGTATCATCCGCATAGAGGGCGAGGTGGACCCTGTCCATTCGCGACATGTCTGCGGTATACAGGATGTATAGTATGGGGCCGAGGACGTAGCCTTGGGGAACTCCAGCCCTGACCCGGCGGCGCGTCGACAGGTCCTCCGTGCGTACATGAAAGCTTCTGTCGGCGAGGTAAGATTTTAAGAGACGGACATGCGGCAGGGGCACACCGAGGTCCAGGAGCTTGAAGAGCAGACTGCTGGGGCTATTACGGTCTCTCGCTTATATAGGCATGATGACATCATCAGCAGCCAAATAGATCGATCCAACGTGGCGCGCGCGCCTACGTCGACGCGGGCAGCTAGCGGAGCTATTTCCCGTGGCACCACCGGTGGCGTAGGGTGGCGCCAGGGGCAGGCGCCACGTTTGAAACTGCCGCTTCCGCGTCGCCGATCTGTCTCTGCTTTCTTTCGATGTCCAACGCCCGTCCCCATGCCCTGCTGGTCTCTGTCGAAATTGTTGTTGTTATTTAAGCGAATCTCGGCCGCTTCATTTATAACGGAGTCCCAATATGTAGACGCATGAGCCAACACTTTTGTATTTTCGAACTGTATTTTATGTCCGTTTTCTGGGAAATAAGCGAGAGACCGTAACAGCCCCGGCAGTCAGTGAACTCCTGACGACGATGGCGGAGATGGCCATCGAAAGCTCGAGCATTTTATTCGAATTGACGCGGGTGGAAAACCGAGAACGTTTTATTCACGAGGAAAGTTTCCAACCGATTTCTCATACGCAAACAGCAGTTGACTGGCGTTGCCGGGTGAAACGTTGTTGTGATGCCTCGTGTAAGGAGGAGAAATTCGTATCAACACGTTTCTGACTTCGATAAAGGTCGGATTGTAGCCTGTTGCGATTGCGGTTTATCGTATCGCGCCATTGCTGCTCGTGTTGGTCGAGATCCAATGACTGTTAAGCAGAATATGGAATCGGTGGGTTCAGGGGGATAATACGCCGTGCTGGATCCCAATGGCCTCGTATCACTAGCAGGCGAGATGACAGGCATCTTATCCGCATGGCTGTAACGGATCGTGCAACCATGTCTCGATCCCTGAGTCAACAGATGTGGACGTTTGCAACCATCTGCACGAACAGTTCGACGACGTTTGCAACAGCATGGACTATCAGGTCGGAGACCATGGCTGCTGTTACCCTTGACGCTGCATCACAGAGAGGAGCGCCTGCGATGGTGTACTCAACGACGAACCTGGGTGCACGAATGGCAAAAGTCATTTTTCGGATGAATCCAGGTTCTGTTTGCAGCATCACGATGGTCGCATCCTTGTTTGGCGACATCGCGGTGAACGCACATTGGAAGCGTGTATTCGTCATCGTCATACTGGCGTATCACGCGGCGTGATGGTATGGGGTGCCATTGGTTACACGTCTCGGTCATCTCTTGTTCGCATTGACGGCACTTTGAACAGTGGACGTTACATTTCAGTTGTGTTACGGCCTGTGGTTCTACCCTTCATTCGATCCCTGTGAAACCTAAATTTCAGTAGGATAATGCACGACCACATGATGCAAATCCTGTACGGGCTTTTCTGGATACAGAAAATGTTCGACTGCTGCCCTGACCAGCACATTCTCCGCATCTCTCACCAATTGAAAACGTCTGGTCAATGGTGGCCGAGCAACTGGCTCGTCACAATACGCCAGTCACAACTCTTGATAAACTGTGGTATCGTGTTGAAGCAGCATGCCCAGGCGTATCAAGGCCGTTATTACGGCCAGAGGTGGTTGTTCTGGGTACTGATTTCTCAGGATCTATGCACCCAAATTGCTTGAAAATGTAATCATGTCAGTTCTAGTATAATATAATTGTCCAATGAAACCTCTTTTATCATCTGCGTTTCTTCTTGGTGTAGCAATTTTAATGGCCAGTAGTGTAGCTGTGACTATTCTTTTTGGCGCGGGTGTGTTTTATTACAGCAAAAGGAACACCGACAGCTATAATGTGGCATCGCCGACAAGCTAAATGCCCTTGACATTCATTGCTTCAAAGCCGTAAGTCAAGTTCCTTCCAGGTATCGAATGCGAATTGTCAGGATGACTACTAAGCGCGTGAACTAAACCCTAGCTACTTTTGTACGGGATCTGAATGTACTAGCGGTGTTGCGACGTACACGATATGCTGGGCGTTGTCGGGAAAATCTTAACCCGCAGCATAGTCACATGACTTTGAGAACAATGTACGTTAACTGAAAAACGTTTGTACTATTTCTACTCTGTGGTTGTAACAGTGGTTAGACTGGCCGCGGTATAGATTACTCGCCACATGACAGCTGAACTACAACCATCAAGCAGTCAAGTCCATTACCCACATTCACATCCGTAAGTATTTTATCTCATCCACTGGCATGATTAATAGGGTATCAGGATTCATCAGACCATGCAACGCTAGGGCACTGCACTAGCGTCCACTACCACTGGTTACGTGCCCAGTCCAGTCGTAGTTGTTGATGTCGTGGTGTTAACATCGGCACATGCATGGGTGGTCGAATGCAGAGGCTTATCTTCGTGAGTGCTCGGTGCACTGTGTGTTCAGATACACTTTTACTCTTCCCAGCATTAAACTTTGATGTTAGTTCCGCTACAGTTCGCCGCCTGGTCTGATTTAACAGTCTGCCCAGCCTACGACGTCCGACATATGTAGTGAGGGGTGTCCGCGCAACTCCGCAACGTCTGGTTGGTTGGTTGTTGGGGAAGGAGACCAGACAGCGAGGTCATCGGTCTCATCGGATTAGGGAAGGACGGGGAAGGAAGTCGGCCGTGCCCTTTGAAAGGAACCATCCCGGAATTTGCCTGGAGCGATTTAGGGAAATCACAGGAAACCTAAATCAGGATGGCCGGACGCGGGATTGAACCGTCGTCCTCCCGAATGAGAGTCCACCGCAACGTCTGGACGTGGTTTTACCTTTCGCCACGTGTTTAAGACGCTCACCACAGCACTCCTCGAACACCCGACAAGTCGTTCAGTTTCCGAAACGTTCATGCCGAATCTCGGAACCACCACAATCTGCCCTCGGACGAACTCGGATTGCATGTCTTCCCCATTACTACACAATTATTCTGGACAAATCCACAAAATTTTAAGAAACAACACAAACTTCGCCCCATATTCTCATTCAAAATTTAGGACAGGAACCACCACAAGCTTCTCACAAACAAACAAAACCCTCACACGCCAATTTATGGACCAATAGCACACACAAAACACCAAACAGAAGTCTACACACTGAAAACACACACAGAGCCCCAATCCCTCATCTTCGCGAAATTCCCTAACGCATTCTTAAGTCAGATGAGCACAGCCCAGTGGTACTTCATACACAACATAAACAACTTTGTTGCTTCATGCTACACACGGACAGCACGCTCACTGATGCTACATTCACTATGCGTGTGTGACTAGCAGTCACTCCTCGCCAGGTGACGCTGCTGTCGCCTGGACGGGTTTATATCGATAGGTCAGTGGTCATAATGTTCTGGCTGATCAGTGTATCCCAGAACCAAAAGTCGCTTGGATTCACATTAGGTGATCTAGCGAGCCAGGCATCTGGAAAAGCTCTGGAGATAACATGTACGTGGAAGGCGGTATTAAGGAAATCACTCACTGTGCGAGCGACATGAGGTGTTGCCCCATCTTTCATAAAAACAATGGTTTCCACACAGCTGCGCCCTTCCAAAGCAGAAGTCACATGCAATACAAGGAGGTCTCGATAACGTGCAGACGTCGCAGTACACCTGAGTGGCCCTCTGGGTGTATTCTCTTCGAGGAAGAATGGACCGAGAGTAAAGGTGCTTTTAAAATCACACCACACCAGTCACATACTGCGACTGCAGTGGCTCTTTGTGGGCTACACGCGGTTTATCAGTACCGCAAATTTGGGCGATTCTGCGTATTCAATGCACCCTGTAGTGTAAAATCTGCCTTATCACTCCACAGAATATTACCCTGTGGATCGTCTACGGTCGCTAGTGTGAAGTAGACAGCAAAATTTTCCGCACTGTTCACAGTGGGATGCACAATTCTCTTGACACCTTTAAGGGGGGCTCCGTTACACTGAGATGTAGCAAGCGGAGTTGTTCCTAGCTCCGTTACGTTTTTAGAAATAAGAAATAATTATGAGATACAATTATTTCTTTCTACTACATGAAATTTTGTTTTCCATTGCGCTTGCGAAGGTTAGCTTTTGTCATCACAAAAATAGTCAGATGCGTCCTTACCTGGGCTTGTTATAACCAATGGCTGGAAAAAAGTGCAAATATGGTTCAAATAGAAAACGAAAAAATAAAAACTGCAAATAATCCAAATTTTAACTGAGTTGTTAAAATAACGAATACGAGAAGTTAGCACATTCTAAGCAAAGTAGAGTGCTGGACCCCTATCTTTCCTAATAAGAGCCATAGACTGAATACCTGAAAAGAATTGGTAAGAACACAACGACCAGCTGGGACTGTGGCAAAATATGCACAGCAACTGAAGTATATGGGATTTTCCACCTAGTTGAAAATAAAGAAAAAATGCTAGGCTTTCTTTAACAAGTAAAACTGTTTACAGCATAATTAGTTATCTAGTAATCCAAATCTTCTAGCCGATGCGGTCTCAGTAAAAGAAAGTACCACCTATAGTCAACAGGCACCACAGCAGGGACGAGTAAGGTCAATAGACGAGCATATCGCACGAGAACGAAGCTCGATAGTTCTACGATCTCTTTGCCCTTGTAATGGGACAGGAAGGGAGCTGGACAGAGCGTACATAAGAAGAATCAGTGAAAGATGAGTGTTGTGTTCTCATCCGTAGAAGCCTAGAAGCATAAAGAATTATTGGACCAAACAATGTGATCGGTCTCATATGGAAAGTACTGACAAACTAGATACATCCACGTGCATGTCCATCGCAGACTAAAGGACGAGAAATAGATTGTAGCTACACAAAAAATATACCACTTAAATGTGCTCAGGGGATAAGTGACCCTTTCATTTTCGTAAGTAATTGTGTAAAACGTACATTCTTAGACAAAAAACGACGCACCACGTAAGGGTAATTTGATATGTAACACTCCATTGTAGTACCGTGAAAGATGATTAGAATGAATGAATGAATTATGAATAGACTGCAAGCGATAAGGGTCGACATGGGTACGTAACGTAATGACAAATGAGTTACCGTGTCTGGACGAGTTAATGGCCACATCGTGAATGAAGTCTCCCGATTTGTCGGCATATCAATGCAGACCTCCCAACGTGTCTACAAGGACTGGTGTAACACTAGCAGACATGTAACGCGGCCTACGAGTATTGGTTGTAGAAAGATCCTAAGCGACAGTGACCAGTGACGAATGACCCACCTTTTCAAAGACAACCGGTTTCAAATGCGACAGGTATTGCTAGTGTCAGTGAATGTAGGTCCATCTCTGAGTGACTAAGTGCTTTGTACTTCACATACTATTTCCGTTGTTTATGTGCACTCATACCGACGACAGCCGCATGTTTATATCGTTCTGCTTGATCGGTGTCTATACCCAAAAGAAATCTTTCGTTCTAGAGTGAAGTATGTACGATTTTGAAACTTCCACGCACATTAAACCTATGTATTAGACTTCGACTAACTAGTAAATTAGCCTTTCTATTGCAAACATAGTCTCATTCAGCGAGGACGTTTCAGTGTGTGTGTGCGCTGTTGGTCATGAGGACTGTTTTCTACAGTCCTATGGGAGTCTGTGAAAAAGCAAGCAATCTTATATTCCTTTCCGTTGTTGTTTAATGTGAATACCAGATTTCATCGCTTGAACAGGGCGCTGCCGATTTCTTTGGCCATCCTAGCTCTGTTGAAGATTTTGGTTCGTCTCTTTAACGACCTCCTCCATCCCTCTCGAAAAGCACGAAGTATGTTACAACGCACAACGTTTCCAGCACTATCCGCTGGCTCTGTTCGTTCACAAGATACAGAAGGTTGTCGAAAGCGAAGTATAAGCTGATGGCGTATTCCTCGTCCTCCAGAGAGCTTTTGATGTACACACATCAAAAAAAAGTTTTGTGTCACCCCGGTTCCCAGAACTCCTGAAATTGACGTTCACTGTGGGTATAGTACCACAGACACAGTCCCTTTGACTGTTCAGAGATGTCACTAAACCCGCCCAAAGATGTAAACAACCATACATGAACAGCGCCTGTTAGACGGATGGGGTCCGACAGCCAGTCAGTTCCAGTCATTCCACCAGTAAGGAGATTCACGACTTATGTTGTCTGCAGTTTAACCATGCCTAGACGGTCAATACCGTGGTTCGATCTCGTCCGCATTGTTACTACGTGCCAGGAAGGGCTCTCAACAAGGTAATTGTCCAGGCGTCTCGGAGTGAACCAAAGGGATGTTGTTCGGACACGGAGGAGATGCAGAGAGACAGGGTCGATGACATACCTCACTCAGTCCGACCAAGGGCTGCTACTGCATTGGATGACCGCTACCTACGGATTATGGCTCGGAGGAACCCTGACAGCAACGCCACCATGTTGAATAATATATTCGTGCAGCCACAGGATGTCGTGTTACGACTCGAACTGTGCGCAATAGGCTGCATGATGCAAACTTCACTCCCGACTTCCATGGCGAAGTCCATCTTTGCAACCACGACACCATGCCCAACAGCATGTCGAATGGACCGCTCAGGATTGGCATCCCGTTCTCTTCACCGATGAGTGTCGCATATGCCTTCAACCAGACAATCGTTGGAAATGTGTTTGGAACCAACCCGGCCAGGCTGAACGCCTTATACACACTGTCCAGCGAGTGCAGCAAGGTGGAGGTTTCCTGCTGTTTTTGGGTGGCATTATGTGGGGCCGATGTACGCCATTGGTGGTCATGGAATGCGCTGTAACGGCTGTACGATACGTGAATGCCATCCTCCGGCCGATAGTGCAACTATATCAGCAGCATATTGGTGACGCATTCGTCTTCCTAGACGACAATTCGCGACCCGAACGTGCACATCTTGCGAATGGCTTCCTGCAGGATAACGACATCGCTCGACTAGAGTGGCTAGCATGTTCCTCAGACATGAACCCTATCGAACATGCTTGGGATAGATTGAAAACGGCTGTTTATGGACGACGTGGCCCACGAACTACTCTGAGGGATCTACACCCAATCGCCGTTTCGGAGTGGGACAATCTGGACCAACAGTGCCTTGATGAAATTGTGGATAGTATGCCACGACGAATACAGGTATGTATCAGTGCAAGAGGACGTGGCTACTGGTTATTAGAGGTACTGGTGTGTACAGCAATCTGGACCACCACCTCTGAAGGTCTCGCTGTATGGTGGTACAATATGAAATGTGTGGTTTTCATGAGCAACAAAAATTTTCTGTATGGGTTCCGAAACTCTCGGAATCTAGGTGATATTAATTTTTTTTTTTAATGTGTGTACTTCTGCCCGATCACCTAGTAAACAAAGTAGGTATCGAACTGGATATGCGATGGTATTGGAAACCTAGTAGGAAACGAATGAAGCTGCCCGACTTCTTTGTGTATCAACACAGACTCTCCAGAGCATCTACAAGGAATTGTGTACTACTCGCAGCCATGTAACACTGCGTCACAACAGCGATCATAGAAAGATCGTAACCGAAGGGGCTGAAGGCAAGTGTGACGCCTTATAAATGACAATCGGTTTCAGACCAACAGGAATTGCTGCTGCCACTGAGTTCGGGTCCATTTCAACCAGTTTCCGATAGTACATTGCAAAAGCAAACGCATGCAATCGACATTTTGGAATCAGGTGCCTTACAGACGACCATTTCTTAGAGAGGCACATGAAACTTCACATATTCAACGAGTCAAACAGCACAGAAACCGAACAGACGCTGTCTGAAAATGTGTAGTGTGGTCCGGCGACTCACGATTGTGTGTCGCCTGAAATGATACAAAGCAGAGTGCACAGACGGCCAACGAACCGTTTAAGTCACAGTATGTAGATGCTGTAGTTCAAGCAGTCGATATCCCACAATATGCTAGCTCTGCATGATCTAAAGATCAATTTTCACCTGGACATGGCATACCTGAACAAACTTGTGGACTCTTTTCATCGCCGAATTGAGGCCATTATCAAGTCTAGAGGGGGTGCTGCAAGGCTACAAGTTATCAGCGATATGTGCCCTGGACATGATTAATTTTTAATCTGGTGTTTTTACCTACGATCTGACAATGTGCACGCTTAAAAACTCAATAGATCCTCGTCTTCATCAGACTACTGTAGTATTTCATCAGTTCTAAACCGAGGCTCATTGGTTTGACCAACACTCCACAAACACATCAGTGCTTTTGTGACCGCCCAGATCAATGACCTCATTCCTGCATATCGAGGGTGCATACCTTCGATCCTGGTCCGACCACTCTACTTGTGGTATGGTTGACAACTGAGCAGTCAAGGACCAGGATGGCTGTCCATCGGTTTCAGTGTCTCGCACCGTCTATGTCATAACCCATCGCCGCCATCATCACGAACGAAGGAACGCGCTATACATTACTAATCGTGAGTTTACTTGCCTTCAGGGAGCTTGAATATTCATCTTAAACTAACATAAAAAGTGCTGATACTTATTTTAGCATACCGTTTAAATGTTGAAAACACAGAAAATCTAACAGAACTAAAATCAAGCATTATATTCCAGCCCACAAGTGACTGACCATATTGGACAGTTCGTGGGCAGATGTGAAGCGACTATTTTACCATTGATTTCACGAAGGTTTTTGGTGATGTTGATTTCGAAATAGTACTTTCGAAAATGAAACATCTGGATTTCTTAAACATTGCAGTATTTTGATGGGAGAGCTCCCAAGCAAACAGACGTCGTCGAGTTGTCCGTGGTGGGCTGGAGAACTCATCCTGGAAAACATGTGCACTCTGGAGCCAAACAGGGTCCCGTTTTGGTCAGCTGTGGTTTCGTTCGTCATTTCCGCCTTTGCTCTTTCATTATATCCAGTTACTCTATAAAAAAAACAGTAAGGGTTCTGGACGTAATCTTAGACGAGCTATTAAACTCGAAAAAACAAACCATCACAGCATGCGGGAAATCTCTTACTTGATTACACGCAATCGAAATATTTAGATAGATACTTACACCCAAAACAAAACATGTACTACTCCTGGGTTTTGTCCCGACGACAGGTTTTCGACACAACGCGTGCATTGGGCGTGGACCTCTTAATGCGCTTAAACGAAACGCCAAATGCGGAAGGATAGGAATACATTTTACAGCAATGCCTACTGCGAGCAGTAGAAGAACTGTGCAGAGACGATGACTGCATCAGCATGACTACGCACTATGTAATGATGATGATTATTATTTTGGACTTGGGGTCGCTCAACAGCATGGTTATCCTTGGGGGAGGGGGGCGGGGAAGGGAGACAAGTTTGTCCCCACTACGGAGTTGTTTATAATGCTTTAAAGTCCGCCTCTCTTCCCCAGCACTTCAGGAATGAGGCCCGGCAGTTTGCAAATGTTCAAAACCCGTTGGACAATGGCGTCAGTGTCGGTAAGAATGGTGGACTGATGTCCAGCCAAACCAAGGGCTGCTCTAATTGAGTATATAAGACACAAGTAGCCAAGATATAGCCAAGATATGGTGATCCGAAAGTGACACACCACAAACTTCGCAGAGTGGTGGATTCTCCTGCCGAAGAAGGATACAGCGAGTTAAAGTGCTGTGTCCTAAGAATAGTCCCGTGTAACATCTCCGTTCATCGGTGTGGGTGGTATGAAGGCCGCCTTTCCTGTGTGGCTGATTTGAGCGACCACTGTCTGTTGTCTGTCAGCTCCAACCGTTCACACTCTCATTGACGCATCATCTATCTGTCAGATAACGAAATGAGAAGCACAAGGGGACATGGATGTGCAAAATCAACCCGACCTGCTTCTGTGACTGTTTTGCGGTCTATATCGTTTCCCCGTTTTCCGATGCGTCCAGATATCCAGCAAAAGACCTCTTCCTTGCGTCCGTGTTGGAGCTGCTGTAAGGTGTCGTCAATGAGCTCAATGAGCTGAATAAACCGGTCTACCGGTTACGTTTGATGGACAGCTTGTAGCGCACTGAGTGAACCTGAACAAACGAGAAACTTTGTTCTGTGTTGCCTGTGAATCTAGTCCACGACCGTTTAACGCCATGCTGCTGGACATCATAATTTGTAAATTGTTCTGGAAGAGGTACTTAGAAAACCCTGCCAGGTAAAACAGCTGAACAAACGAGGTCATTCCCTTGCTGGGATCCAACCGTATTAGCAACAATAAAACTGTGGCACTTACGTAAAATTAAGAAAACAGAGATGTAAAAATATCATCTGGAGTAGAAGTTTCTTTAATGCTGCAGGCTTAGAATCACTTTGAGCCTCCACCCTTTGATAAAGCAGTATCTCATTGACACTGGTTTGTGGTCAATAATATAGCTCGACTATAACAGTTCTTGCCTGCCCATGAGTTCCGACCTGAACCCATTCGATCTCTTTGCGATGAGGTAGGAGGCCGACTTCGCTCAAGACCCCAGCGACCAATATCACTGCCTCCTCTGGTTCCGGTTCTTGTGGAAAAATAGACCACCATTCCACCACAGACATTCAGACGCCTCACTGAATGAATGCGTCCCGAGTGGATTTCAAGCAATCATACAAGCGAAGGGTGGACACATCCCTCATGTTCACTAATAGTTGTCTGGATACTTTAGATCTGAGTTGATCAGACTTGTTGAACACCAGGCGTGACGGGTTGGTCAGCACCAAGTACGAAAATATGTTGCTGGAAAAAGGAAAGACGAAATCTGGTAAAAAAATTGAATAAACAATAAAACGCGATCAAAGATTTTCACTTGCCACACTCAATTACAAGATGCCGTTTCTGCATTTCGTACATTTCTGACACATTCAGCTGCTTTGACGCTAAGTTTATCTTCGCACAGAGCTAATACAAGTTGCTGACTAATTCGCGAGTTCATTTTGTTACTTTTAGCATACAATTTACTGGTATCAATCTGGTACCCTTCCCCCATACAAGTCTAAGAACATTCCGCACGAAAGCTAACAAATGTTGTATTTTTCCGTTGTCTTGTGTGTTTCAATTACGGGACGCCGTAAGATATCGCAACTCGTAAAAGCGGCCGTCCTGTAAACGAGGAACGCTTAAAGTAACAAACCTTATCCGATTGTTCTTCGAGTTCCCCCATCTCCACTGCGCGCTTTGTTCCAGTGGCCGTAAAATTTTATCTTGCGTTCTCTCTCTTGTTTCACAGTGAAATAGTTGCGTCAGACACTATTACTTCTCCAGTAACTTTCACGTGCCAAGAGAACTGGGAACATAAATACTAGCATCTTTCTTTGTCGTCTTGAGACGTAGTTCTGTTAGATGTTTAATTCGACGACCTAAAGAAACTTAAGTGAAGTCTTTAATGTCATCATTACTTTGTGTTTCAAAATCATCTCTTAGGCTACTGTCTTCTTCAAACAGGCTACAGCTAACTTTACGTATTACTCATATCACTGGCACCCTTTTCACCAGTTTATCCACCGACATTAACGTCAAATCTCGTCTCGCATGCCACACCCTTATAATTTTAGGGTTGCAAAAAAGATTCCATTCATTTAGTAGACTAACGGTATTCCACTGGGCATGTGACGTAGGCTGTCGTCGTCATTACATACGACAAGACCAAGGAACACTACATTGCATCATGACATCTGCGAATTTTCGTCACATAAATAGTAGCATTTAAATTACATTCTTCGGAGGATGAAACGAAAGCAACACGAAAGATCATTGTGTAGCTTTACATGCCAAAATCACGAACAGATTAAGTAAATGAAATATATTAGCAAATATGTGAAGGGTAGAAGGAACAGTGAGGTGAGAGACTTCCGGAGTTGTGTAACTCTTTCCATCTGGTTGCTTTGAAGACTCACATGTCAGAGCACAACAGAGAAACCTATACTTTGGAAAGACCAGCAAACGACTACTAGTTGTAATGATTTACAAATTAAATACTGAACTTCAAGGAATATTCATTTGTGAAAATACACACAAATCATACAGCACGTTGTAATGAAAGAGGATAGGAAAATATTGTGTATAATAAAGTAAAATACCGAACATTTTATGTATTTTATTTACCACTGCTGGTTTCGAGCGATGACTCATTCTCAAGTGTTATCTTCATACATTCAAGCTATTGTGAACATTTATATATACTTTCAGTTATGATCTGTTTCGTCATATTTGTGGATGACTGTTACAATATCAGTTTATGTCTCAGAGATATGGTTCGTTATGAAATTTATATCTTTGATGAAAAATTTAGGACTGTCTATTGTCCTGAATTATCTGTCACTGATAAGAATTTTGTCAAAGTTCTCAACGTACGTTTTACCTCCAAGTTCTGTTTCTATATTTAAAATCTTATTTGAACTTTTTTTCAAAATGTATGTAGTTTGTTATTTCCTCTACGATGCTCATGTAGCTTCCTTTTCCGGGTCTAACCGAAACCAGTAGCCGTAAATAAAACATAAGACAAGCAGGTCTGGTGGATTATTATTACAACAGTATGAATATCATACATTCTTTGTTGTGGTTGGCAGGAGAGCCAACACCGTGTTACTAGAGGAAGCCGAAAGGCACGCGTTTTAGCTCACGCAGGCTGGCGTGAGGTCTGGAACAGGTCAAGGAATTAGAAATTAGAAAAAACGGACGTAGCTGGTGGAATACTTAACTTTAATCCATTAATGGTGAACGTCGCTCTGGACGGTACATTATGCACAGTATCAATAGTAACTGGTAATGGCGCCTTGCTAGGTCGTAGCAAATGACGTAGCTGACGGCTATGCTAACTATCGTCTCAGCAAATGAGAGCGTATTTTGTCAGTGAATCATCGCTAGTAAAGTCGGTTGTACAACTGGGGCGAGTGCTAGGAAGTCTCTCTAGACCTGCCGTGTGGCGGCGCTCGGTCTGCAATCACTGATAGCGGCGACACGCGGGTCCGACGTACACTAACGGACCGTGGACGATTTAAAGGCTACCACCTAGCAAGTATGGTGTCTGGCGGTGACACCACATTCTTAATAATTAACAGACCGGCGCTGAAGTGTAGAGACAGAGGATTAATCCAAAATTTCAGCAAAACCGAGTGACAGTAATAAAGTCTGAAAGCCAAGAAAGAAAACTCATATTTAAGAGAGTGTGGAACGGATTGACGCTTCGGTCCAGTGTCCATCTCTCGCTAGAGGAGAGGAGAGGAGCAGGTACTAATCCTAAATTTTGCTGAGGTGTAAGAAGTATCGACGAGGACAGAAGTGAATGGAAGACCCTTACCGGACAAAGTGACAGTCTCAGTCGCAGTCTTCGACAGTCTTCAGGCTTGGTCTTCCTAAGTTCGCTCGTGCATTAGTAGTGGGAGCCTCACAGAGCACAATGCTCTTTGTTTTGCTTCTTGTAACTGCGGGAATTTTTTCCTGTTTCTTCTTTTGTAAAGTTTTTTTTGCAATGAATGGAGGAAGCGATAAATTAAGTAAAATATCTGTTTATTGTATTTGCATGTTGGCTAAAAATTTCTGCTCCTGTCCAACTTCCCTATGACGACAGCTGCTGCAGCACTCTAGTCGCTCGGTTTGAGGCGTCATGTCACTGATTGCGCTTCCCCTCCCGCCGGAAGTTCGAGTCGTTCCTCGGGCATGGGTGTGTGTGATGTTCTAAGCATCACTTAGTTTAAGTTAGTTTAAGTAGTGTGTAAGTCTAGGGAACGAGAACCTCAGCAATTTGGTCCCTTAAGAATTCACTCACATTTGAACAAACACGCACTTTCCTTCGCGTTGTGACTTAGCGGATGAGGTTTTTTTTCTCTTTCCCTGTATACGGTATACATCTTCGATACGGCTCCTCCTGAAACACCAAACACTAAAGCTGACTTGATTACGGAAGCACCCACAATACGAGCGCCCACAACTAGTCCACGTTCGAATTCACTTAGTTCAAACATAATGCACTCATAACTATGCAGGACTCCGTTTTGATCACGACTGATATTTGCAACGTACTGGGGATATTGCACAGGTTCCGTTAGTGTTCAGATACAAAAGCGCAAGCTGCAACCTTGACTAGCATCTGCAATTATATTCGAGCATAGATTGGCCGCGGCGTTTCTGTATTTTTGTCCAGCCCCTGTAATAATATATTAAATGAACATGCCAATTAATTTAGTCTTGATCAACATCAAAAACAGAAACCCAAGACACTTAAAACGAAATCGCGGTCCGCTACATCTTACAGCCAAAGATCAGAAACAAATGTCTTTAAAGAAATTACCAAACATTTGAACTGTACTTATAGTTGAATAGAAAACGTCGAAATGTTCTCAATAGTGTCTTCGATCGCCTGAATCATGTTTAAAGAGACATGATGCTAAACTCTTTTTGCTATCGAAGCAACCTGTTCAATTTAATGACAAAAAACTCTTCTCTTTCTTCATCAATCACCTGCTGTTTCCTACCGATTATTACTTGCAGTCTTCTGCTTTTAAAACCCGTTCACCACTTTTTTTTCGGTAGCTTTAATCATCTTAACCCTAGGACGCCTAAGGGGGTGGGGGGGGGGGGGTTTGAACCCACAATTTTTTTTATGTCCCCCGTTTTTGCCCAAGTAACTTTCATACTACATATTCCCTTTGAGTTATTGTTTGTTGGCTATTTTATGAAACGTTAGTATCAATATATTTTATAGAAAATTCCTGCTTTGAAAGAAAAAATAAATAAACTTATTATGGGTCCAACAACCCCCTCCCCCTTAAGCTTCCATGCTATAGAAAATTACCCTTAGTAGGATTTTGTATTTCTCATCTCCACAACAATGCAAGTTAGTTTCTTGTTGGTTGGTATTCTTGATATTCACAACGATCGGTTTACTTTCAGAGAAAGTGATTGTTGATGTCAGTCAGCTCTTATTTATCTTGTAAACTTGCAGTGAGTTAGTGCAGTTCCCAATACGTAGCCCTCCAGTAACTTTGGTGTCCTAAACAGCAAAAACGAAACCAAGTAAGAACTTACTGATGTCAACAATGCACCAAGATAAAGGCACTGCTGTAGGAGAGAAGAATAAAACCGAGATAAATGCATATTATAATTCCACTAAAGGTGGAATTGATACCATTGATCAAATGGCACGTATGTACACCTACAAGAGGGGAACAGAGAGATGGCCTCTATCTGTATTTTACTCTCTCATCGACATTTTTACTATCAATGCAACTACTATATTCATCCAGCAACATCCAAGATGGAATGAAAAGAAACTCAAGAAACGGAAACTTTATCTTCTGCAAGATGGGATGGTACTAGTGAAATTGCAGGTAGAAGAAAGATGTTTCAACGCAACAGGCTTCTCTAACCAAATTGTTCAATCAATGGAGACTATTCTACAAAAGAAAATCAAAGAAGTGACAACAGAAGCACGTCAGCCTCCTGCAGGGAAAGGTCGGTGCCATGTTCGTGTAAGAAAAGCTAAAACAAAGAAGCAGAAGTACAACAATCTAAGTAAACCAAAACAGTATTGTGGACAGTGTCATAAACATGTGTGTAACACACATTCAGAAAAAATTGTGAAGTGTGTCTCTTGCCTTGACGTTAAGTCTCAGAGTAGTCTATTGTATATGAACACATCTGTATTTTGTATTGTAATATGTCAATTTTATATATACTCAATCCAATATTTATAACAATTAACAACATTTATAAACCGATGCATTAGTTAAAATACATAAACCATTTTGAAAGTTGTAATTTTTCGTCAGTAAACTTATTTAATACCTGTGGGCTCGCCAACCTCCCCCCCCCCCCCTTAGGCATCCAAGTTAGAAAAAAAAGGCTTGGGCGTCCTTGGGTTAACTCTCATGTTTCCCCCGTCTTCCTTGGCGCCCGTTGCTTCTACGACCTACAGCCGAAATGTAACCTTTTATAAGTATAACGATGTTTGATGTGCTAAATACTGTTGAGAGTGCCGTTATATCATTTTTAAGATTATTATTATTATTATTATTATTATTATTATTATTATTATTATTATTATTAGCAGTATTCGTTTGCTACAGTTAGAAGTAACATTGTAATTTGTAGATTTTGTTTGTAGAGAAATTGTGAGCACTGTGTGATTAGAGGTAAAAATAGATTAATTGCTTTAATTTCGATAGATATTATTCGTTAGTCTCGTTTAACAAAAAGAAAATTATAGTCATTATAATCGCTATATTAAATAGAAGAATAAAATCCTTGTTTGAATCCTTTCTCCCTCTAATAAAACAAGTCAATTTTTTACAGCTATACAATCATATTGTCTTTAAATTCATTGAGAATTCACAATTGTCTGTTTAGTCTACGTGTGTGGCATAGGGCGCTTGAAGCACGATGACAGACAGGTTGGACTCCGTCAGTGGAGAAGCAACAGTAGGGGCACAAAGGAGGCTGTCCATCATGCTCTATTGTGCCGCGACACGAAGAATCAATATTGCTCTCAGTTAATGGAAACGGAGCTTTAATGTACGAAGGGGCTGTCCTCCATCGTTAGGTTTTGACGTTCCGTCGACAGCTGGAATACACGCGCCGTGTTCCGCGTTAGCACTCTGCCGAATGGGCAATTCTTGGCTAAATCGAATTGTGTTTTATAACGCCGTCTATCAGTCGACGTAAAATCCGCCTTTCGTTTGTTTCACTACTATGACAGGTTACGAAAGGGCAATCTAAAATACAAGGGACTTTTGTCTGTGCGAGAGTGGAGAACTTGACTAAAACCACCGCCCCGGAACCCGGTGTGTGACATTATTTGTCCTTAAATCATAGAACGATTTCGTCGCGAATCTGGTTCACTTCCTTGTTTCACAATGCAGATGCCCGCGCATTGTGCTATACCTGGAAGGTTTTTTGTATGTCATCTGTTTTTTGATTAGTTTGATGCGACCATCCGCTAATTTTATCATCTGTGCCAACCACTCACCTCAAAGTAGCGCTTACACCCAACGTCCTCGATTATTTGTTGGATATATTCTACTCTCTGTCTTGCTGTACAGTTCATGCCTTTTACGATTCCCTATAATAGTGTAAAAGTTTCTCCCCGACATCTTAACACATGTCCTGTCATCCACCCATCCCTGCTTCTAGTTAGTATTTCCTTCCCTCGCTGATTCTGCGGAAGACTCTTTCCTAATCTTTCAAAATGCCGCTTTAATAAAATGTCTCCAACGCTTCGATTGTCTTCGCTTACAGTTTTTCTGTAGTCTGTGATCCACTTTCATACAATACTGTCCTCCAGTCATACGTACTCAGAATTTTCTTCCTCATATTAAGGACTATATCCGATGGTAGTAGATTTTCTTTAACGATAACTGCCCTCTCTCTTTGTGTTAGTCTTATTCTTACGTCTTCCTTGCTTCGTCCGCCTTGCGTTGTTTTGCTCGCAAACGTCGCAGAATCCATTCACTTTATCTACTAAGTGGCCTTCAATATCGGTGTTAATCTTACGGTAGGTAGCTCGCTATAACAGTATAGGCACAACATCGTTGTGTCTTAGAAATGATTCTCAAGAAACAGACGCTCTTGGTAATCTACTATATCCCTAAACAGCAAAGTGCAGGTATTGAGAACGTAATTCCACGAATGTAGGTCACGTCTGGGTATGGAGTACGAATGGAACCACACGAATCTAAAATGTAGTAATCGATTACGAAATTTGTGAATTCCACAAAATTATCTTCAGCAGTCATATAGCAACCACAAACCGCGTTGATTTTCTCTGGTCTTCCCAATCCGTTGTCCCAAATGTAGCTTTAAATGCTCCTACGTTAGTGCTCGAGGACGTGGTGTTTCGGCCGGCCGGAGTGGCCGTGCGGTTCTAGGCGCTACATTCTGGAACCGAGCGCCCGCTACGGTCGCAGGTTCGAATCCTGCCTCGGGCGTGGATGTGTGTGATGTCCTTAGGTTAGTTACGTTTAATTAGTTCTAAGTTCTAGGCGACTGATGACCTCAGAAGTTAAGCCGCATAGTGCTCAGAGCCATTTGAACCGTTTTTTTTTTTTTTTTTTTTTTTTTTTTTTTTTTTTTTTTTTTTTTGACATGTGTTTCCCAGAGATATTCTAACAGTTCAGTCCGACTGAAAACCGTTCTCTCTCATCAAAATTCTTCTGGGTATGCTGCTGCATCGTGTTATGAATTACTGAAGTAATGGACGTTTCAACTGTGTTTCAGCAGCGTTTCTCACTGCGTGGAGTAAGTTAACCAGGGAGAGGTTGCGTCAATATATTACATGGTCTGAAAGTGTCATAAGAGCACCGAAGTCAAATTTCATAGACTTTGCATGAGTCACCCGTATTGGCAGTAAGCTTACTACCATATAATAAAGCTACAAAGTCCAACTTCGATCTAAAAAAAAACGTTCGTCCCTTTGTTGTAGTTGATACTTACCTTACAGATACCTTGGGCACAAGACAATCGACTGTATAGTATGATCTGTGAGAAACGAATATTTTGACTCAGTACAAGCGTAATGGACATTGCGACGGAGTACCAACATTGAAAATTGTCATTTTATTTTCCAGAACAATCCCGGTTTAAAGGCGAGACATGCGAGACGAGGTAATGGCTTTCTAACACTAAAAAAGAAAAAAAAAGAAATGAAATGGGCCATAATTCTGGTTGCTAAACTCCGTCCAGATACTTCCGCCGCTTTACCAGGAACAAATAATACAGGGTGTCTATAAAAGAGTGCCCAGTAACAAATCTTAATACTATCAACTCCAAGAATTGTAGAGTCTTAGTTCAAAGTCACAAAGAAGAAGCAGCACATGCGCGACTACTGCTTTTTCTTGTTTTCCCACTAGCAGCGCCGCATACGCAAAATGGCGACTCCTGAGCGTAAAGCGTTTTGTGTTCTGCGATTTGCTAAGAGTGAATCTTTAACTTAAATTAAACGTGCGTTTCTTTCAAAGTTTAACTGAGGTCGCTCTTTTGAAAAATATCCGCCGATGGCACAGTCAATTCGAAACGACCAAAAGTGTCTGAAGAGGTTGTTAACCGTGTCAGAGCATCTTATCTTCGTAGTCCTAAGACGTTCTAGGAACGAAGTCTTGAACTTCAGTTGCCAAAGACGACAGTGTGGAAGGTTTTAAGAAAACGGTTACGTTTGCGTCCATACTGGTTACAGCTGGTGCATGCTGTAAAGCGGGATGACTATGGTGTACTTTATAACTTAGCAAGTGAAGTATTGCAGTAAGATGATGATTTTGTCGTTGGTGTGGCGTTCAGAATGAGGAAACTTTTCATCTAAGAGGGAAGATAAAATACCGTAACGTTCCCACCTGGGGATCAGAAGCTTCTCTTGAGCTAGGACAATATCAAAGAGAGTCCCCAAAACTACACACATTCTGCATTATGTTTCGGCGCCAAGAGCTACACTAACAGCGATGAATTAGCGGCTACGTTGCAAGAATGGATCTTTCCTCAGTTACGAGGTGTACCTGAAAACAATATGCAGCCCGTCCCCATTGGTATTTCTCTGTAAGAGGGTGCTTGCACTTCTTTAAGTCCCTGGCAGTTGGATTGGTGGTAGTGGTCAGTACGACAGAGATCTTTCCCAATGGCCTCCGCATTCACCTGACGTCATGAATGAAAGATCGCATCTGTATTCCCTCCACTACCTAATGAACTGCCAGAGTTGGGACACAGAATTACAGAGGACATTGCTTTCATTACTCTGAACCTGTCAACCAAAATGTGTGAAGAATTGGATTTTACTTTGATTATGTGTTATATTACTAAAGGTGCACATATCTTACATTTGTAATAAAAAATAGGTTATTTTATTTTAAATTTGATGTATGATTCGTTGTAAATAGCTTAAATTAAACTGTTGTAACATACCATTGAAACTGGGGCATTCTTTTATCGACATCCTGACTTTCTGGACAGTGAGTTTTTGTAAGAGTCTCTTGATTTTAACTGTCGAAATTCTAGACGTTTTCCCAATGTGATTGTTTGTGCAGCTTTAGCTAGAAACTCTGAGCATATAAATCAGTCTATTATGGTTGGACTAAAAGCGCGGGTAAACAGTGCACTCTTCACCTGGGTAGAGTAAGTAAACAGCAGACCGCCAGGGAAGTCGAGTTCAGGCGTCCATGCAACGCCGCTTCACAACGATAATGATAATATCCTGATCAAATACGGCTGCATACAGAACCCCATATCGACCGTGAACCTTGTAAAGAACGAGCGCAAAGGATCTTTTTTGATTCGAAAGTGTGCCACATGAGGTGTACGGTGTACTTTCATGAACATCACGTAGATCACTGTTTAACAACCATCACAGACATCTACACTCACTTGAGAAGTGTTGCTCACATCACGCACTTTCTTCAAATGGAGTACGTGCATCCACTTAGCGTGCACAAGACAAAGAAACCCTGTGTAGTTTATCGCTGGCTTATCAAAATGGTTCAAATGGCTCTGAGCACTATGGGACTCAACATCTTAGGTCATAAGTCCCCTAGAACTTAGAACTACTTAAACCTAACTAACCTAAGGACATCACACACACCCATGCCCGAGGCAGGATTCGAACCTGCGACCGTAGCAGTCCCGCGGTTCCGGACTGCAGCGCTGGCTTATCCAAACACTAAGTATTCACCCGAGCAACACATTCTATTTTCACTGACTTAGAGGAACACTTTGACAGTGTGACGCTTTGTATGCTGCAACATATTCTGTATGTGATCGTGAGATCGTTGCTTGCAAGCGCACTTCGTCGTAATACGACATATGCAGAGTTTTAAGCTTTATAGATATACCGACTTTCTGACCAAGGTTAATTCAGTCTTGAACTGCTCTTAGAAATTTCATTTCCCCTGCTTGCAATCTGCTCCAGTCCCTTTCTGTCATTGTCCATGTTTCTGCACCATAAATGACAATAGGGAAGTAATAATTCTTATACATAAGGAGTTTTGCTTTTTCTGAAATTTCCTTATTCCAAATCAGGTGTTTTATTGTTTGGTAGAAATTGCCCCCCTTCTGTAACCTCCTATTAATTTCGTTGGTTATTCTTCCATCGCTAGATATTTCTCTCCCTAAATAAGTGAAACTTTCTACCACTTTGAGGGGTTCTCCAGTCAAGGTAATATTTCCGTTGATCCCTTTCTCTCTTCAAAATACCATTACTTCACTCTTATCTTTATTTATTTTTAATCCATACCCTTTCATTATTTCCTTCCGCGCATCAAATTGTAATTGTACATCTACCTCTTTATCACCCCATATTACCATATCATCTGTAAAATTCATTTTTTTGTCTTTTTCTTTTGCTATGTCTTTAACTGCCCTATTCATTCCCTCCAACGCAACATTAAGAAGTGCAGCAGACAGAATACTTCCTTGCTGAAGTCCTTGTCTAATTTCGAATTATTCAGAATTCCCCAATTGTGTTCTAAGTCTGCAATTGTGTCCTCTGTGCATTGTCTTTATTACATTAATGTATCCATCTTCTATATCTTTCTTCTTCATTTCTTCCCAGAGTCTTTCCCTGTTAACTGAGTCATATGCCTTTTCTATGTCTATAAAAGCCATTATCACCCTTTTGTTATACACCCAACTTTTTTCCATCAGTTGACGGATAGAAAATGTCAGGTCAATCTTACTTCTTCCTTTCCTAAATCCATGCTGTTCTTCACTCAGCTCCTTATCTATCTTTTCAGTTATTCGATTTAGTAAAATTCTTTCAAAAATGGTGTGCCAAATGGAGAATTCGGAACATTTCCGACATATTTTTCTGTGTATGTTTAGCAGCGGAGGCAGTCAGAAGAAACATTTGCATCGTGTATGGTTATAACAAAACTGGACACTGCACGGCAAGAAAATGATTTTCACGTTTTATGGAGGATCGTTTTGACATTAGTGACTCTCCACTTTTACAAAGACCTTCGGCGTTTGAAGAAGATCGTTCAGACGCATTAATCCACGATCATCCACGTCGTGTACTCGGGAACTGGCAAATGTGATGAACTGTGATCATATCACCATCGTATTACATTTGCATGGAATGGCAGAGGGTCAGAAGTCGGACGTACGGGTACCGCATACTTTCAGCCAAAATCACAAAAATCAGCGAGTGACCATATATGCATGTCTGCTTGTTCATCACCAACAAACCGACCATTACTATCCTGTATCGTTCTGGTGACGAGAAATGGAAAGGAACAGTTGAGACCTCCGCACATCCACAAAAGATGTTATGCATCTGGTGAAACGACTTTCTAGTGTACTACGAATTGCTTCTCGGAGGTGTAAGCATCACTGCTGACATTTATTGTCAACAACTGACACGTCTTGCAGACGCAGTCCGTCAACGACGACCAGGAAAACGGTGTGAAGTGATGGTACTCCATATAACGAGCGCCCGCATTCTGCTACACCGATAAAAGCATTATAAGGGAGTTGGGCTTGGAAGTCGTTCCACACCCACCTGACTCACCCGATTTTGTGCCCTCAGATTGGCACCTTTCCCGCTCTCCATCGAACAATCTTGGCGTATCAGTTTCCGGATGAAAACGCCCTCCGAACATCGCTCGACGAGTACTTCGCCTAAAAAATCACGAGATTTCTACAATCGTGGAATCTAAAAGTTACTCCAGGGTTGGCAGACTGTTGTAAATTTTGAAGAAGAACATGTTATTGGTGAGTTAAGTAACTTATGTGTCTGTTCTGTGTTTAGCAAACATTTTTTCGGAGAATCGCTACGAACTTATGCACCAATCCAATATACAAGGTTGGTAAAAGGAAGTGATTCTGCTTTTTCTTAAATGAAACAGGCTACTGAAATGTGTGCAGAGTGCAGGTTAGTACCAGGAGGTTATAATTAACCGTTAACCTCTGGCTACCACTGTCCTCATTAACTTTTACTGTGTCTTACCTGTAACGAAAGTATTACTTCCCAATGGAAATCTGAGGTACACATTTGTGAATGTTCAACCTATCCATCATGCGCAACTACAGCCAATTGTTGGGTATCACAAAAAACTTTCATAAAGTCAATGTAGCGTGCGCGGCAGCTCGTGATCACCAGAACACAATGATGTAGTTGGTTCGCTACATTCCACTATATAATTGAATATTGTTATTGTTATTTTTCATGGTAATTGGTTCAAATGGCTCTGAGCACTATGGGACTTAACTGCTGAGGTCATCAGTCCCCTAGACTTATAACTACTTAAACCTAACTAACCTAAGGACATCAAACACACCCATGCCCTAGGCAGGATCGAACCTGCTACCGTAGCAGCCGCGTGGTTCCGGACTGAAGCGCATAGAACCGTCCTGTCACAGCGGCCGCCTTTCCACGTCATAGCGAGAGGTCGCAATTGTGGTACACGGAATAGGGAAGTAACGGAACTTAAAACCAACAGCAAAACGTGGCAGTTGGTATTCGTGGGAGCCACACAAACTGCGAAAAGGAATTGTAAAATAAGCTGATTACCCCCAAACAGAAAGAGAACCGTTAGAGAAAAAAACGGGGTGTGTGTGGGGGGCGGCGGAGACTATCTCAAAAAAGCGAATTAATCCCTGTCCTCCACCTCCTCAACGATATACGGTAACAACAGGAGACCCAGTTGTTGCACACGATCGAGGAAAATCATCTGAAGGAAAGTAAGGGAAATCTTGAAAGCCTTTGAGGACCTGAAAATATACTTTGCGCGGACCAAATTCAAAAAGAATCCTGACAAGACCCAAGTCTGTACTTTCCATCTCCACAATATGCAATCAGAGGGCAGGAGAAAGCTTATCAGATGAGGGATGTGTTCCTGGGTCATGAACCCATCCCTAATATCTGGGAGTCAGAGCCGACCATATCCTTGCGTCCCAACAACACTGCGATGAACTAAAAGAGAAAGTTAGCTCAAGAAACTTTCTACTGAGAAAACTAACGGGTACATCATGAGGAGAGCGCCTGGAGGTAATTAAGATCACTGTTATGGCTCAGTTTTGCAGTGGGTGAATATACGTCACTGGCGTAGGAAGCGTCAGCTCACTCAATGCAAGTAGATGTTACCTTCAATGAAGTAGCAAGAATTATTACTGGATGCTTGAGACCTGCATTTCTGATAGATTTTTTCATCATCACAGGTATAGCCTCACCCCAAACGAGGAGAGCAGTCGCTGCATGAGAAGAGAGAAAGATGCAAACAGAATACCCAAAATATATGCTATATAATCAGACTGTTGTCAAACCGCGGTTGAGGTCGAGCAAGATTTTGCTGAAGAGAACTACCCCCTTAACGAGTGCATCTTAGAGCAGAGGTTTAAATCTGTGGCAGGAGATACAAGTCAATCCTCTTTATGACTTGAATGAGAATCTTCCTGGGAGCCACACGTTCACGTATTCCACATGGAGAACACTCAATCGTCTAAGATCAGGAGGCTCCAAATGCAAAAACACCTAAAGGATTTGGGATATGTAGAGGACAACACACGTGAAAGTAGGGTGTGGTATCAGGTATTGATACCTACCGACGGGTGTCGCGAAGTTGGCAACGGAATTACAAGTTTCCGTCAGACGCCGACAGCAGCTGAATGAACACTGACGGACCCAATGGTGCGCGCCCACTGAGCCACGCCTGCAGTAGGTCAGTACCACGAGCGCCCTCTGCCGCCGCGATATAGGACGGTGTCAGCAGCCAGCCACTCACACTTGGAGCCTCTTGCTATGGGATGCTATGCAGATGCCACCTAGTCACGGCTCCGACTCCTTAGTTTGTGCCTTAGTACAGAGTGCCTCTGCCTTGTTGACATTGAGAGCTGGATTCCATTTGCTGCTGCATTGTTTCTAATGGGTTTTCGTATGCCTGGAGAAATACAAATAAATCTTGTTTGCTGTGTTAGTTTGTTCGCTAATCACTTCGGCTCATGTCCAACTTTCCTCCTCCGACAGTTACTGCACTATTCTGTAGCCCACAGCTCTCCAAATTTATATGGGTAAATTTGTGGTAAGTTCCTTTGGGACCAAACTGCTCAGGTCATCGCTCCCTAGGCTTACACACTACTTACTTTAACTTAAACTAACTTACGCTAAGGAACACACACACACACACACACACACACACACACACACACACACACACACACACACACACACACACACGCCCAACGGGGGAGCCGTGCGTACCGTGGCAAGGTGCCTAACACCGCGCGGCTACCCCGCGTGGTACACAATATGCGTGAGAGTTGGCAATACTCTCTTAGGATTTAAAGGCTGGCTACAGCGCGCATGCATAAGCTCTGAAATCTAAAATATTGTTGTCGCGCTTCGCAGCGCCCGGATTAATTAGTGGCAATTTGTAAGCCGGTGTGTTACCTTAGCAAAAGATCTTGCTGAAAACCCAAGGAAATTCTGCTCTTACGTAAAATCGGTAAGCGGATCGAAGGCTTCCATCCAGTCACTCACTGATCAGTCTGGCCTGGCAACGGAAGACAGCAAAACGAAAGCTGAAATATTAAATTTAGCATTTGAGAAATCTTCCACGCACGAGGATCGTACAAACATACCGCCGTTTGAGTCTCTTACAGATTCCCGTATGGAGGACATAGGGATAGACATCCCTGGGGCTGTGAAGCAGCTGAATGGGTTGAAAATAAACGAATCACCAGGTCCTGATGGGATTCCAATTCGGTTTTACAGAGAGTACTCTACTGCACTGGCTCCTTACTTCGTTTGCATTTATCGCGAATCTCTTTCCAACGTAAAGTCCCGAGCGACTGGAAAAAAGCGCAGGTGGCGCCTGTATATAAGAAGGGTAGAAGGACGGATCCTCAAAATTACAGACCAACATCCTTAACATCGGTTTGTTGCAGGATTGTAGAACATATCCTCAGTTCCAATATAATGAATTTCCTTGAGAGAGAGAAGTTGCTGTCCATGCACCAGCACGGCTTTAGAAAGCATCGCTCCTGCGAAACGCAACTCGCCCTTTTTTCACATGATATCTTGCGAACGAGGGATGAAGGGTTTCAGACGGATGCCATATTCCTTGACTTCCGGAAAGCGTTTGACTCGGTGCCTCACTGCAGAATCCTAAGGTACGAGCATATGGGATTGGTTCCCAAATATGTGAGTGGCTCGAAGACTTCTTAAGTAGTAGAACCCAGTACGTTGTCCTCGATGGTGAGTGTTCATCGGAGGTGAGAGTATCATCTGGAGTGCCCCAGTGAAGTGTGGTAGGTCCGCTGTTTTCTATCTACATAAATAATCTTTTGGATAGGGTGAATAGCAATGTGCGGCTGTTTGCTGATGATGCTGTGGTGTACTGGAAGGTGTCGTCGTTGAGTGACTGTAGGAGGACACAAGATGACTTGGACAGGATTTGTGATTGGTGTAAAGAATGGCAGCTAACTCTAAATATAGATAAACGTAAATTAATGCAGATGACTAGGAAAAAGAATCCCGTAGCGTTTGAATACTCCATTAGTAGTGTAGCGCTTGACACAGTCACGTCGATTAAATATTTGGGCATAACATTGCAGAGCAATATGAAGTGGGACAAGCATGTAATGGCAGTTGTGGGGAAGGCGGATAGTCGTCTTCGATTCATTGGTAGAATTTTGGGAAGGTGTGGTTCATCTGTAAAGGAGACCGCTTATAAAACACTAATACGACCTATTCTCGAGTACTGCTCGAGCGTTTGGGATCCCTATCAGGTCGGATTGAGGGAGGACATAGAAGCAATTCAGAGGCGGGCTGCTAGATTTGTTACTGCTAGGTTTGATCATCACGCGAGTGTTACGGAAATGCTTCAGGAACTCGGGTAGGAGTCTCTAGAGGAAAGGAGGCGTTCTTTTCGTGAATCGCTACTGAGGAAATTTAGGGAACCAGCATTTGAGGAGGACTGCAGTACAATTTTACTGCCGCCAACTTACATTTCGCGGAAATACCACAAAGATAAGAGAGACTAGAGCTCGTACAGAGGCATATAGGCAGTCATTTTTCCCTCGTTCTGTTTGGGAGTGGAGCAAGGAGAGAAAATGCTAGTTGTGGTACGAGGTACCTTCCACCACGCACCGTATGGTGGATTGCGGAGTATGTATGAAGATGTAGATGTAGGAGCCCGCCTGCTGTGGAGCGCACGTGTGTTGGGCGAGGGGTCGTCGCCGAGCTGCCGTACTGCCGTGTCCGCCAGCAGGGACGTAGGATTTGGTATTGAGTTGATATTTTTTATAACTTACAGCGCGCTTATTAATTTAAAGAAAAGGGTCTGTCTATGTGCGCAGCGGCAGACGGTGATTTTGATAATAATAGGAGTTGAATTCTTAAGGGAAACCATTGTTAGTCGAATAGATTAAGTATTGATTTTTGTCACTGATTTCTTTTGTTGTCAGGGAATTGTTTTACTTTGTATTTAATTGAGAAGTATTTCAGTCTGTCTCAAGAGTTTGATTAATTTGTAATATTGCTTTAATGCCACTGGAGGCAGATTTACATACGAAGCGATTGTTCAAAGAACTTCTAGCGGTTTGTTAATTGAATTATAAAGAATCGATTTCAGAATATAGCTTTTGAAAAAAGGAATTACGTGTTTTGGTTATCATTTATCGAGTTTAGATTTGACCAAACCCTTTCTCTTGAATTATATGTAGTTGTAAGCAGCAGCAGCTGCAGCAACAGCAGGAGCCGTCATACAGAACATGCATTGCATTCAGCATGAATAATAGGTTTTTTATGTTTTTGTTAAATAATGGAATGCCGCAGATCAAGCAGTGGCAGCAGAAAAACCAAGTAAGTTATTTGTTGCGCACAGGACCAATTAAAAAAAAATAAAGTTCAGGCAATATCTGTAATAGTAAAGTTAACAAGAGTAAAAGCACGTGATTTTCAGTAGAAAACACGAGATAAGAAGATAGAGCTCGCGACATTCATGGGGAAATCAAAACTTTACACCATCTATTCGTCTGCACATTATTGGACGAAGCAGTGAATTTGCAGGACTTAGTTTTACCAAAGAACAACGCTGTAAAAGCTGCTGAATGCTGGATACAGACGATTTACTGCGCAATGGATAGGTAAAGGAAATAAAATATCTGTTCACTCATACTGCTACAATGGAAAGTGGTATCAACCTGGAAGAGGCCTCAGATCCTCAAATAGGTATCATATGTTGTGAAAATAAAGATCATGCTATTCTTCAGAATAGAAGGCGCAATAAAAACCACGTAGACTGGAACTGTTGACAGCGTAGTTTGTTACAGTCGCAATGGTGCACTACATCTATAAAACACGGCCGCGTTGTGGATTTATTACAGTACGCTGCAGCCAGCTCTAACGTTTCTAAATAGAGACAGCGCCGCGATTTATTACACTCTGCCCCACCGTGGGACGAACTGCAGCTGTCTGTGGGCTGCGGACACGCAGCAGACACTGCACAAATTAGCGCTGAGCGGCTTATGCCCGATGAGCGCAGCGGAAGTGGTCGCTCTGCCGTGGACTGCCCGCTGGAACGAGACTGACGTCATGGAGAATGCTGACTCACGGCGTCCAGTTACGGCAAATAATATACTCTTAGCACTCCCAGCTTCCGCGAAAAATGCTCGCGCGCTGCCAGTTCTAAAATCGTTTTATGTCTTCCGCGGAGTAGTTACCTTCGTACAATGAGCAGCGTCTGAGGCAGTGCACAGTGTTGGCACTCACAGCGCATACAGAACAGATCTTCCACTTTCTGCGGAAATGTGAACTGTTGTGAAACGTCCAGACAGATTAAAATCGTGGCTCGGACTGGGAGAAGAACAGGGAATACCCTGGCGTTTCGCTGGCACTCTGAGCTATTAAGGAATGGTGCAGTACCGCTTTTATATCTTCAGCCTCCCAATTCCTCTCAAATACGTTGCCGTGCTGTTCCAAGGTACGTCAGTGTACCTTGCTAAAAAACAAAAATAGTAGAAAAGGAATAATACTACCCTCAGGTGTAGGTGAAGTCGCGTTGTCCTGCGACCAGGTTACAGATGGCGAGAATGTACTGCAAACCAGGCTTACCTGCTAAAGAAGATGACATTACAGGAATACTCAAGTGGCAAATGTACTCAGGCGTCGAAAAAAATGTACTCACAGTTCGTACTAAAATAATTTTGAAAAAAATGACTTACGGATACCAGTTTCAAGCGGAAGTGTAGTTCAGCTAAAATGGTGTGCAATTTTTAAAGGACGAAAGTACCTTTCGCATGATTTCTCGCTGCCAAGTAACATAGGTCGATGGAAGTTGGACATCACATAGTAAGTACTACTACAGTATACTACAGAAGGTAAATGAAAGACAAACGTATTGAAACGACCAGAAATGACTCATTTAAAGACAATAATTACACTGAACTCACCGCGATTCGGATTGGTCCACTGGACATTACAAAAGGCGGAACATGGCTCCCAATAGGGAATATGAGCACCAAGGACGGCAACGCATGCTCTGCGACGTGTTCCCACTCTGGCCACACGGTTGGTAAGGAGTTCTTGGGGTAGGGCATTCCATTCCTCGATCAGCGCAGTTAACAACTGCAGGATGGGTCGTTGGTGCATGTGGACGCCCTGCTACACATCTCCCCAGTGCATCCCACTCGAACCGGATGGGATTTAATTCAGGAGAACAGGCAGACCAGTCCATTCGCCGAATCCCCTCTCGTGTCACAATAATGTTGAGCGGCGAGTCTACTTTATTCAAACATTTGTAAGTCAGTACGCCAATGTAAGACTGTGACTCCCCACATCACAACGCCTTGACTACCAAAAGATCGTGTTCGACGATGTTGGACGTACCCTAATACGACGAGAAGTGGCCAGTGTGCTTCCTGCCGCCGTTGAGTAAGCAGCTGCCAGCAGCAAGTCGTATACTCCTAGCTCACTTATTTGTTACATAGTTTAATTCTTAATTTCTTTGCGTGTTTTTGGGTACTTGCATTGTTTAATTCATAAATTTCGGGCGTCTTATAGTATTTGAGAGTTGCAGCATCGCGCTTTAGTATCCGAATAGTGTAAATTCGCGTAGTCGTTTGTCTTCCGTTTTTGTTTTGAACGGCCAGTGTCGGTTGGTCACAGCCAGTGTGCTTCCCACCGCCGTTGGATAAGCAGCTGCCGGCAGCAAGTCATATACTTCTAGCTCACTTATTTGTTACATAGTTTCGTATAGGAGGTGTAATTTCGAGTTTTAGTTACTGTAATCGTAAATTCAGGCAGATTGTAGCGCAGTCGTTAGGCATTTGTACACGTTAGTTCATACATTCTTTGTGTGTTTCCCTTGCGTTGTCTAGGCACGGACTCGTGTTTCAGTAACTGTTGTTCAACAGCGATTAGAATGGACAGGGACTGCGATTGCTGAGTTGGCATCCCTTCGCTCACAGCTGCAGGCGGCGCTGACTTCGGTCGTGCAGCTTGAGGCTGTTGCCAATGGGCACCACTGTGGGAAGCCGGACTTAGGTATCACAGGGATGTCAACCTCGTCCCGTCTGTCCCCAGATTGGTCTGCCGCTGTGGTTGCCCCGGTTGCTGCCTGCAGTGGGGCTGAGCCCTCGCCTGTGGTTGATTGGGATGTCGTTCCAAGGCGTAGCAGGCAGCGAAAGACGTCCCCAGAGGCTGATCAGAAAGCCTCCCCAGTGCGTCTGACAAACAGGTTTCAGGTGCTGTCTCTGGCTGAGCCAGATGCAGCAGCCTGCCCTGTTTCAGAGGATGATTTTCAGCATTCAAGGTCCGGGCAATCGCAAAGGGTGGGTTTATTGGTAGTTGGGAGCTCCACTGTAAGGATATGGCGGCTAAGGAGGGGAAGAAATCCAGTGTTCACTCCGTGTGCATTCCGGGCGGAGTCATTCCTGATGTGGAAAGGGTCCTTCCGGATGCCATGAAGAGCACAGGGTGCAGCCAGCTGCAGGTGGTGGCACATATCGGCACTAATGACGTGTGTCGCTTTGGATCTGAGGAAATTCTCTCTATATTCCAGCGGCTATCTGATTTGGTGAAGGCTGCCGGTCCTGCTTACGAGATGAAGGCAGAGCTCACCATCTGCAGCATCGTCGACAGAACCGACTACGGACCTTTGGTGCAGAGCCAGGTGGAGGGTCTGAATCAGAGGCTCAGACGGTTTTGCGACGGTGTTGGCTGCAGATTCCTTGACTTGCGCCATAGGGTGGTGGGGTTTCGGGTTCCGCTGAATAGGTCAAGAGTTCACTACACTCAGTTGGCGGCTACACGGATAGCGGAGGCTGTGTGGCGTGGACTGGGCGCTTTTTAGGTTAGAAGGCCTCGGGAGTGTACGGAATGGGCTGCAATCTCAAAAGGTGCATGGCAAATACAGGACGTGCTTGGATCAAGGAACAGTCGGAATTGTAGTCGTAAATTGTTGTAGTTGTGCTGGGAAAGTACCTGAGCTTCAAGCGCTAATAGACAGCACAGAAGCTGAAATCGTTATAGGTACAGAAAGCTGGCTAAAGCCTGAAATAAGTTCTGCAGAAATTTTTACAAAGTCTCATACGGTGTTCAGGAAAGATAGATTAGGCAGAATTGGTGGTGGAGTGTTTGTGTCTGTCAGTAGTGGTTTATCTTGCAGTGAAGTCGAAGTAGATAATCCGTGCGTATTTCTATGGGTGGAGGTTATACTTAACAGCCGAACTAAGTTAATAATTGGCTCCTTCTACCGACCCCCAGACTCCGATGATATAGATGCTGAACAGCTCAGAGAAAATTTGAGTCTCGTAACAAATAAATACCCCACTCATACGGTTCTAGTTGGTGGGGACTTCAACCTTCCCTCGATATGTTGGCAAAAATACTTGTTCAAAACCGGTGGTAGGCAGAAAACATCTTCCGAGATTGTCCTAAATGCCTTCTCCGAAAATTATTTCGAGCAGTTAGTCCACGAACCCACGCGAATTGTAAATGGTTGCGAAAACACACTTGGCCTCTTAGCCACAAACAACACAGAGCTAATAGAGAGCATCATGACTGACTGATACAGGGATTAGTGACCACAAGGTCGTTATAGCTAGGCTCAATACCGTTTCTTCCAAATCCACCAGAAAGAAACGCAAAATAATTTTATTCAAAAAAGCGGATAAAGTGTCACTAGAAGCCTTCCTAAGAGACAATCTCCATTCCTTCCGAACTAACTATGCGAATGTAGACGAGATGTGGCTCAAATTCAAAGATATAGTAGCAACAGCAATTGAGAGATTCATACCTCATAAATTGGCAAGAAATGGAACTGGTCCCCCATGGTGCACAAAACAGGTCCGAACGCTGTTGCAGAGGCAACGGAAAAAGCATGCGAAGTTCAGGAGAACGCGAAATCCCGAACATTGGATAAAATTTACAGACGCGCGAAATTTGGCACGCACTTCAATGCGAGATGCCTTTAATAGGTTCCACAACGAAACACTGTCTCGAAATTTGGTAAAAAATCCGAAGAAATTCTGGTCGTATGTAAAGTACACAAGCGGCAAGACGCATTCAATACCTTCGCTGCGCAGTGCAGATGGTACTGTTACCGACGACTGTGCCGCTAAAGCGGAGATATTGAACGCAGTTTTCCGAAATTCCTTCACCAGGGAAGACGAATGGAATATTCCAGAATTTGGAACATGAACAGCTGCTAGCATGAGTTTCTTAGAAGTAGATACCTTGCGAAACAACTCAAATCGCTTGATACGGGCAAGTCTTCAGGTCCAGATTGTATACCGATTAGGTTCCTTTCAGATTGCGCTGATACAATAGCTCCCTACTTAGCAATCATATACAACCGTTCGCTCACCGATAGATCTATACCTGCAGATTGGAAAATTGCGCAGGTCGCACCAGTGTTTAAGAAGGGTAGTAGGAGTAATCCATGGAACTACAGACCTATATCACTGACGTCTGTTTGCAGTAGGGTTTTGGAGCATATACCGTATTCAAACATTATGAATCACCACGAAGGGAACGATCTATTGATACGTAATCAGCATGGTTTCACGAAACATCGTTCTTGTGCAACGCAGCTAGCTCTTTCTTCGCACGAAGAAATGGCCGCTATCGACAGGGGATCTCAAGTTGATTCCGTATTTCTAGATTTCCGGAAAGCTTTTGACACCGTTCCTCACAAGCGACTTCTAATCAAGCTGCGGGCCTATGGGGTATCGTCTCAGTTGTGCGACTGGATTCGTGATTTCCTGTCAGGAAGGTCGCAGTTCGTAGTAATAGACGGCAAATCATCGAGTAAAACTGAAGTGATATCAGGTGTTCCCCAGGGAAGCGTCCTGGAACCTCTGCTGTTCCTGATCTATATAAATGACCTGGGTGACAATCTGAGCAGTTCTCTTAGGTTGGTCGCAGATGATGCTGTAATTTACCGTCTAGTAAGGTCATCCAAAGACCAGTATCAGTTGCAAAGCGATTTAGAAAAGATTTCTGTATAGTGTGGCAGGTGGCAGTTTACGCTAAGTAACAAAAAGTGTGAGGTGATCCACATGAGTTCCAAAAGAAATCTAATACTCGATAAACAGTACAGTTCTCAAGGCTGTCAATTCAACTAAGTACCTGGGTGCTAAAATTACGAACAACTTCAGTTGGAAAGACCACATAGATAATATTGCGGGGAAGACGAGCCAAAGGTTGCGTTTCATTGGCAGGACACTTAGAAGATGCAACAAGTCCACTAAAGAGACAGCTTACACTACACTCGTTCGTACTCTGTTAGAATATTGCTGCGCAGTGTGGGATCCTTACCAGGTGGGATTGACGGAGGACATCGGAAGGGTGCAAAAAAGGGCAGCTCGTTTTGTATTATCACGTAATAGGGGAGAGAGTGTGGCAGATATGATACACGAGTTGGGATGGAAGTCATTAAAGCAAAGACGTGTTTCGTCGCGGCGAAATCTATTTACGAAATTTCAGTCACCAACTTTCTCTTTCGAATGCGAAAATATTTTGTTGAGCCCAACCTACATAGGTAGGAATGATCATCAAAATAAACTAAGAGAAATCAGAGCTCGAACAGAAAGGTTTAGGTGTTCGTTTTTCCCGCGCGCTGTTCGGGAGTGGAATGGTAGGGAGATAGTATGATTGTGGTTCGATGAACCCTCTGCCAAGCACTTAAATGTGAATTGCAGAGTAATCATGTAGATGTAGATGTAGATGGAGATACACTCAGGATCCTTGCTCAACACGATCCTTTTGGTGGTATAGGCGTTGTATTAAGTGATGAGGCAGAATGTTGTTTGGGCGTACTGACCTCTACGTCTCTCAACGTGGTATTCTCATCGGACAGTCTTATTGAGAAACTGTGCTCCTCTACCACGTGCTTTCTTTCGTACACTTTTGTCTATAAGCTCCCAAAAGCAAGTTGACGTGGATAAAGAAACTGGCAGGACCTAATGTGTTATGTGGCATGTCATTTTATACCTAGAACAGTCCCTGGTCCCAGGGAACCATAAACTATGTAGAGTCAGCTGTATCTTGATATGCTTCAGACTGGGATAATGTCTGCGACTCAGACATTATATGGAAAGAAATGTTTTACATGCAGGAAGACAGGCATCACAGCCCGACTATAATCTAGGTGTCAAGTTGTACCTGGACGAATAATTCCAGATAACCGGTAAGTTGAAGGATCCTTATTGGGTGCGATCTCGCTCGCCTGATTTGATACCCGTGCAGTACTGTCTGTGGGAGACCATCAGGGACGACATGTATCGACAAGATCCATCTGCATTCAACGAGCTATGTAAAAAAAATACTGTAGCATTATGTGCTGGACACACAAAGCGGTAGTACGTCTAGAATTTCTTTGATATGGTCTATGGAAACTGTTGGGAAGCTGGTCCACGTAAGTGTGCTATCAGCATTACAGTTCCTAGTAGATGTTTACCAGCTATTCTAGCGTAGTAGTTCCTCACGTGGGTTATCATCACCCCAAATTCAAGTGATATGAGTGATAAAACACCAGGTACACGTAAGGCCGAGTCAGCCTGAAAATATCACGAATGAACAGAAAGCAGTGCCATCAGCCTTTGATGAAGAAATCACAGCACGAACTGTATCCAATTCATGAAATCGAAGGACCTTGTACTTGCTTCTTGTGAAGGTAGTACACGTTGGGTTATGCATACATGATGCCTTACAAAATGTGTTCACAGCACATGCTACAGGAAGTGTTTACCCCGTTATCGTTCTGTCTTCATAACTGGGTGCACTCTTCACAAGACTGTATCTTCTACATTGCCAACGGCCTTTCTGCGGTGGGAACAACGGTTACCGTCAGGTCACCGAAGTTAAGCGCTGTCGGGCTTGGCTAGCACTTGGATGGGTCACCATGCGGGTATGCCGAGTGCTGTTGGCAAGTAGGGTGCACTCAGACATTGGGAGGCAAACTGAAGAGCTACTTGATTCAGAAATAGCAGCACCTATTACGAAAACTGGCAACGGCCTGGAGAGCGGAGTGATGGCAGCATGCTCCTCTGTATCCGCATCCGGTGATGGCTTAGGACCAGGATGACAAGGCGGCCGGTCGGTACTGTTGGGCCTTCAAGGCCTTTTCGGACAGTGTTTTTTTTTATATCTTCTACATTACCCAAAGACAACGCGTTGTGGAGTATACACTCGAGGTATATGTTATCCACGACAACTAGTATTGTCTAGATTCTACAATACATGGGCCAAGGAATGGAAGTACCCCTTTTGTTTCAACTGGACCTGAAGATGTGTCTCATTATGTTCCTGTGACTGAATACCTGGAACCTTGTGGTTGTATTGGAAATATGTCTCATGTTACGCCTGATAAAGTATTTATTATTATATGTCGATCTGGGAGACTGTTCTTGCTTAGTGAGCCCTAGGCAGCTCACTTCAGAATGAAGACAGAAACTGGGTGTCAAAACATGCTTTTTTTGTATTATGACCACAGTCATTTTCTTCACACGATCAGCTGAATCTGGCGGTGTGACACTTCCAAGTGCCTACTCATAGCACGGTAATTTGACGTTCATCCACTATAGATGTATAAAATCTACGCTAGTCATTTGAATATGTAAGTACAGAATGTTTCAAACTGTGTCTCCTTAAGTCTCCACAAGAATTCACAGGAAATCCTAATTCACGACTAGCCTTCCGAACTGATTTCTTGGGGCTGCATGTGAAAAGCTCTCACTCGTCAAAGACGTTCTTCATCCACTCTTGGTCGCTCCATACTCTCTCCTTTTAGCAACGTGTAACACTGTAACCGCATTTACGTAGCTTGTGCAATCTAATACCAAATTTGGTCTATTACGTACTATGCCTTAACAGAATAAGTAGTCCTGTCACGGAAAAGTCACGAAGAACACTACCGTGTGCTGCTATTTGCGCCTTGATAATGTCATTTTGCGCAGCATTTTGTTGTCCCTGCGCTGCGATTTCTGCAGACAACATTTTTAACAATTCTGTCATATCTGGATTCTTTTCAAGTTTACGTTCTGCTACCTTTTCATGTTCAAATCCTATTTCCATTTCTGTATTTAGTGATTCAAACATATCCTGCGATTCATTAGCATAGCCATTGTCTTCGACAACATCGCCTATATTTTCTTGCTCAGTACGCGCGACGTTCGTAGCTTCGATCTGTTTATTTATGTCCATGTGATATCGTATGTAATTGAATTCGCGCGTAGTGCCATCTGTTGACACGTTGTTTGAACTGCTATCAGCTGCATTCTGTAATCGCTTGTCCCGATTTATTTCTAGTTTCTTGTCCATTTTAGTTACTGTTAAGTACCGATAACTTTTTACTTTCAATTTTAGCTGACCTTTCACTATTCGTCCTGTCGAATAATGTACAGGTTCGTGCCGCTGGACGTTTTATGTTCACTCTATGTTTGTAAAATGTTAAATACTTATAATTTTTCCGTCTGTAGTTGAAAACTGAATAACGTCCTGTCACGCGGCGCCACGTCTAACACTGTAACAGCATTTACTTAGCTTGTGCAATCAAATACCAAGTTTGGTCTGTTACGTACTATGCCCTAACAGAACAAGTAGTCCTGTCATGGTCACCACGTATAAAACTGTTGTGTCTAGACAAGACAGCCTAGACACAATGAGAGGAAGCCGAAAGGCACGCGCTTAAACTCACGCAGGCTGGCGTGAGGTCTGAAACAGGATACGTAATGAATGCTATAAAGAAAAGTACGTAGCTTCTGGAATACTTAACTTTAATCCACATTTGTAGAACATGGCTCTTGATGATACATCAATAGAATCTCAATATCTATACTGGTAATGGCGCCTTGCTAGGTCGTAGCAAATGTAGCCGAAGGCTATGCTAACTATCGTCTCGGCAAATGAGAGCGTAGTTGTCAGTGAACCGTTCCTTGCAAAGTCGGCTGTACAATTGGGCCGAGTGCTAGTCAGTGTCTCTAGACCTGCCGTGTGGCGGCGCTCGGTCTGCCATCACTGACAGTGGCGACACGCGGGTCCGTCGTATACTAGCGGACCGCTGCCGATTTAAAAGCTACCACCTAGCAAGTGTGGTGTCTGGCGGTGACACCACAAAAACTTCCGTTATGCTACTGCTGTACCATAACCTCAAAGTTGGGGGCATATCGTAAAATGGAACTATCTTGTTAAAGTAATTACGGTATAAGGCAACAGAGCAGTGTTACCCTCTGAAGGGAATTTTGTTGTGTTGACCGCGATGTACCTAGCGAAGGTGGCTTATCGGAAGTGAAAGTTAGAACTATGTATATATTTAAACAGTAACAAACAATATTTTACCTATCCACACTGTTCAAAGAATAAAGAAAACGGTCGCCAGCCTAATTAGGCATAAGAATGAGTAACATTCTTGTTCAAGAAATTGAAAAGAAGTAACTTCAATGGGCAAACCCAACCTATACTTTGTCACACGAGAGTAAAATGAACTCTGGCACCTGCGTATGTTCACGTTAAGGATGGAAAACAGAGCAGAACAAACTATTTGCATAAATGTAACAGATAACGAAACGCTATTGCCTTGAGGACTTAGTCAAACTGAATGGTCTCTGTAACGTACTATTAATATTCATTGTAGAATCGTAAATTGGACATAGGTTCAATATTACTTTTCAAACAAATTCCTATCGGACATGAAATATGGATATGGTTCACAGCAAAATTAGTTATTGTGCACAGATTAATTCTCTCACTACCAAACACCTTTCTACTTAGAATGAAAATTAAATGGAGTTCTCTAACAAATTACTTCTCACTGTCTTTTGAATAAAGAAGTTACTGTTTTCATAGATAGTGGTCTTTCGATTAATAGTTATCTAGCGTGAGCACAATAGACAAACTATGGATCCTGTTACACCATTAATATACACTTTTAATATACAAGAGGAACCCAATATTGTACAGAACTTGACAGGAATAGCAAGAGTAATTGAAGTTTTCTACAATTAAGTAACTTTGAGCATTTGGACTACTTTCAATGGGGGTGGGGGCTTAATCTTGACCAAAGTAGAAGAGCAATAAATGCACTTTCATTACATTAGTGAAACGAGGACTTAGGAAGCATGAACATATAACTCTCAACAGTTGCAGTTCTGAGCTTTTACTGCAGTGAAACACAAAAATGGAGATATTTTTAAGATCCTTTAAACAAACAGTATTAATTTTAGCACTCTCTATTCTCATATTAATTTTAATATGCTTTCAATAAAGGACACTCGGTAAGCACTTTAGCGTGAGAGGGACCCTAAGTGGATATGTGACTGAGGATAAATCACGGTAGGTACAAGAGTTCAGTTAAAATTTACCTTATGTTTGAGCACACTATAACATCCTATGAGCTGATCCTTCACTGTACATTACTGTAGTTCTTCTGTTCCATTACAGTGATTGCGCAATGTGCTGGCGAGTGCTCGTTGGTAGGTGGATTTGCAAGTAGAAATGCTGGACCTTGTCATTTCTTGGTGGCGATGATAGATACCAATTCCAGAATAGTTCCAGCTCTTTATCCACCCATCCGAGGCATTAGCACCTTGGGAAACGGCACCAAAAGCCTGTTTGGGCACCAGCACAATACACAACTTTTACATGAGCAATTGACAGTTTGGTAGCTCGTCCCCGACTGACTCTTGGTTCCACCTTTCTATCCATGCCCACCACATTTTGCGCGCACTACACAGTTCCGTTCCCGAGGGGAACCACACCACCTTTTACTTACAAAATAACTAAGAACCCTAAGTGAAGGTCAGCGTCTTACATAACAGCAACCAAACATATTAAATAAAACAGAACATTTGTACATATTTACATTTCTACAAAAAAATTATTTAAACAAAATTACAATTATGTACATTAAGTTTTGTTCTCTCCAAAGGAGACAAAGAATTTAAATCGCATAGAATCAAACCATGACACCAAAGTTTTTACAAAGGCAGCAAGCGAACACTCTTGTGCTACCAATGCAATCGAAACATTTACAGAAACTCAACGTTTTGACATTAAACATCAAACAAAAGGCAAAATAAATCATTACAGCATTAGATATATGGTGTTACAAACGGTATACAAACAATGAGCTGATTTTTTATTTGATGTGTTATTTATAATTGTAAATGGAATGTAAGGACTACAGCATAGCCTTAAAACCCATATATTCAGTTGAAAACACCCTCTGTTTCGGAATTTAAATATATAAATCACAGACCTACATTCCATACACCCACACAGGATTGCCACATAAAATTACCAGACTATGAGGAAGCACTGGAAAATGACGTATCTTGGAAATCAGCTGATGTGTAATAATTTACTGTCGTCATAACTCAATCAAGGAGGAGAATGAAAGTGTGGATCCGATACAAAAAACCTAGAGAAACGCAGGGCAAGTTTTAAGTTAAACATGGGAACTAAAAGTTCGCCTCAGCGCCAGCTGTGAGTTGTTGGTTCATGTGGTGGCCAGTAGTGGTCTCCCAGGCGCAGCTCGCTTGCCCTCTCCATCGTTCATTATTCAGTGTGCATCGACTGGAGGTAGCGATACATATCAACAAATGCAGTTCAGTTACAACTATGCACCGTGATTCTCGTCGTAAGTCACTCTGACAATCTTCCCACACCCCCTAGTAGTTCTTCCCAGCAAATCGTCACTGCGCATTTTCTAAGGATTTCTAACACTACTCTGCTGTGCTACAACTCAATTTATAGTAACTACACTAGCGGCCTGCCGGGGTATCCACGCCCGTACGACTTATCTGACGTAGCGGTAATCTGGACTACGAGGGGCGTGCAGTAAGTAATGCAAACTTTTATTCTCTGCCAATTTCAGTTCAAAAAACGCAGAATATGCTCTGGGACATCGTGGAATGTTTCTCCTCACCCTATGTAGGTTCATGAAATTCCGGTAGGTGGCGATGCTACACCTAGGTTTCAAATAGCGCCTGATACGGAGGTGCGTTCCAAGCAGTGAGCTGTCATTGAGTTTCTTTTGGTGGAAAACCAGAACATCGCAGATATTCATAGGTGCTTGTAGAATGTCTACTGAGACATGGCAGTGAACAGAAGCACAGTGAGTCGTTGGGCGAGGCGTCCATCATCACAACAAGGTCGCGCAAACCTGTCCGATCTACCGCACGGCGGCCGTCAGCACACAGCTGTGACCCCTGCAATGTTGGAACGTACGGGCACTCTTATTCGAGGTGATCGACGGATTGCAATCAAACACGTCGCTGCTCAACTGGACGTCTCTGTTGGTAGTACTGACACACTTGTCCATCACTTGGAGTACTCTATGGTGTGCGCTTGCTGGGTTCCACGCCGCCTCGCCGTTTAACAGAAGACCATAAAGAGCAACGGAGGATCATCTGCGCGAAACTGCATGCGCGTTACGAGGCTGACCGTGACAATTTTTTTGTCAAACATCGTCACAGTTTATGGAACAGGGGTCCATCAATTCGAACCGGAAACAAAACAGCAATCATTGGAGTGGCGTCACACCACCTCTCCTCCGAAGGGAACGTTCAAAGCTACACCTTCGAGCGGTAAAGTCATGGCGACGGTCTTCTTGGACTTAAAAGGCTATTCTGTTTGATGTCCTCCCTCATAGTGTAACGATCAATTATCATGTGTATTGTGCTACCCTCAGGAAACTGAAGAAACAATGTCAGTGTGTTCGTCGCCACAAAACATGCAAACGAAATTATTCTTCATGACAATGCAGGGCCTCACACAAATCTGCACACACGAGAGGAGCTCACAAAACTTCATTGGACTGTTCTTCCTCATCCACCCTGCAACCCGGATCTCGTACTTTCCTACCTCCATCTGTTTGGCCCAATGAAGGATGCACTACGAGAGAAGCAGTAAACGGGTGATGAGGTTATTCATGCAGTAAGACGTTGGCTCCGACATCGACCAGTGGAGTGGTACCAAGACAGCATAGCGCCCTTCCAGTAAGGTAGCGTAGGGCCCTCGCATGGAACAGAAATTATGATGAAAAATAGGGTTTTGTAGTCAAAAGAGTGGGGAGTAACAAGGTGTATTGGAATACTGAATAAAACGAACCTGTTTTCAGAAAACATAATGTGTTACGTTACTTACTGAACGCCCCTTGTACTATATAAAGTCAAGACGTTGTCTGATGTTGTTGCCATAAAGCTCTAAAAGTCATGAATCAGTTTACTTCAGATTTTTACGCGTTATTCTAATAAACATTTGGACAGACATAGACTACGTACTGTTTAGTACGTATGTACATAAATAATAAGCAAAGGAAAAACTATAGTAAATATCTCCAGATTTTTACAGTATATTCTAAATCAGTTCGAATAGACTTAACCAACATATTTTTTTTGTAATATGTAACGTATATAAATACACACATAAAACATACAAGGGGAAATGTTGTTTGTAAAAGTCCGGAGACGTTTTTGGCCGATTTACTTATGATTTTTACATGATACTCCAATAAAAATACAGACGGACATAGGCTATATACAATTTTAAACAACGAAGTGCAGTCGTTAATCTGCTAAAACCGTCTGCGAAGAAAAAAATACTGTGCTACGCTATGCTATGAAAATGTGGGTTTCGTTTTCTTTCTCGGAATCAGTTTTAACTGCAATAGCAGGCATTGTAACCATAATGCAAATTGTTTCTCCCATATATATATATATATACATAAAACGACAGTATGACAAACGGCGACTGACAGAGATCGAATCGGACTTCATGAAGAACAATACAAGAAACTTCTACAGAACGTTCAGAGAAAATATGACGGGATATCAACCACCCAACTTGTGCTTCAGAAGACCGGATGGAACCCTAGAAACCAATACCAAAAACAATTATGACATTCTGGCAGAGTACTTTGAAAAACTGCTCAACACGGACCCCCCCCCCCCCCCCCCCATGGAAGAAATGATGACAGAAACGAGCACATACAATCCAGATAGTGAACCTCCAACTCTAGAAGAAGTTAAAGAAATAATAAAGTCACTCAAGAATCGTAGAGCACCAGGAGAAGATGGCATCATCGCAGAAATCTGGAAGTTACAAGACCCAGAACTCACAAAAGACATCCACAGGATCTTGGAAGACATCTGGAAGACCATGAAAATTCCTGACGACTGGAAAAGTGCCCTGATACACCCACTACACAAAAAAGGTGACAAGACTGACCCGAACAACTACAGAGGAATATCCCTACTACCGGTCACATACAAGATCCTCTCTAAAGCTTTACTGAACAGACTAGAATGCCAGACCGACCACTTGATTGGGGAATACCAAGCAGGCTTCCGTAAAGGGCGGTCTTGTGCAGAACAAATTTGGAACCTGAAAATGATTTTACAACACAAACAGAACCTGATCATTACCTTTGTTGACTTCAAAAAGGCGTAAGACTCTATCGATCAGAAAACTCTCTTCAAAATTCTAGCGGAATACAAAGTAGACAACAAAACACGGGCTATCATAGAGCAAACTTTAACCAAGACCTCCAAAGTAAAGTTCTGTGGGGAACTATCAGAGCCCTTTGAAATTCGCACAGGTGTCCGACAAGGCGATGGCCTCTCACCTCTCCTTTTCAATCTGGTGTTAGATAAGGTCATAAAAGAATGGGAAACATCACAACAGGGGATAACCTTAGGAAACCTACAGATTAAATGACTGGCTTTTGCAGACGATTTGGCGATTGTCACGAAAGGTATAAAGGAAACAAAAGACGCTATTGAAAAATTGCACGAAATCGCTTCCAAAACTGGACTACAGATCTCTTACGAAAAGACACAGTTTATGAGCGCAAAGAAACTCTCATCTCTGAACACAAAGTATGGCACGATTTACAAAACGGCAAACTTCAAATACCTCGGTGAAACACTACAAATGAGTGGACATAACAGAGACTCAAACGAAGAAAGAAAGACTAAACTGGACAAGGCATACAAAGTAGTGTGGAATCATTACAACAAGAAGTCTATCTCACAAAAAGCCAAATTACGCCATTACGACACGGTGGTGCTCCCCGAGGCACTATATGTAGCAGAGACCACACTAATCCTAGGGTATACACGTATCAGACAATTAGAAAAAGTAGAACGGAAAATACTTGGGAAAATATTTGGCGCAACTAACAACAATGGAATATGGATCAAGAAACCTACAGAGGAACTGTACAAACATACGGAGACAATCACAGAAAAGATTAGAAAACGCAGACTACAATTCTATGGACACCTATACAGAATGCCATCACACAGGCTGACCAAACAGATCTTTGACTGGGTAACCACTAGAAATAACAAATGGGTGGCAGAGGTAGAAAACGACCTGAACCAACTCAACATAACAGCAGACACAATAAACGACAGAATAAAGTTCAGAAACATCATTAAGAAAAGTAAACTACATGAGATACAATGTGACAAACGAACAGGCATAAAATGGACCGCAGAACGCAAGCAAGATCACAGCCAGAAGATGAAAGAAATATGGGCAACCAAAAAGGCAATGAAGATGAAGCCGAAGACACAAAGCCGACAAGAAGCATGGACAGAGGACCGGAAACAGAAACACAGCGAGCGAATGAGGGAAGTTTGGGCAGCAAGGAAGGCAGCAAAAGGAACTGGCCATGTAGTTTAGTCCTAATGCGCTCTTTAAGGGCAAAACACCAATAATAATAATATATAATATTCTCCTTTTATGCAGTTTTAACAAAAAATGTATATAAAACAATGTGCTGCTTTGGTGTCTTTTTGCAGTTGCCATTAACAAAAAACATGGAAGCAGTATTTATGGCGTATCAACTTATGATTAGAAGTTGATACGAAATATGAATCGTGTGAAACTTTGTAGCCCTAGCCGTATGCAGATTAAAACTATGTGAAAGTCTGTCAGTGAAACTACTAACCACACAGATCTAGCAACTGAAGACATCTCACTCGTACCCCCTGTACCCATGAACCTAACCAATTTACCCATTCATTTTAAGCGGCTTCAGTTCCCAGTCGGGGTTTCCTTTGCAATATCAATAAACAAGACTCAAGGTCAGGGAGACTGAGGAAAAAGAGGAGGACAGAGAGGGGGAGAGGAAGTTTAAAGAGGGGAAGGAGAAGATAATCGACAGAGAGAAGGGACAGAAGGAATTAGAACTTGTGTCCGATTAACGTACATATTTATCAATTGCTAACCGTTGCTAGGTTTGCTATTAAATTATACACTAACTTTTCTTGTGATTCAGGAGGGAAGAAAGCAAAGAAGATTGGTGTTTAACATCCCGTCTACAATTAGATCATTAGGGAGGCGGCAGAAGCTCTGATTAAAAAGGAGGGGGAAGGAAATCCGCCATGTTCTTTCAAAAAAGCCATCCCGGCATTTGCCTTAAGCGATTTAGAGAAGTCGCGGGAAACCTAAATCAGGATGACCGGACGTGGTTTGGAACAGTTATCCTCCCGAATGCGAGTCCAGCGTGCTAACCACTGCGCCTAATGAGTATGTATTAGTGGAAACCGTATCAAAATTCCTGCAGTAGTTACAGAGATCAGCCTTCACATATACGCTGCATGGGACTTTAATTTATACGCATATATTTTCCGTCATAGTGTGGTCCGCAGGCTATAAAGTTCCTGATTGGAGGGCTTTCAGTCTGTTTGATTGGCTGCCTTCAAGCGGCGTCAGTTGTTGTATTACATTTCAGATTAGTCACCTTTGTTTTTGTTAGTGGTAGAATTCATACATTGTCAATCAATACTGTTTGTTCGTTTCTCTTAATGGAGTTTTGCATCTCAATGCCTACCCGAGTTTTACGTGCGTTATGTCCCGTATTAGCGAGGACTTTTGTCGCATCGAACTGAATTGTCCATAATATAGCTTATAACTATTTGCTGTTGTTGTTTAAGTAAATAAGTTTAATATTCTTAAACTTTCGTATATTTCTGTGTAGTAAAGTGAACCGAAACAATGGAAGTGGTGAACTATCGATAAAGAGTCGCCAAATCCATCAGCAACTACATAACTATATTGCAATTAACTTTCACCAAAAATAACTAGAAAACGTTAAATTGGATAATAAATAAGTTATCCTGTGAAATTCTATAATCTGCAGTGCAATGAACAATGCTACAAAGTGGGACGTCACAATGCTTGACTTACAGTTCCTATACACAAAACAGAATAAAAATTCACACAAAATTACACATCTGATTTTGAAAGAATAAATATCCGAAGTGCTTCTATGAAAATGACCTGCAAATTTAGCGAAAGCAGACTGGCTACATAAAATTCTAGACACTGAATAATGGACACGCGAACTTTTAACACTCCACGATAAGAATAAGAATGTCTGCATAAGAAATGAGATCTGACTTTATCTAAGCTAACCCTGAAAATAATTCTGATAGGCAATGTTTAACTGTGAATAATCTTATTATGTCCTAACTATAATATTAAATTGGGCCTAACGAATTTTCATAACTTATCTTGTTACAACGAAACCTCGGTACTGCCCGAAATTGGTGAAAATTAAAATGCAGCGCAGCGCCAAACCAGCTAACGGAAAACCTTGCAAAGTGCAAGGAAAATCAACTGTGCTAGCCACGTCATGCTCTATGTTTTGAGTGTGTCCATTCAGTGCTATTGGTGACATAAAATTACGAAAGTTTCATGAGAAGACTGTGGAAGCATGTAAAGTTACTGAATGACTGAAACGGGACTAGCATTCAAAAACAGTATTATGAAACTGATTCCTTAACGATTACTATCAGCTTAACAAAATTCACTTCCTATAGTAAAAAATATTACCCTGCCATATGTTGCGTCAGTACTGTAATCACAAAGAAGAAAGAAGTGGTGTATTTGCAACTCTGATTCCACCTATGAGAGCAGACACCCTGGTTTACTCACGATTCGATAATCAAACCAACTGACCTGAATTAATAAAGAAAAAATCGTGCTATTTGGCTCTCTCAACTATGTGATAGATTACGCGCGAGCAAGCAATGCAGCAACAAATGGTTCAAATGGCTCTGAGCACTATGCGACTTAACTTCTGAGGTCATCAGTCGCCTAGAACTTAGAACTAATTAAACCTAACTTACCTAAGGACATCACACACATCCATGCCCGAGGCAGGATTCGAACCTGCGACCGTAGCGGTTGCTCTGTTCCAGACTGTAGCGCCTAGAACCGCACGGCTACTCAGGCCGGAAATGCAGCAACAGCATTACCTGAATATTTTCGCATTTCTCAAATCAGTGTTCACAAAATCATATTTCTAAAAAGCGACATCCTTTTCATATTCATCTCTGTGTTCTGCTAGTTACCGCTCAGCAGCGCGATCAACACCCGACTGTCTCACTTACTACTTAATGAATGCTGCAATGCCAAAGACAATGCTACTGAGAACCAAATATCACGTTGCTTGTACTCATAACCTCTGTGATGTAACATGATAACCATTCAATACTTCTTTTTGAATAATATCCAGCGCACGCATACGAAGGTACACATCGAATAAAAAGGGAGCTCGTAACACTTTCACTGAAAGCCAAAAGTAAGTTACAAACCTAACAAGCTGTGGCTGATTTTATTTGTGTGGCATAGTTGATAAAATCTTTTGTGCTCCTAAAATCTCGTGGTAACGATCTTTATGTCATGCAGGAACACCTTATGCTCTTCTTGGTCGTCCTGAAGAATTAGCTAATATCTTTGTTGGAGTCAGAGATGATCTAATCTTCTAAGAATGTATTCGTTTCTGTAATATACTGTAATAATTTCTTTCACCGCTAAAGTTCGAAAGGCCCGTGACAATGTATAGTGGACTCGCATTCGGGAGGACGACGGTTCAATCCCGTATCCGGCCATCCTGATTTAGGTTTTCCGTTATTTCCCTAAATCGCTTCAGGCAAATGCTGGGATGGTTCCTTTGAAAGGGCACGACCGATTTCCTTCCCCATCCTTCCCTCACCCGAGCTTGCGCTCCGTCTCTAATGCCTCGACAATGTATAGAAACTCGTATGCAATGGGATTAAAAGTTTCCACGATCTGTCACAGAAACAGTCCGCGACATTGTGTATTGAGTATGTGCGTTGCGGGATAGTATTTCGTAGGAGATTCGAATCCCAACGAAAGTGAGATTCTCAAACTATGTTGGGCGGCCGTTCCAGTGCGGATGTGTCATCGAGTAGCTCCAGTCGGAAGACTTACACCAGACCGTTGTTGTATCGACTAGCTGGTGCCACACACTGCTACTCTAATTTCCTCTCTGATATTTGCTGATCACATTTGGTGCAGTGACAAGCCTAAGGAAAAATTTATTGAAGATTTGAGAAAACTGAGATATGAAAAAACGGCGCCCCGACCAAACTGACCAGAAAATATTAAATGTCCGCCATTTAGAAGAAAACAACTAATTGACAATTTCAGAGATGAGTTTATGCTCTATACTTGTGGGTAATCTCTGTATATAAAAAGAGATGTCCAGTCCAAACAGCCAAGGATAGAAAATTGAAATTGGGAGAGAGCGTTGATATTATAATGTAGACATCGACTTTAGTAAAGGATTGTTCGAAATTATCCCTCCCCCCTCCCCCCCCCCGTCCCCCGCTAGTGGGTAAAGTAGGGATGAAAGATAAAGAAATGTTTTTCAACATTTTTTGAAATTTAACCGCTATGCTGGTGAATAGTGGACGAAATTTTTTAAATAAATTGGTAAGGAATTAGTAACGCATTTTTAAAGCTACACCTATGAGAACTGGCATTTGATTTCTCCATCAAAAATTTAAAAAAAATTACGTGTTTCAGTGTTTTTGAAATTCAGCCACGAAATTTTTAGAAATATCTCATTATGAGAGCATTTTTAAAGCTAAACCTAAGAAAATTTGTATTTGGTTTCTCGGATAGAGGCAAAAAAAAAAAACACATCTCACTGCTTTTGGAACTTCAACCCATAATGTGGTGAAGTAGGGGATGAAAATTGTTAGGAAAATGTTTCGGTATATTAAAACATTTTTAAAGCTAAATCATGAAAATTGGTATTTCAGTTCTCGGTTAGAAATAAAGAAATGTGTGTTGGCGTGAAAATTTCTACTGAAAGATCACCACAAGAAATTAAAAGGCAGGGTTAACAAAAACTTCCGACTCCAACTACCAGAATACCTTTTTGTTCAGAAGTACATGCGGAAAAGAGTATGCTTTTATGACCTTAATCAGGGTGAAAAGTCTAAAGGGTATTGCTGTTTATGAACAGCAAGGATTCAATTAATTAGAAACAAAAAAGATTTCTGCATAGACCATGCGAGCTACGGGAGCGCAGCAGCGGGCCCTAAGCTAGTCTAACATACAAAAATCAATGTTTGCCTTCTATTAATTCCTATATCAGTTAGCCAATTAACACGAAACTTTGGTGAGTTATTGTGCGTACGCCTGCAGAGGTTCCTGTGGGAGTAACCACTTACTACACAAAGCGGTGGCGGTGAAAAGGTAATAATATCGGTCGATATCCAATTTTTTTAACCTCACGTCTTCTCATCCCAACCCTCATACCTAGAACTGGTTTGGGTATGTTATCGCCACAATGTTTTTATGCAAATAATTCTACAATAATGTATACGCAAAATTTAACTGAAATAGCTCGAAACATTCCTGAGTTAATGTTTTATGCACCTTTCTTTCATTTCCTCCATTGCTTCTTTGATGTATATTTCTATCATTGCTCCATCGGTGTGGACCGGTAGACGAATGACTGGATCTCTGTCTCATAACCAGCGTAATCCAAATACTTTATTGCTCGTCCAATAGTATTGTCCCTTCTGGGTTCTTATACATAATGTACAGGGTGGCCATGTCTTATAAACTACATACAAACAATTCACTCGTTTATTGCAAATACACAATACAGTTTAGAAAATCATCATCATGAGAAACAACGTACTGAACATTCAAGTTGTCAATAGTTCACAGGAGGTACTCAAAATGTTCCCCATAAACTTAGATACACAAATCAGCACGTTTCAACATGTTTCTAGAAACTTGCTAACTCATTTGGTGTGATTCCCGCAATCTCACTGCCATTTTTTGTTTCCAGTTCTTTAATTGAACACGCGTTGTTACTGTAGGCTTTACCCTTTAAATTAGCCCACAAATAAAAATCACAGGTAGACAAATTCTTTATCGGAGTATCTAAAGCCTTAGCAAACTTCAGACGAATCTCATCATTCCTAATTATTTTAGTATCCCACTTCCTTTCACACCGATCCTTCCACACAAGTCTCAAACTTCAGTCTGCTCTTCATCACAAAATTTTTCTATCTTCACCACTCTTTATTATTTCTTACTTCGGTTACGTGTTTTTGCCAACTTCCATCATCGGATGTGTCATGAGACAAAGTAAAAACAAGGGGTATATAATTCCTAGGATGCACTATATCTCAGTAAGTCACAAAATAAGAAGTACCGACAGGAAACATGGTACAAACACATTACTGTAAATGAGTAACTTACAAACATCAGGACAATGAACATCGCCAAATGGTATATGTTTGTATCTAGGAGGTGTAAGTGCCTATTGGTGCTGACAGAGCCACAGGTAAGTAGGTGAATTACTCGACCGCCATTAGGTGGGTTTCAGGACACAATATGAGCGCACTCTATTTGGTTGAAGATTGATAAATGCAAACATGAATAAATACAAATTAGATTACAAACATACTTACCAGTTTTGTTAATATGTTAAGGAATGATTAAAATGACAAATACATATGGATTAATACATTTTCATCTAAATGGCTCCCTTGAGATTTTCACGAACTTTATGTAACATAAGATTTGGACAACATATGATAGAGTACAATAATGGAGCACCAAATGAAAGGCTGTACACCAAGATGAGAGAAACTGTGCAGCCAAAAAACAGCATAAAACAGTCGACAACACAATCGAGTAAAAAGCAATGACAAAATCGTAGGAACACGACTGAAAGGCGAATAGTGCGCAGTTCATGTGGAGCCAATAAAAGCAGGGTGGATGTGAGCGGGCTTGTTTACCAAACACTAAGACGTCGTAACAGATCATAAAAGATTTCAGAAAACCAATTTTTACTAAAATCCATCTGTTCGTTATCAATCGTTGTGACTGCCTTTTTCTAAGAGAAAATTTCTCAAGTTCTTCCAAATTATTAAATATATGGCATTTAGGTGCTTCGTGTAGGATTTTAAGGCTTTCTGTAATAGATAAAAGATTACTTTTCTCTGAACTTAAATGGCTTCCAAAAGCACTGTTTTTGGACGCCTGACTGTGCTCCATGTGTTCCAGGACAGAAAAATTTTGTTTGTTCACGATTATGGTCGCTGATCTATACAAAGAAGTCCTGTAGTCTATTTTACCCTTCATCATTACTAATGTACTGGGTATGCCTTACAATCCAATATCAGATTTCGGAATCTCAGTCTGACCATGTGATCCAGCTGGAATCTTCCACAATCTCCAGGCGTTTTCTAACTGTACCTTCTCCTCTTGTGATAACTGAACATCGTATTCGCTATTACTAGCTGGAATTTATTGCAGAGCTCTTACTTTTTCTTCTCTCTCATTCCTACTTCCAAGACTACATATTCTACCGTAACACTTTCTTCTCTTCCTCCCTTACTACCGCGTTACAATCCCAGATTATTATTAGAATATCTTCTCCTTTTCCAAACTGAATTACCCGTTCAATATCCTCATGTATTTTGTCTCTCTCTTCGTCTTTTATTTGCACATACTGAGATAAAGAATACCACAGAAGGCAGTTCCTCTGAAGAAAAATGGACATTTCTAAAAAGAGGTAGACGGAAGTATAGGCAGCAGAAAGATAACTGAAGAAACATTGGCTGACAGAAGAAATACGTCAGTTGATCATGGAAAGAAGGAAGAACAAAATCGTTCATTTAAAGGCAGGAACACAGGAATATAAGTCATTTAGGAATGATATAAATAGGAAGTGCAGGGAAGCTAAGGCGAAATAGTTGCATGAAAAATGCGAAGAAATGGAAAAGAACTGGTCATCGGTGAGCAAATTCAGCGCACTAAAAAGTAAAAAAAAAAAACATTCGGAGAAATTAAAAGCAAAGGTATCAAAATTAAGAGTGCAAGAGAAATTCCGCTGTTTAAAGTAGAGAAGAGAGCGAATTGGTAGCAAGAATTTATTGGAGGGGAGGCACTGCCTGCTGACATGATGGAAGGAGAAATGGAAGTCGATTTGCAAGATCTAAGGCATCCAGTATTTCATTCACTGAGGGAGATGTTGTAGACTCACGATCAAATAATCCAGAAGGCATAAATTATATTTTTTCGAAATTTCTGAAATCGCTGGAAGAAATGGAAACCAAACGACGATCGAAAGTGGTGTGTATAACCTATGAGGCTGGAGATATGTTGTCAGCCTTTCGTAATAGTATCATTATGAAGATGGAAAGGGTAGAAAAATGCAAGAATTATTGCACAATCAGCTTAACATTTCATGCATCCAAGTTGCAGATGGAAAACGGAAAACGAAATTAAGGATCTCTGGGCTGTGGGAATGAAAGGCACTAGGGAGACAGTTCTGACGCTACTTTTGATAATGGAAGTGAGTCTTACGAAAAAGACAAGTTTATAGATTTTCTTGACTCCGGAGAACGTTGATAATGTAAAAGGGTGCAAGATGTTCAAAGTTGTAAGAAAAATATGTGTAAGCTGCAGGGAAAGACGGGTGATGTATATTATGTACAAGGATCAAGAGGGACAATAGGAGTGTAAGATAAAGAAAGAAACAGTCGAATTAAAAAGCAGGTAAGACACGGGTGCAGCTATTCGCCCCTAGAGTTCAATCTATACATCGAATAAGTAAGAATGGAAACAAAAAGGTTTAGAGTAGGATTAAAATTCAGCGTGTGAGGATCTCAATAATAAGATTCGCTGATGAAATTGCTATCCTCACTCAAAGCAAGGAAGAACTATTGGATATACTGAATGGAATGAGCACTCTAGTGAGCATATAATATAGACAGAGTACATCGAAGGAAGACGACGGTAATGATTAGTAGTGGAATTGAGATTAGTGACAAACTTCATATGAAAATTTAGAACTACGATGTAAACTAAGCGAAGGAATTCCACTATCCTCGAACCAAAAAAACGCATGACCATCGAAGCGAAGGGGACATAGAAAGTAAACTAACATAGGCAAAAAGGCTTTTATGGCCGGAAGAAGTTTGCTCTTATCAAACTGAGGCCTTAATTGAGGAAGAAATTTCCGAGAATGCGCGTGGAGCACAGCGTTGGATGGAACTCAATCACGTGCTGTGGGAAAACACGAAAGAGAATCGAAGCATTAGGGATTTGGTGCTACAGAAGAATATTGAAAATTAAATTGGCAGCTGAGTTTCGGAACGAGGTAATTCTCCGCAGAATTATTGAGGAAAGATATATGTGGAAAATACTGACGAGTAGAAGTGAGAGGATGAAGGGACGTGTGTTAATGAGTCAGAGAACAACTTCCATGGTGCTGGAGGGGGCTGTAGAGTGTAAGAATTGCTGCTGTAACAGTAAGCGAATCGCATCATTTATTACTCATGAGGAAAGAAGGGTGTAATATAAAGTTGGCAACAATAACCACAACAACATTCCAAAATCAATCGCTGACAGCGTGTTAGTGCCGTTTATATCCAGACTTGGTACTCAAAATTACCGAAATAAAGCTATGAACAGAGAGAACGTACGAACGATTCAGTGGGTTTTTCCTTATGTTCTTCAGAATTAGTAAGCTATCATGAACAGTTTGTCCTGTTTTACTATTCAGTCATGGGTCATCACAAAATTAGACAGTTATGAAAGAGCCGTGAACTTTAACAAATGCGCAAGCAATGCACTTAAAGTGCTCAGTCCTCGACACTTTGTCCTTAGCTCTTAAATTAGGGTTGCCATCCATCCCAATATATGGTGGTCGTCACAGTTATGGACGTACTTGACCTGACATCCCGAAAATTGTAAATTTGAGGTAAGGTCCTATGGGACCAAACTGCTGAGGTCATCGGTCCCTAGGATGACACACTACTTAATCTAACTTAAACTGACTTGCGGTAAGGCCAACACACACACCCATGCCCGAGGGAGGACTCGAACCTCCGACGGGGGTAGGGGGGGGGGGGGGGGGGAGCCACACGAATCGTGGCAAGGCACCCTACATTCCGACAAGATCCAAATCTGTTCCGATTTTGCAAGATATTGTTACGAGACTGACTCGAACATTGAAGTAACGCCATCTGTTAGCGCAACATGTAAATGTAGTCTCAGTTTTATTTATATCAACAGGGTTATGTTGACAAGGTCGTCTCATAGAGCTGTTGCATGTTGTGAATCCTGTATCGACGATCCAAGCACCTTTTAGACCTGGTGCCACCATTCGATAAAATACCAGACTTCTCTAGTAGCACTGGAGTGGTACTATTTAAGCAGCGCCATGCAGAAGAATCGGACAGTTCCCATTTGAATAGCGATCTGATAAGATTATTGTGCGAGTGTGTTTTCTATTCCCGCACACAATGTCACTGTTGAAAGAGTATTTTCGTTGATGTCGGTTCAGTGAACTCCTGAAAGAAATCGACTGCTGCCAGAAAATCTGGAATCAATCTTACAATGGCAGTTTAACCATACTCTGGCTTGCATAGAGTTACATAAATACGTAAAATGGAAAAAAAGATTAGCTGAAAAGGGAAAATCTTCCGGAAAATATGGTGTACCAACTACTTCTGCCGCAACAAGTTCCATATGATTATGTTCTAAATATAAAGTAATTGTATTAAATAGAAGTTTTATTTAATTTCTTCAACCCTACAACCCCATCTCAGAGTGTTCCGACAATGTCCCGGTGACCCCACCTACTAACTTTGTTTGCATTGTGTTAATTCCAACAACGCTATTCACGGAACAGGCGTCGAAGTTAAGACTAGCAGTCTGCGATCCATTTCCGCCAAACGCATTCTTTCAAGACGCCTGTGCGACTAGGAAGGAGATAGTAGCAACGTGCGATGCATGTTTAGTATTTCGTTGGTTGAAAATTTGATACAGAGATATCTTTCTGCACTTTACGTTAACATGGCCATACTGCAATAGTCATTTGTTAGCTGAGTATGGCCTGAAAAGATCCACGTCAGGCCGGCCGTTGTGACCGAGCGGTTCTAGGCGCTTCAGTCTGGAACCGCGCGACCGCTACGGTCGCAGGTTCGAATCCTGCCTCGGGCATGGATGTGTGTGATGTCCTTAGGTTTAAGCAGTTCTAAGTTCTAGGGGACTGATGACCTCAGATGTCAAGTCCCATAGGGCTCAGAGCCATTTGAACCATTTTTTTATGCACGTCAGGCAGTATTTTCAGCTGGTGTCAAATAATGAAATGCAGAAAGTTAAGAAGAATGTATTTTGTGTTTATAGTCTTTATTATATTCTGAAAAGCACTGACTTACATTTCTGTCGTGTTATTTCACACGTGCTCCAGTCAAATCTACAGGTCATTTCCCTAAGTGAGATTATTAAATTAAATGGCACAATCACAGCTAAACTTTCATTCATAAGCAGATGTGGCGAATGTAACATAAATTCGACCATTTAATAAATATATCGGATACCCAAAATAGCGCACAACAAACGGCTAAACTTGTTCTCCATTTGTTGTTCCAATCAGCATCAGCAATGACAGAAACTGTAGAGAACTAAATTAATCTTATTTAAGCAGCTGTTTCCCACAGATTTTTCGCTTTAAGTTCATTTCGGGCAGCTAAAGTTTTGTGCTAACGTCACTCAGTCAATAGTGCTGAATATAGGTGCGAATAAAAACAATCGGTTAGCAAAAAAAGAAGTAGACTAGTGTGGACGCAGCTGTTACTGTGAGTGCCAGTCGCAGCGCTCAAGTGCCCCCAACGTCTGAACAACGCTGCGAAGTGACAACCCGGTGACAGAGAGGAGAATGTTACATTGAGGTGCAGACAGCAGCAAGTATCACTACTCTGTTGAACAGAACTGGAAGCAAACATCAAATATCTGAAGCTCGCCGAACGCAGTTACACTATTATCGTCACTAGGTAACAAATGGTGAAACTATTTTTACCGACGTTACTTTCCAGTTGTCGAGAACTCATTATTTTATTTTTTATTTGGCATATGAGCATAAAACCAGTCTGCTATCAACTTACATGTAATTAACAAGTACACCACAATAATTAAACCAAAATGCTCTCCCTTTCCTCCTCTCTCCCTCTCCCTCTCCCTCACACATACACATACACATACACACGCCCACTCACGCTGGCGTTCGTGCGTAATGACTCTGAAGATAAATTTTCCCGGGAAAAATGGAGAACCTCATTAAAATGGCCTGTTTTTCATCAAAAAGAGTACAACAGGTGATAAAAATTGTTTTTTAACACAGTAACACTTATCGATGTTGAAAAGAATAATTCACGTTGACTGGAAGTTGCAACTTTGTGTTTATATTATAAACAGTGTCGAAAACGACTGTTTGTTCATTTGTTTATTTATTTATTAGGTTCCGTTGGACGATGCGAGGCAAAGCAACTTCATTATGGAACGAGTCAGTGCATAGTTTTCAGAATGCTGGTCAGAAAATTCATGAGCAAACGAATTGCAGAACTAATAAAATACAAAAGAAGAGAGAGAGTTTACGAGTAAAAAACACATTACAAGAAAATTCTGAACTATTGAGAGGGACTCTTTGTGCAGACCTGAAAGAGGGTTCCAACAAGATAATCTTAATACTTTAATTTTAATACTATCGAGCGAGGTGGCGAAGTGGTTGGCGAAATGGAGTCGCACTCTGGAGGACAACGGTTCAAAAAAATGGCTCTGAGCACTATGGGACTTAACTGCTGAGGTCATCAGTCCTCTAGAATTTAGAACATAAATAAGGACATCATACACATCCATGCCCGAGGCAGGATTCGAACCTGCGACCGTAGCGGTCGCTGGCGCTTGCTCTGTAACGACCTTGCTGTCGACGGAGCGTTGAACTCCTTACTTCCTTTCTTTTTGATTTAAGTGCGAGGGGTTTATCACCCTTTGTTTTCAGTTCTGTTGGGAGTTTATTTAAACAAACTTGCTGGGCAGTGAGAATCTTTTGTACAATGTTCAAGGAGCTGTTATCCAAGCGCATATCGTCCCCCCACCCCCACCCCCACCCTCTGTAGCAGTTTCTTCTGAATGAGTAAATGATGTCAAGAACAGATCCCCTGGTGGAATACACGGAGATGACACAAGTCGTGGGTTACCTGGCAATATCGTATCTGGCCTCCTTTTGCCCGAATTAGCGGAGCAACTCTACGTCGCGTGTTGCCTGTGTAGCCGTCCGTAAGTGCGGGAGTGTTGCCGGTGCAGGATTTTGTGCACGACGTGATCTCTCTATTACATCCCATGCATGTTCGATGGGATTCACGTCGGCCACATCATCCTCTCGAATTGTCCAGAATGTTCTTCAAACCCAATCGCGAACAATTGTGGCCCTGCGACAACGCGCATTGTCGTCCATCAAAATTCCATCGTTGTTTGGGAACATGAAGTCCATGAATCGTTGCACACGGTCTCCAAGTAGCCGAACACAACTATTTCCAGTCAGTAATCAGTTTAGTTGGAGCAGAGGACCCAGCCCATTCCATGTAAACGCAGCCCACACCGTAATGGAGCCACCACACCTTGCACAGTGCTTCGTTGATAACCTGGGTCCATGGCTTCGTGGGATCTGTGCCACATTCGACCGTACCACCAGCTCTTACCAACAGAAATATGGACTCATCCGATCTGGCCGCGGTTTTCCAGTCACCTAGACTTCAACCATTATGGCACGAGCCTAGGAGATGTGCTGCAAGCGATATCGTGCTGTTAGCAAAGGCATTCGCGCCGGTCGTCTGATTTCATAGCCCACCAACCCCAGATTTCTCCGCACTGTCCTAACGGATACGTTCGTCGCACGACCCACATTGATCTCTGCGGTTATTTCACGCAGTGTTGCTTGTCTGTTAGCATTGACTACTCTACGCAAATGCCGCTGCTATCTGTCGTTAAGTGAAGGCCGTCGGCCACTGCGTTGTCCGTGGTGAGAGGCATTTCCGAAACTGAATTACCCATGCGTCCAGCTTCAACTACCATTCTGCGTTCGAAGTCTGTCAATTCCCGTCGTGCGGCCATAATCACATCGGAAAGTTTTTCACATTAATCAGCTGAGTACATATGACAGCTGCGCCAATTCACTGCTCATTTATACCTTGTGTACGCGATACTACCGCCATCACGTGTGTATATCGCTGTATCATGACTGTCCCCTTAGTGGAAGTTCGTAAGTTGACTACCCTGATCAGTCTCACCGCGTTTTTCAAATGGTTCAAATGCCTCTAAGCACTACAGGACTTAACATTTGAGGTCATCAGTCCCATACTCTTAGAACTACTTAAACCTAACTAACCTAAGGACATCACACACATCCATACCCGAGGCAGGATTCGAACCTGCGACCGGAGCAGCAGCGATGTTCCGGACTGAAGCGCCTGGAACATCGGCCACAGCGGCCGCCTGTCCGCGTTTTTCTGAGCTGAGAACACTGTTGATGAGAGCAGAGAGTTGCGCGAAAAAACAACACCATACGACAGTAAAGACAAAAAGTAAGAAAGCTGCCACGTATGAGATCAGGCATAGTGGGGATTATTATTATGGTGATGGAAGTAGCATTCTGTGTCTCCACATGTTGTTGTACGTGGTGCTTGGAGAAATGCTTGCCGGCCGCAGTCCTAATAGTTTAAAATGGTCGACAGTATTGACTGTTTTATCATAATGCAGCTGCAAAATTTCGATATTCGACAATTCCATCTAAGTGACTATGCATTACGTATCCAGCAGTTGAGCATTAACCTGTTCTCTGAAAGCCACTTCATGGGGTTACCGACTTCCCTATTGTTTACATCATTCACATTACATTTCACATCTTTCGCAATAACACTTGTGTAATATGCAAAGAGATGAATTTTTATGCCACGCTTCTTGTTTAGTAGCATATCATTGATATTCCTGGAGATTATTACTGAAGTGCAGCTACCCACAAAAGTCCTCTGTGGGCTGTAATTGTCGTATGGCAGCGAAACCTCATAAATATTGTAATGCTTTAATGCGGAATGATTTATGCTGGAAAAAATTTGGTTCCAATTTTAGCCATCAAATCCAAGTTTGGCGGTGAGAATACAAGAAAGATGTTTATACTTGTTTCTATATGTAATGGATCAGGAACAGAACGTGGGCAGAAAAGGTCAAATGAGTCAGAAAGGCATAATGTTGATTTTATTATTAACCATCGCTTTCGCAATTTGTTCAGTATGAGCATCGAGACGTCGACGAGATAGTGCTTCCGTAAGACGACGTGATAAACAGTTGCTCGCAAAAGTTCCGGTGGATTCTGAACGAAGTGTTTTGAATACTGGTCTTAAGGATAGATAGAGACTGAAAGTTTCCCTGGTAAACGCGTACTTTTAGATAACCCCAGATCCGAAAATCACACGGTTTCAGATCATGTGCTTTTGCAGGCCACGCATCTGGGATACCACAGGATATAACACATTCAAGGGAGATTGCACTAAGCAGATCGCTCACAGCGAGCGACATGAGGAGTTGCTCTGTCTAGCATGAGAAAATTGGTTTCCACGTAGTAGTGCTCTTCCAAACCATCACATGCTTTACAAGGAGGTCCCGATAGCGCGCAGACATCACGGTACACATGACAGGCCATCTGGGTATACTCTCTTCAAAAAGCAATGAACCTAGAATAAAGATGATTGTGGATCCACGCCACTGTCACATAAAGCGGGTTCAATGGCTCTTCATGCTCAACACTCCGTTAAATACACTACTGGTCATTCAAATTTCTACACCACGAATATGACGTGCTACAGACGCGATATTTAACCGACAGGAAGAAGATGCTGTGATATGTAAATGATTAGCTTTTCAGAGCATTCATACGGTGGCGATACCTACCACGTGCTGACATGAGGAAAGTTTCCAACCGGTTTCTCAAACACAAACAGCAGTTGACCGGCGTTGCCTGGTGAAACGTTGTTGTGATGCCTCGTGTATGGAGGAGAAATGAGTACCATCACGTTTCCGTCTCTGATGAAGGTAGGATTGTAGCCTATCAAGATTATCGTTTATCGTCTCGCGACATTGCTGCTCGTGTTGGTCTAGTTCCAATGACTGTTAGCAGAATATGGAATCGGTGGGTTCAGGAGGGTAATACGGAACGCTGTGCTGGATCCCAACGGCCTCGTATCACTAGCAGTCGAGACGATAGACATCCTATCCGCATGGCTGTAACGGATCGAGCAGCCACGTCTCGATCCCTGAGTCAACAGATGGGGACGTTTGCAAGATAACATCCATCTGCACGAACAGTTCGACGACGTTCGCAGCAGCATGGACTATCAGCTCGGAAACCATGGCTGCAGTTACCGTTGACGCTGCACCTGCGATGGTGTACTCAACGACGAACCTGGGTGCACGAATGGCAAAACGTCATTTTTTTGTATGAATCCAGGTTCTGTTTACATCATCATGATGGTTGCATCTGTGTTTGGCAACAAAGTGGTGAACGCACATTGGAAGCGTGTATTCGTCATCGCTATACTGGCGTATCACCCAGCGTGATGGTATGGGGTGGCATTGGTTACACGTCTCGGTCACCTCTTGTTCACATTGACGGCACTTTGAGCAGTGGACGTTACATTTCAGATTTGTTACGATCCGTGGCTCTACCCTGCATTCGATCCCTGCGAAACCCTACTTTTCAGCAGGATAATGAACGACCGCATGTTGCAGGTCCTGTACGGGCCTTTCTGGAAACAGAAAATGTTCGACTGCTGCCCTGGCCAGCACATTCTCCAGATCTCTCACCAACTGAAAACGTCTGGTCAATGGTGGCCGAGCAACTGGCTCGTCACAATACGCCAGTCACTACTCTTGATGAACTGTGGTATCGTGTTGAAGCTGCATGGGCAGCTGTACCTATACATGCCATCCAAACTCTGTTTGACTCAATGCCCAGGCGTATCAAGGCCGTTATTACGGCCAGAGGCGGTTGTTCTGGGTACTGATTTCTCAGGATCTATGCACCCAAATTGCGTGAAAATGTAATCACATGCCATTTCTAGTATAATATATTTGCCCAATGAATACCCGTTTATCATCTGCATTTCTTCTTGGTGTAGCAATTTTAATGGTCAGTGGTGTAGTAACCCAGATTCGGCAGTTCTGTGTATTCGTTTGAGCCTCTGGTGTAAAATGTGTTTCGTCACCCCCATGGAATATTGCCTGGCCACATGTAAGAAACTGCATTCCGTGCCAGAAGGCGAAGAGCTAATTCAGAACGTTGGTGCGGATCATGACCTTTCAGTTACTGAATCATCTAGATCCGGTGTGAAATAGACCGCAAAACGTTCCTTGCTGTTCACCATTGGAGGACAGTTCTCGTGACACTGCACGAGCTCTAGCACTACCCAGGAAGGTGCTGTAAAGTCAGTTACGGCAACAGCAAGCTCGTCAATAACTTTCCGCGGAATAGGATGTCTTCCTATTCCAGGTCCCACACCAAGCCCACCCGTGCTCTTGAATTTCATTATCACGTTCTAAAGAACCATTACTGACATCGGGCCTCTTCTCAGACCTTTTATTCGGCTACACTTTCTCAGCGCAGCATTGTAATTGCTTCTGTTCTCGTACAACAGTTTCACTAACAGCGCATGAATTCTAATCTCGATATCCATACTGTTCACTCACGTTACAGCTTGTCAAATAACAGCGTGGATGTCATACCGTCATAAAAACAGTCTACAATGTCAGATTTGCAGTTGGTGGCTATAACTGGAACAAATTTTTTTCCATCGTAAATCAGTTCCACAGTCACGTGTTAGCATATCCACTAACTTTCGCTGCCACACCATTGTTACAGCGCACACTGGACCTCCTTGAGTAGCTGCGCTTTCATTATGAGAAGCAACGGAGACATAACTTAGAGTCAAAATTCTTCCCTGTTTGGAGGGACAACATCTTTCCTCTTTCTTTCGATATTTCTAGAATTTTTTGAGATTTTTCACCAATCCCCTAATGTCCCTACTTAGCAAAAGGTATTGTGTGGACCACACATTCAAATGCTTTTGTTAAATCAAATACATCAAACGCATTCTGCCCTCATCCTATCTTCCAGCCATGCTAGCACCGCATATACAAAAGAATAAGTAGCACTTTCTGTGGATACATTCTTCCTAAAGACACACAGCAAATTACGCGTGCTCGGATGTCCCACTTCTCTCCTACGCATTTCACCTGCCTCGATATGACTGGGTATTTGTGTTATCATGTCATCATCATTCCCGAAAGTGGCGAGATTGGACTGAGCAAAGGTTGAAAATTTGTACGGGCGCTGATAACTGCGCAGTTGAGCGCTCCACAAACCAAACATCATCTCCTATGCATTTCTTTCTCTGAAACTGTTGAAAACACTCATAGTAAAGAAACTTGTCACTAATTATCTCTCACTATTTTTTTAAAAGTTAACTCAAAAATGGTTCAAATGACTGAGCACTATGGGACTTAAGAGGTGAGGTCATCAGTCCCCTAGAACTTAGAACTACTTAAACCTAACTAACCTGAAGACGTCACACACATCCATGCCCGAGGCAGGATTAGAACCTGCGACCGTAGCGGTCGTGCGGTTCTGGACTGAAGCGCCTAGAACCGCTCCGCCACAGCGGCCGGCATAAAGTGAACAGACTAACGAGTATATCAATCTGTCACGAAACTTACCAGACCTGAAAGAGACATTGCACAGGTGACTGAGTACAGGCCTAACGTATAGTACACTGATCTCCACAATCTTACTTGAAATTTCATCTCACACATGGTAGTCTCTAATGATTCAATAACTGATTCAATTTCATCTTTGCATGTTTCTCGTAGCTGTCCCAGAACACGAGCTCCCAGTTTGGTTGGTTGGTTGGTTGGTTGGTTGGTTGATTGGTTTGAAAGGGGGGGGGGGACCAAACTACTGGGTCATCGGTCCCTCGTTCCAGTTAAAATAATTCCAGAAGGGTGGGAGTAGACATAAAATGCAGCTGGAAGAAACCACAAGAATGACAGAAGGGCAACAAACACTAAAATGGGCAAAATCGGACAAGGAAACCACAGAAAGAAAGAAGAAACATGTAGAAGAGATCAAAACAAGATATCCTATTACCATGGCTGGAAAAGCCGGCCACTCTGCAACACATTAAAACCTCCGCCCTAAAAGCACCAGGGTGGAGGACACAGAGGGGCGAAGGACATGCGCTAAAACTTAGTTCAAATGATAAAACCCACCCTCACGAATAAAACGAAAAACTAAATCAGCCGATGAGGCTTTGTCAGATAAAATTAGCTGCAACGAGTCCAGTAAACCAAAATTTCGTCGCTGGGCAGTCAAAGTGGTACAGTGCACCAGAATGTGGGCCACTGTCAACAGACCCTCAGGCGGGTCTGCACGGCGCAGGAGGTAACCGTGGGTCGCCCAAGCGTGGCCGGCAGAGGACCACTGAGATTCTCTGCGAGAGGCCGGCATGGAAGTCTTCCACACGTACGTAGTCTCCTTAATGAAATGCAGTTTGTTGTGTGTACTGTTACTGCTAAACGAGACTCCCATAGTCGAGGCCGGATTGAACAAGGACTCTGTAGAGCTGCAGCAGAGATCTGCACCCCAGTTGGTGCTGATCAGGCACCGGAGGGCATTGAGGTGCCGTCAGCACTTCCACTAAGTTGACGAAGGTGAGGTAGCCAAGTCAGTCACGAGCCAAAAACCATTTCTAAGAATCGATATGGCTCCACTACAGTGAGTGTATCGTCATTCAGATGAAGTTCTGGTTCCTGATGAACGGTGCGACGTCGACAGAAATGTATGACACACGACTTAGCGGCCTAAAACTGAGCCCATGACTGCGCATTGTGGATGGCTCCCTGTAGGCGCCGCTCTGCAGCGCCAGTACTGGTGGAACAGTACAAAATGCGGAAGTCGACTACATACAGAGAGGGCAAGACGGACGGCCCTACAGCTGCTGCTAGACCATTAATAGTCACTAAAAATAGCGATACACTCAATACAGAGCCCTGCGGGACCCCATTCTCCTGGATATGGGGGGAACTATGGAAGGAAACGAAAAGTACAGAGCGACAGGAAATTCTGGACAAAATTCGGGAGCGGGCCTCGAAGACCCCAACTGTATAATGTGGTAAGGATATGAGGTCGCCAGGTGGTGTAATACGCTTTGCGTAGGTGAAAAAAGGTGGCAACAAGGTGTTGGCGTGCGGAAAGGGCTGTTCGGTTGGCAAACTCTACGGACACAAGATTTTCAGTGACAGAGCGCCCTTGGCAGAAGCCGCCCTGACATGGAGCCAGTAGGCCACGTGACTCCAGTAGCCAACCCAACAGCCGACACATTATACGTTCCAGCAGCTTACAGAGAACGTTGGTGAGGCTGATGGGCCAGTAGCTATCCACATCAAGCTGGTTTTGACCAGGTTTGAGCAACGAAACGATGGTGCTCTACCGCCATTGGGATGGAAAGACGCCATCGCACCGGATTCGGTTGAAGGTGACGAGGATATGGCGCTTGTAGTCAGACGAGAGATGTTTTATCATCTAACTGTGGATCCGATCCGGCCCAGCAGCTGTGTTGGGGCAATATGCAAATTGATAAATCAATGGCCGAGTAACTACCACGAGTCACACTGAAATGTGTTGTGGCCCCAGTATTTAAGAAGCAGAGGTCGAACTCAGACAGTAAAGTTTCGACATCTCTGCCTTGGCCAGCAAGCACATTGAAACCCCACAAGGGGTTAAGGACGTTAAAATATCCCAAAAGTAAGAAAGGTTTAGGGATTTGATCAATCAGTGCATCCAATAAGTTCAAGGGTACTGCACCATCTATATTGTGTCCAGGGTCCAGCGAGATCCAGGTCCTCAGCAGACACCATAATGTCCACTCCATACTCCGATGCAGAGCTTGTAGGTAGCAGTGGTGTGGGTGCCACCGTAAGTTCCTTGTTCTTGGGGTCTTCTTTTTCGATTTCTCGCGCTGTTCCTTGGGTTTCCCTGGCTAGGCGGACTTCATTGAATCGGTCACCATGACTGAGGATGGGCATGAAGTACTACGACCAACTGCTTTTGGGCTCTTCAGCCACTGGTGTGTCATCTTTCGCACTAGCAGAAACCTGGGAAGGGAGTGACCCAAGGGACCCTTCCTAGCAAGAGGAGCCAAGGACCCTTACGCTTACGTTGCTCAGAAGTGGGGACTGGAATATCTGATAGTTGGGGGGGAGGGGGGGGGGGTTGCTCCCAAACTAGGTGGTACGGGAACAACAGGGAGGAAATTCCCCCCACCATCAAGGGAGAAGGTGTAGTCTCCCAGTGCTGAGAGGAGACAGGAATTCGAGGAACTGATTGGGCGACAACTGTTCTCGTAGTGGCGGCGTATGAGGAGGTCACAACCACAGGATTTTGGCGCTCAAATTTCCCCTTAGTTTAGGTCAGTCAGTACAGGGTTTGGTATTCCATGATTTTTCTCTCTTTCCGTAAAATCCTGCAGACTGGCGAGCAAAGTGAATGATGCTCTCTGCAGTTGACACAGATGGGAGGCGGGGCACATTGAGTATTGGGATGCAATGGACGTCCACTATCTCAACAGTTGGGACTCTAAGTACAATGGGAAGACATATGGCTGAACGTCCAGCACCTAAAGCACTGCATCAGGGCAGGGATATACGGCTTGACGTCACAGCAGTAGACGATCACCTTTACCTTCTCGGCCAATGTGTCATCCTCGAAAGGCAATATGAAGGCACTGGTGGCAACCTGGTTATTCCTCGGACGCCTATGGACGCGCCGGACGAAATCCACAGCTCGCCACTCTAAATTGGCATGCAGCTCGTCGTCAGGCTGCAAAAGAAGGTCCCTGTGTAATATAATACCGTGGACTATATTTAAGTTCTTATGAAGCCTGATGGTAACAGAAACATCCCCCAACTTGCCACAAGAGAGTAATGCCTATGACTGGCCAGAGGATGCAGATTTTATCAGCACCGACCCAGAGCGCATTTTGGATAAGCCCTCCACCTCCTCAAATTTGTCCTCCAAATTCTCCACAAAACTGAGGCTTGATGGACATCAACTCTCGAGGTATGGGGCAAATAAGCTTTGCTGCCATCCTTAGCCTGGCATTCCTCCCATGGTGTGGTCAGGGGGGAGGGAACGATTTGGGGTCGTATTTCTTAGCATTGAAGTTAGACCTTGACCGCTTAGAGACTGCTGGCGATGGACCACCAGCAAGAGATGTACTATGCTTCATGGCGAGTCATCCACCCTGATGCCACCCACTCCAGCCAGGGGCCCTCCCCAAAAGCACCACCCAGCCACAGCAAAGGCCACCTGGCAGGATGGCCATTGGCGGGAGTCCCAATACCCCAGGGTGACAGGCATCTACTCCTTGGCATACGTGGGGAGTTAACAGCAATCGTAGCTCTGACCAAGGGCTGCTGATGCGGGAAATGAGCTGGCATGGTTGGGAAAACGAGATGGTAATTCAGATGCGCAGGGGAACTACAAACGTGTACAGTGTAATTGGCGAGCAGTTCTGCATACCTAACCTTCATTGGAGGTACTTTGGCCTCCACAAGGACACTAGTCACTGGACTCGTTCTAAAAGCACCTGTCACTAGGTGAACACTGCAGTGGTGCACTGGGTCGAGTAAACGCAACGCTGATGGCGTCGCTGAACAGTAAACCAGACTCCCATAGTCAAGTGGGAATTGAAAAAGGGCTCTGTAGAGCTGCAGCAATGTAGAATGATCTTCACCCCAGTTGGAGTTGTTCAGGCAGCGGAGGACATTGAGGTGCTGCAATCACTTCCGCTTAAGCTAAAGAAGGTGAGGTAGCCATTCAACTGGGTGTCGAAAGCCAGACCTAAGGATCGGTATGTCTCCACTACAGTGAGTGGATCGTCATTAAGGTAAAGTTCTGGCTTTGCAAAGCCGACAGAAATGCATGACACGCGACTTCACAGCTGAAAACTGGAAGCTGTGTGCTAGATCCCATGACTGCGCCTTGTGACTGGCTCCCTATAGGCGCCACTCAGCAACACCAGTACTGGCGGAGCAGTACAAAATGCAGAAATCCACATACAGAGAAGGTGAGACCGATGGCGCTACAGCTGCTGCTAGACCGTTAATAGCCACTAAAAATAGTGATACACTCAATATAGAGCCCTGCAGGACCCCATTCTCTTGGATATGGGGGGGGGGGGGGGGAAGACTATGGAAGGACACCAAAAGTACAGAGTCACAGGAAATTCTGAATAAAATTCGGGAGCAGGACCCAGAGACCCCACTCATACAATGTGGTAAGAATATGATGTCGACAGGTCATGTCATGCACTTTACGTAAGTCATAAAAGATGGCAACCAGTTGTAGGCATGTGGAAAAGGCTGTTCGGATGGCAGATTCAAGGGACAATATTATCAGTGGTAGAACGACCCTAGTGGAAGCCGCCCTGACATGGAGCCAGTGGGTCACATGGCTCCAGAACCCAACCCAACTGCTGACAAACCATATGTCCCAGCAGCTTACAGAGAATGTTGGTGAGGCTAATGGGCTGATAGCTATCCACATCAAGCTGGTTTACACCGGGTTTGAGCAAGGGAACGATGGTGCTCTCCCACCACTGCGATGGAAGGACGCCAACGCACCAGATCCGGTTGAAGGTGACGAGGAGACGTCGCTTGTAGTCAGACGAGAGTAGTTTTACCATCTAACTGTGGATCCGATCCGGCCCAGCAGCTGTGTCAGGGAAATATGCAAGGGCGCTGAGGAACTCCCACTCTGTAAATGGGGCGTTATAGGATTCACTGTGGCTTGTAGTGAACGAGAGCATTTTCCATCTGCCATTTGAGGGTGCGAAAGGCTGGGGTGTCGTTGTCCGACCCAGAGGCTCGAGCATAGTGCTCTGCCAAGTGCTCAGCAATCGCAGTTGCGTCAGCAGATAACACGCCATTGATGTTAATGTCAGAGACACCTGCTGTGGTCTGGTACCCAAAAAGATGTCTGATCTACGGCCAGCCTGGCGAAGGTGTCGTATGGCACCCAATGGTCGACAGGTACTTCTCCCAACACTCCTGTTTCCGTCGTTTCATAAGCTGGCAAACACGGGCACAGAGCCACTTAAAGACTATTAAGTGCTCCAGGAAAGGGTGCCGCTTACGTCGCTGTAGAGGGCGCTCTTTAATTGCGTCAGTGACTTCCGGCGACCACCAAGGGTCTGTCTTTCGCCAGGGGTACCCTGAAGAACGAGGGATCGCGTTTTCCAACACAGAAACGATCGTTGTCGTGACCTGCTGAACGACAACATCGATGGAACCATGTGGGGGAGAGTCAGCGGTGACAGAGGTGAAGGCTTCCAGTCTGCCTTGTTTAAAGCCCATCTGGTTAAGCGTCCGTGGACGTAACGACGGGGGAGTGACAGGAAGATGAGGAAGCGGTCACTGTCAACCAGGTCGTCATGTGCCCTCTAGTGGATAGATGGGAGAAGGCCAGGACTGCAAACTGAGAGATCAATGGCCGAATATGTGCCATGTGCCACAAAGAAATGTGTGGGGGCATCTGTATTTAAGAGGCAGTAAGCGTGGCGTCACCCGACAAAGGGTTATGCACATTAAAATCTCCCAAAAGTAGGAAAGGTTTAGGGAGTTGATCAATCAGTGCAGCCAATGCGTTCAGGGGTACTGCGCCATCTGGAGGGAGATATACATTGCAGCCACAGCTTCAGGAGGGGTCTGAAGGGGCACAGGTTCACTACATACTAAGTTCAGGACATAGACAAAAACTTCACCTGACACTCTATAGTCGCTACACTTCCTGTAATATCCCTTATAGCTGCAGAGGGCAGGGGTCCACATTGCCGGGAATCAGGTTTCCTGGAGGGCAATGCAGAAAGCAGGTGTAAAGCTTAACAGTTGCCGTAGCTCAACCAGGTGGTGGAAGAAACCGCCGCAATTCCACTGGATGATTACGTGATCGTGAGACTGGCAAGGCATGAAACACTCAATGAAGCAATCTACGCCTCAAGGTCACCTGATGCCACCAGGTGAGTATCTGTGCGATCGACATCCATTATGTCTGAGGGCCCAGCAAGATCTAGGTCCTCAGCAGCCACCAGAACCTCTACCTCATCCTCAGACACAGAGTTTGTAGGTAGTGGTGGGTGCCTTTCTCTTTTCACGTTTCTCTTTTCTCTCGCTGCTCCTTAGGTTTGTCCAGCTGGGAGGGATTCAATCTCAGGGACTGAAGAGGGCTGTGAAGCCCTAAGACCAGCTACCTGTGGTCGTTTCAGCCACTGGCAGGTGACAGCTTTGCCACTGGTAGGAACCTGGGAAGGGAGTGACCCAAGGGGTCCTTTCCTGGCGAGAGGAGCTGAGGAACTTTTTCTCCGGCTGAAAAGTAGGGGCCAACGTCCCCAATGGTTGAGGGGGTGTTGCACCTGAAGTAGGATGTGCAGGAGCAACTGGAGGTAAGTGCCCCCCACCTTGAGGGGACAGGCAGAGTCTGACAGCTCCGAGAGCCAACTGTATGCGACGGAATGGAAGATGATATAACCGTTGTCGTAGCGACGGCGGTTGACGTCGTATGCGTAGGATGTATGCTCTCATATTCAATAAATTTTCACTTTTCGAGCAAGGCAGCGAATTCTGGGTGGGATAAGGTTTCTTTTATTTGACTATCCTGGTTAATGTTTTGAGTCTTGAAACTGAGTCAAAATTTTTCAATCTTTGTTCGATTTCTACATTTATTACAGGAATAAACAACCGAAAATCTGTCAATTCAGAAACCAGCTATTTTGAGCGGCTTTCACAGTTAGTTTAAACTGGTGTGGAAAAAAACGATATAATCGTAAAACGGTTGTTTTAGCAATAATCGCCATTGCTACGTTGTCACAAATAGCTTTCCATCATTCTCGAACAAAAAAACGACGACGCATGCACGTCTCTTGTAGCTTGATTCAAATGCAAAAAGTGGATAATACTTTTGTGAAAATTAATCATGACGGATGAAGAGACTAATTGTCAACACGAACCCACCAGAAAACGATAAAGTGCAGAAATTCATGTGAACGGTCAACGCTTTGACGTCATAAGCGACATTCAACCCAATGTGACGCACTAGTCGACCAACGTCCTAGAAAATGTCTTTTCTGACAGTTTCACGTGGTTGTATGGACGTTCTGTATGTTGTCTTCAAATGGGGAGAGACTATGTAGAACACCTGAAGCATTAAAATCACATGTTACCATTTCTCTATTTTTTTTTATTTATCCAGTGTAGAAACTTTTGGGACTGACGGGATATTGTGTCCAACAGTGAAAGAGATATCATGTCAGAATGCGGGTGCTCAACATACTACACCTCCCTTGCGTGAGAATGGAACTAACAGCCGTTCAGCAGTCAAATCGCAGGCCGCTTTGATGTCTCTGCCGTCGCGAGACTACAGACGCGCCTTTGAAAACGGTAGCGTTCAGTTACACTGAAGCCGAGCCATTGGACAGGCGCACGAATGCTGCCGCGTGGCTTGCGTCGCCTCAGTTGCTACACTGGAATCCCACCTTTAGCCAGCTGCGCTGATGCCGCCTTTCGGCGGCTTGTGGTCTCGTATTGTATTCAACGGGCTCTTGATTTATCGCAAACGCTCTAGAAGCACATCATTCTAGAGCAGCATTCGTTACATTTAAGTACGTACGGTAGGGCGCCTGATAAACAAAACCCGTTGAGTGTATGCTTCGCTTCCAAAATGGATATGAAACGTTGTATTCTACCGTCCAACACATATCACGTATCACAGTGAGAGACTTTAACGGTTGGCGTGATTAGAAGCGTGTATTACCGTTAACGGTACTGATTTTTAATACAATTAGTAATAGGATATCTCCGACTGCAGTCATATCTATTGCACTTCAGATCGCTTTTATGTCAGTGTAATGTTAAAAACAAGCTCGTTTTATTCCAGAAATGTTCACACAGTGCTCTAAAACAACATCTGAATTACTGTTAGAAATGTCACAAATCAGCGTTGTCACGCTCTTTTGTGTAATACGGTTCTGTGACAAATGCACATCAATCACACATATCATTTGACGGTTAATTTCCCTGTACACCACCTGGTCAAAGGAAAAACTAAATGTATCAAATTACTGAGTAAATACAAAGGTATTCAATATAAATACAGGTAACTTCCACCTGTCACGTACGAAATATTTATTTTCATTAACTTCAAAACGGCTCTAAGCACTATGGGAGTTAACATCTGAGGTCATCGGTCCCTAGACTTAGAACTACTTAAAGCTAACTAACCTAAGAACAACACACACATCCATGCCCGAGGCAGGATCCGAACCTGCGACCGTAGCAGCTGCTCGGTTCCGGACTTAAGGGCCTACAACCGATCGGCCACTGAGGCCGGCTTTTCATTAAGTCATTTTCTAAACTTGTCAGGCTCTTTTTCATATGAGGCATTCGGAAGCTACATAATCATGTTTCTTGCATGGTTCTGTGCACTAGATATCGATTTCTGTGCCATTTTTGGCTGTGTGGATGTTAATATCCTCCTGGCAGGTATACATCAATTGTACAGCACAAGCTGAAAGCTTTAATTCTGGTAACACTCAGTGTTTTAGTGAATAGTATTAATTCCGTGGCCGAAAGGCAATGAAAATGGGAGCTGACAGATGGGTAAAAGCAGCGATTCTGTCCATACTGCCATATACCTCCAGTGTCCAGCATTACCATACAAACGTGAATATGTAACTTCGCAATGGCTCATCTGAGATCGAGCCTGAAAAGGCTCCAAAAGTTAGTTCATGTAATAAATATCCGTAAGTGCCCAGTGGAAGTTACCTGTATTTATATTCAACTGATGGTTTTAGTTTAGTTTTAGTTATATCATGTTCCTTAGATCATTTTCCCGATTATTTTATCGATATGATGTGGAACAAGCCAGATTACAAGATATATATACGCACATGAATAGTGCTAATATTAATATTACTTAAATTTTTAGTTTTACACATGCAACTACATTTAGAGCAACAATTTTTTTACCATTTCTGAAACAGAAACTCGACCATGGAGTGGAAGGAGTTGTCCAATAGAAATGATATTAAGCTAGATTTAAAACTTGATCTGCTACTTGCCAGACACTTCATGTTGTTGGGAAATTGATCAAAGATTTTTGTTGCTGTATAATGTACTCCTTTTTGAGCAACTGACAGCTTCAATAACGAATAGGAAAGGTTATTTGTCCCTCTAGTGCTGTACGTATGAACATCACTGTTCTTCGCGAATTGAGATGGATTATTGTAACGTATTTCATCAGCGAATATATGTACTCTGATGGTGCGATGGTGCAGTTAAAGTACCTAACTCCTTGAAAAGGTGCCCACATGACGTCCTTGGGTGGACACCACTAGTTATTCTCACTGCTCTCTTTTGTGCAATCAACACTTTGTGTCTAAGTGGTGAGTTACCCCAGAAAACTATTCCATAAGACATTATTGAGTGGAAATATACAAAGTACGTTACGAGGCTGATCTGTTTATTACCAAAACTAGCGATTATACCAATAGCGAAAGAAGCTGAACTTAGTTGTTTGAGAAGCTCAGTAATATACTTCTTCCAGTTCAAGTTGTCATCAATGTGAACACCCATAAATTTGGAGAAATATACCCTGTTAACTGACCACTGTTCATATGCTACATCAATTGTCAGTGTGACTATTCGGTGTACAAAACTGGATGTAGAGATTTTTTTTTCAAAATCAAGAGAGAGTCCATTTTCTGAGAACCACTTAGTGATTCTTTGAAAGACATCAATAAAAATATCTTCAGCTGATTTTTCTGGAGTGGAATTTATTATAACACACGTGTCATATGCAAAAAGTACTAGTTCCGCTTGCTGAACGTTAAGTGGGAGGTCATTCACATGAATAACAAACAGCAGAGGACCTAAAATTGAACCCTTTGGAACTCCCTTTGTGATAACTTCCGATTCACTAGAATTTACCACCCTCGCAACAATATTTGTGCTATTCAGCACAACTTTTTGCTTTCTGTTCATTAAGTATGATTCAGACCAGGTGTGTATAGCCTTCAGTTCTGTGAAACCTGAGTTTTTCTAAGAGTGTGACATGATCCACACAGTCTATGCCTTGGAAAGATCACAAAAAAAACCAACTGATGATGATTTGTTATTTAGGGCTTGTACTATTTAAAATAGAGTGACTGTGGTCTACAATATCCAGAACGGATACGCATACTCAGTTATTAGCAATTTTTTGCCGTGGCTTAGCAGTACACAACTTATGTTGACCATTTACTCTTACAAGGTCGACGAAAACAAAAATAAAATGGTTCAAATGGCTCTGAGCACTATGGGACTTAACATCTGTGGTCATCAGTCCCCTAGAACTTAGAACTAATTAAACCTAACTAACCTAAGGACCTCACACACATCCATGCCCGAGGCAGGATTCGAACCTGCGACCGTAGCAGTCGCGCGGTTCCGGACTGAGCGCCTAGAACCGCTAGACCACCGCGGCCGGCGTGACCATTTTCATGCACCGCCAGAGGCACCATCATAGCAGCGTTCAGATCATCACGGATTATATTTTAATTGTTATGTAAAATCATCTAAAAGTGTTTTAGAATTCATAAAATATATTTACCAATATATCGCCCCTCTCATGCCAAAACCACGAATATATATATAAAATGGCGATTGTAACTTACAGTCGGTATGCATCAGCGAGCAGCGAGTTTCATTTTTCGTGTTCTTTGTTACGGATATCCTCGAATAAGTTTTCTTTGTAGTGGAGGAAAATGTGCAAGATATTTTATAACGAAAGAGTAAACAGAGTATTTTATAACGCCACTACAGCGAACGTTAAGGGCCCTTAGTGCGTTCTGCTAACATGAATGTGCTACAGACACCGATTAGCTATTTTAGTATCTCGTGGGTTTGTGCCTTTCATTTTGAGTAAAAATTATGTCTTAAACTTTTAATAAAATGTTACAGCAGTATTTCATTGAGTGACCTCGATCTCAGACAACAAAGTCACAGATGAGAAACACATGTACATATCTGCCTACTTTCATACGCTCTCCCATTAATTTTTATTTATTTGAGGAAATGTCGATTCCGCTATTAGAGAGAATCGCACACATACAGTCTATAGTCGTCACTGTACCATACTGCAGCAGTAAACTTAAATAATTTTTACTAATGACAGTAGAATACGTTTTGAAGTGTTAAAGATGAGACGTCAAATACTCAAGTCTACTGTGCGAGCCTTGCAAAAAGAAAGAGCTGCATAAAACTGAAGGCTCCAAGCATTAACATAGTAATTCTAAATTGTCAGTTTTACAGGAGAAAAAAAAACAGATTTAAACAGTTTAAATTCAAATTTATGTCAGTTTTATTGTAATTTCACAGGTAAACAGCAATAAATGGAGTGATTTAAAAGACGTTTACTAACGTGTTCTACATGTTTTCAAAAGTGGACTTTGTGGACTTTCCATGCTTTTCTCTGGAAAATCTACACCATATTTCTTTCGTAAGTTCCGTTACTATAGCTTTATGGTAATAAAAACTGACAAAAGATCCTCTTTTATTATCACTTGATACATCACCAACAGTATGTTCTGGTGTACCGGATCGTACTGAAACCAGACTTCAATAAAACTCATGTTAAGCAGTTGTAATGCACTTACATAAGGACAAGACGTCCTTCAACTTCTGTTCGCTGATCGGCAGAAATCAGTGTTATGTCCGTTCGAGGATCTCGTAGAATGATAGCTACCTTCCTTGAGTCGCTTCTGGACAAAGGTACACTTTGCTTCTTTCTGGTAAGTGTACCTGAAGTATACTTCGTATGGTCGTCCTTCTAAGACGGCGATTTGTCGTACTGTAATCCACACACCTTATTTTTATCGGTGTCTTACATACGCCAGTCCTCCTGAACAACTTTCTTGAAGTCATCTATTAAGTCTTGACTCATTCTTTTAAATGCCTATGGCTTGCCGGTGACATTCCATTTAAGATGACCCACTGATCCGGAATGTACACAGATTTATTCTTCTTTCTTCCTTCGATCAGAGCGTGCACTGAGTCACCTTCAGTCTGGGAATGGCCCCCTTCTGGAAATCGATGTGTGACTAATATTCTGAACTTAACAGATGCAATAACAAACATAGAAAATAGGAATCTGTTCCAATTTGGCTCTCCGCAGCTATCAGAGTAGAGTTCGAATGTTTTGCCACCTTTACCAGCGTAGACCGAGTCATGACTGATAATGGACTTGTCTTAGATTGTAGTGATTTTGTCTTTTTCTTTAAGTTCCCTGGCAATAAATTTATTTGCTGTGTGGAAACATATTTGTCTGCCAGCTTTCCTTCCTCTTGCCTAGGAGAACCAGCATAAAGTTAGCATTTATCCTTTTTAGCCGGAAACTACGACAAATAACATTCTTGGTTGAATATATCATCCCATTCCCTTAATGTGGCAAGAACCAAGGAGACATTTCCTTTCCTTGATCCATTCCTGTTACATTCTTTGCAACTTTGCAATGCTCAGTTGGGCGTCAAGGTATTTTCTGCTCGTTTCCACCTTGTGTAATCTGACGCTACACAAGGAAAGCTGCTCACAATGACTCCATTATTTCAGGTTGCATTGCAGTCCCCGTTCTGGAATTCCTTCGTCTAACGTCAGCGAAAAAATTAAATCTTCTCCCAGTTTTTCTCATGACAGTCCCCACCCACATATCTGTGAAAGAGAGGGTACGCGGAAACATTTTCTGACACACCTTAATGTTATTCCCATCACTGTTCGAGAATATTGTTTTGAAATTTGTCTGCCTGATTCGGTCACATTTCAGATATGTTTTCTGGTAACATTTTTCATATGTCGACAGATGAATTCTCGCTATGATCTTCATCTGCCAAAACTGTTCAAAAATACCCTACCTGTTTTCTTGGACAAAGTTATGACATTTCAGTCGGCTTAAGTTGGAAACACATCCTAGCTTCATTATTGCAGCTTGGATTTCAGCAGACTTTCGGCTTTCGTGTGCTAAACCTCTCGTAAGGCATTTCTTCGTTCTATTTAGTACACATGAGGATGGATTGCTACTCCTTTTACGGGTCTTCCTTACATTACTTCTGCATCGCCCTATTCTAATAGTGCCTGGTGAGGAGCGTGATGCATTACGTTTCACATTTTTAATGTTCGACTTGAGTACAGAATTAGTCAAGAACTTACTTACTGATATCAGTTATCCGTAAAAGTAGCTCGGAACCTGTTCACACAGCTGTTGACCAATCATCATTCTAGGTGAAGTCACTATACAGGGTGTTACAAAAAGGTACGGCCAAACTTTCAGGAAACATTCCTCACACACAAAGAAAGAAAATATGTTATGTGGACATGTGTCCGGAAACGCTTACTTTCCAAGTTAGAGCTCATTTTATTACTTCTCTTCAAATCACATTAATCATGGAATGGAAACACACAGCCACAGAACGTACCAGCGTGACTTCAAACGCTTTGTTACAGGAAATGTTCAAAATGTCCTCCGTTAGCGAGAATACATGCATCCACCCTCCGTCGCATGGAATCCCTGATGCGCTGATGCAGCCCTGGAGAATGGCGTATTGTATCACAACCGTCCACAATACGAGCACGAAGAGTCTCTACGTTTGGTACCGGAGTTGCGTAGACAAGAGCTTTCAAATGCCCCCATAAATGAAAGTCAAGAGGGTTGAGGTCAGGAGAGCGTGGAAGCCATGGAACTGGTCCGCCTCTATCAATCCACCGGTCACCGAATCTGTTGTTGAGAAGCGTACGAACACTTCGACTGAAATGTGCAGGAGCTCAATCGTGCATGAACCACATGTTGTATCGTACTGGTAAAGGCACATGTTCTAGCAGCACAGGTAGAGTATCCCGTATGAAATCATGATAACGTGCTCCATTGAGCGTAGGTGGAAGAACATGGGGCCCAGTCAAGACATCACCATCAATGCCCCCCAAACGTTCACAGAAAATCTGTGTTGATGACGTGATTGCACAATTGCGTGCCGATTCTCGTCAGCCCACACATGTAGATTGTGAAAATTTACAATTTGATCACGTTGGAATGAAGCCTCATCCGTAAAGAGAACATTTGCACTGAAATGAGGATTGTTGGATGAACCATTCGCAGAAGGGTACCCGTGGAGGCCAATCAGCTGCTGATAGTGCCTGCACACGCTGTACATGGTACGGAAACAACTGGTTCTCCCATAGCACTCTCCATACAGTGACGTGGACAACGTTACCTTGTACAGCAGCAACTTCTCTGACGCTGACATTAGGGTTATCGTCAACTGCACGAAGAATTGCCTCGTGCATCGCAGGTGTCCTCGTCGTTCTAGGTCTTCCCGAGTCGCGAGTCATAGGCTGGAATGTTCCGTGCTCCATAAGACGCCGATCAATTGCTTCGAACGTCTTCCTGTCGGGACACGTTCGTTCTGAAAATCTGTCTCGATACAAACGTACCGCGCGACGGCTATTGCCCCGTGCTAATCCATACATCAAATGGGCATCTGCCAACTCCGCATTTGTAAACATTGCACTGCCTGCAGAACCACGTTCGTGATGAACACTACCCTGTTGATGCTACGTAGTGATGTGCTTGATGCTAGTACTGTAGAGCAACTAGTCGCATGTCAACACAAGCACCGAAGTCAACATTACTTTCCTTCAATTGGGCCAACTGGCGGTGAATCGAGGAAGTACAGTACATACTGACGAAACTAAAATGAGCTCTAACATGGAAATCAAGCGTTTCCGGACACATGTCCACATAACATATTTTCATTATTTGTGTGTGAGGAATGTTTCCTGAAAGTTTGGCCGTACCTTTTTGTAACACCCTGTATACTCGTATTTATGATCACCTCTAAAATGGACATAACTGTTATTAGCTACAACCAATCTTAGATGACAATGCTCCCAAATTAATAACGTCGAAGACAAACATCGTTCACAGGGACTGCGGATAGGTGGTGCTCGGTGGGAGTGTGGGTCGGCCGAGGCGTGCCGAGATAGTCCGCTCAGTTGGCATAAACACTGTGTCCGGGTGGCGCATTGGTTAACGCAATCGACTAGTAAGGAGGAGATCCCGGATTCGAATGCTGGTCGGGGACACATTTTCACTCGTCACTGCTGATTCCATTAGTTGTGTGGTTCGAGTCGCGTTGTTCGCTACGTTAGCGTTTGTCGTGTTTGTGTGCCTTATCGAACGGTACTGTTAAGCCTGGGTATCGTTCGCTCTCCACCACGAACATGACTATTTTCTTATGTGTTTACCGTTATTGCGCTGTTTGCACGTACAGATGGTATACTACATTTACATTTTGTCTCTTTCATCACTTGTTAGGAATGGAAGCCTGCTACTCGACAAGTGAAATGGCGGATACAATATTCTGCTGGATGCAGCCTGCGAACCCGTGCCCTCTACGTCGAAAAATATCGACAGCACTGATTGCCCTCAGATAAGCTGTTCGGCAGACTTTTCCAACGTCTGAGGGACTCGTACCCTTGCACGTCTGAAAACAGATCCGCAGCTCGTGGTCTCGCGGTCGCATTCTCGCTTCCCGAGCACGGGGTCCTGGGTTCGATTCCCGGCGGGGTCAGGGATTTTCACCCGCCTCGAGATGACATGTTTGTGTTGTCCTCCTCATTTCATCATCATTCATGAAAGTGGCGAGATTGGACTGAGCAAAGGTTGGGAGTTTGTAAGGGCGCTGATAACCCAGCAGTTGAGCGTCCCACAAACCAAATATCATCGGAAAACTGACAGTGGAAAGCCCCGCGAAGTCCGCACGCCTGACATGGAGGAGCGTGTGCTACACTGGAACCAGTGTGCGATGATTAGGAGCAGCAGGAGGACTTTTCTAACACTCCTATCTCAGTGGTACTTCATGAACAGATCTACCCGCATCATCCACTGCACGTTCAGGCCCTAAGGCAGGATCATCATGCCTGGTGGCGGTTCTGTCAATGGCTGTTGCAGAAGTGTAGCGCGGGTCCACTGTTCACATCCAAGATTTTACTTACTGATGAGGCAGGGTTCACAAGAGGTGGTGTCGTGAATTTCCATAACCAGCATGTAAGGGCAGATGTAAATACCCAAGCAATTCAGGAAAGAGGGCATCAACACCGTTACTCATTCAACGTATCGTCAGGCGTACTTGGCGATAGATTAATAGGCCCATACATGCTAACACAAAGGTTAACTGTGGCAATCTGTACTTTCTCATTAATGTATTGCCTACCTCGCTGGAGGCTGTGGCACTGCAGCAACGAATACAAATGTGGTTCATTCACGCATGATGGCGCACCAACACACTTTCGTAACAACGTCAGTGAACATCGGACGCAGACATTTCAGGACCGTTGGATTGGTCGGGGGGGGGGGGGGGGGGGCACATCTTGGCCTGTTCCATCTCCAGACATCAATCCACTTGACTTTTTATTATGGGGACACTTTAAGTAATTCGTCTACGCCATGCCAATCAACGATGTGTGGACACTACAGGGTCGCGTCTCCAATGCGTGCCAGCAGGTACAGCAACAACTGGGTATACCTCAAAGGGTGAATCATTCCTTACGCCGGAGGTGAGAGGGGTGCATTGTCGTGAATGGACGCCTCGTTGTACACCTCCTATAAACACGTGTTCATCACAGAAAGTATCCATTTCCAGACAAATATTTATTGGGCTTATTTTTCTTGTTTCGGTGAGTACAACCACCACTCAAAGTATTTGACACTTTTGTTTGAACATCCTGTATGACTCCAGAACGCGTTTCAATTGGCAGCGTTCACAGAGACCTTCATAGGAACGGTAGGGGAGGGAATGGAACGTAAACGTCTAGGATTCTCGGGAAGTTAGTTATCAGGTTGACGTTGATGCGAGTGTAGGGGGGGGGGGGGAGGCTGGTGGGGAGGAGGACAGTTGCGTTCTCTGATTGCATAATTTCAATTCTCAGTTGCATGGGAAATTTACTACACAATCTTCGCTAAGAAAATATATATATATATATATCATTAAAAAAATTAAAAGGTAACTTAGGAAAGAACATGAAAGTCTAGACGAAACTGCTATAAATAAAAAAAGATCGATCCACAACAAAAGATAGAAAGTTGGAGGGTGGAAAGTGGCCAAAACAAGACAGTTCCAAACAGACAGGAAAGCAAATGGACGGCAAAAGAGATGAAAGGAAAAATGCTATTTTATTCATGGCGGAAACTGAACACCACGGCCGTTAATGATAGCTGGTGAATGGTATTCACCAACTGAAAGAAAAAAGTTAACAGATGAAGGAGTACTGGAGAAATAGTAAAGCTAACGTAGTGGCAAAAGAAGAAGAAACTATTACTATTAAGGTACTAATTAGTACTTTAATTATGGTACTGTATTCCGGCTTGTCGACCTAGAAAATGTGTCCCACAATGTAAAATAGTGACAAGTTTTCGAAATTCTCAGAAAAATAATTCTAAGCTTAGGGAAAGACGGGTAATACACAATATACAGTGTGATTGAGCTGCCCCTATCCATGGGTTTTATGCAACCTGCAATGCCTTCATGTACCACACGCAAGACACTCATTATCACACTCGCTACATGCGCGCCGGCCGCGGTGGCCGAGCGGTTCCCAGAGCTTCAGTCCGGAACCGCGCGACTGCTTCGGTCGTAGGTTCGAATCCTGCCTCGGGCATGGATGTATGTGATGTACTTAGGTTTGAGTAGTTCTAAGTCTAGGGGACTGATGACCTCCGTTGTTAAGTCCCATAGTGCTCAGAGCCATTTTGAGCAACGTGAAAACTATTAATCCTACAGAGAAGAACACGACCTCTTTGTAGGAAATCTGATGTAGTTTAATTTTGTACTGGAATACTTTTACGCTGCGGCCTGCAGTTTTCCAATTATTCTACAAAAACGCACAATAGTTACCTACAGAAGCGTTTTTCTTGAATAACTCAAAAATATGGCCTCCAGCAAAGTATATCCCAGTACAAAACCTAACATTAAATTTCCAGCAAAAAGGGGCTGTTCATTTTTCTGTAAGACTAATAGATTAAAAGTAGCGAGCGAGAGAACACGAAAATCTCGTTCATGGTTTCTGAAGGTGTTACTGGTTGCATAAAATCTATCGGTAGGGGCAGCCGAATCACCCTACATACTAAAACCAAGGAGGAACAACAACAACAATGGATGACCAAGTACTAAATACTTGGATGAAAACAACCCCTACTGTTGAACCTATACATCGAAGAAGTAGTGATGCAAATAAAAGAAAGATTCAGCAGAGGGATTAAAACTCAGGATGGAAGGGTATCAAAGGTAACATCGCTGAGAACATTGGTATCATGGATGAAAATAAGGAGGAATTACAGTAACAGTTGAATTGAATCAACAGTCTAATGAGTCGGGAATATAGTCAGGGTATACCGAAAAAATGAAAATAATAGCATCAGAAATGAGATTAGTGATAAACTTATCAGAATTGGGGACCGTAATCATATAAGACGAACTGAAAGGGCGCTGTTACTTTGCAATCAAAGGAACACGCATCGGAAGAAGGAAGAAAAAGAAGACTATGGGGGCTATGGAAGCTTTTCCGGCCAAGAGAAGTACACTGTTGTCAAACATTTGACTTCATTTGAGGAAGAAATCGATGACAATTTACATTTGGAGCACAGCATTATAAGGAAGTAAGTAAATGTGGGAAACTGAAAAAGAGAATCAAAGTGTTTGTGAAACACTTGAAGAAATAGCTTCCGTGGCACTAGGGCAGTGGTTCCCGACGTTTTTCAGACCATTACCCTTGAGTAGAATCAGATATTAGCTGGGAGCCCTCTGCTACCTTCCACCGCTATAAGCATTAGCGCCTAACTGAACTTTAGAATAAAAAAGTATTTTCTTTGAACATTTTTATTTTTAAAATGACAAAAGATATTTAGTTTACTGTAGGTGTTTCGTTAAATCACGAATATCACTCATAACCTTCAACCCAATTTAAAATAAACCACGCTAAAATGTGTGCCTCGTACTTACTGCTCTTAAATCACTTGATTGCTGGACTGGAAGATATCAGGCTGATAACGCTTTGTTTCTGACCACTGACCACTGCCAGCGATACATGAAAGGAGCTTCCCTGAATGCATACCCTTGACAACGTTAGAAATGGCTGAAAATTTTCTGGCAGCTAATGCTTTAAAGTCCAGAGCGCCATCACTAACATAAGTAGTTATAATATTGTGAGGTTCTAGAGCAGTGTAGTATCCATTATATAGCTACTGTTGTGTTGTGCTGTCCGTTTGTTTACTGTCGCGAAATGAATAATGAAGCAATATCTGGTTACTGTGGGAACAACCTACAACTCGGATAAAGCAGATTAACGCGATATTTATGTATGTATGATGTATTTGTCTCAGTTTTATTGTCGTAGATGCACCGTACAAGGTACAGGGAATGTGTGTAGTTGGTGGACTATGTGAGGAAAATGTTCATAAGGTCGTTTTACAAGCTGTAACCTCCACTATGTTGCGTCACGCGTTAATGCTAGTATCTGATGAAAAAAAGCAATGCAACTGTTGATAGCTTTTATAATCAGTATTACAAAATTGTTCTCATAGTAATAATCTTTCAAGAATAATATAGTTTCGTGATAGAAACACAGTTTAATCCTTTTGTCTTTAGCCTATAAAAAATTTCATTCTCGCCTTAGGAGGTAATTACGTCCAGCTTGTGAAGTAGTGTGTTATAGGGAGTTGTAGTGGGTAAAACGTGTAGGGCAAGATTTCCCAAACTGTGTTCCGTGGAACACTGGTGTTCCATAGGAAGCGAATAACTCCTCTGCTAAAAACTATTAATAACATTAATTTTTAAACATTTTGCTATGGTTTCTGTGCTATTAGTTACGATTTAAAATAGAAGTAGTCACTGAAAAAAGTTTTTCTTAATTTTTAAATTTTGTTAACCTTCAAAATAAAATGTTCCACCAAAGTACCAGTATTTTCAAAGTGTTCCGCTAGAGAAAGTTTGGGAAACACTGCTGTAGCAAAAGGCAGAGACTGGAAACATCTAATAAAAAATTGAGGAAGTCGAGTACAAGTTCTATTCTGATTTGAGGAGACTGGCGCAGGAGAAAAGTCGAGGCGGGCTACATCAAACTGATGACCAAAACAAAAACAATAAATTATTTTGGTACCACGTATGGTATCTCGTACCCTCACTTCCACCGTTACGTTAAATGACGTGTTGACGCCCCGTTTGGTAGGGATACACGCGCATTTGACAGTGACGACCAGTTCCGTTGAGGTCCAATTTGAAAGGACATTTAGTTGGTGAGGGGAAAGTGTGCGTGGTGGCTCACCTCTTGTCGATGGCGGTGATCCACTCGGTGGCCATGTCTGCCGCTCGCGTTGTGTTCCCCGCGCGTAGCTCGTCTCGTCACGTCACGTCACGTCGCGACACTAGCGGCCCAGTGGCAGAACGGCGCAACTCCCCGGCTGTTGCTCGCGAGGCCGCATGCCGTCAACTGAACGGCCAGAGCGCGGAGCGGCGAACCGCGCCCGGCGCGCGGCTGCGCACGGCGAACGCAGGCGGCTCCGCGTCACCCCACCCCACCCTCTTATCGCGCGCCGCTGGCATCTCGCAACGCACTCATCTATGTACAACTGGTTCCCAACCTTTCTGAAACGACGCATAAATCATAAAGATCCCCTACACACGCAACGATTTATCGGCCGACCGAGCGACCAATTTCGTAGCAGTCTACAGACTGAAGAAACTGCAAAAAGGTGGGAATTTAAGAAGATGGGACCTGGATAAACTGACTTAACCAGAGGTTGTACTGAGTTTCAAGGAGAGCATAAGGGAACAATTGACAGGAGTGGGGGAAAGAAATACATTACAAGAGGAATGGATAGCTCTGAGGGATGAAGTAGTGAAGGCAGCAGAGGATCAAGTAGGTAAAAAGACGAGGGCTAGTAGAAATCCTTGGGTAACAGAAGAAATATTGAATTTAATTGATGAAAGGAGAAAATATAAAAATGCAGTAAATGAAGCAGGCAAAAAGGAATACAAACGTCTCAAAAATGATATCGACAGGAAATGCAAAATGGCTAAGCAGGGATGGCTAGAGGACAAACGTAAGGATATAGAGGATTAACTCACTAGGGGTAAGATAGATACTGCCTACAGGAAAATTAAAGAGACCTTTGGAGATAAGAGAACCACTTGTATGAACATCAAGAGCTCAGATGGAAACCCAGTTCTAAGCAAAGAAGGGAAAGCAGAAAGGTGGAAGGAGTATATAGAGGGTCTATACAAGGGCGATGTACTTGATGACAATATTATGGAAATGAAAGACAATGTAGATGAAGATGAAATAGGAGATATGATACTGCGTGAAGAGTTTGACAGAGCACTGAAAGACCTGAGTCGAAACAGGCCCCGGGAGTAGACAACACTCGATTAGAACTACTGACGGCCTTGGGAGAGCCAGTCATGACAAAACTCTACAGTCTGGTGAGCAAGATGTAAGACGAAATACCCTCTGACTTCAAGAAGAATAAAATAATTTCAACCCCAAAGAAAGCAGGAGTTGACAGATGTGAAAATTACCGAACTATCAGTTTAATAAGTCTCAGCTGCAAAATGCTAAAGCGAATTCTTTACAGACAAATGGAAAAACTGGTACAAGCCGACCTTGGGGAAGATCAATTTGGATTCCGTAGAAATCTTGGAACACGTGAGGCAATACTGACCTTACAACTCATTTTAGAAGAAAGATAAGGAATGGGAAACCTACTTTTCTAGCATTTGTAGACTTAGAGAAAGCTTTTGACAATGCTGACTGAAATACTTTCTTTCAAATTCTAAAGGTGGCAGGAGTAAAATACAGGGAGCGAAAGGCTATTTACAATTTGTACAGAAAGCATATGGCAGTTGTAAGAGTCGAGGGGCATGAAAGGGCAGCAGTGGTTGGGAAGGGAGTGAGACAGGGTTGTAGCCTCTCCCCGATGTTATTCAATCTGTATATTGAGCAAGCAGTAAAGGAAACAAAAGAAAAATTCGGAGTAGGTATTAGAATCCATGGAGAAGAAATAAAAACTTTGAGATTCGCCGATGACATTGTAATTCTGTCAGAGACAGCAAAGGACTTGGAAGAGCAGTTGAACGGAATGGGCAGTGTCTTGAAAGGAGGATATACGATGAACATCAACAAAAGCAAAACGAGGATAATGGAATGTAGTCGAATTAAGTTGGGTGATGCTAAGGGAATTAGATTAGGAAATGAGACACTTATAGTAGTAAAGGTGTTTTGCTATTTGGGGAGCAAAATAACTTATGATGGTCGAAGTAGAGAGGAGATAAAATGTAGAGTGGCAATGGTAAGGAAAGCGTTTCTGAAGAAGAGAAATTCGTTAACATTGAGTATAGTTTAAAGTGTCAGGAAATCGTTTCTGAAAGTGTTTGTATGGAGTGTAGCCATGTATGGAAGTGAAACATGGACGATAAATAGTTTGGACAAGACGAGAATAGAAGCTTTCGAAATGTGGTGCTACAGAAGAATGCTGAAAATTAGATGGGTAGATAACATAACTAATGAGCAGGTATTGAATAGAATTGGGGAGAAGAGGAGTTTGTGGCACAACTTGACAAGAGGAAGGGACCGGTTGGTAGGACATGTTCGGAGGCATCAAGGGATCACAAATCTAGCATTGGAGGGCAGCGTGGGGGGTAAAAATCGTAGAGGGAGACCTAGAGATGAATACACTAAGCAGATTCAGAAGGATGTAGGTTGCAGTAGGTACTGGGAGATGAAGAAGCTTGAACAGAATAGAGTAGCATTGAGAGCTGCATCAAACTAGTCTCAGGACTGAAGACGACAACAACAACAACAACTATAGACGTTCCGATCGACTGCACTCAGCGATTTCAGCCCTGTCCTGTTGCTGTGATTTGTTTATCGTAAGTTCATTTTGTTTATATTCTACCAGATCCCGCTTGGTTTTACACAGAAACATGTGTTTTCCTTGACTGTTTTAGAGGTTACGAGGCCAAAAAAAATCTGAGAGAAAACTGTAGGCAAATAAGGGGCTAGTGCAAGGAAATAAATACACCCAAGCAGCCGGGATTCGACGACTTTCGTAGTTATCTAAGAATGGAAGAATCATGCAGTTCGGAGCTGCTGAACAACATCAAACCTTCTTTGCAAAAAAAGACTAGTCATAAGAGAGACTGTGGGCTGCGAGGAGAGACTGTTAGCTGCATTACGAGTGATAGTAAGTGGCAGAAGTTACTCTAAGAGGACCTAAAATTCAGTTCTTTTGTATCCCCATAATTATTAAGTAAAATGTTTCCTGAAACCTGCAGCGTGATTTATAGTTCACTGAGGAAATACAACATGGTAAAGCAAATTAAATGAAACAAAATATGTTTCTGTAAACGTTTTAATCTATTTATATACGTAGCATAAAAGATGGCACGTAAGTTTAAAAAACTCGTTTGAAAATCAAAGAACAAAAACTACTGATGGTGGCGGCACACTTCGTCTAATAAATACAAGAGACACATAAGAAATGAAGCGTTTAGCAACTGTTAGAACTGTAAAGAAAATCCACACGTTGCCCTTCATAGCAGAGAACTCGGATAGAGACTGGACTCTTTTAACATTTATACCAATGAAGCAAATGTATGTAATGAATTAACGCCCATTAGATATGATAGTTCGGTTTTTAGATCTCATTTCCCATAAATATCGGAAATAAAAACCTAAGAACAAAAATACAGTAGGTCGACGCACCTGTATTCTCTCTGCATGCCACACGAAACCGTTATGGATTCGTTAAAAAATGAAAAATAGCAAGACGTGTCCCACAAACATGCGCAATCTTTAAATTTCCTCAGAACCTCTGTCCTTAAAGATTCGTCTGCCTCACATCCTTTTGAGTACATTACAATAGAACAACATGCGCAGCGATGAAAGACGAACTTTTGTCGGGCGGTTGTAACGACAGCGCTACACATGGCACAATTTGTTTGATGCAGTGAGGTGGTGGGGAGGGGAGATTCCGCTCTCTGGTGCTCCTACCCGTCCGTCATCCCGACAACGAAAGTTCGCTGATCGTTCGGGCAACACGCTTACACACGTCCAATTTGTCGGTCTGCCGGGCGTCAGTTGGTGCGGGTGTAGGACGATGGTGGGAGTCAGGGGGGTAATCAATCCCCCATGCCAACACCATGAAAAAAATTACAACGTTTAAATTTTTACATATGCCTAATTCTTAATTTGTCAGCTAAAGAACGTTTTACTCATGAGACTCTCTCGTCAAAATCGACTTCTCGTCATGGGTATGCGTGACATGCTTGCGTGTAAATAAACGGCCCTACATAGGCGCCAATTTATCAACCTACAGATCAAGCGACCAATTTCGTGCCAGCCTACACATTTACTCATTTATTGCTCTCAGGATAATTTCGAGAAAATGACTGCTTCTGCTTCTTTTATCAGAAACGTGTCTCTCCCTTTCTTTCTAGGAGTATTCAGTTTCATATGATTTGTCGGTTCTACTTGTGGACCGTCGAATCATGCTGGATTCGTTGCTGGCAGCAGACATGCGGATGGAAGAAAGCACAGGTCACACCTGTCTACAAGCAGTAGCAGAAGTGATCGACAAAATTACCGTCCAACATCTCTGACATCCATTTGTTATAGCATCCTAGAACATATTCTGAGCTCAAAGATAATGAGATACCTGAAACAGAACGACCTCCGCCATGCCAACCAGCATGGATTTCGAAAACATAGCTCATGTGAAACCCAACTCATACTTTTCTCACGTGACATCGTGAAAGCCGTAGATTATAGACAAGTAGATGCAGTATTTCTCGATGCGTTGATGTTGTTATGGTCTTCAGTCCTGAGACTGTTTTGATGCAGCTGTCCATGCTACTCTATCCTGTGCAAGCTTCTTCATCTCCCAGTACCTACTGCAACCTACATCCTTCTGAATCTTGGCCTCCCTCTACGATTTTTACCCTCCACGCTACCCTCCAATACTAAATTGGTGATCCCTTGATGCCTCAGAACATGTCCTACCAACCGATCCCTTCTTCTAGTCAAGTTGTGCGACAAACTTCTCTTCTCCCCAATCCTAATCAACACCTCCCCATTAGTTATATGATCTACCCATCGATTTACGGAAAGCATTTTACTCGGTACCACACCTGCGCTTACTATCAAAAGTGCAATCACACGTGGTATCAGGCGAAATTTGTGACTCCAATGAGAATTTCTTGTATGGAGGACGCAGCACGTTGTCTTGAAAGTAGAAGTAACTTTGGCTGTATCCCAGGGAAGCGTGTTGAGTCGTTTGCTGTTCGTGTTGCAAATTAATGATCTTGCAGTTATAGTAACCTCAAATTTTTCACAGATGGCAACGAAATACAGCCTGTGCGAAGCTGTTCAAATGTTCAGTCAGACACTGATAAGAATTCAAACTGGTGCAATGATTGGCAGCTTCTTTCATATGTTCAAAAATGTAAAATTGTGCATTTCACAAAACAAAAAAAAACATAGAATCTTACGAATATAATATTAGTGAGTGACACTTTGAATCTCTAAACTCATACAAATACTTGGGTGCAACACCTAACTTTGTAACGATCACACAGACTCAGTCGTGCGTAAAGCAGGTACAGACTTCGGTTTATAGTTAGAATACCATGGAGATGAAATCAGTCTACAAAAGACATTGCTCATAAATCACTCGTGCGACCCATCCTAGAATACTGCTCAAATGTGTGGGACCCATGCCAAATAGGACTGGCGGCGGCTATTGAACGTAAACAAAGAAGGGCAGCACGAATGGTGACAGGTTTGTATGACGCGCGGGACAACGTCACTAAGGTACTGAAAGAACTGAACTGGCAGATTTTTTAAGCTAGACGAAAACTATTCCGAGAAAGTCTACTAACGAAGTTTCAAGAATAGCTTTTAAATGAGGAGTCTTGGAACTTTTGTATTACAACTTCCTACATATTTCTCCCATATAGATTGTGACGATCTATATCTACATCTACATGACTACTCTGCAATTCACATTTAAGTGCTTGGCAGAGGGTTCATCGAACCACAATCATACTATCTCTCTACCATTCCACTCCCGAACAGCGCGCGGGAAAAACGAACACCTAAACCTTTCTGTTCGAGCTCTGATTTCTCTTATTTTATTTTGATGATCATTCCTACCTATGTAGGTTGGGCTCAACAAAATATTTTCGCATTCGGAAGAGAAAGTTGGTGACTGAAATTTCGTAAATAGATCTCGCCGCGACGAAAAACGTCTTTGCTTTAATGACTTCCATCCCAACTCGCGTATAATATCTGCCACACTCTCTCCCCTATTACGTGATAATACAAAACGAGCTGCCGTTTTTTGCACCCTTTCGATGTCCTCCGTCAATCCCACCTGGTAAGGATCCCACACCGCGCAGCAATATTCTAACAGAGGACGAACGAGTGTAGTGTAAGCTGTCTCTTTAGTGGACTTGTTGCATCTTCTAAGTGTCCTGCCAATGAAACGCAACCTTTGGCTCGGCTTCCCCCCAATATTATCTATGTGGTTTTTCCAACTGAAGTTGTTCGTAATTTTAACACCCAGGTACTTAGTTGAATTGACAGCCTTGAGAATTGTACTACTTATCGAGTAATCGAATTCCAACGGATTTCTTTTGGAACTCATGTGGATCACCTCACACTTTTCGTTATTTAGCGTCAACTGCCACCTGTCACACCATATAGCAATCTTTTCTAAATCGCTTTGCAACTGATCTGGTCTTCGGATGACCTTACTAGACGGTAAATTACAGTATCATCTGCGAACAACCTAAGAGAACTGCTCAGATTGTCACCCAAGTCATTTATATAGATCAGGAACAGCAGAGGTGCCAGGACGCTTCCCTGGGGAACACCTGATATCACTTCAGTTTTACTCGATGTTTTGCCGTCTATTACTACGAACTGCGACCTTCCTGACAGGAAATCACGAATCCAGTCGCACAACTGAGACGATACCCCATAGGCCCGCAGCTTGATTAGACGTCGCTTGTGAGGAACGGTGTCAAAAGCTTTCCAGAAATCCAGAAATGCGGAATCAACCTGAGATCCCCTGTCGATAGTGGCCATTACTTCGTGCGAATTAAGAGCTAGCTGCGTTGCACCCTTTGGCATGCATAAGATTAGATTAATTACAGCGCGCACAGAGGCATTTAAACGATCGCACTTCACAGTGGTTCGCAGAGTATAGATGTACATATAGCTATATGGTCAGCCTGTGAATAACGGCTTCTCCTGTTCAGAATGTTCCCTGCAGGCTGTTAGACCGCAATCACATCCACGTGAAACAAACCTTCACACAAGCAACGTAAAACTACACTGTGTTGCACGCAGTTTTTAAGATCTGGAATTCCTTGCTGATTTCGTGACAGCTTTCATGCTAATTTATTCTCTGAGTTCCTATTTACACATCCGTTTTAGCGAATAAAAGTCGGTGGAGTTGCGGAGACTGCCTAAATTCGATTACGCCCACCTTGCTGCTACATTTGCGCAGAACCGAAGGTGAGTCTATATCTGGCCGCAATAGCAGATGCGATGTTACCTGAATGCTGCCGATAGAACCCGAAGCGTTCACTCACACATGTGTTTCAAATAATGAAGATGTCTGCGGCTTTGTAGTTCGCAGCTCCTGTGAAGAGCTGACAAAGTGATTCTGAGGCAAAGGAGATTCGTGTTTAACGTCCCGTCGACAACGTGGTCATTAGAGACGGAGCACAAGCTCGGATTAGGGAAGGACAGCGAAGGAAATCAGCCGTGCTAACCACTGCGCCACCTAGCTCGGTGTGTGATTTTGAGAAGAAAGAAGTGATAATATGGCAACTTGATCCAAAGAACACGTGAGTGTCTTAATTAGACAATATGTACTGAAGTCGTCACATTTTGACATCAGAATAAATATTATCTCAAAGGAAACAAAACTATCTTTCAAGGACATAGTATATTTATATAATAAATTACGGTGCTTTGAATATTATTTTTATTTGAACTACAATTCTATTTCGGCTATACAGCGATCATCAGGTTATTTGTAATAGATAATCTTACAAATCTTGATACATCTGTTGTATTACATGTAAATTACTTATGAATAATATGGTTTTACATGGTTTTCAAGTACTCACTTCCTTGCAGAATCGTTGTTTTTGTTGCTGTTTATTTGTTACTGCTTATATTTTACGTTAATGTAGCAGTAATAATCAGTTTTGTATTAAGTTCCCACTTCTCATTTACTAGTGGTCAGATATAAATCTTAGTCTATAATTGCATTTTGTTGCAGCAGTTGTGACAGCAGACCAGTCATTTTGTAATTTCTGTTGCTTCTATTTGTTTGTTATTCATATTATTTCGTTGTTATTCTATTCGTTTCAGTTTTGTGTTAGGTTCTGACATAATTGCTGTTACGGAATTTCAACTGAAATGTAAGTTGCTTTCAGACCATTATTAATGATATGTCAGAACATAACACACGAACATAACACACGATCCTGAGAAATCAGTACCCAGAACAACCACCTCTGGCCGTAATAACGGCCTTGATACGCTTGGGCATTGAGTCAGAGCTTGGATGGCGTGTACAGGTACAGCTGCCCATGCAGCCTCAACACGATACCATAGTTTATCAAGAGTAGTGACTGGCATATTGTGACGAGCCAGTTGCTCGGCCACCATTGGCCAGACGTTATCAATAGGTGAGAGATCTGGCGAGTGTGGTGACCAGGGCAGCAGTCGAACATTTTCTGTATCCAGAAAGGCCCGTACAGGACTTGCAACATGCGGTTGTGCATTATCCTGCTGAAATGCAGGGTTTCGCAGGGATCGAATGAATGGTAGAGCCACGGGTCGTAACACATCTGAAATGTAACGTCCACTGTTCAAAGTGCCGTCAATGGGAACAAGAGGTGACCGAGACGTGTAACCAATGGCACCCCATGCCATCACGCCGGGTTATACGCCAGTATGGCGATGACGAATACACACTTCAAATGTGCGTTCACCGCGATGTCGCCAGGCACGGATGCGACCATCATGATGCTGTAAACAGAATCTGGATTCATCCGAAAAAATGACGTTTTGCCATTCGTGCACCCAGGTTCGTCGTTGAGTACACCAACACAGGCGCTTCTGTCCGTAATGCAGCGTCGAGGGTAACCGCAGCCATGGTCTCCGAGCTGATAGTCCATGCTGCTGAAAACGTCCGAACTGTTCGTGCAGATGGTTGTTGTCTGTGTTGACTCAGGGATCGAGACGTGGCTGCACGAGCCGTTTACAGCCATGCGGATAAGATGCCTGACATCTCGACTGGTGGTGATACGAGGCCGTTGGGATCCAGCACGGGGTTCCGTATTACCCTCCTGAACCCAGCGATTCCATATTCTGCTAACAGTCATCGGATGTCGATCAACGCGAGCAGCAACGTCGCGATACGATAAACCGCAATCGCGATTGGCTACAATACGACCTTTATCAAAGTCGGAAAAGTGATGGTACGCATTTCTCCTCCTTACATGAGGCATCACAACAACGTTTCACCAGGCAACGCCAGTCAACTGCTGTTTGTGTATGAGAATTCGGTTGGAAACTTTAGTCATGTCAGCACGTTGTAGGTGTCGCCACTGGCGCCAGCCTTGTGTGAATGCTCTGAAAAGCTAATCATTTGCATATCACAGCATCTTCTTGCTGTCGGTTAAATTTCGCCTCTATAGCACGTCATCTTCGTGGTGTAGCAATTTTAATGGCCAGTAGTGTATTTCGCAGCAGGCCCAGAAGATTACACACTGAAAACAAAAGTGATACAGCATTAAATGGATGTGCTATACGTTGAAAGGATGTAGGCTGCAGACGACAGTGGAGGAAATTGAAAAGAAAATAAAATACTCCGCGTTCACAGTACTGCAGAGAAAGACATCTCAACGGGACCGAGAAGTAGTGCTAGCTACGAGGATGTTTACGTACGAATAGTTTTTTGACAGACATCGATTCAACATGCAGTCTTAGTGAAATCGGCTTCTTGTCTTAATCCCAGTTAGTTCTCCTAACACTAAGTAGTATATCGGGCAGGAAGTTTCCTCCAGCTAACTCGATCAGCTGCTATGTTTCTAGCAACCCTCCCCTTCACGCAGTTCATGTGCACGCGTTGAAGATCCTTTGCGAAAGTTTGTTTCCAGGTGTTATGTGACCTTCCTCTACTTCTGCATCCATCCGTTGGTTTAGCGCTGTTTTGGGGATTCTTTCTCATAGCATCGTACTTCGTCAATTGCTATTGCACAAGGTGCAATAGGAACAGATAAGTCCTATTATCGCTCATTCTCAAATACTCGTAAGTGTATTCTAAACGATATTTTCGAAGAAATGTAAGGTTTCCTTTCTCTTCCCGTGTTTCACCAGTAGTTCATCCCTGGTTTCCTGTTGCATATAATACAGCCGACACAGGGAAAGTAAGAGTTGTTGATTTTATTTAGCTCTCGACGTCACGATAGATTGGTCTCTGGGCGTGCAGTACCGATATGCGCTTTGTGGCGTGGCTAACCACACGTTACTTCCTCTGTTCCCTTTAGCGAGCATTTTATTGCGTGCTTCAAGGAACTTGTAAATGGGCGCTGCAAGTTAAGTCCCTTTTACAGGAGCGATGTTCTTTTCTCAGTCCTCTACTCGTGGAAAGTGTGTCAACTGCAGCGTCCTTGGTGTTTTATTCGTGTACCGAGTCTCACTTGGCACGAGACGTTGTTTTCATTAACACGTCAGCACCAAAACTGAGTTTCTTGTCAGATACGTCTTCTGTGCAGCCTGGCACCTGAACGGTGAAAGTGACGTTATAAGCGACCGTCGTCATTTTTACGGAGCAATCGAAATACACTCCTGGAAATTGAAATAAGAACACCGTGAATTCATTGTCCCAGGAAGGGGAAACTTTATTGACACATTCCTGGGGTCAGATACATCACATGATCACACTGACAGAACCACAGGCACATAGACACAGGCAACAGAGCATGCACAATGTCGGCACTAGTACAGTGTATATCCACCTTTCGCAGCAATGCAGGCTGCTATTCTCCCATGGAGACGATCGTAGAGATACTGGATGTAGTCCTGTGGAACGGCTTGCCATGCCATTTCCACCTGGCGCCTCAGTTGGACCAGCGTTCGTGCTGGACGTGCAGACCGCGTGAGACGACGCTTCATCCAGTCCCAAACATGCTCAATGGGGGACAGATCCGGAGATCTTGCTGGCCAGGGTAGTTGACTTACACCTTCTAGAGCACGTTGGGTGGCACGGGATACATGCGGACGTGCATTGTCCTGTTGGAACAGCAAGTTCCCTTGCCGGTCTAGGAATGGTAGAACGATGGGTTCGATGACGGTTTGGATGTACCGTGCACTATTCAGTGTCCCCTCGACGATCACCAGTGGTGTACGGCCAGTGTAGGAGATCGCTCCCCACACCATGATGCCGGGTGTTGGTCCTGTGTGCCTCGGTCGTATGCAGTCCTGATTGTGGCGCTCACCTGCACGGCGCCAAACACGCATACGACCATCATTGGCACCAAGGCAGAAGCGACTCTCATCGCTGAAGACGACACGTCTCCATTCGTCCCTCCATTCACGCCTGTCGCGACACCACTGGAGGCGGGCTGCACGATGTTGGGGCGTGAGCGGAAGACGGCCTAACGGTGTGCGGGAGCGTAGCCCAGCTTCATGGAGACGGTTGCGAAAGGTCCTCGCCGATACCCCAGGAGCAACAGTGTCCCTAATTTGCTGGGAAGTGGCGGTGCGGTCCCCTACGGCACTGCGTAGGATCCTACGGTCTTGGCGTGCATCCGTGCGTCGCTGCGGTCCGGTCCCAGGTCGACGGGCACGTGCACCTTCCGCCGACCACTGGCGACAACATCGATGTACTGTGTAGACCTCACGCCCCACGTGTTGAGCAATTCGGCGGTACGTCCACCCGGCCTCCCGCATGCCCACTATACGCCCTCGCTCAAAGTCCGTCAACTGCACATACGGTTCACGTCCACGCTGTCGCGGCATGCTACCAGTGTTAAAGACTGCGATGGAGCTCCGTATGCCACGGCGAACTGGCTGACACTGACGGCGGCGGTGCACAAATGCTGCGCAGCTAGCGCCATTCGACGGCCAACACCGCGGTTCCTGGTGTGTCCGCTGTGCCGTGCGTGTGATCATTGCTTGTACAGCCCTCTCGCAGTGTCCGGAGCAAGTATGGTGGGTCTGACACACCGGTGTCAATGTGTTCTTTTTTTCATTTCCAGGAGTGTATAATAACAGAATGTAGGAACATGCATTGATAACAATGACCAGTGCAAAATTATACTGAATGATCTTTAAGTGGTAGTACACATTTATCGGCTCAAAAAAATGTACTCTTACAAACACGTCACGAGTAGAAAATAGCGCCTTTTTACTTAATCACGTGAATCTTGTTTTCTCTCTGAGTACCAAATAACAACGAGGATTATTTTTCTCTTAAAACAGATCTAACGTTTTCACTGTTGACACCATATTCATAAAAAAGTTTATCTATTTACGGTATCTACATATAGTGCAGGTCTCGTCTTTGTCACCGGGCGAGGTGGCGCAGTGTTTAGAACCCTGGACTCGCATTCGGGAGGACAACGGTTCAATCCCGAGTCCGGCCATCCTGATTTAGGTTTTCCGTGATTTCCCTAAATCTCTCCAGGCAAATGCCGGGATGGTTCCTTTGAAAGTACACGGTCGACTTCCTTCCCTAATCTGATGAGACTGATGACGTCGTTGTTTGGTCTCCTCCACCAAGCAACCCAACCCCAACCCTTGTCTTTGTCCAGTTATATCGCTTTGCTCATATTTCGTCTCAATTGTGGGAGAACACTAGCAGGGAAAGTACCAGCCCTTCGCTCATCCTTTTCAAAATGTCACGAAAACAAAGCAAAGAACAATATAAAGATTAAGAGAATACTAAAGCCCAGAAGCCATAATAGGAATGAGTTTGGGGAGGATAGCCTAAATTCCGATGTTAGCAGACTATTCCACAAAGTCGCTTTTCTGCACGTACACATTCTCCAGCATACTCAGAATTTTAGACCTCATCGCTCGATACAGTCTTGCATGAAAGAAATAAAGTATAATTTCATTTTTAACGCATCCACAATGGTTTCCTGTGGCACACATAAACTGTGTAAGATATATATTTTATGAATAAATACACATCGACTGTCTGAAATCCTGTTTTTAGGTTTTATACCCATAATTTTTGAAAATTTAATATAAAAATTGAAATATAGACAGATTAGATATTACATTTCATTTCCGATACGTATTGGAAATAAAATCTAAAATCTAAATTCAGGCAGTCGACAAACTTTTAGTCATACAATATGTGTGATCTGTTGTTAGGAGTGTTAATTTAATGTCTAGTAGCCACAGTTCTTACATTTTCGTTCGCATCGGAAAGTAAACCGATTTTGTAACATATTACAAGTTCCTAATCAGGGGCGAATTACTTAGTTTCACCTGAGTACTTTGGTAGTTAGGTTTTTGAATGCATGTTAATCTAATTTATTAGACACAGCTCTTGCGTTTACGTCAGTGTCTACAGTAGAGTTGTGCAGCACGTGCCGATAGTCCGTTTATCTGCATAGTTTAGTTTTCCATGGTCTTTAGTATGGAAAGGGACTGCGATTTTTGTGTGCGGATGCGAGCTGAGTTAGTGACACTTCGCTCTCAGCTCCAGGCTGTGATGGCTTCGTTTACACAGCTTGAGGCTGCAGTGGATGGGCACAACTGTTGTGGGCCGGTCGTGGGAATCCAACGGACGTCCAGCGCGTCAGAGTCCTCCGATCGGTCCTCACCGGCGGCCAGCCCAGTTACTGCTCGCACTGAGGCTGACCCCTCACCTGTGGTCGCATGGGAGGTCGCCCCAGGGATGTAGAAGGCGGCGAAAGTCTTCCCAGGCGGCCGCACGTGAGGACTCCCCGGTTTGTCTGACAAACAGGTTCCAGGTGCTGTCTGTGGCTGACACTGTCGCAGAGACAGATGCCGTCACCTGTCCTGTTTTAGAGGAACACTCTCATCCTGCAATATCCGAACAGAGTGTGGGATTATTGATAGTTGGGAGCTCCAACGTTTGGCCCATTATGGGGCCCCTTAGGGACATGGCTGCCAAGAAGGGAAAGAAAATCAATGTGCACTCCGTGTGTATACCGGGTGGAGTCATTCCAGAAGTGGAATGGATCCTTCCGGGTGCCATGAACAGCACAGGGTGCAGCCAACTGTGGGTGGTGGCTCACGTCGGTATCAATGATGTGAGTCACTTTGGATCAGAAGAGATTCTCTCTTGTTTCGAGCGGCTAACAGAATTGGTAAAGGCTACCAGTCTTGCTTGCAAGATGAAAGCAGAGCTGACCATTTGCAGCACAGCCGACAGGATCGACTCCGGACCTCTGGTACAGAGCCAAGTGGAGGGTCTAAATCAGAGGCTCAGATGGTTATGCGACCGTGTAGGCTGCAGATTCCTCGGACTTGCGCCAAAGGGTGGTTGGGTTTCGGGTTCCGCTGAATAGGTCAGGTGTCCGCTATACGCAGCAGGCGGCTACACGGCTAGCAGGGGCTGCGGGGCGTGGACTGGGCGGTTTTTTAGATGAGAGGGTCTCGTGAAACTAAAAGAAGGCCTTCAGTCTCAAAGGGTGCAGGCCGAACACAGAAAGAAAGTAGATACAGGAACCATCGGTATAACAGTTGTAAATTCTCGTAGCTGTGCTGGGAAAGTACCAGAGCTCCAAGCGCTAATAGAAAGCACTGATCCTCAAATCGTTATAGCCACTGAAAGTAGTTTATCTTGTCGCGAAATTAAAGTAGATAGTTCATTTGAGCTAGTGTGGGCAGAAGTCATTGTTGGCAACTGGAATAAATAATAGAATCCTTTTACGGACCTCTGAATTCAGATTTTACAGTTGTTGAAAAGTTCAAAGAAAACTTGTGTTTGATTTCAAACACATACCGGACTCTTAGGATTATAGTTGGTGTTGGCTTTAATTTACCCTCGATATGTTGGCGGAAATACATGTTCAATTCCGGAGGTACGCATAAAACATCATCAGAAATTGTGCTAAACGCATTCCCTGAAAATTATTTTGAGCAGTTAGTTCATGAGCCCACGCAAGAAGTAAACGGTTGTGAAAACACACTTGACCTCTTAGCAACAAATAATCCTGAGTTAATAATGAGCATCAAAACGGATACAGGGATTAGTGAACACAGGGTTGTCGTAGAGAGATTGAATACTGTAACCCCCAAATCGTTCAAAAATAAACGAAAAATATACTTATTCAAAAAAGTAAATAAAAATTCATTTGACGCCTTACTGAGAGACTATCTCCACTCCTTGCAAATTAATAATATTGTCGCAGAAAAAGCCGAGTAGCACAGTCACCGTGGTATAGTGGTTATGATACTAGACTGTTGCATGGAGGGTCGAGAGCTCAAAACTTACCTGAAACGTATTCAGTTCGAGTACATTCTAGAAGTATCCACAAATGTCAAGAATCATTGTACTGCAATATTCTGTAACTGTACATGTACCGTATGTGTTCTGGCCGAGTCCGGCCGGAGTGGCCGTGCGGTTCTAGGCGCTACAGTCTGGAACCGAGCGGCCGCTGCGGTCGCAGGTTCGAATCCTGGTTCGGGCATGGATTGTGTGACGTCCTTAGGTTAGTTAGGTTTAAGTAGTTCTAAGTTCTAGGCGACTGATGACCTCAGAAGTTAAGTTGCATAGTGCTCAGAGCCATTTTTGTTCTGGCCGGGCTGGCCGTGGTGGCCATGCGGTTCTAGGCGCTACAGTCCGGAAACGCGGGACTGCTACGGTCGCAGGTTCGAATCCTGCCTCGGGCATGGATGTGTGTGATGTCCTTAGGTTAGTTAGGTTTAAGTAGTTCTAAGTTCTAGGGGACTGATGACCTAAGATGTTAAGTCCCATAGTGCTCATAGCCATTTGAACCATTTTTTTGTTCTGGCCGGAGGCAGTTCGCTCCGCGATCTTGTACGTGCAAGTGCTAAATAAACCTTCGTTAAGTGAAGTTAGTGTTCGTCATTCATATAATTACACTTTCTTCTACGTGACAATATGAGTGTAGACCAGGTGTGGCTTGAATTCAAAGATATAGTATCGGCAACAAGTGAGAGATTTATACCAAATAAATTAACAAACGACGGAGCTGACCCTCCTTGGTACATAAAACTGGTCAGAACACTGTTGCAGAAACAACGAAACAAACAAGCCAAATTTAAACAGACACAAAATCCCCAAGATTGACGATCTTTTACAGAAGCTCGAAATTTAGGGCGGGCTTCAATGTGAGATGCTTATAATAGTTTCCACAACGAAACTTTGTCTCGAAACCTGGCAGAAAATCCAGAGAGATTCTGGTCGTATGTGAATTATGTTAGCGGAAAGAAACAATCAATGCCTTTTCTGCGCGATAGCAATGGAGATACTATCGAAGACAGTGCCGCCAAAGCAGAACTACTAAACACAGCCTTCCGAAATGCCTTCACAAAAGAAGAAGTAAATATTCCAGAATTCGAACCAAGAACAGCTGCCAACATGGGTAACGTAGAAGTAAATATCATCGGAGCAGTGGAGAAACTTAAAACACTTAATAAAAGCAAGTCTTGTGGTCCAAACTGTATACCAATTAAGTTCCTTTCAAAGTATGCTGATGCGTTAGCTCCATTCTTGACAATCATATACAACCGTTCGCTCGACGAAAGATCCGTACCAAAAGACTGGAAAGTTGCACAGGTCACACCAGTATTCAAGAAAGGTAGTAGGAGTAATTCACTAAATTACAGGTCATTATCATTAACGTCGATATGCAGCAGGATTTTGGAACATATATTATGTTCAAACATTATGAATTACCTCGAAGAAAATGGTCTATTGACACGCAGTCAACACGGATTTAGAAAACATTGTTTTTGTGAAACGCAACTAGCTCTTTATTCACATGAAGTGTTGAGTGCTATTGACAAAGGATTTCAGATTGATTCCGTATTTCTGGGTTTCTGGAAGGCTTTTGACACTGTACCAGACAAGAGGCTTGTAGTGAAATTGCGTGCTTATGGAATGTCGTCTCAGTTGTGTGACTGGATTTGTGATTTCCTGTCAGAGAGATCACAGTTCGTAGTAATTGACGGAAAGTCACCGAGTAAAACAGAATTGATTTCTGGCGTTCCTAAAGGTAGTGTTATAGGCCCTTCCCTGTTCCTTATCTATATAAACGATGTGGGAGACAATCTGAGCAGCCGTCTCAGGTTGTTTGCAGATGACACTGTCATTCATGGACTAATAAAGTCTTCAGGAGATCAAAACAAATTGCAAAACGATTTCGAAAAGATATCTGAATGGTGCGAAAATTGGCAGTTGACCCTAAATAACGAAAAGTGTGAGGTCACCCACATGAATGCTAAAAGGAATCCGTTAAACTTCGGTTACATGATAAATCAGTCAAATCTAAAGGACGTAAATTCAACTAAATACCTTGTAATTACCGTTACAAACAACTTAACTTGGAAGGAGCACATAGAAAATGTTGTGGGGAAGGCTAACCAAAGACTGCGTTTTATTGGCAGGACACTTAGAAAATGTAACAGACCTACTAAGGAGACTGCCTACACTACGCTTGCCCGTCCTCTTTTAGAATACTGCTGCGCGGTGTCAGATCCTTTCCAGATAGGACTGACGGAGTACATCGAAAAGTTCAAAGAAGGGCAGCACGTTTTGTATTATATTAAATATGGAAGAGAGTGTCATTGATACAGGATTTGTGGTTGGCATCGTTAAAACAAAGGCGTTTTTCGTTGTCACTGGATCTTCTGACGAACTTTCTCCTCCGAATACGATAATATTTTGTTGACACCGACCTACATAGGGAGAAACGATCACTATGATAAAATAAGGGAAATCGGAGCTCGAAGGGAAAGATATAGTCGTTCGTTCTTTCCGCGCACTATACGACACTGCAATAATATAGAATTGTGTAGGTGGTTCGATGAACCCTCTACCAGGCATGTAGATGTAGTGTTTAAAATAGTCCAGCCGATCGCCAAGTGTTATACTCGGAAGAGCAAAGCGTAGGACTTTTTATAATTCTAACAATTACTAAATGCCTCATTTCCAATGTTGAATTTATTACATGAAGTACGCCACCACTATTTATAGTCTTTCTTCTTCTAATCTGGAACGGTTTTGTTAAACATATAGGGACCGTATTTTATGTTACGTCATCATCATCATCAGCAGCAGCAGCAGCCAATTCAATCATTAGATGATGTGGCCTCTTCGAGTCGTGGATTCAGGTAGGCTTTCAGAAGTCTTCTCCAAGTGTGACGGTCTTGGGCAGTTCTCTGCCAGGTGTTACCAGCTATCTTCTTGATGTCTTTGTCCCATCTGTCTGGTGGTCTTCCTCTAGGCCTCCGGTGCTCTCTCGGACTCCACTCCAGTACTAGCTTCGTCCACCTGTTGTCTTTTCTTCTTGCGACGTGGCCAACCCACTGCCATTTCAAGGAACCTACTGTCTCTAAGATGTCATTAACCTTCGTCACAGACCGGATGTCATCTGCTCTTTTCCTGTCCTTTCTTGTATAGCCCAGCATTGATCTCTCCATGGCTCTCTGTGCTGTCCTAAGTTACGTCCTATGTTACGTACATAAATAAAATCATAATGTTTACGTGGTGTGCGTACTGTAAGACCTTCGGTACACACACCATCAGATTATTTGACTTGTCGCTCTAACGAAGTAGGCGAGTGTCAGCAATATGTCTCGTGGTCTTATCGTGGCGTGTTTATCTTCTGCCGTTAGGTCAGACGATAGAAATGCCACTTGCACGCTTAGAGTAGCAGATTGATGGTGACCAACTTTAAACAGAACTTGATTAATTTTCATACACATTTATTAAAATAATAACAATCATAAACCTTACTTAACTTGATTCTGGATGCTATTTACAATTGACAATCTGAAGTTCCTTTGGTCTTGGTATGTTAATCTTATTCTCACATATCTCTGATACTTGACAAAGTGTCTATACATTTCTCTTCATGGCTATGTACAGGAATATGATAATCTTATTAGGTGCAGACTGAAACTTGACTATAGACTTATGCTGACTAATGCAGACTGACTAATCGGAGGTCTGTACACTCGTTATAATACCTCGCGCGTTCAGGTATCACTGCGCGAGTGTGATCCGCGAGGAGAAAAGGTTCTACGTTAGCAGCAATCTCATTGGCTGCGTTACATATTAATACGCGGATCGGCGGAAGCAGAATTTGGTCCGTCTCTAAGACAGCGCCATTTCGTGGTGCGGAAACGGACGAGCGCTGCGCCTGCGCTGTTGTGCTTAGTGGGGCGCGCTCTAGTGGGAAAGTTGTGTACGCGCTGACTACGCGGAACTATGTACACAGCAGTTTAGTGTGCAGATCAATATCCAGAGTCGTAGTGCCCAGTGAAATAACGATAGCACTTAGTATAAACATAGATTTATGTCGTTTAAATTGTGACGTTGCCAATGTTGTGAGAATTAGTTGGTTATAATTAAACTTTCGCTGCTTGAGGAAGTGCAGACGGAAAACTCAACAGGAATGGTGTTCAGACTGTGCGCTGCAGGATTTGCTTTGTTAGTAGCGTTAGTAACATGACTTGGCGGTATGCGCCGGTACCAGTACTGCAACGCAGGGCTGAAACACAGGCATCAGCGTGCATTATGGTTTCAAACAGTCAACAGGGGTCTGGACAACTTGAACAGGGCTTTAATAGTAAAGCTTTTTATCAAAACAACAGCAACAGCGCTGTTGCTCTTCGCGAGTATCGACGCCTTAAGGGGATAGGAGAGGTCCTCTTTCCACACCAGGGATGAAGAACATGATTGCGAAACTCGAATTAATTGGTCATTTGGGAATTGCTCCTGGAAGAGGCCGACAGCCAGTTACACCGCAAATTGTTGAAAAAGTTATTGTTGCCACGGCTGAGAATGATGAATGTAATGTGCGATCTTCATGCAGTGCACAAGCTGTGACACGACAACTGAACATTCCATGGTCCAGCGCTCAAAAAGTGCTGCAAACAATTGGTAAATGGTACTCCTAGTGCAGTTTCAGGCTGTCGTGGATACAGATGGTCGTCACCTTCTGCTACGTTTGTAACCTGGAACGAAAACACGGTACTGTAAAGAATTAACCAATGAAACCCTCTTATGTGAAAATTAAAACGTTTTTCTTTCTACAGTTTATTCGTTATTTCTCATCAGCATGCCCTTACAGATGTATGTTTCCACACGGTTTCACTGTCCTAACATCAGTCGTTTTTCATGGGACCCCTCTGAAGTAGTGGAAGTTAAAACCACCTTGTACTTTTCAAAGTTTTGGAATAATGCTTTTCAAATGCAATTTCTTGGAAGTTATACGTTTTTGTTGTGGTATCACCGGTAGCCTATGTATGGGACGGTAAGTCCGAAGGCCGGCTCCTGCTAGTCTCCGACTAACAGTGCGGGATGACAGGGAGTGTCAGGGAGTCCGTTACTTCTTCTCGGACGGCAGGCGCAGATGTGAAAGGAGTTCCAGTGTGTGCTGTGCACAATACAGCCATCGTCTCTTATGGTGGTCAGATGTGGTCGAGCGTGTAACGCCGGAAATGCATATCCTCCTATTTCCATATATTGCACTGCAAATTTTTTTCCTTATTCTGTTACCTGAAGATATAACATTTCTGTGTCTTTGTATATTGTAATTGTTTTACTATTTGTATATATATGCATTTATGTCGATTTATAATTGGTTTGTTTTGTGAATATTATTTGTATTTATACGCTGGGTCTGGCCTAGGGAAAACTATGCTATCGAACGAGTACATCGATAGGTCGTGTGGAGAACCAAAGTGTTTAGGATCTTTGGTAGTGTTAACTCTGTCGCGTGGAGCGCGGGCAGAGGGGAGTCTGGCTGGAGTAGTGCGGTTAAGCAGGTGTGTTGTGTGACGCTCCCGCGAGTTGCCGCGCTTTCGGGGTTTGGCAGCATGTAATTGCGCTCGACTTGCTATGACAGTTTCTGACACGGTGTCGCGGACGGGAAGCATTAGCTGGCGCACATCAAGAGCCCGTTTCGTCTGGTGACAGTGTCGAGAAGAAGGCGCGCCAACATCCAGCTTCTGCAACAGCGACGGCCGACAATGAGTGACTGTCGCCACCTCCTCGATCGACGGCTTCAAACCTTCAATCACCCAACAAGGAAGACTGGAAGCACGTAAAGTTTTAGAACTGTATGGCAGACCTCAGCTTTTAAAATTGTTCCATTCACAAAATTACAGCAATTTAGCACGAACCTTTGTTGCTCATTGTCCCAATTGCATTACCAAGCAGGGTCCCTTCCTTTTCCGGAATGAACACGAGTGTCGTTGAAACTCAAACGCCAGCATTAAAGGAATATCATTCCATTTCGCTGCTTTAATTTCAAAATTCGGTTAAAGTATTCATAGCTGGTTACAATATTTAGATTACACTGTCACAAATTAAGAGTGCGAGTTTTGTTACCGTATTTTAGCTTACCTGTGACTGCAGCTCAGCTTGGTACGTACAAAATTTTACTATTGATAATTGTTCAGAATCATTTAATTCAAGATCAAAGTTAAATCTCTTATTTCTAAAATGCGTAGATTCAAGTAGCTTTTGAAATGATTGTTGAGGTAGTCCAAGATTAACCGTATTTTACTGAATTTCGATGTGCTTCAGAAAGAAATCTCACTATTAACTTCAGTCACTAAATTAACTTTCGATTTTCCGGTTTTATTAATTCTTTTGCTAAATTAAGTCAGAGTATAGCGAAATTTATTACTTCTGACAAACTTTCAGTTTTCACACTACACGTGTCAACCTTCAGTTGCCACGCTTCTAGTGCTAATTATATGTGTAATAACCTTTCTTTTTCAGTTACTATAGTAATTGTCCTTAGCACTGGCGACCGCAATTTCCCCCAAATCTCAAATATCTAATTACCGCTAGTTAATTGTTAACGTAACGGCCGCACATTTACTTTCTTTATTAATTTTACCCCTTTTCAAAATTAATTTCCACCAGTTTCATTAGCATTTTTCCTTTCATTTAGATATAACCCTTTCCTCCGTCTTTACCGACAAATTAACTTCGGTGACGACTGCTTTTCCCAAATTTCCATTAGGTACACGCGTTTTAATTTTTCACTGTCATTAAGGTCGATAAGTGAGTGGGAGGTTACAAGCGTAGCCTTGACGACAAGTTTGTCTGCCGTCTCGTTCCCATCACGGCACTGTCACTTCCGAGGATGTGACAGTGGGTACTCTACGATTCGACCAGCAGGCCAACTGGAGACCCACAATGAGTCTCCTTTCAAACTCAGTCAGGGGCTGATAATGCTGCCTCACACGAGTACGCGGCATCTCTGACCGCTCGACATCTGACACTGTTAATGCCCCTTACATACGCTATCAGGACTGGTAACGACACTACACACGAAGAACACTAATGCATTATATTGAAAGCTATGGTGGCCGTTCTACCTGTCTCATAGATGATGTTTGGTTTGCGGGGCTCTCAACTGCGCAGTCAGCAGCGCCCATACAATGTCCCAGGTTTCACACAGTCCAGTTTTTTTCACGGTTCAATCTAGCTACTGTCAGGAATGGTGATGATGATGATGATGATGATGATTATGATGTTGAAATGATGAGGACAACACAAACACCCAGTCCCCGGGCAGAGAAAATTGACATCTGATGATTCTTCTGGATGCTCCACTTTTTTTGTCAGGCAATGTACAATGAAAGTAGTTTATATATTTTGTTGTAATTAAATTGTTTCTTATTATTATCACACATGTTTATAAAATAGTATTCATCTGTGGCACATTAAAAGGGGTTTTAAAGGGGGGAGGGGGGGGGAGAGAGAGTAAATAATACGCCTCGCTCCTCCTCAGAACCAAACCCTGCATCCGCGCCTCCTTAAATGTTCACCCCTGAATGAGGTCATCTGTTAGCAACTACCCCCTAAAAAAATTTAACCGCTTATGAAATCTGAGACTGATTTTTATTTTGTAGTTCTGAACGATCCTCCTTTGAAAATGACAAAAGTACAAAAGTACTACACGTTCCTATTAATGGCTTTCGGGTGTTAAACCAAGAAACTATGCGTCTTTAAGACGATTGTCACTGCATATTTCTTGCCACCTTTTAAATATTTCGTTTGATCTCAGCTCTCGCATCTTTTAAGATATGCTCCATGACACCTGGTGTCTTTTCCCGTTGTTACCATAAACGAAAATTCACTTTGACGCTTACGAATTGCAGAAAATGGAATCCACATACTCAAGAGTTTTTCCAGTTATGAAGGGTACCCAACACGAACGCTTATTAAAAATGTCTCTAGTTCCGTTTTTATCGTTTTTATCAAAAACTTTGTTAAATCTGTTGTCTTTCCAGAGTACAAGAAGTTGCACTGTGAGTCGAATTTTACTGACTTACCATATTCCTTCACTCACTTAAACTGATCTTACACCCTATGAAATAACTTTTCCATTTTTCTAAGAACGTAAATAGTTGCAAATAGAATTTGTTTTTAATGAAAATTAGTTAATTTTTTTAATATGCAAATGAGATATTTTCATTGCCTACTTCCAGCATCGTTCTCGGTGTTGGGGGCATGAAAATATTCCCTAATTCAGCGATGTGTTAGGAACGCTCTAACTTCGAAGACAACCCTCAAATTTAACTTGTGCTGTTAAGCTTTTTTCTATTTTCCTTACTAGTCGAAGTCTATTATTTTCTTCAATCTGCAAGGTACACCAATCGAAATAAATATATTATCTGCTATTTGGTATGTAAGTGTTTCTCCTCTTCCGTTTTCGTCTTTGGGAGAACAAACCAAACAATTACCTCCCTTTCTCCCTTTACTATGGGGCTGTCAAACAATGAAAAGACTGAAACTTCCAGGCACATTAAAACAATGTGCTGAGCTGGAACTGGAACCTTGGATCTTTGCCTTTCGCCGACAAGTGACCTACGACTTTTGTAATTAGATACTTGCTTCTTTATAAAACATAATTGCTTCTTGATAAACCAAGCAACTGCTGCTACACTTAAGTAAATGCCTTTATTGAAATAAATTCTTGTTCTTAAAATAACTAGTTCCGCATAACAAGGAAATTTTCCTTTCGCTTGAATTATTTTAGAAGGGAGAATAAAAGAAGTAGGATATACTTGTGTCTGCATCTCATTGTCATGTTCCTCAAAGAAAAATAATTTAAGAATATATATATATATATATATATATATATATATATATATATATATATATATATATATATATATATATACACATTCTTCCTTTTTCTGAAGTCCTTAATGTACATTTTTGAACTAATGTAAATCAAGCAAGTGTCAAATCATTTCCTTGAATTCGTTTAAACAGAGCTGAATAGTCAGTACATGGTGCTCATCTTTGTTCAATTTTCTTAGAAGTAGAATTTATGTCCTGCTTCAATTTATTACAACATTACCCTTTTCTTTGCCTATGAAACATCATTTCTAACATAGTGCCAAAATTTATGTTATCGTATTCATACACACACATCAAAAAAAACTTTTCTACCACCCTGGTTCCCAGAACTCCTGAAGGTAGACGTTTACTGTGGATACTGTATCACAGACACAGTCCCTTTGATTGTTTAAAGATGTCGCTAAACCCACCCAAAGATGTAAACAACCATGCATGAGCAGCCCCTATTAGACAGAGGGAGCCCGACGGCCGATATGTTCCAGTCATTCCACCAGGAAGGAGGTAAACGGCTCGTCTGTAATTCAACCATTCCTAGACCGTCAATACCGCGGTTCGCTCGCGTCTGCATTGTTACTTCGTGCCAGAAAGGGCTCTTTACAAGGGAAGTGTCCAGGCGTCTCAGAGTGAACCAAAGCTATGTTCTTCGGACATGGAGGAGATACAGAGAGACAGGAATTGTCTATGACATGCCTCGCACAAGCCGCCCAAGGACTACTACAGCAGTGAATGACCGCTACCTACGGATTATGGCTCAGATGAACCCTGACAGCAAAGCCACCATGTTGAATAATGCTTTTTGTGCAGCCACCGGAAGTCGTGTTACGACTCAAACTGTGCACAATAACCTGCATGATGCGCAGCTTCACTCCCGACGTCTATGGCGAGGTCCATCTTTGCATCCACGACACCACGCAGCGCGGTAAAGATGGGCCTAACAACATGCCGAATGGACCGCTCAGGAAAGGCATCATGTTCTCTTTACCGCTGAGTGTCGCATATGCCTTCAACTAGATAACCGTCAGAGACGTTTTTGGAGGCAATCCGGTCAGGCTGAACGCCTTAGGCACACTGACCAGCGAGTGCAGCAAGGTGGAGGTTCCCTGCTGTTTTGGGGGTGGCATTGTGTGTGGTCGACGTACGCCGCTGGTGGTCATGGAAGGCGTCGTATCGGCTGTACGATACGTGAATGGCATCCTCCAACCGATAGTGCAACCATATCGGCAGCATATTGGTGAGGAATTGGTCTTCATGAACGACAATTCGTGTCCCCATCGTGCACATCTTGTGAATGATTTTCTTCAGGATAACGACATCGCTCGACTACAGCGGCCAGCATGTTCTCCAGACATGAGCCCTATCGCACATGCCTGGGATGGATTGAAAAGGCCTGTTTATGGAGGACATGACCCACCCTCCACTCTGAGGGATCTACGCCGAATCGCCGTTGAGGTGTGGGACAATCTGGACCGACAGTGCGTTGATGAACTTGTGGACAGTATGCCACGACGAATACAGGCATGCATCAATGCATGAGGACGTGCTACTGCGTATTAGACGTACCGGTGTGTACAGCAGTCTGGACCACCACCTCTGAAGGTGTTGCTGTATGGTGGTACAATATGCAATGTGTGGGTTTCATGAACATTAAAAAGGGCGTAAATGATGTTTATGTTGATCTCTATTCCAATTTTCTGTACAATTTTCTGTATAGGTTCCGGAACTCTCAGAATCGAGGTTCAAAAATGTTCAAATGTCTGTCAATTCCTAAGGGACCAAACTGCTGAGGTCATGGGTCCCTAGACTTACACACTACTTAAAGTAACTTACGTTAAGAACAACACACACACCCATGCCCAAGGGAGGACTCGAACCTCCGGCGGGAGGGGCCGCGCAATGGGAACCGAGGTGATGCAAAACTCTTTCTTTAATGCGTGTAAATGAGATCCAGTATAATACTTGTATTCCCCAGTTGAATCGGATCCTAATTTGTTGATTACATAGTTAAAGCTAGCAATAGCCACATTTAAAAATTCATTAAACTGTGGTATCTAAAGAACTGGGAACATTTCCTTCTGTAATACAGCGATAACATTCATTACTGAAGTGCTACAGGATTTATCCCATCAAGGTTGTCGTCATTTCCAGTATCAATCATGATTTCAAATGATTCATAGGTTGTCTTCCTCCTTGACTCGCAGTAGCCCAAATGAGTGTACGAAATGTTTCATCTTTATTTCTTTCTTCAGACTTCGCTTTTCTTGTAATGAGATCTTTGGTTGCCTTGGCTTTCTACGATGTTTGCTCTTTTACGTGGTAGGAGAGAAGGGTCACTTTTGTTGTCTTCTTTATCCTCACTGGTTTTGGAATTATCGGCGATGTCTTTCTTTTGCTTATGACATGTGTTGAGTTTTCGTTTGTCCTTCAACTTGGTTTGACTTGATTTGTCTCTCTTTTTGGGAGGCTGGCTTTCTGCTGCTACATGAGCTACTCTTCTTTTCTTATTCTTACGGGATACTGCAAGAGGATCTGCAGACGCATTGCTACCCATTTCCGTGTCATTTCTGTCATCCAGTATAAATTTAGTAGGAGAAGTGTAGATTTTTCTGTAGGCCTCAGTTTTTGTTGTCTGTAATCGGTATGTCCTGACTCGGCGTTCATTTCCAAGTTTTCGGTCTGTGAGGCGTTCTCGCTCTCCGTTTTTGACATATTGTTTGTCGTCCCAGGCGGAGGTTTACAGGGCCTTCCGGAGGCTCAACCACGTCCCTGGGCAGCAGGCGTGCCACGCGGCGCTGCGAGCACTCAGCTCGCACAGTGTTTAGTGGAGTTGCAGATTGCTCACATCCTTGACTGTACGCCGTAGATAATCAGTGCACGGTAACCGAATGCATTTATCAGTGATGGTGCGTCTCTCATTCAAACTAGCCCAACTCCATTATGCACAGGCAATTGAAATCCGTTAGCTCACCTCTCCTCATAACCAGAAATTACTCGCCCATATTCACTTAAAATATCACTTACCCGACGACATGGGATTTCTGTTGTGTACGACTTCGTGCTTGACGATAAGGAGAGGTTGGATGCAGAGTGGTATGGAGACTGTCGCCGTAGTAAAACTGGACAGGAGCATAAATGATTAGCGTACAAATGATCACATTAAACAGAAGATTTGCTTAACTTTTATTTCTCCAAGCATATGAAGACTCATTACAAATAACACAGCAAGAAATAGAGACCAGCTGTCAACGTCAATAAGGATGAGGCTTTCTGTATTAAAGCACAAACGACGGTGTCGGAGTACCGGAGTCGCGACTGGGTGGCGTCTGCATAGCGTCACGTTGTAAGTAGCCTGTTTATGTGTCTGTATGTTGGCAGTGCGATAGACTGCATTAATAACTCTGACAGCGCTGTGCGCACTCTGTAAGAGACTCTGTGGCTGGTCGGACCAACAGTTGGAAGTTAACAGTCAGCGGTGATGGCAGTTGGAGGTGAACAGCCAGCAGTGATGGAAGCTGAGAGTGAGTAGTCAACAGTGATGGAGGTTAGAAGTTAATAATTGGCAGTGTTGGAGGTTTGGAATATCAGCGCGACGGACGATCTGGAAGTGTCCGACTTGGAGATTGAATATTATTCACGATTATATAATTTTTGGAACTGTATATCACATTATTAAGATAAAAATAAATTGTTTGCTTTGCAACAAAATCTTTCATTTGCTAACCACATTCCTATCAGCAGTTAGAGCCTTCAGTGGTTAGAATCTTTTATTTAGCTGTCAGTATTGGTGCTTGCAGCATTGCTGTAGTTCGGGTAATGAAGATTTTTGTGAGGTAACTGACTCATGAAATGTGTAACTTATTGTTAGGATTTCTTTTGTTTCAGGGGCATTCTTTTGCATTAATTATTTGAAGTCACGTTATCAGTTTTAAAGCAGGCAGATCGTGTTATCCTTGAATATTGTGAGTAATTAATGAATAGGAAAAGTTTGAGTTCTGTTTGTCAGGGCTAATTCTGTAAGTTAGTGTTGAGATGATAAAAATATAGCAAAGAGACAGTACGTTCAGTTTCACTCAGCAGATTAAGCAGGTTCACCTGCATTCAGTTTCACTCAGCAGTTTCAGAATTAAATTAAGAAGTTTCACCTTCTCAGTTCTTTCATTGTCCAGAGCTGCTGGAGGCGTGGTTCGGAGGGCGTCATCATTTGGTCCACCAGATTCCGCTCGACTGCTGTCGGAAACAGGCGGAAACTTGCAATTCCGTTGCCAAATTTGACGACCATATTAGTGTGTCGACATGTGATACCACAATTTTAAACGAGAGTTCGAATACTCTTATGATACACACTTATAATATACACTAGGCTTAACAAAATCCTGGTCAAACCAAAACTTCGGATTATCTCTTCTTCAAATGAATGACAATTTATAATAAAACTCATTAACAAAAACTGTGGAATAGCCAAATACTCAACGACGAGTACAGCAAATCTTTGCTGCTTTCTTCAGTACAGTACACAGCGTAGTGTCAACATGTCCGCTCGGGATGACGTTCCACGCCACACCAACCGCCATAGCTATCCATGTGCGAGTGATCACCCGCCATAATCCTTCCCATCACAGCTATGCTTCGTCCAGTACCTGTCTTCTAAATTCAAATCAACGCACACTACACTGCAGCTGGAAGAATCCATTCTGGTGAAGTGAAGAAACAATACATCTTATTAATTTATCTGTTTAAGTCTCATGTCGAACGAAAATTGATGCCATAAATATGAAATTTATTGCCCAATACTTACCACTCGAACAGTGAATTATTTCCTTCACCTGCGTTTGTTTCTCGTGAAACAACCCAAAATGTGATGAGAAGGTAGCCAAATCAGAAACATCAACTATGTATGCTCTTCACATCCCGTGTTCATTCGCCTCGTCAGTGAGTCAACAACGTACTGGCGACACTAAACAAACCAGAGCTACTATTAGTCACACCAGTAGACATCTTGCTGAAACAGTGTAACAGACAGAAATGTCCACAACATGCGCGTCATGCAAATGTGATTGAGCATGTTGAAGTAAACATCATGCTTCAGGATCGCGGTAAGTTGAAAGAATGGGCCCAAGTCATGGTATGAAAAAATCGCCAAATCGTAAGAGAATCACCTACAGCCTGAACTACACTCTGTACATTGTAGCTTTAACACCCTGTCGGTCCGCTTTTGCTTTCTTTGTGACAGATCCCACATGGTGCTTGGCAGTGTTTCGTGCATGTAATGGTTCCAGTAAATTCCCGCAGTATGCCTTCCATTTCATAAAATTGCTTCAACAGTGTTTTCCAACAGCTCCGTTGAACATCACATGTAATTTTTCATAATTACGCAAGCTTTCTTTGCAAGTGATTCCACGTGGTGCTAGGCATTGCTCATGCAGGAATGGCTTCTGTAAACCCCCGCAGTGTATTTTATTTTTCATAAAATTGTTGCAGTATTGTTTTCTAAGCTCTCCGATGACTCACCTATGTGCTTGTCATAATTAAGTAAGCTTTCTTTGTGATTGGTTTCATGTGGTGCTAGACAGTACCTGATGTAGCTCGTGATATTAAATAGATCCCTACAAGTGTTCTCTTCTTAATTTAAATTGACTAAATTCTGATATGATTTTAATTCCATCATTATTGCCTGTGTAATTTCTTAAATTTTATCGGGTTTTCTTTGTTGACCTACGCATGTGGTAGGAGGTAGACCTGAAAATTTCACGTAGCTTTTGGATAGGACTTACTGTACTCCTTTTATTGTTCAACCCTTTTCAGTAGTGCTACAAAGTCAATCGCGTTCATCCGCGAGCAGCATTGACGCCGTTTAACTGAAGTTCCTTTATGAATTAACCCACATGGGGCACGTAGGCTGGTTGCTAGCCAAGCTGGTTCTTGCGACGTACAGCTGTACCTCGTGCGCTTTAGTATTATTCATGAAGTACGAGATTTGTCATTTCTCCACGAATGCTATTGGACGTGCAATAATCCTTCCCTCATCCATATCTTCCTATCCCCCATACAGGAGATCGGCTGTATTATTGTAAGTACTTGTGTATTGTTTTCTTGTGAAGTAGAAGTGTTGGACCTAAAGCATATAATTTTTTGAAGGATATTAGTGTGTGCATCATTAGCATAATAAATGTTGAGATAACACCAACCACTCTTTTACTGTGGGCGTAGAAAACTATTCATTCTAATTTTTAATCCCAGTAACATTTTGAAAGTACATAGAGATTGACATAATATTCTCACACAAAACCACCGTAACCAAAGTAAATATGCCTTTTCAGTTGCATAACCGAAAAGTGGTCAAGCGGACGTACTGTGTGTGTGTGTGTGTGTGTGTGTGTGTGTGTGCGTGTGTGTGTGTGTGTGTGTGTATGTATGTGTGTGTCTCAAGTTTATTTATTCTCGCCTTTTGCATAGAAAAGACGTCCCTGACAAGAATTAAAAGGCCTTTTGGAAGCTTAGAAGCTATATGTTTCTACTTAATTCATGTTTTAACAAACAAAAAAATAATGAGTGGATGATTGTATTTTGTCGTTACTAACTATTTTCAAAATAAGTTAGGTCTCAACCAATGCACATCGTAAGTGCTGTTCCACTTCCATTTTTTTCTTTTTCTTTGATTCCATGGCCGAGACTCTATTTCCTATAAAGGAGTTGTAGTAAACAGTAACGCTGTTCTTAAGGTTTCTTTCGATAGCCATGGATACTCGTCACTGCTGATGAAGTCCCATACTCCTTGACAGAGCGTAGGGGACGATGCGGGAGACCCGCACCGCCGTACTAGGCAAGGTCCTAGCGGAGGTGTTTTGCCATTGCCTTCCTCCGACCGTAATGGGGATGGATGAATGATGATGATGAAGACGACACAACAACACCCATTCTTCTCGAAGCAGGTGACAATCCCTGACCCCGCCGGGAATCGAACCCGGAAACCCGTGCTTGGGAAGCGAGAACGCTACCGCTACTGGATTAGGTACGGTTAAAGGCCCAAGAAACCCCAGGCACCACGTAAGGTGCCCAAGCGAGAGGGGCACCAGGGTCGCCTATGAGCAAGAGTTCTATATACAGGGCACTTCACAGTCAGTAGAAAAAATTCACACTGGTGAAAGTGTACGAGGGAAAGCGGGGGAAGGGAGGGGAGTAAAAGCAGAAGTCGCTTGTGTGGAAAGGCGTTCTTGAAACAGCCCTGATCACCACTAACGCTTCACCAAAATGTTACCTTCCCTGTATTGACAAAAGTATATTACAAAAGTTTGTCTTCTCGCAGTCGCTTTCCAATTGGTCTTAGATCCCACTGATTTTCCTAAGCAGCAAGACATAAATAGAATTTTGATAAGTGCTCACCACTATACTGGGTGGGTGGCTAATGAGGGATTAAAAATGGCCTGGAGTACTTTCAACAAACTAAATAGAGTTTTCAATATTAAGCTTCCTATTCCTGTGTATCACAAGTTCTGACTTATGTTAGTCAGATGCGGATTTTCAGTTCAGGAAACCGCTCAAAACCGATGAGTCACTGAGCGAGCAACGAAGAGCTGCTGGCTGGAATTACGAGAAGAGATAGGAAAGCAAACTGGAGTAGAGGATACGGGTATGGCTATAGTGAAAATGAATTAGAGGAGGGCGGGACATGTGGCCAAGTGAGTGGGTGACATTTCGACCAAGGAACCTTCGCTGAATTCAAAGAGACCGAGACGACGCCCTAACGGAAGGTGGCTAGATAAAAAATTAAATGCGCCTATAGCATTTTTGGTCGGGACTCCTCGTCTGAGGAGTTCGGCCGCCTGATGTGTCTTTTTATTTGACGCCACTTCGGCGACTTGCGCTTCGATGATGATGAGATGCTGAGGAGGACAAAACTCACAGCCAGTCCCTAGCGGAGAATGGCCCTGACATGGACCGGGATCAGCAATCAGCTATGCTGATCACAAGACAACGAGCTGCGGACGGTGGCTAGGTAACAATCGAAAACGTAGAGGAGCAGCATGGATGTGTATGACTGAAGACCGTAATGGATCGAAAAAGACAGAGAAGGCCGTTATCCAACATAGAGGGTGGGAGCCGTGGCCTTTACCATTGTCAGGGTGGCGTGTTACGGAGTTGCGGGGGCTAGTAAATGTCAGCTGCCTGAAGGTGCTAGCAAGACGTTAACGGAATACACATTCCAGGTAAATTTTTCCCCGACTGCTACCGCACTACAGCATTGAGAGTAATCAATAATTCGAGCTGAAAACTTGTGCCTGCTAGATCAGGACTCGCACCCGAATGCTCTGCTACTCTAGAACGCTTGCATTGACCGCCTCGGTCCTCCATCCATGCTTCCCGACCGACCTAAATTCTTAAGTCGTTACACCCTAAAGCAGCGGCCTGTCCATGTACCTCGTTCTCGCAGCAAGACCTGCATTCCCGCATGAGGAAATGAAACTTGATGTGCATCCGCACTGAAGGTATTATGCTTTGGCTGTCAAAACTACAGAAATATTACATATATATGTGTCGTGTCTGTTCTGTTGGACATTTCCAGAATAGAAGTACTGCACTAAAAGATGCCATATGTCCAACTTTTATTGAGTACAGAGATACAGCTGAGTTTAATATATTTCGTTCCGTGTATTGGTACACCGGCTGCTATGGGAGTTTTAACCGAATGTCAGCAGTAAAGTGCTGATGTTCATGTTGTGAAATTGTGATTTAGTTTACATTGAAATTTCCACTGTGATTTGTTGGCCATGTCTACGGTACTGTAGCGTGTAAACATGCTGCACGTATTTACGCATGGTGAATGTGCCGATATGGTATTTGCGCATGAGTTTTTTAATGGAAACACTGATACTGCTTGTAGAGAATACGGCATATGATTTCCTACTTGCAGACTACCAGATTCAAGAGTGCTTACTCGTGTGTTCAATACATCGCGTCACACTGGTACAGTGCCCAACAGTCACATTCCAACTGAACGCGAAAATGACCAGATTGTGGATGAAGTGAAGCCTTTTATTCAGTCCGTAGAACGAAGTGCTTCAACAAGCACATCAGGAATTTCTGCACGTATCGGTATTCCACGTACAAGATTATGGCGGACATTGCATATGCACGGGTTCCATCCTTATCTTGTCCAGCTCATTCAATACCTTGCGTGCTTTCAAATAATATTAGCTGATGTCGTGTGGCCCTCAGCTACGCACCCACAGACTCAGAGTTGCAATATTAAAAGTTTTGGCTGGTTTCGTTGTCTAGGGGCTGGGATACGTAGTTGCCGCATTACAGGCCAAATACTGCTGAGTCTACAGTTTCCAATATGAATCTACACATGGATCGAAGTTTCCTATCACTTGTCAACTGCGAGTGTAACGTAGAAATTTATAAATGAAAGACTGCAGGTACTATCTTAACGATTTTAAATGATGAGTACGATAGTAGAAGTACATTTGAGAATGCGGTATATTTCTGTAAAACACTTATTGGTGTAGATGGTCCAGCAATTAAATAAAATATAAGTTGAATAATAGGGAAACAATAGATTCCCACTTCATGTAATTAGTTATGTACGACAACATAGCTCGCGAGACATTCACTTCTAAACTTATACTACGTCTTCACTGTAGAAACCACGGAAATCTCACAAGTTCACAAGTCGGCACTCCGAAGTATTTCTATCTGCCGCGATCAAGCGGAAACCGCTCCAGACTCTCCAGGTCTTTCCTACGACCGTACGTCCGTCGCACCGTGGCGTCCAACCCCTCCCGTGTCCTCTCCCGTCCTGTCCAGAACTCTTCTCCCGCTTCCATCCAGTCTCCCCATTCACGAGCGCTGTGATTGCCTAGAGCGCTCGCGCCATCTCTTCAAGCCAACGCACCCACACAAACATGATGAAACACATTCGAAATACTGAACTTACATTTAAATAACTTGAAATTAAATAAATATTCCTATGGTTGGACGATAAACAGGCTCCAACATACATTATTAAATACATAAACAAATTAAATAAACATACATTACTGGCCATTAAAATTGCTACACCACGAAGATGACGTCCTACAGACGCGAAACTTAACCGACAGGAAGAAGACGCTGTGATATGTAAATGATCAGCTTTTCAGAGGATTCACACAAGGTTGGCGCCGGTGGCGACACCTACAACGTGCTGATATGAGGAAAGTTTCCAACCGACTTCGCATACACAAACAGCAGTTGACCGGCGTTGACTGGTGAAACGTTGTTGTGATGCCTCGTATAAGGAGGAGAAATGCGTACTAACACGTTTCAGACTTTAATAAAGGTTGCCGGCCGAAGTGGCCGCGCGGTTCTGGCGCTGTAGTCTGGACCCGCGAGACCGCTACGGTCGCAGGTTCGAATCCTGCCACGGGCATGGATGTGTGTGATGTCCTTAGGTTAGTTAGGTTTAACTAGTTCTAAGTTCTAGGGGACTAATGACCTCAGCAGTTGAGTCCCATAGTGCTCAGAGCCATTTTTTTTTTAAATAAAGGTCGGATTGTAGCATATCACGATTGCAGTTTATCGTATCACGACATTGCTGCTCGCGTTGGTCGAGATCCAATGACTGTTAGCAGAATATGGAATCGGTGGGTTCAGGAGGGTAATACGGAACGCCGTGCTGGATCCCAACGGCCTCGTATCACTAGTAGTCGAGTTGACAGGCATCTTATTCGCATGGCTGTAACGGATCGTGCAGCCACGTCTCGATCCCTGAGTCAAGACATGGGGCCGTTTGCAAGACAACAACCATCTGCACGAACAGTTCGACGACGTTTGCAACAGCATGGACTATCATGCTTGGAGACCATGGCTGTGGTTACACTTGACGCTGCATCACAGACGGGAGCGCCTGCGATGGTGTACTCATCGACGAACCTGGGTGCACGAATGGCAAAATGTCATTTTTTCGGATGAATCCGGGTTCTGTTTACAGCATCATGATGGTCGCATCCCTGTTGGGCGACATCGCAGCGAACGCGCATTGGAAGCGTGTATTCGTCATCGCCATACTGGCGTATCATCCGGTGTGATGGTATGGGGTGCCATTGGTTACACGTCTCGGTCACATCTTGTTCGCATTGACGGCACTTTGAACAGTGGACGTTAAATTTCAGATGTGTTACGACCCGTGGCTCTACCCTTCATTCGATCCCTGCGAAACCCTACATTTCAGCAGGATAATACACGACCGCATGTTGGAGGTCCTGTACGGGCCTTTCTGGATACAGTAATTGTTCGACTACTGCCCTGGCCAGCACATTCTTCAGATCTCTCACCAATTGTAAACGTCTGGTCAATGGTGGGCGAGCAACTGGCTCGTCACAATACGCCAGTCACTACTGTGGTATCGTGTTGAAGCTGCATGGGCAGCTGTACCTGTACACGCCATCCAAGCTCTGTTTGACTCAATGCCCAGGTGTATCAAGGCCGTTATTACGGCCAGAGGTGGTTGTTCTTGGTAGAGACTTCTCAGGATCTACGCACCGAAATTGCGTGAAAATGTAATCACATGTCAGCTGTAGTATAATATATTTGTCCAATGAATACCCGTTTATCATCTGTATTTTTTCTTGTTGTAGCAATTTTAATGGCCTGTAGTGTATATCAAAGGAATAGCAAGCAAAAGTCGGCCAGTAGCCTAATGTCTCTGTGCTTTCTAAAACACAGTAAGTATTTGACCAATTTCTTCGTGAGTAGTATATATCGGATATAAACAAAGCATGCTGCTACCGTTTTTTCGTGTAACTGTGGAGTACTAATGGCCCGACGCGATTGATAGTAATCGGCCACTTTGACCTCCAATAACTCATGCACTATTCAAGTTAAATGCCTGTAATTTATACCAACAGCTTTCAAAAGAGATGTCGAGCGAGAACATCGGATGAAGCGTTGTTGTTGTTGTGGTCTTCAGTCCTGAGACTGGTTTGATGCAGCTCTCCATGCTACTGTATCCTGTGCAAGCTTCTTCATCTCCCAGTACCTACTGCAACCTACATACTTCTGAATCTGCTTAGTGTATTGATCTCTTGGTCTCCCTCTACGATTTTTACCCTCCACGCTGCCCTCCAGTGCTAAATTTGTGATCCCTCGATGCCTCAGAACATGTCCTACCAACCGATCCCTTCTTCTAGTCAAGTTGTGCCACAAACTTCTCTTCTCCCCAATCCTATTCAATACCTCCTCATTAGTTACGTGATCTACCCACCTTATCTTCAGCATTCTTCTGTAGCACCACATTTCGAAAGCTTCTATTCTCTTCTTGTCCAAACTAGTTATCGTCCATGTCTCACTTCCATACTTGGCTACACTCCATACAAATACTTTCAGAAACGACTTCCTGACACCTAAATCTATACTATGCGATGAAGCGTTAGATTTTGGAAATTCGTTGGTGGGTCTTATTTGTATAATTTACAGTCACATACTAAACTTTAAACTGACAAAGATATTGAAAATCTGATTATACCATCAGAATCGCCGTGCAAATAATGGTAATGTACATGTTTCTTTTTGAGGTATCTTCATTCATCTGGCTACTATTAATTTCTATACGCACTGTAAAATGTCTGCTAATATGGCTTCACAAAGTCCGCCACGTCTGGCACTCCATCAACACAAAGCACCGTCCTCGTCACAGCAGCAACATGGAATTCCCGGCCACGCAATCTGGCTGGACCCGTCTTGCTTCGGCCAACGCCCAGCACCACGTGGTCGGCCTGCTGAGAGGCCCGCGCCCGCCGAGCGGCCCGTGCGGCCACCCCAACTCCGAACTTAGAATATTTTCAGGGCGCCACAGTTCGCCCGTTGCCTCACAACCTTCGAGTAAAAGATGAAGACAGACGATTGGAATTTTGTCATGGAGTACTTGGAAATCACCACGTAATTCCATTTTTACTCTTCTCTGAAGAAGCCACTTTCACTCGCATCAGTAACACTCGCAATTCACATGAGTGGTCTGAAGGAAACTCACATGTCACTGTGGAGACACATTTTCAAGAACGCTTCTCTGTAAATTGTGGTGTGGTCCGACAAAAAAATCAGTTGAAAGGGCCTGTTGTGTTACTGCATCGTCTTACACGATCCCCCATCTACACATTTTTGAAAACGAGCTTCCAGCATTATTGTAAGTGATTCCTTCAGCTATAAGAATGCGTATGCTCACCCAGCATGACGGGGATCCTGTCCATTGTAGTCGTCAGGTGAAACATTATCTAAACCCAACATTCCCCAAGGATGGTCTGTAGATATTGTTACGTTTCTTGGCCACCAAGGTCCCCGCACCTTACCCCTTTGGATTTTTGTCTGTAGGGATGGCTGAAAGGCGAAGTGTACAAAGAAAAAGTAACCATACGAGACGACTTCATCGTTCGGATTATGACTAGTACAGCTCTCATAACACAAAGCAAAGATAACCTCAGAAAAGCTACACGTGGTGTTGTAAACACAACTGAAAAGTGTATTGAAGTTGGTAGTGGAATTTTTGAAAATCAACTCTGAACGTCCTCATTTACCTTTAAGTCTCTTTGGGTTACATACTAGCAGATGTATCTCTGTATTCAATAAAAATTGAACACATGTTATATGGCATTTTTATTGCAATTCATTTACAATACCACATCCTAAGATATTTACTATTCGGCCTGAAAAATATTTCAAAAAAAATTTGCATCATCTTGGTTCCGAGAATTCCGGAACCTCTACAAAAAATTGGGATAGACATCAACGTAAACATCATTTCCGCCCTTTTTATTGTTCATGAAAACCACACATTGCATGTTGTACCACCATACAGCGAGATCTTCAGAGGTGGTGGTCCAGATTGCTGTACAAACTGGTACCGCTAACACCCAGTAGCACGTCCTCTTGCATTGATGCATGCCTGTATTCGTCATGGCATACTATCCACAAATTCATTAAGGCACTGTTGGTCCAGATTGTCCCACTCATCAACGACAATTCGGCGTGGATCGCTCAGAGTGGTTGGTGGGTCACGTCGTCCATAAACAGCCCTTTTCAATCTATCCCAAGCATGTTCGATAGGGTTCATGTCTGGAGAACATGCTGGCCACTATAGTCGAGTGATGTCATTATCCTGAAGGAACTCATTCACCGACGTGCACGATGGAGGCGCGAATTGTAGTCCATGAAGACGAATGCCTCGCCAATATGCTGCCGATATGGTTGCACTATCGGTCGGAGGATGGCCTTCACGTATCATACAGCCTTTACGGCGCCTTCCATAACCACCAGCGGTGTACGTCGGCCCCACATAATGCTACCTCAGAACAGCACGCAACCTTCACCTTGCTGCACTCGCTGGACAGTGTGTCTATGGCGCTCAGTCTGACCGGCTTGCCTCCAGACACATCTCCGACGATTGTCTGGTTTAAGGCATATGCGACACTCATCGGGGAAGAGAACATGATGCCATTCCTGAGCGGTCCATTCGGCATCTTGTTGGGCCCATCTGTACCGCGCTGCATGGTGTCGTGGTTCCAAAAATGGACCTCGCCATGGGCGTCGGGAGTGAAGTGGCGCATCATGCAGCCTATTGCGCACAGTTGGAGCCGTAACACGACGTCCTGTGGCTACACGAAAAGCATTACTCAACATGGTAGTGTTGCTGTCACGGTTCCTCCGGGCCATAATCCGTAGGTAGCGGTCATCCACTGCAGTAGTAGCCCTTGGACTGCATGAGCGAGGCATGTCATCGACAATACTTGTCTCTCTGTATCTCCTCCATGTGCGAACTACATCACTTTGGTTCAATCCGAGATGCCTGGACACTTCCCTCGTTGAGAGCCATTCCTGGCAAAAATAACAATGCGGACACGATGAACCCATGGTACTGACCATCTAGGTATGGTTGAACTGCAGACAACATGAGCCATGTACCTCCTTCCTGGTCGAATGACTGGAACGGATCGGCTGTCAGACCCCCTCCGTCTAATAGTCGCTGCTCATGCATGGTTGTTTACTTCTTTGGGCGGGTTTAGTGACATCTTTGAACAGTCAAAGGGACTGTGTCTGTCTTACAATATTCACAGTCAACGTCTATCTTTTGGAGTTATGGAAACCGCGGTGATGCAAAACTGTTTTTGATATATAATGTGTGCATGTCTGTAAGAATACACATTTGTTGTTCATGGATACACAGTTGCCTTCTTCGAGGCTACCAGAAACAAGGTGAGCAGGGGAAGCTCATCCACTTACACCTGCGCGCCTCGCTGTCTCGGTTGCACACGCAGTGAGTAGCTACGGCGCAGGAGGTGGCTGACTGAACGCACTGCGGTCGTTGTCTGAGAGGTCCCGGTCGGCAGCAGCACGGCTAGCAAGTATCAGGGCGCTCTCGTTGACGCGGTGGACTATGTCCCAGGAAATGCATCCAACAGATCTGCAGGACGTGGACGTAGGCGTGAAGAGTTACGTCACAGCCTCTCAGAGAGCGGCCATTGACGTCCGTGTCTTCCCATAGATCGAGGTCAGGGGGCTGCTTCTCCAGGATGGTGATAGTTTGGCAGCTCACTAGATACCGTCAGCTGGGCCTCCCGGAGGCACTCGAGTCTTCTCATCAGCAAAGATGAAGACGAGGCAGCAGCAGCCAACGGCAGCCAAGCCCTCCAGGCCGAAATGGCTGTTGCATCGTAGATTGTAGTCATCTAGGAGGATAGGAGGACCACGGATGGGGCGTGACAGGTCCCACATTGGGACTGGTTATCTGCAGACTGAAAACTGGGTTTGGAATACGGAAATTTGTACTTTTGGCCTATCCCAACGATGTTATCATGATCCAAGAACGACCAAATGTGACCTAGTTTTCTAAATCCGCAGTGTCACAACTCGTCCCTTTCGGCTTTCAGTTTGGATGTTTCTGGTCTGTCTGCTATAAAGACATTCTTTTGTACGATTTATGCATTGTTACTTCACTGTGTGTTGTCATCGGAATGTCGTTATGCTCCCTTCTCTGGGAGGTCACTCTGCTGCATCGGCGCCTTAGTCTTCCAGCTCTGATGGTGTGTGGTACGTGAGTCAGTGTTTGGTCCATGCTGCATCCAATACAGGCGATTCTTCCTTGTTGGCATTCCAATCTACACATTGCCCACTAGACTGCCTTGTCGTCAGCACTGGCGCTGGCGCCGGCCAGAAAAAACGTTAAACATATTTTCACATCCGTGTGGAACATCATTCTGGAATTGTAAGACATCCACTGTAGTATAAGCAACGGTGCTTGATTACTGCTCCTCTCCAATCCCATTTCTCGGTTATTGTTCCCCAATCGGCCAATCGTAACTAGTATATTCACTGAATTTATCGATTTCGTCAAATATTGAGTTATGCGTTTCTTATGTAGCAGATTATGAAACTGATGATGAAGCTTTCCTTTGACAGTAGTTAGTTACGAAGCTGCTCAACTCGCCTTCCCGTATATGCGTCATTTTCTTGGTCTCGCGGAAGATTTCAGACGCTGCTTTCTCGCCTAAATAAAAGGAACATCGTGTCAATTCCATTAGTCAGTAGCTTTCCTTCTGATAACGACGGTGGAGACAGCCGTTTAAAGCTCGTTAATTTTATTCGAAATGACGTGGCTTGAGAAACGAGAAAATTTTATTCAGCATCAAGAAAGGGCAGAATATGGACTCGACAATTAACTATTAAATATGCATGAAATAGCTAACGTCACAGGCATGTCAGAAACACGAGTAAGTCATTTTACATGAAAAATTAAATCTCAGAAAATTTTGTGCCCGATACATTCTACAGGGTGATTTCGTGATGTTACAAATTTAAAGAGATAATAGAAAAGGATAAATGTATCAATTTGAGGCAATAGACCCTGGTTCGGAACTAATGAGCGAAAGTTACAAGGGAAATTCGTTCTGGTTGGTTGGCTGATTCGGTGGAATTGGCCAAAGAGCGAGGTCATCGGTCACGGCAGATTAGGGAAGGACGGGGAAGGAAGTCGGCCGTGCCCTTTCACGGGAATCATCCCGGGATTTACCTGAAGTGATTTAGGGAAACCTAAATCAGGATGGCTGGACGGGGTTTGAACCGTCGTGCTCTCGAATGCGAGTCCAGTAAAAATTCGTTCTGATACCTGTGTCAGCGGAAGAAGCGAACTGGTACTGTTGCTGCTAAGATTGTCGGATAGGCAACTTTCAGGAGTAGTATAATAGACCAAAACAATAAAAATATGTCCAGTAAACATGCGCTCTAAAACGCATAACTTAAGAACTGTGAGTATCACTTTATCTTCGACACTTCGAAACACAACTCTTCTGCCGAGTGCCTGTAGCTCTTAACGTATGCATTTTATAGCCCATATTTACTGGACGTTTTTCTTGTTTTTGGCCCATACTGTCTCCTCCCAAAATATGGAAACCAAAGAGCTTATAGTAGAAGAAATGTTTCATAGTGTCGAAGATGAACTAACGCTCATAGCTCTTAAGATAAGCGTTTTAAAGCCCATGTTTACTGGTCATATTTTTCTTATTGCGGTCGATACTACCATCTCTGAAAGCTACCTACTCTACAGTCTTAGCAACAACTGTACCATTCAACCATCAGACGCATCAGAACCATTTTCGCTTATAAACTCCGACTCGTTCGTTTACGGACGAAGGTCCCTTACCTCAAATTGATACATTTACCCTTCTCCATCATCCCTGAAAGTTTGTAACATCATCACGGAATCACCTGTATATTTGTTAAATGCTCAGCAAAAATGTGCGATTGAATGCCTAGTCCCTTACACAGTGAGCCCAACTAATTTGTGGGAAATTTGTTATTTTGAATGACATACAGGTCCACTGCTTCTCGTCAAAAACAGAACACCAATCAAACCGGTGGACAGATGGCCGTAGCCCTGCACAGAACAGACAATAGTCGTTCCATCTGCTAGAAAGGTTATAGACTCTTTCCTTGCGATGCAGGACGAGCTATTCTTACTGATTACAGCGCAGAGAGTCAAACTATAGCCGGAGAATACTACACAAGGTTTGTGACTCAACTGAATGGAGCCCGGAAAGCAAATAAGGAAGAGGAGCATTATGATCAGGACAATGCGTCTGCTCACAAAAGGGCTTAAGTAACATGGGAACTGAGAGATTTGAAGTATGAATTTCTCGGAACATCACTACATCCAACAAATTTAGGACGTTCAGACGTCTGTTGATTCCCACATCTAAAGAAATTTATGACGGGAAAATTTTTATACAGTAAAATGCGAATATTATGCAACCTGTAGGGCATACTTTCCATGAGAACAATGCAGCACTATCGAACAATCAGTGCTACTAATCCTGTATCACAAATCCCTTACATGAGACCTTTAGATTCACATGCGAAGGTGTCTTCAAGTTTGTGAACATCTGGCCGCCAGTATTACGTACTGGACTCTATCACTTAAAATTTCTTCGATCTAAATCACATACGAGGTGCATTCAAGTTCTAAGGCCTCCGATTTTTTTTCTCCAGACTGGAAAGAGATAGAAACATGCGCATTGTTTTAAAATGAGGCTGCGCTCATTGTCAATACGTCCCAGAAATGGCAGCACCATACGGCAGATGGAATTTTACCGCCAGCGGCGAGAATGAGAACTGTTTTAAATATTTAAAATGGCGACGTTTTCCTTACTTGAACACCGTGCAATCATTCGTTTTCTGAATTTGCGTGGTGTGAAACCAATTGAAATTCATCAACAGTTGAAGGAGACATGTGGTGATGGAGTTATGGATGTGTCGAAAGTGCGTTCGTGCGTGGGACAGTTTAATGAAGGCAGAACATCGTGTGACAACAAACCGAAACAACCTCGGGCTCACACAAACCGGTCTGACGACATGATCGAGAAAGTGGAGAGAATTGTTTTGGGGGATCGCCGAATGACTGTTGAACAGATCGCCTCCAGAGTTGGCATTTCTGTGGGTTCTGTGCACACAATCCTGCATGATGACCTGAAAATGCGAAAAGTGTCATCCAGGTGGGTGCCACGAATGCTGACGGACGACCACATAGCTGCCCGTGTGGCATGTCGCCAAGCAATGTTGACGCGCAACGACAGCATGAATGGGACTTTCTTTTCGTCGGTTGTGACAGTGGATGAGACGTGGATGCCATTTTTCAATCCAGAAACAAAGTGCCAGTAAGCTCAATGGAAGCACACAGATTCACCGCCACCAAAAAAATTTCGGGTAGCCGCCAGTGCTGAAAAAATGATGGTGTCCATGTTCTGGGACAGCGACGGCGTAATCCTTACCCATTGCGTTCCAAAGGGCACTACAGTAACAGGTGCATCCTACGAAAATGTTTTGAAGAACAAATTCCTTCCTGCACTGCAACAAAAACGTCCGGGAAGGGCTGCGCGTGTGCTGTTTCACCAAGACAACGCTCCCGCACATCGAGCTAACATTACGCAACAGTTTCTTCGTGATAACAACTTTGAAGTGATTCCTCATGCTCCCTACTCACCTGACCTGGCTTCTAGTGACTTTTGGCTTTTTCCAACAATGAAAGACACTCTCCGTGGCCGCACATTCACCAGCCGTGCTGCTATTGCCTCAGCGATTTTCCAGTGGTCAAAACAGACTCCTAAAGAAGCCTTCGCCGCTGCCATGGAATCATGGCGTCAGCGTTGTGAAAAATGTGTACGTCTGCAGGGCGATTACGTCGAGAAGTAACGCCAGTTTCATCGAATTCGGGTGAGTAGTTAATTAGAAAAAAAATCGGAGGCCTTAGAACTTGAATGCACCTCGTATTTCTGCAAATGCTCTGTATGAGCTTATCTCAGTTGTCTCACGTTTTCAAAGGCCTTTTAGATATTTATAAGAATTAAACTATCTATCATTGTTTTGATATAGATGTTCTCCTCGATCGTTGATTAGTTTCACAGGGATTCTCCTTTTTCCCCTGGAATGCCACTTTTCCCCGTGGAATGCCATCATGTTCATGCTCAGAATATATCCTCGAAGCCTGATAGATACAGAAGTTAGTTATGTTTGATGATGGCGGTCGTTATGTGTTCCACGGGCGACACAATGTTTTGTGTTGCTAGTAGTTACATGGCGGCCACGACTTTCGTGAACAAGTATGCCATGATCCTAATCAAATTCTCCTGAATGGATAACGTAGAGTCGAAATGTAAACAACGATACTGCTGACAAATTTCACCTGGGAGACAAATATCTCACTACATTCTACGGAACGAAAAAACACATTTGTTTAGCTCTTATACATCGATCCCTCATCGATAGGTCTCTTAGTCTGTCGTTCAATACCTTGCGCCTCTGTTATATCAATTCGTTTCCAGTAATTATTTTTTTCCGACTTTCCATCATTCTCTGTTACTGCTGGTTTTTTAACATTGTGCTTTCTTTATCTGCCTCACAAAGGTGCTGATTGAAAACTGTGAATGGCATTTAATTGCGCGTTGAAGATTTCCATAGTGGCCTTTTCAGGTGCTCATTCTGAGACATACAATATTACGAGTGTAATTAAAATGCATTGCTATGTGATGGGTGTGTAGAGTAAGAGCACAGAAACTGACGCGATCGCTCCAGGAAAAGCACAGTTCGCCGCGCTGTCAACATCGATAAGTATCTTGCAAGATTTTTCTGTCGATTGGGCATATAAATTTTCAATTTTTTTCAACAATATCGCTTATAATGATAACGGAAGTGGCTACTGAATCGTTCGAATCCATCAACACGGAAACAATACGGAATCTCGTTTCTCGAGTCCCAACAAATTTTGCCCAATTTTCGTTCCCGAAGTGTCGATACGAGTCACTGTAGAATCTAGATTACAGAACTCCAGTCATTACAACTGACAATCTAGCGAGAACAGTTGTAGTCTATGAAGTTCCGCGACCGCATCTTGAGGTAATAGGATGTATGCGACACTCCGTGGTGGGGCGCTGACACACTGCAGTGATCATGGTAGTCGAAATTCGCAGTAGTTGCTTAAAAGACACAATTCAACACAGTAACAAAACACAATTATTATATACTACCGAAAAAGGAGTTCACGTATTAGGCTGGCGCATAGGTTCATGGCATTTTTGTTTCGCATGTTGGTATTCCAGTTGCTATGGGTTTATTTATCGATTGTCACTTTTTTTGTGATTCACTGTCGCTATTTGAGATTACATGTGTTGCATCCACGGACCCAACCGACCAACTCGCGCATTGACCGTGACATCGCTGGCCACAGTTCCTGTCGCGGCCGTCGGCGTCTCAGGGCGTTACCGCCGACGGAAGACGTCGCGCCATGGCTGAGCTCGGGTCCGCAGCGCCCTCTGCCTTTTGCATATAAGGAGGAGCGCTGGCCCCGAGACGGACAGCCTAGTGTCGATTGTCTATTGCTAGCCTTTCGTGGAGTTTATAGCGGAGCCATTGCAGTGTGATATTTGCTATTGTACTCGACTAGGCTCAGTACACGGTTTACTCTCGGATATTACTTGGACTTGTATTGCTGGTGCACGTTTTGTCAGAAATAAAGATAAGTTATCTCTTCATTCTAGCTGGCGCAATTCTTGTCATTAATTATTTTTCGGCCAACAGACATAGCTACATCCTGGTCACTACCCACGCTTTATACAAATTGTGGTGGCTGCCTCAAAAGTACCGCCGAGGACCTTGGGTTTGGGAGCCGTCACAAAAATATGTTGTCATTTTTTTCATTTGGAGATAGGGAGCGGAGCTATAGAAGCTAGAAAATGAAGTACCAAGTGAAAAAATCGGAACGCTTCAGACATATTCTTATGTTTGATTTCTATGATGGGTCACAGGAGTGGAGACAGCCAGAAAAATTTGCGCCACGCATGGGGATAATATCACTGGACAAAGCACGACAAGATAATGAATTTCTTGTTTTAAGGAGGATTGTTTTGACTTTAGTGACTCTTCACGTCCAGCAAGACCATCGAGATTTGATGGAGATCGTTTCAAAGGCATTAATGCACAATGATCCACGTCAGTGTACACGAGAACTGGCATATGTAATGAACTTTGATGATTCCACCATGGTGCGACGTTTGCATGCAGTGGGGAAGCTTCAAAAATCGGGTAAACGGGTATCGCATGCTCTAAGCCAAAATTAAAAGTCAGCGGATGGCCATATGTGCACTGGAACATCCCCTTAGAAAAATTTTACAAATGACAGTGCTGGAAAACCTCTACGTTATTTGATTTTCAAACAGCTGAGCAAAACTGAACTTAGTCAAACATTCACTAAACTGACACACAATATTTCTTGCGCAACGCAATCTAACTTTCAATAATCCCTACAGAAGAATGGCCCTGACTAACAGTGACCTATACCTTTCATGAATCACTTACCTCACAGAAATCTTCGTTACTCAAACTACTGCAATACAGCGAGCGCCAATACTGCCAGCTAAATAAAAGATTCCAACTACTGAAGGCACTAACTACTGATCGGCATAGTTAACAAATGAAAGATTTTGATAGAGAACAACCAACTTATTTACCTTAATAATATTCAAAAGTCATCATATATATACTAGTTCATCATATCCAGTATTACAAATTACTCTTTCTGATGGACCCACGTCCAGATCGTCCGCTCTCAAAATTCTGCCATCTCTCTCCCCACATCCACCAATGTTGGCGGCTCACCCCCAACTGCGCAACGCTACACGCTGTTCACATCCAACTGCCCAACACTACAATAGCAAATATTCCAACAATGCAAACCAGCCACAGACTCCACAGTCACTGATTTTCACACAGAGCGCTACGTGGCGTTACCAACATAAAAACCTAAACAGCCAACTTACAGCATCTGTGCTTGCTCTTCATCACTTGGCTCGTGAACAACACCTACAGTTCCTGTCTTGTATCGCAACTGGTAACGAGCGATGGTGTCTTTATGCTAACAGAAATGGTTGAGCCCAAACCAAGCAGCAACTCCCCGTACAACGACTTGTGTGCATCCACAAAACATATTTTTCTGCATCTGGCGGAACAGCGACGGTATGGTGGACTGCGAATTGCTTCCCCCATCACTGCTGACATTTATTGTCAACAACTGAGACGTCTTGCAGACGCAATCCAAGAACAACGAGCGGGAAAACTGCGTGAAGGGATGCTACTCCTTGATAACGCCCACCTGCATTTTGCTAGACTGACAAAAAACACTTACACAGGAGTTGAGTTGCGAAGTCATTCCGCACCCACCTTATTCACCTGCTCTTGCGCCCTCAGATTTTTACCTTGTCAGCTCTGTATCGAACAACCTTCAAGGAGCTTCCTTTCCGGATGAAAATACGCTTATAACATGTTTCGACGAGCTCTTTGTCTCAAAACCAAGTGATTTTTATAGTCGCGGAATCTAAAAGTTACCTCAGCGTTAGACTATATAACTGATGACTAATATCGCTGTTATGTGTATATGTTGTGTTTATAAAGTTACGGAAAAACGCTACGAACTTTACGCGCAATCCTAGTATGTGGCACTACAGGTTAAAAGTTTCGCTTTCTCTCTGTACGCATGACATTTCAGTCGCCATGACGCATGAAGTTAATTTTTTATTTATTTTTAATATGTGTATCCAGATGTCGCGGCCGTGTCACCATGTGAATGACATAACCACATCGATAAATTTGTACGTGTGTCGGAACGCGTGTATGTTTTACACCGTTATTTGTGCCACCAAAAATGAAAAGTAATATCCAACAAATGTTGCGAACGTTATTTGCAGTCGAATAAAAACTCGTGAAAAATAAATGTGGTCAAACGTTGCAAGGAGAAACTGCTGTTTGATATTGACACTGACCTATATAGGATGCAGGTAAAGCGTCAAAGCGCCACCGCACACTCGCTTTTTGCTTACACCGCAGAAATGAGGTTATTGATAAACAGATAAACACACATATTTCTGCAACGTGACAAATTCAGGTGAGCGAACAGAATGAGCTAGCGCAGTACCTTTGTTTTTATTATCTAAGTAGTTGGAGGATGAAAAATACAAGGTTAGTCGTCCGTTGCGTGCGGACAATATTGCGTGTCATGCTTCCGTATTCCGGGATGAAACGATTTAGAAATGGAAGCGTGTCAACGCCACACGATCAGTTCCTATGAAAGTTCAGGATGACGTTGTGCTTAATGTTATTGCTCGGAATGGTAGTCTTATTTAAAAAAAAAAAAGTTTGTAATGAAAGAACTCTGTGACTGGTCAGAACAAGACTGTATTCTGAAGGCTACTGTGGCGAAACAAATAAAAAAACATTTGATTTAATTGTGTTTTTTAACTTTAGAATTTTTGAAAGGCTTTTCTACGGATTGTATTGACCGGCTTGAATGCGGACAAATACAGTGCTGCGTGAAATATGCCTGTAATATAATTTACCATTCCGATTAATTACATTTTGAATTCTACGTCATTGTTGATTTAATCAGAGTTCTCACCTTAGACGTAGAAGTAGTCCTTCTGCCACAATATTAATTTATCAGTCGCCATCGAAGTTCTTCTCTTTGTTGACCGTGTGTATCTTCCTAAGTCGGCATCGGTTCACTTCACGAAGACGGTGGAAACCAAGGAATACAATGCTACGTTGCTTTAAATAATTTTCGTAACACTTCGATACTTCTCACTATTTTTTATTCACAAGACAATAAGACTTGCTCTGCTCGTCGCACAAACCATAATTACTAACTACATGGCTGCCTTTCTCACAGTCCAAAAATCACGTCCATCCTCCACGAGGCAACAATCGAAAGTGTCCCTTAGCTCCTTGGAGTATCAAACAAAAGAGAATCCAATGTGAACTTTACAAAGATTATAATATACATGCCTCTCAATTTATCTTTGGCGCAGCTTTTAAGATATTGTATGTCTCTGCATAGGAATGTGTCATTACAACTGCCCCCCTACTGTATACTGTCACTAGAAAATTTTATTTGATTGACAGGATACAGTAGTCGACCTTGCAATTGATAGGTTTGGGGGTCTTTTATTTACAACCTTCATTTTTATTGTCTCATTTTCATGGTACTGTGAATTCTTTGGTATTACTGAGTGTGTGTCAGTTTTTTGGTATACTTATGCTAATATTTACAAACCTTAATCAAGTTTTGGTTAACACTGAGAAATCAACATCATGTGGTAAAGTTTGTACAATAAAATATACAATGAATACAACGTTATTTACAAATGTTTCCTTCCTCATCAGCGGTGAAAATTAAGTCCTTGTATTGCTTTCTGTATTTATTCTGGGGCGGCGAGCTTTGTTCGCTAGCCCGTGTTGAATATGGGCGGGTGATACGCGCGCCTGATTGTTTGGTCGTCCGTTAGCGGGCGACGTTGGTTGAATGCGCGCGCCAATGCACTGAATATACACCGACGTGCGGGTACCGTCGAGACTTCCGAACCTCAGTATGCGTGTGCTTTTTGTAGTTCCTTCCAGTACTTAGACTGGATACGACGAGGTACATTGGGTTATGTGCCCCGAAGAACACACCACACTATGTGCGAGGCGGAGGACGATCCCGTCGATGCCGCTCCAGGTAAGAACCGTACCATGTCAAACTTGTTTGGCATTGTCCTTTCCTATTGTGACGCCATGGGTCGTTTGACGATACTAGCTTCAATTTTTCGATGTCCCTTGTTTAGGCTCGCTGACACTTGCAACGTAGCACTACTCTGCACAATTTCAATTTCTACACACACCACTTTAACCGCGAGTATTGCGATCGAAACTTTCTTTTCACTACTTTTTTCTTCGCATTAACCCCTTTTACCTATTGTACCGAGATTCATTCCCCTCAATACTTCTGGTCAATGTACATAAATATTCACAAATTTGTAAGTCACAGGACTTGGCATGAAATACAAAGTACATCACATACAATGGAATAACATAAAACACATACAATACATTGGTTACATTAATTACAGGAAAAAACTATCGACGAAAATTGAAAAATTTTTGACCACTCGTAGTGGCTTCTTCGTCTTGGATTTTACTGACACACACACCTTTTTCCATTAATCAGTTAGAAGGAACAAGTCCTTTGTTTTCTTTCTTGAACTCGAGTGTAAGTTAAGGTTTACCTTCGTTACGTATTCTTCATACGCAACGACATGCCTCAGCATGCAGAGAATACACCTGTAGCCGCTCCACTGCACCTTGGGAAGGGAATTTTCTACCTTCTACTTAGGGTAATGGCAACGACTACGTGTATGCTACGGTTTTTACCTATAAAATCTGAAAATGCACGAAATAACAACTTGTATGTAGCATAATCCTAATATGTACAGTGTTTTGTGCTTAAGCACGTTCTGGTGTGCTTGTAAATCATTACCTTTAATAAAATTTCCTACATTAACATAGACATATAAACATACAATCTTGAAGTTCAGGGTGTAGCAACTATTAATATGTACAGTGTTTCATAATAGCAGCACGCCCTTGTGTGCGTGTATCATTTTCAATTTAAGTACGCTTATAGGCGTCTTGTGTTATCATGGGAGAAAAAAAATACAGACATTTTAATGCATCGGTTGTCATGAAAATCTATGTACACGAATAATCCGACTTTCATAGCTTCAGTGCAGCATGAAATTCTGTATGATGGTTTTGTTCATAATTCATTTTATAGACGATTCCTTTGCTTACAGGTCGTCGATCACACTACTTATCTGTTTCTCGTATAGCGGCGATATCATTTTCATTCTTTGTGACTGTAAATCGTGAAATGTATGGAAGATATAGTTTTGACATGATTTATCATTTCATGTTTCACGTGTGTAAAGTAATTCATATCTTCCTTCCGCATACATGAGTGAAGAATCGCTAATGTTGCACTTTGTATCAGGTTTTTCGTATTTTCTGGTAAACTCGTAGAGTCTTACGGTTTTAATTAAGTTGGTTCTTGACGTTAGGTATACCTGTTTATACGAGGTTGTCTTAGAGTTTAATTTTCCTTAAACACTTCTACGTTGGTTAAGTTCCGTACATGTACAGAGCTTCTTTCGCCTTTCACACATTCATACATACGTTTATACACACAAAAAATATCTACCACTTAATATACACATTGCTGGTGGGGCCCTTTTTCGGTGCCCTGCACCATTCCCTCAATATTCCAAAATAATTCAGGGTGTGCTGAGCATCGTCCCTTATACTAATAATACTTACAACTAAATATTTCTTCCTACATACATAACTGCCTTACGGTCCATTAATGCGCAATCATTCCATATTTTCCTCCTTTACACTTTAGCTTTCGTACATGTACCCTCGTGTATAGCTTATATATTCTACAAAGTTGTTTGCTGAGTGCTTTAGGTGTTTCCTAACGTTAATGTGTTTCAAATCCTAGGTATTTGCTTTGAGGGCGATTCAGTTCGTTACTCACGTTGCATAGATCTGTTTATTATTTTCCTATTTTAAAGCTTGTGTCATTCTCTTCCTTAGTCACAAAAATTCACACGTTTACCTTGTTGTTCATTCTGAAAATCGCTAGCTACTGTGTAATGTAAATGTATGCGTTATCTCTTTTTTCTTCTTTGCTGCTTTTTCCCTATATGCAATGGTGTGTTGTTCTCGTGTACATAGCCTTTCTTCCGGTTATCTATCTGCATTATTTATTTATTTTTTCTTTTTTTCTATTTTCTTTCTCCTTCTGTACAAGCTAAGATTTTTTACTCAGTATAATATAATATTATATTACAAGACCGTCCATGACCAGTATGTACTTGTATGTTCACTTTTATTACGTAGTACCAGCTTATAATTAAAATTTCTAAGCTACTATTTACAAGACTTGTGTACCATTTTCTTTCTTGTTTTTGAATGGCTTTCATCACTGTGTCTCATAGTAAGCGTGGTCTCAAAACTTTTAAACGTTCCGCGCATGCACGCTTGTGTACCATGACTGGACTGCAGGCGCGGAGAAAACTCTGCATTGTTGGTGAACATTATTCGTGATAGCCGCCATCGTGTAATATGAGTCACGTGTCGTCTTGACTCGACCGCGCATGCGCCTTCGCGCTTTGTATACACTCAGCTGATCGGACAGGGAAGGGGGAAGATTTCTCCCCGGCTCGCTGCCTACAGCGCGGCCAATGACCTTGTCTTGACATGCAGCTATCGCGTGCACATCAGCTGAGCGTTGAATTGCAACTTCGACGCGTGGCTTGTTGCTCGTCTCAAGCGAACAAACCCTGGCCTTCGCGTTAATTTGTCTTCGTTCCTCTCTCTTAAATAACTGAGTTAGACTACAAAAGTACCGTGTGGTTTATTTTATAGTGTTAAGACTCCCAGTAACACATGTTTCACTAGGTGTGGTTAACTATGCGTTTTTAAGCTGGCATATGCCCCCAGTTGGTTACTAGTTTCAATGTTTACTTTATACTGCCGGAAAACTTCCATACCTAAAATACAATTGACGATTAACTTGTCAACGATTAAGAATGTACAGTTTATCGTGACATCGCTAATGGTAACAGGTATTTGCGTCTGCCACTTAATACTTTTTGACGTGTTACCTACAGCTGTCAAGATTTTACAATTTTCCGTTGGCAACACTGGCACTTTTAATGCTTTCGAAACTTCTTTAAATAAACTGTTAGAAATAATATTCGTAGATGCCCCTGTATCTAAAATTACGTTGGTAATTATAGTTCCTATCTTTGCTGTTATTACAGCCTGCACGAGGTCACTTACCTTGTCCGGTGCTTTCTTCTCTTCTTCACATAGATCATCTTCTACGGTCGCATCCTGATCATATCTTAAAAATAATTGTCTAAGATGTAATGTGTGCTTGTTTGTGCCCCCTGTCGTCAAATCGGTCGGCCGGTGGGGGCTCATTACGACCGATTGTTGTTTACCGGGGGAGACGACGGCGTTGCTTCAGTACTGTCCGTTACATCTACAAAGTGTACTGAGTGGTTATTCTGTCGCCAATTAGTTTCCGGACCGCTGCGTGCAACATTTTCTTGCGACCGGCCGTCGCTATTCCTCCTTGGTCTGTCATTCCTATTACTGTTACTATTGTAATTTTCATTTGTGTGCCGCCTTTCATCACGCGGGCCTGACCAATCATTCACGTGATTTCTATCATTTCCATACCGCCGTGGACCGTAATCTGTACTATACCTTCGGTCTTCACGTCTCTGTGGCGCCGAATTCCTCCGATTCCCGTAATTCCAGGTTCCATTATTTGGCCTTGTCGCATACGGATGCCAACTGTGTGGGTTTTGTCCACTGCCATTAAAATGATATCCGTTACCGTTGTTTTGATTGGTTCCGGAATATTCATTCCGATTACTTGTGCTCGGCTCTTCGTATATTAGATCAATTGAGTCAAGCACGGAAAGAAAGTATTCAAGGTCGTTCTCCGGTATGGTTACCAATTTTTCGCGTAAGTTCGCGGGTAGTCTGTTTTTCAGAATTTTGAGAACATCTACGTGCGGTATTGGATTGTTCCAATAGCGCGTCTTATTCAAGTACTTTTCGAAATACTTTCTCAACCCGCCGTTTTTTAGGTTGAACGGTTGTGGGTTGAATACCTCACGTCGCAGTCTTTCTTGGACCCCAGCAGACCAATATTTCTCCAAGAAAGCCCGTTCAAATTGTTCGTAGGTGACGCACTGTTCAGCCATGTCTGTGGCCCACAAAAGTGAGTCGCCTTGTGTGAAGCCTACTACATATCTAATCTTCTGTGCCTCAGTCCAGTTTCTTGGTAAGACATTTTTAAATGCTCTTACGAATACGACTGGATGAGTTTTTCTGGATTCTGTGGAGAAAACTGGAAACTGTCTATGTTTCAACAGGCTCTCATCGACTAGAATCGTCGAGATGCAAGGCGACACGCCTACTGCCTGTTGCAGCACCGCGTTTGGCGAATAGCCATTGTTTGTCTGCGCCGGTGCGTGCACATACGCCGAACTAGGCGCGTGATGTTCTGCGTTATTGACATCGTAATCTGGCACGGGCGAATAAGTGTCGCGCTGCCTGTTGCTTGACGTAGGCAAATCATTTGAAACATTTAGTCTACCAGCAATTTCCTTGCGTATTCTGTCCTCGGCTACTTTGATTTCATTACCTAATTTTTCAAAAAGTTTTGTTTCCCGGTCAGTTATTGATTCATTTACATTACCGTTTTCTAAAGTTTCATTTATTTTGATAATGTCCGCCTTGATACGTTGAGTCTCCTGTTTCAGAAAACCGACTTCTTCGTTAACTTTATTAACTTGGTCAGGTATTTCTTCACATGCGGACTGTACTCTTGTTAAATTTAATTGAATAGCCTGTACGTTTTCATGTATTTCTTTTTGTACGGTTTGTGTTTGATTGTGTGTTTCTACTATTTCTGACAGTTCCTGTTCCTGTTTGTTTGTAAGATCTGACAATTTCTTTTCTAAGTCATTTGCCAATACATTGTATACACTATTGACGGTTTTGATGACTTTGTCTTCGATCTTTTGATCGATTTCATTGGTGAGTTTATTTAAGCGTTGATCGAAATGTCTGTGCATGTTCGCCAGTTTTGTGTTCGTTGTGTTGTGGCTGACTTCTAGATTCGCCAGTTTTGTGTTCGTTGTGTTGTGGCTGATCTTTAAATCAGATAATTGCTCGCTCACGTTTGACATCAGACTATATAATGCCTCAAGCGTAACTGACGAAGCTTGTGTGTTTGTATTTATGCCATTATTTGTAGCCATTGTTTCTCTACCACGATCTGATTGAATCGAAACCGGGCTAGGTTCACTGATTTCACGCGAAATATTTTCATCTGATCTGGTAATCGATGCTTCATCGACTGTGCACAAGGTTTCATTTGCAAGTGGTTCATTATTGTTAATCCCTGTGGAGTGCAACTGAATCGTATTTACTTCTACATTATGTTGTGCTGAAAAACTAATTGCGTCATCATTTACGTCACTATTGTCAGAATCGGTGACGTGTCCATGAACATTTGTCAAATTAAAGTTCTCCGATTCCATTGTGGAGATATTATTTTTATCTGTACTTTACTGTTAATCTAAATCTTTAAATTCTCTCGCAGTTTAATTAATAAAAATTACTCGCGATTGTTATTTGTTGCGCGTCGGAAATTTACAACATGGCGCACTACGTCTTCTAATTCTGCGATTGTTGAACATAAAAAAGTAATTATCAAAGTGTAATTGTGTGTTGCCACAAACACTACCAGGATTTTAATATGGAAAGGAAAAGGTTCTGCTTTAAGTGGAGCTAAGCCAAGGTGCAGCCACTGCATGCGTTTGCGCTTTCCTACCTTAATTCCGGCTGAGCTGCGTCACTCACGATTACGTTGGTTTTGTAAATCCTTGTCCTTGTTCCTTCTGGTTATTGTGCCATCCGTTTATACAGTTAATATTGTTTCACCTTATTCGTCATTTTCCATGTGCGTCATGTAACAGAGAAACAGTAATTAGTACATTTGTAGCAAAACAATGAAGTACTTACTCTTTGTTCCACCAGCACTGTCCCTGTCAGCGGTCGCCAGTGTGGCGAAACAAATAAAAAAACATTTGATTTAATTGTGTTTTTTAACTTTAGAATTTTTGAAAGGCTTTTCTACGGATTGTATTGACCGGCTTGAATGCGGACAAATACAGTGCTGCGTGAAATATGCCTGTAATATAATTTACCATTCCGATTAATTACATTTTGAATTCTACGTCATTGTTGATTTAATCAGAGTTCTCACCTTAGACGTAGAAGTAGTCCTTCTGCCACAATATTAATTTATCAGTCGCCATCGAAGTTCTTCTCTTTGTTGACCGTGTGTATCTTCCTAAGTCGGCATCGGTTCACTTCACGAAGACGGTGGAAACCAAGGAATACAATGCTACGTTGCTTTAAATAATTTTCGTAACACTTCGATACTTCTCACTATTTTTTATTCACAAGACAATAAGACTTGCTCTGCTCGTCGCACAAACCATAATTACTAACTACATGGCTGCCTTTCTCACAGTCCAAAAATCACGTCCATCCTCCACGAGGCAACAATCGAAAGTGTCCCTTAGCTCCTTGGAGTATCAAACAAAAGAGAATCCAATGTGAACTTTACAAAGATTATAATATACATGCCTCTCAATTTATCTTTGGCGCAGCTTTTAAGATATTGTATGTCTCTGCATAGGAATGTGTCATTACACTACCTACACTTAAAACATATATCACATGTGTATTTGCCTCAAGATTAACAAGAAACGAAATACCCGTTGCATGACTATAGCTCTGGATCAACTGCAATGATACACGGCGCTATTGACATCTTTGTTGCGACACGTAAAGCTCTAACCTAACTCCCTCCTTTCGATAATTTTTACAGCGATGCCGTGTGTAAATGCATGCCTTTCCTCACATCGTCGTCACACTTTGAATCCAAGTTCAAAAGACTAAGCTAAAACTAAAACCATGAGTCTGCCGCACCGCTCGTACATACGAGTATGCTTCGTTTTCACGACACACATTTATATAGTACTTGAAGTTCAGAATGGCATACCCTAGAGTTGGAGTCAAGCATAAAGTTCACAGACATGAAAAGTCGGCATCCTGAGTAGTACAAGGCGTTTCAAAGAGGTTTATCCTATTTCACAAGACCATATCTTCTGCATGAATTAAGATACTTGCAGCGAATTTTAACTCGCAGATGAATTACAAAGTCTTTCTTTGTTGTGTTTTCAAACGAACCATTTCCGTACGTGCGGTGCAGCTACATTCGTTTCTTTTATTCATCCATAAAATCTGAATTCAGAAAGCGTAACTGAGACAATGTATTATATACTTTTACTGTTTGGTCGGAGAAGGGCGGCAAGCAGGAAGAAAATATTTTAGAAATTTTTCGTGAATATCAGTTGCACATACTCGTCGTTTAAGAGCTTCCGAGCTGCTATCCAGACGCCATCCAGCTCGAGGGAAAGAAGTAGGGGACAGTGTCGCACTTGAAGGACAGTGTACCAAGAACACGTGTGTTTCCTGGTCGGTGTTTGAATGTTGCGGCTGATTTTAGACTCTCACGAAGGAACGCACCGTAGAAATCGCTATAAGCAGATTCCTGCATTTTCTACTCTTTTTGTTGTTGTGAGACATGAGGTTGCCTTTTGTGTGGCGTTTGTAAATATTACAAGTTCTACATATTGAAGTGCTTATGGCTGTTTTGAGGATCCTGTAAATTCTTCACTTACTGATTTTATTCTGACGAGGAAAACACGGCACGTGCCGTAACTGAAAGTTTTTCCTATGAAAAATTGTAATTACTATTAGCCTGGTGAAAGACGTACGAAATGTGTAAAACTATGTCACTGACAATATTATCGTATCCTTTTCCTCTAAAAGTTGCAAGACAATATAGTGAAACTTCATTATCGTTATCAGAAAATCTGATTGTAGCCGTACAAATTATTTTATGGAAACCTTTATCCTACATGTCAGTATTCTGACAGAGAACAAAAACGGAGATTAATTACTCTTCCTATAAATCATGAAAAATTAATTCTCTAGTCTCGGACTGCGATTTTTAAAAATATCCCCTAACGTCTCCTAACAATTATACTGCAATGTTCCTGCAAGCAACAACAACTTATCTAGCCTTGCCGCTGCAACTACATGAATCTTCAGCAATGTTAACGACGTTTCTTCCCGAATAAGATTCATACGAAAAAATGGCGCTGTGGCAAACTTGCTTTCGAGTGATGCTCATCGTTTTCCGAATTTCTATGTTTCGAATGTTTCTACGATCGGTGTCATCCAAGGGAATGCACCGAACCCTCCTGTAGGATTGTAACCTTTGAAAATACCGCACATACATATCTTATATGACAAATACATGACACTTATTGTGACACCAAACTATAATTTTACAATTAACATGGCGCCATTGTATCTCGCAACTTGATACTGACTTATACTGACGGTTCACTCGAGACCGAATTTAAATTTTTCAATACACTCGGGAACTGAAGGTTGAAGTACTTTCTAATAAATTCAATCCTTCAAACAATAGAAGAACCACCACAGTAAGTACGTTTCACAATTACCTTCAGGCACAATGCCTTCATTTACCTTTCACAATGTTCAATGTTCTCGGCAGCAGAGCCGAAACAAACGACCAGACAAAAAGTCAAATTCGTCCCATTGTTTCAGGAGTATCTATAAAGATACTACATTCACTGTTGCTGCTATCTGGCATCACAGATCAGCAGAAGTTGTCGGAAAAGTTGGCAGATAGACTTAGTCCTTCACGGACCCCATAAAATGCTCACTTATCGTGTAATTAGGCGACCTTCGAAGTCAATGTTTCAGTGCGACACCAGTACGCCGTTTACAGTCGGTCGATGAAGCTTTTAGAGAGTCTCTTTTCGCTGTGGTATCTGGCTGCTGTGTTCCTCATGTTATTATATTATAGAGGTCTATTTTTTCACTGTGGATGAAAAGAAATTGATATTACGCATCCCGACCACCGAATGAATTCACAAAACTCTACACGTTGTTGCTTTCATCATATGAAAGCTCGTAGCAACACAGTCCTGTTTATGCAACCATATGCGTCAGGGCAATTACAACTGGCGCCAAGGTAAACTTAGTATTTCGATACGAAAGTTAAAATTCACTCCAAATTTCTATTTTCATTGATGTAGAAGATCTGGTCTTGTAAAGTCGAATGAATGTTCTTGAAATACCCTGCAAATAGCACGAGAGATATGGATGATTTTCAACGGTGGTAAGCCTTTTATTTACTCCATCGGTCACGCGGATGTGACATGACACGGCTGAGATGGTGATATTGGAGACGTTAGAACATGAATGAGATTTTCACTCTGCAGCGGAGTGTGCGCTGATATGAAACTTCCTGGTAAATTAAAGCTGTGTGCCGGACCGAAACTCGAACTAGGGACCTTTGCCTTTCGCGGGTAATTGCTCTCATTCTGGAAAAATCCCCCAGGCTATGGCTAAGCCATGTCTCCGCAATATCCTTTCTTTCAGGAGTGCTAGTTCTGCAAGGTTTGCAGGAGAGCTTCTGTAAAGTTTGGAAGGTAGGAGACGAGGTACTGGCAGAAGTAAAGCTGTGAGGACGGGCTTGAGACGTGCTTGGGTAGCTCAGTTGGTAGAGCACTTGCCCGCCAAAGGCAAAGGTCCGAGTTCGAGTCTCGGTCCGGCACACAGTTTTAATCTGCCAGGAAGTTTCACGTTAGAACATGTCTGGCAGGCCCATGCCCTGGGTAAGTCATGACCGAGCGGGCCTTCCATTGTGATGGTGGTGTTTTTCTTACGTCACCATATACATCCCCTCACTTGTAGGGAGCCAAAGCAGCGGGGACGGCGCTTTCTGTACGACGGATGTTCCGCTAATGAGGCACCTGGAAGCCGCTCCGTCTGTGACGGCACCTTATTGGAAACTAGTGGCGCTGTTGGCTCCAGGCCAAGCAAACGTCTGTGCTTCGAGTAACGTCTGCAGTGCGTACATAGTGCACCTACACAATTCGGCGTCGTGCTTTGTGGTTAGGCCGCAAATTGTCTGTCTCATAGTGTCTGCGTGTAGGAATGGAAGTGACTTGTTTGTGGTAGCTCTGAAGTGGGAGCCACTCCTAAAAGAGGTGCGACCGTTGCGGCATTCATCTTGCGTTAATCGGAGCATATAAGCTCTGCAAAGCCCTGTGACATTCATCACAGAGGGTACATAGCATAGTAAAACATTTTACGGTTTCTTCGTCTTCCAGTCGCGTATGGATCTCGAGAAGAACGATTGCTTAGATGCGCCCCGTAGTTAGTCTAATTTTGTCTACACAGTTCCTACAGGGGATGAAGAATAGTTCTATATCCTTCACTTAATACTTTTGAGCAAGCTTTCGCGGAATAATTTGCGTGGCCAAGCGGTTCTAGGCGCTTCAGTCCGGAACCGCGCGTCTGCTACAGTCGCAGATTCGAATCCTGCCTCGGGCATGGATGTGTGTGATGTCCTTAGGTTAGTTAGGTTTAAGTAGTTCTTAGTTCTAGGGGACTGATGACCTCAGATGTTAAGTCCCTTAGTGCTCAGAGCCATTCGAACCATTTGAATAATTTGGGTCTAATTGCAGTAGTCTGCAAGTTCAAGATTTTCAACATTACCGCAGCGCTCTCCCTTGAAACCAAACGTGTAACTGTTTTTGCAGCCTTTCTCTCTATACGTTCCGTATTCCCTGTTAGTCCTATTTGTTATGAGTCCCATAAACTTGAGCAATATTTTAAGATGCTACACATTGATCTTATGCAAAAGGCAGAGGAGCGAAAACAGGAGTATCCTTCCAACGAAACGAAGTCTACCACCTTCCTTATCTGCAACTGAGCCTATGAGGTCATTCAATTTCATATACCTACCAGGTATTTGCATGAGTTGACTGTAACTGTCAATCATTAATATTTTAGTTACAAGGACACAACATTTTTCCGTTTTGTGATGTCAATAATTTTAAATTTCCGTAGATTTAAAGCGAGTTACCAACCTTTGCACCATTTCGAAACCTTATGAAGATATGATAAATAGTCCTGCCGCTTTTTTCATACAGTACTGTGTAACGTACCTGTTTAATTATATAGTTAGGTTGGCTGATGGAAAATTACTCTATTACGTAGCACGGTACGTTATTAGGTGAATTTAAATTGGAATTTTATTGCAGAAGATACCTCGGGTCGCCCTCTGAATTGACCTATTACCTGATATTTGCTAGAAAGAAAACACAATCAGTGAAAATTTTATGAAAAATTAATGAATTTGTGATATACCGTGATAACTCTTGATTAATTCAGCTTGGGAAATGCTCTTAAATATACTAAAAAAATCATATAAACGTGACCTAAGCTGGCCTGGAAGAGTCTCAATAGAGAACTTGATAGATAGCGGGTGAGTTATTGGACATTAAGAAGGGCTTTTATTGTACAGACATTTCATGATTAAATCTTTAAATGAGAAGCATGTGAACAAACGTACTTTAACCCTTAACTCACGAGGTATGGTCCCCCAGACCATGCGAAAATTTTCGAACTCGCTCCCCAAGGCCAGTTGGGGTGGAATGCTTCTATACTCCCTGTACCCTCCCTAAGTTGCCAAACCTACGATGTTTTGCTGTCGGTTGCGCTACCGCCTGCTGTGTTTATTGTTGACACGTGTTATTGATAGGTGTTGGAGTCTCCTCGAGCCCGCCTCGTGAACTACATACCTACTTTCTTCAGTGCGGTACCCTATAGTTCAAAATGTGTTCGCACGAATGTGTCAGTTTTAACTTTCCCGAGCTTGATGAAATTGTTAGTCTGTCTATGGAGGAAAGTGTCAGCGATATGGATGAGGAAATAAACGAAAAAGACGACGATTTTACATTAGCCAGTGATCACAGTTCTCCTATCGAACGAGAGTGCCGTTCAGAGGAAGAACTTCAGAAAAGTTGTGATGGGGATCTGTCTGTTTCTTCAATGAAATACTTCAAGTGTCTGTTAAAATCGAATGTGTTCTAAGTGGCGATAAGAAAAATGTAGTTCCCGGGAATGAATGTAATTTGACAGACTTTCCTTTTGTACATACAGGGTGGAATTTTTATGCGCAAATTTAAGACCTGGAATTTAAATTTATTTGGAATTTTATTTGCTACAGAGATTATATAATTTTTCAGACTGTAAAATGCAGTACTCTAACAACCCAATTACGTGTACCATTTAAAAGAACCACAAAGAATCATGTGCCTTTGTGTGATAAATTGTAAAATTCTGCAGACTTTGTTTATTGCAATAAAATAAACTAGTAGCATTTAAACAATACTTAAATAATTGTAAAAAAATATTATATAGCAAAAATTAAAAATTTCACACTATCTTTGCCTTAAATCTCGGTTTAAACATATGGGTCCCAGAGACCCCACAGCGTCGTATACGGTACAGAAAAGTCACCTCGCGAGTTGAGAGTTAAGTTACGTTGGTCTGTTGGTATTGAATATTTCTGGTAAAACGAACTGAAATCTCTGTATGAATAACACGATTATATGAAATAGGGAATACTGTGGGAAAGATGGATTACACACGGACACATACAGATTAACCATTCATCACAGAGAAAGAAGTTGTTCAATAATTTAATAAAGGAAACAAGATTTGAACTGGGTTATAGAGAGACTAGTCTCGGTGGTCAAATACTTTAACTGAAAATTATTCCTAAATTTATAGCAAATTACGCAACATTGTAATTAAGAAAAATGAATCGGAAGTACGTTCTGTGAACAATTCTTTCGGAAGGTTGAAGCCCTGAAAATCGCAAGGAACCACGTGGCTACCCACTAAAAAAAAAAAAAAAAAAATATATCGGTAAGATAAAAAAAAAAAAAAAAACACGACAAGAAAGGTCACGAAGTCAAACAATGAAGCACGAGAATTTGTTTAAGCGAAGAAACTTGTTTATCTTCAAAAATAGAATACTAAAGCACAACGTCACGAACAAAGCACGTGGTAACGGCTACCAGCCACGCACAGAGAAAACTCACTCAGAGCAGCACAACACACGGTGGTCGTTTTCTTAATGTGACTACCGCATGTTAAAACCATGCACAGTTCTCATAATCAATTACACGATATATTCAGGAATCTAGACACAATCACAGATCCACGTGGCCTCATACCCCACAATCCCAAAGCTATAGAGTACAGAGAAAACACTGCTATAAATTCCAAAAACATCGAAAATATTCCCAGTTCCTGCCTACGCTAGGTATCCTGAGTCATTCAGTAATTAAAGAGACAAATTGGTCTAGGGAAAAACTTTTAGTAGGGCAAGTTCGGTACTTTTATGGTTTTAAGTTGGTATCACTGGGATGAGCCCTGATCAGCCGATGTATCAACATTGTTTTGTTTATAGCCTCAAAAATACATTTCAAGATGGCGAGTCTGCTTGAAACGTTCATATTAGTTGAACAACGTTGTGTTATTCGTTTTTTACTTGCTGAAGGCGAGAAATCACTTCACACATACTGTAGAATTGAAACGTCCTCTTAGAACAATTATACACGACTGTGCTGATAAACCTCTTACACTATTTGCTTTTCAAACAGCTGAGCAAAACTGAACGTACTCAAACATTCACTAAAGTGACACACAATATTTTTAGCGCAACGCAATCTGACTTTCAATAATCCCTACAAAACAATGGCCCTGACTAACTTTAACCTATACCTTTCACAAATCACTTACCTCACAAAAATCTTCGTTACTGTAACTACTGCAATACAGCGAGCGCCACTACTGCCAGCTAAATAAAAGATTCAAACTACGGAAGGCACTAACTACTGATAAGGATAGTTAGCAAATGAAAGATATTAATAGAGAACAAACAATGTATTTACCTTAATAGTCATAATATATATAGCAGTTCATGGCAAATTACAAAACTCCGCCATCTCTCTCCCCACATCCACCACTGCTGGCGGCTCATCTCCAACTGCGCAACGCTGCGCGCTGTTCACATCCAGCTGCCGCTGCCCAACACTACAATGGCAGACAACAATGCAAACTAGCCACATACTGCACACAGCACAGCCAGAGCGCTACGTGGCATTACCAATATAAAAATCTAAACAGCCTACTTACAGAATGTCTAAACTTATGGTGAAGGTTTTATGAATAGTGCAAATTTTTACAATTGGGTAGAGCAGTTCAAAAATGGTCGCGACTCAATGACTGGCGAAGACCGTTCTGGACGACCAGTTACAGTTTCAACTCTTTCGCTTGGAAGTCTAATTGATGACATTATTCGTGCCGACCGCCGTGTAACTGTGGAAATGATACTAGTACTGGTGCAGTTCATAACATTATCTGCAACAAGCTGAAGTACCGCAAAAGATGTGCAAGATGGGTCCCAAAGGGGTTGACGCGGCTACACAAGGAAACAAGCTTGAGAGCGTGCACAGAGCTAATGGAACGTTATGAAAGAGAAGGTGAGCACTTCCTCAACAAAATTTTAACTTGTGATGAAACTTGGGTTCTCTGTTGTGAGCATGAATCAAAAAGACAAAGCACGGAGTGGAAGCACACCAACTCATCTACCAAGAAAAAATTCAAAACCCAAGGATTAGCAGGAAGAGTCATGTTGACGGTGTTTTGGGATTCTGAAGGTCCAGTTTTTTGTGATTATCTCGAAGTGAAGCGCATAATGAATAGTCAGTACTACTCGGATTTGCTTTTAAACAAGGTGAAGCCAACCACGAGAGAGACGTCTCAGCAAGACAACGCATGTACTCATATTGCTCAACTAAATCCTTGAAACCATAGACAAAATGGGCTGTGAAGTACTGCCTCATCCCCCTTACAGTCCTGATTTAGCACCTAGTGATTTCCATTTGTTTGGTGCACTGAAGAAGGCATTACGTGGGAAGAGGTTCCATGACAGTGAGGACGTGAAAACGTTTGTAGGAAATTGGTCCAAACACCAAGATAAACACTTCTTTGCAACCAGAGTGAAAAAGCTTGTAGCCCCCAGGAACAAGTGCATCAATCTTCAAGGGGATTGTACTGAAAAGTAGAAAAGTTTTGTTTTGTAAAAATAAATGCTCTTTTCTCCATACCAATTTGTCTCTTTAATTATTGAAGGACCCTCATATAATAGCTGAAACATACTAAGAAATGAATTAAGGACTCAGTTAAGCTGAAATTTGCGCTTTCACAAAATTACAACACTAAGGACTAAAACCAGATGCTACCTCTTCGACGATTCCCAGCCCGGTGAGGCTGCGCGCTATTCACCTACAGTCCCTGACATGGACCAGAAGCCGACACACGGACAATATGCACTATCTACCTATGTCACCTTATCAAACGTGGTGGATCAAAGACAAACATTACTATATTAACAACATCGTATCCACTATGATTGGTTTCACTGAAGCCAGCACTTTAGAATAGCAATATATCGGCGGGCGCGAAGTGCATGTAAACAGCTGTTTATTTACCGATAAAACAGTCGTACGAAATGGAGATAAACTGAACTGACTAAGTCATCTTTAGAGTTTTGACAAAATGGTTAATATATGCGTCGTATTTGACTGTAATTTCTCTTACAGCAGAAGGAAAATACAACGAAAGGAACATCTTACATATATTTGCCCTGTGCTGTATGTAATCCTAAATAATTACATTTCAGTTTATCTTACCTGCAATACAGGCAGTGGTTAAATAGTTTATATACATTTTAAGGGGTTTCATAAATCGAGTATTTACATACGTAGCTTAATGAAATGTTTTTAGCCAATCTGATCAATTTTGGCTTTTCTTCGTAATGTATGCTCGTTATGAAAGTGCTCCTATAAGTAGAACGTCCTATTTGTCGCTGATAATGTCTTAATTTATTTGACTATTCTTACGAAAACTACTATCTGTTTTTAACGTGTGTATATGTAACTTGATAATCTTCTCGTAAAACGATGCTATAATGCATGTGTTAACCTCAACTAGTACGCAAATACTTGTCCAGCTGCATAACTTGATTAGTCTGCCTCGTAAAGGTTACAGCGTCATTTGGTTTCAGAAAATCGTAGTAGTACCATATAAAAACCGGCTGACGCAGCCATCTTACCAAACATCAGGCTTCAGTCAAAGATGCGTCTTTACCAGTCTAGTAATGTATGTCTGTTCGATGGATCATCGCTCGCCTGTGTCTCTCTGACCCAGAAGAATTACCCTTTGCGATACATAGAAGATAGCTAAGGCGTCTCTACATTCAGAGAAACTTACCCCAGGTCCAAAGACACATAGACGCTCCAGCGGACACCAAACACGTTTCCAAGCAGACAACAAGACGGAGGGAACAAGGAAAACATAGGGTGACAATGCAAATATGATGACTGCTTTTCTGTATCAAGTTAAACTCTTAAAATGTATGTATCTAATGTGGAAAATGATTTAGATATGAAATACATTTCAGGTATGTTCATTTAGTATTCAAATATCACCATGGCTGCTTGACTGCCAGATACAACACACAGCTGACCATCCCCTCAGTCTGAATTTATAGCAGCACCGACACCTATGTGATGCTGTTCAGAAATGTAAAAGTGGGTACCAGTCCTGAAAGTCAATGATATGGCTTTTATAGAGACGCCTCAGTGCTTCATTATAGGTACTTCAGTCACCCGCGAAAAGTCTGAGGTGATTATTAATATTATCTCCCAAGTCATTAACATACAACATGAACAACAAAAGTTCTAACACATTCCGCTGGTCAACACCTCAATTTACTGCTGCTTCTGTCGATGACTCTCCATTCAAGGTAACATGTTACGTCGTAACTATCAAGAAATTCTCAAGGTAATTACAAACTTTGTTTGATATCACATATGTCAATACTTTAATTATGCTCTGCAGAATATTTTGTGATCCCCGTCACTATGTGGAGTGCACAACTGAAAACAATAAAGAATGTTATTCTGTAGCCAGAGAAACAATAGACAAAATCATTAATAAATTTGTTGCAAAATTAGGAATTCTAATTCCTGAAATACTAACATAGGCAACGTCAAATTTAAGGGAGAAATGTTTCAGCCATTTGAAATAAAAGTTACCGTTAGACACGGTGACGGCCTATTGCCTTTCCTGCTTAACTGTGTTTTAGAAAAAATTGTAAGGCTTAAAAATTTTGAGCTAAAAATCACAAAACTGAATCAGTTATACTGGAAAGGAAAGAACTGGAATTAAGGTAAACTGCCTAGCCTTTGCAGGCAATTTCGCAACAGTTTCAGAAAATCTGAAAGAAACAGTTACTCAACTAAATGTTCCGGATAGAATAGTCATTAGAAATGTTCTCAGATATTTCACTGAAGAAAACAACATTAATTACAAATATAAGGAAAGCAGAAAATAAATATAACCCCCAAACAGGTAAAAACATTGAGGAAGAACATTTAAATATTTTGGAGTGTCTTAAAAATGTTTGTAATATAAGTAATTGTTGGTAATCTTTCTTATGAGGAATTATAAAGAGCGTCTAATAACAGTTTGTTATAAGAAATGCCTCCCCCAGGAACCATCGACCTTGCCGTTGGTGGGGAGGCTTGCGTGCCTCAACGATACAGATAGCCGTACCGTAGGTGCAACCATAACGGAGGGGTATCTGTTGAGAGGCCAGACAAACGTGTGGTTCCTGGAGAGGGGCAGCAGCCTTTTCAGTAGTTGCAGGGACAGCAGTCTGGATGATTGACTCATCTGGCCTTGTAACGCTAACCAAAACGGCCTTGCTGTTCTTGTACTGCGAACGGCTGAAAGCAAGGGGAAACTAAAGCCGTAATTTTTCCCGAGGGCATGCAGCTTTACTGTATGATTAACTGATGATGGCGTCCTCTTGGGTAAAATATTCCGGAGGTAAAATAGTCCCCCATTCGGATCTCAGGGCGGGGACTACTCAAGAGGATGTCGTTATCAGGAGAAAGAAAACTGTCGTTCTACGGATCGGAGCGTGGAATGTCAGATCCCTTAACCGGGCAGGTAGGTTAGAAAATTTAAAAAGGGAAATGGATAGGTTAAAGTTAGATATAGTGAGAATTAGCGAAGTTCGGTGGCAGGAGGAACAAGACCTCTGGTCAGGTGAATACAGGGTTATATATACAAAATCAAATAGGGGTAATGCAGGAGTAGGTTTAATAATGAATAAAAAAATAGGAGTACGGGTAAGCTACTACAAACAACATAGTGAACGCATTATTGTGGCCAAGATAGACACGAAGCCCACGCCTACTACAGTAATACAAGTTTATATGCCAACTAGCTCTGAAGATGACGAAGAAATCGAAGAAATGTATGATGAGATAAAAGAAATCATTCAGGTAGTGAAGGGAGACGAAAATTTAATAGTCATGGGTGACTGGAATTCAAGAGTAGGAAAAGAGAGAGAAGGAAACATAGTAGGTGAATATGGATTGGGGCTAAGAAATGATAGAGGAAGCCGCCTGGTAGAATTTAGCGCAGAGCATAACTTAATCATAGGTAACACTTGGTTTAAGAATCATGAAAGAAAGTTGTATACATGGAAGAACCCTGGAGATACTGACAGGTTTCAGATAGATTATATAATGGTAAGACAGAGATTTAGGAACCAGGTTTTAAATTGTAAGACTTTTCCAGGGGCACATGTGGACTCTGACCACAATCTATTGGTTATGAACTGTAGATTAAAACTGAAGAAACTGCAAAAAGGTGGGAATTTAAGGAGATGGGACCTGGATAAACTGAAAGAACCAGAAGTTGTACAGAGTTTCAGGGAGAGCATAAGGGAACAATTGACAGGAATGGGGGAAAGAAATACAGTAGCAGAAGAATGGGTAGCTTTGAGGGATGAAGTAGTGAAGGCAGCAGAGGATGAAATAGGTAAAAAGATGAGGACTAGTAGAAACCCTTGGGAAACAGAAGAAATATTGAATTTAAGTGATGAAATGAGAAAATATAAAAATGCAGTAAATGAAGCTGGCAAAAAGGAATACAAACGTCTGAAAAATGATATCGACAGGAAGTGCAAAATGGCTAAGCAGGGATGGCTAGAGGACAAATGTAAGGATGTAGAGGCTTATCTCACTAGGGGTAAGATAGATACTGCCTACAGGAAAATTAAAGAGACCTTTGGAGAAAGGAGAACCACTTGCATGAATATCAAGAGCTTTGATGGAAACCCAGTTCTACGCAAAGAAGGGCAAGCAGAAAGGTGGAAGGAGTATAGAGGGTCTGTACAAGGGCGATGTACTTGAGGACAATATTATGGAAATGGAAGAGGATGTAGGCGAAGATGAAATGGGAGATATGATACTGCGTGAAGAGTTTGACAGAGCACTGAAAGACCTGAGTCGAAACAAGGCCTCGGGAGCAGACAACATTCGATTACAACTACTGACAACCTTGGGAGAGCCAGTCCTGACAAAACTCCATCATCTGGTGAGCAAGATGTATGAGACAGGTGAAATACCCTCAGACTTCAAGAAGAATATTATAATTCCAATCCCAAAGAAAGCAGGTGTTGACAGATGTGAAAATTACCACCGAACTATCAGTTTAATAAGTCACCGCTACAAAATACTAACGCGAATTCTTTACAGACGAATGGAAAAACTGATAGAAGCCGACCTCGGGGAAGAACAGTTTAGATTCCGTAGAAATGTTGGAACACGTGAGGCAATACTGACCCTACGACTTATATTAGAAGCTAGATTAAGAAAAGGCAAACCTACGTTTCTAGCATTTGCAGACTTAGAGAAACCTTTTGACAATGTTGATTGGAATACTCTCTTTCAAATTCTGAAGGTGGCAGGGATAAAATACAGGGAGCGAAAGGCTATTTACAATTTGTACAGAAAGCAGATGGCAGTTGTAAGAGTCGAGGGGTATGAAAGGGAAGCAGTGGTTGGGAAGGGAGTGAGACATTGTTGTAGCCTATCCCCGATGTTATTCAATCTGTATATTGAGCAAGCAATAAAGGAAACAAAAGAAAAGTTCGGAGTTGGAATTAGAACCCATGTAGAAAAAATAAAAACTTTGAGGTTCGCCGATGACATTGTAATTCTGCCAGAGACAGCAAAGGACTTGGAAGAGCAGTTGAACGGAATGGACAGTGTCTTGAAAGGAGGATATAAGATGAACATCAGCAAAAGCAAAACGAGGATAATGGAATGTAGTCGAATTAAGTCGGGTGATGTTGAGGGAATTAGATTAGGAAATGAGACACTTAAAGTAGTAAAGTAGTTTTGCTATTTGGGGAGCAAAATAACTGATCATGGTCGAAGTAGAGAGGATATAAAATGTAGACTGGCAATGGCAAGGAAAGCGTTTCTGAAGAAGAAAAATTTGTTAACATCGAGTATAGATTTAAATGTCAGGAAGTCGTTTCTGAAAGTATTTGAATGAATGTAGCCATGTATGGAAGTGAAACGTGGACGATAAACAGTTTGGACAAGAAGAGAATAGAAGCTTTTGAAAAGACGTGCTACAGAAGAATGCTGAAGATTAGATGGGTAGATCACATAACTAATGAGGAAGTATTGAATAGGATTGGGGAGAAGTTTGTGGCACAACTTGACTAGAAGAAGGGATCGGTTGGTAGGGCATGTTCTGAGACATCGAGGGATCACCAATTTAGTATTGGAGGGCAGCGTGGAGGGTAAAAATCGTAGAGGGAGACCAAGAGATGAATACACTAAACAGATTCAGAAGGATGTAGGCTGCAGTAGATACTGGGAGATGATGAAGCTTGCACAGGATAGAGTAGAATGGAGAGCTGCATCAAACCAGTCTCAGGACTGAAGACCACAACAACAACAAACAATAAGAAATGCAAAGCAAACAATTTTCTATGATCAGTAGTTTGTATTTCTTCTTCGTTTTGTCCAAGTCAGAGAAACAATGAGCCAGTGCACACATTAGGAATCATCCCATATCAAGATGCCGTGTGGCGTTCGCTCTGTAGGCTGTCAAGTACCTGGTGATCAAAAAGTCAGTATAAATTTGAAAACTTCATACACCACGGAATAATGTAGATAGAGAGGTAAAACTTGACATATGCTTGGAATGACATGGGGTTTTATTAGAACCAAAAAATACAAAACAAAGTTCACAAAATGTCCGACTGATGGCGCTGGACATCAAAACGTCAGTGACTGCGCATAACAATCGTGTATAAAAGGAGCTGTAATGAGAGAGAGAGAATTAGATGCGCCAGCAGTGGCAGCATGTTGACGTTAGCTGAAAATGCGCTTTTAGTGAAGCTGTATTATCAGAATGGGGAATGTGCTAGTTCAGCGTTACGATCCTATCGCCATAGGAAGGGCATTTGAACGGGTAAAGGTCCGTTGACAAACGCAGCTGTGGCGAGAATGATTTCGAAGTTCGAAACCACGGGTTGTTTAGACGATAGACCCCGTAGTGGTCGACCGAGCACAAGGCGTAATGCTGCTGAGACAATTCAGGAAGAAATGGTGACTGTAGCGGGTTCGTCTATGGACGGGGAAGTCAGCGCTCGTGCAGTCGCACGTCGTACCGGCATTCCATACACTACTGTTTGGTTGACACTTAGGCGTACCCTCCGTTGCTATCCGTACAAAATCCATCGGCATCATGAACTGTTACCTAGCGATTTAGTGAAGCGGAGGGCATTTGCGGTGTGCGCGTTTCAAAAGATGGCGGAAGATGACGATTGGATGAGTAACGTGTTGTAGACCGACGAAGCTCATTTCACGCTCCGAGGGTCTGTCAACGCCCAAAACTGCAGAATTTGGGATACCGAAAATCCTAGAACTGTCGTGGAAACTCCATTGCGCGACGAGAAAGTCACGGAATGGGTTTCATTTACCACGTCTACCGTTATCGGGCCTTTTTTGTTAGAGGAAATGCGAGATTCTGGTTTTATAACTGCTACCGTGACGGGCGAGAGGTACGCCGACATGTTACAGAATCGTATCATCCCCAGCCTGGCTGATGAACACCTGGTGGAACGTACGATTTTTATGCAGGATGCCGCTCGACCCCATATTGCTAGACGCTGAAAGATCTTTTGCGCGCGTCGTTTGGTGATGATCGTGTGTTCAGCCGCCACTTTCGTCATGCTTGGCCTCCCAGGTCCACAGACCTGAGTCCGTGCGATTATTGGCTTTGGGGTTATCTGAAGTCGCAAGTGTATCGTGATCGACCGACATCTCTAGGGATGCTGAAAGACAACATCCGACGCCAGAGCCTCACCATAACTCCGGACATGCTTTACAGTGCTGTTCACAACATTATTCCTCGACTACAGTTATTGTTGAGGAATGATGGTGAACATATTGAGCACTTCCTGTAAAGAACATCATCTTTGCTTTGTCTTACTTTGTTATGCTAATTAATGCTATTCTGATCAGATGAAGCGCCATCTTCGGACATTTTTTGAATTTTTTTGGTTCCAATAAAACCCCATGTTATTCCAAGCATGTGTGTCAATTTTTGGCCCTCTATCTGCATTATTCCGTGATTTATTCAGTTTTCAAATTTATACTGACTTTTTGATCACCCGGTAGATCAGCGAGTTCAGCCTGTACTGCAATACGTCGTTGTCAGCCCAGTAGAGCAGAGCTCGGCAGACCAGATGCGACAGGGTGGGACCCAGAGACAGTGGGGCAGACAGTGGCCACTCGTGGTATGCGAGCCCGCCCAGCTTAGGCGGGCTTGCACCACGCAGTGCACGCCTCTAGCTGTGGTAGGAGAACTTGTTCAGCTTATTGGGTATTAGTAAACTGACACCTCTGCATATTTTCGGTAGAGTATTAGCAATGGATGTTAAAAGTCTCCAGCAATATCATAGATGGAGGAGGTCGTATCAGTGTGTGTGAGGAAGTCGTTGGGTATATGATAGTAGGGAATAATACACACAGAAGACTAAAGTCATGGGATAGCGTACACACATATACAGACGACGGTAGTATCGGGAACACAATGTATAACAGGGCAGTGCATTGGTGGAGCTGTCATTTGTACTTAAGTGATTCATATGGAAAGGTGTCCGACGTTATTATGGCCGCACGACGGGAATTAACAGACTTTGAACGCGAAATGGTAGATGGAGATACATCCATCGGTCATTCTATTTCGGACATCGTTAGGGAACTCAATATTCCGAGATCCGCAGTGCCAGGAGTGTACCGAGAATACCAGATTTCAGGCATTACCTCTCACCAATGGCAACGTAGTCGCCGACGGCCTTCACGAAATTAATGCGGAACATACGACGCAGGTATGTGTTAGGACTGCGGTGGAATTTGACGTTAATGGACTGTGGCAGCAGACGACCGACGCGAATACCTTTGGTAACAGCACGACATCGCCTGCAGTGCCTCTTATGGGCTCGTGACCATATCAGTTGGATCCTAAACGATTGGAAAACCGTCGGCTGGTCAGATGAGTTCCGGTTTCAGCTGGTAAGAGCTGATGGTAGGGTTCGAGTGTGGCGCAGATCCCACGAAGACGTGGACTCAAGTTGTCAACAAGGCACTGTGCAAGCTGGTGGCCGCTCCTTAATGGGAGTCGGGTGTGTTTACATGGCATGGACTGGGACCTCTGGCCCAACTGAACTAATTTGATACCATTTGCAGCCATTCATGGACTTTACGTTACCAAACAACGATGGAATTTTCATGGACGACAAGGCGCCTTGTCACCTGGTCAAAATCGTTCATAATTGGTATTAAAGAAAATTCTGGACAGTTCGATCAGATGATTCGACCATCCAGATCGCCCGATATGAATACTATTGAACACTTATAGGAAATAATCGAGAAATCAGTCCTGTACCTGCAAAATGGTTCAAATGGCTCTGAGCGCTATGGGACTTAACTGCTGTGGTCATCAGTCCCCTAGAACTTAGAACTACTTAAACCTAACTAACCTAAGGACATCACACACATCCATGCCCGAGGCAGGATTCGAACCTGCGACCGTAGCGGTCACGCGATTCCAGACTGTAGCGCCTAGAACCGCTCGGCCACTCCGGCCGGCCTTGTACCTGCAAAACTTTCCTAATGATGCGTGGCTATGGAGACACCATGGCTCAGTATTTCTACAGGGGACTTCCAACGACTTCTTAAGTCCATGCGACGTGATGTTGCTGTACTACTCCAGGGTAAATGAGGTAGAACACGATACTGGGAGGTATCCATGATTTTCGTCACCACAGTGAATATGGTTTGGTCATGACTGCACTGATAGATATTTATGCTGACATTAGATTGTTCGAAACTGTGTGTTGTTGTGGTCTTCAGTCCTGAGACTGGTTTGATGCATCTCTCCATGCTACTCTATCCTGTGCAAGCTTCTTCATCTCCCAGTACCTACTGCAACCTACATCCTTCTGAATCTGCTTAGTGTATTGATCTCTTGGTCTCCCTCTACGATTTTTACCCTCCACGCTGCCCTCCAATGCTAAATTTGTGATCCCTCGATGCCTCAGAACATGTCCTACCAACCGATCCCTTCTTCTAGTCAAGTTGTGCCACAAACTTCTCTTCTCCCCAATCCTATTCAATACCTCCTCATTAGTTACGTGATCTACCCACCTTATCTTCAGCATTCTTCTGTAGCACCACATTTCGAAAGCTTCTATTCTCTTCTTGTCCAAACTAGTTATCGTCCATGTCTCACTTCCATACATGGCTACACTCCATACAAATACTTTCAGAAACGACTTCCTGACACCTAAATCTATATTCGATGTTAACAAATTTCTCTTCTTGAGAAACGCGTTCCTTGCCATTGCCACTCTACATTTTATATCCTCTCTACTTCGACCATCATCGGTTATTTTACTCCCTAAATAGCAAAAGTCCTTTACTACTTTAAGTGTCTCATTTCTTAATCTAATTCCCTCAGCATCACCCGACTTAATTTGACTACATTCCATTATCCTCGTTTTGCTTTTGTTGATGTTCATCTTATATCCTCCTTTCAAGACACTGTCCATTCCATTCAACTGCTCTTCCAAGTCCTTTGCTGTCTCTGACAGAATTACAATGTCATCGGCGAACCTCAAAGTTTTTACTTCTTCTCCATGAATTTTAATACCTACTACGAATTTTTCTTTTGTTTCCTTTACTGCTTGCTCAATATACAGATTGAATAACATCGGGGAGAGGCTACAACCCTGTCTCACTCCTTTCCCAACCACTGCTTACCTTTCATGCCCCTCGACTCTTATAACTGCCATCTGGTTTCTGTACAAATTGTAAATAGCCTTTCGCTCCCTGTATTTTACCCCTGCCACCTTCAGAATTTGAAAGAGAGTATTCCAGTCAACATTGTCAAAAGCTTTCTCTAAGTCTACAAATGCTAGAAATGTAGGTTTGCCTTTTCTTAATCTTTCTTCCAAGATAAGTCGTAAGGTCAGTATTGCCTCACGTGTTCCAACATTTCTACGGAATCCAAACTGATCTTCCCCGAGGTCGGCTTCTACTAGTTTTTCCATTCGTCTGTAAAGAATTCGCGTTAGTATTTTGCAGCTGTGACTTATTAAACTGATAGTTCGGTAACTTTCACATCTGTCAACACCTGCTTTCTTTGGGATTGGAATTATTATATTCTTCTTAAAGTCGGAGGGTATTTCGCCTGTCTCATACATCGTGCTCACCAGATGGTAGAGTTTTGTCATGACTGGCTCTCCCGAGGCCATCAGTAGTTCTAATGGAATGTTGACTACTCCCGGGGCCTTGTTTTGACTCAGGTCTTTCAGTGCTCTGTCAAACTCTTCACGCAGTATCTTATCTCCCATTTCATCTTCATCTACATCCTCTTCCATTTCCATAATATTGTCCTCAAGTACATCGCCCTTGTATAAACCCTCTATATACTCCTTCCACCTTTCCGCTTTCCCTTCTTTGCTTAGAACTGGGTTGCCATCTGAGCTCTTGATATTCATACAAGTGGTTCTCTTCTCTTCAAAGGTCTCTTTAATTTTCCAGTAGGCAGTATCTATCTTACCCCTAGTGAGACAAGCCTCTACATCCTTACATTTGTCCTCTAGCCATCCCTGCTTAGCCATTTTGCACTTCCTGTCGATTTCATTTTTGAGACGTTTGTATTCCTTTTTGCCTGCTTCATTTACTGCATTTTTATATTTTCTCCTTTCATCAATTAAATTCAATATTTCTTCTGTTACCCAAGGATTTCTATTAGCCCGCGTCTTTTTACCTACTTGATCGTCTGCTGCCTTCACCACTTCATCCCTCAGAGCTACCCATTCTTCTTCTACTGTATTTCTTTCCCCCATTCCTGTCAATTGTTCCCTAATGCTCTCCCTGATACTCTCTACAACCTCTGGTTCTTTCAGTTTATCCAGGTCCCATCTCCTTAAATTCCCACCTTTTTGCAGTTTCTTCAGTTTCAATCTGCAGTTCATAACCAATAGATTGTGGTCAGAATCTACATCTGCCCCAGGAAATGTCTTACAATTTAAAACCTGGTTCCTAAATCTCTGTCTTACCATTATATAATCTATCTGAAACCTGTCAGTATCTCCAGGCTTCTTCCATGTATACAGCCTCCTTTCATGATTCTTGAACCAAGTGTTAGCTATGATTAAGTTATGCTCTGTGCAAAGTTCTACAAGGCGGCTTCCTCTTTCATTCCTTCCCCCCAATCCATATTCACCTACTATGTTTCCTTCTCTCCCTTTTCCTACTGACGAATTCCAGTCACCCATGACTATTAAATTTTCGTCTCCCTTCACTACCTGAATAATTTCTTTTATCTCATCATACATTTCATCTATTTCTTCATCATCTGCAGAGCTAGTTGGCATATAAACTTGTACTACTGTAGTAGGCATGGGCTTTGTGTCTATCTTGGCCACAATAATGCATTCACTATGCTGTTTGTAGAAGCTAACCCGCACCCCTATTTTTTTATTCATTATTAAACCTACTCCTGCATTACCCCTATTTGATTTTGTATTTATAACCCTGTAATCACCTGACCAAAAGTCTTGTTCCTCCTGCCACCGAACTTCACTAAGTCCCACTATATCTAACTTTAACCTATCCATCTCCCTTTTTAAATTTTCTAACCTACCTGCACGATTAAGTGATCTGACATTCCACGCTCCGATCCGTAGAACGCCAGTTTTCTTTCTCCTGATAACGACGTCCTCTTGAGTAGTCCCCGCCCGGAGATCCGAATGGGGGACTATTTTACCTCCGGAATATTTTACCCAAGAGGACGCCATCATCATTTAATCATACAGTAGAGCTGCATGTCCTCGGGAAAAATTACGGCTGTAGTTTCCCCTTGCTTTCAGCCGTTCGCAGTACCAGCACAGCAAGGCCGTTTTGGTTAATGTTACAAGGCCAGATCAGTCAATCATCCAGACTGTTGCCCCTGCAACTACTGAAAAGGCTGCTGCCCCTCTTCAGGAACCACATGTTTGTCTGGCCTCTCAACAGATACCCCTCCGTTGTGGTTGCACCTACGGTACGGCCCTCTGTATCACTGAGGCACGCAAGCCTCCCCACCAACGGCAAGGTCCATGGTTCATGGGGGGAAGCTTATTGTTTTATACCTCAAGTTAAGTATCATTTCGCATTAGTGTCTACGTTGACACTGTTTCATCTACTGGTTCAAATTCCACTATTCATACATATAGCTGTCAGTAATAAATATTACTGTGATATACTCCGCCATCTTACATGTACAGGGTGGGGCAAATAAAAGTGGCCCAGATGAGTGGATACTATTGGATGTGAACGTATGTATATAACCACGGCCCGTGACTCGCACACTACGTGTATGCCCGCCACGTGATCCACTGAACACATTGGAGCACATTTACGTGATCTTCACGCCAGAGGTCTGGTAGCGGCCCTAACTGGCCATCCAGGTCTGTCAGTGTGCGATTACTTTGCGTGGGTAGCCCTCAGATCTAAGGTGTATCGCAACACCTCTCAGAGTCTTCAAGAACTGCAGCAGAACATTTCGGACGAAAATGCAGCAATTCCAGCAGTCCAGCTTCGATCCGCCTCGAGCAACGCTAACCAGGGCCCAAAAGTGCCAATGGATGGTGGTCTCTTTCAAAATTTGATTTAGTCAGATCAGAACTGTATTTCCTTTCCTCTACTACATTTCTTCCTTTCCTGGAACTCTGTTCTCCAGGCCACCCTAATTTGCCCCACCCTGCAGTCTTAAGACTATGACGAACAATGTACCGTGGAATTGTATGTCGATAGTGGTATGTGACCATTTTTGTCAAAACTGGCATGTATCGTAATCATACGACACAAAATTGATAAACCCAGATAATCTAAATTTATTTTCATCGAGAAATGAAAGTAAAAGTATTGGTAAAGTTGACGTTAGCAGTTGCCATAAGTAACTAATAAAATTCCACGCTAGTTTCTTCTTCTGGAGGATTACTTAACAGAATAGTTGAGAGTCCTACTGTTGCATGTTGAATGAAGCGTCGCAGGGCAGAAACGGGAAGGTCAATGTGGAGACATTAGTCCCGAGGGTCTACGGGACCTACTCAAATTGCATGTGCCAGCACTACCGAGGAAGGCGAGACAGCCGCACGAAGCCGCTAGGTAGGGTTATCGCCGAAATAACTGGTTTTCGGTTATACTGATTCTTTTGGTCTCCAGTTTAAACCAGCTGTTTAAACTTCTCAAAATAATCGTTTTCTGAAATAATCGAATTTTGGTTTTTGGCTTCTATAATTTCCAGTAGTAAACATAGACTTCCAACAAAGGCTGAAAAATTCTAATGAGTGATAAGGAGTAGGAGATCTCGATCGATATGGGATTGAGGCTGTGGCAGGAATCAGTCTCGTTGTCACCAAGAAAGCGAGAGTGGAAGGTCAAAAGTTGTAGACTTCCTGCATCGTCTTTTTTGGATGGTACCAGTTCTCATCCTGAAGTCTCAGTTATTATCCCAAGAACGTTGTGGATGTTTTGTCCGTATATGACGTCGCAAGTTTTATTGTGCCTCCTCCCGTTTTTCATCTTTTAAAGCAAATGGACTGAAACACGTAGTTAAATCGCAGGGCAGAACAGATAGTTGGAATTGTGGAAAGGGGCCAAAAATGAGCGACTGTCAGCTACACTCGAACACATAACTTTATTTAGTTGCCCAAGCATTACAGCGCAAATTCCGAGCTGGACTATCGACTGAATATGTCACACAATCTTATGGCATAAGGGCACAACCTCTTAATTTTTTAAAACGGCTAAATGCCCATGATTTAACACACAGCTACAATAAATTTTCAAAAGGCAGAAAGCCCAAAGCTTCATCCAAAAAAAAAAAAATTAAATGAGGCTGAAGGCCCAAACAATGCAAGACTTGACAAGTAAGGACCTTCCAATTTTAAAACGGCTGAAAGCTCATTATTTAAAACCCAACTAAAAGCATATACATTCACACCATCGGCTGTGAGCCATTAAAATACACAATCAAACACCAGTAAGAAATGCAGTACAGCCAGCGGCGCTCAGAACTTTCTGGGGGTCGGTCTGCTCTTGAATTATTAACGTTCGTTTACGGGAGACAGGTAGTCGGCCCAACTATATCCGACCCGCCGGCAACCCAACCAAGAGACAGTCAACGGACCCACCGACAAGACGACTTGCTTTCCATCTGACCAGTACACAAGGAACTCCAATGTCAAAACGTAAAAGGCGTAACCCCCCACAACCAAGTATGCATAAGCTGTCAAAACTACACTCACGTGTTGGACAGTGACAACACGGTGAGGAAAGGTCACTGTCTGAATTTTACGTTAGCGGCCAGGGCAGGTAACCGGAATGCTAACGGCCACAAGGCAGAAAATTCTGCTGCTGCACTTGGACTTCAAGTAACCAAAATGCAGTTAAACTCCACCGGATGGTGGCCGAACATTCACCATCTCGAACACTCGCTGTTGCTCACGGGAATACCCCCAACAGCCAACCATGTAAACCATCGGCACTATGTGAACAGACTGGCTCCGGTGATTAAATCACCACTCAACTTTGATGTCCTGGGTCGGTGAACCACGAACCTCGTAGCAATCGGAACAGCTCCCACGCACTCCGACACAGCGTAGAGACAGCCAGAGGGCCCGGCCCACTGCGCCACGCGGAGGTTTCCTGGCTGATCCACACCAACCGACCGACTGCCGCACACCGGCTAGCCGAAAACTATAAGCACCAGACCAAAGATAGTACAAGGTGCGAATATCGATACACAGCGCTGCTGCCACACGGCATAACCACAACAATCACGGGAAACCAAACGCAGAGTAACAGTCAAGGTTTAAGCCAACGCATAAGCCAGGGCCAGAACGGCTCATGGACTTTGTGCTTCACTGCTGCCACACTTCGTAAAATACTTCTAGCGAAGATATGGTACCATTCCATAGCACAACCGATGCCGAGGACGGAACGAGAAATTACCGTACAGACCAGGTGGGGACAAGCCTTGCGCAACGCATGTTCACACGTACCGTGTAATAAGCAGTGCCACACGGCCGCAGGTACATTACTGTCCCAGGAATGCTGTACCGATTCTTATGCCATGTGTATCTTGCTAGTTCCTAACTGTAGGCGTTGTTATTAAAATAGCACTGATCGCTTTTCCCATTTTCTATGATAACCCCCTATTCCAAAGCAAGAAATTTTCCGAATAAACATTAATCGCTTTCAAAAAAAAGTTATTTAATAACCAAACGTCTTAGCACTAATGCTATGACAAATTGATATGCCGGTTTCTTAATCCGGTCATTACTAAAAAATTTAACAAATCTTTTATAACCGAGACCAAACAAATACTGAAATATATCGGTTTCTCAGAACTAAAATATCGGTACCGGTTTTAGCTGTACTTTTTTCCCATGCCTACCACTATGTCCGGTGTAATGTGTATGAGAAGAGGCCTGTCGGACAGGCACCTCCTCCTAACAGCCATTAAGCTAGTGCCAAGCTAATTTAGGTTGATGTTCGTTAAAAAAAAAAAAAACACAGAGCAACTATCATTGATTACAACGCGCACCTGTGCATAAATAGGACAGATAGTGGGAGTCAAATGCTGCCTGTTTCTAAGTGTCGGTGCTAAAATCCCCACTATTGGTCAATTATATTAAAACTGAGTATGGAATGGAGGCCGCTGCTTTATTAGAACGTATCTGATTGGTCAGCATCCGGAAGAAGTACAGTTACTGGCGACGAAATCATGCACGAGACTTACACTCTTCAGACTCCCACCAACGAAGATTCCAGATGACGAGATCCGATCCTATATTTTAAATAAATGGTTAGCTGCAATGAATTCCTAGAGGCACGTTACGAACTAACAGAGTTGACTGGGATCTCCTTGGCGAAGTTTCCTTGTCGCCTACAAAGAGAGATTACGATAGCAGGCAGAAATATGCAAGACATGAGGGCATACTTCAGGAGTCTGGGTATGATCGTGGTGCAGGAGTGAACGAGCCGGTGCGCTTCGTAAAGACTGGCTTCCATTAGGAAAAATATGAACAGGACAACTGAAACTGGAGAGTGAGGTATCCACCTCAGAGAACGGAAATAGGTGGAACTGTCAGACACAACATGAACAATGGGGCTTACAATATACGCCAAATGAATGGTGAAATAATGGGAGAAGAGACGATCCGTATAGAGAGAGGGCCAAATGATTAGAGATCCGAATCCAAACCCTTGGAGTAATTAACGGAATGGGGACCAAAGGAATGACCAGCGAAACTGACTAGTCGCTGTGGCTTTGTCTTCACTGTTAGAAACAACAGGTTTATAAGGAGCCTTTTCTGTGATTTGTGACGAACTAAAGAAAACATTTTCACAAGGGGTCAAGACATTCTATAATAGGGTGGAGGATAATGTGTTTCCGATTACAGATGTAAGCATGGGTGGTAAAATGGTACCATGTGTACTGGACTCAGTCAGGTCCACTGATAGACAAAGAGGTGTAAGAAACGTGCAACAGAGAGAAGAAATACCAATGTTCAATATGCAAGGCTTGAAAGTACATGGTGCTGTGAACGGTAAGTGCGCTGAAGTGAAGGAACAAATAAGAACGGACTTAGAGTGCCAATCGCATGTGCTTGGTTCAAATCTTTTAACGATAAAAAATGTGATCGTAAAAGTGATATTAGTACTCGAGTTTTTAAAACATTATCGATTAGATTTACACTTGAAAGGAAGATTTTCTCTGGTACTTCTGAACGACAAGGAAATAAAGTTAAAGTTCCTGGATAATGTGAAAATATCAGAAGAATAAAGGTTCGATGCATCAGGTCTTGTTGTCACACGTGACAGGGAGGATATGTCATTATGAAGCGAAGCGGAACAGATGCGATATGTGATCGGCGCGGAGGCCAATCATGAGAAGGAAGAGAATTATGGAAGTATTGGAACACATGATTCCACGGCATACACGGTTTCCGAGAGTGACAGAGAATGGGACCAGCGAAACTGAGAGCAAAGATATGGAATACATGGAGTGCAACGTATTGCAGACGAGTGGTCCTGCCTTTGATATTTACAATTTGAGAGAGTTCGTTGGCATACTATTGAACATACCTGAGAAAGGAGACGAGATGAATGAAAGGGAGAGCAAGTCAATCAATGGCGAGTTTACGATGAGGGATCGAGAAGAATATCATATTGAAGGAAAGGGAAGTTCAGCTGTTCTATTGATGGAAGCGCAAAGGAGGAAAATGTAATGATGAGGGATTAGATAGCGACAGCAAGGACAACCTTTGGGGTTACTTGTTCAGTGAAAGCTCAGTGTTGAAGGGAGGCATGTACTGGGTGTATTAGGAAGCGTTGGCGAGGTTAAAAGGAATTGTTATGTCAATTTTTTTTGTAGGTTAGGTTGTCTGTGTAACATGGGGAATATTAATGAAAATGTGTATGTGAAGTGGATTTTTGAAAATGGGAGGGGTCATTACGAAAGATGAAGTTCGCTGTTAGAGACAAGGTGTTACTGAAATAAAGGAGACGATTTAAGAAAAGTAAATAATTAAGCAACAAGTTTTATTTATTTTGTGGGCCGTACTATGTGCGAAGAATAATACATAATGATGTTCAGGAACTGGAGATGTTGTAAAGCCGCAGGTTGAAGGGGACACTGTATTTCTTACATCAAGATGTTTAAGAAGTAAATGAATTCGTAAGAAGATCCAGTGACAGTACATCAGGTCTCGTGTCCGGTGGAAAAAGTTTCTATTTGTGAACAAGAGGTAGTCTGATCTACGTAATGAGGAGTTGTAAAATCTTACGTCGTATTTTTGTCTATGTGATAACGCCATTCGTCGTCAGTTGAATTGGTGGAGACTATGTAGGACATGCCAAGGGAAGAAACATCGGACAAACCAGTGGATAATGTTACCCATAGTGATGATGAGGATGATATTCATATTTTGTTGATGATGATTGTTCTATTTTGACAGACAACAAGATAACACAGTGCCAGAAGTACTGGAGATTAAGGGTTTTCTTTTGTGGTTAACTGACCTAGTTGCAAGGTATCACTGAGCCACTATGGATTTTTTGTGATTCAGCCAGTTGTCAGGTGGCACTGGGGGAGGGGTATTAGTTTGATTATTACATGAGGGTACGTAAGTCCGGTGAGAGTAGAATGTGTAAAATTTTTGTGTGTTTCACTGTACGGTTAACAGGATGGATGTCTCAACTATTGGAGGAAACCTATACCAAAATAAATAAAAAAGAGATGTGTTACAAACAAAATATTAGATTTTTAAGTATGACAGAAGGGGAGGGCTATAGTAATGGTGGAAGAAAATTAGTATACAGACTATCAGAATAATAGGACTCCAAGATGTGTAAGTCGTTGTTGGACTAAGCAAGGCAATAAGGTAAGAATAAGATAACCTAATGAAATAATCTCTAGGGTAAAAGACTATGTTGTACGACGTTTTTAGTGTTAAAGGTGAATAGTATTGTGTATACTTGCTATGTTGTGAAAAAAATCAGTTGTTATAAAATGAAAGAGCAATGGTGAACGGTAAATGGAATTATAGGAAGAGAAGCGGCAAATGAGCAGCAAACAAAAACAGATAAGCGGAAATGAAGTGAGGGCGAATGAGAAGATGGACACGGTAGTGGAAGTAATAGCAAGTTGTTTGTACTACTCGTAGAATCAGTGGACATTTCAGGTTTAATAATGTAGTGTATAACTGAATGAATAACTGTATGTTAACTAATCCTGCAATAATCCAAACCTGACAAAACTACCCTGTCCTTCCCAGTACAAGAAGTGAAACATCTTTAATTTGCATCACCTTATTTATGGTTGACCTGTATGTAAATAAAGTAAAATGGAAATTATATCAGAGACACAGAAGTAAATGTTCAGAACAGTTACAAAGTAGAAAATATTAGAGTAAATTTCGTACTTATATAATGTGTTTTAATTTTCAAATATTAATTGTGCGAAAAAGGAATGTCTCACAAGAAAAGAATGTAACTTTGCACAAGGGTTGCCCAGAAAGTAATGCACCAAATTTTTTTTCTCAGTCGGAAACAACGCTACGAATGCGAATCGTTACGTGCCGTCATTGAATTTCTCACTACAGAAAAGAAACTGTGGGGAATATTCACAAACGCTTGTGCAAAGTCTGCGGAGCATCTGCTGTCGACAGAAGTACAGTTAGTCACTGGGCGCGGTGAGTGAGATCATCACAAGACGGTTCGGCGGTTTGCAGCGGTCGGAGAAATCATCCACGGCTGTCACACCTAACATTTTGCAGCGAGCTGATGTTGTCATTCACGAGGACAGACTCATTACGACTCGTCAGTTGGTGCTGCATCTGTCAATCAGCAAAGGAACTGTGGATGCAATTATTCGCACTCTTGGGTATTCAAAAATGTATGCAAGATGGGTCCTGCGGTGTCTAACGGTGGATCACAAATCGCACAGAAAAAAACATATGTCTTGATTTGTTGCAACGTTCTGAAGCTGAGGGGGAGGCCTTCTTGTCGCGGATTGTGACCGGTGATGAAACTTGGGTTCACCATTCCCACACCCCACAGAAGACAAAATTCAAAACAATTGCTTCAGCGGATAAGGTCATGATCACTGTTTTCTGAGACTGTGAGGGTGTGATTCTCATTGATGTGATGCCAAGAGGATGTACCATTAATTCAGAAGCATATGTCAACACATTAACAAACTCAGATGAGTTTCTGGCGACTTCGGCGCCACAGCAACCCAGGAGATGTTTTGCTGCAGCACGATAACACTTGGCCCCGCACAAGTCTGACGACTGCTGAACATATAGAAAAATCAGGTTGGACAGAGTAACCCCATACACCCTACAGCCCTGACCTGGTTTCCTCGGACTTCCACTTGTTTGGGCCATTAAAGGATGCCATCCTTGGAAGACACTTTGTGGACGTTGAGGAGATGATTCACACAGTGAAGCGCTGGCTCCGCCACCAGGACAAGGACTGGTACCGATATGGCATACACGCCCTTGTTTCGCGCTGGAGGAAGGGCCATAGAACAGGATGGAGATTACGTGTAAAAATAGGGTGCGTACATAAAACACCAATCTTTCGTGTGTGTGATTCTCATTATGTTGAATAAAGAATTTTTCAAGATAAAATGTGGTGCATTACTTTCTGAGTAACCTTCGTACTTAGTTATCTGTTGGCAATGTATTTTTGCAACACTGTTCGAGGTTGCCTCAGGTACACACTGAGAAGAGGTGAGAGAGAGAGAGAGAGAGAGAGAGAGAGAGAGAGAGAGAGAGCTGGTACAAGATTACAAGATAATCAGGCGAACGAGACGTATGGTACGCCAGAGCCAAGCAGGGATGGAGACTGGTCATATGTGGAGTACACCAAAAAGGTTGGGCATGATGCCAGAGTAGCATAGCTAGCGACACAATACTGCACTCAGCTGAGTGAATCCAACACACTGAGCAGCAGCACAATGGGAGTGCTGTCTGCCTGGCCCATGCACCACTGACAACTTACCGGTCGCTGTAAGGTGGCTGTGGAGGAAGTCGTCCTGGAATGGTGCTATCTCTATGTCAAGAGCACACATTCAGCTGACTGCCCAACGTTGACAGTGTGCGAGCTAGACCTGTTTCGACAGATCTGGTGTAATAAATAACGATGTTCTCGTGAGATGTGCACATGGACACTATAAAGACATGTCATATGTGTTCACCATGTAACCCAATGAACTCATTTTCACCTATATCACCCATTGAATCATGACAACTATAATCACGAACACAAAACACTGTGCATAAGAAACATCTTACACGTGACACACGAAAATTGGAGACAGGGATAAACACTATTTCATCTTGAACTAATGCAGGTTGCTATTTAGATTTTCTATGTATATCATAAATTATTGCAACCCGTCGCGTTTTCCTGTCGTCAAGGCTAATCCGAGGAACTACTGTAGGGATTTTGATAGGCTTTTCACAAACAGACCGACTGATTCACGGGTAAGTTTTGTGTGTGTAATTTACTAGTGAAGCCGCAATGTTCCGGAATAATAATGAGCGTATGGCATTGGTGGCGGTTCGGCCGCCGCTCCACAAGTTCTTTAACGCCACTACGGCGACTTGCGAGTGAATGAGGATGAAATGATGACGAAATGCACACAACACCCAGTCATCTCGAGGCAGAGAAAATCCCTGACCCCGCCGGGAATAGAAGCCGGGACCCCGCGCGCGTGAAGCGAGAACGCTACCTCAAGACCACGAGCCGCGGACGTTCCGGAACAGCTAAATAAGTACGGAGATTGAATATACGTCCTAATCCAGGGTATACCTCGGATTTGTGTCAGAACGCAGATTTCGGCTCCTCTTTGCAACTTCGCCCACTTTCAAGCTATAGCACTTAATTTGTGATAAACCACATACAATACGAAGACTCTTTTGTACTTCCTTGCGTTATCACGGAAATGTGTTTGATGATGGATGACACCCTAGAATTAATTCCTTAAGCGAATTTGCATTGCAGCACTTCTAGCTGTGGCAAAGAGAATTTACATCTAGTGTAAACGCAATACCAATCTAAATACTAAATACTGTGCAAAGTTGATGATAATAATGTATGTAAATAATTTTATTTTCATAGATAAACTTACATTGCAGCCATATCACACAGGTAAAGTTACTAAAAAGCTCACTATGTCGAGAGCGGCCGCGGTGGCCGAGCGGTTCTAGGCACTTCAGTCCGGAACCGCACGACTGCTACGGTCGCAGGTTCGAATCCTGTGATGTCCTTAGGTTAGTTAGGTTTAAGTAGTTCTAAGTTCTAGGAGTCTGATGACCTCAGATGTTAAGTCCCATAGTGCTCAGAGTCATTTGAACCATTTCACTATGTCGCAAGCTGAACGATTCGTGCAATAAATAATAAATCACTGAAAAGCATAAATCTAGTTATTATCTCTCATCTTAAAATTCATACCACTGTTTACTTAAATATACAATAATAAATAACGAAAATTAAGAAAGTACCGCTATAAAAACTCAGGTGAATAATTTGCAACAACCAATCTGAGTTAAGTATGAGTATGATTGGTTGAAATAAGTAGAATTGCGAAACAATGCATGTATGACAAAAAACTGTCAACTTTTCACTCCGGTACGAAAACAGAAGAACGTAAGTTTGTTTTATCAGAAGATAAATTTTCTACAAGGTAGCGTAGTAGTTTCTGAAGAAAATGCAGGAGAACATTTTCTTCTGGTTAAAAATAAGGTGGCCTTTTTCTGTGACATTAATTTTACAGTAATTTTCGGATTATCTTACTTTTCTTCATGGTTATCGATAAAGCTTTAAATGCTCCATGAAACAGTACACCATTTTGTACAGGGCTCGGCGTAATTCTGATCTGGTATATGTACTGTTTTGCACATCCAAATATTTGTCGATGATTTTAAACCACTGGTGAATAAAACTCTTTAACGTATCAACAAAGAAACGATAATCAACAATAGTAACCAGTTTTGTTAATTATATCCAAATGCACTGCTTCAGATGCTATGAATTTCCGAGAAATACAGTTTAATATGAAAACGCTCGATTTTCCACACGTAAGACCCGAACGATGGAAGATTTTTGCAAACGCTTCTTATAATACTGTAAGAATCTATTTTTATTAGCATATGCATCACTGTAAATCGTCGCAGCACATGCGATTAAAATCGGATTTCATGTGCAAATTTAGACCGCTATATCGTAGCAACGGAAAAAGCTTTCTCAAAAACAACAGGACGACCACTAATTAACAGTCAGGTTGGTATCCCACCGCTGACCACTATCTGGGACACGTCCAAACACGACTTCGCTAACCATCAGGGCCTCGAATCCCACTGACTGGAGAAGCAGATTGTCTTTAGTGATGAGTCCCGCATCGAAAGAAGCCCTGAAGACCAGCGAAGATGTGTCTGGAGACGCCCAAGACAGTTGTGGGATACCAATTGATAATCGGCAGTGATGGTGTGTGGCTCCTTTTGATTTGCTATCCAGACCCCTTTGGTTATTATCCGCAGCATCCTTACAGCACAGCGGTAAGTCGACGATATTATACACCCCGCTTTGTTGTCCTTCATGGTAATCCGTCCTGGGATTACATTTCAGCAAGATAATGCCCGCCAGCTCACGGTAAGAGTTTCTGATGATTGTTTTCGTGCCTGACAAACGCTGCCTAGGCCAGAAACGTCGCCGGATCTTGGAGATTACGGGAGGGCCCTCCAGTCAGCTCGGGTTTTGACGATCTGACGTGCCAGAGAGAATTTGGCGCCCATATCCCTGAGGAGGACGTCTAGCAACACTATAAAATCAGTGCCAAACCGAATAACTGCATGCATAAGGATCAGAGGTGGCTTGCTCAGTTCGTAAAGCTCTTTCTCTGGAATAAATCATCCAAATTTCAGAAGTTGTATACTTTTGTTTGTTTATTCATGTACGTCACATCCACCGGTTTCCGTCCCATCTGTATGACTCCTTCGTGGTGTATCTTCTTCTTTGTCTCCTAACAGTCGCCAAGTGCATTTTGTCTGGTGTTTCATCAGATATGTGCAATTTCGGTTTTACCTTGTATAGCTGGAGTCACCCGAAAAAAATAGTGCTCATTCAGTCTCTCAAGTGTCGACGGAAAGCGTCGGCTTATTTCCCATTACAAACTAAACTGTTTTTAAATCGGTATTTTACGTAGGTGCATCCGATAGCGCGGTCCCAGATTAGTCTACTGCTTTATTCGTTTTACTGATCCGCATTAACAGGGACAGTAAAACTCGAAGAATAACCATCCAGCAGCAACAGGCTGCCTTGGCCCCCGCTGATAGCTACCGCCAGGCAACCGGCGCTACTGAGTCGCTGCTACAATGCTGTTTATTCATCGTGTTTTACTGTCCCTATTAATGTATATAAACAGAATATTATTAATGTATATAAACAGAATATCGGACTAGAATAAATTAGAGCCCTCTGTCGAATCAGCACGTAATATTTCGCATTGAAAACTATCTTGTTTGTAGTGGACAACTCTTAGCAGACACGCGGTATATACATATTTTTCTCCATCACAATTAAGTCATCATCTATGACCAAAAATTACGATGCACATACACTTTAAAGGAGATAGGACGTCAAACGGGCCGATTTGGAGAAAGATAGGCACCACAGGACATTTTATTTCCACTGTCTATACTTCTACAAATATATTCATACAAGTTTGGCAGCATGACCACGAAAGACTCAGAATTCACACTCATAGCAGCGAAAGTTCAAAAACATGACAAAACAGTTTTTTTAGGTGTGAAATTTCGTCATTTTCTCACTTACTATTGGCTGCATTAGTTGATATAGGTACACTTTTCTTCGTAAGTAAGAGAGATCCTTCCAACAATTCTTTTGCAGCATACAAACCATACTTACAGGTGTATAAAACTCTAGAATTTTCCATGTCTATTAAAAACAGTGGTAAAAATGAAATGTAACAGCTCATTCATTTTCTTCATAAATTAAATAAATTCTAGAGTTTCATCCACCCAGTAAGTATGGTTTGTATGCTGTGCAAAATTCACCGAATAATCTCTCTTACTTATGAAGAAACGTGTACCTATAGCAACAAATGCAGCCAATAGTAAGTGAAAAAATGATGAAATTTCACATGTAAAAAAATTCTTTTGCTACGTTTCTGAACTTCCATTGCTACAAGTGTGAATCCTGAATCCTTCCTGATCATGCTGAAAAGTTTTATGAATTTATTTGTAAAAGTATGGACAGTGGAAATAAAATGTACTGTGGTGCCTCTTCTACTCCAAATCGGCCCGTTTGACGTCCTATCCCTCCCCCTCCCCCTTAACGAAGCAACAATGAACGTGGCGAGGCTATCTTTAAGGTAAATCTGCTTATGTACATTTCAACTATTGGATAACAAGAATGCTTTATTATAAGATGCTATCGTTACACTGCAGAAGTGTTTTAACAAATACGTACGTATAGGCCGCGCGCAGAGTCGTGGTTTGGGAGAATGAGGGGGTGGGGGAGGGAGGGGGCTCTTGCTGCTCGGTTTCTACTTGAACCAGGAATGTGGGGTGAAAAGCTTTTGTTTAGCCCGGACCAGCGGCCATCTGTGTAGCGATTCGAAAATCAGTCTTCCTGCAGCTATGTTCAACTACACTACTGGCCATTAAAATTGATACACCACGAAGATGACGTGCTACAGACACGAAATTTAACCGACAGGAAGAAGATGCTGTGATATGCAAATGATTAGCTTTTCACAGCATTCACACAAGGTTGGCGCCGGTGGCGACACCTACAACGTCCTGACGTGAGGAAAGTTTCCAACCGATTTCTCATACACAAACACCAGTTCACCGGCGTTGCCTGGTGAAACGTTGTTGTGATGCGTCGCGTAAGGAGGAGAAATGCGTACCATCACGTTTCCGACTTTGATAAAGGTCGGATTGTAGCCTATCGTGTTTGCGGATTATCGAGATCCAATGACTGTTAGCAGAATATGGAATCGGTGGGTTCAGGAGGGTAATACGGAACGCCGTGCTGGATCCCAACGGCCTCGTACCACTAGCAGTCGGGATAACAGGCATCTTATGCGCATGGCTGTAACGGATCGTGCAGCCACGTCTCGATCCCTGAGTCAACAGATGGGGACGTTTGCAAGACAATCATCTGCACCAACAGGTCGACTTTTGCAGCAGCATGGACTATCAGCTCGGAGACCATGGCTGCGGTTATCCTTGACGCTGCATCACAGATGGAGCGCCTGGGATGGTTACTCAACGACGAACCTGGATGCACGAATGGCAAAACGTCATTTTTTCGGATGAATGCAGGTAGTGTTCACAGCATCATGATGGTCGCATCCGTGTTTGGCGACATCGCGATGAACGCATATTGGAAGCGTGTATTCGTCATCGCCATACTGGAGTATCACCCGGCGTGATGGTATGGGGTGCCATTGGTTACACGTCTCGATCACCTCTTGTTCGTATTGACGGCACTTTGAACAGTGGACGTTACATTTCAGATGTGTTACGACCCGTGGCTCTACCCTTCATTCGATCCCTGCGAAACCCTACATTTCAGCAGGATAATGCACGACCGTATGTTGCAGGTCCTTTACGGGCCTTTCTTGATACAGAAAATGTTCAACTGCTGTCCTGGCCAGCACATTGTCGAGATCTCTCACCAACTGAAAATGTCTGGTCAATGGTGGCCGAGCAACTGGCTCGTCAAAATACGGCAGTCACTACTCTTGATGTGTTGAAGCTGCATGGGCAGCTGTGGCTGTACACGCCATCCGAGCTCTGTTTGACTCAATGCCAGGCGTATGAAGGCTGTTATTACTGCCAGAGGTGGTTATTATGGGTACTGATTTCTCAGGACCTATGCACTCAAATTGCGTGAAAATGTAATCACATGTCAGTTCTAGTATAACATATTTGTCCAATGAATACCCGTTTATCATCTGCATTTCTTCTTGGTGTAGCAATTTTAATGGCCAGTAGTGTATATTAAGCAAGGTTTGAATGACGAACCATAGCTGGCGCCCAGACAATTTCTGCAAATGGATTAATTCCTTTCGCAAAAGATTTTACTAGGCCTGAAATTAATGCTCGGCTAATGGCACCATTTGGCAGTGCACCGTTTTACAGGCAAAAACAGTCACCCTCGTTCGGATTTTACGTGCAGAGCAGTCACCTTCAAATAACTCTGGACTGGAGCGAGACAGATGGTTCAAGTTCACCCGTGTATCTGACCTTCTGCTAAGATAACTTTTAACCGTTTGAAAAATTCTTACTTCATTTTGATTTAATGTGCGAAAAACACCTTTTTCTGGGAGGTTTTTCAAATGTGCTGCTTCTATACTTTAAACTTGTACGAATCGGTTCAAAATTTGAACTAAGGTAGATAAATAGAAAAGTCAAAACGAATTTTTTTTGCCGAACAATCGCTATCTGTTGTCAAAATACATTGGTAAAAAACTTAAAACGTGTTCTTATGTGAATTTTACGCGCGGAAACGGTTTACAGCGAATCAAATAAATAAAAAATGAATTATTTCGATAAGAATGACAACTCTTCTTCAACATCTAGCTTCATTTGAATTTTACGCGCAGAAACCGTTTTGTTTTTTTGTTGTTTTTTTTTTGTCAGTTTTCTCAAGTGCGCCGTTTTGGGGTTTCAAACTTTTGCAGCAAATTTTGCAAGAATATTCAAATACATGCAACCAATTGTCGTCCTGTTGTTTTTGCGAAAGCGGCGAGAGTTTCTACTGCTAGTTTTCGTGCTTGCCAAACATTACCTTCTTCATTAAGGTGGCCGGGTCTGTCCTCAGCTGAGAACGTTTGGAGCATTATGGGCACTGCCCTCCTGCCACCTCGGTGTCTTGACGATCTAATGGGCAAGTTGGACGGGGTTTGGCACTTCATCACTCTGGAGGAGATCCAACAACGCTATCAGTAACGGCCTAAAGTAAAGCCCCAGAACGACAGTCTGAAACGAGAGAGCAGAGATGAAGACGTCAGCCAACTGCACGCTGATCAGCCCCTCTCTAGGACGACAACGTGGCGACAGCAGCGGCCTCTATGTGAAGAGGACATAAGCGACGCTCCCAGCTGGTCGCGGCCCACTTCTACAGCAGCGTCAAGATCAAGGACTTCAAGACCAGCGACTCAGGAATTGTATACACTGATGAACATTGTTTATTTGCGTGTCGCCCTTTGCTTGCTACACTTCTGTGTTAATGTAAAAGTTAAGTACTGTCATTGTTCATTTCGTAATAAAACGCATTAGCACGATTTGTTTGAATGGTGTCCAGCGATCCGAGATCGCAGGTTTCTTAGAACCCACATATTCGACGACTAGGCAGGATTCAACACAATTAATCAGCGCTAAGTCGCTTAAACTGAGTGGCTAAATCGGTTGGGATTTTTGGTTTACAGCGTATAAAAGAGACCTTTCCACTTGCTGGATCTTTGAGGTTTGCAGCTACAATGACATTATGTCTCATATTTTTCACCTGCTAATGGGTAGCATTACAAAATTTCGGACGGTTTACATCGCGTAATAGTATTATAATCATCTGATAAATTATGAATGGTTCAAATGGCTCTGAGTACTATGGGATTTGTGATTGGTGTAAATAATGGCAGCTAATATAGATGAATGTACATTAATGCAGATGAATAGCAAAAAGAATCCTGTGATGTTTGAATGCTCCATTAGTAGTGTAGCGCTTGACACAGTCACGTCGATTAAATATTTGGGCGTAACATTGCAGAGCGATATGAAGTGGGACAAGCATGCAATGGCAGTTGTGGGGAAGGCGGGTAGTCGTCTTCAGTTCATTGGTAGAATTTTGGGAAGATGTGGTTCATCTGTAAAGGAGACCGCTTATAAAACACTAATACGACCTATTCTTCAGTACTGCTCGATCGTTTGGGATCCCTGTCAGGTCGGATTGAGGGAGGACATAGAAGCAATTCAGAGGCGGGCTGCTAGATTTGTTACTGGTAGGTTTGATCAATACGCGAGTGTTACGAAAATTCTTCAGGAACTCGGGTGGGACTCTCTAGAGGAAGGGAGGTGTTCTTTTCGTGAATCACTATTCGCGGAAACACCACAAAGATAAGAGAGATTAAGGCTCGTACAGAGGCATATAGGCAGTCATTTTTCCCTCGTTCTGTTTGGGAGTAGAACAGGGAGAGAAGATGCTAGTTGTGGTACGAGGTACCCTCTGCCAAGCGCCGTATGGTGGATTGCGGATTATGTATGTAGATGTAGATGTAGACTTAACATCTGAGGTCATCAGTTCCGTAGAACTTAGAGCTACTTAAACCTATCTAACCTAAGGACATCACACATCCATGCCCGAGGCAGGATTCGAACCTGCGACCGTAGCAGTCGCGCGGTTCCGGACTGAAGCGCCTAGAACCGCTCGGCCACCGTGGCCGGCCATTAGTTATGACTAAAGCTTTCCTAACATACAGGATTTTTGTTGAAATCGGCTGCGAACAAGAAAACAAGAAGTATATTGTCGTACGTACAATTTTTGTTTAAAATTCTGTGTAGGAGTTGGACAAAAATAAGGAAATACGGCGACAAATGCATGCTTGATAAATTCAGATGCTAGCCAAGCCTGCAGCTTACACTGTTGTATTTGAAAGCGAAGGTGCAATATCCTTAATGCTTTGCAAGAGCCAGTCGTTGTCAGAAGATGTTTCATGTAGTTATGACTGCATTATGTTTTAGCTTCACGAATTCGAACATGGGAAAATTGATGATGGTCCTACAGTGAGTATTTCCATAACAAAGCTAGCCAAAGTCTTTGTGTTTCAAGAGGCACCGCATACAGAAAAAGCGGAAAAACAACATCCACTATGTCAGAACGCTGACAAAGTGTTTGTTGACTGATCACTGGAGAGGACTGTGGCGAAAAGTATGAAGAAGACTGCTGCTGAAGTCACTGCTAAACCCTGTGAACTGAATACCCTGTCAACACAAAAACAACACAAACGGCGCCCCATAAGCTGGGAACTCCAGTGCGAACTGGAATTCCAAAACAGTCATCAATGGTGCAAATGCCTATAACTAGAAAAAGTAGTGTCGAAGCATAAAACCTATATTATGGAGCAACAGAAGAGAGGTATTTGGTCGGATAACTCTTGTTTCACACACTTTCCAGCTTTTTGCCAAGTTTACGTCACAAGAGTGACACAAGGTGTGTGTTCGGTGATGATTTTGACAGCCGTATCGTGGTGTTCCATGGGCCCCATGGTTACTAACAAGGGAACCTCCCCATCGCAACCCCCTCAGATTTAGTTACAAGTTGGGACAGTGGATAGGCCTTGAAAAACTGAACAATCGAGAAAACAGGAAGAAGTTGTGTGGAACTATGTAAAAAATAAGAAAAATATACAAACTGAGTAGTCCATACGCAAGATTCGGAACATCAAGGATAGTGTGAACTCAGGAACGCTGTGGTCCCCGTGGCTAGCGTGAGCAGCTGCGGAACGAGAGGTCCTTGGTTCAAACCTTCTCTCGAGTGAACGGTTTAATTTTTTATTTTCAGAGAATTATTATCTGTCCGTCCGATGCGAGGTAACTGCGCCGTAATATGGGGACGCTATATCTAAACGGAAAATTTTGAAAACGATAAAAACATATGTTTTGACAGAGCACAGGGAAAACTGTGCGACTGTGAAACTGTTGCATTCATTTGTTGCAGTTTATGTGACAAACTCTTATGTTTTCATCACTTTTTTGGGAGTGATTGTCACATCCACAAGAAAACCTAAATCGGGCAAGGTAGAAGAATCTTTTTACCCATTCGCTAAGTGTACAAGTTAGGTGGGTCGACAACATATTCCTGTCATGTGACGCACATGCCGTCACCAGTGTCGTATAGAATATATCAGACGTGTTTTCCTGTGGAGGAATCGGTTGACCTATGACCTTGCGATCAAATGTTTTCGGTTCCCATTGGAGAGGCACGTCCTTTCGTCTACTAAACGCACGGTTTTGCGGTGCGGTCGCAAAACACAGACACTAAACTTATTACAGTGAACAGAGACGTCAATGAACGAAAGGACAAATCATAACTTTGCGAAAATAAAAAAGTAGCGTTTTCACTCGAGGGAAGACGTTAATCAAGGACCTCTCGTTTCGCAGCTGCTCACGCTAACCACGGGACCACTGCGCTTCTGAGCTCACACTATCCTTGATGTTGCCTATCTTGCGCATGGACTACTCAGTTTGTAGATTTTGCTTATTTTTTTCATAGTTCCACACAACTTCTTCCTGTTTTCTCGATTGATCTGTGTTCTGTTTTTCAAGGCCTATCCACTGTGCCAACTTGTAACTAAATCTGAGGGGGGTGCGATGGGGAGGTTCCCTTGTAAGTACTAAATATTGTGTGACCATTTCGGCTGATCAGGTCCATTCTATGGTATAATGTTTGTTCGCCAATGGCGATGTTGTGTTCAAGACGACAGGGCCACTGTTCACACAGGTCGCATCGTCCCCGACTGGTTTTTCTGAGCACGGGGATAAATTGTCACTTCTACTCTAGCCACCATAGACATCAGTTCTGAGTCATTGTGGTCTACTTTGCAGAGGACGGTGAGTGATCGTTATCCACCTCCATCACCTTTACATGAGCTAGCCTCTATCTTGCAGGAAGAATTGTATAAGTTTCCCTCGAAACCGTACAGGACCTGTATTTATCCACTTTGAAACGACTGGTAGCTGCCTCGAATGCCAACGGTTTTCCTGCGTCGTATTAGGCATGGTGATGTGTTGTAATTTCGTTTCATAATGTTCTTGTCAACCCTCTGAATATGGGGAAGCCATACGTATGCCGGCCGCGGTGGCCGTGCGGTTCTAGGCGCTTCAGTCCCGCAAGTTCGATTCCTGCCTCAGACATGGGTGTGTGTGATGTCCAGTCCCATAGTGCTCAGAGCCATTTGAACCAATCCATTTCTTGTCAACCCTCTGAATATGGGGAAGCCATACGTATGCCGGCCGCGGTGGCCGCGCGGTTCTAGGCGCTTCAGTCCGGAACCCCGCGACTGCTACGGTCGCAAGTTCAAAAAAATGGCTCTGAGCACTATGGGACTTAACAGCTGTGGTCATCAGTTCCCTAGAACTTAGAACTACTTAAACCTAACTAACCTAAGGACATCACACACATCCATGCCCGAGGCAGGATTCGAACCTGCGACCGTAACAGTCGCACGGTTCCGGACTGCGCGCCTAGAACCGCGAGACCACCACGGCCGGCGGTCGCAAGTTCGATTCCTGCCTCAGACATGGGTGTGTATGATGTCCAGTTCCATAGTGCTCAGAGCCATTTGAACCAATCCGTACGTATGGGAGAAGCTATTTTTGTAATGGTTCTTTTTCTCTCGTTACGGTCGCAAGTTCGATTCCTGCCTCAGGCATGGGTGTGTGTGACGTCCAGTCCCATAGTGCTCAGATCCATATCAACCAATCCATACGTAATGGAGAAACTATTTTTATAATGGTTCTTTTTCTTTCCTATTGTAGTTAACACCGACTGCGAGAAAGAAAACGGAACGGCGCATTATCACAGCGCAGCATACCATTTTTGTTCTTGCAGAAAGTCTATACATTCTTATTTTTTAAAAATGTAGCACATCTGCCCGAATGTTTATTAGAGTTTGGGGATACCGATACCTAAGAGCATCGCCGGCGAGAGAACTCTGTTTCATGATTGCACGGGGCAAAGACATTAGTTCATTCTGAGCTGTGCTTGTGTGTGAAAGCGTTTCATATATTGTGCTTGTTCAGTTAATCGTGTATCAGTACCATTGCTTCCGTCACGTTATTTGTACACTCCTACCACCTCGCAGTGAATTCTACCAAGCAGTCTAGTGTAAAAACTTCATTAAGTGGCCCAAGAAGATTTCGAATTTTATGCTAATGACGTGTCCCTTTTATATAGGGTGTTCGGAAAATCCCGTTACACCCTTGTAGGACTCGTGGACGGGAGTGAGTACGTAATATTTCGAATTGGAACCCACATCTGGAAACGTACCGTTTCTGTTCTACGACGGTTGTAATTCAGATGTGTAACGCATCCATGTCTTCTGAGGTAAGGAAGAAGCTTCGGAGTTGCTTGTCCTGGTTTGCAATAGGGTACACAGTATAACGTGTACTACATCAGACGGTCACCTGATGTCACTTAATGTCTGCCTTGCTACGAGATCCTGCGGAGACAGAGGAAGGTCTGCTGCGGGAGTTGCGGCCGCCGCACTAGAAACTGAAGAGACGCCAGGTGGGAGGCCGGTCAGGATGGCCGAGCGGTTCTAGGCGCTACAGTTTGGAACCGCGCGACCGCTATGGTCGCAGGTTCGAATCCTGCCTCGGGCATGGATGTGTGTGATGTCCTTAGGTTAGTTTGGTTTAAGTAGTTCTAAGTTCTAGGGCACTGATGACCTTAGAAGTTAGTGATTTCCCTAAATCGATCCAGGCAAATGCCGGGATGGTTCCTTTCAAAGGGCACGGCCGCCTTCCTTCCCCGTCCTTCCCTACTCCGATGAGACCGATGACCTCGCAGTTTGGTCTCTTCCCCCAAACAACCCAACCCAACCCCTTAGAAGTTAAGTCCCATCGTGCTCAGAGCCATTTTGAGCCAGGTGGGAAAGAGTGTACCAGAAACGCTTCGTAGGTACAATGTCCATAACAGCGTTGGTGGTCGTCACATCGTGCGGCTGTTGTAATGCATCAGTACTGTTCTGTACGTACAATATGCTGGGTTATTTTTTAGTTTGTAATAATGTAATAACGCAAAGTGTTAATACAAATAAATGCGACACCCTTAATGCAGTTCCTCAAGCGGAAGTGGATGAGTTGAATATCTGAATTAAAACTATCGTAGAACGGTAACGGTACGTTTCCGGACATGTGTTCTTGTGCAAAATATTATGTATTCACTTCCCTCTACAAGGCCTAGAAATTTGTAACAGAAATTTGAGAACACTCTGTATGTTAGTATACATTACAGCTGCGCCACAAATGTCGTCTGACGGTACATACCTAGTGCTACCCGTGTCAAGCAGGAGCGGATCGCTAGTATATACATGGTGTGACGGGAATAAATGCAGACATTTTTATATGTGGGACCTTAAGATATACATACATCAGTGTAGTGGAAATTTTTTTATCTGTGTCGAACAGTCTCCCCACAAACGCGTCACAAACTTTCAAACCGCACGCATTCTCTGCATGGCTTTAGCTGCACAACTAAGTGGGCTACGTCTCTCAGTGTTGACTAACCGTTATGCACGCATGTGTCCACATTTCAACACCTGATATGCTTCCCAGGGGAAACTAAGCATTGATCTTGCCATATGTAGTTGAAGATACTAATCAACTTAAAAACATACTATTCGTAATGGCTGTAATTGTTAGTCGTTAGATGAAGAAAATACTCATGTAATGTTGCTCAGTACACCGTTCTCAGTCACCAGCATGAATATCTACACGTATATCCGTTACAAGCTGTAAACAAACACGTGTATGTGGTTGTTGTAGGACATAAAACCCTCTGTAGGTTTCTTATACAATCATCGCCGACGGAGGGAGTGGTGTATAATTTCTCTTAGCTTGCAGTTATTGCATTATATATTTTCAAACAGTATCAAAGCACTTTTTGTCTTTTAGGAAAGTCTTCAGAACGCGTTAGTTCGCTTGGTGTGCTCCTACCTTGGTCCTCCAACAAGTTGCGTGACAGAAAGAGAAGGAGGGAGAGCGAAGAGTTCGTGCTATGTGAAGGGGCAAGTATACTGTGATTATCGAAAAAGGGCTGCGAGGATGAGAGAGACATGGGGAGGGGTGTGAGGGGAGCTGCTGAGGATTGGCGTCCCGGCTGGCAAGAACAATCGACCAGTGAGCGCAGCTCACTGCCCTCCCTGTCTTTGTCCCAGTACCCCCACTTTGATTCCCATCTCTCCGTCTTTGTGGTGTTCCTGCAAATAATTTACCAGTCAATAGCAGCATATCACGCTCCACCTTATAAGCCAATGCATACCGCACTGCTGCTCACTTACCTTATCATTTGTGTTGCACACTATTGGGCAATAAAATTGCTACACCAAGAAGAAATGCAGATGATAAACGGGTATTCAATGTACAAATATATTATACTAGAACTGACATGAGATTACATTTTCACGCACTTTGGGTGCATAGATCCTTAGAAATCAGTACCCAAAACAACCAACTCTGGCCGTAATAACGGCCTTCATACGCCTGGGCATTGAGTCAAACAGAGCTTGGATGGCGTGTACACGTACAGCTGCTCATGCAGCTTCAACACGATACCACCGTTCATCAAGAGTAGTGACTGGCGTATTGTGATGAGCCAGTTACTCGGCCACCATTGACCAGACGTTTTCAGTTGGTGAGAGAACTGGAGAATGTACTGGCCCGGGCAGCTGTCGAACACTTTCTGTATCCAGAAAGGCCTGTACAAGACCTGCAACATGCGGTCGTGCATTATCCTGCTGAAATGTAGCGTTTCCCAGGGATTGAATGAAGGGTAGAACCAGGGTCGTAACACATCTGAAATGTAATGACCACTGTTCAAAGTGCCGTCAATGCGAACAAGAGGTGACCGAGACGTCTAATCAATGGCACCCCATACCATCACGCCGGGTGATACGCCAGTACGGCGATGACGAATACACGCTTCCAATGTGCGTTCACCGCGATGTAGCCAAACACAGATGCGACCATCATGATGCTGTAAACAGAAACTGCATTCATCCGAAAAAATGACGTTTTGCCATTCGTGCACCCAGGTTCGTTGTTGGGTACACCATCGCAGGCGCTCCTGTCTGTGACACAGCGTCAAGGGTAACCGCAGTCATGGCCTCGGAGCTGATAGTCCATGCTGCTGCAAACGTCGTCGAACTGTTCGTGCAGATGGTTGTTGTCTTGCAAACGTCCCCATCTGTTGACTCAGGGATCGAGACGTGGCTGCACGATCCGTTACAGCCATGCGGATAAGATGCCTGTCATCTCGACTGCTAGTGATACGAGGCCGTTGGGATCCGGCACGGCGTTCCGTATTACCCTCCTGAACCCACCGATTCCATATTCTGCTAACAGTCATTGGATCTCGACCAACGCGAGCACCAATGTCGCGATACGATAAACCGCAATCGCGATAAGCTACAATCCGACCTTTATCCAAGTCGGAAACCTGATGGTACGCATTTCTCCTCCTTACACGAGGCATCACAACAACGTTTCACCAGGCAACGCTGGTCAACTGCTGTTTGTGTATGAGAAATCGGTTGGAAACTTCCCTCATGTCAGCACGTTGTAGGTGTCGCCACCGGCGCCAACCTTTTGTGAATGCACAGCATCTTGTTCCTGTCGGTTAAATTTCGCGTCTGTAGCACGTCATCTTTGTGGTGTAGCCATTTTAATGGCCAGTAGTGTATTTAGCCGATTACGTATCATTCGTTACTAGCACGCCTGAACACTCATGAACTCATCAGCAGCCTTCACCTTGGGCTGAAGTACGATTTATTTTGCGCCTGCATACCCATCTCGATATCTTCTTTTTACTTTTGTATCCTGTCACCTATTTCTTTAGCAGTACATATAATCATACTTTCAGGATATTTCTAAAGTCCCTTCCTAAGCTCTTAAGGCATGTCAAAGGCACCGGCAATGCTCTGAACAACAACTACTGTCATGAGGGCAGATCGTGCCTAGAAACAATCCGTAAAACAATGTATTATCTTTTCCAAGTCTGCTGGGTGAAAGAGGGATGACTATTTACTGTTGTAGTTGTGTTCTTCATTCCTATGGCTAATTTGATGCTAGTCTGTCCTGTGCCAGTCTCCATCGCTATATTAAAGCTGCAACCAACATCCATTTCAAACTGCTTACTGTAGTCAACCTTAGTCTCTGTGGCGTCACATATCTAAAACCACCCCATGGCCGTCATAGCAGCGGAATTGCAAGTTTCCATCTGACGCCGACAGAGGTCGCACGGGACCTGGCGGAACCAATTGGGAGCACCCGCTGTGCCACATTTCAGCAGCTGCATACTTCAAGCGCCCTCTGCCTCCACAGTATAGGACGGCCGGCAGCGGCCGCTCGCTCGCACTCGGAGCCACTTAGCAACGTGATGCTATGCAGACGCCGCTCCGTCTTCATCGTTCGTGCTTTTCCTTGCAGACATTGTGATAGCTGCTGCTGTATTTTGTTTAATGTGTCTTCGTATGTTTGGAGAAATTCCTACGACGACAGCTATCACACCTCTCTGTAGCCCACCTCTCCTTGTATGAAGTTCTTCTTAACAGTTTGCCTCTACAATTTTTACTCATTTCATCGCATAACCAAATTGACAACCCCTTTATTCCACAGGATATATCCTATCAACTTTCCCCTTCCTCTACTCAAATCTGTGCCATTAATTTCTTTTCTTCTCAGCTTGATCCGGTACGTCTTCATTAGTTATCTGACCTATCCATTTAATCTTTAGTATTCTTCCACAGCACCAAAGTCATCTTTCAGTTTCACTGTCTCATTTTCAAATCTAATTCATTCAGCACCCTAATGTAATTCGACTACAGTCCATTTGCTTTAACTGGTAACTACTATACCTGCAATGTTAACTAGTGTGGTAACAATACACAGCGCTAGAAACACAGGGCCTATTAGTGCTAGGAACACAGGAGACCTATTTCGCTCATGTCTCACATTAGACACTCGGTGTCTACTATCACAAATATTCTACATGTATCTCCATTGCGACAACACAGGCTAGAGTTGGTTACTACTAACAGTTGTTAGTTGTTACCAATGTAAGAACTGCCGTTCACAGAACATTCTCGTACCACCACCTTTCACTCATCATACTGAAGAGAGTAGACCACATTGCTTTACATGTTTATTATATGCAACGTTAAGTTTTTAGTTGTCTGTTCCGTAAACAGGGCGCACCTAAAACACCACCGACAAAATTTCGAAAGTTGTTCAGGGACATTTTCTGAGTTATTGGTGTAAGAGACCTGTGGTCTCAAGTGGCTTCTTATAGAGTATTTACCTTTCATTTGGGTTTTCACCTCATTTATCTTCGTATCTCTATAGGACGAAAATATCTGTACAACAGTGCAAATGTCAACGGCTTGTGCTTTGTGTCTTGTTCGTAAAGAAACAAGTTCCGCTCTCAGTACTTACTGTTGGCAACAGTTAACACCCAATTTGCAGTTTTTCCTTAAGCTTGCTTTCAGTACTGCTCTTCTGTCTCGGTTTTTTTTTCCGGCAGTGTTAGCTGTTAACAGTGATACACGGCAGTATGGATGGATTTACTGAAGAATATTGTATAAACTGAAGATCGTGAGAGGAAAAGGAAAGGGAAGGAACTAATATCAGCTACATCTGGACTTTATGCAGAATCAGCAGCGACAAAAAATGTGTGTCGGAATCAGTGTCGACAAGCCAAAATGTGTGCCAGACTGGGACTCGAACCAGGAACCTCCTACGTGCTAGGCATATGTGTTATCCACTGCACCAACTGGCCACAGTGTTTATTGCCAATGTGCAGACTATCTCAGCACAATCCCTTGCCGAACTACATTCCCACCCAGCGCCACCTATCTGTAGTCCCATTCCATGTCCTCAATGCTCGCTAATCTTAGGATTGCCGATGGAGGCCGAACGTAAATGTGCCTCCACACTGAAGGTTGTGGCTTCATTGCACAGACGAATCAGTTTACGTTCGACCTCCAGCGGGAACCTAAAAATTAGCGAGCATGGACGGCACGGACGTAATTTGCGGACAGCTGGTGCTAGGTAGGAATGTGGGCTGGCCAGGGAGCACGCTGAGATAGTCCGCGCATTTGCCAGAAATACTGTGTCAGGGTGGCATAGTGGTTAACGCAACTGCCGAGTAAGCAGGAGATCCCGTGTTCGAGTCACGGTACGGCATTAGTTTTCACTGCTGATTCCGCATAAAGTCCTCATACAGCTGATATCGTTAGTTCCTTTCGTTTCCTTTCTCCCCCCTCCTTCTTCAATTTACAAATATGCGTCACAGCTGCAGATTCAGCATTGTGTCTGTTCTTTCGAACATGTCCGAAAGAACATGAACCACACATTCATATAATTTACTGATGAAGACTTGTAGAAGTATTGTGATGTGGTTGCTGTCGTTGCAGCAAGTGCTAAGCACATTGTAGTTATGTCACTGTTCCAATGTACTCAGTGAATCAGTAGATGAGATACATATCGGTCTAGGAATTATTAGACGGAATTTGGGAACAGCCTGCATGTTCTCGTCGCGCGGGATTAGCCGAGCGGTCTGAGGCGCTGCAGTCATGGACTGTGTGGCTGGTCCTGGCGGAGGTTCGAGTCCTCCCTTGGGCGTGGGTGTGGGTGTTCGTCCTTATGCTTAGGGACTGATGACCCTAGCAGTTGAGTCCCATAAAATTTCACACACATTTGAATATTTTTGTATGTTCTCAATAAGATCGTCATGAAGTGCAAGGCTTCCTGTAATTGATATTGTCTTCGTTGTCTCTCTGTATTTGTTATTCATGGATTCTAATAATCCTTTTGTTTACTATAACCGACATATTTGTCACGAGAGAATTCAGCAACAGTGATGAGCTTTAAAAAAATTTACATATCTTTTATTTTTCAGTCAGTACGGCTAGTTTCGATCGCTAAATAGGCATTTTATTGGCTGACCGGTTGCGACAGAGCTATGCTTTCTTCTTCGGATGTTATACTTTAGAATTTCTACGATTGCCAGTTGCCAGATGATGGTGAACACGAACACTTGCAATCGACGCAATATAGTTACGTGTTAAGTTTGACATGCCGAATTGTATTAATCTTCTTGGTAGAAGGAAGTGTATATGCACTGTAACACTGATAGACAATATGTTGTAAAAATTCGAAAGCATGAGATCCGATGATGACAGCATAGCTGTGTTGAAACCGATCATGTGGTGCACTTTTTTAGCGATCTCGGCTTATGAAGTTTTCTTCACTTACCATAAATTGCATATCGCCCCCACACTAACCATGTCATGAATATATAATGACTACTTTAGATCTCCCTTTATAAACCTCAGATCTATGTAGTTGCGTGACCAACTCAACGTGACTATATTGGAACTACAGGTCAGAATACGTTCTGCAATTTACTTCCTTTCTTTCCTTTCGACCGCGTTCCACCGGTAGTGTGTATACGTAACAAGCGCCAAGAAGTACTGTCATTTTCAGTCAACGCTACACTGAAGATAGCCACTTAGTAACTAGGCAAAATTCAAAAATGAGAGCAAAGTAAAGGATTTAGAGAGAGAGAGAGAGAGAGAGAGAGAGAGAGAGAGAGAGGGAGAGAGAGAGAGAGATCCACACCGAGCAGTTTCATTACACCACAGGGCCTATCCTTATAAATGCAGCCAAAGAAGAAAACAGTAACAACTGAAAACTAATTCATCAAACGCTCTTGTAGTATGCACATCTTTGAGGAAATTATGGAAACACGATGGAAAGAAACTAAATCGTCTTACAGTAAGGTGTAAACGAATATTTGACAGCTTTGACGGCCCTTCTCTGTCTACAAACTGAGAAAGCCAAGTGTGGAGGATAATGGAATTTTACATATTTGTCCAGTAGTGGATATCAGATAGATGTTGATGGTTATAGTGATGATAGTCAATGAATGGTTATGTCTTTGAAACAAAAGACAAAGCAGGCACCAGGGTCGATTTCGTTCCTTCAAAACAGAGCACCAAAGTTCTACAGTACTGAGATTACGTGACTGTGGATACCTCGAAAAGTGTGAAATCCATCTGCTCGCTAGGAAACCATGACTGGACAACACCAGTGGTGGTAAGGAGTCATTGTCATCTTGACAAAATCGTCTCGTGAAGAGAACAGTTTGCATCACGGGATGTACCTGGTCATCAATTACTTTCACATAAGCATTACCATGAACATAATCCTTAACAGTAAAGGCTACTAAGTGACTGGCCTTGTCAGGCCTGATTTTCTGTCACGTTTCTCCGTTTGAAAGAGAGGATCGTAAGTTTGGGTCGAAGACCTCCATAGGTAGAATCTGCGTATCTTTGCAAATAGCGCCAAAATCAATTAATCTGGCAATTCGCAAGCTTTCCATTGGTTAACTGACCACAGTTTGTGAGAATTACGAGACTTTCACTTCCTCTTGCCGTTAAAATAACTGGAAATGGAGTTTGCTCAATAATGTTCCATTTATATAGCTACAAATTTGTTGCTTTCGCCCTCATGGTTCTGGGTATACAAAATTAGCTCGAAAGGCACCTTCGTATGACTTGTGTCTTCATCCCTGGTCACAGTCGATCTACACAGCTTATAAGTCGCTCGAATTGCTCTATCTCACTCATTCGTGTTTACATGACACAGAGAAATTAAGTCTATTGTAATGCTCGCGGACACATTAGCTCGCGGCTTTACCGAGAAACACATAAACGGTGGGTTTTAATTCCCATTTGTCTTCTGATATTTCGCAATGGGTTCTACATATGTTGTAGCCGAAGTGGATGTTACGTTACTTGCACGACACTACGAAACGTTTCGTTACTTTAGAGTGTTTCTCGCACATCGCAATCGCGGGAACCTGTACCCTAGTAAGTATCATGAACCTGCGGCAAGCTGCTCGGAGGCTTGGCAGCCGTAGTATCGGTTTTAGCTGAAAAAAAAAAGAAAAATCTAGTCGAGTTCGGAGCGAAGAAGTCCAATGAAATCATTGCTCCATTCAGCACATCAGATGGATGAGTGAGTAGCATCTCTCCGTAAAGCTGTATGCAGGCTCAAGCTTAAACTGTACACAGTAACGGTAAGTACACCGACTGACCGGTTCAGACACTATTGCTTGATTTCAGTACTGCAACTAGTTTTTCCACTGTGTGCATGATGGAGAGGTTGTACCTGAAACAATAATTTTTTCTGATGAACCTTTACTGCATTTACAATACCACTACGACGTGATCAGTCCCAGTGGACCGCACGCATCTACAAGTTTCCTCCTCCACTGCATTCTGTCCATTGCTGCTATCCGCCACTTGGTTTACACCTTCATGGAGTCCATCCCTCCAACGCTTCTTGGGTCTCCCTGGCGGTCTCTTTCCTGTAGGTGTAAAATCCAGGAGCTTCCGAGGCCATCTGTGATCCTCCATCCGGGCCACATGGCCGGCCCACTGCATTCGTTTGGCTTTGACAGTTCCTGCTATGTTGGGCTGCTGGTATAATTCCTCAAGCTATTGGTTGTATCTGATCCTCCATTCCCCTGTATCTGCATCCAGAACCGGACCGAAGATCTTCCGAAGCACTTTTCTCTCAAAAACAAGGAGTTTATGAAAGTCCTGTTTCCGGATACTCCATGTCTCACAGGCATATAGAACAACAGGCTGGATCAGGTTTTGTACAGTCGAATTTTGAACTGTCTGGAGAGATATCTGAACCGAAGCAGTTATGCTAGGCTGTGGTAAGATCGGTTTCCTGCTTGTATTCTGGCATTGATCTCTGCTTCACATGACGAGTTCTCAGTGAAAAGTACCCCTAGGTATTTGAATTCATGCACTCTCTTGTAGGACTGGTCCCTAACCTTCAGTGTTTGTAGATGACCAGCAGTCTGACAATGACCACGCGTCATAATGAGGTACTCTGACGTGGCTTCGTTTATGTTTAGCCCAAATTTGCTGGCAGCCTCCTTTAGTGCTTTGGTCATTTGCTCCAACTCCTCTTCCGACCTAAAGAGTAAACAGATGTCGTCTGCATAGGCTAAGTATGCCAGTCTCTTTCCTTCGATTTCAATCCCTTCGTTCTCTTGGAAGGTCTCGCGTACGATCTTCTCGAGGGCAAAGTTGAACGGGATAGGGGACAACCCATCTCCTTGCCTGAGTCCTGTCACAATTCCAAATTCCTCAGTTACGCCATTTCCCATCTTCACCTTTGCACGTGTTTCGTTCAGACAGATCTTTATCAGATTGATGAGTTTCTCTGCCATGCCAAACTCCCTTAAACAGTTGAGCAGGCTCTTGCGATGCATGCGATCATAGGCCTTTTTAAAATCAACGAATAAAATATGCAAATCTTTACCATATTCACCCATTTACAATGCCTGACAAAAATGTGGAGTACTCAAAAGACGAAGTCAGATGTCAATGTAAATCTGAACATGCAAACGCTAAAACGGCCCTGTTAATGAGAATCTAAATCCTGACTATGTCAATATCATGTGGTTATTTAGCTGTGCTACTTTGTGGGATGAATGAAAACTCACTGATAGAGAATGGGGAACGGACACCCTGACTTCATTGATGAGGCAAATCAGGTTCATTATTGGCTGGCAAGAGAGAAGGACTTATTAATACCTCATAACAACAAAGGACAGACTCCAGTGGTGTCAGGCGAGAGCTCATTAGAGGGCAGGATGGAGGTCTGTTGTCTTTTTTGATGAAAGCAGGTTCTGCCTCGGTGCCAGTGATGGATGTGTGTCGGTTAGAAGGAGGCCAGTTGAGGACCTGCAACCAATCTGACTGTGGGTTAGACGCACTGAACCTACACCTGGAGTTATGGGATGCGATTTTGTATGACAGCAGGAGCACTCTCGTTGTTATCCCACAAACCCTGGCTGTAAATTTATACGTCAGTCTGGTGATTCGATCTGTTGTGCTATCGTTTATGGACAGTATCCCATGGCATGATTTCCAATAATATAACGCCTTGCCCAATACCGTTTTTATAACCAACAGGCTCTACAGGGTGTCGAACAGTTGCCTTGGCCTGCTCGATCACCAGATCTGACACCAATCAAGCACGTATGGGACATCATCAGACGACAAATCCTGCATCATCCACAACTAGCATTAACTGTCCACGCATTGACCGAGCACGTGCAGCAGGCATGGAATTCCATGCCAAAAATTGACATATTGCACCTGTACAACTCAATGTATGGAGGCCTGCATTCTTGCATTCAACATTCTGGCGGTTACACCGTTTATTAACGTACCAGCATTTCACTTTCGCAATGGCTTATCCAGCGCTTCCATTAACCTGTCATCTTGCAACGTTAATCACTTTAATACACTACTGGCCATTAAAATTGCTACACCAAGAAGAAATACAAATGATAAACGGATATTCATTGGGAAAGTATATTATACTAGAACTAACATGTGATTACATTTTCACGCAATTTGGGTGCATAGATCCTGAGAAATCAGTACGCAGAACAACCACCTCTGGCCGTAATAACGGCGTTAATACGCCTGGACATTGAGTCAAACAGTGCTTGGATGGCGTGTACAGGTACAGCTGCCCATGCAGCTTCAACACGATACCACAGTTCATCAAGAATAGTGACTGGCGTATTGTGACGAGCCAGTTCCTCGGCCACCATTGACCAGACGTTTTCAGTTGGTGAGAGATCTGAAGAATGTGCTGGCCAGGGCAGCAATCGATCATTTTCTGTATCCAGAAAGGCCTGTACAGGATCTGTAACATGCGGTCGTGCATTCTCATGCTGAAATGTAGGGTTTCGCAGGGATCGAATGACGGGTGGAGCCACGGGTCGTAACACATCTGAAATGTAACGTCCACTGTTCTAAGTGCGTCAATGCGAACAAGAGGTGACCGAGACGTGTAACCAATGGCACCCCATACCCTCACGTCGTGTGATACGCCAGTATGGCGATGACGAATACACGCTTCCCATGTGCGTTCACCGCGATGTCGCCAAACACGGATGCGACCATCATGATGCTGTAAACAGATCCTGGATTCATCCGAAAAAATGAAGTTTTACCATTCGTGCACCCAGGTTCGTCGTTGGGTAAACCATCGCAGGCGCTCCTGTCTGTGACGCAGCGTCAAGGGTAACCGCAGCCATGTTCTTCGAGCTGATAGTCCATGCTGCTGCAAACGTCGTCGAACTGTTCGTGCAAATGGTTGTTGTCTTGCAAACGTCCCCATGTGTTGACTCAGGGCTCGAGACGTGGCTGCACGATCCATTACAGCCATGCAGATAAGATGCCTGTCGTCTCCACTGCTAGTGATAAGAGGCCGTTGGGATCCAGCACGGCGTTCCCTATTACCCTCCTGAACTCACCGATTCCGTATTCTGCTAACAGTCATTGCATCTCGACCAACGCGAGCAGCAATGTCGCGATACGATAAACCGCAATCGCGATAGTCTACAATCCGACCTTTATCCAAGTCGGAAACGTGATGGTACGCATTTCTCCTCCTTACACGACGCATCACAACAACGTTTCACCAGGTAACGCCGGTCAACTGCCGTTTGTGTATGAGAAATCGCTTGGAAACTTTCCTCATGTCAGCACGTTGTAGGCGTCGCCACCGGCGCCAACCTTGTGTGAATGCTCTGAAAAGTTAATCGTTTGCATATCACAGCATCTTCTTCCTGTCGGTAAATTTCGCGTCTGTAACACGTCATCTTCGTGGTGTAGCAATTTTAATGGCCAGTAGTGTATATTACCAAGGCAAATGTGTTCCCGAAATTTCATTACTCTCTATTAATTATTTTTTGATGTTGCGATTTTTTTTCCGTCATTGTAGTTGATTTAGCTATTATACACAGAGTATCATTTACTTATACGTGCGGGATCATAAGAGCATCACTTGCTTCGTGGGATTGAGGATGAACACGGGAAATTACACGGTAGTGCTGCTCAAAAAGGACAACATTCATACGTGTGTGTGCATCTGACACAGGACACAAAGGAACTTCTCTCCTACGGTAAAGTATCTCGCAAATGGTACAATACGCATGAAAAACAGCAGAACTATGTTCCCATGGTAGGTGCACTGGCGGGCGAAAAGTAAATTAATTCAAGAACACAAATATAAGCAACACTTACAAATCGTTCAGGTATTAGTCGGACTCAGAAAACTGAGACCTCCTCATTAATTAACATTACAGAAGCCCACGCACTGTCTGACAGACATGTGGCTGGACATTAGTGAAGCTTGAAAATCGAAGTTAAATTCCATATTGTGTAACTGAATAGAAATTTATCGTGCGCATAGGCATTATACATACACAAGCTGAATTCTATTCATTAGGCAGCATTACAGGATCCTACGAATTGGTTGATAAACTTATGCCTGGACATGTCTGAAGGACGGTAAGAAAAGGCTAAACATGTCAACTAAAGATTACGTAAGAATGATGTGTTACACATTCATTGTATAACTAGACACTCATTAGCGACTTTAGCTCATTCGGCGTGGTGTGTACACTTACTCATATGGGTATGCGGTCGACACAACGGCACATCTTTTTAAATTCCCTAACTCACAAAACATAGTGTATTTCGGTCCTGTCTTGAGAGCGTTTCTTTCCTTGGTATTATTCTATATGATAGCAATGAGTTTACTTTGAGGAACAATCGAAAAAAACACGATTCCTTTGTGGGGTCGAAAGCACATTTCCACTTGGCATGAACACAAAGCATTCCCGCAAAAATCCCAATAATTCGGCTGAAAGCAATATCATAGTCATTTTAAGATATAAATCCTCTAATTACACTCTAGCAGTGAAAGAAAGATTGTTATTTAGTATATTAATTCACTTACACCACATTCTAATGCCTTCGTTGTACCCATTACAGAGTAAAGTGCAACGACGTTTGTCTTTCCCAAAATCCACAGGAAGAGTGTCGTATAAAACCGCCTACAATTATCTTGTCTGTTTAAAGCTGCGGTGGGGAGGTAAGCAGTATTCCAAAGAGTCTCGTCGCTCCTTTGCCAATCTAGTGGAACTACCCTGATTTAGGTACCTGTCGTGCCACTACAGTTAACCTCTCCATCCACAGTTTACTACCCCAAAGATTGGCAAACCTGAGTTAGCAGATTACGAACTACATATCGCACAAGAAAATACGTTTAACTGAATTTATGACGCTTCTACATTCAGTCCGACCATTGGGATAAAGGGAATAACGCCGATACTCCTTATATAGAGGTTAACGTGAAGAAACAAAACTCTTTTCCTTCCTCGAGGTCAGCTGCTACCACAAACATGTAGCGAGAGGTAGAGACAACACAAGAGCAGGATTAACGATTGTGGATATGTAAATGATTAGACTTTCAATTCTCTGAGACAGCTGCAATGGCCACCAGAATGCGTTAGTGTTGTCGATGTTTTGTGTTATTACAAGTCCTGGTAGGAGATATAAGGGACGTGAACAGAATCAAGTGTTAAAAGATCACAAATTTCTAAGTCTGAACTCTAAATCTACCAAATTATCTAAACTTGTTAGTTGTTTCGTAATCGTAATGAACCAAATCTTGCCCAATGAGGAAATATTAATTATTTTATGGGTCAGCTTTTATAAATCATTTGATTGTGTTCTCTGATAACAGGAGAGACTGAAATTAAAACAATGTCCCTTTACGAAGAATTTCAATATTTAAAATCAGTCTGTGTAATGTTTCAACATGAAACAATGCAGATCATTGTTTTCATTGTGAAAACTCAGACCTTTATACAAAAACTTTTTCCTATCGAATGGTAATTGTGTCTCTTTTTCCATGAAAACTTACGAAATCTCACTAAATCTTAACTAGATTCGTACACTACACAGGAACAAAAATTAAAACCGTAATCAAAAGGAAATCCGCTTTGTTTTTGTAAAATATGAAATGGATAAAAAGTACCAGATTTATTTTTGTAGCTATAAATATCTTGACATCTGTAATTATAAAAAAGGTAAAATAATATTAGAACCGCTGAATGCACTTTTGATGCAGCGAATAGTTGATTTATGGGTCTTTCTGCAAGAACAAAGTAACACTTATTAGCACTTTAATCATTTTTGTAACCACATACGACAAAAAACTAGTTTTCCTGCTTTTGCTGTTGCAATTCGCTCAATCGCTCCGTCAAAATTACATTTCTGTCTCCTCCCTTTCTTTACTAATATCGTAAGAAGAACAAGTTCGCTGAATCTAATGTGCCCTGTGGATGCTCTGAGATACGAAACCATGAGCTTAATTTTGATAAAATATCTCTCGCAACCGACCTGGAGACAGTACGGCTCGCGTGACTTAGACAACTGCTTTCAAACCACCATAATTAACAGCGGAATGTAAGACTTCTGGTCTTGATAGTTTGGTGGAATCGCAGCTTGGTAGCACAGTACAAAATTTTTACATATAGTTTTTTTTGTGGCGGCGTTCGTAGGGACAAACACTTCGCTGTAGAAACGGCTTACGAAATCACCGCCACACTTTTAATAGCGGGCCGACCGGTCCGATGGAACAGTGAACAGAAAGATGAAAACCCAAACACTCTGATTAAATAAAAGTCGGTACTTATCTTTATTAACGAAGATACAGAAACACAGTAGTGAACTCCGTGTCTACAGAAATCTGTCTAGTTCGAGTCGGAGCGGCTAGGTCAGCGTCGGCTGACGACAAACAACAATTCTGCTGCGATGAACACACAACTGACTAGCAAGTACACAAATCGGTGGCGAGTATACAACTGAGCGGCGAATACAGAACTGTCCTAGCGCTCGCGACTCCAGCGCTTAAGAAGCCAGAAGCCAGCGGTGGCGCGCGCAGACTTGCGGCGATTTCCTGTATCGCTGGCGCTGCTTATGCGGACGGCGTCCGGACTTTGATGCTGCCAACCTTTTGGCAGCGGGCTCGGTTGGCATTACTGGCTAGGATATAACAGTTTTCACCAGCTACATCACGGTTGTACATTTTGGCAAAACTTTTCGGATTTGGCCTTTAGTTTTTTCTCGTCAGCATCGTAACACAGCTCTTTTGATCTGAAAAGAAATCTAAACCCTTCGTATGGTAAGTTTCATTCAATGAACAGAACCTTTCTTTCGCTGAAGTATTTCTTCTTCTTATTCTTCTTTCTCTCTTCCTGTTGTTGCTCTGCCCTCGAAGGCCTTATCAACTGCCCATTCTCAATTTCTTCTTCCGTCACAAAGCGATACCCCTACGGAATTGGGAACCAGGGCACGAAACCCAGTTGCCATTAGGATTGCCAGCTACGATGGAAGTTGTGGGCTGAGACCCACAAGGGAAGTACCGTCGCATATCCCGGCAGTCCCACAAGTCGTGTAGCAACAGTAATCACCCACAGTTCCCAGACTTTCAGCCCCATTACTATAATACTTTCTGCTTGCGTTATACTTCAGTTTCAGGTAGCTTTGTGGTCTGCGTGATCATTCATTGCACTCTGGGATTTTGTTTGATTTCATTTTTACGTTTGGTGAAGTTGTTATATTTTTTATTGTTATTGTTGTTTGTTGTGTGGTACTGAAAAATGTCGCAAGCGAGTTCGTCGAAAACTTTGACTGGAAACGTTCGACGTCTTTCTCTTGGTCAGGTTATTACATTTACGGCGTACTGGGTTAGTCGAGAGAAATGGTTTTGCATGTTAAGTGCTTACTTCGTGACTAAAATTGCTGAGTGGCCGGCCAATGCCTTCCTTTAACAAGGTAATCGATAGTACAGCTGCAGCTCTGCATACAAACGAAAATATTGTTATGAATATCGGAAAGAAAAGTTCGAGAAAGGAAGGTGATAAAAAATCGAAGGCTGAAACTCCGGACGAAGAACGTATGGAAAATCAGGTTGCCGATACAAATTTATTTGCTGAGAATGGGATGGGTTGTCTTGTTTATGATTACTGACGCAGAAAGAAACATCCGAAACTCAAAAAGTCATTGGTTGTCCAAAAAGAACCAGATTTTTTCAAACTAGTCGCACATCGATATTCACATTTAGCACAACCTGGGATTTCTCTTTTATCATTTTTGTGACTTTAAGCTGTTGATGAAGAGGGAGGATATAGGTGCTTCCCAGTGCTGATTTTTAAGGCAGATTCGTGGCGTGAATGTTGACAGAGTAGTTTGGCTAATGGAATGTGGATCAATTCTGGTCTCGTTGTCCAGTGATGCAGGACGGACGCTTTCTGGTAAGGGGACAGACTTATTCCCCTGCATGCAGGTATATCGCAGGGTTTTTCCCAAATTGTCTCCTGCTTTTTCAGTCAAAGAGGGGAGAAGACATTCACGAAGAAATGAATCATTTTACGTTTACCAAGTAATTTTTAGACTCACTAATTCTAAATCTGGGTAAACTGTCAACAACTGTTCTTATCATTTAGTTGTTGGTGATGAAATACCACCCATGGCAAAGTGAAATGAGGAGGTGATTAACGTCAGCGTGGTAACATGGATGTTAAGTGATAATCTTCGAAAAGTGTTGCTTATGGAACTTATATCGCCCCATAAACCATAGTTCCCCACAAATAAAATCGACGAGCTGGCAAAAACCATGGGAATAAAGTCATTAGGCTAATACCCTATCACTTCCATTACAAACAAATAGAGTTGAATGGGCCCAAATTAAAGGTTATGTTTCCATAAATAATGACAAATGTTGGGATTGTCATTAGCTGCTCAGCTGCCGATGAAAAAGCCTATTTATTTGGATTTTAAACGTTTGTGTTCCTTTCTTCCCATCGCTGGATGTTCAGGGCAACGTTTTGTGGATGGCTTCCGTCATTTTTCATTGACTCTTTTGACCGTGATATTTTGACATAATTCCCATAGTGCGAAAGTGCGAAAAAAGAAAGAAAATTAAGTTAATGGACTTTTTTCTACGAAGATAGATTCTTCCTGTGATGAAAAATGTTCAACAAAAGAGGAAGCATGAATCTCAAATCGTTTCGCCATTGAACAATGGCAATCACCAGCCCTGTTCAAATCGACCTCCTGTGAAATAATTACTTACAATTTTGATTGGATGAGGATATATAAAAATGTATGCTTCAAATATGCCTACAAATGAAACACCTCTACAAAATTAATCAAGTACAACTTAAGTATCGAAAAAATGCTTTTACCTGGAAAACGCTTAGAATATCTTAGCAACGAGTATGGACACACGGAATAAAATAACATAAATCTTGTCGTGACAAAAGAAGGTCTGGGTTTTCTTTTTATTTTAAAACATAAAATATAGAAACATGCAAGTAGCATCTTAGAACGCAGAAACTAATCTCTGCATTACAATTTCTCTAATTGCATCACCTCGGTTCAGAGAGTTCTGGAACCTGTACAGAAAATTGGAATTGTGATCAATACGAACATCATTTCCGCCCTTTTTATTGCTCTTGAAAACCACACATTGCATGTTGTACAACCATACAGCGAGACTTTCAGAGATGGTGGTCCAAACTACTATACACACCAGTACCTCTAACACCCAGTAGCACGTCCTCTTGCATTGATGCATGCCTGCATTCGTCGTGGTATACTATCCACACATTCATCAAGACACTAGTTTGTCCAGATTGTCCCACTCCTCAATGGCGATTCGCCGTAGATCCCTCAGAGTGGTTGGTGGGTCACTTCGTCCATAAACAACCCTTTTCAATCTATCTCAGGCATGTTCGATACGGTTCACGTCTAGAGAACACGATGGCCACTCTAGTTGAGCGATGTCGTTATCCTGAAGGAAGTCATTCACAAGATGTGCTCGATGGTGGCGCGAATTGTCCATGAAGACGAATGCTTCGTCAATGTGTTGCCGGTAAGGTTGCACTATCGGTCGGAGGATGGCATTCACGTATCGTACGGCCGTTACGGCACCTTCCATGACCACCAGCGGCGCACGACGGCCCCACATAATGCCACCCCAAAACAGCAGGAAACCTCCACCTTGCTGCATTCGCTGGACAGTGTGTCTAAGGCGTTCAGCCTGACCAGGTAGCCTCCAAACACGTCTCCAACGATTGTCTGCTTGAAGGCATATGCGACACTCATCAGTGAAGAGAACGTGATGCCAATGCTGAGCGGTCCATTCGACATGTTGTTAGGCCCATCTGTACCGCGCTGCATGGTGTCGTGGTTGCAAAGATGGATCACGCCATGGACTTCGGGAGTGAAGTTGTGCATCATGCAGCCTATTGCACACGGTTTGAGTCGTAGCACGACGTCCTGTGACTGCTTGAAAAGCATTACTCAACATGGTGGTGTTGCTGTCAGGGTTCCTCCGAGCCATAATCCGTAGGTAGCGGTCATCCACTGCAGTAGTAGCCCTTCGGCGACCTGAACGAGGCTTGTCATCGACAGTTCCTGTCTCTCTGTATCTCCTCCGAACAACATCGCTTTGGATTACTCCGAGATGCCTGGACACTTCCCTTCTTGAGAGCCCTTCCTGGCACAAAGTAACAATGCGGACGCGATTGAACTGCGGTATTGACCATCTAGGAATGGTTGAACTACAGGCAACACGAGCCGTGTACCTCCTTCCTGGTGGAATGACTAGAACCGATCGGACACCCTCCGACTAATAGGCGTTGCTCATGCATGGTTGTTTACATCTTTGGGCGGGTTTAGTGAGATATCTGAACAGTCAAAGGGACTGTGTCTGTGATACAATATCCACAGTCAACGTCTATCTCCAGGACTTCTGGGAACCGGGAGGAAGCAAAACTTTTTTTTTTTAAGTGTGTATTTTTAATGATTATTTAAACGAAGGAAGAGGTACTGTTATATCTTGAAGCACCTGTGACAACAAGAGTCATGTCAGTGGAGTTTCTCCAATACCCCCAGAGAAATGATGACAAGACAAGTCCAGCGGAATGTTTGGAGTGCAAACTTCACAGTGGTAGGTAGCTACGTAACAAAATTATACTTTCATATGTTTTGACGTATTAATAAGACCCCAAACGAAGTTCGTCTCAGGAATTCAATGTATATGACACAAAATAAATGTAATTATTTGCAATATAGTTGTTGCAATACTGAGGTACTTTTTTGTATCGATGTTGTTTTTTCTTCCGATACCGTTTGGCCTATTGAAAATAATTTTTTTCCTATGATAAACATGCATAAATATTGTTTTTGTTTTGTTGGAAAAAAGTAAGTGGATGAATAAGTATAATAAAAGGTTAACAATAAATCTAGCGGTATGTATCTCTTAAGAAACGATTTGGACGAACAGACTATTGTGAATCAGAAAAATGGTTCAAATGGCTCTGAGCACTATGGGACTTAACATCGGAGGTCATCAGTCCCATAGAACTTAGAACTGCTTAAACCCAACTAACCTAAGGACAATGCACACATCCATACCCGAGGCAGGATTCGAACCTGCGACCGTAGCGGTCGCGAGGTTCCAGACTGAAGCGCCTAGAACCGCTCGTTCACCCCGGCCGGCTATTGTGAGTCATATTGAATGGAAATTATCTCGTGTTGGAAAACTGGTTTGGAGTAAATGAAAATATAACGCATTCGTAAGAATTCGTTCGCATAATGTGTACGCCTAACTTAAAGGACAAAAAAGTTTCGTGCATGTCGAAAATTCCGTAACGTTGTCAGAAAATGCATTTTCGTAAATCGTGTATAGTCTTAATAATTTGTTGTCGCATGTAAAACTAAAATGAAAACCTATTGCAGCTCTTTCGAAACATAATGAAACCAGTTTCATGTCAGTTTACAGGTCCTTAAGTAAACCGCCACCACCCATATGTCTAATACTTCTTGCCCTTTAAGTAGGTGCAGCATGACTCCGCCATGTCCTGAAGTACTAACTGAGACGGAAATTCTTGAATAAAATCCGGTCACTGTTACATGCGCTGCCTGCCTGGTTTGTCTCCAGAGGAAAAATCCCAAAATTCGCCTTCAGTAAGTTGACAGAAAACTCAAATCTGGCAGATTACATGGGGGATTTTATACCCCACTCCTACTGAATGGGAGTCCAGTCTTATAACCACTGCACCAATTTTTTCGGTCTTAAGAGAATATGATGAGATCTGAGTTAGGAATCATTTTTTTCTCGAAGGAAGTATGACAATGTACCGATAATTTCTAGAAAAGACACCCCAAGATTTGTTTTGGGCTCAAGTGCGTAATGAAGTGGTACTCAGGACTAAATTAAATCTACAAGTAGCTCACAACAAGGTTGGGAACGACTGGAGTTGAAAAGTCTCGACAGATTAGTTTCGTGCAGGTTGACGCTATTAGACCACATAAGTAGAAAATTGTTTCAACGTATTATGAAATGTCCGGTGAAAGATGCCAAAGTTCTAGGATAAACCTTCTGCATGCAAAACATTTTAGACGCTCCTGGGAATCAATGGATAAGAATACCGATTTGTCCTATAATGATAGTTTGTACCATTTCGTGAACAGAAATTGTCGAGCTTCCTTGTGAGATGCTCGACGGGTACAGCTATAGTCAAAACCAAAAAATGTACGGTACATGCAAGAATATTATTTCATTACCACGCTCATAAAACTACTTCTGGATATTGTCAGTTGTTTGAACTAAGTCATTATCGTACTGGAAGACCCAATCCCCTACTGGGAAAAATACCAGCACTCTTGAATGAACTTATCACCTAAAATAATTCTACCAGTTACCTTGATTTTTATTGTGATAATAGCATCACTTAAAACCACGTCCGCCCAAAAAACTGGCAAAAAATCCAAAGAGATTCTGACCTTACATAAAGTGTACCAGCAACAAGACACAATCAGTACCTTCACTATGCAATATCAATGGTAATGTTACCGAAGAAATCCGCTAAATTATAGACCCATATCATTGACATCGATTTGTAGTAGGACTTTGGAACATACACTGTGTTCGAACATCATAAAATACCTAGAGGAAAACGATCTTTTGACACATAACCATGGACATGGAAAACAATCAGAGAAGGGTATTTGGTTATCATGCGTCAGTTAGTGTGGCAATCATTAAAACAAACGTGTTTTTCGTTGCCACGAGATCTTTTAACAAACTTTTCACCACCAACATCCTCATCCGATTGCAAATAAGATTTTGTTTTCTCCCTCATACATACAGAGAAATCATAATCGTACTAAAATAAGAGAAATCAGAGCCAGCACAGAAAAAGTTAGCTCTTGATTTTTTTACCACGTTCGTGAGTGTAACGGTCGAGAATGTAGTGGTCGGCATTTTACAATGTGTATTATTCAACTTCAGCTGAGTGCGGCATTTCAGTATTAAATCAAAGGAATCCTAGTATCTTGAATTACAGTTGAATGTGGCATATGCATACTAAATAAAAATGAAACATTATCTAAACCTGCACATGATTGCGGCAACTGCAAATTATATAATGGGATTAGGAACACCAACCGCAAGAATGTAAATAGATTACTCATAAAAGAAATAAAAATGCCTTTGTGGCACAGTTACTCATATACAATTTACATGTTGCTTTTACTCGGGAAGAAGGAAATAATACGAGGGGCTTTCAGTAAGTAATGCAACACAGTTTTTTCGCGGCAAATTTCGGTTGAAAAAATGCGGAATTTTTTGTGGGACATCGTGGAATATTCCTGCTACAGCCCCTACAGTTTCACTACATTCCAGCAGGTGGCGGCGTTATACGTAGTCTGCAAATTGGCTTATGGAACGGAGATGCGTTCCAATGGGAGAGCTGTTATTGCTTTTCTTTTAGCGAAAAACCAGAGCATCGCACATATTCATAGGTGCTTGCAGAATGTCTACAGAGATCTTATAATGAACAAAAGTACGGTAAGTCGTTGAGCGAGACGTCTGTCTGATCAAAACAAGGTCGCGCAAACGTCTCCGATCTCCTGCTTGCCGGCCGGCCGCACACAGCTGACTCCTGCAATATTGGAACAAGGGGACACACTCATTCGAGATGTTCGACGGATCACAATAAAATAAATCGCTGTTCGACTGGACGTCTCTGTTGATAGAGCTGACACACTCCTCCGCCAGTTGTGGTACTCAAAGATGTGTGCCAGCAGGGTTTCTCACCGCCTAACAGAAGGACAATGTCTAGAATTGCTTGTGCGTTACGAAGCTGATCGTCGGCGAGGCGTAGACGCTCAGCAACCGAGTGTCACCTCTCATCCCTCGGTAGGAGGTCTTCATTTTCCATCTGAACAGCAAGTTTCTTCATTCCCGGCAGGATGACAAGTATACATCAAGCGATAGCTGTGCGTTCTCCCAGCTGTGTCCCTGGACGTGGCCACAGATTCACTTGGCTAGCTAACATTCTTGTTCTAGGAGATCAAATTATTGTTCATCACCACTGTGAAATATTTTTGAACTGTCAACAGTTCTCAAACTGTCACGGTAAGAAAGGATGACCACACACAGACTTTATTGTAGGTGGAATTCCTACATTGGGAGAACTCCAGTTAAGAACAAATGTCCTTTGTCCCGTCCATTTGTCACCTCCTCCTCCTCCTCTGTCAAGGTCCCACTCATCTACCGGAAACAGAGAACATGCAGACGTTAAAGACACTTATAGCAAGCTTTTTTCCCCCTTGGAAAATTTCATATCGTCCAGAATGAAATTTTCACTCTGCAGCGGAGTGTGTGCTGATATGAAACTTCCTGACAGATTAAAACTGTGTGCCGGACCGAGACTCGAACTCGGGACCTTTGCCTTGGTAGAGCACTTGCCCTCGAAAGGCAGAGATTCCCTAGTTCGAGTCTCGGTCCGGCACACTGTTTTAATCCTCCAAGAAGTTTCATATCCTCCATTTCACTTCGGCATCTCACGTCCCGTAGAGGCATCCAGTTGTCCTCTGTTCCTTCATCTGATAATGATTGTCTTATGCTCTTCTCAACAGCATTCTGGCCCACAATAGTCTCTGGCCAATGAGAGGGGGAGCTTCTCTCTTCGGTGTGTCGACGCTTACCTGCTTTCTACAGAGGAAGCCAGTGACCGGGAGCCGGGTGGTCAGGCCTCTATCGTCAGGTCCATCACAAGAAATAGTCTGAAAGTGATTCTATGAACGCTCAGCCAAATACCTAAGTGTGAATTGCCGAGTAGTCATGTACATATAGATTACAGTTTGTAGAAGATATTTCCCGTATATAAATACAGTGATGGTAGGAAAGAGGGCGAAAGTGGACTCGGCATACAAGAGAAGTTTCCACTGGCTATGCTTCTCACACAGTTCACGACTCTTCTCTCTACATCCGCCTTATGTTGGAGGAGATCTTCTTGTTAGGAGTAACAATAGTAGCAGTATCAGTTCATTCATCCAGAAACAATATTCACTGCAAGGTTTTCATGAGTGTGCAGTACCGTACATAAGTGTGCATAGTGCCCACCCAATATCACATTCAAAATTCCATATACAGTTTTGATTAATTACAAAAAATTATAAAAAGTATTTTCTGTGACGTACATAGTTGATATTTACGTACAAATAAAATCTGAGTTCTAACATATTTGATCAAAAAATTCATTCACATTATAGCAAGCAGTTGATTAAAAATATTATGGACATATAGTAAAGGAATAAAACTATTTGCTACGAGTTTGTCATAGCAGTTGGTCATTAAAAATTTCAATACTATTTCCTTAAATGGCGAGAATCTTTTTATTCCTTTATCTGTGTTGGAAGTTCGTTGTACAATCTAGTATATTGAATGTTTGTTTATTTTTTAACTAAAATCTTATTCTTTTTATAGGGGTTACATTCCACATTATTGTGTTGCAAGGATGAAGATCTGAATTAGTTTTGAAATTCTCGTCAACATGCATCCTTAAAAATTTGGTAACAGCTGTAGTCTCAATTTGTTCACTTTGACTTCTGAGGTCCAGGTCATGATTCGACTTTGCTTTTCTGTAATGAGTGTAATCATATTTTGAAAGGTTTAAGGTTAACTTGTTCATTCCAAATCAATTCCAAAACTGTGGATGCAGATGTCTGAAGCGAGCTACATTGAAGATGGGGATCAGAAACATAACTTATTGCATATTACAGTTCAGTGCGAAAGAGGTAGTTAACATTCATTTAAAACTTTTCTTACCTCAAAGGCAACCTCTTTCTCCGCTTTTATATCAGACCAGCGAGCTAACGTGCTTATTAAATGGTGGGTGACCGATTCTTACAAGAATAACCCGTAATCTCTTGAAAACTCGGTGATACGAAATACCTCTGGGACACTTTAGTTTCATTTAAAGAAGTTTACCATGACAGAATGCGATGGGCCTTTGGTCATTTGACTGTCTAATAATCTGTCACCGACCTCCATGGTTTCAAGTCTGAAGTAAAGTCCCAATAATGATAATACAAATGTACGTAAACTAGCTCTTTTTGGTGAAAGAACTGAAATAAGACTCTGCAGTGTAGATGATGGTAACATTAGTTATTCGAATAATTAGGATACAGACTTTAGCTTACGTGTAGCTTACAGAATTTGAGCAGCAAGAAAGAAAAAACTTCGACAGCAGAAGCGCAGATCTTCATTATTTCCCGCTATGATAATTTAAAAAGCTAATTCATAGATAATCCAGCAATATGAGTTGATAAAGATGATACAAACTTCGCATTTCTTCATCAAGGGGAAGGAATTACAAAATCATAAATTGATACAAATCTCAGTTTATTCCAATGTTAACGTTTTATCGCCACCTATAATGCTTGAAGCTACTGTGGTAAAAGCATACAAGCAACCAACTGCAGTATGGTGTTTAGGTTTCTGCGATAATGATTATTTTTTAGATCAACGTTTATGACTGCTTTAGAGCTCAGGAAACTTCTTCCAATCTATATGTAGCATACAGAAAAGGAGTGCTTAACAGTACTGATTAAAAACAGTCTTGGTTGCAATTTTAGTTTTTTATTTTTCAATGACGCGTTTCGCCTTTTTTAGGCATCTTGAGGTGATCTTTTCAAGATGGACGCGAGAGACACCAAGATCTGCATAACACGTTCGCGTTCACAAGAGCTGTTACTCGCTCCTGCTGCTCTGGCCCAGCTGCCACATGCCAACATCATTGCGGTCCACACAGCCCTCAGAAGCTTCCACAGCCCCTTGGCGACCACCATCACTGGACATGGCTCACAACCGTAGACGCCTCCAGAACTTCACAGATGCAACATGGAATGAGACTGGCTTGCTTCCCGCGCTTTTCGAACTTCGGCAGTTTCTCCAGGACAACAACGTGGATGTATCTTCTCTTGGAGACACACCTCAAACCTCGTCTTCGAGCAAACGCCCTTAATTACATCTGTTATCGCAATGACAGGCTGACGACTGGTGGTGGGACTGCCATATATGTTAAGCAGACCTTCCAACATTATCGTGTTCCACCGCCAAGACTTGATTGCTGCGAAGCTATGACTGTTGCAGTGGAGACATCCAGACATCCCTTGGGACTATCATCTTCATCTCCATCTACAGACGGCCATGAGGCTACCTCAGTGTCCACAGTGCTGACGACCTCCTCCGCATTGGACACAAGCTTTTTCTCGCTGGTGACATGAACGCGAAGCACCCAATGTGGAACTTGCAGATTCAGAATGTCAGTGGGAGGCGACTGTATGACGCTGCTGAGAGGGCACAAGCCTTCCTCTGTGGATCTGACGAACGAATGCACTATCCCCTGAATGGCCAGACCGCAGACATTCTAGACATCTGGCTCATCAAAGGCATCAACTGGTTCAAAACCCCTGAAGTGCTCCACACCATGGACTCCAACCACCTGCCAGACCTCTTCCGACTCCACGTTGATCCACGTTGGAAGACCAACTGGCAGAGTTTCCAGCAACTGGTTGTGGACCACCTCCCAGAAAACCTCCATCACCTGATATGCATGTCAGTGCCACTGTCCACACCCTGACTGCAGCTCTTACCACAGCTCTTGTTGCGTCCATGACACCTCCACGGGCCTCCACTGTGACAGCTCCAGCTTTGCCTGCAGATATCGCCTTAACGGAGTTTGGCATGAAACATGCCAGCTCCAGCTGAAACGTTATATCAACCAGCTTCGCTGTATCATCAAGGCTGCGCTTGCTGCCCGTCGCATACGCCAATGGGAGGAGAAAATCAACTCAGTTGATCCTGGGGCTTCCAAGTGGGAGATTGTCCACACACTCACTCGGCATCTGCCCACAACTGCCGCCACTCACTACCACCGAGGGACCTGCCTTCACACCTGCAGCTAAGGCGGAGGTCTTGGCAACGACATTCGAGGCAAACTTCCAGCCGCTTGAGGAACCAGTCAATCTGGAGAATGTCCACCACGTCGAAACCCAACTTGCTGCCTTCCTTAATAGACACCATGGGGAAGTCATCATACTGCTGATGTTTGAAGAGGAGGTCACTCAATATATCCGACGGTTGCCCCAGAAGAAGGCTCCAGGACACGACAAAGTTGATGGAAGAGCCCTTCACGTGCTGCCCTGGCTAGCTATTTTGTATACAGTAGGTCTTTTCAACACCATCTTCGAGCAAATGCGGTTTCCTGATGCTTGGAAGAGGGTTGTCGTCGTAGCGTTCCCCAATCCAAGCAAAAACAGGACCCTACCGGCGAATTATCGCCCCATCAGCCTCCTCCCGACGTTGAGTAAGGTGTTTGAGCGAATCCTCCTCTCCAGATTTTGCCAACAGCTTCACCAGGATAACATAATTCTGCGGGAGCAGTTCGGATTCTGGCAGCATCATTCTACAACCCAGCAGTTACTCCACATCGTCGAGGAGGTGATGCTGGCCTTCAATAATCGGAGTTCTGTGGCCTTGTCCAGCTCGACATGTCGAAAGCCTTTGACAGCATCTGGCATCGCGGACCTCTTCAAGCTGTTCCATTTGGGCATCCCATCGTGCTTCGTATACCTCCTTGACAGCTACATTGCAGGACATACTTTCATTGTCCGGGTCGGAACTACGATGTCCTCCATTCATCACGTCCTCGCCGGAGTACCCCAAAGGAATGTTCTCGGCCCGATACTCTACAGCATCTACACCTCTGAGCTGTTTCCCCGAGAGTCGGTCGAGCCATCTATGCCGATGATACGGCGCTCTTCTCGAGACATCATAGTATTGCTGCTGTCCTCCGACGCCTAAAATCCACTCTGCAAGACCTCGAGCATTGGGCTGCCGACTGGAGCGTCGGTTTCAACGCCGCCAAGGCGCAGGGAATGATTCTTACTCGACGTCGCCCGCCTGATGCGCAGCCACTGGTTCTTTCTGACCAGCCAATTACCTGGATAACTGCAGCCACTTACCTTGGAGTCCTCCTCAACCGCCAGCTGACTTGGAAGGCCTACATCGCCTCACTTCGCCAGAAGGCGTCGCAGAGGGCCGGGGCATTATACCCTATGCTTAACGCTACCTCCTTGCTCTCTGTTGACAGTGGTCTTCTGCGCCTCTTCCACACTTGTATCCGCCCAGTTATGGATTACGCATGTGAAGTCTGAGGCAATCCTGCCACCTCCAACAACTACAAAACAAGATTCTGCGACGAGTCCGCCATATTCCAAATGACTTTCCCCATCATCTCCTCTGCGAAGCTGCTGACGAACCCCTCGTCAAGGAGCGCTTTCAGCATGCTGCGGGCCGGTTTTATGACACTACCCTCACTTCTGCCAACCCCCTTGTCCGGCAGCTGCGACGACCGAATGACATCCATGACCACTGCAGGTGGCCCTTTGCCCTGATAGAATAGTTACAAGTCAACATCGAATCTTTCACCACCACTTATTCCTCTCCCAGATTCACACTGTCAACCAAGATGCTCACCACCACCTACAGTTACACCGCAGTGGTAGGAAATGCCCTCTAGAGTAAACACACCGTTCCAGATAGGCTTGGGCTACACACCGTCCAGTCCAGAAGAAATGGGGCCGCTTGGAAGTTCTCAGTGACTCACTCATCGGGTTTGGCTTCTGTCACTACATTCGCCGAGCAGGCTCAGTTCACATCACAGGCTACAACAGTACATAGTGATCAGATTAGTGAATATAGTAGGATTACCGGTGTTGTCTGCAAGAGGACTATTACTGACTAGCTTGTACCAGAACACATGGACTTCATTCGAGTTAAGTAAGTATGGGGTGTACATTAAGTCCAGGAACACTTTTAATTATTTATTGCACAAGAACCAAACATTGTACAAATATCGTACATATGTCATTTTGAAGAGAAACCCTGAAAGTTTTTTTTTCCTGTATATCGGCACAGCGTAGTTTGGTAATTTGCCGATAGTCAGCGCTAGTCGCAAAAATGGCGAGTTCAGGTCCGGAGTGAACTTTCTGTGTGTTGGAGTTCGACAAAAACAAGTGTGCTACATCTGTTCAGCGGATGTTTAGAACCAAGTACGGTAAGAAGCCACCAACAAGGAAAGCTATTTACCGCCTCTAGCACGTGAAGTAGCAGGGCTCCGGGAGAGAATACGGCAAGCGATCGCCACAGTCGACGATGCCATACTGGGACTGGTATGACAAGAATTCGATTACCGTATTGACGTCTGCCGAGTCACTCATGATTTGCATATCAAATGTTTGTAAAAAAAAAAAAAATTAGAGTTTCTCTTCAAAATGAAATATGTATGACATCTGCACAATGTTTAGTTCTTGTGCAATAAATAATTGAAAGTGTTCCCGGATTTTGCGTACATCCTGTACTTCCAGTACAAGAAAATACAGAACCGTATTAATCCACGTGTGCATTTGTTTTGTAGGAAGAGGATACCGGCCACCTATAACAACATCCTCTGCCTTGCTTCCTTGCGGTACAAGACTCTACATTCATTTTAATCTTCTTCCCCTCTCCATTCGGCCATGCCTAAGGGGAAAAAGCGAACCGACAAAAAACAAATAAGGCAGCAAGAGGAATAGATTTTCATTTAATGTCTGTTTGGTATCTGAAATATATGGTAAAAGTTTGTTACAAATCGAAATATGTAATATTGTCTTTTAACAACGACCGAAAGGTTTGGCGAAGGGACTACACGTTTCACAGAGGTCACATTGTCTATACTCGTGGATGAGTTATTTAGCCAGACTAAAGCTATGTCTTTCAGTAACTCATAAAGTGCCTTCAAACATTTTGATTGTTATTTGTTCTTAAAATGATGAGAAACCTAAATCGGGAGCTTTGATGTTATGTTGTGACGTGGACATAACGGAGTTCCGGCGCTGTCAGATGGCCCAGGTGGACTAACCTCATTACCGTGCTGTCCTAGGGTTAGCGGACGCTCTTGTCGGGCTGGACACGTAACGGTTAGGAAAAAAAAACCTAGCTGGCAAACTAGAATGACCAACATTCTCCTTACGGTCTATCTCGCGAGGACATGAAATATTGGAACAAGCAACATCAATGTTACATAATGGTTTGAAATGCGGAAACTGCCCTGTAAGAAAGTATGATTAGTACATATATTTTATAACATACGCTGAATTCGCATATTCAAATGCTTGTACCATCCGAAGTAGTTGGGGACATGTATTTCTCACTAATCTTAAGTGGGTAATTCAGCACGCTGTGCCCTGCAGTGCTATCTTAACCTAAACCAGGCCGTTGTCGAAATTCATATTTTACATAAACATCCACAACAGGCAGTGAAGAAATGTCGCTGTAGTGTCGTGAATGCTGAATTTTAAATTTTGCACATGTCTCGCACAAGCTCAAGAGATTAGCACGCGACGACAATTATTGACTGTGCAGTCACATTCTTAGCGTTCACCGACAAAGCAGTAATTTAGTTCATGGCCGCTCTTTACATGTGCGTAAGTGTATGTGGGTACATCACCTCCTGCAAAAGCATCTGGAGACAAAAGGTGTGTAAGGATTGTGGATTACCGACATCGCTGCACCCAGCATCCAGTCTGCCTGAGGTGAGTACCACTGCACGGTCTCTTTTCATATGCTTTGAGTGCTGTGCCACGTATCACGGGCGTCCTGTAACTTCTTGTGGTAGATAGGCGTTAGTCCGTTTGGCGCTTCATTCTCACCCTAATTCATTTGCAGTTATTTTTACTCTGGAACAGGCAGAGTTTCTATGTCCTCCTGGATTATAAATAGCTTTCTTTCTATAAGGAAGTGAAATTACGAGTATTAGCGTTTACCAGATAATGTTTAAGCCCACAGTTGTTTTTTTTATAAAATATACGGACGTGTTTCTCGATGTGGTACTCGGTGACCTGATACTTACAGCTGAAATAATTTTATACTCAGTGGCTTTGTGTACATCATACCTTGGTTTCCATTGTTCTATCGTGCGAGTGAAAAGCAACATAACGGTGCCTAACGGCGGATCGGAATAAGAGGAAGAATAAATGTAAGCCTAGCAGAATCGCGTACGCGGAAGGAAACGTCCTCCAAACAGCATGAATAAAAAAGATAAATCCTATCCTAATGTTAAGACGCAAGCTGTGATGAATAATCCATGGTCCGTCGTTACTTCTAGCACAGTGTTATTTTAGGATAAAAGATGAGGTAATATATTAAAATCTTAAGAATCTGAGTATATTTTCCAATCTTATACTAAATAGAAAATCATGAGGACATACATCATATAGCATAATTAGTTCAAGAAATAATCTTGTTTTTTATTTCAGCGCAACTTATTACTAGAATTGTGTATCTCGTGTTGTGTACATACACTGACGGAAAAAAAACGCAACGTCTTAAGGGAGTTTTGCGACGTAAAAGAAAGTTGGTACGCGTTTTTCTCCATCTGAAGTTGATGTCAATTCAAATTTCACGCCAGTTGCATAAGAGTGGCGTCTCAATGAAGATACAAATCAGGTGTGCTTTAAATACACGCCGTTACAATCGTCAGTTAGTTACCTTTGAAACTGGACGTAGTGAGTTGATGTTTGTTAAGAATACCTTCGAGGCAGTCAAGAACGCCTTTGAGGCGTCAAAAGACGCCATTATCAACACCTCACTGAGTTTGAACGAGGTCGTGCAATGGAGCTACGATAAGATGGAAGCTGCTTCTGGCGATACTGCAGAAAGACTTGGCAGAAATTTAGCCACTGTACGTGATTGCTGTCAGCGGTGATCATGAGAAGGTACAATCGCAAGAAATCCGGGATCCTGTCGCGTGGCACTATTGAGAGGAAAGAACATAGCATTTGTCGTATGAATCTGATACATCGTATCACATCTGCAGCAGCAATTTGAACAGCAGTTGGCACCACTGTGACACAACGAATACAGATCGGTTACTTGAAGGACAGCTCCGAGCTAGACGCCCTGTAGCGTGCATTCCACTGATCCCAAACCATCGCCATTGCGACTTGAGTGGTGTAAAGTGAGAGCTCATTGGCGGGCAGGGTGGAGGTCGGTTATGTTAACGTTTTGCCTTGGTGCCAGTGATGGACGTGTGTTGCAGAACCTGCAACCAACCCTGTCTTACCTGCTAGCACGACCTACACGTGGAGCTGTGCTATTTCGAATGACAGCAGTAGCGCGTTCATGGTTATCCCACGCACCCTACTGCAGATTTTAACGTCAGCCTGTTTTCCGACAGAATAACGCTCGCCCACGTACCTCTATTGTAACCCAACATGCTCTACAGTGTGTCGACATATTGCAAAGGCATGCTCGATCATCAGATTTGCCTCCAATCGAGCACATACAGGACATCATCGGGCGACAGTTCGAGCGTCATGCACAATCAGCATTAGCCTGAAATATTACAGGGCGCAACAGTTAATTAGCAAATACCCATCTTCGTTTTTCGGAGATGTCCGATGTTGCAGTAGGTGTAAAAGAATTTGCGAATACCTGCTTCACCAAAATTTGCTGTAACTTGCCGAGTTCTTGACGGTGTAGTTAATGATTCGTTAGTGCCAAGCGAAATTGCAGTAAAATCAGGTTCACACGATTTTCTCTTTAGATTTACATCTTTATTGCGTAATACGGTTACAAAACTGTAAAAAATAGTGCCTCATATAAACTGTCGGAAAACTTAGATCCTGACAGCTGATTCGCCAGTCTCTATACATTGTTTTATCAGTTACTGTTGCGTCATCCATTATTAGAAATAGAAAAGTTATGGATTACAATCAAAAACATGCTGGTGTATACAGACTGATATTATGGAATTACGTGTTAATTCTTTCCTCTCACATTGCAATATAAAGTTTTACACGGCTTTCAGATTTAAGTATGGGAAATTCATAAAACATGTTCGACAACAAAGCGTTTTATGAAGTTGCTTGTATCATGAAGAGTATTAGTTTGAAAATGTTCCTAACATTTGCACGTGTTTATCTCATAAATACTAACGAAAAGCTAGTTTCACTTCTTCTGAAAGATATTCTGGAATTACAAACTGAGAATTTTTTGTGTTTTATGTTCAAGTCTCGATTAGTATGCTCGCTAAGGTCGGAACGAAATTAATGACGGAGTATGAATCAGTATTGAGTTCTAAAATAACCACATACATGAAATCAGATTGTCTTCATGTCATACTTAACCTAACGATATTGTATTACTACGTTTCAAACCGTCGCTGCATTGACCGACCAAGTGCAGCAGGCATGGAACTTCATCCCACAAACTGACATACGACACCTGTACAACACAACTCGTGCACGTTTACATGCCACATTCAATATTATGGCGCTTACATCTGTTGTTAATGTACCAGAATTTAATATTTGCAATGGCATATCTCACGCTTATATTAATCTGTGGTTTTGAAATGTTAATCACATTTGCTACCTAGACAAATGTATTCCTGAAATTTCATTACTCTGCGCCGGCCGGTGTGGTCGTGCGGTTCTAGGCGCTTCAGTTTGGAACCGCGTGACCGGTACGGTCGCAGGTTCGAATCCTGCCTCGCGCATGGATGTGTGTGATGTCCTTAGGTTGGTTAGGTGTAAGTAGTTCTAAGTTCTAGGGGGCTGATGACCACAGATGTTAAGTCCCATAGTGCTCAGAGCCATTTTCTTTTACTTATTCCCAAAAAACTTGTTCCAAATTACAACTAATTATCCCCCCAGTCGTTCACAACATTTGAGTCATTCATAAACGGCAATAATTCAAATCATGTCAGTGCAGATTGCTCCTTTTAGATTTAGCTTAATCAAAACACAGTAAAACGTAACTGTCTGTAGGATAAGAAGGGAATTACTGCGTATTACGTTTTAAGTTCCAAACAACAATTAGTATTCCTTCTAGTGTACGACACGGATAAGAATGAGCGCTTCGAGTGCGCTTTCAATACAATTTTCTCTCCAACATGAAATTCCTCTAACCGACCTAGCTTTTTGCCATGGGCGGACTTACAAAAACATGCAGATGCATCAACGTAATGAGTGCTTGCCTTATTTACAAACACTGCGTCTGTTCACGCACCAACAATTAAGGTCTCGCAGGAGGACGCCCATTTGTTTACAAACATCTCTGCATTGGCTGCTGGTACTCTAGCGCGTAGACATTCCACTCTTCCTCTGCAACAATCAAAATTTGCTTCCTCTTAACATTCGTCCCTTTTCTGTCGTTGCTGACTGTCAATCTGTAACGTAGTTGTGCTTTTCCTATGTAGGACGTGCGTCCGCATCATCGTATTTTATACGTTTCTGTCTGGCACATAGATAACTAACCTAAGAGAAAAGTCGCGGCCATTCTAGTGATCTAGATACTTTCTTAAACTTTGCATGTGACTTGATTATTTTTTATTACGGTAAAAGTAAAAGTAGCTCAAGATATCTTTAGCGCCCTCAGGTTTTTCTGTATCCGCCACTGGACAACAATGAAGACATTTGTGTTATAACTTGAAAGTTTCACGTAGAAAAAGATTTAACAAAACACATGGTAAACATCGAACTCAATTCTGTCTCCGCAAATAAAAACCCCAGATACATTGTTCACTTATACTCGATGGCCCTTCTTGATTGACCTTTCGTGCACAAACAGGATCCCATCTGTTTTCATTTTTTACATCCTTTAGAGTGATGCCCCCTGTCGTTAAAGCTTGAAATGTTTCATTGAATTGTTGACAATGGGCCTTGTATTTTTCAGCAGCAAAAACCAAGGCTCTTGCGTAACTATTTTAGTTCTCAGTTCTGCTCCCAGTACTTGATTTAAAAACACAGTATCTGTCGGAACTTGTAATTGTACCTTTCACATATCTGCTTCTGTAAACGGCCACCACATCCGAGTGGGAGGCGCCCAGACAGATTCATTAGAATATTCAGTGTTAGAATTAACTTGGTCAGCTTCACTGCCATACGACCGGCGATAGGCAACGTTCATTTCATATACGTCGTAAGCTCTAGCAGTGACGTGTGACGCACTCAAGCTATGGCTTCTGTCAAGCTGCGATTGCGCGATGCACGTCCGCGGCCTGAGATTTATTGTTATTTCGCCATTGTTGAATCTCAACCTTTGTGTTTGATATTTTCTAGTTCTGCTTGAACAGTATGACCTGAATTACTCTATTCAGTGAATGGCTCAATGCCTCTTCGCTGCACTGCCTGCTTCCACTCCGTGTTTATTTTGTCATTAATCTGTGTGTCCTTTTCGTATAGCCATTTACTAAAGTCAGTGGTAATCCTTTCCGCTTGAGCATCTAGACACTCTCTTCATACTTCTTGGGTTTCGTGTGCCAATTTCTCTACCCTCCCAGACAACTGCTGCTCGGTTATTTCAATTACAACGTCTAAACTTCATTTAAAAAAATTTCTATCGCTGCAGGGATACCTCTGTAGATCTTTCGAGGTATCAAATTTCTTTTGGCATACTTAATAAGATGTTATTTATTCGCTTGATGAAAACTTGGTCTCGCGTTTCAAGTTGTGCTGAAATTTGTTGTGCTAGCTCCTTATCTCTCTCAGCCAGAGTAACATTTATTTGCGGGAGCAAGTCTGCATCACGCGTACTCATGAAGACTGAACTTTTGTTAAGCAATTCAGGAAATGGATCAACGACTTGAGCTACTTGAGGTACTTCACCAGCAGACTGAGACTGCAAATTTGATTCGGATTCAGAAGTAGGTGGATTTATTTCCGGCATTGTCGGCTCGGTGTTAACTGCCGTCATCGACATCAAATTCAACATTTTCCTCATTTACCGAATCCATTATAACTATTTTTCCAATTTTAGGAATGCCACACAGTACAAAATAAAATTAAAATTAATTATTTTACAATACACAATAACTGATTAGTTTGCTTTATGCACTGCAAAACTAATCTACAAGCAACAATGCAAGATAGACACTCTAAATTAAAACAGTAGACTGACAACATGTTCCATCTTGTGTTCCATCTTAATCACTACCTCTCACAGCAATGAAAAATAAAGATCTTAAATCTTGTTAGTAAAAACAATTTGCAGTGACTGATTGTGAGCCATGAACTATTCAACACACATCCTGAGAAATCGTGATCAACTAAATACAAGCAGTAAAACAGAGGAACCATACCTGTTATCTGCCTTGATGTTCACAGATTTTCGGTAACATCCACACAAGATATGATGGCCAATGCACAGTGACCAATTTTCATCCAAACTACTGGCTGAGTTCATTCATTTGTTTGGTGGAGGAGGGTGACATTGTTTACCTGCTTTCCATCAGTTAGTGATAATCTGTGCTGAACAGATTCGAGGTCCATGTCCTGCAATCTTTCTCAAAAAAATTTACAGAAACTTTGTGGTAAAAAGAATTCATTTTTGCGTTTCTTGTAGCTTTATATGTCATTTATGATGACACGCCCATCATTTCGTTAATAGTCATAGTTATTGTGATAGTTGCATTTAAGTAAGAATATGCACGAAATTGGAAAAAGTTTACAATGAAAAACAGGGGTTGCTATTGTGTTTCATGCGCTTTACATAATACATTGCTGCATATGGTTAGAGATTTCTCTCTGTTACCAGTCTCGAGAAAATTGATCTTATGTAGCACACTGTGAACGCCAGCGATGAAGCCAGAGTGAAATATTCACAACATTCCTCATATCTCATTAAATGGTTTGAGATATCGAAACGAGATATTTGGGGAGTGACAGAATGCAAAGAGGAGAGTATTTTGCCATATGGTTGTAATGCAAGTATCTACCATGTTATTCCACTAAGTACAGAATTTTTCGATGAAAGAAAGTAATTCTTCAGAGCTATCGATAGTGAGTGAAATGAGATCTCGCTTGACCCCAGTTCCTCGCTTTTTTTTTTTTTTTTTTTTTTTTTTTTTTTTTGAGTCATCAGTCTACTGACTGGTTTGATGCGGCCCGCCACGAATTCCTTTCCTCTGCTAACCTCTTCATCTCAGAGTAGCACTTGCAACCTACTTCCTCAATTATTTGCTTGACGTATTCCAGTCTCTGTCTTCCTCTACAGTTTTTGCCCTCTAACGCTCCCTCTAGTACCATGGAAGTCATTCCTCATGTCTTAGCAGATGTCCTATCATCCTGTCCCTTCTCCTTATCAGTGTTTTCCACATATTCCTTTCCTCTCCGATTCTGCGTATAACCTCCTCATTGCTTACCTTATCAGTCCACTTCATTTTCAACATTCGTCTATAGCACCACATCTCAAATGCTTCGATTCTCTTCTGTTCCGGTTTTCCCACAGTCCATGTTTCACTACCATACAATGCTGTACTCCAGACGTACATCCTCAGACATTTCTTCCTCAAATTAAGGCCGGTATTTGATATTAGTAGACTTCTCTTGGCCAGAAATGCCTTTTTTGCCATAGCGAGTCTGCTTTTGATGTCCTCCTTGCTCCGTCCGTCGTTGGTTATTTTACTGCGTAGGTAGCAGAACTCCTTAACTTCATTGACTTCGTGACCATCAATCCTGATGTTAAGTTTCTCGCTGTTCTCATTTCTGCTACTTCTCATTACCTTCGTCTTTCTCCGATTTACTCTCAAACCATACTGTGTACTCATTAGACAGTTCATTCCGTTCAGCAGATCATTTAATTCTTCTTCACTTTCACTCAGGATAGCAATGTTATCAGCGAATCGTATCATTGATATCCTTTCACCTTGTATTTTAATTCCACTCCTGAATCTTTCTTTTATTTCCATCATTGCTTCCTCGATGTACAGATTGAAGAGCAGGGGCGAAAGGCTACAGCCTTGTCTTACACCCTTCTTAATACGAGCACTTCGTTCTTGATCGTCCACTCTTATTATTCCCTCTTGGTTGTTGTACATATTGTATATGACCCGTCTCTCCCTATAGCTTACCCCTACTTTTTTCAGAATCTCGAACAGCTTGCACCATTTTATATTGTCGAACGCTTTTTCCAGATCGACAAATCCTATGAAAGTGTCTTGATTTTTCTTTAGCCTTGCTTCCATTATTAGCCGTAACGTCAGAATTGCGTCTCTCGTCCCTTTACTTTTCCTAAAGCGTAACTGATCGTCACCTAGCGCATTCTCAATTTTCTTTTCCATTCTTCTGTATATTATTCTTGTAAGCAGCTTCGATGCATGAGCTGTTAAGCTGATTGTGCGATAATTCTCGCACTTGTCAGCTCTTGTCGTCTTCGGAATTGTGTGGATGATGCTTTTCCGAAAGTCAGATGGTATATCGCCAGACTCATATATTCTACACACCAACGTGAATAGTCGTTTTGTTGCCACTTCCCCCAATGATTTTAGAAATTCTGATGGAATGTTATCTATCCCTTCTGCCTTATTTGACCGTAAGTCCTTCAAAGCTCTTTTAAATTCCGATTCTAATACTGGATCCCCTATCTCTTCTAAATCGACTCCTGTTTCTTCTTACATCACATCAGACAAATCTTCACCCTCATAGAGGCATTCAATGTATTCTTTCCACCTATCTGCTCTCTCCTCTGCATTTAACAGTGGAATTCCCGTTGCTCTCTTAATGTTACCACCGTTGCTTTTAATGTCACCAATGGTTGTTTTGACTTTCCTGTATGCTGAGTCTGTCCTTCCGACAATCGTATCTTTTTCGATGTCTTCACATTTTTCCTGCAGCCATTTCGTCTTAGCTTCCCTGCACTTCCTATTTATTTCATTCCTCAGCGACTTGTATTTCTGTATTCCTGATTTTCCCGGAACATGTTTGTACTTCCTCCTTTCATCAATCAACTTAAGTATTTCTTCTGTTACCCATGGTTCCTTCGCAGCTACCTTCTTTGTACCTATGTTTTTCTTCCCAACTTCTGTGATGGCCCTTTTTAGAGATGTCCGTTCCTCTTCAACTGTACTGCCTACTGCGCTGTTCCTTATGGCTGTATCTATAGCGTTAGAGAACTTCAAACGTATCTCGTCATTCCTTAGTACTTCCGTATCCCACTTCTTTGCGTATTGATTCTTCCTGACTAATGTCTTGAACTTCAGCCTACTCTTCATCACTACTATATTGTGATCTGAGTCTATATCTGCTCCTGGGTACGCCTTACAATCCAGTATCTGATTTCGGAATCTCTGTCTGACCATGATGTAATCTAATTGAAATTTTCCCGTATCTCCCGGCCTTTTCCAACTATACCTCCTCCTCTTGTGATTCTTGAACAGGGTATTCGCTATTACTAGCTGAAACTTGTTACAGAACTCAATTAGTCTTTCTCCTCTTTCATTCCTTGTCCCAAGCCCATATTCTCCTGTAACCTTTTCTTCTACCCCTACAACTACATTCCAGTCGCCCATGACTATTAGATTTTCGTCCCTCTTTACATACTGCATTACCCTTTCAATATCCTCATACACTTTCTCTATCTGTTCATCTTCAGCTTGCGACGTCGGCGTGTATACCTGAACTATCGTTGTCGGTGTTGGTCTGCTATCGATTCTGATTAGAACAACCCGGTCACTGAACTGTTCACAGTAACACACCCTCTGCCCTACCTTCCTATTCATAACGAATCCTACACCTGTTATACCATTTTCTGCTGCTGTTGATATTACCCGATACTCATCTGACCAGAAATCCTTGTCTTCCTTCCACTTCACTTCACTGACCCCTACTATATCTAGATTGAGCCTTTGCATTTCCCTTTTCAGATTTTCTAGTTTCCCTACCACGTTCAAGCTTCTGACATTCCACTCACTGACTCGTAGAACGTTATCCTTTCGTAGATTATTCAATCTTTTTCTCATGGTAACCTCCCCCTTGGCAGTCCCCTCCCGGAGATCCGAATGGGGGACTATTCCGGAATCTTTTACCAATGGAGAGATCATCATGACACTTCTTCAATTACAGGCCACATGTCCTGTGGATACACGTTACGTGTCTTTAATGCAGTGGTTTCCATTGCCTTCTGCATCCTCATGTCGTTGATCATTGCTGATTCTTCCGCCTTTAGGAGCAATTTCCCACCCCTAGGACAAGTGAGTGCCCTCTTTGACAAGGCCGTTGGCAGAGTGAGGCTGACTTCTTATGCCGGAAGTCTTCGGCCACCAATGCTGATTATTTATCAAAATTTAGGCAGTGGCGGGGATCGAACCCGGGACCAAAGACGTCTTGATTATGAATCAACGACGCTACCCCTAGACCACGACTTAATAAACATAATAAATCACTGTTTCATAAATATCCTACAGTTGCTCCTGCACAGTATGTTAGAGAGGTGGCATTGTGTAATCTCTGCCATGTTTTGGCAAAAGAACTAAATTTTAATATGGCAATCAAGAGACTCATAATGCATCTCTGAAAGTTAAAAGTGGTTAACAGGCCAGGCGAAAATAAATTGCCTGTTTGGTTGCGTTTTCAGCGGAATTCTCTGTAGATACTAACCAAAGCAGTGATGACAAATATTTTTGGATGCTCACCATGTAAGTGTGGCTGAGGAGCGGCTCTACTTAATATATACAAAAAATATGAGTGTAAACTCCAGTGCTCGGCAGTTTCCCTAGCGCACGTTGACGGCTTGCCCACAATTCCCACACTACCACTTTCCTCAGGTTTACCCTGTCAAGTGCGCATCTACTGGCCACATTATTCTGCATACATTTTATCGAATGACTTATTTTGTTGTATTTTTTTTCTGTTTACAAATATCACTTCCTTCCCTATTTCATTGCCAGTTGCATTCTCCACTGTCGGTATTCAAACATGAAGCAGAAAATACATGAATTAGACAGAAATAATAGTGAAATCTTCTTCTGGCCATAGCACATTTGGCACTATTGAAGTGCCACCTATTTTTAAGATTCTATGTCTTTAAAAAGGAAGCAAGCGTCATTGGAGATGGGCACCAGAAAAATAATTTAATACGTTGCAGATCAGTGTTGAACAGTTGGGGGCTTCGATGTCAAATCAACAAGTGCTACAACCTGACGCCCTTGGATTTATTTGGAATTAAGTATGCATTTAGTATTTTTAAAGAGTAACAGCAAATAATTTTTTTCACATTTTTCTGAAGGGAAGGTTTCTGAGTAACAGATGCTGGAGAACATAAAATAATCGAATGTTTTACTTGCAGAACAATATTGTTTTGTTTATAACTTCTGTTCTAATTAAGCTAGAAAAATGAAACTAAGTCCATTTGAAAGCTTAACATAAATAAAAAAAAAAACTCATTTCAAAGACACACAAAAAAGGCTAGAAAAGTAAAGGATTTGGTGAAGTTTGAGGGTATTTTGTCTTCTACCAGTCCAAAATCTGGCAAGACTCTTAATCAGACGACTGTTGATTTTGCAAAACAAAAAAAATTTTGTTGTTTGGGTGACATAAGCAGCTCTATGACTGGTAAAATAGATTTTGTGCTCATAAGAATTGATGGAGATAAAATTAATGCGCAAAAACGATTAGTTTTAAGTAATTTGAAAGAAAGTATATATACTTCAAAGACAACTATCCAGTGCTGCACATAGAGTTTTCAGTGTTTGCAAAGATACATCCCAGCAACTGTATTTTAACTGTAAGCAGTGGTATTCACCAAAACTTCAAACTCATGCTGACTGTATGTAGTATTCCTCAGCTGACAGTGAATGATGGTAATTCAGTAAAAACATACAAAGGCTGCATTGCAAGAGTTGTGTGTACCCCCTTCCTTATCTGCTTGCCACTTTGGCGAATGTCAGCTCTGTCCAGGACCAGAAACACGTAAATAGTATTTCCAAGAATTGTTGGATACTAATGATATTGTCCAAATAACTCACAAACAGTGGTTCTCTGTCTTTAGTTCATCACTGTAAACAGACACAAAATCCTCCAAAGACTTTATTTATTCCTTTTTTTTATAAATTTAAATAATTTACGCCACATTCCTTTGTGACAAGTCGACAATCAACCTCCCGAAAAAGATTGAAAATGAGCTTAAGGAGGGGAGTTCTTTCTGATTATTCCATGTAATTGTTATGGTACTGCTTGTTTGTGTTTGGTTCTGTTGTGTTGTTGTCTGTGGTTTGGTGCTATCTGCTTTGTGACTAAGGTACTATTGTAATCATTGTTTTGTGCTATCTGCATTACTATGTCCAATTCTTTTTGGTACTTTTCCTTGGTGAGTGGCACTGTGTTGAGTTTATCGAGCATGTCTGCTTTTGTGAGTGTGGGTGGCTGAAGCACTGGGGAATAATAATGTCTGTTGCTGTAGGTTTACGGTAAATTTCAGACATAAGCTTATTGTTTTGTTTTTTGATTTTTATATCCAGAAAGCTAATTTGGTTATTCTGCTGTCTTTCAGTTGTGAATTTTATATTTTTATGTACCTTGCTGATGCCAGTATGTAGGTTTACAATTTTTGTTTGTGCTTCATCTGTTAAGCAAATGATGTCATCTGTATACCTTATATTTTTATGTACCTTGCTGATGCCAGTATGTAGGTTTACAATTTTTGTTTGTGCTTCATCTGTTAAGCAAATGATGTCATCTGTATACCTCAACCAGCATAATATTATGCATTCTTTTGTTGCTATTTTTGAAAAAATTACCTGTTATATGTGGTTTACGAAAATATATGCTAAGGCTCCTGAAACTGGGGACACCATTGGTAATCCATCTTCTGTAAATAAAATTCATTATTGAATTGGAAGTAGTTTTGTTCTGTTATTGGTATGAGCTTCATTAATTTGTGTATTTCCTTAATCTGTTCATCAGGGAGTTGATTTTAAGTTTTCAGGTTCTTACTTATGATTTCTAGTGTTTCTGGTACTGGTAAGTTGGAATACATGCTTTATATATCAAATGAGAGGTGTGTTGCTGTGTCTGGGAAGAAAAGGTGGTTTCATTTACAAGACAAGAATTTCTGTGCTTGCTGCAGAGAATGGCCACAGAAACTAACTTGTCAAAAATTTCTACTTTATCAAGCAGTATATTATGTTAGACAATATCAAATGCCTTCAATAAGTTTAAGTTTATTCATGTTGTTTCTGTCTAGGTGCATTCCAATATTTTCAATTAACTGAGTAATAGCTGATTCGATACTCAAGTCTGTGTGATAATTGTGTTGATTTACAGATAGGAGAATGAACTAATAGTAGCGTTATAACTATTCTGTCTCTGCTTCTTCCACTGTTATTTTTAGGCAGTGAACTCTTTATATTGTAAAGACACTGAAACAGGGGTTCCCATCCTTACTGAGATCATTCGCCCTAACTTTATGCAGATACTAGCTAGTACCACCTGCCTTTCCCCACCACCATCAATATTAGCGCGTAAGTAAACTTTAAAATGAAAATGAACCTTCCTTGAAGACTCCTATTTCTTAAAATGACAAAAGATAAATGATACACTGATGGAAAAAAATCGCAAGGAGTAAAGAAATTACGGGAATGCATTTGCATAGATAACATATTTAAGCATGACCCATTGCAAATGTGAACATGTTGGTGCATCTCGTGTAACCGCCAGAATGTTGAGTGCAAGCATGCACATGTGCATGAATCGTGTTGTATAGGTGCTGGATGTCAGTTTTCTGAATGGAGTTCCATGCCTGTTGCATTTGTTCAGTCAATAGAGGAACGGTTAATGGTGGTTGTGGATGATGCTGGAGTTGTCGTCCGATGATGTCCCATATTTGCTCGACTAGAGAGAGATCTGGTGTCTGAGCATGCCAAGACAACATGTCGACACTCCGTGGGGTATTTTGGGTTGTAGCAGCTGTCTTTGCGCGAGCGTTATCCTGTTGGAAAACCCCCCTGGGATGCTGTTCATGAATGGCAGCTCAACAGATCGAATCACCGGATTGACGTACAAACTTGCAGTCAGGATGCATGGGATAACCACGAGAATGGTCCTGCTGTCATGCGAAATTTCATCCCAGACAATAACTCCAGGAGTAGGTCCATTGTGTTTAGGCTGCAGACGGGTTGGTGCCAGGCATTCATTTGACCTCCTCCTAATTTATACATGGCCATCACTGGCACTGAGGCAGAACCGGCTTTCAGCAGAAAACGCAACAGACCTCCACTCCGCCCTCCAATGAGCTCTCACTTGACACCACTGAAGTCGCAAACGGAAGTGGCTTTAGGTCAGTGGAATGCGCCCTACAGGGCTTCGGCTCGAAGCTGTCCTTTCTAGATAGTGCCATGTGGCCGGAGCCCGGTCTTTTTGCGACCGTACATGCTGGGACCACCACTGCCAGCAATCACGTACAACGGCTACATTCCTGCCAAGTCTTTCTGCAATATTGCAGGAGGAAAATCCAGTTTCTCATTGGACTATTGCACAAGCTTCCTTTAAGCTCAGTGAATTGTTAAGAATGGCGCTTTTGTCGCCTTAAAGGAATTCTTGACCAACATCAACTCACAACGTCCAATCCCAAAGGTAACTAAGGCTCACGACCGTTACAGCACATATTTAAAGCAAAGTTGATTTGCCCTCGTGGCGGCGCTACTAGCGCCGCTCTTACGCAACTGGAGAGAAATTTGAGTAGACATCATCTTTCAGATGTAGGAACATGCCTACCAACTTTCGTTTATGCCGCACAACCCCTTGGTCTTGCAATTTTTTTTCGGCCACTGTATTTAGTTTTTGTAGGTGTTTTGTTCGACCTTGAACTAATGAGCCATTGAGACAAATGGTAGACCTACTTTTTATTTCTAACAACGTTTTCTGTTATATATATATATATATATATATATATATATATATATATAGAGAGAGAGAGAGAGAGAGAGAGAGAGAGAGAGAGAGAGAGAGAGAGATAGAGAGAGAGAGAGCGATGAAGCTATTCTCATTACATCGCGAGTGCCACCTTACGGGAAGTTGAAAAAGAGGGAGTTAGAAGGAGAAGTGAGGGTGATATACAAGTGCGTATGATCAACCCATCCCTCAAAAACATTTCACTTCTTCATATCTCCTCTGTGTTACCACAGATGACGTGTCACTGATCTCATTTGCACTAAGATTGCAATACACGTGAGGTGCCTGTTTGCTTCCACCGCCCTGAATGCTTAAGGTCTAATAAAAGTTCACCAATCTGCAGTCTTCTGCAGTTGTCCGCTGCGCAGAAAACAGCACGTAGGTCGCGAATCCGTAATCTTGAGGCTGTAACAAACTCTTTGCAAGGAACTGTTATTTTAGAAATGTTTAACTTTCCTATCAGTTTGTTTATAAGGACACCACTCGCTTTTTTTATTAGCAGAACACGAGAAACTGCACAATTACATTCAACTTTAGAATCACAATGATTTCTATTTTTCAACATATTAACGAACTGAATATTTCCGTAATTAGGAGCACACTGTTCTCAACTATATGTCCAAATAACCACACATTCCTAATTAAGTCTTAACCAACACCGACCGCGGCAGACAATACGTCTGTCCAGAATGAGATTTTCACTCTGCAGCGGAGTGTGCGCTGATATGAAACTTACTGACAAATTAAAACTGTGTGATGACTGGGTGTTGTGTGATGTTCTTAGGTTAGTTAGGTTTAAGTAGTTCTAAGTTCTATGGGACTGATGACCATAGATGTTAAGTCCCATAGTGCTCAGAGCCATTTGAACCAAAACTGTGTGCCGGACCGAGACTAGAACTCGGGACCTTTGCCTTTCGCAGGCAAGTGCTCTACCACCTGAGCTACCCAAGCACGACTCACGCCCCGTCCTCACAGCTTTATTTCTGCCAGTACCTACCTTGTAAACTTTACAGAACCACTCCTGCGAACCTTGCAGAACTAGCACTCCTGAAAGAAAGGATATTGCGGAGACATGGCTTAGCCACAGACTGGGGGATGTTTCCAGAACGAGATTTTCACTCTGCAGCAGAGTGTGCACTGATATGAAACTTACTGACAGATTAAAACTGTGTGCCGGACCTAGACTCGAACTCGGGACAGAACTTCTTGTACCTGAATATGATGGCTGCAAAGCCAGAAATATTGAAACCTATAATTCCTTTTCGTAAAAGCGAGCGAACTATGCACTCTGAGGTTAGACACTTGTTACGAAACCTGCTTCCTCTGCACCACGTCTCTTACTAGCGACACTTGCTTTACCCACGCCCAGAATCCCCATTTAAAATCAACAAAGTTAAGTAATGTGTACTATACTTATTGTTTGTAAATCACTCGACTGCTGGCTTCCTCACTTCTGAATTGACAGAAATTGGAAGACTTCAGTCTGCTAATATTTTGTGGCCAAGTACTGCCACTAATAATAATACACTACTGGCCATTAAAATTGCTACACCAAGAAGAAATGCAGATGATAAACGGGTATTCATTGGACAAATATATTATACTAGAACTGACATGCGATTACGTTTTCACGCAATTTGGGTGCATAGATCCTGAGAAATCAGTACCCAGAACAACCACCTCTGGCCGTAATAACGGCCTTGATACGCCTGGGTCAAACAGAACTTGGATGGCGTGTACAGGTACAGCTGCCCATACAGCTTCAACACGATACCACAGTTCATCAAGAGTAGTGACTGGCGTATTGTGACGAGCCAGTTGCTCGGCCACCATTGCCAGGCGTTTTCAGTTGGTGAGAGATCTGGAGAATGTGCTGGCAAAGGCAGTAGTCGAACATTTTCTGTATCCAGAAAGGCCCGTACAGGATCTGCAACATGCGGTCGTGCATTATCCTGCTGAAATGTAGGGTTTCGCAGGGATCGAGTGAAGGGTAGAGCCACGGGTCGTAACACATCTGAAATGTAACGTCCACTGTTCAAAGTGCCGTCAATGCGAACAAGAGGTGACCGAGACGTGTAACCAACGGCACCCCATAGTATCACGCCGGATTATACGCCAGTATGGCGATGACGAATACACGCTTCCAATGCGCGTTCACCGCGTTGTCGCAAACACGGATGCGAACATCATAATGCTGTAAATAGAACCTGGATTCATCTGAAAAAATGACGTTTTGCCATTCGTGCAGCCAGGTTCGTCGTTGAGTACACCATCGCAGGCGCTCCTGTTTGTGATGCAGCGTCAAGGGCAACCGCACCCATGGTCTCCGAGCTGATAGTCCATGCTGCTGCAAACGTCGTCGAACTGTTCGTGCAGATGGTTGTTGTCTTTCAAACGTCCCCATCTGTTGACTCAGGGATCGAGACTTGGCTGCGTGATCCGTTGCAGCCATGTGGATAAGATGCCTGTCATCTCGACGGCTAGTGATACGCATCCGTTGGGATCCAGCACGGCGTTCCGTATTATCCTCCTGAACCCACCGATTCAATATTCTACTAACAGTCATTGGATCTCGACCAACGCGAGCAGCAATGTCGCGATACGATAAACAGCAATCACGATAGCCTACAATCCGACCTTTATCAAAGTCGGAAACGTGATGGTACGCATTTCTCCTCCTTACACGAGGCATCACAACAACGTTTCGCCAGGCAACGCCGGTCAACTGGTGTTTGTGTATGAGAAATCGGTTGGGAACTGTCCTATGAGTCAGCACGTTGTAGGTGTCGCCACCGGCGCCAACCTTGTGTGAATGCTCTGAAAAGCTAATCATTTGCATGTCACAGCATCTTCTTCCTGTCGGTTAAATTGCGCGTCTGTAGCACATCCACTTCGTGGTGAAGCAATGTTAAGGGCTAGTAGTGTAGTAATATTAATAGTAGTGTGTAGGACATGAAGCATTGTAGTAGTTATTACATAGTTACTGCTGTGTAGTGCTGTCAGTTAGTTAGTTTACCGTGAGAAGTGAATAATGAAGTAATTTCTAATCCACTGCTTTAACTACCGACAACTAGGATACTGCATTTTCATAAGATATTTGAGCATATATGACATACATGTCTGAGTTTTACTATCACAAATGCATGGTGCAAAGAATAAATTATGTGTGTAGGTGCGTGGACCTTGAGGCCCATTCGTTTCATAACTGTAACTTCAATCACATTGCTAGTATTTGAAAAAAAGTATGTTTATTAATAATTTATGTAATCTGTATTATAGACCTATGACACACTGATAATAGTAACGATATTTAAAAAAGAAAGTTTCTAGACCGAAACACAGTTGTAATCTTGTTTTCACCCCTTAGAAAATTTCATGTAACCCCTCAGGGCGTAATTACACCCAGGTAGTCGCTAGGTAGAGCAGCTGTAAATACCCTATGTAAATTACAACTGCTGTCACAGTTTGACTAAATAGGAAGCCGTAAGCTTGTAAGGTTCGACATGACTGTAGACCAACAAAACATCACAGCAGCCACAGATGTACAGGTAGTCTGGAATACTCCCAGTTATGTTACAGTACAAGATGAAAGTAAGTCCACATTATTTTCTATATACGAAGAGTTGAAGTACATCACTGGGTATCGCCTCTCATATCTTGAAATAGTTGGAAGAGTATCTTGAAGTAGTTGGAAAAGTCAGGAGAATAACTTACCTCCATAATTTTGCCGTATTTTCAAATAAGACGACTCTCGGTTGTATGTGGACTCTAACATAGCCATGTTCCCAGCCTAAGGAATACTGTTTATTCCTTGACCATCTTATCCACCAACTTAGTCATCGCTTGAGGATATGTATTATCTCATCGGAAGTTTCCAAGCACCCCTATGTATTGTAGAATTGACCACTGGATGTCAGTAGAGGCGGAGACGCCAGTATAAAAGGAGGCGAGGTGTGATGTCAGTAAAGAAGTAGTAACAGTAGAGCTCATTGACTTCGAACGTGGATTAGTCATTGGATGTCATCTAAATCACAAATCCATCAGGGATTTCAACCATTCTGAAGCTACCCAATACGATGTGAGTGTGAAGTAGAGACGCGAAGGAAAAATAGCACCTAAACCTGTACCAGGCAGACCTCATCTACTGACGGATAGTGATCTTCGAACTTTATGGAAGGCACTCGTAAAATGAAGTCAGTGGAAGGAATCACTCCTAAGTTCCAGGGTGCTATCAGTAGTCGAGTTAGCACAATGGCTGTGCGTAGGGAGTATAATTGGGTACGGTGGTCGAACAGCTCATCATAAGGCACAAATTTCAGTAGCCCTGGTCTTCACGGCGAACGTACTCCGCGAGCAAGTGGTGAACGCAGGCCTGCGAGAAGCGAGTCATAGGCAACATGGTGGGAAGCCGTGTGGAGGGAACTGAACCCGAGGGAAAGGCTTTGAAAAATTTGCTATCTTTGTATTGCCCGTTGCATGGCAGATCAACTGCTTCAGTATAATTGGGTACGGTGGTCGAACAGCTCATCATAAGGCACAAATTTCAGTAGCCCTGGTCTTCACGGCGAACGTACTCCGCGAGCAAGTGGTGAACGCAGGCCTGCGAGAAGCGAGTCATAGGCAACATGGTGGGAAGCCGTGTGGAGGGAACTGAACCCGAGGGAAAGGCTTTGAAAAATTTGCTATCTTTGTATTGCCCGTTGCATGGCAGATCAACTGCTTCAGGCTATTGTCGCTCATTGGGTACTGTAAGATTTTTCATTTTCCCTTCAGCTGCACTACGAATCCATGGGCAGCGGTCTATATATGGACTCGTCAAGTAATAAATTCCAAGACAAACCTCATTTTCTACACTTTCTTCAATACTGCTAAGACTATAACATCCAGCTGTGTGCGTGTGATATCTACACTTTCATAGAGCGCCAAAGGCTATGCAACAGACTACAAAGATTTTGCAAGTTGCCTCTAAACGACGTCTAGCATAACCAGTGTGGGGCGCATAGTAGACAAAGGCACCTTGCGAAACTGTTCTATCTGAAGTGGACATAAATGTTTAGCTACAAGTACCAAGTAGTTTTTTGTTAAGTCATCACGGGTGGAGATAATTTTTTCTTTGGAGGGGGTCGTTTCTGTTCAAGTACTAGATGTTCATTCAGATCAGTATCGCAAAATATCGTCAGCTGAACTGCCATAAACTGTTTCAACGTTTAGAATTGGAACATAGATTGCTTATACTGAACATTCTGGTACTGTTGTATTAGTTACGAGTAGTGGAGTCGGTTGAGAGGTGTACAACAACGTTCAGGGAACATATTTATTGTTCACATAAAATCTTAACTGACAAATCAATATCAAAAGCCCTCCACTCAGTCACGGTAACCATACAATACGATACAGAGCTTATGGGACCCTCAAAATACGGCCATTAAAAAATACAAAAGATTATTAATAATACAGATATCTATCAAATTGAATTCTCACACAAGCCAGTTGGCAATGTCACAATTAAAATACCTAAAAATGTCAATTACTGTAAAATAAAACAACCTTCATAAAGTTACCTCTTAAATGTTTTCTAGTTTCCGAGTTAATATTCGGAGAAGTTTGTCCTATTTTCCGAACGAGATGATTTGCCTGGCCTGTAATCCAAGAACCTTATATCGGATTTCAGTGAACTACAGTTCATTTTGAAGCCGAATGTCTGTTGTTGTTGGAGGTACACTACATGATCAAAAGTATCCGAACACCTGGCTGAAAATGACTTACAAGTTCGTGGCGCCCTCCATCGGTAATGCTGGAATTCAATAGGTGTTGGCCCACCCTTAGCCTTGATGACATCTTCCACTCTCGCAAGCATACGTTGTATCAGATGCTGGAAGGTTTCTTGGGGAATGGCAGCCATTCTTCACGGAGTGCTGTAATGGGGAGAGGTATTGATGTCGGCCAGTAAGGCCTGGCACGAAGTCGGTGTTCCAAAACATCCCATAGGTGTTCTATAGGATTCAGGTCAGGACTTTATGCGGGCCAGTCCATTACAGGGATGTTATTATCATGTAACCACTCCGTCGCAGGCCGTGCATTATGAACAGGTGCTCTATCGTGTTGAAAGATGCAATCGCCATCCCCGAATTGCTCTTCAACAGTGGGAAGCAAGAAGGTGCTTAAAACATCAGTGTAGGCCTGTGGTGGGATAGTACCACGCAAAAAACAAGGGGTGTAAGCTCCTTCCATGAAAAACGCGACCACATCATAACACCACAGCCTCCGAATTTTACTGTTGGCACTACACTCGCTGGCAAATGACGTTCACCAGGCATTCGCCATACCCACACCCTGCCATCTGATAGCCACATTGTGTATCGTAATTCGTCACTCCACACAACGTTTTTACACTGTTCAATCGTCCAATGTTTACGCTCCTTACACCAAGCGAGGTGTCGTTTGGCATTTACCGGCGTGATGTGTGGCTTATGAGCAGCCGCTCAACCATGAAATCCAAGTTTTCTGACCTCCCGCCTAACTGTTATAGTACTTGCAATGGATCATGATGCAATTTGGAATTCCTCTGTGATGGTCTGGATAGATGTCCCCCTATTACACATTATGACCCACTTCAACTGTCTGCAATCTCTGTCGGTCAACAGACAACGTCGACCTGCACGCTTTTGTGCTGCACGTGTCTCTTCACGTTTCCACTTAACTATCACATCGGAAACAACGGACTTAGGGATATTTAGGAGTGTGGAAATCTCTCGTACAGACGTATGACACAAGTGACACCCAATCACCTGACCACCTTCGAAGTCCGTGAGTTCCGCGGAGCGCCCCATTCTGCTCTCTCACGATGTCTAATGACTACTGAGGTCGTTGATATGGAATACCTGGCAGTAGATGGCAGCACAATGCACCTAATACTAAAACGTATGTTTTTTTGAGTATCCAGATACTTTTGATCACATAGTGTATATATGAGCGACATAACAATATATAATACAATTTTTAACAACCCTTTTTTAATGTATTAATGATAAACACAAATTTCAGAAATGTGAATCTTAAGTAGGCTTGAACTTCTTTTTATTGCACATTGATTTAAGTTTTAAATTGAATGGGGCCCTTACTTGAAACGTGAGAAAGAATAATTAAATCCATACGTATTATAAAAATGGATATATATATATATATATATATATATATATATATATATATATATATATATATATATATATATGTGTGTGTGTGTGTGTGTGTGTGTGTGTTCCACATCTCCCTCTTAACCACTGGACTAATTTCATCAAAACTTCGTATACATATACATTACTGTCAGGCAACAATCGCTGGGGGTGGAGAGTGGGGGTAAGAACCATCTACCTATCAAAGGGGAGGGAGTGGGGGTAAAAAAAAAGAGTAGCCCGCGACACACGAATTCCCGAACTTTATTCCCCCAGTATTTAGGAATGAGAGCTCTTAGCGACTTGCAACGAACATGACACATTATTTCAAATCTTTATGAATTTCTTTCTCAGTGACAACCCCTACAAAACGATGAACGGAAAGAAGTGTATCGATACTTATCCACTGTGAATAATGACGTTATAATTTATTACTTTTTACTATTGACTGCATTCGCGACACTTTTGCAGACAGTAGGCGCATATACCACTGAATATAACTGCAAAATTATATCATTGTACAATACATTTCAGGAGATATGAAGTCATAAACAAAGAGATGCGTGAAAAACTGCAGCATCAAGCACGTTGTCTAAATTTATAACTTATTTGCTTCTAACTACATTCACAATGGATTTCGTAAACAGTATCCACATATGCCACTGAATGTACCTACAATATCGTATCATCGTATGACACACAGTGACGTCATAAACAGTGGGTTGCGTTTTCTTTTTTTTTTCCTTTATTGTATGCTGGCAGCAGCATATGCACTGCTCTTCAGCCAAAAGACATAGAACAAACAATAGAAGATATTTAAAAATATACAAAGGAGAAAACTTGGTGAACATAGATATAAAAAAGGGGGAACATCATGGAAGACAATAGACAGAAAAAAAGGGCGACTGTAAAATGGAGATAAAAACCGTAAAAAAGTAGCACACACAAAAAACCACACACTGTGACAGTTAAAAGAACGCAAGGCACAGTATGACCGGAGCATAAAAGTATCGAAGGATGGCGTAGCACGTAACAAACACTGACAGTGACCCTAAGTACAAGACCAGCACACAATTAAAATCACACCTCTCAACGCACAGGAGAAACAGCACTAAACACAACACTGACGTGGCACACTGACGATGATCAAAATGGAGGATCTGCCAGGTGCAAGGAGATGAGGGAGACTGGAAGAAGAGAGGGAGGGAGGGGAAGAGAGGGAGGGATGTGGGAAGGAAAGAGGCAAGGATGGGGTGCAGGGTCTCAGAGGGGAAGGAGGAAAATCCGCTCTGGGAGGAGGAGGGGAGAGGAAAAAGGGGGCCCTGGAGAGGGGGGGGGGGAACAAGGCCAAGCTATAGTTGGAAGGAAGTTCATAGTTGGAAGGAAGTTCATCATCTGGGAGGGGGAGGCGCTGGAAATTGCCCTGATGAAGGAGATGGAGGGTGTGGAGGTGGAGAGAGGGGGGGATACAGCGATAGAGGCGCGGCAACGGGCGGGGGGTGGAGAGGAAACCAGAGGAGGGGGGGGGGGATCAAGCCTGCGGACAATGTAAAGGATGCGGAGATGTTGGAGGAACAGGAGGAGGTGGGGGAAAGGGATGAGTTCATACAGGAGCCGTGTGGGGGAAGGAAGGTGGATACGGAAGGCAAGGCGGAGCGCATGGCGTTCGAGGATTTGGAGGGCCTTGTAAAAGTGGGTGGGTGCGGAGATCTAGGCAACGCTGGCATAACAGAGGATAGGACGGATGAGGGATTTGTAGGTGTGGAGGATGGTAGAAGGATGTAATCCCTATGTCCGGCCAGACAGGAGTTTCAGAAGCCGGAGGCGGGAGGGTTGCGTTAAAAACTGCTGCATAGTACTTGACGTTTAAATTTGTAACTTCGTTGCTACTGACTCCATTCGCAACACCTTTTGCTGACGGTATCCACATATGCCACTGAATGTTCCTACAAAATGGTAAAATTGTACGACATATAGTTCAGGAGGTATGACGTCATAAACATTAAGCACATGGCTAGCCGCTGCATGGTACGGGCTCGGACGCACAGCTATAAATGAAAACCTGGGCCACAACAGGTTTCTCTGCTAGTAATAAATATTTACGGTCGCGCTCTACTCAGGCTGCAGTGGGCTCCCGTCAATTGGGGAAGAGGCCTAGCAGCATTGTGTTGCGCAAGATGCCGCTGCGTAGCCACTGGGTTTCGCCGCTTTTTCTGTTTAGTATTTACTTTTTATTGTTTTTTGGAGCTCTCCTTTGAAGCTACAATACAGACGTTTACTAATATTGTTTTTAAATCAAATGCTGGACAATATGCCATAACTTTTTATTCCATTTAACTTTTTTCAGGAAAAATATGAAGCATGATGAAAATTACATCAAATTTAAGTTCTTAAAATACCGTGTGAGTACCACTTCAAATTATCGGTACGCATGTGACGGCATGAACTACCCAATGTGTTCCAAAACGCCGCACATAAAAACAGGATTCTTCCAGAGCTTATACTTCGGGTTCTATTGAAGGTATAAGTGTTTTGGACAGCCCTTGCGCTAGAGAATATTTGTAAATCCAACAGAAGAATCGTCTTAGTGTCACTATCCTACAGTACAGGTTAAAGTATGAGTAATACACTCCTGGAAATGGAAAAAAGAACACATTGACACCGGTGTGTCAGACCCACCATACTTGCTCCGGACACTGCGAGAGGGCTGTACAAGCAATGATCACACGCACAGCACAGCGGACACACCAGGAACCGCGGTGTTCGCCGTCGAATGGCGCTAGCTGCGCAGCATTTGTGCACCGCCGCCGTCAGTGTCAGCCAGTTTGCCGTGGCATACGGAGCTCCATCGCAGTCTTTAACACTGGTAGCATGCCGCGACAGCGTGGACGTGAACCGTATGTGCAGTTGACGGACTTTGAGCGAGGGCGTATAGTGGGCATGCGGGAGGCCGGGTGGACGTACCGCCGAATTGCTCAACACGTGGGGCGTGATGTCTCCACAGTACATCGATGTTGTCGCCAGTGGTCGTCGGAAGGTGCACGTGCCCGTCGACCTGGGACCGGACCGCAGCGACGCACGGATGCACGCCAAGACCGTAGGATCCTACGCAGCGCCGTAGGGGACCGCACCGCCACTTCCCAGCAAATTAGGGACACTGTTGCTCCTGGGGTATCGGCGAGGACCATTCGCAACCGTCTCCATGAAGCTGGGCTACGGTCCCGCACACTGTTAGGCCGTCTTCCGCTCACGCCCCAACATCGTGCAGCCCGCCTCCAGTGGTGTCGCGACAGGCGTGAATGGAGGGACGAATGGAGACGTGTCGTCTTCAGCGATGAGAGTCGCTTCTGCCTTGGTGCCAATGATGGTCGTATGCGTGTTTGGCGCCGTGCAGGTGAGCGCCACAATCAGGACTGCATACGACCGAGGCACACAGGGCCAACACCGGGCATCATGGTGTGGGGAGCGATCTCCTACACTGGCCGTACACCACTGGTGATCGTCGAGGGGACACTGAATAGTGCACGGTACATCCAAACCGTCATCGAACCCATCGTTCTACCATTCCTAGACCGGCAAGGGAACTTGCTGTTCCAACAGGACAATGCACGTCCGCATGTATCCCGTGCCACCCAACGTGCTCTAGAAGGTGTAAGTCAACTACCCTGGCCAGCAAGATCTCCGGATCTGTCCCCCATTGAGCATGTTTGGGACTGGATGAAGCGTCGTCTCACGCGGTCTGCACGTCCAGCACGAACGCTGGTCCAACTGAGGCGCCAGGTGGAAATGGCATGGCAAGCAGTTCCACAGGACTACATCCAGCATCTCTACGATCGTCTCCATGGGAGAATAGCAGCCTGCATTGCTGCGAAAGTTGGATATACACTGTACTAGTGCCGACATTGTGCATGCTCTGTTGCCTGTGTCTATGTGCCTGTGGTTCTGTCAGTGTGATCATGTGATGTATCTGACCCCAGGAATGTGTCAATAAAGTTTCCCCTTTCTGGGACAATGAATTCACGGTGTTCTTATTTCAATTTCCAGGAGTGTATGTCTTTTGGAAAGTGCCACAAATCCGGAAGCACTCGTATATCACAAAAGAAATTTACTTAACGTCTTCTTTATATGACAGAATATTGAACCCCCACAAAAAATTCAAGGTTTCCTGTTGCCAGGGTTGGAACGGAACAGCCAACACGACACACTCAGATCGCGGGCCGTCGACAGACGATGCTTCCTTGCTGATCGCTCGACGGGAAAGAGCACGCTCGGAAAGCCGCGCCGCTCTCGGCAGTTGCGGCGGGTGTGTGTACTTCCCCGGCGGTGCACTCAGGACGCGCCCGGAGCCGTTCGGTGAATGTTCAAAACGGCTCGATGACTTGACAGAATAGAACTGTCACAGATACAACTGAATGGAGTTGAAGGAACTGCTGTAGAAAAATTCCGATACGTATCGATGTCGTTGTTAATTGCGAGCATTTAGCGTGTATAAACTGCATATTGTGCGACAGTCCACATCCAATGCTTCCTTTCTCAGCGTAGTTGCTTTGGAGAGAAGGAAAGAAAGCACTTTACAAATCATGGCACGCGCCAGACTGAGGATTAGCGCTTATTAGCGTTTATTTTTTCATTTTGCACCAAATATAAGAAGCATTGGGTGAAGTATTGACGACATCCACACCAAGTATATAGTTCTACGGATTAATAAATAAATAAACAAATAAATACATTTTGTATTAAAATATTCAAACGTAAAACAAAAGTAGCAACAAACAATAAACACCTTCTCCATAATGAAATATCCAATATTTACCTCCTCTTGGCAAGGCTGACTTGTTGTTGTGGTCTTCAGTCCAGAGACTGGTTTGATGCAGCTCTCCATGCTACTCTATCCAGTGCAATCTTCTTCATCTCCAAGTACCTACTGCAACCGACATCCTTCTGAATCTGTTTAGTGTATTCATCTCTTGGTCTCCCTCTACAATTTTTACCCTCCACACTGCCCTCCAACAACTAAATTGGTGATCCCTTGATGTCTCAGAACAAATCTTACCAACCGAGCCCTTCTTCTAGTCAAGTTGTGCCACTAATTCCTCTTCTCCCCAATTCTATTCAGTACCTCCTCATTAGTTACGTGATCTACTCATCTAATCTTCAGCATTCTTCTGTAGCACCTCATTTCGAAAGCTTCTATTCACTTCTTGACTAAACATTTATCGTCCATGTTTCAGTTCTATACGTGACTACACTCCACACAAATACTTTCAAAAAAGACTTCCTGATACTGAAATCTACACTCGATGTTAACAAACTTCTCTTCTTCAGAAACACTTTCCTTGCCATTGCCAGTCTACATTTTATATCCTCTCTACATCGACCATCATCAGTTATTTGCCCCACAAATAACAAAACTCATTTACTACTTTAAGTGGCTCATTTCATAATCAAATTCCCTCAGCATCAGCTGATTTAATTCGACCACATTCCATTAACCTCGTTTGGCTTTTGTTGATGTTCATCTTATATCTTCCTTTCAAGACACTGTCCATTCCGTTCAACTGCTCTTCCAGGTCCTTTGTTGTCTCTGACAGAATTACAATGTCATCGGCAAACCTCAAAGTTTTTATTTCTTCTCCATGGATTTTAATACCACCTCCAAAATTTTCTTTTGTTTCCTTTACTGCTTGCTGAATATACAGATTGAATAACATCGGGGATAGGCGATACAACCCTGTCTCACTCCCTCCCCAACCACTGCTTCCCTTTTATGCCCTGTACAAATTGTAAATAGCCTTTCGCTCCCTGTATTTTATCCCTGCCACATTCAGAATTTGAAAGAGAGTATTCCAGTCAACATTGTCAAAAGCTTTCTCTAAGTCTACAAATGCCAGAAACTTATGTTTGCCTTTCCTTCATCTATCTTCTAAGATAAGTCGTAGGGTCAGTATTGCCTCACGTGTTCCAGCATTTCTGCAGAATCCACACTGATCTTCCCCAAGGTCAGCTTCTATCAGTTTTTCCATTCATCTGTATAGAATTCGTGTTAGGATTTTGCAGCCGTGACTTATTAAACTGATAGTTAGGTAATTTTCACACCTATCAACTCCTGCTTTCTTTGGGATTGGAATTATTACATTCTTATTGAAATCTGAGGGTATTTCGCATGTCCCATACATCTTGCTAACCAGATGATAGAGTTTTGTCATGGTTAGCTCTCCCAAGGCATTCAGTAGTTCTAATGGAATGTTGTCTACTCCGTAGGCCTTTTTTCGACTTAGGTCTTTTAGTGCTCTGTCAAACTCTTCACCCAGTATCATATCTCCCATTTCAGCTTCATCTACGTTCTCTTCGATCTCCACAATATTGCTCTCAAATACATCGCCGTTGTATAGACCCTCTATATACTCCTTCCGCCTTTCTGCTTTCCCTTCTTTGCTTAGAACTGGTTTTCCATCCGAGCTCTTGATATTCAAACAAGTAGTTTAATTTTCCGGTAGGTAGTATCTATCTTACCACTAGTGATATATGCCTCCATATCCTTACATTTATCCTCTACCTATTCCTGCTTAGCCATTTTGCACTTCCTATCTATCTCATTTTTGAGACGTTTGTATTCCTTTCTGCCTGCTACATTTACTGCATTTTTATATTTTCTCCTTTCATCAATTAAATTCAATATCTCTCCCGTTGCCCAAGAATTTCTACTAGCTCCGTATTTTTACCTACTCGATCCTCTGCTGCCTTCACTATTTCATCTCTCAAAGCTACCCATTCTTCTTCTACTGTATTTCTTTCCCCCGCTCTTGTCGATCGTTCCCTAATGCTCTCTCTGAAACTCTCTACAGCCTCTGGTTCTTTCAGTTTGTCCACGTCCCATGTTATAAAAGTCCTGATTTTTGGTAGTTTCTTCAGTTTTAAACTACAGTTCATAACCAATAGATTGTGGTCATAGTCCACATCTGCCCTGGAAATGTTTTACAGTTTAAAACTCGGTTCCTAAATCTCTGTCTTACCATTATATAATCTATCTGAAACCTTCTATTGTCTCCAGGCCTCTTCCACGTATACAACCTTCTTTCATGGATCTTAAACCAAGTGTTAGCTATGATTTAGTTATGCTCTGTGCAAAATTCTACCATGTGGGTTTCTCTTTAATTTCTTATTCCCATTCCATATTCACCTACTACTTTTCCTTCTCCTCCTTTTCCTACTAACCGAATTCCAGCCTCCCATGCCTATTAAATTTTCGTCTCCCTTCACTATCTCAATAATTTATTTTATCTCATCATACTTTTCTTCAATGTCTTCGTCGTCTGCGGAGCTAGTTGTCATGTATACTTGTACTACTGCAGACGTACGTAAGTTTCGTGTCTATCTTCGCTACAATGATGAGTTCACTACGCTGTTCGTAGTAGATCACCCGCCCTCCTATTTTTTCATTCATTATTAAACTTACTCCTGTATTACCCCTATTTGATTTTGTATTTATAACGTTGTATTTAGCTGATCAGAAGTCTTGTTCCTCCTGCCACCGAACTTCACTAATTCCCACTATATCTAGCCTTAACCTATGCGTTTCCCTTTTAAATTTTCTAACGGACCAACCCGATTAAGGGATCTGACATTCCACTCACCAATCCATAGAACGCCAGTTTTCTGTCTCCTGATAACGACGTCCCCTTGAGTAGTCCCCGCCTGGAGATCCGAATGGGGGATTATTTTACCTCCGGAATACTTTACACAAGAGGATGCCATGATCATTTAACCATACAGTTGAACTGCATGCCCTCGGGAAGAATTACAGCTGTAGTTTCCCCTTTCTTTGAGCCGTTCGCAGTACCAGCACGGCATGACCGTTTGGTTGTGTTACAAGGCCACATCAGTCAATTATCTAGACTGTTGCCCCTGCAACTACTGAAAGGCTGCTGCCTCTCAGCAGAAACCTCTCCGTTGTGGTTGCACCTACGGTACGGCTATCTGTATCGCTGAGGCACGCAAGCCTCCCCATCAACGGCAAGGCCCACGGTTGATGAAGGGGGGGGGGGAGGGGGGAGACGAGGTTGCCTATCAGCTGCGTAATAGATTCTGGACGTTAGTAGCTATGTAAGGAGCATTGAGCACAAAAAGTGACACCGATAACGTCGTCGATGAATCATTGGTTTACCGCACCCCAACCCCACCCCCACCTCCGCCTCCACAATCAACTCCACCATCACCAATACCACTACCATCTTCAAGACCGCCATCGCCTGACAAAAGCCAGTTGTCCTATGTATAAAATTGTGGGATTTCAAACTTTCGGTGACAAATTCCAAAAATAGTCTAACTGCGTTAGTGTGTTCCCTATGGAAGGAGGGTAATTATACTATTAATTGGTGGAAAAATCAAAATGGACCATTGTCATGCTAGCTGAGTTGTAATATTGGCCCTGGCTCTATGACGTTACAGTGTCAGACGTGGAATACAAGCACCAGCGTTAGTATGACATCAGAATCCAAGATGGGTGACCGGTGCATACTGACACAGAGCAGGAATACTGGCCCAGGTACTATGACGTCACTATCCTGACCTGTTTTGCTATTTATAAGAATGTGACATTCCAGCATACCGGCCCAGCTTCGAGATACCAGGATAGGTTCTATGCCGTTAGAGTCCAAGTTCCGGAATACTGGCACTACAGTGTCTGTGACAAAGGATGTATTTGCAGGTCCAGACTTGTGACACGTGTGCCTCACCTACTATTCACTTCTCCTAAGTTCGAGTCTCTCCCTAAGCGTCTTTATTTAAACAAAAAACGGGAGCGCTGGGCCTTCCCGAACTAAACAAATGACTTACGAAGGTGAGCTTCCTGTTTCGCGATCGCAAAGTTATTGATCGCCAGGTCGGTGGAGAAGTGTGCCACAGTGCACCACTGCCGCTCAGGTCGCCGTCTCGCGTTAAGACATACAGCCCCACCCGCCCTAGAGTCGTGCTACCCTCCGTTGGTGACAGCTCTGGGCAGAGAAGAACACCACACGTGTACTACTGATTCGATAACCCAACGCTACTGCACACACTTGTGCGGTAGCTCTGAAGCGCAGACAAACATGTTAAGATGCTATTCTTGTAAGATTCTCCACAAAAATAAATTATTTGTGGAATGGACGTTGGCTGTTTTCCGTCGGTTATATAATCGCCTGTGGGCTTCTGTCTCGGGTTCTTCGGCCGACGTCTGTTTGATTATTTTTCTGACGTTTCCTCTGCTCTAGTGACCGGCATTGTCAAAGCTTCACCTTCCGCTGCTAGTGGAGGACTGTAAGACGTGTATATTTCTATTGTTTATTGTCAAATCACAATTTATGAAAGATGTTTATATTTTATTAATAAGATTAAGTAGGAATAATTAATATTTGTCATCTTGGAAATAATTGTGGTAGCAGGGAATGTCTGCACCAAAGTATTGTTGACAAGAGAGACCGCAAATTGATATAATTTTAAAAAGGGCGGGAGAGACCGCGTATGGATACATTCTAAGAAAAGAGCGGGAAAGACCGCGCATTGATACATTTCGTAATGGTAGCAAGGATTGTCTGCACCAGAAAGCATTGTTGGCAGGAGAGACCGCACTTTAGCGTTCGGAGGATGTCAGTAGTAAACGAGAAGTGAAGCGAGTCGGTAGCAGGTCTGAAGCGAGAGGTTGAGAGGAGCGGTGTGCCTGCCAGCCATTAGCTATGATTTACAAGAGATCATAAACGGATGTACAAAGACATCAGCTAACTGTTATAATAAGAGGAACTAATATTATTGAATTAATTTTTTGAGAAACTCAAGACTACTGAAGCTATTTTTGCGCATTGCAAGTTGTAAGATTATTGTAAAAAGTAAGTCCCATTTGAACGTTTGTAAAATCATTTCATTCAGAACATAATTAACTTTTGCCAGCAATATTGCATTTCTAATTATAATCCATCTCAAAAAACCATCAACGTAAAACTTTGCAAAATTTTATTGTTATCAAGAAAAAGTTTCACTATGAATTACATAACTTCAGTCAAATTAATTAAAGAATAACGTCAGCTTTGCTATTAAAGAATAACGTCAGCTTTGGTAGTAAATACAGCCACTTATTATGAAAGGCCACCAGCAGCTAACAGAGTATAGTAAAACAGAGTTAAGTATATTCATGTCGCAGTTCGATGTAGCAGTCAGATGGCGATCCAGTAACAGTAAAAAAGGTAAGGAACAGTTTTGGGTTATTGCAGATAACGACTGAGGGGCCACGACGACGACACATTCTATGTTTCGTCGAAATAATCAGAAAATCACCTTTAATAAGCAGCAATTAAATTTGTATGCGAAGATAGAGAAAGAGAATAAATTTCAAAGGGAAGATTTCATTCGTTATTATTAAGCAAGAGATAGAAATCTTAACAAAAGGTTACATAGTTTGTTGTAAAAGGGAAGGTTATCAATAACACAAGAGGTATAGAGGAGACGGGAAGGTTTCAGGACCACCACCAGCAGTGGATAGTGAAGCTTTTATAGTGCCGGCCACTCGTCCTAGCGAAACGTCAGCAAAATAATCAAACAAACGTCGGCCGAAGAACCCCAGACAGAGACCAACAAGCAGTTTGTCAACAAGTAGCCACGAAAGCTTTAATAATTTTGTAGTAACATAACCAACATCATAGATGCGACAAACATGCGGTCTACCATGTACCAGGAATGTCGAAACGGCATTTGAGAATGAAACACGCATATACGTATTTACAAGTTGCAGCCATAAAAAAACATTTGTACTTGTAGACGACATTTCGAGACGATAAACTGAACTCTCATCGCTATCAAAGTTCTGCCCCATCTGGTGGGTGTACTACGCGGTCAACAGTTTCGGTACACTCTCTCTGTACGAGGGGAAAGTTTTGCGCTCCCATTATTAAGGTACAGTTGTGTGAATCACTCACGGTTCGGCGACCAGGCGGGCTACCGCTGGTGTTCAGAGGCCACAGTCACTCCTGGACTTGAGTCCATCACACACCGGTAGCCTCCCACAGCCGATAGAATTTTACAAGTCGTTATACGCAACAGCGTCGATTCTGTGCTACTCTAGGAGATTGTTCCTGAGGATAAAGATACAGGTCAAATTTGTCACACAAAATGTAGAAGAATCTATCCTTTAACGCCGATGGGGACTTAAACTTCACTCTTCAGATGTGATTTTATGCTTGCTACAACGAATATTGTACCGAACTCACTACGTCCGTTGGGAAGACATTTCGTGAAACAATAAAGATTTGCACCTATGAAGTGAGACTTCCCCTCTCCAGATGCTCGGGCGGGGATGACGAAGTGATTACACACCTCCGAACACAGTGCTCGCCAACTTTAAGAGGATGAAACTAGTACTTTGTACATCAAATACAACATCGATTCAGCCGGCCGGGGTGGCCGAGCGGTTCTAGGCGCTACAGTCTGGAACCGCGCGACCGCTACGGTCGCAGGTTCGAATCCTGCCTCGGGCATGGATGTGTGTGATGTCCTTAGGTTAGTTAGGTTTAAGTAGTTCTAAGTTCTAGGGGACTGATGACCTTAGAAGTTAAGTCCCATAGTGCTCAGAGCCATTTTTTTGAACAACATCGATTCAGTCTGACATAAACCATTTTCTAGATTTCCCGATGAGTACATCATTCCTGTACCGCATGTATAACGTTTGTGAAGGCGCTACACCCACAGGCTAATGTGATCTAAGTTAAAATGACGGAAAACGTGAAACCTTGAAAAATCAAGAGATACACATTCGTCCTCCTATGCGGGGTGGATAATTGTGGAATGGCTTAAAGACAAAAAAATAGACTGATGTACTATGCTTGTAAAATTCACCCCAGATTGATGTGGAATGGATACTGGCTATTTCATCAGCTATTATGAAATTCTGCTCGTAAGCGACTGATATATAGTGATAACACTATTAGCAATGTGGTATATAAACGCAATATTGATCATACCGACACCTTCTATGCCATTCACTTTACAGTACAGTAAAAAGTTGCGATTCAGTGTTGCATGGATTGGACAAGCTCTTGACAGATTGTCTGGTATGGAATACATGTTGTTGTTCTGTCTCAAGAGTGTACATTGAACATTTTCCAAAACTGAGCTGCCGACTAACGACAGAGACCTTTGGTGGTGTGCATCAGCTCGCTGATACTTCGCTCAGTGCGTTTTATGTTTCTACTATTGCTTCGAACTCGCAGAAAAAATGTAGTTCTGGCGTATAGTAGTATTATCCATTGAATTATCACGTAAGGTATTTGCATTTTCATCACAGACCTGAAACTACTACAACTCGGAAGATGAACATTCCAAACACATTCTGAGAAGCGGACCTATTTTTGAACCACTAGACCATTTTTTAGTATTTCTAAACAACACCCCCACATCGAGATACTGTGCGATATTTGGTTAACAAGGCGGGAGTGCAGAACGCACAAAATGCGAACGTGCTAATGGTGATTTAACACTGCCCAACAGTCGTTAAACATACGGGGTGTTCAAAAGGTCCCTCCGCAGTGCCGTAGAATTGTTCGCCTGCTTGGGTTACTTTCCTTCAAGTGGACTCTCCCAACATTCTTCAACTGTTTCGTTTGTTTCAGCCAGCGTCAGTAGTATCGTGGGTGTGCGTCATTACGTGTTGAAGTGAACGTTTAATTTTAGTTCCTTTGTTCGTTTGATTCGTTTTTGTCACTGTTAAAATGCTAACCATTGAAGAACGTGTGTTTTTAGTCGAACAAGTGTTCAAAAACCTCCCCCCATGAACCATGGACCTTGGCGTTGGTGGGGAGGCTTGCGTGCCTCAGCGATACAGATAGCCGTATCGTAGGTGCAACCACAACGGAGGGGTATCTGTTGAGAGGCCAGACAAACGTGTGGTTCCTGAAGAGGGGCAGCAGCCTTTTCAGTAGTTGCAAGGGTAACAGTCTGGATGATTGACTGATCTGGCCTTGTAACAATAACCAAAACGGCCTTGCTGTGCTGGTACTGCGAACGGCTGAAAGCAAGGGGAAACTACGGCCGTAATTTTTCCCGAGGGCATGCAGCTTTACTGTATGATTAAATGATGATGGCGTCCTCTTGGGTAAAATATTCCGGAGGTAAAATAGTCCCCCATTCGGATCTCCGGGCGGGGACTACCCAAGTGGACGTCGTTATCAGGAGAAAGAAAACTGGCGTTCTACGATGATGATGATGATGTTTGGTTTGTGGGGCGCTCAACTGCGTGGTTATCAGCGCCCGTACAATTACCCAATCTTTGCTCAGTCCAATTTCGCCACTTTCCGGGATGATGATGAAATGATGAGGACAACACAAACACCCAGTCATCTCGAGGCAGGTGAAAATCCCTGACCCCGCCGGGAATCGAACCCGGGGGCGTTCTACGGATCGGAGCGTGGAATGTCAGATCACTTAATCTGGCAGGTAGGTTAGAAAATGTAAAAAGGGAAATGGGTAGGTTAAAGTTAGATATAGTGGGAATTAGTGAAGTTCGGTGGCAGGAGGAACAAGACTTCTGGTCAGGTGACTACAGGGTTATAAACACAAAGTCAAATAGGGGTAATGCAGGAGTAGGTTTAATAATGAATAGGAAAATAGGAATGCGGGTAAGCTACTACAAACAGCATAGTGAACGCATTATTGTGGCCAAGATAGATACGAAGCCCACACCTACTACAGTAGTACAAGTTTATATGCCAACTAGCTCTGCAGATGACGAAGAAATTGAAGAAATGTATGATGAGATAAAAGAAATTATTCAGATAGTGAAGGGTGATGAAAATTTAATAGTCATGGGTGACTGGAATTCGAGAGTAGGAAAAGGGAGAGAAGGAAACGTAGTGGGTGAATATGGATTGGGGGAGAGAAATGAAAGAGGAAGCCGTCTGGTAGAATTTTGCACAGAACATAACTTAATCATTGCTAACACTTGGTTTAAGAATCATGAAAGAAGGTTGTATACATGGAAGAACCCTGGAGATACTGAAAGGTATCAGATAGATTATATAATGGTAAGACAGAGATTTAGGAACCGAGTTTTAAACTGTAAGACATTTCCAGGGGCAGATGTGGACTCTGACCACAAACTATTGGTTATGACCTGTAGATTAAAACTGAAGAAACTGCAAAAAGGTGGGAACTTAAGGAGATGGGACCTGGATAAACTGAAAGAACCAGAGGTTGTACAGAGTTTCAGGGAGAGCATAAGGGAACAATTGACAGGAATGGGGGAAAGAAATACAGAAGAAGAAGAATGGGTAGCTTTGAGGGATGAAGTAGTGAAGGCAGCAGAGGATCAAGTAGGTAAAAAGACGAGGGCTAGTAGAAATCCTTGGGTAACAGAAGAAATATTGAATTTAATTGATGACAGGAGAAAATATAAAAATGCAGTAAATGAAGCAGGCAAAAAGGAATACAAACGTCTCAAAAATGAGATCGACAGGAAGTGCAAAATGGCTAAGCAGGGATGGATAGAAGACAAATGTAAGGATGTAGAGGCTTATCTCACTAGGGGTAAGATAGATACTGCCTACAGGAAAATTAAAGAGACCTTTGGAGATAAGAGAACCACTTGTATGAACATCAAGAGCTCAGATGGAAACCCAGTTCTAAGCAAAGAAGGGAAAGCAGAAAGGTGGAAGGAGTATATAGAGGGTCTATACAAGGGCGATGTACTTGAGGACAATATTATGGAAATGGAAGAGGATGTAGATGAAGATGAAATGGGAGATACGATACAGCGTGAAGAGTTTGACAGAGCACTGAAAGACCTGAGTCGAAACAAGGCCTCACTTCATTCTGTGAAAATAGGAGTTTGGATTGCAATTGCTAGACGTTGGATTGTGAGTCCCATATTTTTCAACGAAACAATAAACGCATAACGATACTGCAGTGATATTCTGTACCCATTCATTGGAGAACTTGTGTTAAGTGAAATAATGAACGGTTATTCTCAACAAGATGGTGCAACCACGCATACAGCTCGCGTTTCGATGTCACTGTTTGTTGGTGTTTTTGGTGATCGCATAATTTCACAGGGACTTCAGCCTCCACGATCGCCTGACCTAACACCACCTGACTTTTTCTTCTGGGGTGCAGCGAAAACAACTGTCTATAAAAACCGTCCAAAATCCATCGATGAATTGAAAACTGCAATATCCACTTTCACTGCTTCTGTTACAGAAGAAATGTTACAGTTTGTGTCTGGAAACACGATTAAACTAATTGAATTGTGTATTCAACAACAGCGAGGTGGGGGAGCACTTTCAACATTTAATGTGAAAATTTGCAAGTAAAACTGAATATTCAATAAATTAATAACTTATATTTCGCTGAGTTTCATTTCGATATTTCACTGCGGCATACGGCATGCGCGGCTAGCAATCATACGGCACTGCGGAGAGACCTTTTAAACACCCCGTATATCAAGTTAGGAAGTTCCTCACACTGTGGTCACAAACTTTAAGAGGGTGAAATTACTACCTTCGATGCCAAATAAAACATTGATTCTGTCTGACAGAAACCAATTGCAAGTTCCCGAACGTGTATAACAGTAGCTGCTCAAGAAATTAATATTCGATTACAGTTCTGAAATCATGGTATGTTCACATCATCCCCTATAAAATGATCGTCAGCGATGGTAAACGTTGTGACGAAACAACAATGTCTTATGAGAGTAATAGCCTGTTTCCTTTCTTAACCGTGACTTGAGACCACAATGCACCCTGTTTTTAATACTGAAAAGAAGTGAGGAACTTGATGTTCCAGCACATACCTGGCAACATAATTGAAGAGAAGTTAACATGTGTCCACCATAGACTGAGTCTCTCTCCATAGTGATCTATATTGCAGAATAAAAGGAGAAAAGATTCACCACACTCGAACACTTAGTTCCATGGCAGGGACACATATTCGTTTTCCCATAGCTCCATAGGCAGGTGGGACAGCAAAAGAGATCAACTAGCAGTGGTATTAGACACTGTCCAGAATGGGTTGTATGCAGCGTTGCAGGGTATATATAGGTTTATTTTCAAGGTTGGAGGTTTAGCAGAAGTGACATCAAAGTGTGTAACACCTCACACGACACACACATCTAATTTCTGGTAAGTTGTAAGGGTGTTTGTACAGAAAATTATGCTATGATAGTTCATATAGACGTGTGGGTCGCTTTGGTTGAGTTGGTATAGTACCATGCTAACATTTGTAGTAGCAGATTCAATAGATTCAAACAGTAGGCCCCACGTTGAATGCAGATTGCAATAGCTTCCCAGCTAACTGTAGGATTCTCAAACAACTGTACCAAGTGACTCACATACCCTTTGGATGGCATAACTTTTTAACTAACACCGATTTTCGCTGTAGACACGTCTTTGCGATATGGAAATTTGATATCGATGTGGACAAAAAGTTAAACTACACCATGCATACAAGAGCTCTCTGATAGATCCCAACAACCTGAATGAAAATCAAGCATACTTGAGCAGTAGCAAAAGCAGAAATGAAGTCAGCACGCAGACAAGCTCCATGATGAGATCTCAACATGCTGGAGTGGAAATCTAATCAGCATGGAGACCTGTTTTCAGACTTTGAGTTTCCACTATATCCATCACTGGCACCACTCACTCAGCCTATTTTCAGGTAAAGCTTCTCACTGTTTCTTCAAGCATTTGACCATTACCAAGTATCTTCCTATCACATTCCTACAGCAGTGAAAGCTTTCAAATAAAATTGTTTTGATGTCTTCCTAACGAACCGAACAAGGTGGCGCAGTGGTTAGCACACTGGACTCGCATTCGGGAGTACGGCGGTTCAAACCCGTCTCCGGTCATCCCGATTTAGGTTTTCCGTGATTTCCCTAAATCGTTTCAGGCAAATGCCGGGATGGTTCCTTTGAAAGGGCACGATCGATTTCCTTCCCCATCCTTTCCTAATCCGACCTTGTGCTCCGTCTCTAATGACCTCGTTGTCGACGGGACGTTAAACACTAATCTCCTCCTCCTCCTCTTCCTAACGGGTGATGAGGCCTGTCAGTACAGTATTCGTTGTAGCAGGCGTAAGACCACATCTGAAGAGTGAATTTACACTTATTTAGATCGAGTAACGATACTTTAGTGAGGTCCCCACACGCGTTACAGGATAGATTCTGCATTTGGTGTGGCAGATTCGAAATGTGTCTGGGCCATCAGGAACACTCTCTTTTTGTGTAACACGGAATCGACGCTGTTGTGTATAGCGATTTGCAAAATTCGATCGGCTGTGGGCGACTACCGGTATGCGATGGACTTGAGTCCAGAAGAGACGGCGGCCTGTGACCGCCAGCGGCCGGCCGCCAGACCGTGAGTCATTCATAGAACTGCACCTCAGTTATGGAAGCGCAAAGCTCTCCCCTCGTACTGGGAGAGTGTGCTGGAGGCTGTTGACTGCACGGTACACCCACTAGATGGCACAGGACTCTGATGATGATGGCAGTTCAGTGTTCGTGTTGAAATGTCGTCTACAAGTACAGTATTTTCGTGTAGAAAATATTACATTTTCTTATCTCATTTATTTGTCGCCTTTTTTATGGCTGTGATTCGACTTGTAAATACATATAAATGAGTTACATTCTCAAATCCCTTTTCTACAAGCCTGGTACATACTAGTTCGAGTGTTTGGCGGCTCTGTGATGTATGTTGTGTTCCTGACGGCAAACAGCTACTGTCCATTCCGCCGACAATTTATTTTTGTGAAGAATTTTACATGCATCGAATCTTAACACATTTTTGTTTGTTTAAATAAATACGCTTGTAGAGAGACTCGAACTTGAGAGTTAGGAGAAGCAGCGACCGTACACAAGTATGGACCTGTGCAAACATTCTTAGTCGTAGACAGTAGTACCTGTATTCAGGAACTTGCATTCTAATGTCATAGAACCTATCCCAGTATCTCGAGTCTGGGCCAGTATGCTGGAATGCCACACTATCGTAAGTAGCGTAACAGGTCTGAGCAGGATTCTGATGTCACAGAACCAGGACCAGTATTCATGCTCTGTGCCAGTATACCCCGGCTGCCATTTTTTATGCCAGGTCAGCCATCTTGGATTCTGATGTCATACTATGGATGATGCTTGCATTCCACATTTCGTATTGTGGCATCACAGAGCCAGTATATGATAATGCACCATTTTGAAATTCCCATCGGTTTATATTAAGGACAATCATCCTCCATCTATAGGAAACACACTAGCACATTTGGGCTACCTTACAGTTTCCCATTGAAATTCTGTATAATTTGAAATCCCACCATTTTATACTTATGCAATTGCCCTTTGTTTGTCAGGGGCGTTGAAAACCCCTGACACGTCGATGACGTCGTCAGTGACGCACTGTGCTCCAGTGTCCCTTAGATACCTACTAATAATGAATGGATAAAACACAGTTAACAACTTAATTCAACTGACACTGCAGCATACATTGTTAATTTTTAGAACTTGTAAATATTAATAAATAATTACGTAATAATTTGATATTGCTTAATTTGAGACAACGAATTTCAAAACTTGCCTGTCCTGTTGAATTCCAGGAGTCTGTCTTGATTATTTTTAATGTGGAGAACGACCTCTTCACTGTGGCTATAGTTACAGGAAGTGTAGCCGATATCTTCAGAAGGCTGTTGATGTTTAGATACATGTCGAGGACTAGTAGAAATCCTTGGGTAACAGAAGAAATATTGAATTTAATTGATGAACGGATAAAATATAAAAATGCAGTAAATGAAGTAGGCAAAAAGGAATACAAACGTCTCGACAGGAAGTGCAACATGGCTGAGTAGGGATAGCTAGAGGATAAATGTAAGGATATAGAGACTTATCTCAATAGGGGTAAGACAGATACTGCCTACAGGAAAATTAGAGACCTTAGGAGAAAAGAGAACTACTTGTATGAATATCAAGAGCTCAGATGGAAACCCAATTCTAAGCAAAGAAGGGAAAGCAGAAAGATGGAAGGAGTATATAGAGGGTCTATACAAGGGCGATGTACTTGAGGACAATATTATGGAAATGGAAGACAATGTAGATGAAGATGAAATAGGAGATATGATACTGCGTGAAGAGTTTGACAGAGCACTGTAAGACCTGAGTCGAAACAAGGCCTCGGGAGTAGACAACATTCCATTAGAACTACTGACGGCCTTGGGAGAACCAATCCTGACAAAACTCTACCATCTGGTGAGAAAGATGTATGAGACAGGTGAAATAAGCTCAGACTTCAAGAAGAATATAATAATTCCAATCCTAAAGAAAGCAGCTGTTGACAGATGTGAAAATTACCGAAATATCATATTAATAAGCCACGGCTGCAAAATACTAACACGAATTCTTAACAGATGAATGGAAAAACTGGTAGAAGCTGACCTCGGGAAAGATCAGTTTGGATTACTTAGAAATGTTGGAACACGTGAGGCAATACTGACCCTATGACTTATCTTAGAAAATAGATTAAGGAAGGCAAACCTACACTTCTAGCATTTGTAGACTTAGAGAAAGCTTTATACAATGTTGACTGGAATACCCTCTTCCAAATTCTGGAGGTGGCAGGGTTAAATACAGGGAGCGAAAGGCTATTTACAATTTGTACAGAAACCACATGGCAGTTATAAGAGTTGAGGGGCATGAAAGGGAAGCAGTGGTTGGGAAGGGAGCTATTCAATCTGAATATTGAACAAGCAGTAAAGGAAACAAAAGAAAAATTCGGAGTAGGTATTAAAATCCATGGAGAAGAAATAAAAACTTTGAGGTTCGCCGATGACATTGTACTTCTGTCAGAGACAGCAAAGGACCTGGAAGAGCAGCTGAACGGAATGGACAGTGTCTAGAAAGGAGGATATAAGATGAACATCAACAAAAGCAAAACGAGGATAATGGAATGTAGTCGAACTAAATCGGGCGATGCTGAGGGTATTAGATTAGGAAATGAGACACTTAAAGAAGTAAAGGAGTTTTGCTATTTGGGGAGCAAAATAACTGATGATTGTCTAAGTAGAGAGGATATAAAATGGAGACTGGCAATGGCAAGGAAAGCGTTTCTGAAGAATAGAAATTTGTTAACATCGAGTATTGATTTAAGTGTCAGGAAGTCGCTTCTGAAAGTATTTGTATGGAGTGTAGCCATGTATGGAAGTGAAACGTGGACGATAAACAGTTTAGACAAGAAGAGAATAGAAGTTTTCGAAATGTGGTGCTACAGAAGAATGCTGAAGATTAGATGGGTAGATTACATAACTAATGAGCAAGTATTGAATAGAATTGGGGAGAATAGGAGTTTGTGGCACTACTTGACTAGGAGAAGGGATCGGTTGGTAGGACATGTTCTGAGACATCAAGGGATCACTAATTTAGTATTGGAGGGTAAAAAAAACGTAGAGGTAGACCAAGAGATGAACACACTAAGCAGATTCAGAAGGATGTAGGTTGCAGTAGGTACTGGGAGATGAAGCAGCTTGCACAGGATAGAGTAGCATGGAGAGCTGCATCAAACCAGTCTCAGGACTGTAGACCACACAACAACATTATTGCATAATTTCAGTGTTTTCATTGCAGATGAAGGTCTGGAACTTCTTTAACAGATTTTCTTCTCCATAAATGTAATTCGGCAAGAATGTCTTCAGCTTTACATTCCATATCTTAAATGCAGAACTCACTTAATACCTTGAACTCTTCTTGTTCATCACTATTGAAGAGTATTTCGCTAGCTGAAATCGAAACCAGTGAAGAACATCCAGAAACCTGTATGTTCTGCAGACTTTAACTCCGTTATAAAATAATCTAAAAATGTAATAAAGACTACCCCTTGGTCATACTTTTCGGGATCACGCATCAAGTAGTTTGCCCTGGTCTTTTGGCTCTTAACTTTCCGGGGGACCACGACTGAGATGTCCAGCTGTTGACAAATTTCATTTGCTGTCTCAAAAGCAGTTTCAAAAGTTCTTGTCCCATGTACCTCAGAACTGCCGGTTCTGCTTTAGTATCTTCAGCTACTTCTATGGCTTCTGTCAAACTCAGTGTTAGGTTTCTGAAGTCACATTTCCAGTCGTCAAGTGCTTATTCCCAACAGATCTGTCTTCTAGAGCATTGCCCCTATTTTTTATGCATTTAAAAGGTCACTAGGAACTAACTATTTATGGGATATTTAAGTGGCAATCCCCTAATCTTCATATTGAATGGATGACACAAAAGTTACATTTATCATCATTTAAGGTTAACATGATTAAATTAACACAATTGTTTAATAACAATTCACTCTTCCAGAATACAGATAAAAGAAGCTCATCCTGAAATATCATTTCAGTGGAACTGGACAAACTATCTCAATCGTGCTCAGTTCTCCAATTCCCTCCTTGCTATCAGTGTGACGAAATGTTTTGATACTTCCACAGACTCTTATTTGCCCCTTAACCCTCATGTACACAAACTGGCATTCAGTGATTTCTTAATAATCCTAGGACACAGCCTTCAGGTTTTGTTATGCCATTAGAAATAGGACCAACTTGCTTGTTAGGCCACATCATTGTTACAACACTACGAATGATATTTTGAGACACTCTGAAATCTAAAGCATTAAAAGTTTTTGGTAACCACTATATTGTTTAAGCCATAGTTGTTTTATTTCAAGTTTTAGTGATCACAGACTTAACAGTTCAAGTGTACAGTCACAGGGAAAAGTCGCTAAGTGTTGTCTGTGCTAAGTTACTCTTCGACCTGACTGGAGTGTGAGATATGGAGAATGCAGGAAGGAGAACTTTGTCGCCACGTTGAGGAAGGATCAAAAGGGGGAATGCTATCTGTATGCTATAAATGGTGCAACTTAAGACATACGTACACGTTGATAATCAGAAACTATAGTACAGATTACACGCACAAGTAACCAGGTTATGTGAAAGTATATCATCGAGTTGCAAACACATTCATTACGCTATTTATTTTTCAGTTGACACACATACAACTCGATTTCGCCGCTCTGCTATAGTGCTAAAGCTCTTGATCACCTAAGATGGCAGTAGTTGTTAACGTGAGAAATCAACACGAAGTACACCGACATATATTGATAACAAGCAGGGAGTCAAGCTCAACTTAGCATCGTCAGTTTACAGGAATTTTGCCACTGTTGCCAGGCTTCGCAATCTAATAGTAAGTAAGTGTTCAACACTCAAAATTTAGTTTCATATTCAATACGACTAACAATTGCCATATTTCAACGTGAGAGACTTTAAAGCCACTTTAAAAAAAGTTCTTCGTGGCTTTGGGCAGCCTGGGGAGAGGGGAGGTGTTGATCCCCCCTGCTCCTCTGTATCTATACCCGCTAAGAGCACTATCCGTGAATTTGCTGAAAGTGGTGTAATTTTGCAGCTCATCCGAACGGCAAACTCACTTGGTTTTAATTCCCCTTCTTCCTCCTCTTGAGACACTTTCCTTATAAATTTTCAAGCCTCTCGTAGCCGCTCTCTATTATTGCTGTTAGGCGGCACCGCTGTCAAAACTGACCCTCCTCTACTTCACAGTTGCTGCTTCTCCTGTATTGTTGTGACCACAGTGAGCGCTTACATTTCCCTCACTCCCCACAACACCATAACTGCACCGTAAGATGGTATTTTTCGTGATTAAGGTGCTTAAAAACACGATTAATGCGGAAGTGTTACTGCGCACAGCAGAGGAATAGTTCGGAGATGATGATTGTATCAGCGTGACTCTTCACGCTGTCATAAAGCAGCATCTGTGAGTCAACGGTTTGTAGACAATGACATTCTTGAAATGGACTGGTCTGCTCTGAGACACGAGCTGAGCCAGTGTACATCTTTGGGATGAGTCAGAACGTCGACTTCGCTCCAGACCTCAGTGTCCAACATGACTGCTTTCTCTCAACATGACTACCTTCTCTGGTTTCGGCTCTTGGGGAAGAATGAGCTGCCATTCCTTCATAGACTTTCAGACACGCCATTGAAAGTGTCCCCAACAGATTTCAAGCTGTCATAAAGGCGAAGGGTGGTCACACCCCGTTCACTGATAGCTGCCCGGATGCTTTTGATCAGATAGTGTACGGCATCTTGCACTGGAACCATAGCGTTCTTATTCACGCTGGTTCAGAAGACGGTGTTTTCAAGTTGATGCACACTGGTAACATCTCTGACTTTCTTGACGAACTACGTCCCGCCTCCTTCCTCCTTTCCCTTCCACCAGCCACACGTCAACATACCACCACCTTTTTGCAAAGTGCCGCAGAAACCTGAGAGCTTGATATCTGACAATGAAACAGCAACTTCTATGGTATGTGAAATAAATGATTTACATACATGGACGAAATATCCGTATGATGGTAAAAGTTTTGAAACTCTCCATATTTTTAAAAGGTGAGCAGCTTGGTAAGTATCATGTTTTAAACACGAGAAGGTGTCCGAGCCGACTTCCTCTACACTGTTCAATCCTTCCGACACACTATGCGCATCCAGTGCTGCCTACAACCACTTTTACAACAGTTCGAGACATATTGCGTGCTCTTAGGAAAGTTCAGGATCTCTAACATTTATGCACACTACCACGTTTGCTGAGCCGTGGTGTTCCCGTTTTACTATTGTTATGTGTATCGTATTCCTCTGTTTGTTACATGTCGAATGAAATTTTTGGAAGTACACCTAAATCATTCTTTTATTTTCAATGTTAGCTCATTTTGCATATTTCTTGTACCATACGAAAAGTGCCACAGAATCGATGACGAACACATCTCTTTCTCTTATGATAATCTATAGGTACTCATCAATCATATCACCTTTCCGAAAAAGGAAAATGTTCTTTACGTTACAGTGAATCGCGCAGATTAGAAAGGCTTTGTTGCGGAAACTTGGTACACAACTGAGTCCGGTGTTTTCATTGCGTTACGTTTTTGTTTTGCTCTGCTTGCACTTCAAATGTTCGCCGCTAGGTGACAGTAGACCCGTAGTAGCGAGTTTGGCAACCATGAAGATGGCTGATGGATCCACTATTTTAAGGAGAAATAGGCCTGGGACAAAAGCGAAGGTGCGAAAAGTTTTGTGTGTGTCGTTTCATTGTTATTATTCACACATTGGTGAACGAAAGCGATCTTAAAGTGTATGGTTATTGTCAGTTTTTCTTCGTAATTCGTGTACCTGGGAATGAGCGACTACGTTCCTGTCAATATGAACTTTCCATGCGAAATGTTCATATTTAAGCAGTTACTGTGCTCATTTACAGTACTGTGAAGTCAAAGCTTGCAGTATATTGTAAATAAAATTATCCAAAGTGGCAAGTTAGTCAGACGCCAGGAAACTGAAGTACATTTCAATATATGCAGCTGCGTTGATCTGAACATTAACATATGCCTTTTTATAAATTGTAACAGCTGACATACTATATCGTATACTCTGTCTGTAGGATTTCAGTCGTTGGCCAGATGAACCATTCGAAGAAATGGATAGCACACTTGCTGTACAGCAATACATTCAGCAACAGATACGAAGAGACCCAGCAAATATTGATCTTATTCTCACCCGGCCAGAATCGCAGGATGAAGGCGTTTGGAAATACGAACACTTAAGGTATTATTTGTCACAACTTTTTCTTCTCACTGCGCATGTTCGCGTCGTAATAGTAGTGTTGTCAGTACAGTAATTAGTTGACAGACGAAAGAATCTTGCGTTAAAAACTAAATACATCTTAGTTAGTTGGAAAGAGTAATTTGCATAGGTCTGTTGCACTTAAGTTGTTCATGCTTCCAATTTTGTTATGTGGGTGCTGTATCATTTTATGCATAGAGACTATATTAATGTTTATGTTTTTAATTACAGTACAACTAGCTGAATGTTGTTTGTTTTTAAGCTCTCCAATTGCTGAGAGTCCTGTTTGATTTCTTAGTGTGTCTTGTTTTATCTTTCAAAGTGAGTTAATAATATAAATTAACTTGTTACGCATTGTCAACATATGTGGCCGATTAATGCATAATATGTCACAAACAATCGTGCACTTTTGTATGTCAGTGTAGTTAAGTATGCAGTTTTGTCAGTTGGATTGAGATGTCACCTCCAGTAAATAAATGACATTTGTAACTGCACAATACCGGATCTAGCAGTACAAGTTGTTAGATTGTAGATAAAGATACGGTAGATATAGAGCACTACTCTTGGAATTATAAAACAAATTATTCGGATAATTTTTTTGCTATGTGGGTGCTGTATCATTTTATGCATAGAGACTATATTAATGTTTATGTTTTTAATTACAGTACAACTAGCTGAATGTTGTTTGTTTTTAAGCTCTCCAATTGCTGAGAGTCCTGTTTGATTTCTTAGTGTGTCTTGTTTTATCTTTCAAAGTGAGTTAATAATATAAATTAACTTGTTACGCATTGTCAACATATGTGGCCGATTAATGCATAATATGTCACAAACAATCGTGCACTTTTGTATGTCAGTTTAGTTAAGTATGCAGTTTTGTCAGTTGGATTGAGATGTCACCTCCAGTAAATAAATGACATTTGTAACTGCACAATACCGGATCTAGCAGTACAAGTTGTTAGATTGTAGATAAAGATACGGTAGATATAGAGCACTACTCTTGGAATTATAAAACAAATTATTCGGATAATTTTTTTGCTACATGAAGTATCACATTTCTTATTGTTACAGTCAAAATACTTACATGCCTAAGTAACACAATTAATCTAAAAATATAGACATGTTGAGGAACTGGATAATGATATTATTATATGTCAGTAGTCAGTGCATGTGCTGCAGTAACTTCCCACACATGTGCATCTTTACACTTTTCCATTACAACTATTAACTAAAGTAAATGTTGGAATGTTTTTGGTCTGATTGACTCTCTCTCTCTCTCTCTCTCTCTCTGTGTGTGTGTGTGTGTGTGTGTGTGTGTGTGTGTGTGTGTGTGTGTGTGTAAACTTACTCTTATGTAATGTTACAGGCAGTTCTGTATGGAGCTAAATGGTTTGGCAGTTCGTCTTCAGACTGAATGCCATCCAGAAACATGTACGCAGATGACAGCTACGGAACAGTGGATTTTTCTGTGTGCTGCACACAAAACTCCAAAAGAATGCCCAGCCATTGATTACACGAGGCATACGCTAGATGGAGCAGCTTGTTTGCTAAACAGTAACAAGTATTTTCCTAGCAGGTGCAGTATGTTGTCTGTTATTATTTGGTTTGTTTTATTTTCTTTCTTTCTAAGTGGTTCCAAAATTAACACATTTATGAAATATGTTAATTTGTACAGCAACTTCAGTATTATTGTTGCTGTCCTGGAGGGGGAGGAAGGCTGTAAAATAAAAAATATTTTGGGTGAAACCAGATAAGAAGGCTAAAAAGGCTTTTATCTTGTAGTAGATAAAAACAACTTTTGGTGCAGAATAAGTTTTTATAACTGTATACCTGGCTTGCATCCCTTCAGTTGTTTTTGAGAAAATGTTAGAATGTATTTCATTTCTGATTGTTCTGTGATGTGTAATAAAGACAGAATTTTTCCTTCTTCTTTTGTGGCGTAGGGAGATCTGTTGTACTTAGGTAGAAATAACGTAGAAAATTTAGTAACAAAGGTAGTGGAACAGTGCATTTTGGTGAAGACAGTAAATGAGCCACTCATCACACTGTATCAGCTGTTCCACAACACTGTGTGTATGGTGGGTAAGGTATTCACTTGTCAGAATGAAGATTCAGTCGCTAGTTGACTTGTCTAATGTATAGGAAAGATGTTGATGCCAAATGAGATGTGAAAGTTTCAGGCATTCTTGCTTGATTATGGCCTTCCAGTTTTACTGGAGGGATGTTCTGCTTCCTTGAAGTAAGCATCTGACCTATTCCTCAACAATTTCTCTTATGCTTTGGCATTTCTCTTGCCACTGCAGAGTTTGATCAGTGCACTCAAATGTTAAACTGATTTTTCTACTTCGCAACTGTTACAGTGTTGATAATATTGCCATTACTATCCGCATACTTTTTCTTTACCGCTTCCAGAGGGGGGTGCGGGGAGCGGAGAGAGGAACCGGCAGCCAGCCTTGTGAATATCGAGGGGAGCGGTGCCGTGCGAAGGGGGTAAGCTCCTCCTCGCTAATGTAGTTTTGTTGAAAGATAAATGGGGCACACATTATCTTTTTGTGGAGCACATGTAAAATTTAAAACAGACTAACGGAACAGATAAATGCTTATTTTTTTTATTTTTATTTTACTGAAGCTGCAAGCATCTTCTAATTTTATATACACTCATCATGGTGTAATCTGCCATAGAGTAAACACAGTTCACACAAAAATATGAATATAGAAAGAGTGTCATGAGTGCTGAGTGCTGTTGTGGTTGCTACTGTGCTTATGTAACCAGTTTTTTGTTAACAGCATTGATATTATGCTCAGTCACTGGAATCAGACTAATACCTATCAGGAGCTAGAAAGCAGAGAGGTAAAGAAAAATTATGTGGATAGTACACCCACAGCCAATTTGGCAACTGATACTAGTTTTTAGGGTTTTTGTGATGTTTTAGGTACTGAAACCTGTATTTTTAAAATATATGGGTCAGCTGACTAGTCCTACATGCATATTCGCTTGCAGGATACTAGTTAAAGGAGTGGAATGTTTGTCAACAAAAAAAAAAAAAAAAATTAATTACAAGTCTCCAAGCTCTAGAATTTTTAAATCATTCTCTTTCTTTCCACAGTAAGTCACATAATATGGATATTACAAGAAAAAGTGTTGTTGTGTTAGGTGAACATATTTCTTTGCTTCATTCAAATGGCAAATGCTGCAAGATGTTTTGGCAGCATTCTTGTTCCAAGCTTGGTCTAAGTTATGGTTCATGGTGAGCATGACCAAATTTACCTGCTCATGTGATCTCAGCATGATTATAGGTGCATGGTGTATCAGTCTGCACAACTCTTATTTAAAAATATAGGATGTGGTGCACCCTGAAGGACTTCGGTTGGCCACAGGGCCTTTAGAACCCGCCCCATATCAAACCTTTGGGCTGAGGCTAGTGAACCACCACTGCATGTCAGGTGACAACTCCTCATGATGTGACAGGCCTGTAAAACAAGACACTATCCATACCATAGACACCTACACACCATAGCATTGCTCAGCCTCTGGTGGAAAGGCAATTTCATACTTGACACAGAGTGACATGGCCCTGTGGGACTTATGCGAAGCATTGCCCTTAGAGGTTGGCGTGGCTGGTTTTAATGTTTTAATACCAAGGCTGGAGCTGATCTCCATCTTGGCTCCTAAATAGGTCCAGAATTATTGCAGGCTTGATGAATTTTAAGAACAATTGCACTACATATTTTATATTTTGATCTTTATTTTTCAACATTTTAGATAGCATCATAGTTTTAAGTTGTTTACACTGCTGGCTCAAAGTGAGGGGATTCCACTAGCTTTTCAGGCATACTCCCCGACTTTATCATCAGGATTCACTTTCTCTGTGGCTACAATGTATTTTCTGCGGAGTTCCATGTGGTCTTGAAGGCACTGGAATCAAACCACTCCCTGCGGCTTGACCAATCTCCTCTCATCCCTCTTGCTGTGAGGAGATCATTTTAGCTAAGTTGCTTATTGGGCACTGTCATTTTAGCCATCACCATTTATTAAGTAGCGGTCCCCCACCGTCAACAGTTCACCGTTTCCTGCCCAAATGCCCTTTTTTTAACCACTTACGTTCTAATGTATTTTTGCCATATGAACTATCGATCGTTTCAGTGAATGATGCACAGGTTATTGACTGTGTCTTACTTTTTATCCATTATAACAACATGGTGAAGGACATTTAATCTTAAGTTCAGGACATCCGTTGTCTCTACAGCGTATTTTGTTGACATCTCTCAGAGAGAAAGTCCTTGTTCTCAGCTCTCTTTCCTTTCATCAATTGGTCTTAATGTGTAGTCGCTTTTAACTCCTTTTTCGCATTAGTGTTGTAAGGTTATGACATGGGCGTCTATGATCTCAGTTGTTTTGTGCCCTGAAATAAAACAAACTGAATTCATTGGAGCAGATGAGGCATCTTCAGGACAAAAACTTTCTCCATCTGCTTCAATACCCTGAGTAACATACAATTGTCACAGCATGTGTACATAACAGAGAAATACGTTCAGTGAATGAGTGCCCCACTGTACGTCCTATAGTGGTGGGAAAGCAATGGGGAAATAAACAAGCCATCAAGGACACTTGCAGAGAGAACTGCACGACACAGTGTGCCATTCTCCTCTAAGCTGTCACTTCCGTAGAGAGTTGGAGTTCAATGCAGTTGTGGGAAGAGGACTGACTGGCATTGACAGACTATAAGCTGCAGTTGGTGAAGCCCACTATCTGGCTATGGCATTCCTCATGCCAGTCAATGAGGGGGGATGAGATGAACCTGACCTGCCTCCAGATTGGTCGCTGTCCCCTAACACCTGGAATTTTATGTGGTGTGAGGGCACCCCCAGTCTGTAAAACCTGTGATGTGCAAATCAGTATATGCTGCATATTAACAGAGTGCATTTTTTATTGTATTGTGGGAGGACAGAATTGAATTTGGATGGGAGACTGCCTTCTCTTTTAGCTGATGACGAGACCAATGTGTTGAAGGTTTTAAAGTTTCATTAAGTGTCTGGACCCCAGCTGGAACCTTCAGGTTGGAGATTTTAGTGTATTACAAAGTGGCTGGCTCGTTCTTTTTAGTCCAGTGATCAGCCAGCCACAGCTGTCTGGTATGCTATTCTGGCAAGTAATTATCACTATCTGTCTTAATACTTTTGTTGTGAAGAGGTATGATTGTAGCATATTTCGGCTTCTCAGGAAATGTACCCTCTGCTGGTGCTGAGAGGTTGTCTGGCCGCAACCTTCAGTAACATTTTGTTGGCATTAAATGTCAAAGTCATAGCCATTAAAATTGGTAATTGGAATCAAAATCATCTAACAGTAAAGGGTGCTGCTGTATTTTAACACAGAGGGAAATTACTCATTTATGAACTGCAACACATGTAACATGGACATGGAGAAAACAACTACCGTATTTACTCGAATCTAAGCCGCACCTGAAAAATGAGTCTCAAAATCAAGGGAAAAAAAAATTCCCAAATCTAAGCCGCACCCGAAATTTGAGACTCGAAATTCAAGGGGGGAGAAAAGTTTTAGGCCGCACCTCCAAATCGAAACAAAGTTGGTCCATTGTAATACGAGACACAATTTAGGTCGAATGAATGACGATACAGCTACAGTAGTTTGATTCGGGTCATAAGCTTAGCATTTAAGCTTTACCAGGTAGCTATTGCTATGCGTCAGGTGCTCCGTTCGTATTTATACGGGTACCCTTTCTTTTTCAAGTGCTTCGTCTGGTTTGAATTGATTGCTTATTTTTCTTTGATCTGTTAAGTGCCGTTCTTTGTTATAGGTGTTTACGTCACTCTAAGCTGAAAATTCATTACTGTACTGTGTCATATATTGTTTGTCGCATTTTGATAATGAGTGTTTACGACCTGTCACCGCTCGCGGCATGGCTTGCTTTTGTGCACACTTAACGCCGCTTACATTTAAAAAAGAAAGAGAGAGAGAGAGAGAGAGAGAGAGAGAGAGAGAGAGGAATCGTCTCATTAGCGAAACAATGGCAAGAGACTGCTATTTGTTACTTAGACTGCTGCTTTCTTTGATAATGATCAACAAGAACCAAATAATAGACTGCGTATGATAGATGATGTTCTGAACGAGAATTTAGCTAAAATTTTTCGCCGTTTGAAAGTCTTTAGAGACACCTCTTTTGTACATTACATTGTGCACAGAAATTAGTCATCTTAGATTTAAAAATCTAGTCAATTGCCATGCTTCATTTCTGACTGTATCACTATTAGGCATAAGAATAATAATAATATGACATGATACGTATATTCTTCCGCGTTTGCTGTTGTCTCTCACTAGTTTCGTAGTTTATTAGGCAGGTAGGATTTAAATGAGATAGCAGCAACCACGAAAGAATACATGACAAAATGTTTATATTCATATTATTCTTATGGTGAAGAGAATACTGCATGTGATTCACAATCCATAAAAGTTTCTATTAGCAACCATCTCTTCTCACAGGTAGGAAAAAATTCAGAACGTACAGTTGGCCATATTGACAAACATCCCAAACAGTCTTGCCAGTCAGATTTTCATAGTGCATTGAAATGCTGCTACATTCGAAGATGAACAATACGGAATTTGTATTTACTTCGTTGGATAATGTATGAAAGTGCAGTGGTCGAAACTCGGGGTGGAGAAAAAAGCTCGCCTTGCACCTTTTTAAAATTTATTTACTGACTCAGAGGTTTTGGCGCCAGTATTTATCTTTGTGCCTGCAAAGCATGCCTGTGTAGCGCTACATACATTCGACAGCTGAAGTTAGTTGTAGCGGTACCTACCAACATTTTTCGGAACTTCCCCTTACTTTGCACTCGATTCTAAGCCGCAGGCGTTTTTTTGGATTACACAAAATGGAAAAAAAGTGCGGCTTAGATTCGAGTAAATACGGTAAATCAAACTTAAGAGGCAGGAGAAGCTTAATAGTCCTTAAAGTCTGCTCCTGGTAGCTGAGTTGTCAGTGCGACAGAATGTCATACCTAACAGCCCGGGTTCGATTCCCGGCTGAGTCGGAGATTTTCTCCGCTCAGGTACTGGGTGTTGTGTTGTCCTTACCATAGTCATTTCATCCCCATCGACACGCAAGTCGCTGAAGTGGCGTCAGCTAAAAAGACTTGCACTAGGCAAACAGTCTACCCGATGGGAGGCCCTAGCCACACGACATTTCCAACTCCCCCTAAACCTTCAGTAATATTGCACACTAATAATTTGCAAATTTGTTGAAGTTCTCTGTAGACTACCCAGTAATATTGTCTTTCGGATGGTAGATGATAAAGAAGCTGATGCTGTGATAATTCCTCTACTTTGTTGCAAGCTGAAAAAAATTTCAACAGTTAAACATAAACAAGAGAAAAAAAAACAAAAATAACGTAAATTGCAAAGCAAATGTGCCATATACGACGCCACACAGTGCTCATGCAAGTGTCTACCATCAGCAAAATGTGTCAAAGGCTTTAGGAAGACTATGCAATGCTTCATAACAACAAATTGCCTCCGATGAGTGTGAAGTCACAACTGTTTACATTAGATTCATTTTAGCAGTTACGAGCAGGCACATGCACAGTTGAGTCGCACTTGAGTAGTTGATTCTCCTGCTTCTGGCTACAGAAATGTGGCTTTTAGCTGTGCAAGCAATCGCAGCTAGATGCTACCAGGAAAAGGGGGTGCCAAATTCATATTCTTGTGGGAAAGAAACTTGTTTCACATAGTGCCTAGCATCCAGCACACATTGGTCTATCGATTATTCATATGATTTTGAAATGCATCCCTGTAGGTTTTTGAACACATTTTAACTTGATTTCTGAATGAATCATAAGTTGATTTTTGAATATGTGCATAGTGTACATGATGTCTCTGTCAGGAGAATCCTCGTCCCATCTAGAAATAAATTTTCCGCAGACAAAAGGGGACGGGTTTAAACGAGCTGAGCGGAGTAAAGCCGATTGGATGAACGCCAATCGCTGTGTGATTATGTGGTTGATTGGGTTTGCAAATGTTCAGCGTTGTTATAATTACTAGCGAAATTCCTTGGATTCAGACTACCAGAATGGAAGTAAACTACTAACAGGAATAACAGGTGAGAAAGATTACGTACTATCTTCTCGGAGTATCCAAGAAAATGAAATTTTGACAGAAAATTTTTATCCAGATCGCTACACTAGCAAGGACCAGTTGTGAAGTCCCTGGCTACCAGCCACTGAAGTTCTATTCTGGAAGTAATGCGGAAAACGTGTTGTACGAACATGTAACAATGGCTAACCGGAGAATAATTGTGGGATAACTAAACCTGTGATTCTGGCAGAGTTGGTGAAGTTAATCAGCAAACAGATTTTGACAATGACAGGAATAGTTACAGAATTCTTGATGACAAGATTGTTTGTTAGAATGAGGAAGAAGAAGAAACGGGGACATCACACATATTATAGAAGAATAATAAGATTCCAAATTTATATAAAAATTTCGTAATACTACTTTTCGATCTCTTGCTTGAGAAACTGGTGTGTATGAATGAAATGTGAAACTATTTCCTAACACAAAGCTTTTTGCTTATAGTAGGCCTTATGGGCATTTGATATTGGTACTTCATGAATTATATTCTGTCGTCTTATAAAAATGACCATTTGTGCCAAAACATTCTCGTTTATTTGGTTTGTGTTACAAAGTTGCTTCAATATTAGCAAGGCCTATTTTGTTTTACTAGCAGACAGTGACAAAATAGACGTAATCAGATCGAGAAACCGCACCAGTCTTGGGTATTTTTTGTATTAACAGCTTTTTCAGTATTAGATAACAATATTTCGATATTTCATGTAGCAATATGTTTGACGAACTTTGATGAGGTAATAGATTCTTTCGCTGAAAGGAAAGCATGCCATGTAAAGCTGTAGCAAGATCAGAGAGGAAAAAATGCTAGAAGCTAAGGATTGAAGGAATGTGTACTTTCTTGCTTGTCTCTTGTCTTTATTGGTTTTATGTATCCTATATTTAATTTTATGCCACACAGAACAGCAAGTTATTAGCTAATAGACAATAAAGAGTGCAGATTTTCTGAAGAGTTCTTGTTCTGCCGATTACAAAGAATCCCAGTCACTATTAATTGCGAGATTTTTTTAATTAAAAAAAAAGAGGGGCAGGCTGTTAAACAGGCCGACTGGGAACAGGAGAGGCACCACAGGACATTTCAACTTCCACTGTCCTGTGTAGATTTGATGGCATCCATTACAAAATATACACGTTTCAATTCCACAGAGCGAAATACAGTGACATGCTATAGAAGAATGCTGTATGAAGAGGCGTGTCACTGCACATTGACACACTTCAGACCAGATAACATGTCGTACATTTCCTCGAACACATATGTTTTGTTTCAGACTTTTCGGAAAGATGTGCACTAAAAGTTGAACATATTTTTGAAAATTCGATTTTTTTATTATTGACGCGGTTCGCAAATATCGTAGGTCCGAGGCTGATGCGCAGCGCAGTCTGAGTTTAGTGGGTAGTCTTCACGTGACTCTTGTTTACATTTAGTGATTTTGCTGTTTGCCCTTCGTTTACTCTCACATCAAATGAAAACAAAATGAATATCTGTGGCTGGGAGCTATCAAGTTAATTAAAATAGATTCACATAATTATGGAAGGCTAAAATATGTTATTAGTTTCAGATTTTTTTTTAATTTCCACCTTTCTGACAGTCTAGCATTAATTGCCTTGCAGAACAATTAAGTTATTTTTGTCTAAATTTGACTTTTATTAACCTTTTCCGCAGAGGCAGTCAATGTATTTGAAACGAAATGTTTAATTCCACAGTACTGGCTAGTTTCAACTGTTTGCTGCATTTCAAGTGCGCGTTTTCATCTTTGAGCACATATGACATTATGCCACAAAAAAGAACCAAACATGATATAATACAGTACTGGTGCTCCAAGAAAATTTACATCCCGAAAACCACACAGAAAAGCTTAATATCTGGTCAAGGTCTACTTCGTTGGGAATCTGAACATACAAATGTGCACTTCAAGTATGCACTTTAAATGTGCACATTTTATTATGGTTCACGAAATTCTGATGCTCTTGCAGTATTCTCTGGTGTCTTGTTTCTTTTATGACATAATGTATGATCTTTAAATGTTCTACATATACGTACATATGGGCTTCCTAATTCATGGTAGCTGCGCAAGCACGGTGTCACCTGCACTCTCCAGCAACTGCTGAAACGAACCTATTTCTAACAAGTCACGGGAAAATATTGTGAATGGTGGTTTGAAAAGCGTTACTTTCGAAGTAAATATCCTTTTATGTAAGGTGAACTATGTGCGAGAAAGTACCATGAATTTCTTAAATCAAAGAGCACTTGACTACCATTTAAAAATCAACTCTTCGATGATGAGCCCTTTAGAAGAATTTCGAACCCTGAAAATCAGACATTTATGTCATTATTAAAAATTTTACTGGCACGTTTGTGTGATATATCTTAAAGTTTAACGCACACAAAAAAGATCAACATTATATGAGAAACCTAAGCTTCTCTTGCAACTTATTAACCTTAGAGACCAATGTTATATGTGAAAGCTTTGCTTTTCTTGTAACAACACTATGTATATTAAACTATTAACTTTCCCTGTTTGTGTGTTCGTGCTACTTAACAGTGATACTGCTGTTAGCTGACTACATTGCATGTCCTATGCTCTGAATATCCGCTGTCATCGGCTGGCGAGATCACGTGACATGAGCTATGACTGGCTTACAAAAGCTCATCGCAGTCTCTATTTCAATTATTCGGAAAGTAACATGCGGTGTTTGGTGGAATTCCAATGTATACTTTCGTAACATGAAAATACACAGTGTACATGTTACTGCACATCAAAGATATTTCCAAAATGTGTCTTTTTTTTCCCTAAGTTTCGTTTTTTAAAGTGCTGGGAAATTCTACGCCCGTGTATAAAACCATAATCATTAAAAGGAGTTTGCAGTTCCGAGGGAAAATATACTGTCACTTAATACGGAAAAAGTGTGTTTTCATCCGGGAGAAAGTGTATTTTTAACCTGGAAATCTGGGAATTTTATTTCCTTGTCCACGTGTACACCCTGGTTGATTTTATGTAGCAAAGTAATGAGTGGACAGTGATCAAGTCTCAGGGCTGTTTTGCATCACCTACAAAATTTAGTTATTGTGGCATGGCACGAATTGAAACTAACAAACTCATTTATATAAAAAATGGCATCTTTTATTCTTAACACTTGCATTCTCGATAGATTTCCATGGACACTTCGATCCCTGTGATCAAAATACTACAATGAGAGAGACAGTTCCACCAGGTCAGTGCTTACCTATTATGCTACAATACCTTGCTACTTGAAATTCTTTCAAAGACGTGAATTTACAAGTGCTGTTTCACCCTCCACACACACACACACACACACACACACACACACACACACACACACACACACACACTATGTAATGTGTAGCCTTTCCTGGTATTTTCTGAGCGACAAGTTGTTCGGTACCTTCTTCATTTAATTTTTTTGTGCCTATGTGCCCTGATGTCCCACAATGCTGGCAGTGGAGGGTGAAGCTTTGGCAATGCCATTCACTCATCTTGGTGAAACGTCAGAAAAATCACCAAACAAGTGTCGGCTGAAGAAAACAAGGTAGAAGCAAACAGGCAGTTATCAACAAGTGGCCATGAAAGAAAGCCATAACAATTTGGTAGTAACATGATCATCATCACAGAGGCATGCAGTAATAGTGGCCGTCTAGGGGCTGCTTAACTCCATGCAATATCTCTTTAGAGGCAGACATAAGATGGCTGAAGTTAAGAGGTAGTAGTAGTAGTAGTAGTAGTAGTAGTAGTAGTAGTAGTAGTAGTATAGAAATGAGAACCCCCTTTTGTCTGGAAAGAGAAATTGAACAAAATTACATTTAGAGAACAACTCAAATAGGGGTTCTTCATTCTTCCAAGAGGGAAGTGTGAGGGGTGACAGGGGGGGTGGGGGTGGGGGGGAGAAAATGGTCATATTCCTTTGACTGTATGAGAAGCAGAAAATTAGAATAGATATGTAAATAAACTGTGAAATGAAACATTACCTAGACTGGTCTGAAGCCAAGATCAACCCATTCGAATATTTATAATTTTACTTCATATGTGTACAGATAGATTTAATTCACTTCACAGCTATTATTTTTTTTAAGGTTAACTTAAATAGTACGATCGTATAGTACATAACTAATAGTGCATTTCTTCATAATAAGTTGTGGTGTATAACATGTCATTTTTACAACAGTTATGCACAATTAATATAAAGTGGTGTCACTCTTGACTTGCTCACCTCACACCAGGAAACCATTGAGTTGTTTAAAGAACGGAGCTACTAAGTATAAAACAGAAGCAGATTCAGATGTTGCTATTTCGACTGCTCACTAACAATGTTCAGGAGGATTAAATAATCATAGTTACAACCACTCTGTTACTCACGATTAAACATACTATATTTATTGGATTGTGTGTTGTATGATATAATTTTTCAGGTATGTTCACTGGAATATTTGGGTACTGTCTGCAAAAGTGTTGCAAAAAGAGTTAGTAGTAAAGAAGTAATAAATCAAAAAATGAAGTTTTAGTACACAAACACCAAAAATTATTTTTTGTAGATGGCAAGAAAAAATTTCAGATAAGTTTATAACTGTGTGTAAAGTTTTTAGGAAATCACAAGGTCCTCTCATTCTCAAATACTGAATTAACATAGTCTGGATAATCTGCATATCATGAGTTGCAATGCCTCAAGACATATACATAGTTTCTAATTGTAAAACTTGACTCACTGTGTTGAACATTTAACGTAAGATTAGACGTCTTAAAGAGTAGATTATGATAGCACTTTAAATTGTTAAGTTCAGTCAGCAGTTAAAATGGAATTTTTGTCATGGTAGCCACTAGATAGCAACTTGCAAATGGGACCAGGTGGCCGTGTTATCCATTTAGTAATATACATACCTTTTGGCATATTACAGATACTGTTATGTTTACCTTAAATTATTGAGAATCATCCACATATCACTAATAAATTAATAACATGAACCTGTACCAACATGTTGTGACATTTGTTAACTGCCAAAATAACATTGTCTTATGAAATGAAACTTTGCTTTGCCTCTCCTCCCATTAATAATGTCATTTCTACAGAGATACGTTCAGTTATTTGTGTGTTTCATATATTTGACAGGAAATTATGGAGTAATAATGCATTTAAAGTTTGGATTTTTCTGTTGTTGTGGACAAGATGGACCACTTGGAAGTTTATGCTACTCTCAAATGAAATATGTCTGTTGAGATAAGAGTGAAATTTATCGGTTATGTATTGCTCATTGATGTATAAAAATTAAATCCGTATAGATCACAGTTGTTTTGGTTTATAGCTATATGAGGTTTTTATTCCTAGTGAGAAACTGCCCGTCTACCACTAAAACACAATGCAATTTCTTTTAAAATAAAGTTTGTCTTTGTGTTTCTTAATGTTCCAAATTCGTACCGGTTATTTTAAGAGATTGTTATCGGTGTTACTATTCATTCAAAGGAATACAGACAACTGATACCCTTTGTATGCTTTGTGTGTGAAAGGTTAGTTGAGGTGAGGTATAAAGATTGAGATGCACAGTTTATGGCTACATACTGCCCACTTACTGATATATGTGCAGGGTGACACTTCAAGTGTTGAGATCAAAAAAGAGATATGTTACTCAATTGATGTTCTGAGATATATTGAAAAAAGTGTATAATTCTGAATACTGTTATTCCCAAACCTTATAGTTAGTTCCACAGACTTGCGAGGAAGAATGCAGTGTTATACCAACAATCTGTAATCATAGGATGAAGGCAACTAATAGAAAAAGGTAATAGAAAATGGCCGACATATCCCCTTTTTGATTTAAACAACAGTCACTGTACTGAAATATTGTATAACGAAACAAAATACATCTACAAGCAAAATATTAATAATTTCAATATGGTCATACACATGTAACATGCGAGAATTAATTCCACATGTTTTACTTATTAAACAACACTTTTTATATCGATAGAGATATATGTTCATAAATATGTCACTATTGGTCTCAGTCCCAAACTTCACTTCCACATTCATTGGCATCCTCTCCACTAGTCAGCTCATTAATGTCGCATTGCCTTAGAAAGCTATCAAAATACTCATGAAGCTGCAAAGGGATAACATCAGTCATGCGTGCAATAGCCTTCAGTTTCTCAGGTTTCATTAGAATGATGTCCACGTATGTTCTTGACACATTATGGAAATGAGGGACTGTCCCAGCCTTAACCAGACGAAAATCATATTTCACCATTCCACTGCTATTGGCTGGTCAGTGTACCCAAATAGTTTTTAATGTGTAACAGCCCATTTTTCTCCTTTCACAGTTACAGACTTATTAAAAAATGAATCTAGCTGTTTCTGATAGTCAAGAAATGCATTTCATGTGCATAGTTCAATATGCATGTGTTTCCTTGCTTTCTGTAGTACTGTGAACCATTGGTGGGGAGTATACACTGTGTGCCGTTTCCTTTTCCTTAGTTCCAGACTTGTAAAGTCCCTATCAGAAGCATTGTAGGAATGCCCACAGGTTGGGAACATGTGGAAAATGTTGGAAAATCTACCACTAGGAACTAAACTGTACCAAAATTGAACCATTGTGTGATTCCTATTCTGTTTTGTACTGGAATCTGAAAATGCGTACGTTTTCACACTAGAGGCCACATGCTTAGTTGTGAAATCTGTAAGGAGAGAAACCACTGCATTAGGCCCCTTCTTAGCAGTTGCTTCATCAAACATATAAATGAAAGCTTTGTTATCAGAAAATCTATGAATACCAAATATAAGTACCCATGGCTGCCACAAATAGAATATAATGTGTGGAACAGGCACATTCTGCATGAAATCGAATGTGATCATTTCTGATTTTCCCACCTCTTCTCCTTGTACAAGTTTTTCACTATGTGCAGTGTTGTCATAGAACTGACATGCCCAAAGCTTATGGAGTTTAAACTCATTTTGCGATGCAATCTTGATAGCAGGGGTGTTCTCTCTTTCAATTGTGCATGTAAGCTTTTCAAATTCACCAATACACATCTACTCGAGGACGACCAAAGCCATGGTTGCAATGAGTCTTGAAATAACCTCCTTGACTCTGTGTTTTGTTATGCCATGGAGTGCAATAAAAGCTTTCTTGCATACTATAGTTTCCTTGAAACCAACTTTAACCTGCAGATACTAGTGAATTAGTATCATAAAACAAAAATCTACGTAATCGTAATACTGTAACCCTATTAAATATATGCATTTTTACAAAATGTGGATGAAAGTTGTACATAATTCGGGAACAAAATGGTTAATAAAATAATATTACAGTTATCATGTCAGTTACCGTATAATAATAGTTTGCTATCCTTCCACAATTGGTAATGGAATTTGAGCATGGTCTCCTTGCTTTTGGAATGAAGGGAAGAATCTGAGCACTCAAGTACCCACCCTGTCCAACTTTGTTGGGCATATTGTTGAATTCTGTCAACAATAGTTCCTCTGTAAATAAATATTAACGTATTATTAACCTATATACTCGGCGAATAACATGTTTTTTTTACCGATTTCCTGTATTGCAACTAAAACATAAATTGAAACTTTGCGTCCATGAAAGTAATTTATATTCACATTTTAATACAATGTTTCTACACAATTTGCCTCTGCTACAGAATAGAATATTACATTATGTACAGAGAATTCAAACAATGAACATTGTATGACTATTTACCTGCAATCTGCACCTTTTTCCCTCCTAGGAACAATTTTTCCTTTCCAGTTGGCATGCTCCAGACCCTTGACTTTCTTTTGTTTAATCACATTCCTCTTCCACAGTTTGGGGTGTCTTTTCTTCCTTCTAAATTTTTGTAAATCATCTTCGGACTCATCTGACGGTTACATCACCGAAGCAATTTTGAAATCTCACAGCTGATTACTGCAAACCGCTGCAGTGCTGCCGCCACACCTCACGTTATTTGTACAGTATAGAGACTTGTCTCCTTGACAAGTCCTCTTTCTGCACGAAACGTAATTTCAACCCTGGTTTTGACAGCGGGAAAAACACTGAACAAGTCCCATTTTAGAACCAACAGATGTGGAATCGTGTGAAAATACAAACTATAGTAATAACTCATATATCCCAAAAATGATAAGTCCCGTTTCTGATCTCAGTGCTTCAATTATTGAACACTGTGAAAAAAAAAAAACATAAATTATTTACAAACTAAGGCTTACACACTCTTTATTCATCATGTAAATGTCACTACAAATATTCAGATTTAGGTTATGAAATGTTCAGTATGGGTGCCATCATTGGTGATGATGTGCACTTGAATAGCGAAATTCTGCATGATCTGCTGAAGTGTCGGAGCATGAATTCTATTGATGACTTCCTGAATGGCTGTTTTCAGCTCAGCGAAATTCTGCATGATCTGCTGAAGTGTCGGAGCATGAATTCTATTGATGACTTCCTGAATGGCTGTTTTCAGCTCAGCAATCATTTTGGGGTTATTGCTGTACACCTTATCTTCAATATAGCCTCACAAAAAGGAGTTGCATGTGTTCAGATCTGGAGACTCTGGTGGCCAATGGAGTCCCATGCCAGTGGCCTCTGGATACCAGAATGTGGTCCCCAAAGTGCTTCCCCAGAACATCACTCTCCTGCATTGATGGGGTTGAGCATTGTCTTGCATGAATCACATCTTGTCAAAATAAGGGTCACTTTGGATAACGGGAATGAAACAATCTTCCAAAAACTTCATGTATAGTTGGTAATCACCATGCCATCAAGGAATATTGCACCGATTATTCTGTGATTGGACACTGCACACCACACAGTCACCTGTTGAAGGTGAAGAGACATATCAATCATGAATTGCGGATTCTCAGTCCCCAAATGTGCCAATTTTGCTTACTGATGAACCCATCCAAATGAAGGTGTGCTTCGTTGCTAAACCAAACCATATTCACACCAAAGTCCTGTTCGTCAATTCTGTCAACAATATGGTTGGTGAAACACAGCTGCTGTTCCATGGCCCTGGGACTTAATCGCTGATGAATTTAAATTTTGAATGGCAATAGATGCAGGTCTTCAACAATAATTTGTCACAGTGTCTCCCAGTTGATTGCCACCTGGTGTGCAGCTCATCTGATGTATTTCCTGGGTCTGTTTTGAAACGCAGCATACGTCTTCTCAATGTTTTCAGGTCGTTTCACTCTTTTTGCGTTGCCGACATTGCCAACACTTTCATCGTGAACACTACTCGTTCTCTCAAACTTGTGAATCAAATTCTTGATTATTAGCAAAGCACATTTGGACCGTTGTCTTCTTGAACTCATTTGAAAATTTCCTTTGAGCCAGAGTTGGGCTGTTATTGTTTGCATAGTAGGCCTTCACGAGCTCAGGCACGCTGTACAGTGACATTTTCACATGCAATGTCCTACAACGAGAAAGCGTGCACACATGCGCATACTAATTCCCGTCATGCCTCATGGCCAACCTTGCAGTTTGAATGTCCTAATGCAAACTGTTCAGAAGTTATGACTATTTTATTTCTTATGGTTAAATAATTGTCATCCTGTATGTATGATATCAGTGTATTCAAAAGAATACAGCTTTATTTTGTGTTTAAAAATATTTCAGCTGTGGCTAAGGTATTTTCTATTTGCATATTAGCAGAGTTGTATAGATGTGTAGTTCTCTTTTATTTTATTTATTTATTTGTTAGATGGAATATGCTGTATTTGTGTAATACACACATCAGCCCTGATTAGTGACAGTATATATATTCAGCACGATTTCTTGCTCATGATCAAAATTTTTAGATAAATTTTAATCCTGTTTGTGACTTTGTTCATTTTCTTCAGGGTAAGCATCAAGGAATCATCAGTTGCAAAACTTGGCTCCGTATGTCGAAGAGTATACAGGATTTTCTCACATGCATACTTTCATCACAAAACTATATTTGATGACTTTGAGGTAAGTCATAAGCTACTTAACTTAATTACTTGTATATCACATTCTGTGTTTGTTTTGTTCAGTTCTGATTGTCAGGTACAATTTATTTATCTCATAATAATAATATGTTCCTCGTGCAATGTCAGATTCTGTTTTGATCTTTTTTCCACTAGCATTTAACTTTGCAGGATTTTACCTATGTGTATGATGTATAAGGTACTGCAAAAGATTTATAAAGTTTCAAAACTACCCTGTGACAGTTAAGGATGTACTCAGTGCATGTTCATGAGAAACGCTGCTCTTGGCCCATAAAGAGAAATGCTGATTCAGGAATCAGAGGAACTGAAAAGGAATTGCCTGTCTTTTAGAGTAATCTTCTTGTATTTTATGTCCATTTCAGAATAATTGAGAAATGTGTGCTATGAAAACAAGATCCATTAAGTGCAGTTTTATTCTGCATAAAAAAGAATTATTGATATATTATTTCGAATGTGTAGCCATTCTGCACCAAGTACGTGTTTACCTCACTATAAGATGGGCTTTTTCCCCCTAGTTTTAGCCAAAAAATATAGTGTCGTCTTACATTTGTAGATTGTAGCTCAGATGGCATACAGATTTAATTTGACAATTTCAGAAGGGTGTGTGTGGGAACTGATGCAGCAGGTCTGCCAAACACTGGGATGAATATTTGAAGGCGAGCAGCAAGCAGACAGCAAATTTCATAGTGCCACCAAGTATGGGAATGCATTCTGCATACATTGCTTTTTATGAACATCTGCCACACTCAAACTGCTATTTGCATGGATCCAAATGTAGTTGTAATTGAGCCGGCATTAGAGATTGACAAACACTCAACAAGATTATATATTCCCACAGGAGACAAATTAATCTGGCATAAATATGTTCATGCAGAACATTTGAAACAAACAACTACAAATGAAACAAGGTGTTCAGCGATGACACCAAGGCTGCTAATGCTCAACAGCAACATACGATGGACCAAGTGCACTTTTAACTCTTGTGTTCAGATTTGTGCAAATTCAGCAGCAGAAAGCTGAGAGGAAAACATACGATGTTATTCAGTTTGCTTTGATTGTTAAAGAACAGTATATTACAGTGATCAATAACAGATGAAAATCACAGCCATGACTCTTTTGAGAAATATGGTTCTAAGAGTGTGTGGTTCACAATTGGGTAATATAGACAGGCTGACATTAATTTTAAGTTAATGGTGATTGATGTAGTGGCTAAAACAGTTGTGCAGCAGGGAGAAAAACTGTTGTTACAGAAGCAAAGATATATACACAGACGGAGAAGAATTTAAAGAGCCACAGTTCTACCCACCTACCTTTCATGGTACCAAAGCAAGATGTTTTATGAGTTGGAACAGCATATTTTACCTGCTAAAGAAATGTAATGAGTTTTGATTACTTGAGAAATTATCCAAATGAAGATACTGGAGATGAAAGACTTCTTCAGTTGTGTGTGACATTAGTATCAAAGCAGGTATGTGCTGGTACATGGCAATGATGATGAAGAGGGCAGGGTTTATGTTACGGTGAAGAACACTATCTGTGGTGTTATGGAAAACAACTTCATTGTCACATACAGGGTGATTCTTGTTAACATTTAAAAACACCCAAAGTGATGCAGGTGATGCTGAGACAAGTGATTTAATATAAGACACACAGGGCGACAAATGTCACGGAATCTCCCAAAAGTGGATGACAGTTGTTGAACATGTGATTGTCACCAAATAACGTACCTTGCTGCATGTGCAGCGATTGCCCTATTGATCCTATCCTCACTGGAATGGGTCAGTGCTATGCATCACTTCACTGATCTGGTGTTTTTTGAACACCTTCTTTAAATGTAAAATTCACAAATTTATTGTCCTCACTGTAACCAAGCAAAAGCTGATACTATTGTGTGTTCTTTCCTTTTCACTCTTCTTTTTTTGATTATTGGCCTTATATAGTAAAGAACATGTAGGTCATTTACTAGTAGTGGTGCAATTTGGAAAACTTACACTTACTGACTTATGATGCTGTACGGTCGAATTTTGTTTTCCTGTACCTAGCAATTAACCACTGGAGACCATGAGATTGATACAAACAATAAGAAATCTTACATCACTGTAAAAACCTAACTGTCTAATGCAATGCAAAAAAAAGACCACTCCCTGTGAGATGCAAAATTAAAGTCCTGAAGCACATGTGCTAAAGTCATGCACTTAGGCCCGATGCTACACCAATGTGGAACTTGACTTGGGTTGGAATGATCAGGTGCGACAGGCTCCACTGCTGCAAGTGTGGTGAGGTACCTCATCTGATAACATCACATATCCAATATTTGCCATATGCTTGTGGGGTATTTCCCGACATTTGCAGTCCCATGTGTCTTATATTAAATTACTTAGCTCAGCGTCATTTATATTGCTTTGGGGGTTTTTAAATGTTAATAAGGCTCACCACATATAGCATTGACCAACTTTGTTTTATTTTGATACACTATTAAATTGGATTCTTTCAAGGGATACACAGCCCAAATAATAATTCCTGGTGGCATGACCTAACAGCTTCAAAAAACAGATGTTGTTATGAACAGTCCCTTCAGGGCTTACCTGCAGCTTAACAGTTAGTGGCTTCAAGGACACTCTTAACGTAATTTCTAGTGCGTACAATCACATACATGACTGCAACAATGTCATACTTTTACTAAAGTAAATATGTTAAAGAGAAGAGGATTATATTGATTCAGATTTTTAAAAAACTGACATATGTAGTGAAATATGATTATCATCTAGGTCTCCCCCAACCCCTCTCTCGAAATAAACAGGACATATTTTCAGAACTATGGAAATGAAACGCTGACTTGCAGTGCCAGTAAACTTGTATTTTTCATCACTTCAAAAGTCATGTTCACATTAACTAATAATTTTTTTTTGATTCAAGCCCAATAATCATCTGCATATTTGCTCAGTAACTTCATACCAACACTTCGTAACTTCACAAACACTACCTAGCTCGCCCTTGCACTGGCCCCTGTGTAAAAATGTAACAATAAATTTTGTCAGGTACATCACAGATTTTTTTTAAGAAATGAATTTCCTGCATCAGCTGTTTCTCATATCCATTTTATTTTTATTTTATGTACTGCCCTGTTTTGGTTATGTAGCCATTCTCAAGCAAAATGTTTAACCTGTTAACTGCATACGTTCTAGTCGTGCAATTTCAAGGGCAGTCTTTAGTTGTTTTAACTGTAGCCTCACATTTGACTCAGCATAAACAGTAACACACAGCCAAGCCATTTACTTTTGTAAATGGAACACTGAACTGTGTGAACAAAATGAAAATAAAATGGGAGTGAAAAACTTATTTCTTTCGAAAAGTTCATCAGGTATGCAGACTCTGTTGCAATGAAATTACATTGTTAGAGTTTATACTTTTACAAATTTATAATAAGAAATTTTCACAAAAACTTGACTGTCAGTAATTTTTTACAATAAAGAATAAAATATTTGACATTATTTACATTCTCATACAATTTTTTTATACAAAATTCCCCAAAATGTTATTGATTTACATTTGCTTTTGAGTTGTGAAAGTTTCTGTCAAATTACATGGTTATTATGATAAGTGTTTCAACTTTGAAGTTACGTTTTTTGATACAGTTAGTTACTCTGTAAATTATGTTATACCTAACTTATCATTCTTGAGTTTTATGTATTGTGTTTGTAGAACATTTTCATACAAACTAAACCTTTTAACTGTGATGTAACTAAATTACTATTCTTTTGAATGTGGCAATTTTAATTGAGTAGAGATGGATAAATATGCTATATCATTAATCCAGGTTTGTAATTTTGTTAATGAAAATGATATGTTTAGGTGTAATACTTTGACTGAAAGTTGTCCCTCCAAATGATGTCAAATATTGATTAAAACTGTAAAAGGAATAAATACAATCATAGTTTCATAATTCTTGGTAGTCCGGTGAGAGGCATACTGAAAGATGTGTATCGCATACTCAAATATAAAATCTGAGGCTGTTACATTAAAAGACCGTACCCTCAATCTGGGGGAAAGTTAAAGAAAGCCTCAGTATCCATTCTGGAGCAGTGTAACTATACTGCTTGAAGTTTAATCTCAAATGGCTCTTCAGTTAAATGAATCCTTGCGTATCCAACGCCATGGATAGTTCAAAAAATGACATAATATAGGAGTAGTGACAAGAAGGAAGATATGGCAGAAGGCTTACAAATGAAGCTAATGATGTCAGTGAGGTAAATGATAAATCGAAAAATAGTGACCACTGGCTTAGATCATGAAGATAAAGTACGTCAACACTTTTTTCCATTTATTTTTTCTCGTATTACCAAAATGTGGGCGATCAGTATGGTATGGAGTTAAGTCATTTTATATAAAATGTAGTTTTAACTTTTTGAGCAGATGTTAAGATAACTTTATATCAGTAGAACACTTAATGATTTTGAGTAGTCAGAATTTATTACAAATATTAATTTCGCAAAATGCAGTAAATGAAGCAGGCAAAAAGGAATACAAACGTCTCAAAAATGAGATCGACAGAAAGTGCAAAATGGCTAAGCAGGGATGGCTAGAGGACAACTGTAAGGATGTAGAGGGTTATCTCACTAGGGGTAAGATAGATACTGCCTACAGGAAAATTAGAGAGACCTTTGGAGAAAGGAGAACCACTCGCATGAATATGAAGAGCTTTGATGGAAACACAGTTCTAAGCAAAGAAGGTAAAGCGGAAAGGTGGAAGGAGTATATAGAGGGTCTATACAAGGGCGATGTACTTGAGGACAATATTATGGAAATGGAAGAGCATGTAGATGAAGATGAAATGGGAGTTATGATTTTGCATGAAGAGTTTGACCTAAGTCGAAACAAGGCCCCCGGAGTAGACAACATTCCATTAGAACTACTGACAGCCTTGGGAGAGCCAGTCCTGACAAAACTCTCCCATCTGGTGAGCAAGATGTACGAGACAGGCGAAATACCCTCAGACTTCAAGAAGAATATAATAAGCCCAATCCCAAAGAAAACAGGTGTTGACAGATATGAAAATAACCGAACTATCAGTTTAATAAGTCACAGCTGCAAAATACTAATGCGAATTCTTTACAGACGAATGGAAAAACTGGTAGAAGCCGACCTTGGGGAAGATCAGTTTGGATTCCGTAGAAATGTTGGAACATGAGAGGCAATACTGACCTTACGACTCATCTTAGAAGAAAGATTAAGGAAAGGCAAACCTACGTTTCTTGCATTTGTAGACTTGAAGAAAGCTTTTGACAATGTTGACTGCAATACTCTCTTTCAAATTCTGAAGGTGGCAGGGGTAAAATACAGGGAGCGAAATGCTATTTACAATTTGTACAGAAAGCAGACGGCAGTCATACGAGTCAAGGGGTATGAAAGGGAAGCAGTGGTTGGGAAGGGAGTGAGACAGGGTTGTAGCCTATCCCCGATGTTATTCAATCTGTCTATTGAGCAAGCAATAAAGGAAACAAAAGAAAAGTTTGGAGTAGGTATTAAAATCCATGGAGAAGAAATAAAAACTTTGAGGTTCGCCGATGACATTGTAATTCTGTCAGAGACAGCAAAGGACTTGGAAGAGCAGTTGAACGGAATGGACAGTGTCTTGAAAGGAGGGTATAAGATGAACGTCAACAAAAGCAAAACGAGGATAGTGGAACGTAGTCGAATTAAGTCGGGTGATGCTGAGGGAATTAGATTAGGAAATGAGACACTTAAAGTAGTAAAATAGTTTTGCTATTTGGGGAGCAAAATAACTGATGATGGTCGAAGTAGAGAGGATATAAAATGTAGACTGGCAATGGCAAGGAAAGTGTTTCTGAAGAAGAAAAATTTGTTAACATCGAGTATAGATTTAAATGTCAGGAAGTTGTTTCTGAAAGTATTTGTATGGAGTGTAGCCATGTATGGAAGTGAAATGTGGATGATAAATAGCTTGGACAAGAAGAGAATAGAAGCTTTCGAAATGTGGTGCTACAGAAGAATGCTGAAGATTAGATGGGTAGGCCACATAACTAATGAGGAAGTATTGAATAGGTTTGGGGAGAAGAGGAGCTTGTGGCACAACTTGACTAGAATAAGGGATCGGTTGGTAGGACATGTTTTGAGGCATCAAGGGATCACAAATTTAGCATTGGAGGGCAGTGTGGAGGGTAAAAATCGTAGAAGGAGACCAAGAAATGAATACACGAAGCAGATTCAGAAGGATGTAGGATGCAGTAGGTACTGGGAGATGAAGCAGCTTGCACAGGATAGAGTAGCATGGAGAGCTGCATCAAACCAGTCTCAGGACTGAAGACCACAACAACAACAACAACAACAACAACATTAATTTCTCAAGAACATTCTTCGATGTAGGTGGTCATATTACATTTACTGTCATCTTGTAGTCAAGTAATAATAGTTAGGTAATTACTATTGGGCCATTTTATGCTTCGGCCATTCACAATTTCGTGGGAAAAAAAGAAGAGAGAATGAAATATTCACACCACTTTCCAGCCAAGGGTTTGAAACATGCGTAGATCAATTATTTTTTTGTGTAACAGCAGACAAACTTTGTGCAAGCTCAGCAGAGATTGTATTCAGCTGTCTGAAATGACTATTGTGTATTGTTTTCGAAATTTATTGTGCAAGACCATCATTTGAATTTTCCGTAGACTAATGACTGACTTCTTTATGTGGTCCAATACATTTGATTGACATGTGTTCAGCTATCAGTCCAGTATTGCACAAATCAAAGGGAAATGGCAGTAATTGATCATGTTAGCAAATATCCAAAACGTGTCATTATTCTCATTCACATACAAAGAAGTCCTGAACAGCAACATAAATAATTTTTAAAGAGAGCCGTGACCAAGAATATTGCAAGAAATCTTTTACACAAACTTCAACATGCAGAGAGAGCCTTTGAAGAAAGATTTTGCAATAAACGCAGTGAACATATGACTCATTCTGTACAAGAAAAAATGCCATTCTCCATAGAAAACCTCAAATGCACCTAAATGAAGCTAAGGTGGCACAAGATTTAGTTAAAGCTGACTTACTCAGGCATGAGAAATACAGAACATGGGGTTTCTTACTCTTATGTTGAAATAAGCATGCGGAATATGACATTTTTTGTAGGGGATGGGGCAGTTTACTAAACTTCTCTTACTGTGGATGTTCAAATTCTGGCTTATTACTAGATTGGACTGATGTACATTATGTATTCTGCCAAAACTATGATTAATGTAAACCATATTGAGAAATTCTGTTGCGGAAATCATCCACACTTCATTCTGAATATTTGCCTTTTCTGCTGGATGTACTATGTGCTAGTCAGGCACTCCTGAATTGTTTGCCAAATTGTATATATTTCAACCTGTGATGAAATTATTCCTATGGTTCTGTTTGCTGCTGGTGAAGGGTGATCTCCCACTGCATTTTAGTCACTTGGGGAGGAGGGGGGGATTAATATTAATATTACCATGTGACTTAATTTCTTATGTAAGTTTGGTAATGGTTCTTGTATTGGACAGGCAACTTCTTGACATGGTACAGTGGGTGTGGCGTACACTGTTGTCTTTTAACTCCCGAAGCTTTTGATAATTTATTCTCAACCCCTCTTGTGGCTGTCCTATGCTTTTCAAATTCCCCCTTTTGCTTGTGGTTAAAAATAAGATTTTTTTTTCTGTTTCATTTACAACATATCCAGTATGGAGAGGCTGATGACCATAGTAGTTTCGTTCCTCCAAATCCCATAATATATCCAGTCATCCTTATAACTGGTATCTGATGCTAAGTATTCTGTTTGTACCTTTCAAATGGCATCTCTCACCTTCCCCACTTCTTTAGTTTCTTGATTGTGAATGCCTGTTTTGATAATGACTGTGTTTGTAATTAGTGAGAATATGATTTGACTGCTTTAGTCAGCTGAAAAACAACCTTTCTCAATGACGTCAGCTGTGTGTCATTAGTAACAACTACCACGTGATCATTGTTACGTAAAAGTGATTGGAAAAATTGGTATCATCGTGCACTGGTCAGTCATGTCAGGATGTGTTGTCGTACAACACATTTAATTTACTTTCGAATGTCGTACGTGGTTGATTCTAGTGCCAGACCAGATAACGTACTTCAGGAACTTGTTATAAAAGTTTCTTACATTTTATCACATTTTCCAGTGCACACCAAATTGTTTGGAAAGTGAATAACAATTACAGATACATTTATTTAGTGATCAGATTTGGTTATTGGTTGCTCAGAGGTACAGAATTATTTTTGCTGTAAGATTAACTTTATTGATTATCCACATATACTTTAATCAACATGTTATATGTAGTGTAATGTAAATTGAAGATAAAATTTCTGTCTTTTTTTTCTGTTTTCAGAATGAAACGTACCTGTGTAGGCGATTTACAGCATTTGTTACAAAATATAATCTCATGTCAAAAGATAATCTCATTGTTCCAATCCTTGAAGATGAAGGCAGTGGAGAGACGGATGCTTAGGAATGCAAATAATGGAGATGGTGTGAATTATAGAAATGGAATGAAGGTTCATGGCACGAGGCCTAGGTGACCGAGCAGTGTGTTGTATTGTACCACACTGATGAAGTATGATCAGAACACATTTCTTGTGTCTCATTCCTTAGGAAAATTGAAAGATATGGTGACCATTCTTCTTGCATTTAAAGAGAAAGCATTCTTGTCGATCCGTTGGAATATAACCCAGATGACTTTCGTAGGTTTCACTACTACCCCATGAAGAATGTGTTACAGAATCTTCTGGCAACTGCCATGAACTGGTAACATTATGCAATACTCAGCTATTTATAATATAGCTTCAGGTAGGAGCTGGTGACTATACTTTGTATACATGCGGCAGGACCAAGTATATCCGGCCATTATGCCTTTTTGGTGCTGTGCACCATTCATTAATAATTCTCCCTGTCCTGTCTAGCAGTTAGAACAGGATTGAACTAATGCAGGTACTTTCACCATGTGCTGTCATAATTTCATAGGGAAGAATGTCATAACATTGTAGTCACATTCATTCAATTTTATATTTACTCTTTGTTTGATGCTGATACGACACTTCATTGAACATACGCTGATCATAATTTAGGATAAATTTATTTATTTAATACATGTTGGTATAATAGATATGAGATCATACATGCCAGTCACATAAAAACTAAAAGTTTTGCAAAGTTCTGTGATTTGCTTTTACTTTCAGTTTATCGTCAAAGATTTTGTTAGTCATTGCCTGAAAATACTTGTGTACAGAGGGTGAGTCAGTAATAATCTGCATCCACTTCTTTAATTAGTAAAAACAACTGAAAGAAAAGCATAGTCCAGGAGTTTTTCATTTTTCTTCCTGCTTTCCAGCATAACATGTGTAACAAGCCAGATGCTGGTATTTACTGCCAAATAAACCATTGATTCTCCCTTCATCCATACATGTTGATAACCTCCAGCAGTAGGTATTTTTTAAATGGAGCTAATAGGGGATAACTAAAGGGATTCACTATGTATTTGGATTTGTGAACGCCACAGAACAGACATACATGAACAAATTACCATAGCTCTTGAGATTGTGTAGATTATATTTTTCTACACACTATCATTCTTTCATTCATTCACTCACTCACTCATTCTGAATTGGCCAGAATAGTGGTCCCAAAAATAATAGATAGCTTAAAGATTGCACTCTGTAAGCTGTTGCAGTATACACCTCATATGTCTGTTATTTATAATTTGAAACATACGATGAGAAGTAAATTGCATTCTGTTGGTTAGTTTGTTAATGACCCCTGTTGAGGTTGGTTTGTTCTCTATGCATGTGAAAACATTTTGATGCGATGAAGGCCTTGTTAGAGCGACTTCAGTTACTGATGTACCCTTGGAAAATAATGAAGGAGAAAGAAAGGGGGAAAGTGTGTTATTTATTTCTATTAACAGTCAGCTCAAATTATTAGTGATGATACGTTTATTCACAAAGGAAACTGAGTGATGCTCTTGAAATTTTAAAGCAATGAGAGAAGTGCCATATATTAAAATGTGCATGTAGAAAGTAGTGCTGTGAACCTAAAGGACTGTAACAGAAATGTGGAGAATTAATGACTCACCATCATATTAGGGTTTTTTCAGCACATGTGACCATGCCATTTTATTAAAGGTTATTTCATAGTGCAAACACATTTCTTTAAAAGTATACTTTGTTAGTTGAATCCAGTACAGCACAATATTAAAGCTACAGTCGAAATATACATTTGATATTGAATATAAATACCAGTTTATTTAAAAATTTCTGTTTTAATAACATTTACACTTGTACACTTTATCAGTATTTGGTGTATTGTAACTTTGGAGTTCTTCATATTTGTGACATTGGCATCTCGGAGCATTAGTCGAGCACACACATCTGTGATAAGCTAGAGTTGTCAGATTTGTAAGTCAGTTATTTATATTCATTTTAATAGTTTTTGTTTCTAGGTGCTCTGTATGAGCTAGTTACAAAGGTGAAAAACAACCAATAAGAATAAGAAATATTTGCAAAACTTTATTTATGTGACTTATCTAGTTTCTTAAATTTTACACTCTTTTTGATCTCTATACAGTCCTCAGTACTGATTCCAACGTATGTTTTCAGCAGGCACGTCTAATTTTATAAATCCCATGTTATCACAAAAATCTTCATGCATATAATTTTATTGTACATGTGTATGTTTATATAAGTAACTGTTAACATATTTTTTCAATTCAAATGTACATGTGTAGACAAAATTGTTGGTACAACTGACTTCCCTGTAAAGAATAACTAATGAATACATATTGAATTCAGTTGGTAAAACAATGTGATACTGATTTCATTATCATGAACATTCTAAGACCTATGCTTGTTCACTGCCTGAGATGTGTAGGTGGTGACTTAATAGGGACCTGTACAGACTTTTCTTTCTTTACACTGTTTTTAATTTTTTTTATTTTATGTAATAAATTCTTTCACAGTGTTGATAGTGATGTGTAGTCCTCCTTTGTATTCAAGTTAGTAACTTCCTTTCCAGGTACTTAGCTTTTCTGTAATTTGAATGACATTGGGAAGACCTCAACAAGACTTGATGGATGAAAGATGCAATGGCTTATTTGCCTCATACTTGATTCAGTGAGATTTCACCCATTGAATGACAGCTTCACTATTTTTAAGCATTTGTTATTCTTTTAACAGCACAAATATTTACTGTAAATATTACCATGTTTTAAAAAACACATCATATTAAATGAAATAGCAAATTAGACACAATTGTTAATCATGTAAGAGTGTAGGCTATTTTTGACCATTAGTGGCTTAAAATATAACTACCCATAAATTCTATCATCTCATTCCATGAATGTGAATTATTTAAGAATCTTACAGTTTAATGGAAAGTAGGGTAAAAGCTTCCCTTCAGTGCATAGGTTGCAAGATACAGTGCTGTTGGTAATGTTCTTAATTTCTGTAAATGGTTTTATGTTGTTGTTTACCATATAATTTCCTGGCGCTTTCACAACCAAATTTGTGATTACTAAATGAAGAAGATACTTGTTAGCCATATAAAAGTAACATAGTCATCAGCTGGTGGATTTGTTTGGACAGTTTTTGTATTTTTTAGGCAATGTTTTGCATGCATACTGTAACTGTTAAGGCTCTTTGTATGAGTCATGCAGAATATTTTCTCTCCACCAATGTGTTAGGAACTTATGGTACCCGTGCACATTGCTTTACTTGTGTCGTGTGCGCTATAGTGGTTAGGTCAACATCTTGTGGAAGCTTGTAGTGTTAACAGAAGGCTAATTCTCATTGACTGTTTTTGAGAGCTCATTTCTGCCAATGCTAAACCTACCCAACAAGTTTATAGTTCCATGAATGCCCAACCATGGGGTATCCACATGAAGACCCATCACAGAGTTCTACCCACATCCTCAGATGATAGTATGTCAGATAAAAATCTGATGATAGACACAAGTTCATCTTTAGAGAATGAGAAGTCAGATTGTATTTACCAAAGTGTTCAGATGTGCTCAGGAGTGCTAGAAGCAAACGTGGGCAGCCCTCGGGTGCCATATATATGGCACAGGGAAATAGTGAAGTAATGAAAGACCAGCCACAAACAAAAGGCAATCTTCAATCAGGCCAGAGTGGTGTCATAATTACAAATGCTTCTGCAGTATTGGAAAAGAGATACAAACATTGCAGGTACAGCAGACGATGCTCTAGTACTGTCGCCTAGTCGTGAGGGGTTTGATCTGGATACAGCAGCTGAGTAAGCCAGAAAAATGATGAGTATTTGCCATCATTGTCTACATGACAAACAGCTCTTGTCAGGCCAAACTAGTGGCAAGTTAAAGAGCCTTGAGTAGTCCTTACTGCAGTAGACCAGTCTGTACTGCCTCATCAGGTAAGGGTGCCCCTTAGCTCTCCCATGAGCAGGTACGGGTTGGGTGGGCAAGAGGCCCTGTTACACTGCATTTCTGCACTGCTCTTTTAGGTGCATGCTTGGGCACATCTGACTTTCGGCATCCTAGTATTTATTAGTGCTGTGCACCTCAAGAAAATGGGTTGTCTCAGTGTCTTTTGTCTTAACATGTGTAACACAATCTAGTACAATATTCTGTATCACTGGGTGTCCATGCAAGAAAGCGACTTATTGCCACGCTGAAGGGTGAAGTACGCCAACAGATAAATTTGAGGCAAATGAAAGGTGTACATGGGGCTTATGTGTGTTCTTCATATACATCAATTCCGATTATTACATGTTTCATGCAGCTAATTCCAAATTACTGATGCAGAATAACATTCACCTGATGCAGCATTATCAGTGAGCTACAAAGTTGTGCACGTCGTCGTTACAAGTGGACCCAATTTCTAATGGGGCCTCTGTTCAGATAATGTTTTTTTTGGCTATTCTAGAGTGCTTAATGCCAAGAGAGGTAAATAAAATTAAAGGAATTATATTTATCATTGACTGTAAAAATTGTTTTCATTATTGCAGTATTAGCCTTATGGGCATAGTGGCTCCAGCTCACTGCTGCAGAAAAAAAAAAAGACTAGAAGATTGTGTTTGCCTCCCACATTGGCAACTTGTATCTTGAAAGAATTTACATTGTCAATTGTAAAGAGAAAAATTGAAATTAAATTATGATATGCATAGGCAAGAAGTTGAATGTCAAAACAAGTTTGACTGGTGAAAAATGCTCTGTGCACTATTTTACTTTCAGTAAGTATTGAATATGCCTTGTGGGGAAAGGTAGGCTGCTCTACTATTTGAGCAAGATTTGCGTTTATAATTTTATTGTGTATAATAGTTGGACAAGAAATAGAATAGGTTATATTTGAAATGAAACACAAGGGGTGGAGGGGGCAAATAAAATCTGCATAGCCATAATGATGTATCTAAAAGATGTTGATTGTAATATGACACATATCGAAACCATGTCTCTGTATTGTGAAAACTGCATTGGTCAAAACAAAAATAAGGAAGTCTTTGCATGTTGCATACATTTCTAAAAACATTTGAACATATAAAACAAATTAACCTAAATTATCTCCACAATTCCCTCCCAAATGGCCTTACCATCAAATTATCCATCTCCAGCTGCCACCCCTCCTTCCACCTGTTCAGATTCCGCCAATCCTTAGCCATCACCAATGTAGTCATGCAAAAACCATATCAACCAATTCCAAACCTTCTTGCAGTACCTCCTCTCCATCCGCAAAATCCTCCTGCTATGCAATCCTGCTATGCAATCACAAATTCTTGAAAACCATAACACACACTGGAACTCTTGCACTCCAAGAACTAGAGCAACATGCACAACGCCACCTCAAAAAACTCTACCTTGCTCAGTTCCTCCTACTGCCTTGGAGTAACACTGTCCACTCCCTCTACAACAACCTCCAAACCTCCTCCACGTCCCCTCATAGCTGTCGCAGACCTATTACGTTTACTCCACCCTCCAAAACTGCTTCCCACCACCACAGACTCCAGAACCTAAACAGACCCGAAACACAGGCGTGAACCTTTCCTCCAGAAGCATTAGCCCCAGAGAAATATCAGTCCTTTCCCATCATATGCTGGTGCAGCTGCTTGCAATGTGTTGTGTTGCCTGAGACTGCAGTCATGTGTATGAGCTGTATGTGTGTGTGTGTGTGTGTGTGTGTGTGTGTGTGTGTGGGGGGGGGGGGGGGGGGTCGTGCACGCGCACTCCTTCTGTCTGTTTTTGACAAAGGCCTTACTGGCTGAAAGCTTTATTTGTGACAATCTTTTTGTTGTGCCTATCTGCGACTCAGCATCTCCATTATATGGTGAATAGCAACTTTCCTTTTCATAAGATTGTTACATTCCATCCTGGATTTTCTATTGTGTAAATTATCTCATTATTGGACACACATGGCTGCAGATTCCATTCACCCTACAAGTGATTTGGTTGTCCCTAAGAAAATATTTATGCAACATCTCAATTGCCACTGGTTTATCTCTCTGGCAATGCATGAACCTAAATCATACAAGATCACAACTGTCCATCCATCCCTCTCACTGACATTGGTGATTGGACTTCCGGTGAAGAGGATTCTAAGGGCATATCGAACTACTCGTACCTCTGCCTGTAGAAGAGAAAAGTCTGTTGCTGAAAGAACAGCTGTAATTCAAATCACAAAAGAAGTTATTGCTTAAATGAAGGAAGAAATTTGAATGTACTGGTATGATTTGTGTGTTTCAAAGATTAGCTCAGTCTCAATGAGCAAAAACTCAAATTAATGTTTGTGAAATATGGAGGGTGTAAATATGGAGGGTGTAAAAGTGTTTGTATTACTAAGTACAATGATGTGCAGAAATGTCGCAGACAAAACATTATCATAGAGGAATATCATTCAAAGTATAAAAATTCCAGTAACAGCAAAAGCATTGTGGACACTTCATCAGAAACAGGTGATGAGGAATATACTCCAGAAATGCAGGATTGAGGGATAAATTCATTATTTGGGTTCAAATAATGTAATTCTAAAATGTTATGGTTGGAATGTCGAACTGTTTATAATTATTACACTGATGAGACAGATTTTGCTTTGTAACTGTTGTCGTCAATTGTGTGTGTGCAGGAGGAGCAGGGGGGGGGGGGATTACCGTATAACTCAAATTTGCAGTTACATTGTTCCATAATTTTGATTAATAATATTGATGTACGGTGTTCTTCAGCTACATTCAGCTACTGTTTCGTTGCAGAGCCATTATTGTGCAGTTTAATAATGTTGATGTTAATAATTAAATGATCAAATTAAGTTCAAATTTAAAATACTTTTGCAGTAGACAATTTCCACAGATATCTTATAATATCATAATCTTCAGTAAAATATATCTTATGAACCAGTGCCTGTTGATTCCAAGATTACCTAATAAAATCATAAGTAACATTTTATTGCTTTTTAAACAGGGAAAACTATTTTATCAAAAGATTTGTTGAGTCACTTCAAATATGCCAATATGCGTATAATAAATGTGATCAGTACTTCTTTAATGATCTGAATACGCATCATTCTGTTTTTATTGTATCCTCTAAAGTTGTGACAAGAAATGGGTTGCGGACTGGGCCTTTCTCACTGATAATGTAGGACACTTACATAATGCAAATACGTGACCTTAAGGAAAGTGTCTTCTTATTACTAACATTTATGATAAAATGAATGCATTCATTGACATCAGCTTATTTGAAAGTTAGCTTGCTAGAGAACATTGTTTTTCAAATCCTTTAATCGTGATACTTACCTGCTGCAGACTCCAGTTTCGTGGTTTATCAACAAAATATTATGAAATTTATCAGTATTTTGAGACAAAATGAATTCAGCTACTCCATTTTCATTTGCACCAGAAATTTCTTTAGAAGTTTCTGATTTGCAAAATAGCATGATGTTCACGCAAAAGTGTGTTGGAAGCTACATGGTAAAGTGGCTCACATTACATTTATGTTTGGGCCAACATATTTGTGTGAACATGAGAATAAAAACAGCTGGATGGTCCCAGATTCGCCATCCAGTACTGAACAGCATTCTACATCTTGGAGGTGGCATGGGGTTCCTTATAAAAAGATGTTTTCCTTCATAAACAAAATAAAATATTAGTAGTTTTTATTCGGATTGGATGTCTCTGTTAAATACATGAATGTATGTGCTCAATGGTCATGGTCTACTCACTGCCAAGTACTGTTTTGTGTATAGTGTTGACTATTTGCACATGACGTACTAGCTGAATCCTGTCTGCATGCATTTGGTTCCCTGACTACTAGTACGTGAGCAGATTGCTTGTGGGTGCCCACTTACTTGTAGGTGGACACTCAAGGTATAATGGACAGAGCGTTTCTACTTTCTGAAAGAGGAATTCAGGAAGGTACACCTACAATTTTTTACAGTCCCACAAATTGCTTGAAAGTTATCAGAGGACACCCACTGTAGGTAGGTGCAGAAGAAATCAAAGAAACCCTCATAAGAAAGAATCTCCCATTGCAACAAGGGCACCAGTTGTGGTCCCCAGTTATAACACCTACAAAAGCAGACGCAGCCAAATTCGGCACTAGAAGTAATTGCATATCTTACAGGTCAGCCAGATCAACTTGCAAGTACCCTCTGCTACACCAAGGCATCAACATTCTTGTGACACGTACAAAAAGCACCTTACCCCTGCGGGTCCGGGTGTAAGAATAGGTTTGAGGTATTCTTGCCTGTTGTAAGAGGCAACTAAAATGAGTCTCACATGTTTCGGCTTTTATGTGATGGTCCCCTGTAGGGTTTGGCCTCCATATTTCAAATTTTTTTTTTTCTGGAGAGCTAGCCAATCGCCCCCCCCCCCCCCCCCTCCCCAAGAACCATGGACCTTGCTGTTGGTGGGGAGGCTTGCGTGCCTCAGCGATACAGATAGCTGTACTGTAGGTGCAACCACAACGGAGGGGTATATGTTGAGAGGCCAGAGAAACGTGTGGTTCCTGAAGAGGGGCAGCAGCCTTTTCAGTAGTTGCAGGGGCAACAGTCTGGATTATTGACTCATCTGGCCTTGTAACACTAACCAAAACGGCCTTGCTGTGCTGGTACTGCGAAAAGCTGAAAGCAAGGGGAAACTACGGCCGTAATTTTTCCTGAGGGCATGCAGCTTTACTGTATGATTAGATGATGATGACGTCCTCTTGGGTAAAATATTCCGGAGGTAAAATAGTCCTCCATTCAGATCTCTGGGCGGGGACTACTCAAGAGGACATCGTTATCAGGAGAAAGAAAACTGGCGCTCTACGGATCGGAGCGTGGAATGTCACATTCCTTAATCGGGCAGGTAGGTTAGAAAATTTAAAAAGGGAAATGGATAGGTTAAAGTTAGATATAGTGGGAATTAGTGAAGTTCGGTGGCAGCAGGAACAAGACTTTTGGTCAGGTGAATACAGGGTTATAAATACAAAATCAAATAGGGGTAATGCAGGGCAGGTTTAATAATGAATAAAAAAGTAGGAGTACGGATAAGCTACTACAAACAGCATAGTGAACACATTATTGTGGCCAAGATAGATACGAAGCCCACGCCTACTACAGTAGTACAAGTTTATATGCCAACTAGCTCTGCAGATGACGAAGAATTTGAAGAAATGTATGATAAAATAAAAGAAATTATTCAGATAGTGAAGGGAGATGAAAATTTAATAGTCATGGGTGACTGGAATTCGGTAGTAGGAAAAGCGAAAGAAGGAAACGTAGTAGGTGAATATGGATTGGGGCTAAGAAATGAAAGAGGAAGCCGTCTGACAGAATTTTGCAGAGAGCACAACTTAATCATAGCTAACACTTGGTTCAATAATCATAAAAGAAGGTTGTATACATGGAAGAAGCCTGGAGATACTAACAGGTTTCAGATAGATTACATAATAGTAAAACAGAGATTTAGAAACCAGGTTTTAAATTGTAAGACATTTCCAGAGGCTGATGTGGACTCTGACCACAAACTATTGGTTATGAACTGTAGATTAAAACTGAAGAAACTGCAAAAAGGTGGAAATTTAAGGAGATAGGACCTGGATAAACTGACAAAACCAGAGGTTGTACAGAGTTTCAGGGAGAGCATAAGGGAACAATTGACAGGAATGGGAGAAAGAAATACAGTAGAAGAAGAATAGGTAGCTTTGAGGGATGGAGTAGTGAAGGCAGCAGAGGACCTAGTAGGTAAAAAGACGAGGGCTAGTAGAAATCCTTGGGTAACAGAAGAAACACTGAATTTAATTGATGAAAAGAGAAAATATAAAAATGCAGTAAATGAAGCAGGCAAAAAGGAATACATACGTCTCAAAAACGAGATCGACAGGAAGTGCAAAATGGCTAAGCAGGGATGGCTAGAGGACAAATGTAAGGACGTAGAGGCTTACCTCACTAGGGGTAAGATAGATATTGCCTACAGGAAAATTAAAGAGACCTTTGGAGAAAAGAGAACCACTTGCATGAATATCAAGAGCTCAGATGGAAACCCAGTTCTAAGCAAAGAAGGGAAAGCAGAAAGGTGGAGGAAGTATATAGAGGGTCTATACAAGGACAGTGTACTTCAGGACAATATTTTGGAAATGGAAGAGCATGTAGATGAAGATGAAATGGGAGATACGATACTGCGTGAAGAGTTTGACAGAGCACTGAAAGACCTGAGTCGAAACAAGGCCCTGGGAGTAGACAACATTCCATTAGAACTACTGACTGCCTTGGGAGAGCCAGTCCTGACAAAACTCTACCATCTGGGGAGCAAGATGTATGAGACAGGCGAAATACCCTCAGACTTCAAGAAGAATATAATAATTCCAATCTTTAATAAGTCATGGCTGCAAAATACTAACGCGAATTCTTTACAGACGAATGGAAAAACTAGTAGAAGCCGACCTCGGAGAAGATCAGTTTGGATTTCGTAGAAATGTTGGAACATGTGAGGCAATACTGACCCTACGACTTATCTTAGAAGCTAGATTAAGAAAAGGCAAACCTATGTTTCTAGCATTTGTAGACTTTTGACAATGTTGACTGGAATATGCCCTTTCAAATTCTGAAGGTGGCAGGGGTAAAATACAGGGAGCGAAAGGCTATTCACAATTTGTACAGAAACCAGATGGCAGTTATAAGAGTCAAGGGGTATGAAAGGGAAGCAGTGGTTGGGAAGGGAGTAAGACAGGGTTGTAGTATCTCTCCGATGTTATTCAATCTGTATATTGAGCAAGCAGTAAAGGAAACAAAAGAAAAATTTGGAGTAGGTATTAAAATCCACGGAGAAGATATAAAAACTTTGAGGTTCACCGATGACATTGTAATTCTATTAGACACATCAAAGGACTTGGAAGAGCAGTTGGACGGAATGGACAGTGTCATGAAAGGAGGATAAGATTAACATCAACAAAAGCAAAACGAGGATAATGGAATGTAGTTGAATTAAGTCGGGTGATGCTGAGGGAATTACCGTATTTACTCGAATCTAAGCCGCACTCGAATCTAAGCCGCACGTGAAAAATGATACTCGAAATCAAAGAAAAAAATTTTTCCCGAATCTAAGCCGCACCTGAAATTTGAGATTCGAAATTCAAGGGTATAGAAAAGTTTTAGGCCGCACCTCCAAATCGAAACAAAGTTGGTCCATTGTAATATGAGATACAATTTAGGTCGAATGAATGACGATAGTTTGGTTCGAGTCGTAAGCTTAGCAGTTAAGCTTTACCAGGTAGCCATTGCTATGTGTCAGGCGCTCCGTCCATATTTATATGGGTACCCTTCCTTTTTTTACGTGCGTCCATATTTATATGGGTACCCTTCCTTTTTTTACGTGCTTCGTCTGGGTTGAATTGATTGCTTATTTTTCTTTGATCTGATAAGTGCCGTTACTTTGTTATAGTGTTTCGTCACTCTAAGCTGAAAATGCATTATTGTACTGTCACGCATTGTTTGTCGCATTCTGATAGTGAGTGTTTATGACCTGTCGCCGCTCGCGGCATGGCTTGCTTTTGTACGCGCTACCGCCGCTTCAAATTGAAAATAAATAAATAAGTAAAAATAAATAAATAAAATCGTCTCATTAGCGAAACAATGGCAAGAGACTGCAATTTGTTGTTACTTACACTGCTGCTTTCTTTGATAATGATCAACAAGAACCAAATAATAGACTGCGTGTGGTAGAAGATGTTGTGAAGAAGAGTTTTGCGAAAATTTTTCTCCGTTTGAATATCTTTCCAGATGCCTCTTTAGTACATTACCTTCTGCACAGAAATTAGAGTCATCTTAGATTTAAAAATCTAGTCAGTTGTCGTGCTTCATTTCTGACTGTATCTCTAATCGGCGTAAGAATAATACTAATATAAACATGGCATGATATGTATATTCTTCCGCGATTGCTGTTGTCTCACTCTAGTTTCGAAGTTTATTAGGCAGACAGGATTTAAATGAAGTAGCAGCAAACACAAAAGAATACATGGCAAAATGTTTATATTCGTATTATTCTTATGATGAAGAGAATACTGCATGTGATTCACAATTCATAAAAGTTCCTATTAGCAACCATCTCTTGTCACAGATAGGAAAAAATTCAGAACTTAGAGTTGGCCATATTGACAAACAGACCAAACAGTCTTGCCAGTCGGATTTTCGTAGTACATTGACAGGCTGCTACATTCGAAGATGAACAATACGGAATTTGTATTTACTTCGTTGGATAATGTATGAAAATGCAGTGGTCGAAACTCGGGGCGGAGAAAAAAAGCTCGTCTTCCACCTTTTTCTTTTTTTTTAAATTTATTTACTGACGCAGAGGTTTTGGCGCCAGTATTTATCTCTGTGCCTGCAAAGCATGCTTTTGTAGCGCTACATATATCCGACGGCAAAAGTTACTTGTGGCGGCACCTACCAACATTTTACAGAACTTCCGCTTACTTTGCACTCGATTCTAAGCCGCAGGCGGTTTTTTGGATTACAAAAACCGGAAAAAAAGCGCGGCTTAGATTCGAGTAAATACGGTATATTAGGAAATGAGACACTTCAATTAGTAAAGGAGTTTTGCTATATGGGGAGCAAAATAACTGATGACGGTCAAAGTAGAGAGGATATAGAATGTAGACTGGCAATGGCAAGGTAACTGTTTCTGAAGAAGAGAAATTTGTTAACATCAAGTACAGATTTAAGCGTCAGGAAGTTGTTTCTGAAAGTATTTGTATGGAGAGTAGCCATGTATGGAAGTGAAACATGGACGATAAGTAGTTTGGAAAAGAAGAGAATAGAAGCTTTCGAAATGTGGTGCTACAGAAGAATGTTGAAGATTAGATGGGTAGATCATATAACTAATGATGAGGTATTGAATAGAATTGGGGAGAAGAGAAGTTTGTGGCACAACTTGACTAGAAGAAGGGATCGGTTGGTAGGACATGTTCTGAGGCATCAAGGGATCACCAATTTAGTATTGGAGGGCAGCGTGGAGGGTAAAAATCGTAGAGGGAGACCAAGAGATGAATACACTAAACAGATTCAGAAGGATGTAGGTTGCAGTAGGTACTGGGAGATGAAGAAGCTTGCTCAGGATAGAGTAGCATGGAGAGCTGCATCAAACCAGTCTCAGGACTGAAGACCACAACAACAACAGCCAATTGGGGAAGGGCACCTTACATGGTTCATAGTGTCCATTGTGCATTGAGATCTTTAGTCCACTTTCTAGTCATTGCATTGCAGTCCCGTTCATTCTCCATCTCTTGGGTGAGGATACATTTCTGGGTGCATTTTCCACCATGCACTATGCAGTGTCGCTTTCTGCGCCAGTGATGCCATGGACTTCTTTGCACCGGATATCCACCACAGTAGCCAGACCGTTGTGGTGGGGCCATCATGTACCCTGGTGGTTGTAGCCCCCTGACAACACAGGGCTTGCTCTGCTAATGCCTGCGCCGTTAAATCCCAAGGAGTAGATGCCCATCACTCTGGGGCATCGGGACTCCCGGCAATGGCCATTGTGCCAGGTGGGCCTTGCTGAGGCTGTGAAGCACCCGTGGGGAGGGCATCGGGGCAGACGACACGCAATGAAGTGTGGTACTACATCTCTTGCTGGTGGCCAACAACCAGCAGTCTCTAAATGTTCCAGGGCTCAATTCAATGCGCATAAATATGACCCCAAATCGTTCCCCTGCCTGGCCATACCATGTGAGGAACCCCAGTCTAAGAATGGCAATGAAGCTTATTCACCCCAGTACCTTGTCTGTTTGAGAGCTGATGGGGAATCCTTGATGTCGATGAAGCCTGTTTTTTGTTGAGCATTTAGAGGACTAGTTTGGGGAGGTAGAGGGCTTGTCCAAAATGCACTCTGGGTCAGTCTTGATCAGAACAGCATCTTCTTTTGCAGTTTTATGATGAGTTGCATGCCAATTTAGAACGACGAGGTGTTCACTTCGTCTGGTGCTTCCATCGGGGTCCGAGGGATAATCAGGTTGCCACTGGTGCCTTCATCTTTGCCCTCGAGAGTGACACATTACCCAAAAAGGTCAAGGTGATTGTCTACCGCTCTGTTGTCAAGCCATATATCCTTCCCCCGATGTGGTGTTTTAAATGCTAGAAGTTTTGACCATATGTCTTCCCGGTGTACTTCAATAGTCACATGTCAAGATTGTGGACGTCCTTCACATCCCAATACTCCATGTGCACCGCCTCCTATCTCCTAACTGTGGAGAGCATCATTTCCCTTGCTTGTCAGACTGCAGGATCTTACAGAAAGAAAGAAAAATCATGGAGTACAAGAACCTGGACCAACTGACCTACACTGAGGCTAAGAGGAAATTTGAACGACTCCATCCTCTGTGAGTGACTTGCTCTTATGCCGCTGCTATGACAACAGTGATAGCCCTATCAGTTAAGCGAATTCCAGTCGGCTCTCAGAGCCGTAAGACTACACCTGGCCCCTTGACCGTGCAGGGCACTACCCTCCCTGTTGCTCCTGTACCATCTACTTAGGGAGCAACACCCCCCCCCCCCCCCCCCCTCCAATCATCAGGGATATCCGTCCCTACTTCTAAGCCAGAAAAGTGTATGACTTCTTCAGCTCCTTGCTAGGAAGGGGTCCCTTGGGTCACTCCCTTCCCAGGTTCTTACCAGTGGCACAGCTGACACCTGCCAGTGGCTGAAGCAACCACAGATAGCTGGTTGTAGGGCTTCACGGTCCTCCTCAGTCCCTGATATTGTATAAGTGAAGCCCTCTCAGCAGGACAAACCTAAAAAGCAAAAGACCCTCAAGAGCCAAGGCACTGTGGTGGTGCCCACATCACCGCTACCTACAAGCTCTGTGTCTGAGGATGAGGTGGAGATTCTGGCGTCATCTGAGGACCTACATCTCGCCGGACCTTCAGACACAATGGATATTGACTTCTCAGGCAATAAGTCGGTGGCAGCAGGTGACCCTGAGTTGTAAACTGCCTCATTGAATGTTCCATGCTTTCCAAGTCCCACACTGATGTCATCACCCAGTGGAATTGCAGCAGTTTTTTCCGCCGCCTAGCAAAGCTACGGCAACTGTTAAGCTTTATACCTGCTTTCTGCATTGTCCTCCAGGAGACCTGGTTCCTGTCAGTGCAGACCCCTGCTTTCCATGGCTATAAGGGATATTACAAGAACTGTAGCAGCTATAATAGTGTGTCAGGTGGAGTTTGCGCTTATGTGCTAAACTCAGGCTATAGTGAACCTGTGCCCCCTCCAAACCCCTCTTGAAGCTGTGGCTGTCAGGATGATGACGACACAGGAAATAACTGTCTGCAATGTATATCTTCCTCCAGATGGTGCAATACCCCTGCATGTATTAGGTGCACTGATCGATCAGCTCCCTAAACCTTTCTTACTTTCAAGGGATTTTAACACCCATAACCCCTCGTGGGGTGGCACCGTGCTTACTGGCAGAGGTAGAGATTTCAAAACTTTACTGTGTCAGTTCATCCTCTGCCTCTTAAATGCTGGGGCCGCCACACATTTCAGTGTGGCTTGTGGTAGTGGTAGTTACTTGGCCATTGATTTATCCATCTGCAGCCCAGGACTTCTCCCATCTATCCACTGGAGAGCACATGACGACTTGTGTGCTAGTGACCACTTCCTGTCACTGCCAGCTTATCAAAAGATGGAAGCGGGAGTGTTGGGAGAGATACATGTCGACCATTGGGTGTCATGTCACCTTCCCAAGTCTGGGCAAAGATCAAATGAGTTTTTGGGTACCAGACCCCAACAGGTGTTCCTGGTGTTCATATAAACGGTGCGTTATCTTCTGACGCAATTGCTGAGCACTTTCCGCATCGGAGAACTACCCACCAGCCTTTTGCACCGTTAAACGGCAGATGGAAAGGAAGGTCCTCTCGTTTGCTACACGCCACAGAGAACCCTATAACGCCCCCCAATGTGCCCTTGCACATTGCCCCGACACAGCTCATAGGCCAGATCGGATCCATGGTCAGATGATTAAACATCTCTCATCCGACTACAAGCGACATCTCCTCAGCATCTTCAATCAGATGTGGCGCGATGGCATCTTTCCATCACAATGGCGGGAGAGCACTGTCATTCCAGTGCTTAAACCAGGTAAAAACCCATTTTATGTGGATAGCTATTGGCCCATCAGCCTCACCAACGTTCTTTGCAATCTGCTAGAACGTATAGTGTGTCGGCGGTTGGATTGGGTCGGGTCCTGGAGTCACGTGGCCTACTGGCTCCATGTCAGGGTGGCTTTCACCAGGGTTGCTCTACCATTGATAATTTTGTGTCCCTCGAATCTGCCATCTGAACAGCCTTTTCCAGGCACCAATACCTGGTTGCCGTCTTTTTTTGATCCACGCAAAGTGTATGACACCACCTGGCAACATCCTATCCTTGCCACATTATACAGGTGAGGTCTCTGAGGTCCGCTCCCAATTTTTATCCAGTATTTCCTGTTGCCCCATACTTTCCATGCCCATATCCAGGAGAATGGGGTCCTGCAGGGCTCTGTATTGAGTGTCTATTTTTGGTGGCCATTAACGGTCTAGCAGCAGCAGTAGGGCCATCCATCTCAGCCTCTCTGTATGCAGACGTCTTCTGAATTTTGTACTGCTCCACCAGTACTGGTGTTGCCTACAGGGAGGCATCCACAAGGCGCAGTCATGGGATCTAGCCCATGGCTGTGGAGACATGTCATGCATTTCTGTCGGCGTCGAACCGTTCATCTGGAACCAGCACTTCACCTTAATTACTATCCACTCACTGTCGTGGAGACGTATCGATTCTTGGATCTGGTTTTTGATGCTCATTTGACTTGGCTTCCTCATCTTTGTCAGCGTAAATGGAAATGTTGGCAGCATCTCAATGCCCTCTGCTGCCTGAGCAACACCAACTGGGGTGCAGATCGCTCCATGCTGCTGCAGCTCTACAGAGCCCTTGTTCAATCCCGCCTTGACTTAGAGAGTGTGATTTATGGTTCGGCGGCCCCCTCAGCTTTGAGTTTGCTTGACCCATTGCACCACTGCGGAGTTAGTCTAAAGACAAGAGCTTTTAGGACGATTCCGGTGATGAGCATACTGGTGGAGGGTGGAGTCCCTCCATTGAAGATCAGATGTGCACAACTGCTTGCCAGTTATGTTGCACACATTCATAGCTCTCCTGAACATCCTAAGTACCATCTTCTTTTCCCAAGCACGGTGGTTCACCTCCCACATAGGCAGCCCAGGTCAGGGCTAACGATTGTGGTTCCCATGCTATCGCTTCTGTCTGAACTGGAGTTATTGCCTTTACCACCTCTCCTTGAGGTCGATTCACGTACACCTCCATGATGTAGCACAAGGCCAAAGCTTTGCCTGGACCTTTCACGTGGCCCTAAGATTCTGTTAACCCTGCAGCTCTCCCCTGTCACTTCCGCTCGATTCTCGACGTGTTCAGGACTCTGAAGTGGTTTACACTGACGGCTTGATGGCTGATGGTCGCGTTGGCTTCGCCTACGTTCATGGCGGCCATGTTGAACAGCATTTCTTACTCGGTGGCTGCAGTGTATTCACTGCAGAGCTGGTGGCCATATCTCATGCACTTCAGTATATCCGTTCATGCCCTAGGGAGTCCTTTCTTTTATGTACTGACTCCCTGAGCATCCTGAAAGCTTTCGACCAGTGCTACCCTCGTCATCCTTTGGTAGCTTCCATCCAGGAGTCCATCTATGCCCTGGAATAATCCAGTTGTTCAGTGGTGTTTGTCTGGACCCCTGGTCATACCAGACTGTGTGGAAGTCCTTGATGAGGGCCTCTCGCAGGGACTCCATGATTCTCTGCCGGCTCTGCATTGGCCATGTCTGGGCGACCCACAGCTACCTCCTGTGCTGTGAAGACCCACCTCAGTGTCAGTGCGGTGCCCAGTTGACAGTGGCGCATATTCTTCTGCTGTGTCCTTCTTTGGCTGCCCTGCAACTTCGTCGGTTGCCGGACTTACCATTGATTTTAGCAGACAATGCCTCTTCAGCTGATTTGGTTATCCATGAGGGTGGGTTTTATCGTTCGATCTGAGTTTTGGCGCATGTTTCTCTGTGTCCTCCACCCTAGTGCTTTATGGGTGGAGATTTTAATGTGTTGCAGAGTGGCTGGCTCCTCCTTTTTATTTTCGTGGTCAGCCAGCCACTGTAATCCGATTTCTTGTTTTACTCTCTTCTGTTTCTCTCATCTCTCTGTTGTTTCTTGTCCTCTTAGTGTTAGTTGCCTTTCTGTCTTTCTTGTGCTTTTTCCTTTCTTTCCGTTCTGTGTTATATGTATTGTATGTTTCTCACACTTGAGCTTTGTTTTATTCAGAACAAGGGCCAATGACCATGCAGTTTGGTCCTTTCCCCCCCTCTTGTAAACCAACCAACCACCACCCAGGCACCCCTCTCTGTACCAAGATTCCACATGGAACTCCCCCCACCCCCCTCCATTTTTCTCTGATTTTTCCTTAGGGCGGCACACAATCTGTGGTGCTACCACTTCGTGTCTACATCTACATCTACATTTATACTCCGCAAGCCACCCAACGGTGTGTGGCGGAGGGCACTTTACGTGCCACTGTCATTATCTCCCTTTCCTGTTCCAGTCGCGTATGGTTCACGGGAAGAACGACTGTCTGAAAGCCTCTGTGCGCGCTCTAATCTCTCTAATTTTACATTCGTGATCTCCTCGGGAGGTATAAGTAGGGGGAAGCAATATATTCGATACCTCATCCAGAAACGCACCCTCTCGAAACCTGGCGAGCAAGCTACACCGCGATGCAGAGCGCCTCTCTTGCAGAGTCTGCCACTTGAGTTTGTTAAACATCTCCGTAACGCTATCACGGTTACCAAATAACCCTGTGACGAAACGCGCCGCTCTTCTTTGGATCTTCTCTATCTCCTCCGTCAACCCGATCTGGTACGGATCCCACACTGATGAGCAATACTCAAGTATAGGTCGAACGAGTGTTTTGTAAGCCACCTCCTTTGTTGATGGACTACATTTTCTAAGGACTCTCCCAATGAATCTCAACCTGGTACCCGCCTTACCAACAATTAATTTTATATGATCATTCCACTTCAAATCGTTCCGCACGCATACTCCCAGATATTTTACAGAAGTAACTGCTACCAGTGTTTGTTCCGCTATCATATAATCATACAATAAAGGATCCTTCTTTCTATGTATTCGCAATACATTACATTTGTCTATGTTAAGGGTCAGTTGCCACTCCCTGCACCAAGTGCCTATCCGCTGCAGATCTTCCTGCATTTCGCTACAATTTTCTAATGCTGCAACTTCTCTGTATACTACAGCATCATCCGCGAAAAGCCGCATGGAACTTCCGACACTATCTACTAGGTCATTTATATATATTGTGAAAAGCAATGGTCCCATAACACTCCCCTGTGGCACGCCAGAGGTTACTTTAACGTCTGTAGATGTCTCTCCATTGAGAACAACATGCTGTGTTCTGTTTGCTAAAAACTCTTCAATCCAGCCACACAGCTGGTCTGATATTCCGTAGGCTCTTACTTTGTTTATCAGACGACAGTGCGGAACTGTATCGAACGCCTTCCGGAAGTCAAGGAAAATGGCATCTACCTGGGAGCCTGTATCTAATATTTTCTGGGTTTCATGAACAAATAATGCGAGTTGGGTTTCACACGATCGCTGTTTCCGGAATCCATGTTGATTCCTACATAGTAGATTCTGAGTTTCCAAAAACGACATGATACTCGAGCAAAAGACATGTTCTAAAATTCTACAACAGATCGACGTCAGAGAGATAGGTCTATAGTTTTGCGCATCTGCTCGACGACCCTTCTTGAAGACTGGGACTACCTGTGCTCTTTTCCAATCATTTGGAACCTTCTGTTCCTCTAGAGACTTGCGGTACACGGCTGTTAGAAGGGGGGCAAGTTCTTTCGCGTACTCTGTGTAGAATCGAATTGGTATCCCGTCAGGTCCAGTGGACTTTCCTCTGTTGAGTGATTCCAGTTGCTTTTCTATTCCTTGGACACTTATTTCAATGTCAGCCATTTTTTCGTTGGTGCGAGGATTTAGAGAAGGAACTGCAGTGCGGTCTTCCTCTGTGAAACAGCTTTGGAAAAAGGTGTTTAGTATTTCAGCTTTACGCTTGTCATCCTCTGTTTCAATGCCATCATCATCCCGGAGTGTCTGGAAATGATGTTTCGAGCCACTTACTGATTTAACGTAAGACCAGAACTTCCTAGGATTTTCTGTCAAGTCGGTACCTAGTATTTTACTTTCGAATTCACTGAACGCTTCACGCATAGCCCTCCTTACGCTAACTTTGACATCGTTTAGCTTCTGTTTGTCTGAGAGGTTTTGGCTGCGTTTAAACTTGGAGTGAAGCTCTCTTTGCTTTCGCAGTAGTTTCCTAACTTTGTTGTTGTACCACGGTGGGTTTTTCCCGTCCCTCACAGTTTTGCTCGGCACGTACCTGTCTAAAACGCATTTAACGATTGCCTTGAACTTTTTCCATAAACACTCAACATTGTCAGTGTCGGAACAGAAATTTTCGTTTTGATCTGTTAGGTAGTCTGAAATCTGCCTTCTATTACTCTTGCTAAACAGATAAACCTTCCTCCCTTTTTTTATATTCCTATTAACTTCCATATTCAGGGATGCTGCAACGGCCTTATGATCACTGATTCCCTGTTCTGCACTTACAGAGTCGAAAAGTTCGGGTCTGTTTGTTATCAGTAGGTCCAAGATGTTATCTCCACGAGTCGGTTCTCTGTTTAATTGCTCGAGGTAATTTTCGGATAGTGCACTCAGTATAATGTCACTCGATGCTCTGTCCCTACCACCCGTCCTAAACATCTGAGTGTCCCAGTCTATATCTGGTAAATTGAAATCTCCACCTAAGACCATAACATGCTGAGAAAATTTATGTGAAATGTATTCCAAATTTTCTCTCAGTTGTTCTGCCACTAATGCTGCTGAGTCAGGGGGTCGGTAAAAGGAGCCAATTATTAACCTTGCTCGGTTGTTGAGTGTAACCTCCACCCATAATAATTCACAGGAACTATCCACTTCTACTTCACTACAGGATAAACTACTACTAACAGCGACGAACACTCCGCCACCGGTTGCATGCAATCTATCCTTTCTAAACACCGTCTGTGCCTTTGTAAAAATTTCGGCAGAATTTATCTCTGGCTTCAGCCAGCTTTCTGTACCTATAACGATTTCAGCTTCGGTGCTTTCTATCAGCGCTTGAAGTTCCGGTACTTTACCAACGCAGCTTCGACAGTTTACAATTACAATACCGATTGCTGCTTGGTCCCCGCATGTCCTGACTTTGCCCCGCACCCGTTGAGGCTGTTGCCCTTTCTGCACTTGCCCGAGGCCATCTAACCTAAAAAACCGCCCAGCCCACGCCACACAACCCCTGCTACCCGTGTAGCCGCTTGTTGCGTGTAGTGGACTCCTGACCTATCCAGCGGAACCGGAAACCCCACCACCCTATGGCGCAAGTCGAGGAACCTGCAGCCCACATGGTCGCAGAACCGTCTCAACCTCTGATTCAGACCCTCCACTCGGCTCTGTACCAAAGGTCCGCAGTCAGTCCTGTCGACGATGCTGCAGATGGTGAGCTCTGCTTTCATCCCGCTAGCGAGACTGGCAGTCTTCACCAAATCAGATAGCCGCCGGAAGCCAGAGAGGATTTCCTCCGATCCATAGCGACACACATCATTGGTGCCGACATGAGCGACCACCTGCAGATGGGTGCACCCTGTACCCTTCATGGCATCCGGAAGGACCCTTTCCACATCTGGAATGACTCCCCCCGGTATGCACACGGAGTGCACTTTGGTTTTCTTCCCCTCCCTTGCTGCCATATCCCTAAGGGGCCCCATTACGCGCCTGACATTGGAGCTCCCAACTACCAGTAAGCCCACCCTCTGCGACTGCCCGGATCTTGCAGACTGAGGGGCAACCTCTGGAACAGGACAAGCAGCCATGTCAGGCTGAAGATCAGTATCAGCCTGAGACAGAGCCTGAAACCGGTTCGTCAGACAAACTGGAGAGGCCTTCCGTTCAGCCCTCCGGAATGTCTTTCGCCCCCTGCCACACCTTGAGACGACCTCCCACTCTACCACAGGTGAGGGATCAGCCTCAATGCGGGCAGTATCCCGGGCAACCACAGTCGTAGTCCGATCGGGGGATGCGTGGGACGAGCTGGCCATCCCCGACAAACCCCCATCCGGACCCCCACAGTGATGCCCATTGGCAACAGCCTCAAGCTGTGTGACCGAAGCCAACACTGCCTGAAGCTGGGAGCGAAGGGATGCCAACTCAGCCTGCATCCGAACACAGCAGTTGCAGTCCCTATCCATGCTAAAAACTGTGCAAAGAACGTCTGAACTAATCTACAGAGAGCGCAAACAAAACGACACAAAATTGAAGCGGTTATTAAAATACAAGATTGCCTAGTAAATGCAGTAATGCTGCCACTTGTGCACTGCTGACACACTGCTCGGCGGCGGAAGGAGACTACGCGATTTAACACTATTCGAGTACTGAAACGTGATGCTACAACTCTCAAATACTATAATACGCCCGAAATTTATGAATTAAACAATGCAAGTACCAAAAACACGCAAAGAAATTAAGAATTAAACTATGTAACAAATGAGTGAGCTAGGAGTATACGACTTGCTGCTGCAGCTGCTTATCCAACGGCGGCAGGGAGCACACTGACTGTGACCAACCGACACTGGCCGTTCAAAACAAAAACAGTTGACAGACGACTACGCGAATTTACACTATTCAGGTACTAAAACGCGATGCTACAACTCTCAAATACTATAATACGTCCGAAATTTATGAATTAAACAATGCAAGTACCAAAAACACGCAAAGAAATTAAGAATTAAACTATGTAACAAATGAGTGAGCTATGAGTATACGACTTGCTGCTGCAGCTGCTTATCCAACGGCGGCAGGGAGCACACACTCCTGCAGCCTAATGGTCAGAGCATCAACTACTACAATGCTGTCACAATCTTTCTTCATCTGCCAACCGAAATGAAAAAGTACCTATGAATGGCCAAATCATTTGACTCAAACCCATCCAAAAACATATTTGATTTCATCTCTTCTACATTGAAGAGCGAGAGAAACTGGTGCACCTGAGAAACTGGTGCACCTGCCTAATATCGTTTAGGGCCCCCCACGAGCACGCAGGAGGGCTGCAACATGATGTGGCATGGACTGAAATAATGTCTGAAGTAGTGCTGGAGGGGACTGACACCATGAATCCTGTGGGGCTGTCCATAAATCCGTAAGAGTACGAGGGGGTTGAAATCTCTCCAGAACAGCACATTGCAAGGCATCCCAGATATGCTCAATAATGTTCAGGTCAGAGGAGTTTGGAGGCCAGTAGAAGTGTTTAAAATCAGAAGTGTGTTCCTGGAGCCACTGTGTCACAATTCTGGACGTTTAGGGTGTCGCATTGTCCTGCTAGAACTTCTCAAGTTCATCGGAATACATAATGGACGTGAATGGATGCAAGTGATAAGATAGGATGCTTACGTACGTGTCACCTGTCAGAGTGGCATCTAGATGTATCAGGGGTCCCATATCACTGCAAATGCACACACCCCACACAATTACAGAACCTCCACCAGCTTGAACAGTCCCCTGCTGACATGCAGGTTGTCTCCATACCCATAAATGTCCATCCACCTGATACAATTTGAAACAAGACTCATCCGACGAGGCAAGAGGTTTCCAGTCATCAACAGTTCAATGTTGGTGTCGACGGACCCATGCAAGGTGTAAAGCTCTGTGTCATGCAGTCATCAAGGGTGCACCAGTGGGCCTTTATCTACGAAAGCCCGTATCGAAGATGTTTCGTTAAATGGTTTGCACGCTGACACTTGTTGATGGCCCAGCATTGAAATCTGCAGCAATTTGCGGACGGGTTGCACTTCTGTCAGTTGAACGATTCTCTTCAGTCGTCGTCGGTCCTGTTCTTGCAGCATCTTTTCCTGGCCACAGCGATGTCAGAGATTTGATGTTTTACCAGATTCCTGATATTCATGGTAGACTCATGAAATGGTAGTACAGGAAAATCCCCACTTCATCGCTACCTCGGATATGTACACCATGCTCAACCTCACTTAAATCTTGATAACCTGCCATTGTAGCAGCATTCACCAATCTAACATCTGTGCCAGACACATGTTGTCATACATAGGCGTTGCCGACCGTAACGCCATATTCAGCTTGTTTACATATCTCTGCATTTGAATGCACATGCCTACACCAGTTTCTTTGGAACATCAGTTTATATTGTTTGTCTTACCAGTCTCTTAACAGAGCTACAGGAAGCATTTATCCCAATCAATGCTGCACAAGACATGATGTCTAAAATCTCCATCTTAATTACCACAAGTGTCTAGCAACTTTCAAATCATCATTAATCTAGAATGCTATTGGCTCTCTACAACGAAGGTATATCCTGAAGCTTTCTCCAGAGAAATAGGTGCTGCTTTCTTCAACAAGACACATCTGTTCCAACCTGTAGCTTCTGTGTCCGGAACTACATAATATACAGAACTGACTTCCTAAGTGGAGGTGCATCTTGTAAAGAATTTTATCTGCCACAGGCAATTAAACCAGCCAACATTTATAGATGCTGGTACAGAATTAGTATTAAATCAGCCCTTCTGATCATTCTCCAGCTGAAGGCTTGTTACTGCAGATGTGGAAATTCTGCTGAAGGGCAATCACTAAGCCGTCATAGGATCTGAACAGCAAGCACAGGTCAAGTATTTCTATAAAATGTGAATGACAACTTGGTCATGGACATAGCCTTCCCAGAGAAGCCAGCTCAGTTTCATTATGACTCCAGCTACTGGCCAGACATACTGGTTACATTTCTACGGACTCAAACGACAGTCACTGAAATCCTAACTGGATTAAATCTGAATCACATTCAGGAATTCTGTTATTCAGGTGACAGAATGTCCTACATAGGAGGAACATAGTGATCTTTCACAGCTGGCAGATCACCATATTACAGACTTTCCCTTCAAATGGGGGGAGGGGGGGGGGGGAAGAAGAGGAGGAGGAGGAGGAGGAGGAGGCGAGATAATAAAGCCATCCCAGAGTTCACTACCCGAGCCAAAACTACCACAGTCATGATTCCTCAAGACCCAAGGCATAGTGATCTGTCACCAGAACTTGCTCTGCTAACCACAGAGAAGCAATGAATTCACCTCCTCAGGCAGCAATTGGGGGACCCACACAACAGGTAAACAATGTAAAGGATAGTTTGGGAAATATTGACATCTGCAAGAGCTATGTGTGCCTGCTGGGAACAGAATCCGTAGGGAGCAAGACATATCTAGCCATTTTTGTTGCACTACAAAAGCATACTGGCAGCTCCTAAAGTTCACGTGAAGATGATAGTTTACATACTACAAAAGAAGACATACAGCAAATCATGCCTGGTAAAATGTCAATTCCAAGAAACATCGAGGGCAATGAGGAAGGACTGAAGACGAAACAGTGTGGAAAGGAATCTGGTAAGAAAACTGCAAAAAATACGATCATCTCTTTTGTGATTGGTGTTTAATCCTTTAACTGCTCTGGACATGTTAACGCGCGCACCTTTGTACCTGTCCCTGTGTGCTGTGATCGTGTTTACGCACACCACCAGTCCTTCTACCTGGTACTCTAAATGTGTCTACGTGTAGACACGTTCAGAGTACCAGGTAGAAGGACTGGTGGTGCGTGTAAACACGTTCACAGCACACAGGGACAGGTGCAAAGGTGCGTGCGTTAATGTCCAGAGCAGTTAAAGGGTTAATGCATAGTTTGTGCTGTTTTTAGGATATCAGCAATGTAATAGCTCTTGGCCCTGATCTTATTGAAAATAAATAAATAAAAATTAAAAAAACCTACCTTTGCTGGAAAACTCCAACCAATATGCCATGTCACAACTGCCCCAGACTATTTCTGTTCAGCCTGGGAGGTTGCGCCAAAGTTATTAAAAGCCATAAATGTAATAAAAATGCTCAGTTCTCTCAATATACAGAGCCACTTCCATCTAAACCACCTTTCTAAAACTCTAGCATACATTATAAAAACATCCCTTCAACAGTTCGTCTCCCCTTATAAAATCCTCAACTCCAAACAATTCAGGTTTCATGCTGGACATGGAACAGCAGTGAGCCATTCATGTAGTGGTACAGCAATGTTCCTAAATATAGAAAAAGTTGTCAGCTGTGTCCTACTATAAAAAAGTCAGAATACAAGCCCCCTTCCTACATTCTAAAATCATCTAATGGTTCTAGGACAACATGTAAGATAACCAACCTGATTTTTGTTCTCTCTTCTGTGATGCCTCTTCAGCAGCACATCTATTTGTAGTTAAGGAAGAGGAAAAACTTAATGAATAATGTTTGCAGCTCCATTTGTGCATTCACTTTCTTCCCCGTGTTTATTAAACTTAATGTCTTAGTGTTGAGATGGTGAAAAGTTTCTCAACTTTGTAACACAAGTGGCAGCTAAGTCAGATTAGCTCTTGCATACAAGAACAGTTCAGTGACAGAATTTGTCAGATCACTTATAACAGTAAGCACAGTCTTAGGAACTCTATCAATGAATCAGTTGTTATAAACGTTTTGAAAACAAAATATTGAGAATGGCAAGAACACAGTCCACATTTACACAATATGTCACAATAAACACTGTGTCGCAATACTCCATCAGAAACATTATATGGAGACATTTCACTCGGTCCAGTTCTTAATGAAGGTCACAACATACGAGGTGCATTCAAGTTGTAAGGCCTCCAATTTTTTTTCTCCGGACTGGAAAGAGATAGAAACATGCGCATTGTATTAAAATGAGGCCGCGTTCATTGTCAATACGTCCCAGAGATGGCAGCACCGTACAGCAGATGGAATTTTACCACCAGCGGCAAGAATGAGAACTGTTTTAAATACTAAAAATGGCGACGTTTTCCTTACTAGAACAGCGTGCAATCATTCGTTTTCTGATTTTGTGTGGTGTGAAACCAATTGAAATTCATCGACAGTTGAAGGAGACATGTGGTGATGGAGTTATGGATGTGTCGAAAGTGCGTTCGTGGGTGCAACAGTTTAATGAAGGCAGAACATCGTGTGACAACAAACTGAAACAACCTCGCACTCGCACAAGCCGGTCTGACGACATGATTGAAAAAGTGGAGAGAATTGTTTTGGAGGATCGCCGAATGACTGTTGAACAGATCGCCTCCAGAGTTGGCATTTCTGTGGGTTCTGTGCGCCCAGTCCTGCATGACGACCTGAATATGCGAAAAGTGTCATCCAGGTGGGTGCCACAAATGCTGACGGATGAGCACATGGCTGCCCGTGTGGCATGTTGACGCGCAACGACAGCATGAATGGGACTTTCTTTTCGTCAGTTGTGACAATGGATGAGACGTGGATGCCATTTTTCAATCCAGAAACAAAGCGCCAGTCAGCTCAATGGAAGCACACAGATTCACCGCCACCAAAAAAATTTCGGGTAACCGCCAGTGCTGAAAAAATGATGGTGTCCATGTTCTGTGACAGCGAGGGCGTAATCCTTACCCATTGTGTTCTAAAGGGCACTACGGTAACAGGTGCATCCTACGAAAATGTTTTGAAGAACAAATTCCTTCCTGCACTGCAACAAAAACGTCCGGGAAGGGCTGCGCGTGTGCTGTTTCACCAACACAATGCACCCGCACATCGAGCTAACGTTACACAACAGTTTCTTCGTGATAACAACTTTGAAGTGATTCCTCATGCTCCCTACTCACCTGACCTGGCTCCTAGAGACTTTTGGCTTTTTCCAACAACGAAAGACACTCTCCGTGGCAACACTCTCCGTGGCCGCACATTCACCAGCCATGCTGCTATTGCCTCAGCGATTTTCCAGTGGTCAAAACAGACTCCTAAAGAAGCCTTCACCACTGCCATGGAATCATGGCGTCAGCATTGTGAAAAAAGTGTACGTCTGCAGGGCGATTACGTCGAGAAGTAACGCCAGTTTCATCGATTTTGGGTGAGTAGTTAATTAGAAAAAAAAATCGGAGGCCTTAGAACTTGAATGCACCTTGTACAATAATCAAACATTCCACTGAAAATGATGGTCAAACTTATCTATTATTTTCAATGCAATTTAATCGAAATAATCAGAGACTTCAATTGGAGCATCCTCTAGTGGGTTCATAGGCACTGACTTTGCAGTGCCTTCTGCAGATAACAGTCACACTACTTTCGTGGAAGTGTTTGAATAGTGAAGGATTCCCATAGACATTTATAATTCGGACATTTACAATACATGCTATGTTAGTAATAACTGGGAGCAAAATGAATATTTTGGGTAGCATCTGACTAAAGACTAGCATGGCGTATGAACATGCTGGTGTTTTAGAAATTACATAATGCTGCTCACCATGGCCTATTAACAGCTTAATCAATTAGTGAAGTGCATCAAATTTAGGTCAACAAAAGTATAAAGGCAAAGGTCAGAATCTAACAAGCAAAGACGTAAAATCTCCAGTGAAAAATGTGGCTTCTTCTGAGCTTCAATGTTAATTGGTTTCCTATAAATTGAAATATGTTACTGAAAAGTTGGAATGCCAACCTTTCTAATGGGTGTTGTCAGTTTCATCAGAACTACTGATTAGCATACTAGAAATTTACTCTTGCATGTTGCATTAAGAAGTTAGTTAATTAGCAAAACTTCCATGAAAACTATATACATAAGAAAAATCAGCACATTAACAATAATAACCTTGAACAATGCATCCAACTAAAATTAAATCTAGATGACATTTTGAAATATGTACGTGTATGCTACATGTAAATTATGTAGATAACTGTATTAGGATAAGATAAAGGTAGTTATCAGGAATTGTAATCATAGCTAATGGAGTACTTCCAACTTACTATGTATCAAAGAGAAAATTTTTTTCTTCTATAGTAGGAACTATAAGCACAGTCAAGAATATTGAGACAGGACTGCCTCAGAGCTCTGCACTTGGACCCCTCAGCAAAACATCACTTACAGGCCGGGTGGACAGATCACATTATACGCCAATGGTACAGTCCTATATCACAGTGGTGGCAACCTTAATTACATCAACAGTACCATTTGGGCAGAACTAACCAGGTGATGTAACATCTAGATTGTCCAAATTAATATGGAGAAATGTTAGTGAATTGTGTTGACTACCAGAAGCTGATTTTCAGTCTATATCGATCACATTGACAACAATTGAGTCTTGTAGAGGCCTCAAAATTAACAAACATCTCATTTTTTGACTATGTGTGTAGAGAAGCTGTTCCAGTTGTATCCAGTATTAAGGGGGGGGGGGGGGGGAGCTTACCATATTAACAAAAATCAAAATATGATGATCATCATTCTGGTTGCCTGAAATGTGGAGTCTGTCAGCAGACACACATCTTATAGAAACTGGTTGTCTGCAAAACAATTTCTTTGGTTGAATTGCAGACGCACAGTTCATATCCAGTGAAGGAATTTCCATACAGTTCAGCTATCCAGGCATTCACTTTTAAATTGGAAAACTTATATGAATCCTTTTGTCATCTCTCCAAATCATCTCATCAGTTCACTTGGTTGAGACATAACCCAAATTTTAAAATGACCATCATTCACCATTTTAGGAATCCATAACCATATCATTGTCATGATACCCTAGACATCAGGCACAGACAGTATCCTACACAACTTCTAAGCCATTTGGATTGCTGTGAGCTCCACCCATACAGAACAGATGCTGCGGGAGCTCAGAACTGTACGGTCAGACCAGCAGGTCCTATCAGGTCACCAGGTGGCATGCATGGCGATGGTAGAAGTTGTTGATGTACTGCTTACTGCAGCTTTTCATGCATCCATAGGGTCATTACATGCTGAAAATAGGCCTGCATGGATCTTTTCATGAGCACTTATTTAGGCGAGCATATGAGTTTAGCAGAGTAGTTCCTTCACAGTGAGCAACTGACCAGGAGATCTGTGCTACACCTCACTCCGTCATCTTCCAGGACAGTATGCTGCTTTCTCCATCTGGGCTCCAAGTGTGATCGGTAACATGCTAGCTGGTACTTGGTATAATTTCTGCTGTTTGTTTTCTTCATTGACAAGATAGTGCCAAGACTTGACTTTAGGCATCAATGCTTGCCGGACTTCGATATTTTTCCACACTTTTCGATGCTTCTCCTATGAAGTAATGCTACTAGGTACTTTCTAAGTGTTCTCTTTCCATGACTTGAGCTAGGGTGTGGACTTTGGTTTGAAACCCAAGAATAGAGGAACTTGCTTCATGCTGAACTTCACTGTATTCAGATTTCAAGATTTGGCTCATCTTTAAAGAGTGCTGTGATTAATTCCATGTGTTGTGGAACCTAATTATTTGTTTTTGGGATTCGGGAACTTTGAAGTTTGGCATTGAAGAATTACTGTTTGCTTGTGGAAGAATTTTAATTTCAAACTCTTAAGGTATTCCACCTCCCTAGTACATTGAAGATACTGTCGACGATATATCAGAGAAATAAATGTGTCATTGTGATAGCCAACTAAAGCAGAGGGAAAGAGAAGAAGCAATGCTTATGAGATCTGCTGCTAGAAGTGGATGCATAAGATGTTATAGACAGCTGAAAAATATTTTCTTAGCCAAATAGATTAGTCATTTGTGCATGAAGTGTTTTTTTTCTTTCTTTTTCTGACAAAGGCTGTGGCCAAAAGCTAATGTTTATGTGTGCGTCTCTTTTAATTGTGCCTGTCTGCAACTTAACATATCACCTTTATGCTAAATAGCAGTCTATCTTTTCTTTACATAGTTAATATTACTCTATTACAGACACTGTGGGAAAATTCTATAGAAGGGAAGAGTGTGGCATAAACTAGAGGAGTTAAATTGGTGTATATCACCTTTTCTTCATGGGAGTAATATATTTCCCCAATCTTTCTCAGTTGTAGCTTATGCTCAATCTCTGTTGACTTTCATGGTGGCAAGATATTTAACAATAATCTTCCTTTTTTACCATTTGTTTCATTTCAATAATAATCTCACAAGAATTCATACAGGAATTGTACAAAAATGTGGAAATGTCAAAAACACAACAAATTGCTATGCCTAATATGTTGTAGTAGACCTGTAGGCATTCAAAAATACTCCCAGTCATCTCAGATTGGTTAAATACAGGTCCTATATGGTTTTCAGGGAAATCTTCTGTTCTTCCTGCAAAATAATGGCAACTTCAGGTAAAAATGATTGATGCTGATAGTGATCACATATCCTTCTCTTTAAAGTAGATCACTAAAGCTCAATAATATTCATATCTGGTTAGTTGGTGTCTGGTGAACATGTGAATGTTCATCCTCTTGTTCACAAAACCACTCCTGGATGATGTGAGCTGTGTGAACAGGGGCCCCCTGTCATGCACCATTGGATGGATCTTTTCCACCAAACTGGTCACATAATCCTTGGCAGTCATATGCCTTGCAGTGTAACCATCCAGCCCATGGAATACCATGATACACTGGACCCCCACCATATTTCACTCTTGGGATGTAAACTCATTTGGAAACAGTGCAGAACAAGACTCGTCCAACCAAATTACTTTCTTCCATAGTTCAGGTTTTATGGCATCAGCACCATATTTTTCTATTATGGGCTTTTGCACCACTGATGAGTAATTTTGGAATTCCAACTTGTCCACGCTGATGAAGCTTCTCTCATGTTGTTTTGGTGCAGATTGAGTTTGTGAGTGCAACAGTCAGCTCTGCAATGATTTTTGCGGTTGTTGTCCTCTTATTTTTCATCACAATCCTCTTCAGTGGCTGCCTGTTACAATCACTCAACACACACTTTCTTCCATGTTGCAACTAAGGATGATGTTTTTCTGTTTTGCCTGTATGCAGTATAAATCTTCAATATGGTGCCTCTTGAAACACCACACTTTGGCTCTCTTGGTTATGGAAGCACCCACCATGTGAGGACCAGCAATTTGCCCATGTTTGAAATCACTTAGCTCTGACATAATGCACTTTTAACACAGGATACCATTATGACTGACACTTCCAACATACTGAGGACACTGCATAGGTGTCATTCATGGTCAAATGCAACAACACAACTTGCAGACTTGGTTAGCATTTGTATTTTTGTTCAAGCATGCCTGTCTCAGGGTGTTTCCAAATTTTTGCCAAATCTCTAATCAACCTGTAGTTATAATATGTTTATTTTTTCTGTAACTCTATGACAGATGCTTACTTTCCAAGTTTTCTCATTCCAAGAAAACTCTGTCTATCCAAAATTCTGTAGGAATGTTTTTTTTTTTTTTTTTATTTTATTTTTTGCTGGTACGAGAACAGATGTTTATCAGTCAAGGAACTGTATTGTTGTGTTGTATTGTTGCTACCATGAAGAACAAAATGAGAATTCACTTCCGAAAGTGTACAAGGAGGCTACATGGCTGGTTAGTATGGACAGTCAACAGGGGAAATGCCAGTACAGCTGATACACACATTTTAAACTATAGAATAATGTTCCTAGTTTTGGAACTGTTAGTTCCTTCCTCAGGAGGACAGAAGGACACATTCTTTAAGCTTAGGAAAGGAGAGGCAGGTCACACACAACCCAGTTGACAATGACTTATCTTTTGACGGCAAGAGGAGACAAAGAACCTCATCCTCATAACAGGTGGTCCCTCAACTTGGGGTGTAAGTGGCCTCTTATTCCTGTTTATAATGTTAACTGAGTTTCCTCTTGGTGCTTGGCAGAATGTGATAATACTATTACATAGGAAACACTTTCCTAATGTTGTGCGAAATAAATAAATTAAATATTTTGGTGAACATTAGGAAAGTGTTAACTATTTAATACTCCTATCCATCCCTCATTCTTCCATTAGGAAGGATCAAACAACTCTAAAAACTACTTTTAAATGTCTCTAAAGGCAGTAGTGAAATTTTACCTTTTGAATATAAGCAATGGCCAGCCATTCTGTCTCTGTAGTTTTACAGATCACTATGTAGCAAATCATAAAGAGGATGGCGATAAAGTCTCCATCTGATATTTAATGTATTGCCTGAGCACAGTCATCCATGCTTTTTTTCTTTTTTAGCTGGTTAAGTAGACACATATGGAAGGGTTGATTTAAACATTCTCTCATAATAATATAATAATAATAATAATAATAATAATAATAGTAACAATAATGATGATAACATAATTTTAAGAAAATTTCCAATATGACACACAACTGCCACTTTAGCACCCCTTTAGTACTTTTTCAACAGTCTACAAAGAATGCTCTGCTGGTATAATTCTCTCTTATTTTCAAGAATAGTTTTGATCAGGATGGAAGAGTTACAGTTTCAGGGACAAATTAAGTTCAAGGTAGTGAAATGAGAACAGATGTGAGGTACTTCAGCAGTTAACAATACAGATCTGTGAAGTTTCTGCTACGCATGGTGGCAAAGTGGTTATGTCAGTTGATTCAGTTATGGAAAATGTTACTCAAATCCCTGCACACCCATACAAATTTAAGTTTTGAGTGGCTTTTTGAGATGCAGAATTGGTTCCTTTGTAATAGCTGTGGCCAGTTACCTTCCCTATTTCTGTCCAATCCACGCTAGGGCTACACCGTTAATGGACCTGAATGTCAGTGGGGCTTCAAACTAATCTCCACTCTTGGCAAATAGTACCTATTATAAAACAATTTTTTTGATTTGTACTGTTGGAAAGTTTGTTTTCTTCCACTAACCAAGTCATGTATGACAGAAAGACCAGACTAATTCTGCTGCCAGTGACTTGCTACTCAAAACTTTGACCCCATGATCTTTCCTGCCAGTGAAATCAATGTCCCTTGTGGTAGTGAAAATCTCACCTTTTGGCCACTATTTTGATTGCTTCTTTGATTCTGCAGTGTAATGATGAATGCAAAAGTACCTTCCAGTAGAAGAACTGCTACAACCACCTACAGGTAAGACGTGATCTGAAGGCAAGGAAGCTTATGCAACAGGTAGAGTGTAGGTGAGTAAGGAGGAAAAAATCTATTGCAACACTATTTGTCCATTATACCAGAAATGCTTCAGGTAAAACTGTAAGAATACAGTAAAAACACAAGATCAAAATGATGTTCCATCTTACTCAATATCAAGGCCCTGTGTGGTACTGTAAAGGATTACCTAAAATTTCAGAAACAAGAGACTAGAACATCTGTCAGGATGGGAAAATTTATGGAGGTCAACTGGAGTGGACCATATAAAAAGAGGTGTGGGCACAAAGCGCCACATCAAAAAACAACAACCATCAAAGCCAGCAGATGCAGCGTACTCACTTTCACCGCAGGACACAGACTTTATACCATGCCAAGACAACGACACCAGCATCCTACAAAAGGACTACTAATTTTTTAAAGAATGGAAGTCTCTGTAACTATAAAGCAATTCCAAAGCTCATTTTTCATTCAACCATCTTTGAAATATTTGACAGTAATGTGATAGGCAGTTGTTATGACTGCTGATAACTGTGCTGTTTTGTACAAAATGAATTATGGAGAAGGATGACTAGCACCTTCAGAACCTTCTTTATGAAAAATTTACTACCATATTAAATGGAAAGTGGGTGGCAGCTTGATGTGATAAAACTGCTTTCTGTGTTTGAGAGTACCTTTATGGCATATTTTAATCATACCTTTAAAAATTAAATGTACAAAACCGTAAAAGAGGCACTTTTTTGCAGTGTGTTTTTTAATAGTTTTGTCTGACTAATGTGGTGTAATACTTAACATTCTATATGTGTACACAGTATTCTTACAATTGTGTGTCCATTCATCCTGGTTCCAGCCTCCCTTAAACACTTCAAGCAACGGCATATTTTCTGTGATCACAAATTACCTAAGGTAGCATTCCATCTCGAATATCAAAATGTCAATGGGACATTTAAATTGACTCATTTTCTAATTTCTAATGTTTACAGTCATGGTAAACATCTAATACAGTGACTGAAATTAGCACACACTTCTCAGTGAATTACAGTGAGTAGAAATTTACATACTTTGAAAAGTTGGTTGGTGAGTAAAATTGTTTTATATGAAACAATAAGAGTTTATTAATGGAAATTTTGCTGTTTGAAGTAAAGTTGAATTCTTAACACAATCATCTATATTATAACTGTATGAAATGAATAAATTGCTGCTCACCACATGAAGGAGGCAGTGAGTGGCAGACATGAACACACACACACACACACACACACACACACACACACACACACACACACACACCCCTCTCTGTCCACTGTCTGTAGCACCCAGAGATAACTGTGGCCATGTTTGTGTGAGAGTTGTCCCTGTTTCCCATTTATCTGGAGGAGGACTTTGTCTATGAAATCTGAAATCTGTCTTCTTTCAATGTGCCTGCATGCCACTGAACACCATTTCTATACCAGGGCAGTATCCCTCTATCCATTTTATATTCTAATTGCATTCCAGATTTTCTACTGTTGCATCACTACTGTATTTTAATAATACATAAACTGTCCCTCTTCAGGAATGGTAGAAAAGATACTTGCAGGCCAATGTTGGAAAGTAATGCATAAATGAAGACTTACTGAAACATTCATTAATATTGCAAATATTTTTTAAAAAATTACACAAAGTACACTGGTGGAAAAAAATCGCAACACCAAAGAATAATGCAGAATAATGAAATTAACAGGAATACGTTTGTCTAGGTAACCTATTTAAGTGATGAACACGGAAGAAGCTTATCTCACACTAAGATCACATGATAATGTAAGTGTGAGATAAGCCATCGCAAAAATATAATGCTGGTACATCAATAACCGGATTAACCACCAGAATGTTGAATAAAAGCAAGTAAATGTGCACAGGTGCTGGATGTTAGTTTGTGGGATCCAGTTCCATGCCTCTAGCGCTTGGTCAATCAATACTGGGACGATAAATGCTGGTTGTGGCTGACACTGGCGCTGTCGTCCGATGATGTCCCATATGTGCTTGATTGGAGACAGATGAATTGACCACCCAGGCCAAGGCAACATGTCAACAGTATAAGAGCATGCTGGGTTACAACAGTGATATGTCAGCGAGCTTTATCCTGTTGGAAAACACCCTATGGTATGCTGTTCATGAATGGCAGCGGATCAGATCACCAGACTGATATACAAATCTGCGGTCACTGCATGTGGGAAAACCATAAAATTGCTCCTACAGTCATATGACATCACACCCCACACCATAAGTCTAGGTGTAGGACAAGTGTGTCTAGTAAGCAGATAAGTTGGTTGCAGACCCTCAACTGGCCTAATCAACACACAGGCATCACTGGCACCAAGGCAGATCAAGCTTTCATCAGCAAATGCAACAGACCTCCAACATGCCCTCCAACGAGATTTCACTTGACACCCCTGAAGTCGAAAATCGCTATGTTCAGGGGTCAACGTAATGCTCGCTACAAGACATTTGGTTTGGAGTTGTCCTTGAAGTAACCAATTTGTAACTGTTTATTGTGTCACTGTGGTACCAACTCTGTTCAAATTCCTGCTGCAGACACAGTATGATGCGCCAGGACCATATACCGAACAGGATGGTCTTCCTTCTCGGTAGTGCCACATGGCTGTCTGGAGCCCAATCTTCTTGCGACTGTACATTCCCATAATCACCACTGCCAGCAGTCATGTAGAGTGGCTACATTCCTGCCAAGTCTTTCTGCAGTACCACAGCCCTATTACACAACCTCATTTAAACTGAGGGAGGTACTGATAATGGTGTCCTTGTTGCCTTAAAGGCATTCTTGACTAACATCAACTCACCACATCCAGTCTTAAGGGTAACTAATGCTCATGACCCTTACAGTGTTTATTTCAAGCAAAACTGATTTGCACTCTCATAGTGGTGCTACTAGTACCACTCTCATGTGACTATCAGGAAATGTGAACAGACATTATCTTTTGGCTGTAGAAACATACCTATAGACTTTCATTTGCATCACACAACTTCATTTTGGTGTTGCATTTTTTTTTCCATCAATAAAGATAATGAAGTGGCTGCAGCATACACACTTCTATGTGGGGGGAGACTGTTTCCATAATAATCGTATTTATTACATTTTATTTATCTGAATCAATAATGTTTGTCACTCTTCCTGAACCATTATTTAGATGTATCAACACATTTGCTGCAGCTGACGCTTTAAGCCTCAGCCACAGCAGCCACCAACCCACTGTGCTAATGCTTATAGGTGTACAGGCCCACAAGAGTGTTATTCTGTCTAGCTGTGAACACGTGTTTGTTCAATCAAAGAAACACTTTTTCGTGCCTACAGTTTTGTTTTCTTAGCTGTATATATGATGCATGTTGTTTGACATGACAGCTAGTCAGCCAATTCTAGGTTCTTCTAATCCTAAAAAAAGTAAGAACAAAAAAAGTTCACTGCTGATCAGTTAGTAAACATCTCAGAAGTTAGTGATTTGGAGTTTGAAGATAACAAATTGAAGGTTAGCTAGACTCCTGTGAATGCAGAAACTTGCCATACTGATGATAGTGCGGAAGCAGAGCTTTCAAATGTGTTTCATGAATGTGTAGACTCAGAAGATGTGGGTGACGGTTGTGATGAGATCACTGATGAAGAACCCACACTGGCAGAAGTTAATAAATCGGGCGAGACTTGGTGTGATGAAACACATGAGATGTACTATTGTCCATTTACAAAATGGGAATGTTTACTTATTCTCAGCAGTATGCAAGTGGATTTATTTAGTTGCAATAGATTTATTTACTTGGTTCACATTGTATGGCTGTTCCGACATTACTATCAACACCATCTTAACAGTGCTGAGAGACATGTTAATGTGGGACTGAGGGTGCTGATGACTGCTGACAAGGCACACATTTCAGTGGCTGTACTGGACATGGCCTACACCTAAATAGGATTGGAAAGGGATGGTTGGTGAAGTTTGTAAACTTGGGCTCAATCAAGGTCAAATTCTGGTGGCTGTGTGTAGAAGGGCTAGGCTTTTTTTTTTCCTCCCCAGGTAGGAAGTATGCCTGCTTGAGGAAAGTTATTTAGATGCTGGAATATAAATCAGATTAATTGCTAATAGACCTTCACACTGATGTTATTTGTATCTCAAAGCATCATTTGTAGCAAAGAAAGATTAAGGCTTCCTATGGAAGTACATTACATACCGTATTTACTCGAATCTAAGCCGCACTTTTTTTCCAGTTTTTGTAATCCAAAAAACCGCCTGCGGCTTAGAATCGAGTGCAAAGCAAGCGGAAGTTCTGAAAAATGTTGGTAGGTGCCGCCACAACTAACTTCTGCCGTCGAATATATGTAGCGCTACACAGACATGCTTTGTAGGCACAAAGATAAATATTGGCGCCAAAACCTCTGCGTCAGTAAATAAATAAAAAAAAAGGTGGAAGACGAGCTTTTTTTTCTCTGCCCCGAGTTTCGACCACTGCATTTTCATACATTATCCAACGAAGTAAATACAAATTCCGTATTGTTCATCTTCGAATGTATTAGAATTTCAATGTACTACGAAAATCCGACTGGCAAGACTGTTTGGGATGTTTGTCAATACGGCCAACTGTACGTTCTGAATTTTTTCCTACCTGTGAGAAGAGATGGTTGCTAATAGTAACCTGATGAAATGTGAATCACAAGCAGTATTCTCTTCACCATTCACCATAAGAATAATACGAATATAAACATTTTGCCATGTGTTCTTCCGTGTTTGTTGCTATCTCATTTAAATCCTGTCTGCCTAATAAACTACGAAACTAGAGTGAGACAACAGCAAACGCGGAAGAATACACTTATCGTGTCTGTTTATATTCGTATTATTCTTAGCCTAATAGTGATACAGTCAGAAATGAACCACGGCAACTGACTAGATTTTTAAATCTAAGATGACTCTAATTTCTGTGCAGAATTTGATGTACTAAAGAAGCGGCCGCAAAGATTTTCAAACGGAGAAAAATTTGCGCCTAACTCTCGTTCAGAACATGTTCTATCATACGCAGCCTATTATTTGGTTCTTGTTGATCATTCTCAAAGAAAGCAGCAGTGTAAGTAACAACAAATAGCAGTCTCTTGACATTGCTTCGCTAATGAGACGGTTCGCCTCTTTTCAGTTGTAAGCGGCTGTAGCGCGCACAAAAGCAAGCCACGCCGCGAACGGCGACAGGCCGTAAACACGCACTATCAGAATGCGACAAACAATGCATGACACATTACAGTGATGCATTTTCAGCTTAGAGTGACGTAAACACCTATAACAGAGAAAACGGCACTTATCAGATCAAACAAAATAAGCAATCGATTCAAACCAGACGAAGCACGTGAAAAAGGAAGGGTACCCGTATAAATACGGACGGAGCGCCTGACGCATAGCAATGGCTACCTGGTAAAGCTTACGACTCGAACCAAACTACTGTAGCTGTATAGTCATTCATTCGACCTAAATTGTGTCTCATATTACAATGGACCAACTTTGTTTCGATTTGGAGGTGCGGCCTAAAACTTTTATCTCCCCTTGAATTTCGAGTCTCAAATTTCAGGTGCGGCTTAGATTCGGGAAATCTTTTTTTCCTTTGTTTCGAGTCTCATTTTTCAGGTGCGGCTTAGATTCGGGTAAATACGGTATTATCTTATTTCTATACAAGGTGTTCATTGCAGAATGGAGGAGTAGCCATGCCAAATGTGATGAGTCACTCAAGGGAGTTGACATAACAAAGCATTGTAAAGGCCAGTTATTTGAGGACTGTGTAGGAGAGTGTACATTTTTAGGGAAAAATCTTTTCATTATAGGCCTCCACCGATCTCCCAATTCAGACAACATGGTTTTCCCCTCCAGGTTTGATGCTGTGTTAGGATCATTTCTTAAGAAATGACATGAGGTTGATTTTGAGTGGGTATTTCAATATACACTTTGACTGATTCTCCATAGGAAAGAATGTTAATGCAATTACTTGAATCTTACAACTCAGTGCAGATAGTAACTTTCCCAATCAAGTTCAGAGAAACAACAGCACAATCATAGGCAAAATCTTCACAAACTGTTCTGTAATTGATTGGCACAGTGTGAGAAAAATTAGTAACAGACAATCTGGCTATGGTGCAAGATAGTAATAATGAAAGGAATGAAGGCTCGTTGTATCCCAAAGTACTGAACAGAAGATTAGTCCACTTGCAATGCAGACACTTAAAAGCCACACTTTAAGGGCTACTTTGCCAAGAAATCTATAATACAGATGACTTTGACAACATGAATACATCTCTGCAAGTTATGTCACTTTCTTTAATAGCTATTTTTTACTGAAAAATGCAGGCACATATGTAGCACTAATAAGCATCCAATTTGGATAACTAATGGCATTAGAATATTGTGTAAGAGGAAATGGGAGGTATACACCTAGATCTCAGCTACAGATTTTATTACAGTAACATTTTAAAGTGCTGAGGAATGCCATCAGACAAGTGTATTACACAAAGAGAAAAGAAAACTCACAAAACAAAATTTCAACATTGTGAAAGAGGTATGAGGGCAGAATTTGTGCACTTAATATATTAAACTTCTCTTCTGTGAGAATGAAATTGTTAGTGATCCACCAGAATTGCACAAAATACTTACTAATTACTTCCTTTCACAGAATGCAAGCTAAATCAAATGGTCTCTCTACTGGTGAATATGTAAAACTCTTGAAAGCTGGTGTTCCAAGAGGTCGCATAACGCTACAGGAAACAAGCAAAGATTAAACTGAATCAATTATTACATCGTTAAAGACCTACATGAGTATAATGAGATTTCACATATGATTAGGAAGACTAGGGCACTATATGACATACCCTGTACTTAGCCACCTGTGCAACAAGTCTTTCAGTTGTGGTCAGTTTCCTATTAGCTTAAAACACTTGTTACGGAGACCACTTTATAGAAGGTGGTGAAGGAGATGACACAGACCATTACTAGTCAATCTATTTACTACCATGTTTTCAAAAGTTTTTGAGGAAACAATGTATAGGAGAGTATAACTGGAGTCAAAAATAGAAGCAATTGAGTTTAGTCTTGTTCTGCGCATCTGACATCATCCATTCTCCAAAAGCCAATGAGCATTCAATAGTGTTCCAATGCTTTGCTGTGAATGTCTTAGTCAATGCAAGCACTAAACATCATCATAGCATGTTATTTAGTTAACTGTGATCCCATTTGTTCAGAATAGTCGTGAATGATGATGATCGTAAGTAAAAAATTCTACATAAGCAAGTGAAGGACATATGTTGCAGGATACATCCTTTCTTCAAATGGAAAGTCTCGCTTTGTGCAACTGTAAATGTTACTTAGAGCCAGCAACACTGCAGTCCGTCCTTGTTTTGAGTGGTGCCTGCCATCATTCATTAATCTGACTACAGTGGCCTATCTCAGTACATGTAATTTGCTGTCAGACTCTGTTTGGCTTTAGGAAGGAAGTACTCATGGAAAATGCTGTTTACTCTGTTGTGTATGAAGTACTACCAGGGCTAGATGATAGGTTGATGGCAGTAGGTGTTTTTGATTGTGTTTTGCGTAAGTTGGAACATTATGGGATTAAGGAAGAAGCACAACAATGGTTTACTTTGCATCTGGAAATAGGAAGCAGAAGGGTGTCCTCGACTGTCACCAACTAGGGAAGAAGTTCGAATCTGACTGGGGTCTTGTAAAGAGGGAGCACCACAGGTGTTTGTTCGGGGTTTATTGATTTTCTTTATATACATGTCAAGAACCTGCCACAGAATACGACAAATGTTATCGTGAAGGATGTAGAATGTAATACAATTGACACAGTTAATACAATATTCTGTAACATAAGCATGCAGCTTTCACTGAACAGATTAATGCTCAACTGTGACAAAACAGAATGCATAATGTTTCTGACAAGAACTCTACTAAATGCTAAGTTTCGTTGACAGGAGACAATCAGTCCATGAAGTTGGCCATTTTAAATTCTTAGAACTGACGATAGATGAAAGGCTGTCTTGGAATTATCATGTTCAACATCTTGTGCATAAAGTGAAAGCTGCAATCTGCACTATTGCAAATGATTTATATTGTTCTTCACTATCCAAATGATTCATATAATCTCTGACAATGAAACATTAAAGCTTGTCTAATTGTTTGCTTTCACTCTGATATCTCTTAAGATGTTAAGTCTTTGTGCTCACCAAGAATATTATTAGCCCAGAAACGGGCAGTCAGACGAATATGCAGCATCAGTTCCGAACTTCTTGTAAGCTGTTGTTAAGGTGTCTTGGAATTTTAACTCTGTTGCCCTTCTAGTATGTTCCACCATGGGATACAATGTTGACAATAGTGACTCTTTAATAAGGAACTGCACCATTCATTAAGTGACCAATGAAAAACAGCACACACTTGGATAACATATTTTTTTAAGCATTCTACAGAGAAGTGTGCACTATTAAGCAGATTTCATTTTCATTAGGCTTCCAGCAGAAATGATTGGTAAAACTCAAGTATTCAAATCCAAGTTTCCTTGTATGAGGGTGATCCCAAAACTAAGAGCTCCAGTTTTTTTTTTAATTTAAAGGAATTGTTTTTTACAATAAATATGTAAACAGTTTTGAAGCTTGAACATTGTTCTATTTTTCTACATAATTGCCATTTCGATTGATGCTTTTCTGTAAATGCTGTAGCAGTTTTTGTATGACCATGTCATACCAGCCCACTGCCATGGTATTCATCTTTCACCTCCCTCAATGTCGTCACTGAAGTGCCTTCCAGCCAACAGTTCTTTCAATTAGGAAAACAAGTGAAAGTCATTGGGTGGTAAGTCTGGGTTATAGGGTGGATGGGTGAGGATGTCTCACTCAAACTGTTGCAGACAATCCACTGTTCGACAGGCAATGTTCAGTGATTGGTATTGTCATGGAGAAGGCTTATGCCCTTGCTCACCATTCCTCTTCTTCAGTTCAGAATTGGCCGCCTGAGTTTTTTTAATGTCTGACAATACCTGTGAACATTTATTATTGTTCCAGGGACCATGAAGTCGGCCAACGATATCCCCTTTCGGTCCCAAAACACAGTTGCCGTTACTTTACCGACAGGCTGTGTTCTTTTGAATTTTCATGGCTTGGGTGAATCGGAATGCAGCCACTTGTGTGATTGTTGTATGGTCTCAGGAGTGAAATGGAAAGCCCAGGTTTCATCATCCACAACTACTGAATTCCGAAGATTGTCCTTTTCACCTGCACGGCATTAAAGAAATTGGCGAGAAGATTCAATGCGTTGCCACACCTGTTCTTCTGTCAGCATTCTTGAGATGCATTTTGCACACACCTTCTGAAATTTCAACACTTCCGTCAAAGTCCAGTGAACGGTGACTCTGAGAAACCTCTGGAACAACACTGCAGAGCTCATCGAGAGTGATCCATCGCTTTTGAAGCATGATTTATTCAACCTTTGTAATCGCCTCTTCAGGAATTGGCAATATCCTGCTTATTTCGTCATCTTTGTTATGTTAAGTAACTGCTTTTTGCATCCTATTTTTAATCTAATATGTACACGACAACATTGATATTTATAATAGGTAAACACTTATCTATGCAGCGGAAAAACAGAGGCTTATGTGAAACTATTACTTGTCATAATCTATCCTAGAATCTAAATATAACACAATAACAGAATATGAAAGCATACTCTGAACTTCAGGCAAGGAAGCAAAATCTACACATAAAAAAATTTTCTATCACTGCAGTTGTGTAAACCACAGTTCAACTGAAACTGCCTTTTTGATTAGCAACAAACACAATTAAGGCATAAAGGAGTGTGAGAATTACAAGATTTATAAAGGGATCACTGCAAGGTATGTGATTACTTACTTTACGCAGTATTTTTGCAGTTTCTTTTTTTTCTTTCTAACTGAATACTTACTTTAGCCGCATTTCCTCAAGAGATACTTCTGCAAAATGACAGGGAGTGAAAGTAAGAACCACATGGAGTGGCTGCGCAGTTTGAGGCGCCATGTCACGGATTGCGTGGCCTCTCCTGCCGAAGGTTCGGTCCTCCCTCAGGCATAGGTTGTGTGTGTGTAGGTTTTTTTTTTTTTTTTTTCTCAGTATAATGTAGTTTAAGTAGTGTGTAAGTCTAGGGACTGATGACCTCAGCAGTTTGATCCCTTAGGAATTCACACACATTTTTGAGTGAAAGTAAGAGAACACTCTGGTTCTCAAGTGAACACAACAAAAGATATATACAAGTATGAACCATGTCAAACTAGTTAATTTATGAGTTGACTTGATTACAGAGCTGCTGGAATCCAATGAATTTTAGTGTTTCATTCACTCTATGATAGTACTTACATCTAATACCATGCTGGTAATCTCTATTTATTTGCAGTCATGTAATACGAGTTTTTGTGATATTAAGACTTAACCATTTCCCACAAACCAGCTGAGGCCTGTTCACTTATAATTTGGATTGTCTCCAATATGGGACTGTCAATGTATGGGGAAGCAGTTGTTTTTTAACATATCAGCAAAGTACCTAGAATGTTATGTATACCAGAAAAATGGAGTAGAACCAATTCTGAACTTTGTGAGATGTCATTTTGTGTTCCCCCATTCTTTGTTCTTTTTTTATTTCTTTGGTGAAATATGAACCTCTCTTTTGTGTGAAACTTAATTCATGCAAGAAGTAGCTCTTAAATTTTAGTTTCTCAAGCAGAATTTTATGGTACACACTATCAAATGATTTGTCAATGATGGAACATACTAGCAGGATACAACTGCTGTTTAACTTTGCTATGACAACATTTATGACATCATATACAGTATTTTATGTAGACAGTCCCTTATGAATGCTAAAATAGGAGACAGTTTGCAAATTATGCTGTAACAAAGAAGTTTGTACACTATTGTAGGTAACTGATGGTTAATTTCTGTACTTAAAGCAAAGTATTCTGTGATTAGGAACGTGACAAGTTAAAATTGTTGCTCGGCCAGGATCCCTGCCTTCATGCATTGCAATATGAATTACACCATTTGAGCTTTCCTCAGAGACCAACATAAAGAATGATTTATAAGGGAAGGAGATGGAAAAGACAAGAAAGGGCAGGCTGAAGCTTTCAGTTGGTCTCTGTGGCAAACTCAGGTAGTGCAATTCAAAGTGCAATGCCTGCAAAAGGCAGGGAACTGAATTTCAATTCTCAGTCCTGCATGCAGTTTTAACTTGCCAAAGATAATTATTGTGTGTCACTTTGGCAAGCCTTTTTGAATGGATTGAATTTTGAGCCTGTAACTAAGAGCTGATCTGCCTATCTCCACATTTACAGATGTGTATTTCTATCGCATAGTTAAGTCTGTCAATAAACTAATTTAGGGCCAAAGGTGAACAACTCACTACATAGTAGACGCAATGAGTTATTGACACACATTTATTTAAACATGACAAAAGCAATTACTAATACTCTTTGAATGTTTTGTAAAAACTGAGACATATTCTGCTGGTGCATGTTAACTGTTATCACACTAGCTTATGTGTTGCCAGTTCCACTGTTATGACACAGTCTCAAGGCCTGTTAACACAATATTCACTAACCTGTATGGCACCTGACCTAACACTGATTTGATTTATACAGACAGCCACTTTCCTTTTCTTATAGAAGTTCTACAATAGCATGAAATTAGATTTTATCTAGCTACTTTTATCAGGAGTAAAAATTTCTCGGTGTACATGCCGCGTCAAATCAGGATAAATCTCCGAGCTTTCGACCACTGCCTCCATGGTCTTCGTCAGGGCTAAAACTGACGAAGACCATGGAGGCAGTGGTCGAAAGCTCGGAGATTTATCCTGATTTGACGCGGCATGTACACCGAGAAATTTTTACTCAGGAAATACGTCGCGAAAGACTTCGTAGCCACATTACTTTTATCAGGGTTATAAACACAAAGTCAAATAGGGGTAATGCAGGAGTAGGTTTAATAATGAATAGGAAAATAGGAATGCGGGTAAGCTACTACAAACAGCATAGTGAACGCATTATTTTGGCCAAGATAGATACGAAGCCCACACCTACTACAGTAGTACAAGTTTATATGCCAACTAGCTCTGCAGATGACGAAGAAATTGAAGAAATGTATGATGAAATAAAAGAAATTATTCAGATAGTGAAGGGAGACGAAAATTTAATAGTCATGGGTGACTGGAATTCGAGTGTAGGAAAAGGGAGAGAAGGAAACGTAGTAGGTGAATATGGATTGGGGCTAAGAAATGAGAGAGGAAGCCGCCTGGTAGAATTTTGCACAGAGCACAACTTAATCATAGCTAACACTTGGTTTAAGAATCATGATAGAAGGTTGTATACATGGAAGAACCCTGGAGATACTAAAAGGTGTCAGATAGATTATATAATGGTAAGACAAAGATTTAGGAACCAGGTTTTAAATTGTAAGACATTTCCAGGGGCAGATGTTGACTCTGACCACAATCTACTGGTTATGACCTGTAGATTAAAACTGAAGAAACTGCAAAAAGGTGGGAATTTAAGGAGATGGGACCTGGATAAACTGAAAGAACCAGAGGTTGTACAGAGTTTCAGGGAGAGCATAAGGGAACAATTGACAGGAATGGGGGAAAGAAATACAGTAGAAGAAGAATGGATAGCTTTGAGGGATGAAATAGTGAAGGCAGCAGAGGATCAAGTAGGTAAAAAGACGAGGGCTAGTAGAAATCCATGGGTAACAGAAGAAATATTGAATTTAATTGATGAAAGGAGAAAATATAAAAATGCAGTAAATGAAGCAGGCAAAAAGGAATACAAACGTCTCAAAAATGAGATCGACAGGAAGTGCAGAATGGCTAAGCAGGGATGGCTAGAGGACAAATGTAAGGATGTAGAGGCTTATCTCACTAGGGGTAAGATAGATACTGCGTACAGGAAAATTAAAGAGACCTTTGGAGATAAGAGAACCACTTGTATGAACATCAAGAGCTCAGATGGAAACCCAGTTCTAAGCAAAGAAGGGAAAGCAGAAAGGTGGAAGGAGTATATAGAGGGTCTATACAAGGGCGATGTACTTGAGGACAATATTATGGAAATGGAAGAGGATGTAGATGAAGATGAAATGGGAGATACTATACTGCGTGAAGAGTTTGACAGAGCACTGAAAGACCTGAGTCGAAACAAGGCCCCCGGAGTAGACAACATTCCATTGGAACTACTGACGGCCTTGGGAGAGCCAGTCCTGACAAAACTCTACCATCTGGTGAGCAAGATGTATGAAACAGGCGAAATACCCTCAGACTTCAAGAAGAATGTAATAATTCCAATCCCAAAGAAAGCAGGTGTTGACAGATGTGAAAATTACCGAACAATCAGTTTAATAAGCCACAGCTGCAAAATACTAACACGAATTCTTTACAGACGAATGGAAAAACTAGTAGAAGCCGACCTCGGGGAAGATCAGTTTGGATTCCGTAGAAATACTGGAACACGTGAGGCAATACTGACCTTACGACTTATCTTAAAAGAAAGATTAAGGAAAGGCAAACCTACGTTTCTAGCATTTGTAGACTTAGAGAAAGCTTTTGACAATGTTGACTGGAATACTCTCTTTCAAATTATGAAGGTGGCAGGGGTAAAATACAGGGAGCGAAAGGCTATTTACAATTTGTACAGAAACCAGATGGCAGTTATAAGAGTCGAGGGGCATGAGAGGGAAGCAGTGGTTGGGAAGGGAGTGAGACAGGGTTGTAGCCTCTCCCCAATGTTATTCAATCTGTATATTGAGCAAGCAGTAAAGGAAACAAAAGAAAATTTTGGAGTAGGTATTAAAATCCATGGAGAAGAAATAAAAACTTTGAGGTTCGCCGATGACATTGTAATTCTGTCAGAGACAGCAAAGGACTTGGAAGAGCAGTTGAACGGAATGGATGGTGTCCTGAAGGGAGGATATAAGATGAACATCAACAAAAGCAAAACGAGGATAATGGAATGTAGTCGAATTAAGTCGGGTGATGCTGAGGGTATTAGATTAGGAAATGAGACACTTAAAGTAGTAAAGGAGTTTTGCTATTTGGGGAGCAAAATAACTGATGATGGTCGAAGTAGAGAGGATATAAAATGTAGACTGGCAATGGCAAGGAAAGCGTTTCTGAAGAAGAGAAATTTGTTAACATCGAGTATAGATTTAAGTGTCAGGAAGGCATTTCTGAAAGTATTTGTATGGAGTGTAGCCATGTATGGAAGTGAAACATGGACGGTAAATAGTTTGGACAAGAAGAGAATAGAAGCTTTTGAAATGTGGTGCTACAGAAGAATGCTGAAGATTAGATGGGTAGATCACATAACTAATGAGGAAGTATTGAATAGGATTGGGGAGAAGAGAAGTTTGTGGCACAACTTGACCAGAAGAAGGGATCGGTTGGTAGGACATGTTCTGAGGCATCAAGGGATCACCAATTTAGTATTGGAAGGCAGCGTGGAGGGTAAAAATCGCAGGGGGAGACCAAGAGATGAATATACTAAGCAGATTCAGAAGGATGTAGGTTGCAGTAGGTACTGGGAGATGAAGAAGCTTGCACAGGATAGAGTAGCATGGAGAGCTGCATCAAACCAGTCTCAGGACTGAAGACAACAACAACAAACACTTTTATCTGTTCAGTTTCAGTGACTTTAAAGTGACATTCTGATAAAACATGCTGGTATTCGAATTGCTCCTATTTCTGTATCAACATGAGTGCATTCTTTTTACTTGTAGACAGAAGTTACTAAATGAGTGTTCTCTCAGATCCACAGATTTGTAAGTGCTGCAGTATTTTGCTTTGACAGTAGCCATTTCAACTACAGAGGCATTTTTTGTGCAGCTAATTTCATTTGGAGAAGTTCATCTTAAAAACAATCTAGTGGAAACATTACAATATTGCATTAGCCATGGAAGTAACTTCTTACCAGAAATATTCAGGTGCAGACCACGTCACACAAGTGCACCCATTGATAGTTTGTATGATGGGGCCTTTACCTGGGGGGGGGGGGGGGTAGAAGTATTTTTAATATTTTGGAAGACAAATGGTGACTTCTAAGTAGCCATAAAAAAACTCCAGTTCTAACCCTGTTAAAAAGCTATGTAATATCCATTTTTAAATCATTTTCTTGAAAGAAAAGCACCTGTCTACACTATATTTTTTTCCTTTCCCTAAGAGTGGAGGCGGGGCAGGGGGGGGGGGGGGGCGGGGCGGCAGCAGCGGCTTCTCCCTTGCTCCAGGCATGGGCACACTTGTAATTCATGATATGTCTTAATGTCTGAGTGAAGACAATGCATCACTTGCACCCATCTTTGAATGTCACTCTGTAGAACAGCTTCATTCCAGTGTTATCATATTAGTAACAGAGTGTCAAGATCTTTGTGCCAGAGTAAGATGCATTCTCAAGGCTGCAGTTTAATTGTTGCCGGCACTCCCAACTGTAATTAGAATAGTGTCTTCACTCAGATGAGTCTAACTAACTAATGACACTGATGAGCTCCACCTGTGGTGTAAAAGTATTAACTAACTGGTGATCGCTACCCAAAGAATTTTGTACCAGTTGTGACTTTCAACAAACAAAAACACCTTTGAACATTATGCCCTATAAAGCAAGAATCATTGTGAAAATAGTGAGTTGTATGAATGATTTTGTGGAATTTCTCCAGAAATTAGATAAATGTTATAACTATTAAGCTGTGTTATTGCAATTTATTACTCTCTACATAATTTGTGCACTTTTAAGTGGAGTATTCTAGTATTGATGTGTCAATATAAGCACTGAAATTAAACTTTTAAAATGATGAATTTGTAAATAGTAGTGTCGAAACAACTAAAGTCTTCACTTTAATAATTGTGTACTTTCCAGTGCGAGCAATTTAATCAAAAATCCACTATGTCACCAATGTTGTTACACCATTTGAGCATAAAACATTATTTCACCACAGCATTTTCCACTTTTATTCCACTGTGTTTAAAACAAAAATGGTTCAAATGGCTCTTAGCACTATGGGACTTAACTGCTGTGGTCATCAGTCCCCTAGAACTGAGAACTACTTAAACCTAACTAACCTAAGGACATCACACACATCCATGCCCGAAGCAGGACTCGAACCTGTGACCGGAGCGGTCGCGCGGTTCTAGACTGTAGCGCCTAGAACTGCTCGGCCACTCCGGCTAGCACTGTGTTTATAACACCTTTCAATACTAGACATAGAATTCTCCTCTTTATGACGGCTGTAGTACTTACCAAACAAACTCACTCACTCACTCACTCTCTTTTCCTCTCTCACTGCTGCACTGTTATTCATATATTTTCACTGGAGTCTCTGTTAACCTCACTAAATATTTTACTTTAAGACTTCATTAACAGTTTTGTATTGGAGTAAACTTCATGTGAATGCTTTCTACATGCTGAGCACCATGTGCCCTTCTCTTTTGCAGATAAAGTTTTTACTTAATGTTATTCCTGTCAGAGAAATTGGTGTGTCTAATTAACACAGGTGTATAAGAAAGTAACTGATTCAGTGTAATTATATATATTTTGTACAAATTCCATGTGGCAGCAATGTTCAATAGGTAATAAGTACATCTTATGACTCAAATGCAAAAGTGACAATATTTTTTGTGCAATACCTTATTACCAGAACATACGCAGACAAAATAGGTCCAGTTCATGTATAGGAACTTTTGATAGGAAATTAAATTCCATTTCACATTCATGTCTGTTGACCACTTTCAGAGCCCCCACCAGATGTGCCAATTCTCCTCTGCCTATCTCCACCAGATTTTGGTGGTATCCTACCACTGCCAACATGCTTTGGTTTTCTCTGATCTGATCGTAGTCCCATTGCAGCAAATTCTTCATTAGATACCCGAGGACCCCTGTTGCGTTTTGGCTGATTCTGTTTCCTCACATGTTCAGAAGATCCTTCTGTGGATCGCCAGAATGTGTCGAAGCTTCCTGGTGCCTGATAGCTGTAATATCAAATGTAAATTAGTTGTTTAACTGTAAAACACATGAAAAACAGCCCACGAAACAGTAGAAGATAGAACAATGAATACTTTACCCTGGTTCATTTTTATCAAGTGGGTCTTTTGAAAGAAGTATATGTATTGTAGGAATTTCTCGAATTACAACCAGTGTGTCCAGATTTTCCATTTGTGGTTCCCAGTACTCTTCCACCCTAGAACAAAAATACATTCTTCAAGTGTTGAAAGTTTTGCAACTTACAATCTCCGAACACTGTAATTCAAAAATGATAAGCCAAAAATGAAATATCAATGAAAGTACATCACTTTTCTTGGAATTCAATGGCATACAGAATAACTGAACTCAGAAAATTCTTTGAAGGATATTCTATGAGTAGTTTAGTAACTCAGTTTTATCAATTAAGCCAGAACATCTCATGGAAATAATTGCAAAGCCTACAGGAACATTAAGGAAGAGTGAAGTTAAGCATCTTGTAGATGGAGATACCATTACAGACTACAGTTAGGCTCAGTTGGAGAAAGGTCGGGACTAAACCAACCTACCAATATTCACATGGTACAATTTAGAAAAATTTGCAGATGACCAACTGATTATAGCCCAAGACTATGAGGACATAGAGTATATGACCAGAAAATTGATTCAAGAATATAAAAAAATCAGGTCTAAATGTAAACATGAATAAAACAAAGTACATGGTAATTGGTGGAGTGAATACAGCTACTGAGGAATATAAATATTTAGGTGTGAAAATTACAAATGATGGGAAACAGGACAAAGAAATTAGATCAAGAATAAATTCTGGAAAGACGACAATCTCTTTATTGAATGGAATTCTCTGGGACAAACACATAAGAACTGATAACAAAATAAGGATTTTTAAAACAATAGTTAGGAGCATTATTACATATGGTTCAGAAGTGTGGACAACAAAATGGCAACTGAAATCAAAATTATTAGCCACAGAAATGGATTTCTGGAGACGTTCAGCAAGAATATCAAGACGAGAAAGAATAAGAAATGAAGTAATCAGAGACAAGATGAAATGTAAAAATTCAATTATTGATTTCATCGAGCACAAACAACTTAAATGGTATGGACACATCAGACGGATGGAACAGGAAAGGCTACCAAAATGCATAATCGACTGGGTACCAATTGGAAGAAGAAAAAGGGGACGACCACCTGATACATGGAAACAGGGAGTTCAGTCAGCAATGAGGAAGAACAACATTCCTGAAGATTTATGGACAAATAGAGAAGAGTGGAGAACAATAATTAGTGACTTACTGTAATCTAGAATAGGTGCTGGAAAAATGTACTCACATTGTAAATCCAGAATAATAATAATAAATCAAGTTGGTCAGATGGGCATTTGATCTCACACCTCTCAAGCTTAAGTCCAGTGTTTTAGTCTCTGTTGGTCTGATAATCAAGACTGTGAGACACACAACAGAAAGAATGCAGGTTTTTAATCCAGACATAATGTCTTGAAGCTTTACGTCTGTTTTCACAGAGAACTATTGTTTTTTACAGATTTTAAGTTCAATTATTATATCTAACTGTGGGGTTCCGTTCCTACCCTGTACCCTTTCCCCTGGAGATAAAGATGCAGCATACTTTAAGCTGTATGTATCACCTGGGTAGTTCTAAAGGAGTATCAAAGCTGGCAGTCACACCTATCTATTACAGATCTCCTGGTTTAAACATGAATGCAAAACTACATCATAATCGTTCTTCTAAGAACCAGTAGGTTGAATGTCTGGATCATATAATTAATTTATAGATTTAGTGTTTTAGTTCTATTTATTTTACAAAATTATACAATTATGTATGCTATTTGCATTTAAGTTTATAGTGCAATAAGATAAATAAAATAATAACCACTTCAGTAAGTGTGGTCTGCACTTCCAGCTGTTATGTTTCACTTTTCATTTACTTCTTGATGAACAAATCTTAACAAATTGTCTTCTTTAGCTCAATACTGTTGTTGTTTATTCTTCACTGGCATTTTCTGACATTTGAAGAGGATGAATGTCAATATCACAACTAACTAGGCATCCACTAAAATGGGAACAAGTCACATTTTCCAAAAGATGTTTATATTTGCAAAAGAGTATTACACATTGTGAAATACTGATCTAATGTAACAAACCCAGCAGTTTAGTAAATTTAACTTTTATCTGTGGAAAATTTAATGCAGTCATGCTGTCAATGACAACAGGCCACTGAAAGGAACTGAAAAGAGCAATTGTTTAACTGCCTATCGATCATGACAATAGAGATTCAAAACAGAGGAAAAAGTAGTTGGTCCATATTGAATCCACTAAAACTGCTAATGAAAGACCCATTATAGCTCTATGTCAAATATTTAGCATCATTGATAAAACAAGATGCTGCTAGAAAACAGTGGTTGCAATGCACTTTTGATTCTTTGTCTACGATGACAAACACAAGAAAATGTGAATATTATACACATTAGTCATACATTAAAAATATTTTTAAGATTAATACACAAATAATAGATATGGACTGTCAAAGGGAAACTATAGCTGGAACACTATGCTTGTCCAGAATCTTTACGAACAAAGAAAGGACATTGCCTGTGATTTACACATTATTAAAAAAAAGCTTCTGATTGAGTGCAGTGCCTAAATGATACAGTTCCTACAAAACTGGATACAGATCATGAGGACATCCAATGTATCAAAACCTTATATTGGAATCAAACTGCACTGGCAAATAATATTTATTAAATTGGGTACATAACCCAGATGGTTTGGAAGATGTGAAAATGGGAATTAAACAGAAAGTGGCTCAACAACATTCACACTCTTGTTGATGCGGTCCTAATCACTAACAATGTAAATGATATATGGCAACGGTCAGAAAAATGGGTCTAAATATCAATATCAAAAAGACAAAATTCATCATCATTTTAAGAAATTAAACTGATTTCAAAACTGGCACAGCATCTAATGCACTGACCACAGAATGAGTTGATAAAAGACCTTCTGAAATTGGACATTTGACAATGAAGTAAAATTGTTGGTGAAGAAACCACTGCAAGTGCATCTGCTGTTACTGCCATAAGCTGATTTTTTCATTATTTACAAAGAAAATAAACAATACTGCATACATATCACAGCTGCTATTGCAAACGTGTGTGTGTGTGTGTGGGTGTTTTTCCTCCCCCCCCCCCCCCCCCCCCCCCCACACACACACACCTGTATGAAAATAAACAAGAGCCTGAATAGTGTTAACTGTTTTCTATTACAGTGTTTCTGTACACCATGCATCAGTCCACTATAGGTAAGCAGTTGTCTTTCCCTTATTTTACATATTTTTCCATCCATAAATTTTCCATTATTGTTACACACTACAGAAAAAATACATGCAAAAAAAAAATACTGTGTAAATAAAGGGTTTTGGATTTGGTAAACAATACCATGTAAATGCAGAAAAGCATGCACTCACCGCATGTTGTTGTTGTTTGCCCCGAGTCTCCCAATGTTCAGAATCAGTTGTAGCTGTAGTTTATGAAAATGGACAGCACAGGATAATGTTTTTATTGAGGAAGAAATTGTTCCTCGGCTGAAATTAATGTATGATTCCTTCCTGTCATGATTGATAGCAGTAATAAAATTGTCTTACTATCTACCTTGCATTAACAACTATCCACTGTAAATATGAAACTGAGTAGAAACCGCCACTTTATTTTTTGATGTAAATTAGAACACTACACTTCACTCATTCTGTGTTTTAGTCATTTTACCAAAGATTTTTATAATATCCACTTAATTGAAGGTTCTCCTGTAAATGCAGAACAAACAACAGCTGACAACACTAGTAACAGTGAAGTTTCATGCACAGAAGAAGCATTGATTTTGTAAATGGGGTTATTAGTTACGTTTCCTGCATCATCTAATGACACAGGTAATCTTCTTCCTCTTCTTTGAGTTGTTATTATTATTGCTGACACTGTTTTCATAAATACATGAATCTGAACTTCAACTTTGATCTTCTAAAGTTGGTTTATAATTTCTTTTATCTAGAAGCTTTGCTGGTTGTATCCAATAATGCTCATAATGATACAGCAGTCTCGTTTCCCACTGGAGGCAACATTACTTCTTCACACTTATTACTACACGATAGTGCTCACTGTTTACCAGAAAATTCAGATAGCTCATCTGAAGACTAGAGAAGCAAGGATGCTGAAAAAGAATGCCAAGCATTTTATGGTGTCTTAAACAGTGACAGGAAAATGAAGCAATTTGGGAAAACATAAGGTTTGCAAAAATATGTTTTTCAATATTCTTGGGATTAACAAATGGATTGTCTGATATTGGTTGGCTAATTCTACATGTGGGACGAGGCCAAATTCAGAATCATCATGTTTCCAAATAAACCAACCTAAAAAAAAAGATGGGAGAACCTTCATAAAGAAATTCCTCGACTGCTTTCCGAAACTGCCATCATATTACCACATTCAAGCAGAACCTTGAGGCTATTATACAATGTAAACACAACTGTATGGACTCTACGAGGAAAAATGTAATATGGAGAAGGTTCTACCATTAAGTTAGGCCACCTTTAACTTTATTTTTGAGGAGGGTAACTTTAACTCATTTTACTTCCAGGTAGTCCAGTGCAACTCGTGTTGCAGTTACAGGCTCGAAAATTGAGTGAAGACGTGGAAGCAGCACATGGAACGTGAAGAGCAGGCAAGGCTGCAAAAAGACCTAGGTAAGAAAGATGCCCAGCAGAAGTTGTTCTCAATGCACACCATGTGCTTGCAGGCCCAAAAGTAGCTACATTTTTACATGCAAGTGCAGCTCACTAGCAAACAAATTTGGCTGTTCAAACTTTACAGTGTAGAATGCAGTATGATACTGGTTTGATGTTTGTTTGTGTTTGTTTGTGTGTCTCTCAACGTGCCAGCGCTATATAGAGGGAAACATTCCACGTGGGAGAAATATATCTAAAAACAAAGATGATGTGACTTACCAAACGAAAGCGCTAGCACGTCGATAGACACACAAACAAACACAAACATGCACACAAAATTCTAGCTTTCGCAACCAACAGTTGCTTCGTCAGGAAAGAGGGAAGGAGAGGGAAAGACGAAAGGATGTGGGTTTTAAGGGAGAGGGTAAGGAGTCATTCCAATCCCGGGAGCGGAAAGACTTACCTTAGGGGGAAAAAAGGACGGGTATACACTCGGACACACACACACATATCCATCCACACATATACAGACACAAGCAGACATATTCAAAGGCAAAGAGTTTGGGCGGAGATGCCAGTCGAGACGGAAGTGCAGAGGCAAAGATGTTGTTGAATGACAGGTGAGGTATGAGTGGCGGCAACTTGAAATTAGCGGAGATTGAGGCCTGGTGGATAACGGGAAGAGAGGATATATTGAAGAGCAAGTTCCCATCTCCGGAGTTCGGATAGGTTGGTGTTAGTGGGAAGTATCCAGATAACCTGGACGGTGTAACACTGTGCCAAGATGTGCTGGCCGTGCACCAAGGCATGTTTAGCCACAGGGTGATCATCATTACCAACAAACACTGTCTGCCTGTGTCCATTCATGCGAATGGACAGTTTGTTGCTGGTCATTCCCACATAGAATGCGTCACAGTGTAGGCAGGTCAGTTGGTAAATCACGTAGGCCGCCCCATTGTAGCTGGTTACCAAGCCCCCCACAGAACGTATCTCTTCCAACGTAGATCAACACCTTCAACCCATTACATGCAGTCTCCCATCCTTCATCAAAGACACCAACCACTTTCTCGAATGCCTGGAATCCTTACCCAATCTGTTACCCCCGGAAACCATCCTTGTAACCATTGATGGCACTTCCTTATACACAAATATCCCGCACGTCCAGGGCTTCGCTGCGATGGAGCACTTCCTTTCACGCCGATCACCTGCCACCCTACCTAAAACCTCTTTCCTCATTACCTTAGCCAGCTTCATCCTGACCGACAACTTCTTCACTTTTGAAGGCCAGACATACCAACAATTAAAGGGAACAGCCATGGGTACCAGGATAGCCCCCTAGTACGCCAACATATTCATGGGTCACTTAGAGGAAGCCTTCTTGGTTACCCAGGCCTGCCAACCCAAAGTTTGGTACAGATTTATTTATGACATCTTCATGATCTGGACTCACAGTGAAGAAGAACTCCAGAATTTCCTCTCCAACCTCAACTCCTTTGGTTCCATCAGATTCACCTTGTCCTACTCCAAATCCCATGCCACTTTCCTTGACGTTGACCTCCACCTGTCCAATGTCCAGCTTCACACGTCCGTCCACATCAAACCCACCAACAAGCAACAGTACCTCCATTATGACAGCTGCCACCCATTCCACATCAAATGGTCCCTTCCCTACAGCCTAGGTCTTCATGACAAACGAATCTGCTCCAGTCCGGAATCCCTGAACCATTACACCAACAACCTGACAACAGCCTTTGCATCCCGCAACTACCTTCCCAACCTGGTACAGAAGCAAATAACCAGAGCCACTTCCTGATCCTCTCAAACCCAGAACCCCCCACAGAAGAACCCCAAAAGTGCCCCACTTGTGACAGGATACCTTCCGGGACTGGATCAGACTCTGAATGTGGCTCTCCAGCAGGGATACGACTTCCTCAAATCCTGCCCTGAAATGAGATCCATCCTTCATGAAATCCTCCCCACTCCACCAAGAGCGTCTTTCCGCCGTCCACCTAACCTTCATAACCTCTTAGTTCATCCCTATGAAATCCCCAAACCACCTTCCCTACCCTCTGGCTCCTACCCTTGTAATCGCCCCCAGTGTAAAACCTGTCCTGTGCACCCTCCCACCACCACCTACTCCAGTCCTGTAACCCGGAAGGTGTACACGATCAAAGGCAGAGCCACGTGTGAAAGCAACCACGTGATTTACCAACTGACCTGCCTACACTGTGACGCATTCTATGTGGGAATGACCAGCAACAAACTGTCCATTCGCATGAATGGACGCAGGCAGACAGTGTTTGTTGGTAATGATGATCATCCTGTGGCTAAACATGCCTTGGTGCACGGCCAGCACATCTTGGCACAGTGACTGTCCGGGTTATCTGGATACTTCCCACTAACACCAACCTATCCGAACTCCAGAGATGGGAACTTGCTCTTCAATATATCCTCTCTTCCCTTTATCCACCAGGCCTCAATCTCCGCTAATTTCAAGTTGCCGCCACTCATACCTCACCTGTCATTCAACAACATCTTTGCCTCTGCACTTCCGCCTCGACTGACATCTCCGCCCAAACTCTTTGCCTTTGAATATGTCTGCTTGTGTCTGTATATGTGTGGATGGATGTGTGTGTGTGTCCGAGTGTATACCCATCCTTTTTTCCCCCTAAGGTAAGTCTTTCCACTCCCGGGACTGGAATGACTCCTTACCCTCTCCCTTAAAACCCACATCCTTTCGTCTTTCCCTCTCCTTCCCTCTTTCCTGATGAGGCAACAGAAGAGGGAATGATGAAAGGATGTGGTTTTTAAGGGAGAGGGTAAGGAGTCATTCAATTCCGGGAGCGGAAAGACTTACCTTAGGGGGAAAAAAGGACAGGTATACACTTGCACACACACACATATCCATCCGCACATACACAGACACAAGCAGACACGCTCCCGGGATTGGAATGACTACTTACCCTCTCCCTTAAAACCCACATCCTTTCATCTTTCCCTCTCCTTCCCTCTTTCCTGACGAAGCAACCACGGGTTGCGAAAGCTCGAATTTTGTGTCTTTCCGCTCCCGGGATTGGAATGACTCCTTACCCTCTCCCTTAAAACCCAAATCCTTTTGTCTTTCCCTCTCCTTCCTTCTTTCCTGACGAGGCAACCGTTGGTTGCGAAAGCTAGAATTTTGTGTGTATGTTTGTGTTTGTTTGTGTGTCTATCGACCTGCCAGCGCTTTTGTTTGGTAAGTCTCATCATCTTTCTTTTTAGATATATTTTTCCCACGTGGAATGTTCCCTCTATTATATATATATATATATATATATTTGAATTGCATAACAGCTATTTTTCATCAACAGATGACTCATCAGTAGTTTCTATAGTAGCATACTACAATCTACATGTTACCTATGATCACAGACAGTCAATGTGAAGCCCATCACTCATGGTAACATGTCTTGGATATTCAACAACGCTCAACAGGATTTCAAAATATGATGAATAGCATCTTTCATGAATAAAGGCAGACACTGTGCGTACATCTGACTTCAAGTAGCCCCATAATCAGAAGTCACACTGCATTATTCTCATCTGTCACCAAAAAGGTTTAAAATGAACTCTGCCAGTTTCCTCATAGAAAAAGGGACCAATAATGAATTTGGGGAATATGTGTGGGAGCCTTTAATTATATTTTAGTAAGGATTAAGTTGCAACCAGTGTGGATTTCAATATTCAATCTAGATGTTCACATACTTATGCTGCTAACAACTTTAAGATGGGGAACAGATATCAATCCACATTGAAGACACCAGCTTAATGTCTAGAACAATCTAGAAATGAAAGCTTTATGATTTACACAAGGACTATAAATGACAGTGCTCTGCTGGCTCAGGATTTGGCCATGTTATGTTACATCCTGGTATTTAGAAGAACAGAGTCAAGGTCCAGGCTGTGAGCATAGTTCTGCAAAGGATCGTTTTGTTAATCCACATTTCTGAAACAAAGCTGGAGAAACACTCATCACATAGAAAATCAGAAATGTAGATTAACAGAATTTATTTACGAATATCAGGATATATCAGACTAAATTGAGCTGTAAGTAATATAAAAATACAGATATGGAAAGTTGGAGCACTTATTTAAGAATAATAGTTAGGCAAACAGCAAAAGCAATGAAGTAGTCAGAAACTAGAATCAGAAATGGAACAAGGCAACTATTGAAGAATGGATAAGAATATATGGAAAATGGTAACAGGAATATAATGGAATATGCAGACGCACACAGAAATGTTTGAAATATATCTGAACAGGTTGGGGGCAGTAAATGGAAAATTCGATAAGACAAAAAACTGAAAAGAAAAGGATAATAATGTGAATGTATCACATTTCATCAGTTAAGATGATATTTGCAAAGCAACTCCCTAGAGAGAGAGAGAGAGAGAGAGAGAGAGAGAGAGAGAGAGAGAGAGAGAGAAGTGCAGTCCAAGATTTCTTTAAATGTTTGTATAGTTCAAAATACAAATCAGAAATATACATAGTTAATAATGAAAATAATGACATACTGGTAGTACTATCACAGGAGCGTATAGCTAGCTAGTCCAGAGATGACAGTGGATCAAAAGAAATGATTAAACTGAAGGGTGATACAGAAGTAAGTTTTATAGACTGTTGATTTTGGAAATGTATAAGATTTCATTAAAATTATCATCAATTTAACAGGAAAAAAAAGTAGATTTTAATCAAGCTCAAGGACAATCTGGTATCAAAAGTGGATGCAGCACCATAAGTCATTAACAAAATTATGTAATTAGTGGAGCAATGAGCGTAAGTTTTGATCTGAATGAGGAGTCAGGCAGGCAAGAAGATTCCATCACACTGAGTTTCTTCTCAGCAGCCCTATAGGAAGTTTTGAAATCAAACTGAAAAAAAGAGATAAGAATGTGTGTTACTGGATCATACCTGAACCATCTTTATTTTTCTGATGACACGTTTTTCTACTTAAAATCTGCAATCTTGCATTTTTTGTAACTTTCAAGTGTAGAGTCAGGCAGGCCATAGCACAATCGTCATTTCACCGAGCTCATAAGCAGTCAGCTTCCACTGGTGACATGTCAGGAGGATAGCATATTGCATATCTATGTTTCTCTCTGTGCTTTCATAGTTCATTTCTTCTGTTAGACCTGCCTGTAGGAGATATGCATGTTGTGTGCAGACAGAGGAGGAGATGGCCACAATTTGCAAACAGCTGATTGTGCATTTGGGTATGGTCAGCCACCTTCAGGCTACTGCCTCTTGATGTAGTGATGGCAGAGAATTTGGCATGTGATATGGGACACCTCATGTATCACCTGACCAAAGGGCTCTGCAGCCGAGGCACCACTTAGTGCAGCTGCTGTGGTTGCCCTCACAGCAGGATGAATGGCGGATAACAACAGGTTCACGTTTGAGGCACAGGGCCAATGTGGAGACTGGCTGTCTCACCTCATCTAATCACTCTGTGAGTGGACAGGTGGCTGTTCCTTCAGCAGGGTCTGAGCAGGCACAGGGGAGGGGGTGGAGGTTTGATAGTTATTGGGAGCTCAAACGGTAGTCACATTATATAGATCCTGAAGGAAATAGTGTTCATGCAGGAAAGAAAGCCATGCACACTCAGTGTGTCTGCCAAGGGGCCTCACCTGAGATGAAGAAGCCTGGTCTGTGGCTATCGAGCATGCAGGGAGCACAGTTGTCTATTAGCATGTCAGCACCAAAGATGCCTGTCACTTGGGTCCTGGGTCACCCTCAGTCTGTACAGGCAACTGGCAGAGCTGGTGAAAGCTGTTGGCTTCATGTGTGGGGTGCTAGCAGAAATTTGTAGCATTGTTCCCAGAGTGGACTGGGGTCCTTTCATTTGGAGCCAAGTGGAGGCTTCACTGACTCTGTGACAACCTTGGCTGCAGATTCCTGGACCTGCATTTTCTGGTGGAGAATTGAAGGACTCCCTGGTAGCAACTATTTGTGGAGTGATATGGGGACTTTTTAGGTTACATGGTAGTTTGAAGTAATCTGATGAACAATCACTAGGTGACATACAGATAGTGAAATCAGACTGCATTTAGCAAAATCATATTGCATTCAGAGTAAAGACACTTCGACTGTCAAAATTTACTGCCCTTTAGGAATTTCTCAAGTTCAAATTATTCTTGGGGCCAAGAGCTGGCTGCAACCCGAAGTAGAACAATCAGATTTTCAGTGATTTATGGAACATACACTGGAAAGACATATTAGATGTCATGAGGGGGAGTGTTCATTGCAGTTGACAAAAATATTGCCTCTACCGAGGTCAAATTTGAATGTGACAGAAATTAAAATTATCTAGTCACATATAACAGATCTACATAAAACCAGGTTAATTGTTGGATGTTTTTACCAGCCACCCAACTCCAATGTGACAGTTTTATAGTCATTCAAATAATGACTACAGTCCAGATCATGCAATATTAGCTAAAGGTGACTTTAACCTAGAGTATCGACTGGGACATCTATCGATTCATTGCAGAGTGTAGACACAGGCAGTCTTGCAAAGTACTTTTCAGCACATATTCCAACAACTGTCTTGAGCAGATAGTTCAACAGGCCACAACATGCAACGGAAATATTTCAGACCTTGCAGCTGCAAACAGGCCTGTCTTTATCAATGGCATCAGTGCAGAGACAGGGATTAGAGACCATGATGTAATAGTGACTATACCAACTGAAGTTAATAAATCAATCAAGAAACTTGGAAGAATATTTATGCTAGAAAAAGCAGGTTGTTAGCATCCCACATAGACAATGAATGGACATAATTTATTTACAGTGTGAAGGACATAGAGAATCTATGGACAAAGTTTAAATGGATTGTAAACCATATTCTGCAGAAGTACGTGCCAGGTAAGTTGATTAAGGACAGAAAAGACCCACTGTGGTTTAACAACAAAATGCTGACAATGATGAGGGTGCAAAGGCTGTCACACTCTCAAGTCAAACGAGAACATGAAAATGACAGAAGGCAAAAGTTAGTAGAGGTTCATGTGTCTGTAAATAGATCGAGGCACAAAGCCTACAACTACCACTGTCATGCCTCAGCAAAAGATCTTGCCGAGAACACGAAAAAATTCTGGTTCTACATAAAAAAGCTAAGTGGATCTAGGGATTCTACCCGGTCACTCACTGACCAGTCTGGTGTGCAGCAGAAGGAAAGCTGAACTTTCAAATATCACATTTAAGAAATAATTCCCACAGGAGAATAATACAAGCATCACGTCATTTGACCATCACACAGGCTCTTGAATCAAGGACATAGTGACAGACATCCCCAGCATAGAGAAACAACTGAAAGAGTTGACAGCAAATAATTCACCAGGTCCGGATGGAATCTCAATTTGATTTTACAAAGAGTACTCTTATGGCACTGGTCCCTTCCTTTAGAGCATTTATCGCTAATCTATCATCCACAGCCTAGTCCCAGGTGACTGGAATAAAGCGAAGGTGACTCTAGTATATAAGAAGGGTAAAAGAACAGACCTGCAAATTGAAGACCAATATCCATAACATCATTTTGCTGCAGAATTCTTGAACATATTCTCAGTTAGAATATAACAAATTTCCTTGAAATGGAAAAGCTTCTGTCCACAAGTCAGCATGGTTTATAAAGCATCACTTGTGCGAAACTTGGGTTGCCCTTTTCTCACATGATATCCTGAAAATTATGGATGAAGGGCAATAGGATGATTCCATATTCCTGATTTTCAAAAAGGATTTGACTCAGTGCTCCACTGCAGACTGTTAACAAAGATACAAGTATACAGAACAGGTTCCCAGATACGTAAGTGGCTTGAAGACTTCTTAAGTAGTAGAACCCAGTACACGCTCTCGACGGTGAATGTTCAACAGACACAAGGGTATCATCAGGTGTGCACCATGGAAGTGTGATAGGAGTGTTGTTCTTTTCTACATACATAAGTGAGAGGGTCAGGAGAAATCTGTGGCTGTTTGCTATTTATGCTGTGGTGTACAAGGAGGTGTCATAGTTGAATGACTCTAGGATGATATAAGATGACTTAAGACAAAATTTGTAGTTGGTGTGATAAATGGCAGATAGCTCTTAATTTAGATAAATGTAAGCTAATGCAGATGAGTAAGGAAAACGAACTGGTAATGTTGGAATAATTATTAGTAGTGTACTATGTGATACAGTCACGTCAATTAGGCCCTAAATATCTGGTTGTAATGCTGCAAACTGATATGAAATGATATGAGCATGTAAGGATTATAGAAGGGAAGGCAAATGGTCGACTTTGATTTATTGGTAGAACCTCAGGAAAGTGTGGTTTATTTGTAAAGGAGAGTGCTTATAGAATACTAGTACAACCTGTTTTTAAGTACTGCTCGAAAGTTTGGGTTACCCATTAGGTCTGATTAAAGAAAGACATAGAAGCAATTCAAAGGTGGGCTCCTAGATTTGTTACCTGTAGGTTTGATCAACAGGAGCTACATGCTTCGGGAACTCAAACTGGAGGGAAGGTGACATTCTTTTCGAGGGATGCTATTGAAAAATATTTAGAGAACCCACATCTGAAGCTGAATGTACAACAATCCTACTACTGTCAAGCACATTTTGCGTTAACGACTATGAACTTAAGATTGGAGAAATTAGCGTTCATATGAAGCCTACAGACAGTCGTGTTTCCCTCCATTTGCAAGTGAACGGAAAAGAAAATGACTACTAGTGGTATTGGGTACCCTCCGCCAAGCACCATGCAGTGGCTTGCAGAGTACGTATGTCGATGTGGAGTAGAAACAAGTTTCAAAATTGGTGTTTGTTTTATATTTAAATACTAGCATTCAACACTTGAAGACTGGGTTTTTCTATAAATTCTACTTAGCTCAAAATAAAAAAAAAGTTTTCTCCATCCTGTTATCGCTTAATTTGTTATACTGATGTCCCTTGGGTCTACATGGCTCAGGTGTTTAAAAATTCACAATACTGGTAGTAAAATTTTATTTCTACATGTCTGAGATAGATGCATAATGGTTATCTTATAACAATGAAGGTCTTTGCTTGTTTAATGTTGAAATGTGCTAAGTTACTATTTCAAATTATCAGAGTATTATCACTACCAATAATGCTTCATCAACTGCTTGGTGTGGATGCAACCATTTTTATGATCCTGCAACCACTATGAATCAAGACACACAGGAACTGAAGACATTAGCTGCCCGTGGGTATTGATTTAAATCAACGGGTAAATTTGAAAATTTGTGTCTGACTGAATTGCTCCATGTAATGAGGATAATGGGCAAGGGGCACCACACCAGTAGTGTACGAGTAAGTTGAGAGTTTGGTACTGATGGGAGGTGTTTTAGGGTAGTCCATGCAGGTTCGATGACCACTGTGTGCAGATGGCACAGCGCATCTGCCTAGTAAGCAGGAGATCTGGGTTCAAATCCCAGTCTAGCACAGATTTGAAACTTTCCCCATTGATCCACTGATTTAAATCAATGCCCACTGGCACCAAACATCTTTAATTCCCTTGTGCCTTGTAACACAGTAATTTGTGTGGCCAACACAATGAAACAATTTCTTTCTAATGAGGAGTTGGAAACTATAGTAAATGCATCGAACAGTAAGGAGAATATTTCTGAAGAAGAGAATCACATCTGAAACAGAAGATGCTTCAAACATTGATACCTCACATGGCAACATGCAAGTGGTTCTGTCAAAAGTAAAACATATTATGTGGAACTTTGAACTTTTTCCATAAACTGGAAGAGTTTGTTGACTTCTTGAAAAATAGGTTGGTTCCAATTCTCATTTATGTTGAATTCTATGACAATATTACTTCAGGATAATCCTACAAGTGATCACCATACATTCTCAAACATAATGCAAGTTCATGAAGAAATTCTCACTGCACCCCCACATTCTGAAGTTGACACCTGTGTGTTGAGCTAGTGTATAACATTGTAAAACACTTTTACAGATGTTTGAGGTTTCATAGGACTCAAAATTATTTGTAACCTCAAAAAATTGTTTCCAGAGATAAACCATCTCTAATTCCTACAATGAATGACAAGAATGGTAAGATAAACTTCTACTTTAGGAGTTACGAGAATAGAGCTTCACTAAAAGAATGTTATTAGGTAACATACTCTACTTATGTGACAGTTCACCTTCATGAAATGTCAAATATAGTAAGTTTAATTAAGGTATACTAGGCAGTAAGCAAATAAGCCTAGTAAGCAAGAAGACCCGGGTTCGAGTCCTGGCTGCACCACATATTTTAATTCACCTCTTCAGCTTCCAACGTTATTGTAGATAAATTAGAGCCTTAAATGTCTCAGGGAAATTTTAATTTAAGATCTATACAATCACATGTAGTACAGCACTTCCCCATCATGTCCAATGCTGGAGTGCTATTCCAATGTCGGAGAGCCCCGGTAATAGTGACAATATAAAGGGAGATGTGAATTGGAGTTTGTGGTGGGGAGGGTATTTGATTTAATAAGGGAATTAACTACAGTGAAAGTTTACCTATCTCACAGGATAGTCTCATTAATGTTCACAGTATTCACAGTAACAGGTCAAAAATTATCTTATTACCAGCAGGTGGCAAGCCAGAACTGTTTAGTGCCACTTATTAGATGAAAATATAACATTTCTTCAGTACTTAGAAACACTACTAAAATGTACACACATAAAAAAAAAAAGTTTTGCATCACTCTGGTTCCCAGAACTCCTGAAGATAGACAATGACTGTGGACATTATATCACAGACACAGTCCCTTTGACTCTTCAGAGATGTCACTAAATCCGCCCAAAGATGTAAACAGCCATGCATGAGCAGCACCTATTAGATGGAGGGGGTCCGACAGCCGATCCGTTCCAGTCATTCCACCAGAAAGGAGGTACATGGCTCATTTTGTCTGTAGTTCAACCATGCCTAGATGGTCAATGCCGTGGTTTGATCATGTCCACATTGTTACTTTGTGCAAGGAAGGGCTCTTAACAAGGGAAGTGTCCAGGCATCTTGGATTGAACCAAAGTTATGTAGTTCGGACACGGAGGAGATACAGAGAGACAGGAACTGTCGATGACATGCTTCGCTCTGGCCACCCATGGGCTACTACTGCAGTGGATGACTGCTACCTACGGATTATGGCTTGGAGGAACCCTGACAGCAACCCCACCTTTTTGAATAATGCTTTTTGTGCAGCCACAGGATGTCGTGTTATGACTCAAACCGTGTGCAATAGGCTGCATGATGAGCAACTTCACTCCCAACGTCCATGGCGAGGTCCATCTTTGCAACCACGACACCATGTAGCACGGTACAGATGGGCTCAACAACATGCCAAATGGACCACTCAGGATTGGCATCACATTCTCTTCACCAATGAGTGTCGCATATGCCTTCAACCAGACAATCGTCACAGACGTGTTTGGAGACAACCCGGTCTGGCTGAACGCATTAGACACACTGTCCAGCGAATGCAGCAAGGTGGAGGTCCCCTGCTGTTTTGGGGTGGCATTATGTGTGGCTGACGTATGTCACTGGTGGTCACGTAAGGCGCCATAATGACTGAAAGATATGTGAAAGTCATAATAGTGCAACTATATTGACAGCATATTGGCGAGACTTTTGTCTTCATGGACTACTATTAGCACCCCAATAGTGCACATCTTGTGAATGACTTCCTTCAGGATGACATCTCTCACTATAGTAGCCAGCATGTTCTCCAGACATGAAGCCTATCAAACATGTCTGGATTAGATTGGAAAGGGCTGTATATGGACGACGTGACCCACCAACCACTCCGAGGGAATCGCTGTTGAGGAGTGGGACAACCTGGACTGACCTCAGATACTGGGTATCTGAGGTATCAGTGTGTACAGCAATCTGGACCACCACTTCTGAAGGTCTCGCTGTTTGATGGTACGACATGCAATGTGCGATTTTCATGAGCAAGAACAAGGGCGAAAATGATGTTTATGTTGACCTCTATTCCAATTTTCTGTACAGGTTTCAGAACTCTCGGAAACGAGGTGATGCAGAACTTTTTTGGATGTGTGTATATTTACGTGAAAGCTGCATTGCTCTGCTGGCTGTACTTTAGGATTGGTTGATTATTTTTCTGTTACTTTTAGAGCATTTAATATGCCTGTAACTTATGTCACATAATAAGATGGAAAGTCTATGTTAACTTCCGTATTTCATGACGATGCAAGGCCATCTCAGTGGAAGAACAATCTGAAGCAACCATACAGTCAAACCACCCAGTACAAACATATGTATTTAAATTTAGAACAGGAAATCAAGAATTTAACTTAGTTTGGATCACCTGGGGACCAGTAAGTGAGGTGGTAGTAACCACAGTAGGGTAGGGAAACAGGTGTAGAGGAAAGGCTAAATAGTCAGTTACTGGAAACTGAAGTTAATATTTTCAGTTGAAGGTAAGAGGCACACTGTAAGATGTGACGGAAGGAGGAAAATCAAACCAAATCCTAAAGCACAAAATTTAACAGCTACAGTTGATGATATGGCAGTATATGACATATAATGGATTAAACTTATATTTCTGACAATTAGTAAGCGGTCCTACTACTCTTAACTTGCAGCTTTTGGTCATCTAATACAGAATCAGTGTTACTTTCCTTTGTGCCTTTAACTGTGTTCCCTCTTTATGAAAAAACTAATAAAAGTACCCATATCCCTAGCTTTAATGCCAGGATCTTTCCTGTTTGTACATGTATCGACCCAGATCAGGTTCTCATAATGAGTGCTATTTAGTCTTTTATTATTTCATCTAATTTTCTGTAACTGAAATTGATCATAGATGGACATGACTGAATTAATGATAATGTATGGTCAATGCCAAAACAACACTTCATTATTTGCTTTTGCTTATGGGATGTTAAGAAGGAGAAAGGAAACATTTCCAGCAACATATCATTTTCATCTTTTTAACTTTGGGGCAAAGAAGACAGAGCTGGCTTCAAACATTTGTGCTCTTGGTGAGAAATTGTCCATTTTAAAGAGGACCACTTCAATGGGAGCACTTTGTCTGCTTTCGGGCAACATGGTAATAATGTCAGGCAACCATCATGAATCATTTGTACCCCACAGTCAAAAGATTTAGTTTCCGGATACTGGACAATTTTTGGTGCAACTACAGCAAGAAACAGATAACCACGTGTATAGCTTGTAATCAGTTACTTCATTAGAACACCAATCACTCAAATCAAAATGTTATAGTGGTGACAGAAACAGTAACTTTCTAACATCAGAAGAAATAAAAATGAATAACTGGAGCACAATAGAAAAGCTGTATACATACAAACGTTTTTGTCCATCCACAGAAAATAATGATGTACACCTCCTGTTTTAATTAACTTTATGTGCTATGAACTGGCTCCCAGGTATTTAACTACAGCTGCTGACACTCTCTGCCAAAAGTTCCAACACTTTGCATTTGATAGGGAAAATATACTCAAGAAGACTGTACCAATAGCTGCTTCAACGCAATACACATTCTTAGGTAACTAACATGTTAAACTTGTCCATCAAAGATTTTGGTCTGGAGACCATTCCAAGTCTTCCCTATTTTTCGTATCTTGCACCCACAGGCTTCCAAGGAAGAAACATCTGGGTTTAAATCCCATCATCAACAAGATCATTAGAGGCAGAGCACAAGCTCAGATTGGGAAACGATGGGTAGGGAAATCAGTCATGTCAGACAATTCTCTTGAGCAATTTAAAGAAATTTGAAAGGCTTCCGTTCCTTACTTAATTTGAAAACTTCAATACCAATTTTGCAGATAACTTTGTATATGCAACTGATAAAATGCTCCAGTGCCAGGAGAAAACAAAGAAATATAATGGTGTTAGGGAACATCACTTGAAGGACACAGCACTGTGTGTATGTGTGTGTGTGTGTGTGTGTGTGTGTGTGTGTGTGTGGGGGGGGGGGGGGGGTCTCTCTCTCTCTCTCTCTCTCTCTCTCTCTCTCTCTCTTTGAGAAGCGAGTGGGGAGGCCAACACTTAGAAAAAAAAGTTTTCTTTGGCATATTTTAAAATTTATGCAAGTTATAATTCAACAGGAAATAGTATCAGAATTGTTCTATTGTTCCTACAGGCAATAAGAAGATAAGATGGAGAACCCTTCTGAATTTATGTATCACCCAAGAGCAGCACCTATATTATTTGTAGCATGGGACATACATGAATTTTGTTATGTACCTTCATTAACAGAATTAACCCAAATCCAGATGTGTGGTATTACTTCTCATAAAAAACTTTGGCTTAATATTAAACACAAGCATCAATGGAATATTAAAAAGGTTTTAATTTGTCAGGATTAAGGTCAGTGAAGACAGCACACAATCTTAAACTGAAAAAAGGAGGAGAAGCCAGTACCACAGTATCCAAGTCAAGAGATTATAATAATAATGATGATAATAATAATAATAATAAGATGGGCCAGATGTAGATTAGGAGTCTCATAACTCGAGTCCATGGTCTTAACTAATGTGCCACCAAACCTGGTACTTATCCGAGGAACTTTATACGGACACAGAATAAACGCTTGTGGATGAAGAGGGGGGGGGGGGGGGGGAAGAGGAAGAAATCTCACAAAGCAATTGTTACAAATGATCCATATTTCATACACATAAAAGAATTATGTGAGGGTTGATCACATACACACAAAATTTTGTGTTCTGAGTGCATACCGCAGAAGAACAGGTAAAGGTGTGGCTGGGAGGGGAGGTGGGGGGTGGGGAGAGAGGTACTGACGTGTAAATTAATAAAGAGTGGCAAAACAAGATTTCAGGCAACCCCAGTGAAAGCCATGACTAAATTTTCAGCCCTTAAGGTGCTTGCAACTGTGCTGTTTTGACCAGTGTGCTGTTTTAAGAATTTAATTTTTGCGCGAGTGCCTCATCGACAATGCAATGCTCAACTGTGATCTTTTGAGTGAAGTCAGACTTCCTTACTGCAGCAAATTACACTATCAATCAATACATTAAATCACTTTCTTCACAACAATGTTTGATCTTACACTGAAGCTCTTGCTTACCACTTACTCACAGAGACACAATTTCATTATGATGTAGCAATGGAAGACGTCATGTGCACAACTAGCTGGTACATGAAATCACTCTTTTTACAATGATGGCATCAAGAACACTTCAACACATTGGGCTAAGTACATTTCTAAGTCAAGAGATTATGTAGGAAAGTAATGTATATTGGATTATGCTCTAACAATAAATAAAAAATTAAAAACAAAAGCCTTATTTATAACTGATACACTCTCACAGTGATACAAGTTATATATTGCATATGTCCACAAACAGAGTGTCATAAATATGGTGATAATTTCTACATTTACTGTGGCTTCCTCTAGCTATAATAAAATCCTCCAGTAATGCTCACAATGAGCACAGTTTGCTGGCAGACATCTTAGGTGGTAGTGTGTACAGCAAAGTGATTGGTCCTAAGAGTTTGGTTGATGATGATGAACAGGTTAGAAGCAGTCTTATCATGTTCAAACAACTTGCAGGAATGTAGTCGGGTGTCATTTTCAACAAATTCTGTCATTTTCAAGGCATAAATGCAATGAAAAAGACTGTGGAAGGTGATACTTTTGTTGATGGCCTTATGAAAGAGGGAGTTTAAACAGTTTTTCTAACATCTGAATTCATGATGGAGGTATGAAAGAATGGCCGCCTTCCCTTCCTTGACATGCTGGTCAGGAGGAAGGTTGATGGTATGCTGGGACATGTCATTTATATTATGCCAGCTCACAATGATTTGACAGTTGCTCCACCAAACACAGTGTGAAGAAGTGCTTCGTACCCTGTTTCACAGAGACCCCAAGTTATCTCAGGTCCTGAAAGCTTATCAGCCACGTTGGCCCCTCTTGAAATCGCCTTCTGCCATAATGATTGTATAGTGGAAGACAGATCAGATGCCTGTTGTGCTATAGACCAAACATGAATCAGTTGAGTGATCAAAATAATGAGGTAGAACCTTAGTCTATGGCCTTTTTGGCCTACACAGTTGGCACTTCCAACAAGACTGGTCATATTCTGTGAAAATGTGGTATGTAGTTTTTTTTTCACCTGCATCTACACTGAAGTGCTAAACAAACTGGTATAGGCATTCTAGAATGAAATTTTCACTCTACAGCGGAGTGTGCACTGATATGAAACTTCCTGGCAGATTAAAACTGTGTGCCGGACCAAGACTCGAACTCTGGACCTTTGGCTTTCGCGAGCAAGTGCTCTACCGACTGAGCTACCCAAGCATGAATCACGCCCCGTCCTCACAGCTTTACTTCTGCCAGTATAGGCATGCATATTCAAATACAGAGATACGCAAACAGGCAGAGCCCGGCACTGCGGTTGGCAATGCCTATATAAGGCAACAACTGTCGTGCGCAGCTGTTAGATTGGTAACTGCTGCTACAATGGCTGGTTATCAAGATTTAAGTTAGTTTGAATGTGGTGCTATAGTTGGCGCAAAACAATCGGACACAGCTTCTCCGAAGTTGCGATGAAGTGGTGATTTTCCCATATGAGCATTTCATGAGTGTACCATGAATATCAGGAATCCAGTAAAACATCAAGCTCTCAACATCATTGCGCCTGGAAAAAGATCCTGCAAGTATGAGACTAATGATGACTGAAGAGAATCATTCAATGTGACAGAAGTGCAACCCTTCTGCAAATTGCTCCAGATTTCAATGCTGGGCCATCAACACGTGTCAAGAGTGGGAACAATTTCACTGATATGGGCTTTTAGAGAAGAAGGTTCACTCTTGTACCCTAGATGACTGCACGACACAAAGCTTTATGCCTCACCTGGGCCTGCGAACACCAACATTGGACTGTTGATGACTGGAAACATATTGCCTGGTCGGACGAGTCTCGTTTCAAATTGTATCACGCGGATGGACATTTACAAAAGTATGGAGACAGCCTCATGAATCTATGGATCCTGCATGTCGCAGGGGACTGTTCAAGATGGTGGAGGCTCTGTGGTGGTGTGGGGCGTGTGCAGTTGAAGTGATATGGGACCCCTGATACGTCTACATATAACTCTGACAGGTGTCACATGCATAAGCATCCTGTCTGATCACCTGCATCCATTCATGTCCATTGTGGCTTCCGATGGACTTGGGCAATTCCAGCAGGACAATGTGACACCCCACATGTCCAGAATTGCTACAGAGTGGCTCCAGGAACACTCTTCTCAGTTGAAACACTTCCGCTGGCCACTAAACTCCCCAGACATGAACATAACAGCCAATGTCTTGTGGTTACATACTACGTTTACATACACTCAGTCCTTAGGTACAGGATTCTTTTCTGGGGGCTGAAGGTATGAATCACTGACATAGCTTTTAAATTGCAGAAAATGACCATAACAATAATAACTGGTAGCAGTAGTCAGCATCACTGTAAAAAGCTATTTAAAAAATTGAGCAACCTTACTGCAGTGAGAGGGTACATCTGCCAATCTGTAGTATGTATCAGGCTGCCAAAATAAAAACAAAATACTCAAAACTATTTTATATCAAGGGATAAAACTGTATAATAAATTGTCAAAGGAGTGAAAATGTAAAAGATTAGAGGACCCAGAGTAGTGGACAGTAATGTAAGGGGATAACTACAGTTCCTTGCCACATTTCAGTAGGTGTTTATGGTCTACTGCTTTCACAACGATATCATGTGTCAAGATGTACAATGCATGATAGTGATGCCTGTTCGCTTAATTTTTCGAGTAGACAGTAGCAAATAGTTGAATATGGAGTCTGGAATTGATACAAGGAGCACAGCAGCATCTTCACAGTCCAGGAGGTATCAGTGGGTGTCTCAGTGTGTGTGGCAATGAAGAGTGAAACTATGGTTTATTTTCTGGTTGCTTGAAACAAACTGTGTGTAAATCAAGGAACATTATACAATAAGGACTTACTGAATGAGGCTGTGCAGCTATTACAACATCAACAACATATTTTGGAGGATGGAGTTGCTCTGTCTGGCCATCCTGATTTGTGGTTTCCTGGATTGCTAAGGCAAATGCTGGTATGGTTCCTTAATTAATGCCACAGCCAACCATCTGTCCTATGCCCATCGGCAACCTATCCAATCCTCAGGTCATACATTTTGGCCTACAGATTTTCACTGTATTACCTTGACAAATTCTATATCATTGTGAGATGTTCCTTGGACAAATAAACAGTCAAACACACTTACAACAACCTAATATTGCAGGACATCAACTTCGCACCAGCCATCCCATGGAATATACCACCACACAGATTTGGTCTGCACTTCCAGATATCAGGATAGTTTTATTATGCAAGCAGTTGAGAAAAATTTAGCAAGTGACCTTATAAATAGAAATAAGGATTTTTGCTCAAGTTTCGCTTGGAATCCTGCTCTCTCCACAGTCAAATGACAGACAGACAGAGTTACTCCCATTTGGTCCCCCACGGGTAATTAATATTGACAACTTCTGATGTTAGCCATCTTTGGTTGTGTGGTAATGTTTATGGTGTTTGTGGAGGGGGGGGGGAGGAGGAGGAGCATGGGTGTGCACACATTTGGGCAGGCGAGTGCATGTGCCCCGCATACTGAGGTTTCTGTTTCCTTGCACAGTGCTCTAATGTTGTAGTTGTGCCTGGAAAATGATGGGGGTGTGTACCTGTCAAAATACTGGCAGTTCTCAAAGACATCATCCAGCTGCTATGTTTAGCTGATTTTCCTATCCAAAGCTGGAGCCACTGCTTGATGTACTCTGGTAGTTATTGCTCTCACAGTGAATGATGCCCTCACAAACAACTGTTACTGATTTCAGGATAGAAATACTGCCAGTACTTGATCTTTCCTTGCACTATCAAAGGTAATTCACATGGTGATGAGGTGTGATTGGAAGCCTAAGGGGCAGCACCTTTCATCACAGTCCAGCTTCCTGACAGTCCCAGCTAATGTTTTCAATGCAATGTTAGTTCTAATTTGCTTTATGATTGCTGTGCAATCCACAATGGCTGATACTTGGTTGGGTTTGTCCAGATGCAATCTGCATCTCATTACCAACCAGAACAAAGATGTCAAGTATGTTAACCTTCCTTGAGACAGCAGCATCAACATTTATTTCAGAAAGGAAAGCTCACAAGCTTTGATTTACAGAATACTTAGCATGGTCATTCAGGCCACTATACACATGCAATGTGCCACTGAAATCCATTTAACTGTATGAATTTTGCTAATCAAGTTCAAAGTGTCACGTCCACAACTTTTACGAACTCTGTGTGATATTTCCCACAGCGATTCTAGTGTTGGCTGTAACAATTCAACACTATTTTTTTGGTAAGTGAAATGTAGTTGATATGAGCTTAAATATTTCCATGCTCAGTATGTGATTGCTACTACACCATAATTCTTGACTTTACTGTTCACTTTTCACATGCTATTCACATGTTACTTTGTAAATGCAAAACAATATAAGTTTTGCAAGGCACAATATTATTGTAGCATGTTAGATGTTGGAAGTATATTACAAGTTTCTAAATGTGGGTAACTGCAAATTTTGTGAAAGACAATAAAACAAGATGAAGAACATATTTTGTTTTGTGATTGATAGTTAGGAAATGAATGTTAGTATAGTTAATTTTTATATGCAAATGTTAATATCATGGAGATATAATAATTATTCACACAACACACTATCACGCACGTACATTTATGAAACTTTAAATCTCAAACGATAAACAATTTTTCATCATGTTTTATAACATGGAGAAATGAAAGAAATTGCAGCATCACAAAAACTAGAATCAACAAAAGGAAATGAAAGAACAGACTCACTTGCGATAGCAGATCTTAGTTATCTGATGCAAATCTTTATTCCGTCTCTTGACGATTTCAGCGCAACTAATTGCTTTACCCATTCCTCCTCCAGAACCACTCCAAACAATTGAACGTTCATCTTTAAATGCTTTCAGAGCATAGTTGAGAAGGTTCCTCATTTTGCTACCACCTGTGACCTGAAAACAAGTAATGACTAGATAAATCAATTATTTCATTGCTGACAAATTACTCTGGCAACATGCATGTATCTTTGGATAGCATATGGAGATACCTGTTTCCAAGTAATTTGCAACAGCAACAATTTTGTGTGTGCATGTGTATTGGGAGGGGGGGGGGGGGGAGGGTTATGAAATTCAAAATTTTAAATGCCACCATTATGTCTAATCAAGTAATGGATGATCCACTGTAATTCTCCAAATGTTCTCCTGCAGTAGCAGAAATCATTGGCAACAAAAATCACTGACTGAGCTGAGAAGAGCAGCAGTTATAACTGTGTTGTTCAGTATGCATGGCATGCCATGTAATAATCAGGAACAGAAGAAGGATGTATTGCCCCTGAAACAAATATTCACTAAATTCAAATTATTGGTGTTGTGGTCTTCATTTTGATGACTAATATGATTCAAGTCTACAAGCTAGGCTCTCCTGTGGAGGTCTCATTAAATCTGCGTAACTGTTGCAATATACTGGAAGCTGTAGTCAAGCCTTGGTCTCCCTCTGTAATTTTGACATCCCCACCCCCTACCACCTCCTATTTCCCTCTATTACCAAATTAACTATTTTATGATACCTCAGAATATGTCCTATCAACTAATCCTTTCTTTAAGTCATGTTATGCCACAAATTTCTTTTCTTTCCGATTTTGTCCAGACCCTCCCTGTCAGTTACGCGATCTACAGATCTAATTTACAGCATGATGTCTAATCAAGTATTCATCTAATCAAGCATTCTTCTAGCACTTCATTTCAGAAGCTTCCATTCTCTTCTTGTGTGAGTTGCCTATCATCTCCAATTTACTTCCATAAAAGGCTAAACTCTCAACAAATACTTTCAGAAAATACATCCTAACACTTAAATTTGTATTCAATGTTGATAAATTTTTCTTTTGTTAAAAACATGTTCTTGCTAATAACAATCTGCTTTTTTTACCATCTTTACTTCTGTCATCCTTTGCTGTTCAAACAGCAAAATTTGTCTACTACTTTTCTTGACACATATCCTAATCTACTTCACCATGCATCATTTGATTTATTCAAACTATATTCCATTACCACTAAATTACTGTTGATGTTCATCTTTTAACCTCTTTTCAAGACACTATGCATTCCATTTAACAGCTCTTGCAAATCCTTTGTCAACTCTGATGAATTACAATGTTGTCTGCAAACTACGTAGTCTTTATTTCTTCTCCCTGATCTTTAGTTCCATCTTCATACTGTTTCGTTTCCTTTGCTGCTTGTTATACATACATACTGAATAACAAATGGGATAGGTCACATACCTATCTTGCTTTCTTCTCAACTGCTGCTCTCATTATGTCCTTCAACTATCATAACTGCACCAAGGGGACTCTCACTTGCTCCATCATCATATGACACAAACATGCCACAATATATAAACATGTCCATTACAATTAATGAATCAAAAAGATACATTTAATACAGCTCTCTTAAACAGTGAGGAAATAAGGTGAAAATTTTTTCACAGTTGATTCTACTAAGAATTTTAATAATTCTGAGGAAATGTCGTCTACCCGAGGTGCCTTGTTTCAACTGAAGACTTAAATGTTCTGAAAAATTTCACTTGGCGATATTGCAATGCCCACCTCGTATTCATCCACTTCCTCCTCCCTTGCCATAATACTGTCTTCAAGTTTGTTTCTTTTATATATTCCTTCAATATATGCCTCCATATTTTAACCCTACTTTCTTTCTTGATGTTCAAACAACTGCTTCTCTTTTATTCAAAGGTTTCTTTAATTTTTCTGTATGCATCAGATATCTTTCCCGTAGTCATGCATGCTTATACAGATTTGTATCCTTCATTTAGTCATCACTGCTTTGACATGTTTCACTTTCTGTCAATCTCATTTTTAGGCATTCTAACAATTCTACTATATTTTGACACAATATTTTTTCCCTTAGTGCAATATCATTGAAGGCTACAAAGACAGAAGTCTTAGAGTGTTTTACGCAGAAAAAAGAGACTTGTAGAGTGAGTGAAAGTAAGATCAAACAAGAACCTGTAATTGACAAAAAGCATGAAAGGTAAATTCAAATAGAAATCCTTGTGTTGTTACGTAACTCTTATACTGTTACATTTTCTGCTAAATAAGATTGTAATGTTTTATTTTAGACAAATGCCAATATTTTTTACTATTCTGAACCACACGTTTTAAAATAAATAAAAAGAATGAAAGACAACCGATACATGCATTTCTTGGTGGGACAGTGAGTGGTCAAAGTTACACAAAAGTGGGTCCTTTCAACACAGAAGAAGGTAGAAGATTTCCAGCCACAGAGACTTGCCACTATGTGTGGACAAGATACAGGCTGGCAGGTGCAGTCAGCATGGATTCTTTGGTGAGGACCAGGTAAGACAGATGGAGCCATCAGCTCCACTTGACACTGCTACTGTAGACTATGCATCCACTGCCATTTTGGAGACTATCCAACTACCAGGATTATGAGCTAATTCAGTTCATATTATCTAGTCTACACGGATGTACTACACTCAAAAGCACAGATGGTTGCCATTTGCTGTGCTGCATAAAAGAAGTAACCACCACCATCTTGCAAAATGAGCCCTGTAACTTCAAAATCTTGTTGGAAAGACTTTTTTTTAACTTCAGAACTTTATTTACATAAGCTACCATGTTTCCTGGAAATACATTTATAAATGATATCTGAGTGAGTTACAACAGGCACAACAAAAAGACTGCCCGAAAATGAACCTTTGTCGGAGGTAGGAAACACACACACACACACACACACACACACACATGCAATACACATGACTGCAGTCTCTGGCTGCTGAGGCCTCAGCATGCAGAGACTGCAGTCTTGTGTGTAAGAGTTGCACTTGCGCATGTGTGTTGGTGTGTGTGTGTTTTCTAATATTGTTACATTCCACCATGGACTTTCCATTGTTGAATTACATCTAACCGAGTGATTTATTATCTGTCTAAGCCATTGTAAATCACTGATTCTGCTCATTGCAAACCTTCTTCTGGAAAATTTAGTGGTGAACACCACCAGAACAGAGAGTGAGCTGCACAGCATCATCTTGCTGAAATTAGTACTTCGAAGACATCAGAAGTACATGAACTGTCTGACTAAATACAACTGTGGTAGGTATAATTTCAATCAAAGGACTTAAGAGCCTCAACTTCCTTTAGCTTGATGAACTCTATCACTGCTTTAGCTTGTTACTGGAACATTAATTACTCATTTCTTTCATTAATCTCTCAATAGTAAAATTAATACAAAACTTATTTTTCCATGTCATTCAGATTTATGTGGACACAGCTTTTTCCATGAAGTGAAAAGCTGCTTTAGTGTTGCTGGCCAAAGCATTGTGTTCTAAGCTCAGGTTAAAGTGAAATAGTGGTACAAAGGTAGCAAGTTTTACTTTGTGACAAGTCATTTCATCTGCAATGACTAAATGTGAGAAATAATGGGGAGATGTGGAAGACAGTGAAAGTGGAGATGGTTGGAGCCCACCCAATTGCTAGAATCAGAGCTTTTTGTACGGTTTTACGATCCCAGGACAGCAGCAGGAGCAGAGTGTGTCAGCTGACAACATGAAACACGCTTTTCTGTGGTCATTAACTTTTGCTTTGACCATGCAGATGTTATAATACTGAATTTGACTCAATGCTGTAATTAAAATAAGTCCAATAGCTGAAAAATTGTTGCAACCTGGAAAAGGCGAATTTTGTAACAGCTTTGCGTGTTACAGGTCATGATTCAAATATCCCAAGCGTTAGCTAATGTTACATCTACATTCACTTTTAGATATTTGTTGCATTTTTATATTTTCTCCTTTCATCAGTTAAGTTTATTATCTTCTGTGTTATCCAAGGATTTCTAATGGGCCTTGTGTGTCTACCCAGTTATTCATCTGCTGCCTTAATATTTCATTTCTCACAACTACCCACTCATCTTATTTATTTCACCTACTTCAGTCATTGCATAACACTCCCTTTGAAACTCTCACCAATCTCTAGTTCATTCAATTCATCCATGTCCTATCTACTTAATCTCCTACCTTTCTTCAAGTCCATATGTGCTGCTGAAAGAGTTTTGCAATTTAAAATCTAATTTGTAAATCACTTTCTCAGCCATACATAATTTATCTGAACCCTCCCAGTGTGTCCAGATCACTTACACATAGACGAACTCTTCTCGTGATTCTCAAGCCAAGTGTTAGCAATGATTAAATTAGGCTCTGTGCAAAATTCTACCAAGCAGCTTTCTCTCTCATTACCTTGACCCATGTCAAGTTTTATTCTTTTTTCTTATCTTATTTTTCCTACTATTGAATTATCATCTCCCATTACATTTGAATATTTGTCTTCTTTAATTTGCAGAATATTTTATTTCATCTCTTCAAACACTTTTTTAGTCTGTGGCACAAGTAGGCATGTAAACTTTTACTACTGTGGGTTGGAGTGGGAGGAAGGTTGGCTTTATGTCTACCTTGGCTACAAATATAAACACAGTACAGACGTACTGGCTAATGCTGTAAGGATTTTTCAGCCAAACATCACGGCAGTTGTCCCTGCAACTACTGGAAAGATCAAGGGCCCCCTCTTCATGACATCCTTCCTATGTTGTTACACATATAATACAGATATTTGCATTGTCAAGGCATGCAAGCCAGCCCACAAGGGCTAGTTCATTGGTTTGGGGTGGTTGGGGGAATTCACACTATTAAAAATATTTTAGTACATCCTGTTTTCAAATTCTTGTTACAACACTTCTACTCCTTTTGGTATTCTCATATAAAGCAAGATGCATTGTTTATCATATGTAGTTATCTTCTTTACAAGACAAAAATTTGAATCAATGATCTTAGCTATAATCAACATGGGTTAGGCATCAGCATTTTTGAGCTCTTCATTTAGCACTTCAGCTCTTCAAGCACTTGTACTGGCAAAGCACAGTTTGTGTTTAATACACCTAGCCAAATGCTATTTTCACTCTTTTACTTTTTGAAACAGCTGACCGCTGGATGAAAGAAGTAGTGAGACAATGACTTTTCATCCAAAATGGCTTCTTCACTTTCTTATCTACATCCATCAAGGAGGTGTCAGTCAATATAAAGTGCTCCCTGTACATGTGTTGGCATTTCTTCATAGTTAAATTAACTTGTTTGACAACTATTACATATCTAATGGACAAACCAAACGTTTTAGAGAAATAAAGTTTATTGGATATACAGCATTTGGGTGTTCTCTCCAACACTCTGTCCAAGCAATTCACACCCAATCCACATTAGTCTCTCCAGTTTGCTCCTTTGTTTACTCTAGGCCTGGGAATAACTAATTTTCTTGCTCACTTTATTTTAAAAGAGCTGCTGGTGCTGAAGTTCTAATTCAAAGCCTGTCCAACACCTTTAGCCAGGTGGAATGAAAGTAAAACTGGATTCCTTAGAGGAGTTATAAGAGCTGTCCCAGATTCCTTAGGACAGACTGGCATCACCTTTGCTCACTGTTTGCAAACCAGATGGTGTGTTATGCCTCTGTGAGGACCTCAAAAATATGATGAACACTCCTCAAATGTGGACTCGTACCCCCTTCTAACTCCTGATGAAATATTGTCAAAATTGGCAAGTGGTCAGTATTTCTCCAAGTTTGATATTTTAGAAGCTTACTTTCAACCTCATTTGGATGAAGCTTCTAAAGCCATAATAATAACAAATACTACTTATGGCTTCTGTAAACATCAGAGGTTACCTTTTGTCACTGCTAGCGTAACAATGATCTTTCATAAACTTCCACAACTAACTTTGTGTGTATGGGCCATATGTCCTACAGAGCGGTAACCCTTCTCACAGCAATGGTACACCACGTGGCCTAAACTCAAATGAGTTACATTAGCAGACAAAAGGTTATGATGGACACTCCAGCAAAACATAGACCACCAGCAAATTGTCACCACAATGAAAGTTGGGCAGTTTCCTGCCACAGATGAAGAAGGACTCATTAGCGCAGCAACGGATATGCTCAAGAGCACAAGAGATGGCTACCAGCTCTGCAGCAAAAACACTACAGCCATCCAGCAAGTAGCAAGGTTCATTACATCCCACATGAATGTAACGAAAGCCAGTGTGATTGATTTTTGACCTCTGAAACACACCAAGAATGGACAAGAACTGGTGGGGAGGGCTTCAGGTCGAGCTGAGACTTTTGGAGCTTTCGATAGGTCAGGACAGAGCTGTGGATGGGGGATGCACCACAGAGGTGTACATGAGCAGGCCCAGAGAAGATGTGGTAGAAGGGAAAGCTGGAGTTCTGAAAAAAGGGACTAGATGCAGGGGCGATCATAATCACAGACTGGGTCACTGTTGTGGGACGCACATCTCCGTATCTGTAACGCTGCATTCAGCAATGTCCATCACGGACAAACAAAAAGCAATGTAAAAGTCGTCAGTATGCAAAGAGGGGGCCACAGTACGCCCCACAGGTCCTACTAGGCTATTGAAAGCCACTAACAAGAGAGGGACACTCAAAACAGGACCCCCATTCTCCTGCAGATGGGAGGTGCTACGGGAGACGCCAACCTGTATCTGTAAGTGCGATGTGAAAGAAAGATCTGAATAAAAATCGTGAGTTGAGTCCTACACATGTAAGGTGGCAAGTATGTGGTGGCACCATGTGGTTTCATAAGCTTTATGTAGATCGAAGAAGACTGCAACAAGATGCTGACACTGGGCAAAAGCCATTCAGATAGCAGACTCCAGATGAACGAAATTATCTGCAGTACAGCAGCCATGGCAAAAACCACCCTGGGTCGAAGCCAGAATGTCTCAGGACACAAGGATCCAATACATCCTTAGACTCATCATATGCTTAACCCTAGCATCACTAAGTGGGGGGAGGTGGCAAAAATTGCCCGCAGTATTTGTTTTATTTGTGGAATATATCTATTTGTTGGAGTGAAGAAACGAGAATTTAGATAGTTGTAGAAAAATATCTAAAGTATGGCTGTCATGGTTTTATAATTTCTGTGAATTATTTAAATCTGTCTATTATATTTAATTTAAGTGCGGGAAATTGTTGCCTCCCCCCTGCTCCCCTCCCAGATATCAGTGGGACAACTATTCTCATTAAAATATTTCTCAATATGGCAGGAAAAAAAATGCAGTTATGACTGTATTGTGTTGTGTTGTTTTGAAATAAATCTCCTTTGTTGTTCGAGCAGTTGTACGTTACTCGCAGTTCTAATAAATCGTATCGTCAGTATCAGAGGTTTCTCACAGATGAAGAGGTGTCAGCTATAATAAATAAAGCAAATGTAGGTGATGAAAGTTATCCAGAAGAAGAGGATACAGTTGTGACGTATGATAGTGACACAGCAACTGAAGATGAGTCAAGTTCACTGAGCTCATCCCCTGATGAACAACATGCAGATGCTTCCAGCATCATTGTTACAACAAAAAGCGGTAGGGACTATATTACTTAGTCTCCAAGGCAAGTACTCAGGTCAGTACAAAATATAGTGAATTTTCGTGAAGGTTTAACTCATGAAGGCTTGACCTCTACTGTGTCAGAATCTTTCACAAAGTTTATAACTCCCGAAATAATGAAGATTATCGTGGACCATGCAAACCAAGAAGCTTGTAATAAGAACTTAAAACTTACAACCACAGGAGAAATGTATGCCTTCATTGGTATTTTGACACTCATGGGTACAAATGATGACACCAGACTGCCTCTTGACGACTTATGGGGGAAAGTACTGGGAAAGAATATCTACATAACTACAATGAGTCGTATTCGATGTGGAGAACTTCTGTGCCTGATTAGATTTGACGATAAAGAAACAAGGACCGAAATACGAAAGCAGGATAAGTTTTGCTCCCTTCATGAGTTTTCGACAGAATTGATGAAATGTTTGTAAGGTACTATATGCCATGTGCAGAGCTAATGATCGATGAAATGCGCTCCTTGTTTTGAGGAAGATGTCTCTTTTAGGTCTTTATGAAAGACAAGCCTGGGAAGTATGGCATATTGGTTAGGATGTTATCAGATGTCTCTTTTAGGTCTTTATGAAAGACAAGCCTGGAAAGTATGGCATATTGGTTAGGATGTTATCAGATGCACACACCCGGTATGTTCTAAAAATGGAGGACTATGCAAGGAAGGATGAATGACCTGCCGAGCAATGGAGTGCAAAGGCAGTTGTTAGATGCCTAGTGAATCTACTGGCAGGAAGTGGAAGAAATATAACAACAGATCGTTACTGCACATCCATAGACCTACCTGAGGAACTTTACAATGATGACAAGTTAACTTTGGTGGGAACATTGAAGAGTAACAGAAAACACACACCATAACAGCTAAAGGAGACGCAGGGTCGAGAGCTATATTCCTCTAAGTTCTTATTCACAGATTCGAACATAGGCAATGCACCGGTTGCCTTGGTTTCATACATCTCCAAACTGCCTACTTCTTTCCACACAACACAATGATAAGACAAACATCAATCTCTACTACAATGAAACCAAAGGGGCATAGACAGCATTGATCAAATGACGTATCATTCAGTAAAATGAAGGACAAGAAGGTGGCCACTATCTCTCTTTTTCACCTTGATAGATATTGCCTGTCTCAGTGCTGGAACAATTTTCATGATAAACAACCCAAACTGGAATAAGAGGAAGCATAATGTAAGAAGGCTGTATCTGCTAGAATTAGGTCAACAGATCGTTAGGCCAGCTGTGGAAGAGAGAGCAAAGAATATCACGGGCTTACAAAAGCCTATGATCTCTGCAATGGAAAGTATCCTAGGGAAAATGCTACCCAGCATTACTGCAACTGTTCAATCTGTTGAATTTTATTCAAGAGGAAGATGTCACACCTGTTTGAAGAGTAAAAACCCTAAGAAGGAAAAAGACAAGATGGGAAAAGTGTCTATAGTTTGTTGCAAGTGTTCCAAGTATGTGTTTTCCACTCTCTTTGCAAAAACAATCATACACAAAGGTTGTGAAATTGAAAGTGAAAGTGAGTAGGAAGGAAAAACTCAACTGTAATTTCTGACTTTGATTTTCTGTATTCTTATCTGTAGTTTGGTATTGTAAATTCTTTTATGATTTCTTAATGTAAGTCTGATGTATATGAAAGTGTTAGTTTCATGATAAAAATATAATAATATTTGTCATATTCATTACTTTATTTATTGTATTTGTATATGTTATAAAGTTCCTGATAAATATGGAAAGTGTGTTGCAACCCAATAAAGAAATTCCTAGTTCATTAAATAATCAAAACAAAACAAACAAAGAAAATGTTAAAAACTGAAAAGAATGTGGGGGCTATTTTGCCCCCCCCCCCCCCCCCTCAGGCATCCATGTGACAGATCCGAGCTTAGTGGTCCTAGGGTTAAGTAACTTGCAGAGCACACTTGTTAAACTGATCGGATGATAGCTGTCCATCTGAAGAGGTGGTTTACCCTACTTTAAAACTGGAATAATGAAACTTTCCCACAACTGGGAAGAGAATCCTCCCCTATAGAGACAGTTAAAAAGGGCAAATATATAATGTTTGCTAGCCACCGATAAGTGTTGAAGTATTCACTTGTGCACCTGGTCTGATCAAAAAGCCGTAAGAGTTCTGGCGGGTTCTCATTCACTAAATGGGACATTGTAAGGCTCCAAATGATGGGGAATACAAGATAAAGGGAGTTGTTCCAGACAGTGTCTGAGAAGATGGAACGTGGGCAGATAGTGGACTGATGCTGAAGCCTTAATGAAATGCCAGGCAAAATGATCAGCAACAGAGATCATAAAGAAAAACACAAAACCCAAGGGAGAAAGGGGGGAGGGGGGCAGGAGGGAGAGGAGCCAGGATGAGGAGTGGATATGTGGAAAGGAATGTATCGCATGAGAGAAGATAGGCCACAATACCACGGGGACCAATGTGCGCCACACATGTACCCACAAATGAGCTGTGGCCTGCCTCAAGGGAGAACAGCATAATCCCGCTAATCCGAACCCCGGTAATACAAACGTTCGGTTAACCCAAACGAGAAAAATGTTAGTCTAAGTATGGAAAACAGTACAGTAAACTGCTGTACATACACACTATTTCAATTTACACAGTGCAGTAAACATGTATGAGAAAAATTGGCAAGAAAGCATTAGGTTTAAGCAATGCATAACAATGAAAGAAAAGCTGTCAAACTTACTAAAATACAGCGGACATTTTATCCCTCCTTTTTAGATGACAAAAACTCAGTCATTGCTTTTTGGTGAAGACAGTCTGTTATATGATGCATAGTTGCACCATCATCTCATAAACATCAAATCAGCAGGTGTAGCAGTGGGCTGTTGCTCCAAATAATGTAGCGCCAGCCTTTGTTGCCTTCGGCTCATTTTCACTTCTGTCACAGTAGTCCACTTCTTCCTGGTCTCGAGTCACAGCAGCAACTAAATCAGTGTCAGTAAAGTTCTCCACACATGCCCCATCCATTGCCATCCACTCATCTACAATTCCTTCACTAGCTTCTTTACATCCACGGTTTGTCTGTATCATTTGTAGTGGATTTTCCTCTTCATTTTCAACTAGGTTGTCCTGAAATTCAAGAGTTGTCCACGGTTTTCTCCACGATTTTTTCAGAGTATTTTCTGAAATATTCTGCCATGCCTCAGCGGCCCAATAAACAACATCCTTCACATTGGTCTTTTTTATTTTGTCCACTGAAGGAATGCTATCATCTTGGATAAGCATTCTTAAAATTTTTTTTCTGTAAATCAGTTTTAATGTTTGCATACGCCCTGGTACATTAGCTGCAGAAGTCGTGTAACATTAGGCGGCAAAAACTTTGCCACAATTTCTCCATCACATAATTCCTCAGTGCTGGAGTGAGATGGCGGGTAATCAATCAAAAGGGTTGCACCGGGAGACAAATGATGTTCCTTAGAAAACAGTCAAACAGAGGGAACAAACTGGCCGTGAAACCATTCTTTGAACAGCTTACCATCCATCCATGCTTTTTTCTGGTCTCGATAATATGTGGGAAGGGACTTCATGTTGCAGCTTTTAAAAGCTCTGAACCCAACAGATTTGCCGATCATCATTAAAGCTAGCTTGTGTTTACCAGCAGCATTGCTGCATGCTAATAAAGTCACATGATCTTTGCACATTTTAAAACCAGGAGCATGGTCTTCTGCTTTTGATGCCAGGCTTTTTGTTGGCAATACCCTAAAATTAAGGGGAGAATACTTTCCCTCTCTAATTTTTCAAACTCATCCAAATATTCCTTCACTGCATCACAGTCAGAAAAAAACTTCTCTCCAGTAATCGTTAGCTGATGGATTCTATGACATTTTTTGAATCTGTCCAACCAACCTGTACTCGCACTAAGAGACTCATCACCAATCATTAATTTGTTCAGGTAAACAGCTTTCTCCTGAACCAGTGCTCCACTCAAAGGAGTTCCCCTTTCTCTTTCCTGCATAAACCAAAGGAAAAGAGCTTCATCCACTTCATCGTACTGGGACCGTTTCAGAGTCTGCCGAATTTCAAGTGTTTTTTCCGAAGACATTGCAAGGACTGTTCACAAGCTTCACTCAGTTCTTCTTCCAATCACAAATGGTTTCTTTACCAACACCCAGTTCCGCTGCCAGTTTTGATACATTCTCACCATTGTCTATCTGCTTGAAAGCATTCGGTTTTTCTCTGAGAGTTAAAGTTGTATTTTTCCGTTCACTCATGAGGAAAATACGTACACCACTACACCCGAACAAATACAATACAACTGTTACGCATGCCAGTGATCGATAACTAACATAACCAAGCACTTTGTGAGCCAGCTGGCAGTGCACTGATCTCAGATACTACAAAGATCTCAACAATGCACAACAACAAGGGCAGGGAGTGAGAGTGAGCTATTGTTCCCACACTTGTTCCCATTTGTTACCATGGTGTACCTACTTATCTGCTTGGTATACTTCATTCTAGAAATTCCGGCTAATCCCAACAAATTGGTAATCTGAACAAGGCCCGGTCCCAATTCGTTCGGATTAACGGGACTCTACTGTATTTTGATTTATGTACTTTTCAATAAAACTGTTATACACTGTTTACCTGTGCTGTGTTCTCATTGTGCCTCAACCAGAGCAAAACTTAACAAAACTGTTGCCAACATTCTACAATGGATCAGTTATCTGGATGATTTAGTTGTGAGAGGAAGAACTCAGGAAGAGAATATGCTGAATCTACAGGAAATATTTTCAGTTGTTTTGAAAGACCGGTTAACATCTACATCCATACTCCGCAAGCCACCTGACGGTGTGTGGCGGAGGGTACCTTGAGTACCTCTATCGGTTCTCCCTTCTATCCCAGTCTCGTATTGTTCGTGGAAAGAAGGATTGTCGGTATGCTTCTGTGTGGGCTCTAATCTCTCTGATTTTATCCTCATGGTCTCTTCACGAGATATAAGTAGGAGGGAGCAATATACTGCTTGACTCTTCGGTGAAGGTATGTTCTCGAAACTTCAACAAAAGCCCGTACCGAGCTACTGAGCGTCTCTCCTGCAGAGTCTTCCACTGGAGTTTATCTATCATCTCCGTAACGCTTTCGCGATTACTAAATGATCCTGTAACGAAGCGCGCTGCTCTCCATTGGATCTTCTCTATCTCTTCTATCAACCCTATCTGGTACGGATCCCACACTGCTGAGCAGTATTCAAGCAGTGGGCGAACAAGCGTACTGTAACCTACTTCCTTTGTTTTCGAATTGCATTGATATGTAATTTGTCCAAGTGCTCCTTCTTTCAGCCTTCTATTTAGTATACAGAATGTACCCTTGGCCAGTAAGGCCTCATATGTCACAGAATGGGGCAACTGTTTTCTATATACCAACATGAAAATTATGTATTATGCCTGATTTACTTCCAGACTGTAAAGAAAGCTCATCTATTGAATCAACTGCGAAGAAAAAGGATTCCTTTCCAGTGAACCACAGAATGCCAACAATCATTTCTTAAATTGAAGTAATCTCCAAACTGCTAATTGCCTAACCCTGTATCAACATCATTTCCTATCTATGTTGGGCACAGACAAGTCACCATACATCATCACTGTTGTTCTATCATGTATATACTCAGATGGTTCTGAAAGGACAATTGCATTCCTATCTTAAGCTACTGAACATGGCATAAAAAAACTATTCAAAGGTAGGCAAGGAAGCATTGGCAATTGTATTTTCTAACCAAAAGTTTTGCATTTTCCTGTATGGCAACTAATTTTATCTAGTCACTCATTGTAAGCTATTGTTGTCGATATTTGAACTCAAGCCAAAACTACCTGCACAGACATAGAGCTTACAAGACAGTCATCTTTTCTTATCAAATTACCATCACTTCCAGAGATGTTGCAGCAGTCATATATAAGCATCCAATCTCGAGTCAGGTTTGACAGTTTGTACAGTCCTGCAGGCCGCATGTTCTTCCTTCGACAGCTGGCATGGAATTTCATTGTTTTCCTCTTTTTTTCTCTGCACGATGCCATGGCATTTATTCTTGTCAAAGGCATCCTGTTGTTGACTCAGGATACCCACCAGTAGCAAGTAGCAACTCCAGAGGTCCTAGGCTCGTGTATATTGCAACTCCTGCATCAATTCCACTGGGGCGTTTCCAGAATGAAGAACCTTGCCTAGTGTTATGTATATTGACCATGCGTAGAAGAGGATACTGTGCAAGTGGCTCAAAAATATCAGGCTTATCAGTGACAGCAAGTGGCATCAGCTCAAATTACCAGCTGGGGCTTGTATCTACTCAGCTCTGGGATCAAGTGCATGAGGATTTTGCAGGTCAGTACCATGGGACTTGTGGTTGATTTTAATAGATATGTATTCTCATTGCCAACATGTAATATAAATACAACAGAACATGACAGAAAATATGAATGATCTTCTGGCGTATTGACAAGCGCCAGCACGAAGAAGAAGATCTCAAGAGCAAAGCAGGTAGTGAGATGATATCAGCCAATAGCCCGCTAACGAGGACCACACCACAACAGGAGCGCCCTCTAGCCGAAGAGAATATAAGTGCCACTCCTGCCTGCCTCGGCTGCATAATATTGGACAGTATTAGACAGTACTAGACCCAGTCTAGCAGAGAGTGCTATGATAGCAGTTAGTAGTGATCCATATCACTTGCTTATTTGGACATTGTCTATAGCGAAGAACATTACTTGTCTGCATGTTGCCCATCGCTTGCGACACCCCTGTAAATTCAAAATTAAGTACTGTCAGTCTACTTTTTTGTAATAAAAACTATTAATGTGATTTGCTTGAACTGTTGTATAGTAATCCGAGAACACGGCATCCTTTAGGCACCCCCATATGAGACAAGTGAGCAGGACCCCACAACTAAGGATAACACAATTATTTTTTCTGTTGAGAGAGCTTCCTGAACACTAGTCACCGATAAAGGTCCAGTTTACTTTTGTGAGTTTTCAAGAGTTTTGCACCCGGAAAGGGATTAAGCATATTACCACACCCAATTTTCACTGGGTGTTTAGAGACATGGCAGAACATTTTGTGAGAATGTTTAAGATTCAGGTGGAAAAATCTTGACATCCACTCCTATCGATTCTGCACTGATCTCCTTTTTATTCTCACACTGGGCAACACTGTACAATTATTGCAGCCCAATGGAACTTTTGCATGGACATCTTGACTGTTCTTTCCTAGATTCATTGCAGTCTCCATCAATTCAAGAAATAGTAGCACAAGTGTTAGTGGCATCTGGCCACACACGTTCAGACATTCAACTGGCTGAATACGTGGCTCCATCTCTGCCCAGCAGGCTGGTCCTGGTGGCCACACCTTGAGGCAATGGAGCCACCTCATCCACTCCAAAGACTGCAAAAAAGGAAATGTAGGGTTCATTTCCAGGATGACATCCCAGGCTGTGGACATCTGGCATTCCTGATTCTCCAGCCGTCATCCATCGCCCCTATGGATCCAGACCTGGAGGATGAACAGGACGACCTGCAGTCTGTGTTGGGTCTAATCAGACACGCAGTCAACTCACAAATCAGCAGCTAGCCACTACTCTGGCCCACCTTCACAATAGTTCTGACTGTATGGGCTGATTCAGCAGAGGGGGATCTTATCCCACCATATGTAACAAAGGATTAGTTGACATAATTGCTAGGTGCAGTGTGGAGTGATACACCTGCCGGCACCAGGTTATATGGATAAACAATAGTGGCGGATTTAAGGACTGTCATGGACAGTCTCAGTATCACTGTTCTCAGCCTCCTGGCGTGTACTAACTGCTATCTGGTGGACTTATTTGCAACAACTTTGTGATACTCTGCTATTTTCTGGACACTGATTTGGGCGTTGTTATGTCTGAACGTCGCCATTTGTCTTGCACATGGACATGCCTGTTTTCATAATGTGGTGTGTCTCCATTCTCTGTTTGACTGCAGTTTGTGTCTGTTATGAGTGCACTGAGGGAGCAGTTTCTTTTAGAGGGCTTTCCAGTGGGATAAACTTACAGTGTTCTCCAATAATAATGTCTCAGTTATTCAGTAAATCTTCAGAGTAGTTTAAGATATCCACCTCAAGAAGGTTTATTACTGTTTAATTCAATAAGAGTTAGACTGTAATTTATTTGTACATAATTTGTTTTCAATAAAACCTCTGTTGCTGGAGAAGCAGACTGACAATACTTTTCGTTACTAGTTAGTGCTTTGGGGGGAAAAAAAAGAGAGAGAGAGAGTGTTGCTGCATTTTGTACACAGACCTCATAGAATTTAAGACTGCAGGAGAAAGAACAGCCCAATAATTTATGTTCCAGTAATTACATGCTACACTCCTGTTTCTACATTAAAGGGAGGCTCTTAGGCACCTGACAAGAATCTTCAGATCTCTAATGTTGATTGTTATGTATGTTAATGTATCCAGATAAATGCAGCCACACTTCATCAGAAAAAAGTGTTTATGAATCAGCCTCCCATCAGGTACAGACTGTAACAGCAAGCTGCAGCACAGATACTACCAATCAGCAACCAACTTTGTCAGTCAATGCACTACCGCCACTTTGCAAGGTTTATGTTTGAGTTTGTGTTCAAGTGCTGTGCGAAGATGCTGCAGACACACCCATCTTAAGTGCTAAACTGTGCAACAATTTTTGCAGACTTATTCCCAAGGACATTCCAAACCAAAGTCTGAGAAACTGACCACAGCATGTGTGGCAATCCAAGGCTGCAGCCCCCATCCCCTCTCACCTCACTTCCATATTTGTTCCGGCACTCCCTTTTCTACAGTGATTTATCATTGCCATGTGAGTAAAACTAATAGAAGTCAGCTGCAACAGACAGTTTTGGTATCTTGGCTCAGGTTCGTCATAATGGTTCAGAGATCTGAGTGCACCTATGATTGATTGAATTAATGAAATAAAATTTTACTAAACATTATCTTCACACATGACTCTCAGATGGAAATAAAAAACATTTCCACAAAAATGTGATGCATAACCTTAAACTTGCCTTGATGTTACTACCTATGTACATCTCATAACAATTCAGAACAAGGTACAGATAGGAGGAGTTACTGCATTTTATTTGCTACCATCAAACATGCCACAACAGATACAGATAATAAGAATATGGACCAAATAATTGTCTTTCATGCATCGGTAGAAAAAAGTGTTTAACAAAAAGTAAGAAAGCAAGTTAAAGGTTGCATAATACAAGACAGATCAACCAATCAAGATAAAAGAGAAGAACTAAAACTTTTTAGTCTAAATGCTGAAACTCTAGACTATAGGAGAAAATTGAACAAAAACCTAGGAAAAATGCAGAGTGACGTATCCTCCTTAAAGGCTAGGAATTATAAGGGCCAAGAACGAGAGAGAGGGAGGGAGGGAGGGAGGGGGGGGGAGGGGGAGAGGGAGAGGGAGAGGGAGAGGGAGAGAGAGAGAGAGAGAGAGAGAGAGAGAGAGAGAGAGAGAGAGAGAGAGAGAGATCATGAAACTAATATTGGTTACAACCCACCTGAGATCCTGCAAGCACAATTGTTATTTCAACTTGGACCTCCAACTACCTGTTATATACTTGTGAGTTTAAAACATGTTTCTTACAGAAAAAAAGAAAATTTCTTACTAACAATATTATGAAAAGGATAGTTACTACTCACTGTATAGCAGAGATACTGAGTCATAGCTAGGCACAACAGAAGGGCTGTCTCATGTGTGTGAGCTACCGCAGCTGGCCTCAGCAGGCAGAGACTGCTGTTACATGTATGTGTGTGTTTTTTCTATCTCTGATGGCAGCACTGTTGGGCAAAAGCTCATTTTCTGGCAGTCTTTTTGTTGTGCTTATCTGCGACTCGGCATCTCTGCTATATGGTAAGTAGTAACAATTCTTTTCATAATACTGTTACATTCCACACTGGATTTTCCACTGTAGAACTTCTTACTAGCTAGATGCTGTGTCGTGTTTAACATCATTTCATTGGGGTTTTGAGATTATGGCTAAAAGAAATTAACATACTTCATTGCCAAATTCAAACAATGATGCAAATAAATTTAATTACTTTCAGAATAATTTATGAACCCAAAACATATGAAACTGTAATCAAACTTCATTACATCATTACTTTACACCATTCTATGCCAATTTATTTTGGAGATGGAAGTTTGATATCAATTCATTCAAGCTAAACACAGTGTGAAAAAAGCAAAACCTTCTCCAGTTTGCTGGAAATTAAGTGATCATTTCATTAAGTGATTACCTGGCCACATAAAATATAAACTGAGGCATGTTATAACATGGCTCTTTGATTCTGAATCCTCTATCGAACAATCAGAACAAATGAAAGGTCAAATAACATTTACAGACCACCACCAGAACACACTGAGGCCTTTACTCCAGAGAAGCTACTAATCTAAATATCCCCCATCTCTGCGTTCCTTTTATTGTTGGTGAATAAATATGTCAAAACTTACAGAAACAATATCACAGCACTTCCAACAATGTGCAGACCTTATTTCACACAAAAATGAAACATCTCAAAGCATAATGGTCTATGAAGTCTAAGATCTAAACTTACGACTGCTTGTTTATTAGTAACAGTGAAAGACACGAAAGAGGTAATAGTTCATCGAAATTTACAACACGAAATCTATCAAACAACAACGAAAATTCGTATACATACCTGCATCCATATGAACTTTTCTGGCAAGTTGGGGATCGGAATCTTTTCCTTTTCCAGAGGTTCTTCAACATTTTTACCCTTGGTATAGTTTTCCACTGAAATATAACAGCAAATTATATGTGACAAATTAAAAAGCGCTGACAGCCAACAGAACAAATACACCCTTATTAGATATACAGAGAACAAGTACACAATCATAGAGATGGAAAAATAAATTTATCTTACTCTTAGATCATACGGATTTCTTATTTATGTGTCGCTTTCGTTTGGAAAGCAGCACAGCTTACATTATCAAATGAAATGGATTTAATTTCGCAAAATTTTTGTTGTATTCCGTTTCTTTTGCTGCGTTCAATCACAACATAATATTGTATCAGCTGTTACAATATAAACAAAAACAGATAGCTCCATTAACAACAAATGAATATCGTTTACAGGCTGCCAACGTAGGAATGATTGAAGCCCATACCAACTGTGGTGCAGTATCATGGTCGGTTCCCCCGGGGGAGGTCTTTGGCGAGATGGTTTATAACATCTAAGACATCACAGCATGTTCTGATAAATACGAGGACTATAGAGAATGTGTGAAGATTTAACGTTCAATCGACGTCGAAGTGCGTCCGAATGGAAAGAAATGTCACGAATACCAGAAAGTAAGAAAAATAACTGAGGGTGAGAGCTTCTTCTATTTCACTATAAAAAAAATATTTTTATAGTGAAATATCATTATCCACGGCCACGGAGCTCAACAGTCCAAATAAAATGGACAAATTGTTAGAGCTTCTTCTGTTGCGAAAAGGAAACATGTTTTCGAGAGAAGATGCTCTCATCATCAGTTTGTCAAACTTAGCTAATGACGTGACAAAACTACATTTGCAGCATTCATAAAATAAAACAGAATAAAAAATACATTAGACTATAGTCCTCGCCGAGACCGATAAATTTTTTGTAGGTGGTCTTTTCCTGGCTTACGTGAAAAACGTCGACTTTTGTCAGTAGTTGTCTCATCTCACACCACACACCGTGTCTAATTGATATCCTGTGGGCTCCAAGAGTGTCAAACTGACGCTTCTCCAGATGTCGAGTGGTTGTTGTGAGCTGTTCAAATTTCTAATGTTTAGTATTCGTTATGTTTCTTTTCATTCAGATGCGCTTGAACAACGATAGGACGTTAAAATTCAATCGTCATTCATTATCCATTGGCTCAACCATAATGCCATTTTATTCTTTTCATGATGTCAGCTTACAACAATCCCTGGACGTCTGGAGAAGCGTCAGATCACCCCACTTAGGCTCCACAGCATATCAAGTGGCTTTTTCACTGTCAAAATACTGGGAAACCTAAATCATTTTTCACTCTCAGATATTTGCCATTTCTTGTGGAAGAACTACCTAAGTCGTTATGGAACATTAGCAATGTCGATTTAAAACAAAGAAAACTGATAAAATAAAGACATTCCATTATTACAACACGAATAGCACAGAGAAACTAGGTTAGCTTCCAAATATCAACAGACGAGGCACTGCTGCCCCATCGACATCAATGCCAAATATTTCTTTGCAGAAGCTACCTCTCCATTTACACAAGACAGAGTCATAAGATGTAGCAATGCTGTGAAGACGTCCTACTAAACTCATTCAGTTTTGAAATTCTGTGTTATCAGGTGTACAGATTGTGGATGTTTGAACTTAGATTTCTGCAAAATCTGCTACATTTGTTAAAATTTTTCCCTAGACATGCTACTGCCTCCTAGAGTATACACTGATGAAATTCTAACTGAAATTCATCTGAATTAAGCAGCTGTGTAGTAACATTACAAACCACATGACACATATTGCATTTGTGTAAGGTTATCCACAGAATTGAAGTGTACAGAATCACTTTCTTTCTGGAAACACTGATACAGATTCATAAGTGAATCAAGATAACTCGACACTGACAGTAACTTCAAAGATATGTTGTCCCACCACATGGATGTGTGTTGGAATTATGGTGTCAGAGGGGAGGTAAAATATTGATTGAGAGTATTATAAAACGTTTTATGTCTTTTATCGGTTGGCTTTAATATTTAATGTTTATTGCTTCGTCTTTTGTGTCAGTATGTGTTGGTATTTGTTTATGACTTTCCATCAAACATGGTGTACTTTTTTCTGGCTACACTAATGCGTGACTTTCTGTTTGTTCCCTTACACTTAAAAGTACTGATCTGAAACTTTTGTTGAGACTGGTACCGAATATTTTTCTTTGAAAATGTGCTGTGCAAATCATTTATACCAGAGGCGCTAATTTTTAGCCTGTGGAGCTGTTTCATATGAAAGAAAAATTTAACTTTTATTTCACATACCCCCCCCTCTCAAAAAAAAAAATTCTATCAAGCGTCTTTTGTACCATATCAATTGCAACAGGAATATCTCAGTTCATTGATTGAACTAACATTAGATTTTCGTCTATATTTCTATTTGAAAATAGTCACTATGTTGGATTTATTTTAGAATGCCCACGCGCCACCTTGAAGAAAATGTAGTTTGCCTTGGCAACATCCAATCAACAATCAGCTGTAGTATGGATGGCGAAACTGATTTCGTTTGTTGCACTTCACAAGTGAGACAAATGCCATACATAGCCAATACATTCCATACTTAATTTTACTGCAAATTCACAACATTATCAGCCATACAGTTATAGCCCTCAATATGCATACATGGTGCACATTCGATCGCAATAGACCTGTCATCACTTCAGTTAAGTAAAGCCAGCTTTTATCATTTTACAGTTAATTTGTGGTGCTTGTCTTTAATTTTAGTAGGCTTTCATTTATTTTATGTATCCAGTTATGGTGAATAGGTACACCAATCGACATTGGCAATAATTTCTGCCTCAGTACCTTCTTTGAATTTTAGTAGTACAAAATATATAAATACTTGAGTGTAGTAATGTGTTTTTACTGATGACGTTTAAGGATTCCGCATTACAAAGATAAAAAAGGGATCCTCCTAGTGCAATTTCATCCACCTGTTTTTACCCCTTATTTACAGCAACAAGTAATGTTATTGACTTGAAATGTAGACCAATTATTAGGAACAATCACATGAAAAGAAGTCGAAATGGGGGTCAAAATATTAAAGTAAGGCTACTAGGTAAAGCGAAGCATACGTACATTTTTATATTTGTGGTACATGACATTCAGAACTGAACTGTCATTTTCCTAAAGCAGTTGAATAGTACTCTCAGGAATTCTCGAGAGAACAGACTACAAAGTTTTGCATGAGCATTTAATACTCAAATGAAAGACCTCCAACTTGCTGAGCAGTATAGCTCTGTTGTATGATGCTAACCTTCAATGTGGAGGGCCGGGGTTCGATTCTCAGGTGGGATGTATTTTAAAACGTAGGTGCATAGTTGATATATATTTTCAAACACATTCAGTTCCGGTACCTACGTCTTATAAATGTATGTTAATTAGTACATACTCAACTGTCATTTCATGAAAAATGCACATCTTGTTTTTAATTACAAAAAAATCCAGTTTTCATTCCAGATATAAATCCCTGATCACTGATCCTTTATATACAAAGTTATTTTAAAAGAAGAAAAACATTTCAAATTAATTCTTTTCCATCTTCATGAACTCTATGCTTCATGGAAATGCCCATGGAACATGAACATTCGTTTAAAAATTTATCACATCTGGGAATTGAAGGCCACTCATGTGACAGTTTGGCATTCTACCACAGAGCCAGACAATCCATCAAAAGTCAATTTGATTTACAGTTTCAAACAGCTTCAGGAAAATTTAAAGTAGATTTTGTAGGGAACCTTTGAGAGTTGCATCAAACTAATTTAGGTAAACTGATACTTGATTGTGAACTATCTCCAATTGCCATGTGATCTTTTTTCAGTTTCCAATTAATGGTAAAAAATGTCTGTTTCAGTTCAAGTTGTAAACCTGGTTTGGGGTCAACTAGTATACAAATAGGAGCTAAGAAGAGGAAAGTTACAGAGGAGTTGAGAACTTTTCAAGATGAGTGGACATAAACTATTTTTTTGTGGACTATAAAACAAAACCCACATGCCTGATATAACATCAAATGGGATTACGAGACTAAACATGCAGTCATGTTTAATAAGTACAAGGGATAATTTCAGCAAGCCCAGGTAAACGATTTAAAAAGGAAACTTTCTGCTCAATGGCAGATATTTGCACGGCCAAATTCAGAGTCAAAATGCTATTTGAAAGTGAGTTATGCTCTGACACTGGCAAAAAAATCGAAGCCATATTCAGATCGTGAAATGCATAATGAATACTTAGAGACTGTCATTGAAATTGTGTGTCCAGAAGAATAAGCCTGTCACATCAAACTACATGTGGTCGACATTGGAAAACAAACGGAAGATACTTTTAAAAAAATCATGCAGCTGAGTTCATATTTTATTCTCTAGCTTTGGCCGAATACACAGATATAGCGGATGCTGCCCAAGTGGCGGTTTATGTCAAAGTTGTTGATGCCCATTTTAATAACACAGAAGAATTAGGGGCATTGTATGCACTTACGAATAACACAAAGTCACTAGAGTTGTTGAAAGCAATTTTATCGACATTAAGTTGCATTTTCTTAAAACTTAACAACCTATTGGGGCTAACAACGGGTGGTGCTTCAGCAGTACCTGGGAAACAAGCAGGTTTAGATCAGTTGATCAAAAACGAGGCCCACAAAGTTGGCAATACTTCGACGTTAAATTTTCATTGGATTATCCAACAAGAGAATTTATGTGTCCAGTCCCTCAAAATCGACCGCGTCATGATGGTAGTTGTTAAAACAATGAACTTTATTAAGTTGAAAGGATTGAATCCCCATCAGTTCCAAGAATTTCGAAGTCTTTGGATTCAGAGCATGATAACATTTTGTATTATACAAAAGTAAGATTGCTAGCCTGTGCAAAAATATTGAAAAGAATGTTTGATTTTGAAGTTAATAATAGACTCCAAGGAAAACATCAGCTGATTAATGTCTTACATATTCTTATTTCTGTATTTCAAATGAAACCTGCACTTTGGAAACAACAGTTATGAACAAAAAACTTCACACATATTCCTAAACTGTGAAAACAATCAGACATCACAAAGACTTCAGCGATTAAATACACTTCTTTAATATCTGACCTGAAATATGAATTCAGAAACTGATTTCAAGACATTAAGAAACATTGTCTGTTTTTTTCTGAATTTGTTATGCCATTCTCTGTAGGCATGTGCCAGGACCAGGAGATTTACAAATAGAATACTGTGAAATGCAGTGTGATTCATATTGATTTGGATGACAACTACAGAAAATATCTGACAAGAAGAAATAACCAGCATTGCTTTAAAAATGAAGAGCATAAGGCAAAAATGATGATAGTCAATTTTTTCCCATTTTCAGGTTAGGACAGGAATTTGTTGCTCAAATATGGCCAAATTTGTAGAGGGGTGTATATGGCAAGAATGCTGGCAGTTACTAAGTTATTTGCCATTTTATTTTTGTTGTGCACGGTAAAACTGATGAATGTCATCTATGTTCATGGCACATATGATGAGAGTCATTTCATAAGATTTGCAAAACCTGTTTGATCAGGAGTTCAACGTGCTGTCTTCATTCTTTTGTTTACTTTGTGTTTGTGGTCAGAAAGTTGCCAAAGTTTATAGCTTCTCTTCTTGGTAGTAGTTTCTGTGAAAATGAGTGAATTAAGTGAGTCAAGTGGGTGGATGAAGATTGTGAAAACGTCAGTAAACCTAGCACAAAGAAGAGAAAATCCCATGGAAAGGTAAGAGATGTGATGAAAAAACTTAAAGTGTGTACTCACAAAACTGGGCCCGATTTCAGATGTAGAAGACTACAGTTTTTTGATAGAGTTTGTGAAAGTGAAAGAAAAAGATTAATTTCTCATTTTAATAGTTATGAATTTAATTATGCTCAGTCCACATACTTGGCTGGGCTTATCAATATTTATGACATCAAAATTCGCAGATCAAGAAAGCCTGAAAATGAATCACGTTTTAATGATAAGAGCTACACCTACAAAGTAAGAATAAAGGATGGTGATAATTATATTGACACCCCTGTGTGTTATAAAGCATTTTTGTCTATTTTTGGTGTTACTGGGAGAAGGCTTCAAACTATTCAAACGAGTCTGAAAGAAACAGGTGAACCCCCAACAGACAAGAGAGGAATGTATGACCACAAACATTGTAGGACCTCAGAAGAAGTTAAACAATGTGTCATTACAATGCAGGCTTTCACCGCCAGTGTTGTCTTCAGTTAAAACTTGCGGGCTGAGAGGCCGTGGTCGATGTATAAAATTTCCATCTGACGTTTTGTCTCCATCTGCGGGAGACATCTTTTGAGATCGTCCAGTTACTACCACTGAGGCTCCAGGTACTCTCGCATTTATAGAGTGCATAGAGGGCACTACCATTTGTCACGTCATGCCGACGGTATGCCTATCTTCGGAAGGCGTCATCATTCTCGATTAAGAGTAATCGATTGTCATTCTGCTGGCGCAACGTCGACATCCATATTTTGTCCAACTGTAAAACTTCCTCTTTTCTATTGAAATTGTTATGGTATTTGTGAATTTCTGTTGCTTCTCTATACATGCGCGCATGATAATGGGATGTTCGTGCTAGAACGCTTGTCTCATTAAATTTAATTTCATGATTCCCATCTCGAAAAACATGCTCAGCTACGGCCGATTTTTCAATGTGTCCTAAGCGACAGTTTCTTTTATGTTTGGCTAAGTGGATGTTTACACTTCTTTTCGTTGTTCCAATATATACTTGTCCACAACTGCATGGAATTTTGTATACCCCAGGTGTTGCTAGGGGATGTCGGGCGTCTTTTGCAGTTCTTAAATATTCCTTAATCTTCTTGGTGGGTCTGAAGATTGTTTCGATCCCATACTTGGCCAGAACTTTCCCGACACGGTCCCTAACCTTATTAATAAGGTTGTGGAGGTATCGATCCATGTGAGTGTTCTTTCTATATACCTTGTGGCCCAGCGTCCCATCCACCCATTTAATTACCAACACATCCAGGAAATTGAGTTGACCGTTGCTCTCTATCTCCATCGTAAACTGTATCTTCGGGTTAATGCTGTTCAGGTGCACCAAGAAGATATCAAACTCTTCTTCACCATGAGTCCACACTACAAATGTGTCATCAACATAGCGCTAGTATTTAGCAGGCTTTTACTGGCAGTCTGCAGCGCTCGCTGTTCTAAGATCTCCATAAATAAATCGGCAATGGCTGGGCTGAGAGGGCTTCCTATCGCCACCTGTCGATCTGTTCGTAAAACTCTGGGCTGACGTTAATCCCCCTCAGTTTGAGACCGATTGTGAGTGCCATAGGATCTCCAACACAAGAGGTGGCCAGATATCTCGCCTGCATGCTGCAACCACAAATCGGCAGAACGGACAGTTACATTAAAAACTCGCCGCATTTTAATGAAAAACTGAGGGAGATTAACGTCAGCCCAAGTGATGTTCTTGTGAGCTTCGATGTAGTGTCATTGTTTACCATGGTGCCTGTAAACTAAGCTATTTCATATATAGCAGATATTTTTACGATTGACATAGTGGCTTTATTAAACACTGCCTGACGACATCTTATTTCTAGTATAACAACGAGTTTTACGAACAGATCGACGGGGTGGCGATGGGAAGCCCTCTCAGCCCAGCCGTTGCCAATATATTTATGGAGGTCTTCGAACAGCGAGCGCTGCAGACTGCCAGTAAAAAGCCTGCTAAATGGTACCGCTATGTTGATGACACATTTGTAGTGTGGACTCACGGTGAAGAAGAGTTGGATGTCTTCTTGGTGCACCTAAACAGCATTAACCCGAAGATACAGTTTACGATGGAGAAAGAGAGCAACGGTCAACTCAATTTCCTGGATGTGTTGGTAATTAAACGGGTGGATGGGACACTGGGCCACAAGGTGTATAGAAAGAACACTTACACGGATCGATACCTCCACAAGGAATCTAATCATCATCCTAGGCAAAAAAGAGGTGTCATTAAAACCTTGGTGGACAGAGCCAACAAAATCTGCAAGCCGGCTTACTTACAAGATGAACTGAATCACCTACGGTTGACATTCATCAAAAACGGATATACCAGCAAGGAAATTGATCGAGCCCTCCATCAAAGAAGAAAAGAAGCCAGAAGTGCAGAGCAACAATGGTCACCTACTGGAAACGTTTTCCTACCGTTTATTAATAAGGTTAGGGACCGTGTCGGGAAAGTTCTTGCCTAGTATGGGATCGAAACAATTTTCAGACCCACCAAGAAGATTAAGGAATATTTAAGAACTGCAAAAGACGCCCAACATCCCCTAGCAACACCTGGGGTATACAAAATTCCATGCAGTTGTGGACAAGTATATATTGGAACAACGAAAAGAAGTGTAAACATCCACTTAGCCAAACATAAAAGAAACTGTCGCTTAGGACACATTGAAAAATCGGCCGTAGCTGAGCATGTTTTTCGAGATGGGAATCATGAAATTAAATTTAATGAGACAAGCGTTCTGGCACGAACATCCCATTATCATGCGCTCATGTATAGAGAAGCAATAGAAATTCACAAACACCATAACAATTTTAATAGAAAAGAGGAAATTTTAAAGTTGGACAAAATATGGATGTCGACGTTGCGCCAGCAGAATGACAATCGATTACTCTTAATCGAGAATGATGACGCCTTCCAAAGATAGGCATACCGTCGGCATGACGTGACGAATGGTGGTGCCTACTATGCGCTCTATAAATGCGAGAGTACCTGGAGCATCAGTGGCAGTAGCCGGACGACCTCATAAGATGTCTCCCGCAGATGGAGACGAAACGTCAAGTGGAAATTTTATACATCAACCACGGCCTCTCAGCCTGGAAGTTTTAACTGAAGAAAAGTGTCATTGAGCACATTGCATCGTTTAATGGCCGTACAAGGCATTATAGTTTTGCTAAAACTAAAAAAAATACTTGCTAGACACTTTAAATTTTGAAAAAAAAATGTACACATTGTACAAGACAGGTAGACCTAGTGATAAGATCGTGTCCTATGAATATTATAGACAGATATTCGTATCTAAGTTTAACATAGCTTTCGGATATCCCAGAAACGACACCTGCAGAAATGAAAGCTCTAAACCTCCAGCTGGAACATATTAATGATGACAAGGAAAAAGCAAATATTTTAAGTTGCATCAAGACAAAACAATGTGAGAATGAACTAGACTTGAGGAAAGCTAACATGTTTTATGACACAAAGAGAAACTACAGGAAAATTTCAAGGAAAAGGGAGGATACTGAGGCACTTACCGTTTATTTTTAAAAAAATTAATTTTACCTAATTTGACCACGAATGACGTTTAATACCGCCGTCAATTTTCATGGTATTTGTTCAATTTCCACAGCCTATCTATGGGAAATGCAACTTTTTTTGCTTACCCAGAAACAGAAGGAGGTAAGGGTGCAGACGAAGTAGTATCGATGTTGCACTATTATATCTTCACCATGTTACAGTCCAATGTCAAAAACTTGTACATACTTTGCGATTCTTGTAGCGGACAGAACAAGACTTACACCATGTTCCGCTTCTGTCATTATGTGGTACAAATCCTAAAAAAACTTGACTGCATAACAATCATATTCCCCATTCGTGGCCACTCTTACCTAGAATGCGATAGAGATAAGGCCCTGATAAACGGCAAATTTCCTGCAGAGATACCAGAACATTGGGTAAATGCAATAAAGAATGCCAGAGTAAAGCCTTCGCCTTTCACTGTGATTGAAGTTGACCAAAACCTATTTAGAAAATGGACTGCTATTTTGGAAAATGACTATCACAAGAAATGTTCATTTACTACACGACCAATTCGTGAAATAAAATTTTCAAAAGACCATTGTAGATTAGTTGAACACAGATCATCTTAAACTGGGTACCTTCTTATGTCACCGATCCTAACACAACACCAACTTACCAAGCTTTCAATAAAGACAGAAGACCCTGGAGATAATATGTCCTTCTCTTTACCACCAATTCTGCGTGAAAGTAAGAGAAAATTACTCAACACGTTACCTTTGCTTTCACATATCAATCATCTATAGACCTATAATGAATTATAGAATAGTGCCTCATAACAATAGTGTAACCTTGAAAGTAATGAAAACTTATCAGTACAGGAAATATTTTTGCCGTTACTACAACAGATATTTAGTTAGGTTATTAGTTAAATTCATAATACGCTATGTAAGTAGGTAGGTTACTATTTTATGACAAAAACCACCAGCCGGTTCCCTTGTTTTAGCCCAAAAGTTGGCTTATTTCCAAATATGATTAAACTAAAACCTGGAAAGTACCAAGACCTGCAGCACCTGAAGCAGTTTTGCAGTCCATCTGCTCAAAAGTACTTTGAAGAACTTCCTCATTGACAAAACATAAGTTGTAAGTACCAGTATTAAAATAAAATCTATATGGGCCTAATGTGTTAAAATCTTTTTTTTTTTTTTTTGGTCGTCAGTCTACTGACTGGTTTGATGCGGCCCGCCACGAATTCCTTTTCTGTGCTAACCTCTTCATCTCAGAGTAGCACTTAGAACCAACGTCCTCAATTATTTGCTTGACGTATTCAAATCTCTGTCTTCCTCTATGGTTTTTGCCCTCTACAGCTCCCTCTAGTACCATGGAAGTAATTCCCTCATGTCTTAGCAGATGACCTATCATCCTGTCCCTTCTCCTTATCAGTGTTTTCCACATATTCCTTTCCTCTCCGATTCTGTGTAGAATCTCCTCATTCCTTACCTTATCAGTCCACCTAATTTTCAACATTCGTCTATAGCACCACATCTCAAATGCTTCGATTCTCTTCTGTTCCGGTTTTCCCACAGTCCATGTTTCACTACCATACAATGCTGTACTCCAGACGTACATCCTCAGAAATTTCTTCCTCAAATTAAGGCTGGTATTTGATATTAGTAGACTTCTCTTGGCCAGAAATGCCTTTTTTGCCATAGCGAGTCTGCTTTTGATGTCCTCCTTGCTCCGTCTGTCATTGGTTATTTAACTGCCTAGGTAGCAGAATTCCTTAACTTCATTGACTTCGTGACCATTAATCCTGATGTTAAGTTTCTCGCTGTTCTCATTTCTACTACTTCTCATTACCTTCGTCTTTCTCCGATTTACTCTCAAACCATACTGTGTACTCATTAGACTGTTCATTCTGTTCAGCAGATCATTTAATTCTTCTTCACTTTCACTCAGGATAGCAATGTCATCAGCGAATCGTTATCATTGATGTCCTTTCACCTTGTATTTTAATTCCACTCCTGAACCTTTCTTTTATTTCCATCATTGCTTCCTCAATGTACAGATTGAAGAGTAGGGGTGAAAGGCTACAGCCTTGTCTTACACCCTTCTTAATACGAGCACTTCGTTCTTGATCGTCCACTCTTATTATTCCCTTTTGGTTGTTGTACATATTGTATATGACCCGTCTCTCCCTATAGCTTACCCCTACTTTTTTCAGAATCTCGAACAGCTTGCACCATTTTATATTCTCGAACGCTTTTTCCAGGTCGACAAATCCTATGAAAGTGTCTTGATTTTTCTTTAGCCTTGCTTCCATTATTAGCCGTAACGTCAGAATTGCGTCTCTCGTCCCTTTACTTTTCCTAAAGCGTAACTGATCGTCACCTAGCGCATTCTCAATTTTCTTTTCCATTCTTCTGTATATTATTCTTGTAAGCAGCTTCGATGCATGAGCTGTTAAGCTGATTGTGCGATAATTCTCGCACTTGTCAGCTCTTGCTGTCTTCGGAATTGTGTGGATGATGCTTTTACGAAAGTCAGATGGTATATCGCCAGACTCATATATTCTACACACCAACGTGAATAGTCGTTTTGTTGCCACTTCCCCCCAATGATTTTAGAAATTCTGATGGAATGTCATCTATCCCTTCTGCCTTATTTGACCGTAAGTCCTCCAAAGCTCTTTTAAATTCCGATTCTAATACTGGATCCCCTATCTCTTCTAAATCGACTCCTGTTTCTTCTTCTATCACATCAGACAAATCTTCACCCTCATAGAGGCTTTCAATGTATTCTTTCCACCTATCTGCTCTCCCCTCTGCATTTAACAGTGGAATTCCCGTTGCACTCTTAATGTTACCACTGTTGCTTTTAATGTCACCAAAGGTTGTTTTGACTTTCCTGTATGCCGAGTCTGTCCTTCCGACAATCATATCTTTTTCGATGTCTTCACATTTTTCCTACAGCCATTTCGTCTTAGCTTCCCTGCACTTCCTATTTATTTCATTCCTCAGTGACTTGTATTTCTGTATTCCTGATTTTCCTGGAACATGTTTGTACTTCCTCCTTTCATCAATCAACTGAAGTATTTCTTCTGTTACCCATGGTTTCTTCGCAGCTACCTTCTTTGTACCTATGTTTTCCTTCCCAACTTCTGTGTGGCCCTTTTTAGAGATGTCCATTCCTCTTCAACTGTACTGCCTACTGCGCTATTCCTTATTGCTGTATCTACAGCGTTAGAGGACTTCAAACGTATCTCGTCATTCCTTAGTACTTCCGTATCCCACTTCTTTGCGTATTGATTCTTCCTGACTAATGTCTTGAACTTCAGCCTACTCTTCATCACTACTATATTGTGATCTGAGTCTATATCTGCTCCTGGGTACGCCTTACAATCCAGTATCTGATTTCGGAATCTCTGTCTGACCATGATGTAATCTAATTGAAATCTTCCCGTATCTCCCAGCCTTTTCCAAGTATACCTCCTCCTCTTGTGATTATTGAACAGGGTATTCACTATTACTAGCTGAAACTTGTTACAGAACTCAATTAGTCTTTTTCCTTTTTCATTCCCTGTCCCAAGCCCATATTCTCCTGTAACCTTTTCTTTTACTCCTTCCCCTACAACTGCATTCCAGTCGCCCATGACTATTAGATTTTCGTCCCCCTTTACATACTGCATTACCCTTTCAATATCCTCATACACTTTCTCTATCTGTTCATCTTCATCTTGCAACGTCGGCATGTATACCTGAACTATGGTCTGCTGTCGATTCCGATTAGAACAACCCGGTCACTGAACTGTTCACAGTAACACACCCTCTGCCCTACCTTCCTATTCATAACGAATCCTACACCTGTTATACCATTTTCTGCTGCTGTTGATATTACCCGATACTCATCTGACCAGAAATCCTTGTCTTCCTTCCACTTCACTTCACTGACCCCTACTATATCTAGATTGAGCCTTTGCACTTCCCTTTTCAGATTTTCTAGTTTCCCTACCACGTTCAAGTTTCTGACATTCCACGCCCCGACTCGTAGAACGTTATCCTTTCGTAGATTATTCAATCTTTTTCTCATGGTAACCTCCCCCTTGGCAGTCCCCTCCAGGAGATCCGAATGGGGGACTATTAAAATCTAGAATATTATAAATCTTATAAAATAAACAGTAAACAGAATCTGCTTACAGGTTACAAGATCCACTGAAGAAGCACAGAAAGATAGTGGACTTTCATAGTTTTTACCAAGTTTTTTATGACTACCACCACTTTTACCGTGTTTTTTGTGTATCTATTTAAGTTCTTAATTAATAAAGTACCTTAAAATTGAAAATGTGTTTATTGCATTACATTTATTACTTAAACAAATATATATAGAACAGTAAAAATGCTGTTGTGATAATTATATGGTGAACGTTTATGATATATGAGAAACTAGAGCTGAAAATTTGTCGTCCTGAAAAGTTACAAGAAAGTGACTATCATCATTTTTGCCTTGTGCTCTTCAAATAGTTGCATTATTTGGGATTGTTTATATGTATGAACAGCTTCTTAGTCAGATGAATTACATTCACAAATGCAAACACGAATTACTGATGTATGTCTGGAAAATTCTTTGTGTGTAGCAACAACTTCATTTGACATCAACACTGTCTCACTTAGTTCAGCCAAGCAAAGCCAGACGTCCCACTAACATTGTTTTTCATTAAATTGTATAATAAATGTTCTTTCCTCAGATTTGTTTTATTTTCTTTAATAAATGAATTAATATTTCTTGATTGTTTTGGTTCACAGAACAAAAACTGGTGATGTGGCCCTCTGGGAAATCCCTTCTCAAAAATTTGGCCCACCTACTGAAAAGGTCAGTCACCCTTGATTAATGCTATAAACCATGGTCTTGCACATTCTTTATGAACTTGACGAACCTCACTGGTTGTTTTAATTTCAGTACTTTTTCCAATGATTAAATTAAGTACATTGTTATTTATTTAACTGTGCAATAGAAATCAAAAGTCCTAGACAGAACTGAACATAATTCATCCCATTTATTATCTGATCGTTTTAACTATTTAACACTATCTAGATTGTCTCTAGCTAGTGTGTTTTCGAGTGAGACGATGTTTGCAGTGCTCAATATTAGCTTTGGCTCAATTACTTTTACAATTCCTGAGGCTCCATATTTATGTAGTCAATTTGTTAACAATAATGATCAGAGTAACGGCATTCCATTGTAATGATCTGAATACAGTCTTCATCATATTTTCTGAATATTACATAGTTTAGCATGCTGAAAGGCAAATCTGTTATTCTGGTAATTGAAGCCACTAAATCTGTAAGATTATGTGGCTTCAAAATGTCAGATAATTTTAATTTACCAATATTATAGGAGTATGCTTCAATATATAATCACTTAGTACTGTGAAATACTGATTCCATTTACCTGTCTTTGGTAATGTGGGTATTTTCGTTTGGTGGTTGATAAATACCTATCACTTTTTGTTGCATTGTATTACTTACAAAATTTTTGGAATGTGTTAAATTCCAACTAATTCCAGTGACTTCACTCTGCAATATTGTTAAAGAAATAATAGTATTTTTCCTTTAAAATATCATTCATTAGAAAGAGCTGCAACACCCCTTTTCCAGTATTGGCTTCAGTAACTATTTCCTGAGGGATATTCATCTAATTAAAGTAACGTGTTTCATCCTGCTTCTGTACACATTCTCTTATTTCCAGTAAATGTTCATCTATGAATGCTTGTGACAGTTACAATTTGTTTATGTGGCACTTTATGTTTAAACACATTAGACAAAATGTCTGTGTTTCCTCATTTCTTTGACTGTCTTCTGTGTTACAGGTTGTTCTCACAACCAGTCAAATGTAGCCTTTGTGCAACATGAAACCTGTGACTGACACCACTGATATTCACAACATTCACGTTTTTAAAACGTCTGATATTTAAAAAAAATCGTTCAATAGCTGCACTAATCCCTCTGTCAGTACGGAAATGAGATGGTGAATCATTGAAATGCAGAATATTCATAGAAAACAGTATCAGTATTAATTAGTTTGCTTTAATCTGCCACAAAGTTTCAACATAGTTAATATTATGCTATATAGTAAAAGATTCATCATGGAAAGGAGACCACACATTACCAAAATTATTCCAAGATGTCCTAGAGAAAGTTTTCTGAGCCTTAATTTGGACAAACGAAGGATGAATATGTGTTAACCAAACGTATCTGAACCACTTTCGTTTTGCTGATAACATCATACTGTTTTTCTCAAGTGCCGAAAATGGAACAACTTAATAAAAATAGCTTTATACAGATGACTAAGCAAACTGAAACTAATATTTTCCTCTAATCCTACACTATGCTTACACCAGAAAATGAAAAAAATAAGTACCATTATAAAACATACATAAGCAATGTGGATATATATACAGTTACAAATCATAATTAATGGAAAGGTCGAGATCAGTAGTCATCAAACTGCAGCCTGCAGGCTGCATGTGGCCCGAATGAAATATTCATGTGTCCCATGGTTCTCAGCTGAATTACATAATTATATGCATCTAGCAACTAATGGATCAATCTAAAAACGCCAACTAATGTTTACAGCTTCTTAAGAGCATAGCTTTCCTTCTCAGTAACAAACAAACAATCAATTTGATGCAGGGTAATTGTGGTCTATCAAGCCAGGGAACAGCGTCAAATTGATCTACAAAAGCCACCTAAGTTACAGCACATGCTGTGCAAGAACTGATTTAGTTGGTCATAATAGTTTGAAGATAATTTCTTTTTTTCTCTAAAGTCGTCCTTGTTTGCTATGCATACCTCGATGTTGCGCTTACAAATTGTAAGATTGATATTTGAGTAAATTTTACCTCAAAATTTTGTAAATAAGGAGCAAGAAAAGGTAAGAAATGTGTTCTATCAGAGATACACTTACTTGAATGTGGGGATAGAAGATCTTTCACAGTGGCCCCAGTAACAGCATCAGGCAGATGGCCCACCAGCGTGCGATAATTCAGCCGACCATGTAGAAGACTCTCCACGAAACATATCACTATCTGTCACCGAAAATGCGAGCAGACCTTATGGCCAACGGACCTGCCTTTTCGATGACGATTTTGTCGCTCGTATGCCACACAAGATACCATGTTGATGGGATTTCTGTCATCAGTCCTATTCACAGGTAAGTCTACCAGTATGACTGGCGGTATCGTCAACCTTCACAACACCTACCTGTGGGCTAAGAAAAGTCCCTGTAGTATGGTGAGAGTGAACAATAAACACCAGTTCAGCCTCAACGTATGTGCAGGGACAGTTAGCAACCGCCTCATGGGACCAGTCACCTTCCATACTGCGTCTCACAAGTGAGAAAAATCTACACTTCCTGCCTGTGATCCTACCTGCCCTTCTGGAAGATGTGCCTTTTGTGGTATGAAAGGTGATATAGCTACTGTATGGTCATGCTCCAGCTCATTGCCCTCTGGAATGTGGAGCTAACAATATTACAGACAGAACATTCCCACATGTGTCTTATGTTCTCATGTGTGGTATCAATCACTGAAGCCTAAACTGTCAAAGATCTTTTGTCTACACCTTCAAGCAGGTGTACCTCCCATCGACGGCATTTCTGGTCACATCGCCATATAATCCTTTTTTCTCCTTATCAATGTGTTGCATCTATACCACTAATTTTATTCACAACAAATTTTGCAGGCGGTATCCACATCATCCAATACAAAAGTATATCATGGTACCACGCACAGTTCAGCCGATACGACGTCATTAACACTGAGATGCATGAGAAAGCACCGCGTTGTACATGATGGGTAAATTTATTACTTCTTTTCTACTAACTCTGTTCGCAACAAATTTTGTTGAAAGTATCCTCATGTACCATTGACCGTAGCTACAAAATCGTATCACTATGTGATACATAGATCAGGAGAAACGACGTTGTAGACATTGAGATGTGTGAAAACCTGCTGCATCATGTAAGACATTTAAATTTATTAGTGCTTTGTTAGAAGCTCTATTTGGAACATATTTCGCTAACAGTATTCACAAATGCCGCTCAATGTACCTACACAAACATACACATCAAAAAAAGTTTTGCATCACCCCAGTTACCAGAACTTCTGAAGATAGACGTTGACTGTGGATATTGTATCACAGCCACAGTCCCTTGACTATGCAGAGATTTTACAAAACCCGCCCGAAGATGTAAACAACCATGCATGGGCACCGCCTATAAGACGGAGGGGGTCCGACAGCCGATCAGTTCCAGTCATTCCACCAGGAAGAAGGTACACGGCTCGTGTAGACGGTCAATACCGCGGTTCGATCGCGTCCGCATTGTTACTTTGTGCCAGGAAGGGCTCTCAACAAGAGAAGTATCCAGGCGTCTCGGAGTGAACCAAAGCGATGTTGTTCGGACGCGGAGGAGATACAGAGACACAGGAACTGTCGATGACATACCTCGCTCAGGCCTCAAAACGGCTACTACTGCAGTGGATGACCGCTACCTGCTGATTATAGCTCGGAGGAACCCTGACAGCAACGCCACCATCTTGAATAATGCTTTTCGTGCAGTCACAGTACGTCGTGTTACGACTCAAACTGTGCGCAATAGGCTGCATGATGCGCAACTTCACTCCCGACGTCCATGACGAGGTCCATCTTTGCAACCATGACACCATGCAGCGCGATACAGATGGGCTCAACAACACGCCAAATGGACCGCTCAGGATTGGCATCACTTTCTCTTCACCGATGAGTGTCGCATATGCCTTCAACCAGACAATCGTCGGAGACGTGTTTGGAGGCAACCCGGTCAGGCTGAAAGCATTAGAAACGCTGTCCAGCGAATGCAGCAAGGTGGAGGTCCCCTGCTGTTTTGGGGTGCCATTATGTGTGGCCGACTTACGCCACTGGTGGTCCTGGAAAGCGCCGTAATGACTGTACGATACGTGAAAGTCATCCCCCCACCAATAGTGCAACCATATCGGCAGCATATTGGCGAGGCATTCGTCTTCATGGAAGACAATTCACGCCCCCATAGTTCACATCTTGTGAATGACTTCCTTTAGGATAACGACATCGCTGACTAGAGTGGCCAGCATGTTCTCCAGACATGAACCCTATCGAACACGCCTGGGATACATGGAAAAGGGCTGTTTATGGATGACGTGACCCATCAACCACTCTGAGGGATCTACGCCGAATCGCCGTGAGGAGTGGGACAATCTGGACCAACAGTGCCTTGATGAACTTGTGGATAGTATGCCACGACGAATACAGGCATGCATCAATGCAAGAGGACGTATTAGTGGTACCAGTGTGTACAGCAATCTGGACCACCACCTCTGAAGGTCTCGCTATATGGGGGTACAACATGCAATGTGCGGTTTTCATGAGCAATAAAAAGGTCGGAAATGATCTTTATGTTGACCTCTATTCCAATTTTCTGTACGGGTTCCGAAACTCTCGGAACTGCGGTGATGCGAAACTTTTTTGTGATGTGTGTATAACATTGTGTGACACATAGTTCAAGAGGTATGTCGTCATAAACACTGAGATACTTGAAAAAGAAACGCGCATCATGCATGAAGTTTTAGTACAATAAAAGTCACTCCTACAGTCAACTTAGGGAAATCCCTGACATCTGGCAGCGCTTCTGACAACTGCGAAACGCAAACGGCAGTAGGCAAAAACGATGGCTGTGTGTAGAGCTGTGAACAGGATTGTCAGAGACGTTTAGAAAATACCGTTGTAGACACGTGAAGCAGATGAGTCTAGCGCACGGAAACTGTTCAGGATCATTTTTCTTAATGTGGATACTGTACCTAAACATTTTTACATTATGCACATTTCTTTGAAAGACTGTTTCATAATTACAAAGGTGTTTTCACGAATGCATGGTGACGGGATCATTGTGCCTGAAGCTCCTGTACTTGAAATAATGTTCAGTTACTTGCACAAAAAATATACTGAATGCAGCTTTATTGTAACGTCGATCAATTAGGAATCTAGGCAGGTTTAGCTGTTAAGAGCGACTCGAAGAAACGACAGCAAAATAACATACAAAAAGGTTCCAAAATTAACACTCCAAACAACAAATATAAAACATATAAAACACCGAAAATACAGAGCTCCTAGTGGGAAACGCAGAACTCAGCGGTTATTGTCATTCACTTGTTAATATACGTCACAACTTCACAGACGTTATGCTACGTCACTGCAACAGTGTCACTGGATACCGTGAAAGATGTTTATCTGCGCGGCTGCGACAATCGAAGTGTGTAGCGGTCGCTAAATCAAACCCGTTGGTAGAAGCGGAGTGTCAGTCTCTGAAGCTAGCCGGAAAGTGCAGATGTCGTCTGGAATGGGTCATGCGCTCCGATGGTACTCCGTCGACCGGTTGAAGCAGCCGTGATGGAATTTGGGGCGTTGAATCTGCTTAACATTGGACTCTTCACTGCAACATAGTAGGTGACGCCTCTTGGAAGGCATAAGCGGGCTTCACATGATTAAATGACACGGTGATTGGTTTCTCATTACTGCTATGTCCAGAGTCTGGTGCTTCTGCGATATGGTCCATTTGGTGCGGCCGCTTGATTCAGTCTGTCCGCAACATTACATGAGAACAGTTCGCGAGATCGCCATGCACAGAAGTTGACATAGAATTGTGCCTGGAGACCTTCGAAGGTACCTTCGAAGGTTTGATCAGTTTGATAAGCTCCTGCAAATGATGCAGCAACTCTGATTGAGCCTGTCTCGCATTCGTAAGAGGGTTGGCGCCAGCAAGTCAGGCGCACTGTCTCGCTGTAAATAAGCTCAGCTGCAGATGAGTATGTGTCAGGTTTATTGGTGGTTCATAGGCCGAGCAAAACTATGGGAAGTCAGATGTCCATGAACTTCCCTGGCAAATGTACATTGCCTTTAGTGGCAATGTCATCGCTGAATCATGCTGTTTCTGGCTGCATAGTAAGTTGTTGTTTTCTGGTGTATGTAGCCACAAAATTTTGCCAGCCGGGCAGACAGATCTGATTCAAACCGTCGACCCCTATCGGTGGTTATGGCCACATCGACTTAAAGGTGGAGGCAGGGCTTTTGCTGATATGTTATCAGTCGAACTGCCTCCAGCCAGTATGTATATCTGTCTGTCATTGTCAGTAAATATAGCTGGCTGTCGGACAGGATAGCAATACCACCACATCGAAGTGAAAGAGTGGAAAATGTGACGATCGCTTGGAAAATCACCTATCAGCGTTTGCACGTCTTGGGAGATCTTACAGAGTTGCAATCGTTGGCATGTTTGTTTGCACTCAGGACAGTCCCATTCCATTCCTGGAAACTAAAAAAGTGAATTATTTTCGGTATTTCACTACAAATACAGTTCACTTTTTGTTTTCATTTCTAATAGAAAGTGGGCAAAACGAACTGCGTATATATATAATGTGAAAACTGTGTATACAAAATTTTTGAGTGTTTAAATAAGATAAAAAGAAACTTTTTGTGGCAAAAATGTCACAGGTGCTCCGTTTCCTCCTGGGAGTCTGTGAAGGTTTGGACCTTAGTAACATTCAGAGGTGGTGGAACTGCTGTGTGATAAATACTGTTTTACGGATATTTCCTCACTCGTATGGCTTTCTTTTTGTGGGGTGAGATGAAATATTTTGTGTAGAAGACACTGACAGACACTCCATAAGAGCGCAGCCATCATTCGAGAAACACCAGGTTGGTCTGAACGTGTTAGACAGTCATCAATACCAAGATGCGAGCTGTGCATTAATTAAACACGATATCTCCAGCAACATCTGCGTAAAAATACTCGTCACATGGCAATTTGAACACCATGTCTGAACATACCTAGTATCAAAACGTTCATGGACACCTAGCAGGGATATAGTGCGCCTGGGACATTCTTGTCACGTAAAAAGACGTTTATCTCCTCCAAACATTCTAAAAATTTGTATAGGTAGTTATTACAGCCTTACAAAAAAGTAAAGTACTCAGAAGACATGATCTGATGCTAATGTAACTTTGTATGTAACTTTTATGTGTACACACCATCGATTAGTATGAAAGTAATTATAGTTGCAATTCTCTGTAACAGGTAGAACGGTGACCATTAGTTTTGTTCACTGAAACGCAAAAAAAAAAAAAAAAAAAAGCCTGGTATAGGCATGCGTATTCAAATACAGAGATATGTAAACAGGCAGAATGTCGCACTGCGGTCGGCAACGCCTATACAAGACAAGTGTCTGGTGCAGTTGTTAGTTTGGTTTTGCTGCTAGAATGACAGGTTATCAAGATTTAAGTGAGTTTGAACGTGGTGTTATAGTCGGCGCACGAGTGATGGCACATTGCATCTCCGTGGTAGCGATGAAGTGAGGGTTTTCCTGTACGACCATTTCACGAGTGTACCGAGAATATCAGGAATCCAGCAAAACATCAAATCTCCGACATCGCTGTGGCCGAAAAAGATCCTGCAGGAACGGGACCAACGATGACTGCAGAGACTCGTTCAACGTGACAGAAGTGTAATCCTTCTGCAAATTGCTGCAGACTTCAATGCTGGGCCATCAACAAGTGTCAGCGTGCAAGCCATTCAACGAAACATCATCGATACGGGCTCTCGGAGCCGAAGGCCTATTTGTGTATCGTTGATGTCTGCACGACACAAAGCCGGCCGCTGTGGCCGAGCGGTTGTAGGCGCTTCAGTCCGGAACCGAGTTGCTGCTGCGGCCGCAGGTTCGAACCCTGCCTCAGGCATGGATGTGTGTGGTGTCCTTAGGTTAGTTAGGTTTAAGTAGTTCTAAGTCTAGGGTACTGATGATCTCAGACGTTAAGTCCTATAGTGCTTAGAGCCATTTGAACCATTTTTTGCACGACACAAAGCTTTACACCTCGTCTGGGCCCTTCAACACCAACGTTGGACTGTTGATGACTGGAAACATGTTGCCAGGTCGGACGAGTCTCGTTTCAAATTGTATCGAGCGGATGGACGTGTTCGGGTGTGGAGACAACGTCATGAATGCATGGACCCTGCATGTCAGTAGGGGACTGCTCAAGCTGGTGGGGGCTCTGTAATGGTGTGGGGCGTGTGGAGTTGGATTGATAGGAGACCCCTGATACGTCTAGATACGACTCTGACAGGTGACACGTACGTAAGCATCCTGTCTGATCACCTGCACCCATTCATGTCCATTGTGAATTCCGACTGCCTTAGGCAATTCCAACAGTGGCTTCACAGACACTCCTCTGAGTTTAAACATTTCTGCCACCAAACTCCACAGACATGAACATTATTGAGCATATCTGGGGTGCCCTGCAACGTGCTGTCAGAAGAGATCTCCACCCCCTCGAACTCTCACTGATTTACGGACAGTCCTGCAGGACTCATGGTATCAGTTCCCTTTAGCACCACTTCTGACATTAGTTAAGCCCATGCCACGTCGTGCTGCGGCACTTCTGCGTGCTCACGGGGACCCTACACGATATTATGCAAGTGTTCCAATTTCTTTGGCTCTTCAGTGTAAGAGGAGTAAGCAGTGTTAAATGTTCCGTGGTCACTTTGAAGGACATTGAGATGATATACACCTTTGAGAGACAGCGTTATCAGCACCTGCCAGAGTTTGAAAGGGGCCTCATTGTGGGTCTCCATTTGGCTGGCTGGTCGAAACGTGCAATATCCAGATTTGTGGGGCATTCTGATGTGTCAGTGTCCTAATGATCCACTGCAAGGGAATGTGAGGGCAGGCATACTCATCTTCAAGGTTCTATCCAACCACGTGTAACCACTACAAAGGAGGATCGCCATATTGTTCATCAAGCAGATCTTAACCTTCAAATCTGCACCTGCCATCCAAGAACAAGCAACGACTCCCCACAACATGCTGTGTCTACTCACACTATTGTTCAGAAACTAGCAGTATCCAGACTAGGGAATTACCGTTCAATGCGTAGGCTGCCGTTAACATCACAACACAAACGGCTGCGTTGATGCAATGACAAGGATGCGTCGGCTGCTGATGAATAGTGTCACATCGTGTTCTGCGATGAATTTGGTTAACCATCTTGGACGATTATCGTCAGAGAGAGTGATGACCACCTGATGAGATATCCCATTCTTCCAATGATTTGGAGAGGCACAGCAGTATTACTCCTGGCATCTTGGTGTGGCGCGCAATCAGATGTAACTGAGGTAACTCCGGTGGCACAACGGTACGTCACAAACATTGGGCGTCCTTTGTGTCACATCTCATGTGACAGTGTGGGGATACCATTTGCCAATAGGATAATTCTCGGCCACACAGGGCACATGTCTCTACGAGCCATGTGCACGATTTTAAGATACTCTCATGGACATCAGAATGCCTAGTCCTATCCCCAATAGAACATCTGTGGGACAAGCTCAAATGTCAACTCCACCCCAGTGCTTGTGTCCGAGATGTGAAGGATCAGTTACAGCAGTTGTTGGTCACCTTGCCTCAGGAAAGGATACAGCGTCTTCATGACAACCTTTACAACCGAATAAATGCATGCATCCAGGCCAGAGGGGGTGCTACGTCATACTGAGAAGTGGGATGATACTGCCAAGATTTTTATTAGTTTATTTCACCTCTGTTATCACCAAAATAGTACCACAAACTTTGCCAACTCATGAAGTTATTTTTAGTTTCCTCCTCCTTTTCTATTTGGTTCATTTTTTTGGTCAGGCGGCGTACGTTCGTAACATACCACACTCACACTCACTGTCGAAGGTGTGTTAATCCCTACAACTTCGACGCTCTGTTGCATCAGCTGATGACGTTTGCAGACAGGGCTTCCCCTATCCTAATTTTTTTCCCCCAGACAGCCGGTGAAAGGTATATATATATATATATATATATATATATATATATATATATATATATATATATATATATATATATATATATATTATTGGTGTTTTGCCCTTAAAGAGCGCATTTGGACTAAACTACATGGCCAGTTCCTTTTGCTGCCTTCCTTGCTGCCCAAACTTCCCTCATTCGCTCGCTGTGTTTCTGTTTCCGGTCCTCTGTTCATGCTTCTTGTCGGCTTCGTGTCTTCGGCTTCATCTTGATTGCCTTTTTGGTTGCCCATATTTCTTTCATCTTCTGGCTGTGATCTTGCTTTCGTTCTTCGGTCCATTTTATGCCTGTTCGTTTGTCGCATTGTATCTCATGTAGTTTACTTTTCTTAATGATGTTTCTGAACTTTATTCTGTCGTTTACTGTGTCTGCTGTTATGTTGAGCTGGTTCAGGTCGTTTTCTACCTCTGCCACCCATTTGTTGTTTCTAGTGGTTACCCAGTCAAAGATCTGTTTGGTCAGCCTGTGTGATGGCATTCTGTATAGGTGTCCATAGAATTGTAGTCTGCGTTTTCTAATCTTTTCTGTGATTGTCTCCGTATGTTTGTACAGTTCCTCTGTAGGTTTCTTGATCCATATTCCATTGTTGTTAGTTGCGCCAAATATTTTCCTAAGTATTTTCCGTTCTACTTTTTCTAATTGTCTGATACGTGTATGCCCTCGGATTAGTGTGGTCTCTGCTGCATATAGTGCCTCGGGGAGCACCACCGTGTCGTAATGGCGTAATTTGGCTTTTTGTGAGATAGACTTCTTGTTGTAATGATTCCACACTACTTTGTATGCCTTGTCCAGTTTAGTCTTTCTTTCTTCATTTGAGTCTCTGTTATGTCCACTCATTTGTAGTGTTTCACCGAGGTATTTGAAGTTTGCTGTTTTGTAAATAGTGCCATACTTTGTGTTCAGAGATGAGAGTTTCTTTGTGCTCATAAACTGTGTCTTTTCGTAAGAGATCTGTAGTCCAGTTTTGGAAGCGATTTCGTGCAGTTTTTCAATAGCGTCTTTTGTTTCCTTTATACCTTTCGTGACAATCGCCAAATCATCTGCAAAAGCCAGGCATTTAATCTGTAGGTTTCCTAAGGTTATCCCCTGTTGTGATGTTTCCCATTCTTTTATGACCTTATCTAACACCAGATTGAAAAGGAGAGGTGAGAGGCCATCGCCTTGTCGGACACCTGTGCGAATTTCGAAGGGCTCTGATAGTTCCCCACAGAACTTTACTTTGGAGGTCGTGTTGGTTAAAGTTTGCTCTATGATAGCTCGTGTTTTGTTGTCTACTTTGTATTCTGCTAGAATTTTGAAGAGAGTTTTCCGGTCGATAGAGTCGTACGCCTTTTTGAAGTCAACAAAGGTAATGATCAGGTTCTGTTTGTGTTGTAAAATCATTTTCAGGTTCCAAATTTGTTCCGCACAAGACCGCCCTTTACGGAAGCCTGCTTGGTATTCCCCAATCAAGTGGTCGGTTTGGCATTCTAGTCTGTTCAGTAAAGCTTTAGAGAGGATCTTGTATGTGACCGGTAGTAGGGATATTCCTCTGTAGTTGTTCGGGTTAGTCTTGTCACCTTTTTTGTGTAGTGGGTGTATCAGGGCAGTTTTCCAGTCGTCAGGAATTTTCATGGTCTTCCAGATGTCTTCCAAGATCCTGTGGATGTCTTTGGTGAGTTCTGGGTCTTGTAACTTCCAGATTTCCGCGATGATGCCATCTTCTCCTGGTGCTCTACGATTCTTGAGTGACTTTATTATTTCTTTAACTTCTTCTAGAGTTGGAGGTTCACTATCTGGATTGTATGTGCTCGTTTCTGTCATCATTTCTTCCATGGGGGGGTCCGTGTTGAGCAGTTTTTCAAAGTACTTTGCCAGAATGTCACAATTGTTTTTGGTATTGGTTTCTAGGGTTCCATCCGGTCTTCTGAAGCACAAGTTGGGTGGTTGATATCCAGTCATATTTTCTCTGAACGTTCTGTAGAAGTTTCTTGTATTGTTCTTCATGAAGTCCGATTCGATCTCTGTCAGTCGCCGTTTGTCATACTGTCGTTTTTCACTGCGAATGATTTTGCTTGATTGCTTCTGTGTTTTCAAGAAGTTCATCCAATTCTCTTGGGATTTATGGCAACTAAATTTTTTCCATGCACTGATTCGTTGGTCAATAGCTTGGTCACATGTGTGGTTCCACCAACGGTGTTTCCGTGTTCGTGGTGCTTGTGCTAGTTTCATGGCCTCTCGGATTCTTCGTGAAAGTTGTGTCCAGTCTGTCGTTTTCTCCATTTTAATTTTGTGTAATATTTGTGTCTGGTTTAAAGTAACGTATTCTGGATCTGGTCTAACAATTTTGTTCTTCTGGAGCTTTTTCTTGGGCAAGAGACGAATCCTGATCTGTAGTAGGTGGTGGTCTGAGTCGAAGTAGCCTTTACGGGTGTCTATGTTCAAAATTTCTTTTTGTGAGTCTTTCTGCACTATTACGTGGTCGATTTGTAGTTCTTGCTTTCCGCTGGGGAATTTCCATGTGGTAAGTTTTCGTGTTGGTTTCTTGAATTTTGTTGACATAATGGCGAGGTCGTGGCTTTTGCAAAAGTCTATCAGATGTTTTCCGTTTTTGTTGGTGTCCTTGTGTGGAGTATGTTTTCCTGTGATATGTCTGTACATCTTTTCTTTTCCGAGTTTGGCGTTGAAGTCTCCCAGTATTATTTTGACTCTATGTGCAGGAATTTTTCTGATAGTTTCTTCCATTGTCGTCCAGAAGTCATCAATTTCGTCCGGGTTTTTCCTGTTGTAGTCATTAGTTGGTGCATGTGCGTTGATTATTGTGTAGGATTTATTGGCTGATATATATATATATATATATATATATATATATAAATCGCCATTATTATATATATATAATGGCGATTTTTCGATGAAGACAGAAACTTCGCCTGCTGAAAGTACAGATAATTTGAAGATACAGCTTACACTTTTTTTGTTGTTTTTTCTTGTTTCGTCAACGGTTTAATCGATCATTAACATAGAAGTTACTGGTTGTGTTTGTACTTAATACTCTGGCTGTGATGATGTTACCAGGCGTAGCACATACAACCCGTCGTCACAACAGCCACGTATCGTTTCGAGGTTAAGGTGGCATCAGAACAAGATTAGTGTTTGAACTGAGTGTGACCACCGTGAACTATGAAATGAGGCCCTAATTCCATGTGGAAAATGGCAGACATGGTATTTTATGGTATTTTGCTATAATTTAGCCAACAATGTTATTAGACAGGCATTTGTCACGTACGTAGGACGACATCCTCGACGCCGAACTTCATCTGTAAAAGGTTTTGCAACTTGCTGACATAGTTCACGTTCCGAATATGAAGGGTAGAGTGTTGTGACATGTAGAAGATGACCCAAAAACAAGTGTGTGGGCATAATTGGAGCTCTGAAGGCATATTCCGGCTCTTGCGTGATCAGTTCTGCGCGAGCAGTTGTGTTAGCCATATTAGTAATAGCAAGCGCAAGTTCTCAGGTCACAAGACTACCATGTCATACGACAGTACTGTCCATAGATGTTAAGAAGGAGCGCTGGAGACGCGCTATTCATGGCTTGCATCTTCTTTATGGATGAAGCGGATTTCACACTTGCCGGGATCATAAATTACCACATTAACCACTTGTTGAAAGGTGCAAATTCTTGAGTGAGCAAGGAATCAGGTTCGTTTTAATGTCAGCGTGCGGCCTGCAATTGTGAGTGATGTACTCACAGCCAGGAAAATTAACAGGTTTTGCTCATCACCACATTTTGTACAAAAAATGACCAGCACTGTTGCTGAAAGTTATTCTTACAGAAAGAAAAAAAGTATGGGCTATGTACGATGGGGCATCATCACCTTTTCTACACTTCGTGCCATAACACCTAACGCAAAAGCTTAATCAGCAGTAGATTGGTCGAGGAAGCCCTATAGAAAGTCCCAATAATTCGCCTCACATCAGTCTTTTACACTGATAAGCCAAAACATTATGACCACTGCCCACAGTGAGGTTGGATGCCATCTGGTGGCTTCGTGGGGACGGATGGGGGACCACCCTAGCGAGGATATGGGCTGCAAAAGGAGAAATTCACTAAGTGACTTTGTCAGATTATTATTATGCAAAACACGTGAACGAGAATCTCGTAAATGACAAAGCTGGTCGAATGGTCACACGCTACTATCGTAAGCATCTACGGAAAGGGGTAGAACGACTGTGAAACAACCACTAGGCGCTAAATAGTTGGACATCCACCACTCTTCACAGAACGTGGAAGTCGGAGGCTTTTCTGTAGAATGGTGATCTGTGGCATCTCTGCCGAAAGAGCTGGAGCACACCGTTCATCGTACGTTGTTGAACATGGAGCTCCACAGCAACCCACCCCTACCTAATCACGTGTTGACACAACGGCATCGTCAATAACGATTGTAGTGACCACGGGACCATCTGCATTTGACAATCGATCAATGGAAACGTGTCGGCTCTTCGGGGGAATCACATTTTAGCTACACTAGATCGATGGTCGTCTCGACAAACGCCATTGCGCAGGTGAACGGCGGCTCGAACATGCAGCGCGTCATGGATTCAGGGTGGTGGGAGCAGAATTATGCTACGGGAGACATCTTTTCTGCGCTTGCATGGGGCCTGTGGTAGTAATCGAAGACACGCTGACAGCTGCGAACCATCTGCATCCGTTCATGCTTGATGTTTTTCCCAACGGCGATGACATCTTTCAGCAGTATAATTGTCCGTGCCTCGAAGTCAGAGCCGTGCTACAGTCGTTTGGGGAGCATTATAGTGAACTCACGTTGATGTCTTGGCGACCAAATTCGCCTGATGTAAATCCTTATGCAACTTATCTAGGTCGCTATCGGGCGCTATTACCGAGTACGCATATCAGGGGCCCGTTATTTACGCGAATTGTTAGAGCTGTGCGTAGACGTCTAATACCACATATCTCTACAAACCTACCAACAAACAGTCAAATCCGTGATATGCAGAATCAGTGATGTATTTCGTTCTAGACTGACAAACAAGCTATTAAGCAGGTGGTCATAATATAATGTTTTGGCAACCTGTAGATTTATGGTTGCAGGGACATTTAAAGGCATTTCGGTTCTTGTTAACAATGTGTATACATCTCAGTAGCGTAAGTAAAAAAAAAAAAAAAAAAAAAAAAAGATGTGGTTCAAATACATAGCTCTGAGCACTATGGGACTTCTGAGGTCATCAGTCCCCTAGAACTTAGAACTACTTAAACCTAACTAACCTAAGGACATCACACACATCCATGCCCAAGGCAGGATTCGAACCTGCGACTGTAGCGGTCGCGCGGTTCCAGACTGTAGCGCCCAGAACCGCTCGGCTACTCCGGGCGGCCGTAAGTCCCACGCAAGTGATCAAATCCGAGGGCAGCCAGTGTTATCACTCGAGTTCTTGATTCTTTTAAAAAGAGGGCTAAGGACGTGTAAAAATGAATCGTAACCGTCCACAACACCTTCTGTATAGTAAACAGGCAGCTGGCTATCATAGGATAAATGGCTCATATCTCAATAAATGTATGTGTACAGGTATATTTTTTTAGGACCTTTTTTTAGTTTACAGCAGTATGGTCTCCTGTGCGAAGAAAAAAGACCACTAGTATTGAAATAAAGCTACAAGAATTCAGATATCTTTGTCCTACAGTGGTCTAGCATAAAATTATGTGTGTGAAATCTTTTGGGACCTAACTGCTAAGGTCACGAGTCCCTAAGCTTACACACTACTTAAGCTCAATTATCCTAAGGACAAACACACACACCCATGCCCGAGGGAGGACTCGAACCTCCGCCGGGACCAGCCGCACAGTCCGTGAATGCAGCGCCTGAGACCGTTCGGCTAATCCCGCGCGCCCATAAAATTATGCTTAGGATCAACCAAGTCAGCAAAACTCTCCAAAGGCTTACTATAAATCTAGCGAATGCTTTGGATCTAGTTGAAAATGTTGGCAGCTTTTAAAGAAGGTGAGATCAGAAGAGGCATTTAATAGTGCGACAAGGTATGCAAAAGTGTTTGCTGTAAACTTGGGTTTCATTAAGATTTGGAAGAAAAAAGAAAACTCGTCGAAAGAGAGTGTAGAATCAATTTACCTATGAATCTAACAATAAACTTTCTCGTGTAGGTGTAGCAGGACGCTCGTGTAAGGCAACTTTTTTCCACCTTATTGGTTGGTTGGTTTGAGGGATTAAAGGGACCAGATTGCTACGGTCATCGGTCCCCCACCTTATTGTCGATACAGTGATCTGCTCATTAAAAGATAGAGTTGAGTGGATGGACAATCATAGTAAGAGCTGCTTCATCTTTCAAACACGATATGCATGAGCTTTTCAAAATTCATGTTGGTAAATACGACCTTAAGTCAACACTTTCTCAGGCATGATTATGTGGTCTGCCAACTTTAGCCATTGAAGTGATACGTGGGAGTCAATAGAATAAAATTCAGTTTTGAAAGATTTTCCTAATTTAAGGTCTAGAAAAATTTTAAACCAATGTTTTTATCGTGGAGTGGCCGTCACGAAATTAGACATCTCAATGTGGCACCCGTTCCCTGCAGCCCGCCGGCGCTATGCGCTGTGATTCGCCCACCTCATAGCTTCGCTGCAATATGCAGTACAGTGCAGTGGGTCAGCGCAAGCTGAATGCCCAGTGTTTCCGTACGAAACCGTGTGTTCTCGTGTGGTTTTAGTCTTCCGAGGAACAGAGCGTTAACGTTTGTCTCGTAATGAGAGTAATGCAGAAGCAAGGACCTACACCGGTCGCTGTGCGTAAAACGCGACAAGACATTCGAAAACAACTTAAGTTGTCGTATCGAAAGTACTGATGATTTTTTTAAAACTGATCTGGCCAACAGTGAAGAAGCCAGGAATATTGTAAATTTTGCGACAACAAACCCGTGTCGTATTTCCGAATCGACTGTATTGCGTATTAAAATCGGCAGAAGCTCTAGATGTGAGCACTTTTTCTAATTCCCCAAGAAAGGGATACAAAAGAAAACGTGAATGCCAGAATTTGACGATTTCGATAAAAAAATTAGTGCGTATAACTGTGCTTCGATACTAAGACAGAGGAGAGTGTTCGACGCCTAGAAAAGTACAATGGTCTCCGCGAAAATCAGAAATATTGACCTGAAATTACATACAGCTACTTTTGTATAACGTATATCGTGGATCTATGTGATGGATGTAGTGACGACGGGTCAGTAAGAGCTGCAAATATAACATTTTCTGGAGGTAGGGAATATTATCGGTGATGTTAAGGCGAGCCGTCGGAACTAAATCTTGGCGGTGGCATACAGAAACTCATGCGCTGTCACGCTCGGAGTGTGTCGTAAATAAAACATATTCATACGGGAGACGATGACATTATGATGTCTCAGACGTTACCAAAATTAATTTCAGAGGTTCCTTAACAACTTTGTCGCTGGAAGTTTCTACAAGGTTCAACAAAAAGCAAATTCATCAACAACTATGTTTTTCGTTACACAGGCGGAAGACTTTCATACCTACTGTACTTTTATCTCGGAATACTTTTGTGTTTTCACCATGAAATATGTATCACATGCATTTATAAACCTTAGGAATCCTCATACGTTAATTTCAGGCCAAGTATATCAATGATTCTGGTGTTTTTTTTATTTTTTTTTACACAGGTTGAGGTAAAACAAAATTTTTGTTCAAAATTTTTCATAACGTTAGTTTTTATTTTTTCTTCGTGGCAGCTGGCAAGAATTTTCTTTTGGAAAGTACTCCATCATATTCTATACAGAAAACAGAGATAGCTAACATTTTTTCGGAATTTTTATTAACATTTGAAATCATCACTAACTGACAATGCTGTAGGACGTTGAGATGACCTAGAGGAGCCTATACAGTACATATACTAAAAAACGGTTGCAAATTGTGTGATTTCAGGAATGAAATTTTCCTCTTTAGTATCACACTCAAATTTGGATTTTTCTTTTCAGTTACAAGCATGAAAGTTTTGTCATCTTTATTACTTTTTAACTACTTTCATTGCAAGTTTTCTAAAATTTAACAGGTAAATTGTCTTTACATTAATATACAAACCAAGCAGTTAAAGAGTATCTTGTGTTTAACACCTCAATATAAAATTAGGTGATGTTTTTGTCTTTCTTTCCCATTTTTTCCGATGGAAAACCAAGTGTAATGCGAATTCCAGAATTATAAAACTCCATTGTTATACTAAAAACAATAGAACATTTTTATTTTCATTCTTTCCACTCAGTTTAACAGATAGTAGTTTTTGTTAAAACTAGAACACTAAACAGCTCAAATTTTTCTGCTTTCTGTAAATGCTTTTAAAAATCTCAGGAATTATCTTAAATGGAAATGAATTAGTTCTGCATTTTGTATTTAGCACAGGAAAATTATTCAGAACTTTATTTCTCTTATGGAGGACTGTCTACGTAGTGCTTATTTTAAATGAAAAAACGAGCCATTTCCACGATCAGTGGATTTACATTTACATTTTAAGAGCTTACCAAGAGTATAACAGAAGGCAACTAATATCTGAAGGGGAGGGGGTAGGCGGGGGGCGCAGTTTTCTGTGGAAAAATGTTCTCAAATTGGCCTACAGTCAAGACATGGAAAAACTCGGCGAAGGAGCGCTGTATCGATCAACGCTTTTATCTTCAGCATATTACTGTATCCTCCTACTCTGTCCCCTTATGCTCAGATTTCCACTTTGCGAATGGTCTACAATTTGGAAAAAATCTCTCTCACTTTCATTTGGAGAGGTAGACACACTCACTCATATGGGAGAAGATGCGTGCGAAACTAGAGTACAGCCTACTTTGCGACCGCTGCCAGGTTCCTGAAGCTGCCAGACATAGCGACCGTAGTCGGGATCTGCTCATCACCTCGAGTTGCACCTGTAAGAAACTGGTTCTGATCACCAGGGCTGCTCCTCATGTTATCACTGTGTGACACCTCTTACCTATAGAGTGGAGTTTCTTCTCACCTGCCAAACACAACAGTGCCTGAGTTTAGTAGAAAATTTCACTTGTTACTAACTTCAGACAACAAATCTCATCACTGTCTTTAGAATATTTCTTATGATTCAAAACTACACCTAGGAGACCGCAAGTTGTAAATTCATATTTCATTTTCGTATCATAATGTAAATCTTACATGTGCATTATAGATAATTATTTAAAGAGGAACTAATTTTTCCCCCTGAAATAAAGTTCCTAAGGGAATGACAGGCATAGTTTTTTATTACTTATCTTTAGTGTCCATTCAGATTAAATGACATTGTTGAATTTCCTTGGGTCTCCGGTTGCTGCAAGTCTTAAATGGTTTCAGTTAGTATTGAAATAACAACACATCAATTACTGATTGCAATTTTCAAAAAATGTTTCATTTGCAAATTAAACTGTAACGAACTGCTTACTGAATACCAACTGTTCCACTCTCACTACACCCTGATTTCAGCTGACTACAAACTATGATCGATCACGCTCCTTGTCAGTGTTGGCACCACCACAGATTTACAAATACTGATTGATCCAACTGAGCATCTTATTCATTAATGTTTCCTTATAATTCACATGTCCTCTCATACGACTTTTATCTTATTACAAATGATGTCAGGCTTAACTGGACGGTAGTTTTGTGGTTCAAGTCTGCTACCAGTCTTGTAGACGGGTTCAACTTGTGCTTTCTTCCAGCTAGTGGGCACAGCTGTCTTTTGAAGTGATCCACGGTATATTTTTATTCAAAGAGTGACTAATTCGACTATAAATTTAATTCAGCCTTAAATTTGGCATAGCATCTTATAAGGATCCCCATCAGGCCCTTGTTCAGTTCACTGATATGAGAATTAAATTGAGGCAATATACTGCGTTACCAGTTCCGCTGTGCACAGCATAGTGCCTGTCAGTTCTCTAGTGGGAAACTTTTTCGGACAAGAAAATTTCACCTATTTCAAAGGCAAAAAAGAAAGTCAAACTCCAGTTGTAATTAATATTAAGAACAGATTTTTGACATGATTAGAAACACTAAAAAGCTCCATACTGTGTATGAATTTTAGATTATTTACGTGTATGTTGTACCAGACAGAAACTCTTCTCCTCCTCTCCTTCTGTCACGCCTTAGGTCTTGCTCCGCCTTGCCAGCTACATTTGATCCTTCGATATTTTTGCTGATATTTCGATGCATCTTTTAACTTGCGAACTATATTGCCGAAAATGTTGTAGTCATCTTTACTCCTCTGTTGACAATACATGGGACATCCATTTTTGCCTATTTTCTTCAAACATTTTGTCGATATCAAACACGTTCAGTTTCTTCCCTATATCTATACATCTTTTATAGTCTAACCTTAGTCACTCCCTCTCTGTTGGTACTGACTCTACAACATTTTATGAAAACTTCATAAAATTTCTATATAAGTTTCTGTTCATAATTTATTTTACAGAGATTTACTAATGGCACCGTTTAGGTCACTGAACTCAATTTTGTCTTTTTGACGTGGATCTCTTCAGTATGTTAGCACGGCCCCTTAAAATTTAAATCTATCTACTTGCTCTGTGATATTGTTTTCTGCTACTATTTTTGTTCGTACTGGGTTTTTCCCACAGAAAGCCGTGGCTTTTGTTTTTTGGATTGATATTTACTTGCTGTATATCCGATATATTTTGTGTAGTTCATAGTCAGGCTTCTGTAATTGTTCTTCACTATTCGAGATTAAAACCTGATTGTGTGAGAAGAGCATCGCCATTATAAAGTCTTGTTGGTTAAAATCGTATGTGTAATTCTGTAATTTCATTTTCTACAGGATTATAAAACAGCTCATGATCCAGTATGGAGCAGAGATTTGGACTATGAACCGAAAGATAGGAAGAAATCTCCTGTCATTTGAAAATATTGTTTTGAGAGAGATCTCTGGACCAGTGAAAGATGGAGACGACTGGAGAAATAAGTGAAACCACGAACTACAGGAGGTGTACAAATCACTGGACCTTCTGGCACTAATTAAAGAGAGGTGACTGAAGTGATTGGGGGCATGTAATCCGTCGAGAAGGCCAGATCACCAGGCAGGTGGTGGAAGCAGACATCAGAGGTTACAGATCAAGCAGAGGGCCACGGCTGACATGGACTGACGGGATCAGAGAGGACACGAGCACGATGGGGCTAGCTGGAAAAGATCACATGGATCGGAGAGGTTGATTCTCGAGTTCAAAAACCGAGTGCGATTTGTGTGGAAAACATAGTAAGAAAGCATAAGCAGAGATAACAAAAGTGATGGAATACCTCCTAATATCGTGCCGGGCCTCCTTTTGCCCTGCGTAGTGGAGCAATTTGACGTGGCGTAGACTGAACAAGTCGTTGAACGTCCCCTGCAGAAATATTGAACCATGCTGCCCCTATAGCCGCCCATAATTCCGAAAGTGTTGCCGGTGCAGGATTTTGTGCACGAACTAACCTCTCGATTATATCCCATAAATGATCGATGCGATTCATGTCGGACGATCAGGGTAGCCAAATCATTCGCTCGAACTGTCCAGAGTATCCTGGCATGGCATACTGTCGTCCCTAAAAATTCCATCATTGTTTGCGCATACGAAGTCCATGAATAGCTGCAAATGATCTCCAGATAGCCGAACATAACCATTTACAGTCAATAATCGGTTCAGCTGGGTCAGAGGACCCAGTCCATTACATGTAAACAAAGCCCACTCCATTATGGAACCACCAACGGCTTACTCAGCGCCTTTTGACAACTTGGGTATATGGCTTCGTGGAGTTTGCGCCACGCTCGAACCCTGCCGTCTGCTCTTATCTTGTAAAATCGGGACTCATCTGGCCAGGCTACGGTTAACCAATCGCCTGAATTCCAACCGATATGGTCAAGAGCCCGGCAGAAGCGCTGCAGGCGATGTTGTGCTGTTAGCAAAGGCACTCGTGTCAGTCGTCTGTTGCCATAGCCTATTAAGGCCAAATTTCGTAGCACTGTCCGACATTGATTTCTACGGTTGTTTCAAACACTGTTGCTTGTCTGTTAGCACTAAGAACTCTACGTAAACGTCGCTGCCCTAGACCGTTAATTGCATGTCGTTGGCCACTGTGTTGTCCGTGATGGGAGGTAATGCCTGAAATTTGGTTTTGTCGGCATACTTTCGACACTGTGGATCTCGGAATTTTGAGTTCCCTAATGATTTTCGATATGGAATATCTCACGCGTCTAGCCTCAATTACGATACCGCGTTCAAAGTCTGTTGATTCCCGTCGTGCGGCCATAACCACTTCGGGAATATTTTCACATGGATCACCTAAGTAAAAATAAAAGCCCCGCCAATGTACTGCGCTTTTATGCTCTATGTACACGTTACTACTGGCATGTACATATGTGCATATCGCTATCCCAAGAATTTCGTCATCTCAGAGTGTATTAAAGAGCAGTGGTGAAAGGGTGCAACCTTGCCCAACTCGTAAGTTAATATCCTCTGTCATATTCAGTTATTGGGATTCTTGTACTATCACACACATTTTGAATTACCTATATGATATATATTGGTATGTCTGCAACAAAATGGGTTCAGAAAAGGAAGAAATTGTACAGACAACACATTTATATTTTGGTATTTGTGGCAAGGTTTTACGGGACAAAACTGCTGACGTCATCGGCCACTAAGCCTATACACTACTTAATCTAATTTAAACTAACTTACGCTATGGACAACATACACATCCATGCACGAGGGAGGACTCGAACCTCCGACGGGGAGAGCCGGACAGACCGTGACAATGCGACCTAGACCGCGCGGCTACACATTTATACTACAACACGTTATAGAGGAGCACTATGAATACAATAAAGCAACACTTGTGCTTTTCATATATTGCGTAAAGACCTTCGATAAAGTAAATAAACAATTATTACGATAGATGTTAATGAAGTAGCATTTGTCTGTGGGTTTAAGAAAAGCAACAGATACACATAATAGAAACTTTAGTCATCAATAGTATATTCTCCTTCACTGTTTACAACAGTGTGCCAACGCTGGGTTAAGTTATCGATTTCGCGATTGTAGAAATCGCATTGTTTTGAGGCGAACTCGTCGAGCCATGTTGGAAGCTCATTTTCATCCTGAAAGGAAGTTCCTTTAAGCAAAAGATCGGAAAAGGTGAAACTGAAGGCATGAAATCAGGCAAATAAGGTGGGTGCAGGATGACTTCCCAATCCAACTGCTGTACAGCATTTCTTGACAGTTTAGAAGAATGCGGGCGGCCGTTATCGTGATGTAGCGTCACCTCACGCAGTCTTCAGGATCGTTGTTCTTGGAATGGAGCCGGCTGCTGTGGCCGAGCGGTTCTAGGCGCTTCAGTCTGGAGCCGCGCGACCGCTACGGTCGCAGGTTCGAATCCTGCCTCGGGCATGGATGTGTGTGATGTCCTTAGGTTAGTTAGGTTTAAGTATTTCTAAGTTCTAGGGGACTGATGACCTCAGAAGTCCCATAGCGCTCAGAGCCATTTGAACCATTTGGACTGCATCTGGAAGATGTCTCAGTTGTGGACAATAAATTCAGCAGTGATGGTTATACCTCGGGGAAGAAATTCGTAGTACATCATACTTCGCTGTTCCACCAGATATATAACATTATCTTTTGTGAATGCGAGCAGGTCTTTGTACGAAAGTTGCTACTTTGTTTGGATTCAACCATTCCATTATGTTCCTTATGTCAGCATTGAGATGCAATTTCTCGTCGCCAGTAACAATATAGAATAGGAATGGTCGGTGTTGTTCAGTTTCTGTGATCTTGGATCAAAGCATGCGGTACACATACATCGATTTTTTTTTTGCCTTCCCCACTGCATACAAAAATCTCACTATGGTGGAATTATCACAGTTCATCACATCAGCCAGTTACCGAGGTCACTGACGTGGGTTATTGAGGATTAATAAGTTTCTATAATCTTGATCAAACTCTGAAGGTCTTCCTGAAAGTGGAGAGTCACGAATGCCAAAACGATCCTCCTTAAAACGAGAAAACCACGTTCTGGTCGCGCTCTGTCCAATGGCATTATCCTCATACACGGCACAGATGTTTTTGGCTGCCTCCCCTGCTGTTACTCTTCTATTGAAATCAAACAAGAATATGTCCGAAATGTTCCAATTACTCCACTTGGCACACCATTTTCTAGCGTCCGCAGCTCTAACCGCTATCTCCAAATGACAAAATGTCAACAAGTAAAGTCAATTAGCAACCGTGGACTACAAATAAAAATGACAGTCGATAAATAAACTCATAGCATCCGGAATACTAACACCCAAAACAAAAACGCTGCTAACTTGTGCACCAACCTTACACCTTAAATGCAAATTGACAACCATTGTAAATCGGATTATAGCTGCTTATGGAATTGGATCCTTCCAGGTTCTTAAAGGCCGACAGTGGCGACGCGGTCCAAAAATATCGCCAGCCTGAATGGGGCGGCAATATGGGGACGGCGCCGCAGCGCAGCGGCAGGGTATGCCAGGAATGGGGTGCATTCCTCTCTGGAGGCGCCGATATGGCATTCCCAGTCTCCACTCTGCCGCCTCCTTCTGCGCCGGCTGACGACTCTGACTATCAAGAAAAGGAAAAGATAAAAAAAGAAACGAAATCACATTCTGCCCAGTATTTTACAGCTAAAATGAAATCTGTCATTTTATCCACTATAATTGGGATGTGAATTGTAGTAGATTGCAGGAAAACACCTTTCTGCGCTTTTTAAAATTTTATTTACGCCCACATGCGCTTTACCTTTTTGACAAGGCATCTTCATTGGGTATGTTCTAATATTTACCGATGTCACCTACCGATTTTACTTGTAAAACAGTTCACGGAAGTGCGCTGAAGGAAAAAACACCAGAAACAATGAATGTTGTTGTTGTGGTCTTCAGTCCAGAGACTGGTTTGATGCAGCTCTCCATGCTACTCTATCGTGTGCACGCATCTCTATGTCCCAGTACCTAATGCAACCTACACCCTTCTGAATATGTTTAGTGTGTTCATCTCTTGGTCTCCCTCTACGATTTTTACCCTCCACGCTGCCCTCCATTACTAAATTGGTGATCCCTTGACGCCTCAGAATATGTTCTACCAACCGATCCCATCTTCTAGTCAAGTTGTGCCACAAATTTCTCTTCTCCCCGATTCTGTTTAATACCTCCTCATTAGTTATGTGATCTACCCATCTAATCTTCATCATTCTTCTGTAGCACCACATTTCGAAAGCTTCTATTCTCTTCTTGTCTAAACTATTTATCGTCCACGTTTCACTTCCATACATGGCTACACTCCATACAAATACTTTCAGAAACGACTTCCTGACACTTAAATCTATACTCGATGTTAACAAATTTCTCTTCTTCAGAAACGCTTGGCTTGCCATTGCCAGTCTACATTTTATATCCTCTCTACTTCGACCATCGTCAGCTATTTTGCTTCCCAAATAGCAAAACTCTTTTACTACTTTAAGCGTCTCATTTCCTAATCTAATTCCCGCAGCATCACCTGATTTAATTCGACTACATTCCATTATTCCCGTTTTGCTTTTGTTGATGTTCATCTTATATCCTCCTTTCAAGACACTTTCCATTCCGTGCAGCTGCTCTTCCAGGTCCTTTGCTGTCTCTGACAGAATTACAGTGTCATCGGGGAACCTCAAAGTTTTTATTTCTTCTCCATGTATTTTAATTCCCATTCCGAATTTTTCTTTTGTTTCCTTTACTACTTGCTCAATATACAGATTGAATAACATCGGGAATAGGCTACAACCCTGTCTTACTCCCTTCCTGACCACTGCTTCCCTTTCATGCCCCTCGACTCTTATAACTGTAGTGCAATGAAATTTCGGTTATAGATTTGTCTACATAACATATTTAAGTGATTAACATTATAAGATCACAGGTTAATGTAAGCGCGAGATAAGCCATTGCAGATGTGAAATGCTAGTACATTGATAGCCCTTGTAACGGTCTGAATGTTGTATATAAGCGTGCAAACTTGCATGCATTGTGTTGTCGAAGTGCTGGATATCAGTTTGTGGAATGGAATTCCAGGCTTATTACACGTGGCCTGTCAATACAGAGACGGTTTAATGCTGTAGTGGATGACGCTAGAATTGTCGTCTGATGATGTCCCATATGCGCTCGCTTAGAGACTGAACTGGTGACCGAGCAGGGCAACGTAACATGTCGACACTCTGTGGAGCATGCTGGGTCAGAACAGCGGCATATGGGTGAGCGTTATCTTGTTGGAAAACATCCCATGGAATCTTTTATGAGTGGCTGTACAATAGGTGGAGTCACCAGACTGACGTACGAATTTGCAAACAGGGTGCGCTGGATAGCCACGACAGTGCTCCTGCTGTCATACGAAATAGCATCCCAGGCCATAACTCCAGGTGTAGGTCCAGTGTGTATAACAAACAGGTAGGTTCGTTGCGGACCCTCATCTCTCTTACTGACCAACACGCGGTCATCACTGGCACTGTGGCAGAGTCAGCTTTCATCGGAAAACACAACAGCTCCATCCTGCTCTCCAATGAGCTCTCTCTTGACACCACTGAAGTCGTGATGGCGGTGCTTTGAGGTCAGTGCAATGCACACTTCAGGACCTCTGGCTCGGAGCTGTCCTTGGAGTAAACGATTTGTAACAGTTCGTTGTGTCACTGTGGTACCAACTGCTTGTCAAATTGCTACTGCAGATGCAGTACGATGGGCCAGAACCATACGCCGAACACGATAGCCTTCCCTCTCGTTAGTGCCACGTGGCCGTCTAGAGCCCGGTCTTCTTGCGACCGTACTTCCCGTGACCACCACTGCCAGCAGTCTTGTGCAGTGGCTACATCCCTGCCCAGTCTCTCTGTAGTATCGCAGAAGAAACATCCAGCTTCCTGTAGCCCTCTCACACGACCCCGTTCAACGAGGTGCTGATAATGACGTCTTTTTTTGTGTTAAAGGCATTTTTGTGTAATATCAACTCACCACATCCAGTCTTAAAGGTAACTAACGCTCACGACCGTTACAGCGTGTATTTAAAGAAAACCTGATTTGCATCCTCCTACTGGCGTGAAATCTGAGTAGACGTCATCTTTCAGATGTAGAAAAACGCCAACTTTCGTTTATCTTGCTCAACTCCTTCTTTGTGTTGTTTTCCTTTCCGTCAGTGTATTTTATAATAAAATGAAAATGTACTTACATCCAAACATCTATCTCATTACTTGAAAATATTGCAGTTTTCCCCAGATGGAAAATTTTCTATCCTACTCGGCATAGAACACTGTTTATGATCACTTGCACTAGTGATGATGTGGAGACTGGGGCAAACGGACGGTTTGTGTGGTCGATGACGGAAAAATTCACGTAGTGAACGGCTAACAAGAAGCAAATTACAGAAAGTAGCGAAGGTCGTTGTTGCCGGCCGCGGTGGCCGTGCGGTCCTGGCGCTGCAGTCCGGAACCACGGGACTGCTACGGTTCCAGGTTCGAATCCTGCCTCGGGCATGGATGTGTGTGATGTCCTTAGGTTAGTTAGGTTTAAGTAGTTCTAAGTTCTAGGGGACTGATGACCTTAGATGTTAAGTCCCATAGTGCTCAGAGCCATTTTTAAGTCTATTTACTGCTTTAGTTGTAACTAAAGTAGTAACGCCTTTTTGCTAAAGAAGTATGCGATTTTTGCACACTGCTGGCACGTGCATTACGTTTCCTGTCGGAAAATATTGACTGTTGGCAGACATTACTGCATCTATTTTTGCGTAATTTATGTTAATCGCTATAGTTTTAGAAGCTAGAAATTATTATTAAATTAAATTATCAAAATTGGAAAATCTAGATGCTATTGCACTTATTAATGATAAGATCTATGTATTATGAAAAAGAAACGTGCTATTAATACATGAATCTATTGTTAACCCTGCCATCTACAGCTACCAACGTCTATTGTTGGTTGGTGACACGTATTAATTTAAGGGCCAGTTTGAGATACGAGCTAGGAGAGACTTGGAGGTAGCCAAGAAACGTTCAAAAAACATACTAGTAAATAAAAAAGAGCGGTTTGCTGGAATAATGAAGAAGTACATAACTACTATTGAACCTAAAAAGCACGATATCAGCATGCTAAGAAGGAAAAAAGGATGCTTTGGAAAAAATACACGTTGAATACAAAGCAGAAGCTCTTACACAAAGATCACAAGAGCAGCTTAAAGTAATTTGGAAGGACATGAAAGCGAAAGCAAAGAAAATTAAAGCTAAATGTAATCGAGAACAATTTCAAACTGGTGGGGAAGTAGGTGAGACGAAGATTGACGGTATAAGCCAAATGGTTGTTGATATGATCGCACAAGTTTTCGAGGGGATAGCTGGAATTAACAACAATGACACGTCTGAAGATAATGTGATACTTCCAAGCAACTTCGATGATGATAACTGCTCTGAAGGTAGCAGTGAAACTGCTGAAGGTAGAACTTTATCTCATAGTCATGAACCTCGACCTGCATTCTCTGGTGGGAGCTTATCAGAAGATGCGCCCAGCAAAGGAGGGAGAGAACATGCAGTTGTAGTGAAGAACCGAGAGTTGTTGGAAAAAAAGCAGATGAGCTTCATTCCTTAAAAATGCGTTTAATACGAGAAGAATACAATCCAAAAATGTTAATAATAGGAAGGCTAAGAGCAATCATGGAAGAAGAGCATAACCTCAAAACGGAAATTATGAGTAAGTTCAAGAACGTAATGGAGCAAACTTTAGGTTCCATTTCTTTAGCCAATGTGCTCGAGAAATTTGAGTTTTTGTGAATGAATAAGAAAATATTCATATGTATTAGACATCTTTTATTTCCTTGATATTTTTTCAAATGGTTAATATGTCCTTGTTTCTTGTATGACATAATATTTGTGTTTACCATTTCAGCATCGGTACTAATTTTTGTTAATACCACATTCTAATATTTATCTGAATTTGTAGTATTATAAAAGAAGTCTTTTTTTTCTAGAAATAATCAAAACATTGTATGACTTTGTCTACTCAGTTAAGAAATAAAATAAGAATGTTAATCCCCTAGCAAAAGGAAGAAAGAAAGAAAGAACATAACTACATAATTACACATAAGTGAAATGAGTACTTTTCATTGCAGTAGTGACAATCCAGTGGCTTATTTATTCATTTAAGAAGGAAAAGTCTTTACACTAACTTCTAATTATACTAAGAAACTAGGTACAATTTTAATTGGCCTGCAGCATCCGCTTCTGGCTGAAATGCATATTTTTCAGTGTCATGCACCTCCACAACATCAGGGTGTAACACATCTCTAACTTCTATTACAAAGTTTCCAGTTTATTCCAAAGTTTGTAAAACTGCAGCAGCCACAATAACATTCCCACACTTGTTTGGTTAAAATTGCATTGTTTTAGATAGAATTTGGAAATGTTCCTTCCAAAAACTGAACGCTCACTCTATTACACATCTGGTAGCAATATGGGCTCTATTGTAGCGCCGTTCGGCTCCTGAGTGGGCTTGGAACACAGGAGTCATAAGATATTTGGAGTGAGCATATCCACTATCTCCAACAAGCAGCTCATTATACTGCTCGTTTTCAAATTCTGCAGCAACTCTGTCCCAAAAGCGTGCATTATGCGTGGAACCCGGCCAATGGCTTACCACATTCAAAATCTTCGTATTGGCATTGCAGATGATTTGTGTATTGATAGAAAAGAAATTCTTGACATTTCTGTATAGTTCTGCTTGTGCTCCAGAAGTTCCAAGTATGTGTATATGTACACAATCTGTGGTCCCTATGATATTTGGGAATCCACCACTTCGACAGAATTCCCTTTCGTTCTTTGCTATATTTTCTTGGCTCTGTGGCATGGACACATACAGTGGCTATAAGGCGATTAAACTGTTTATCACACTGTTAAAAGCTCTTACAGCAGCAGTACGATGGATATCAATGAGATCCTCTGCTACATTTGGTTAAGTACCTGGGGACTGATGAGCACAGCAGTTAAGTCCCATAGCGCTCAGAGCCATTTGATAAGTACCTGTGCGAAAGATTCACAGTCCACAAAGAAGTTGCAGCCTATAAGACAAAGCACGGTTCCTGTCAGAATTATTCTGCAGTAACGGCTCCAGCATACCAAGCACTCTTTGAAATCACTGTCGCTGTTATTCACAAATTGATCTCTTCTCTCCACTACAACCAGCATTCTTGGGAGGTTCATCTCTTCCTCCATCTCCATATATTCTTCGTAGTCCAGGTAATCCATAGAAATCGACACTTAAAACACAGAACTCAAAGTTCGCACCTTACTCTCTTACTTTACTCTTACTAATACCTAGGAGTAAATTTTGGTCTTATTTCCTCCTTTAGTTACTAACGTAGTAGCTTACTCTTCAATGGTGTCCTCCACCAGTAATGGGGTAAATAAATTTACTTCGGAAGTAAATGAAAAATTTACTCCTGGAGTAATTTACTGCTATATCAGTACTATCGACTGGAAGTCGCCGATTTCCTTCTCTCTTAGTAACTTACTCCTTTAGTTTCATTTACTCCTGGTTGGTGCCCGCCACATTAAGAATTTTTGGTCTGGCTCTGCAGTCCAATAAAAAAATGGTAAAAATGTTATTTCTTAAAAAAAATTGCTTGAAAATTACGGTGCGTCTTACAGTCGATAGTGTCTTATGGTCCGTAAATCGGGTACTTCAAGTCAGTGTGTAGAGGAGAGTCCTTAATTGGCAGTAATATAGAAAAGTTGGTAGCTGACATGAAAATGTAGCTTACGGTTGTCCCCGCATTTGCTGGATATAAAGCTGATCCGTCAAGTTTTGTGAAAGAACTTGCATGCAAAGTGCGCTATATCATTTCGGGAGGCAAAAAGGAGGGTCGGTTGCGCAAACGATGGATGCTATGACCCATTCATATACAACAATGCCAGCGATACGTATGAGTGGATTACTGTTTCTGCAGGTTTGTATCTATAGTTAGGAACGTCAAGGAAAATTAGAACCACAAATAAAGAGAAAGGAGGTTTAGTTGCAAAAACCTTGTAACTCACATATCAAAATCGGGAATAATGGGAAAGAATAACTTTAAATATTTTATTCAAAACGTCTTTTTACCAGAGTTGCACCAAATGATTCATTACTTTTGTTGGAGATTTGGCCTACACATAGCGACACCTACGTATCTGAGTAAACGATGGAAAAACTGTTGATATAATTGTAATTCCAATTGGAGAAACTAATGTGGTCGAACGTCTTGATAAATAGTTTTTTAGGCAATGGAAAACGTTTTTCAGGAAATTACTGGGAAATGTAATATCCGATAGCTGTCTGCCATTTCAGGTTCATCATCGGAAAAGTATTCTTAAACTTCAATCATTTGTGCATTATCAATTTTCGTCAACACATTTAACGAATTTTATCAATTACGCCTGGTACAAAGCGCGTTATGTAGAATAACGACATCCTCCCCAATCTGTGTAAAGAAAACTAGCAATTACTGTGAAACGCCTGTATGCATTAAGCTTTCTTTTATCAAGTGTGCCTAGTATAAAGAAAAATTTCGCTTTCATTATTCAATATACACTTCGTTCTTTTGTGACAACTATAAAGAATAAACAAGGAAGTATAAGAATGTAAACTTCCGCGGCTGGTGTCATAGTGATTAAAATTCTTCTGGGTGTTATGCCACGTCATTGCTAAAAACTAACAACAATAATAAACTAAAACCGTGATGGTATGAGGATCTTTTGGAGGGTGTGAAGTCTGAGATTTGGTGGAAGTAGAAGGAAAAGTGAACCAGAAGGATTATCGTATCATTCTCCAACATCTCAAGACATCTGGTTTGTTTCTGATTGGGAAAGGACTTGTGTTGCAGCAAGACAACGACCCGAAACGTACTTTCCGACTGTTTCAGAACCATGTAAAGTCTCTAGAGGTTACAAAAAAACTTGCATTGGGCAGGAGGATCCGAAAATGGGGAATCATGAGTGAGACACACTTGTGGAGGCCCTGCAGTATGAATTAAGTATGCAGTATGATTAAGGCAAGGGGTGGCCATGTTGAGGTATCTAAAATTTAAGTGACACGTTTACCTATGTATTGTTTGTGTCTGATAAACATTGAGAAAACAATAACATGCAATTTTATAATGTAGTTCCCTTCCACGTCCACAATCACTTGGTGTTTCAAAACTTATGGAGGGAAGCGCACATATGTAAGATAGCCTTTTTTGTTAAAGAAGCAACTTAGCAGAGAAATGGGATTCATGATCACCTCTTGGGATGTTTGGCCACAGTGTAATCAATTACACGAAACAGTAAGTTGTTTATCATATTCTATTGGTCATTTAATAGTAGTTTCATTTCCTCCTTTGCTTTATATATATGATAGTTTTTTTGCAAAGCTAACGAAAGACATCTGGGTGTATAAATAAAATAGAATATCAATGTGGAGTATGCAAAAACGCATTTTCTTGCAAACTACTGCGGGTTATATGCAGCTGCTTCGGAAAACGGCCACCTCAAAATACTTGTTAAATAGGATTTCATGTTGAAGTGGACTGATAACTTCGATTAAGAAACATTGCAGATAAATAACGGATGTTAATCTTTCTGTAAAAAGTACACTCCGATTTAAATTATGTGGCAACTGATATTGGGTCGTTGTCACGACAAGTACTGTCTGCAGGCAACAACCACGGCATCCCACTCTCCGCATCGATTGACCATCCCTTTAAAGTATCTATCTCATAAAAAAGTCACGTAAAAGATCTAAATTTCGCATATAGTTAGATCTCTGTTGTGTCCTTAACCATGCCAGAAGTCTTCCGTAATTACAACTGCGGCCATGTTAGTGTTGTGGTTTACTGTCTGAAGACTGGTTTGAATCAGCTCTCCACGCTACCTTATCGTCTGTAAGCCTCTTCAGCTCCGAATAACTACCGCAGCCTACATCCTTCTGAACATGATTACTGTATTCATCTCTTGGTCTTTCTCTACAGCTTTTACCCCTCAGACTTGCCTCCAGTACTAAACTGGTGATCACTTGTGTCTCTGAACGTGTCTTATCAATAGATCGCTTCTTTTAGTCAACATACATCACAAATTTCTTTTCTCCCCAGTTTTATTCAGTACCTCCTCGTTAGTTACATGATCTAGCGATCTAATCTACAGCATTCTTCTGTAGCACAACATTTCAAAACCTTCTATTCTGCTACTGTCTGAACTGGAAGTTCACTTTCATAAAAGGTTACACAACAGACAAATAGCTTCAGAAGAGACTCCCTAGCACTTAAATATATATCTGATGTTAACAAATTTTACTTCTTCAGAAACACGTTGCTTCCCATTGCTTTATATCCTGAGGTGTATACAACAATGGCAAACCTCGAAGTTTTTATTTCTTCTCCCAGAAATTTCTAATTGGTTTCTTTCACAGATTGCTCAATGTAAAGATTGAATAACGTCGGAGATAGACTACAACTCTGTCTCACTCCCTCCTCAATCACTGCTTTCTTTTCATGCCCCTTGACTCCTATAACTGCCTTCTGGTTTCTGTACAAGTTGGAAATAACCTTTGGCTCTGTGTGTTTTACCCTTGCTACCTTCAAACAATGTATTGTAGTCTGCATTGTCAAAAGATTTTCCAAATCTACAAAAAAAGTAAACCTATTTTCTAAGAAAGTCGTAGAAATATATCTCGAAAGCTACTGAACTCCCTGAAACACTTTTTTTTTCATTGGTTACTAAAATATCTTGCTCGATAACAGATCTGTCCAGAGTTGCCTGTCTCGTTGCGTTTGCTGTGTATAAGCTTCGGAAAACGGCATTTTTGCTATTTTACAATATTTACCTCGTAAACAGTATGGTGTTGAAATTCTCTATCTCCTACAAAAATCATATAAAAATTCAAAACTTCACATATGGTATAGTCCTCTAGAGTGTCACTAAGCAAGTCGAAAATTTGTTTTTAGTTTTAAATAGAGACAGAGTTACGTTTTTCTCTTGAAAGAGGAGAATCTTTGATCTTAAATATGGATGGACACAAGATAATGCCTGTATCAAAAGAAAGAACGCCAAAGTATACGAGGTTAGCGGCGAATACATGGAATCGCCAAAGACTGAATCGTTGATCAGGAAATGGAATAAAATATACCCAAATAAATACAGAGAAATAAGTTTACTGATGTGTGCCAAAATTACTACAGCAAAAATTAGAAAAAAAGTCGTAGAGGGGCCTTGGACTCTCACCAAAACTCCGCTAAGATCGTTCATGTGTCGAAGCTGTATTCAGCGTGCAACAGATAATCGAAAAGTGTGATATCACGTGCTGATAACATTCCACGGGCGTCAAATTTGGCTACGAAATGAGAAGTCTCCATTTGATGCCGATAGCTGTCGGACGCGATCTGGCAGACTCAATGGTGCACATCCGCTGTTCCAGCGGCTCCGTACCATGAGCGCCATCTGCCGCCGCAGTCTAGGACCACCGGTGAGAGCCTCTCAACTCATTTGGACTCAGAGCCACATCGCCACGTGACGCTACGTAGATGCCGTCTAGAAGCCGCTCCAACACCATATCTTGTGCTTAGTACAGCGAGACTCTTGCTTGTGACATCGATGGCTGGACTCTGTTTCTTTTTGTCTTCGTTCACTTGGAGAAATACAAGTTAAGATCTACTGTTTACTGTGTTAGCTTATTCGCTAATCATTTCTGTTCTGTCCAGCTTTACAACAGTGGCAGTTGCCACACCACTCTATAGCCCACCTCTGCTGATCGTTTTGAACGAAGACGTACGCAACAAAATGTACCAGGAATATTATTTTCCAAACACCTCGTATTCATTACTAACACAAAAGTATTTGTGACAGTTGTGGGACAAAATCTGTGAATAATTAGTTTTGATAAGATCTATCCATATTATTGAGGTCGTAAGAAGCATGTGTAAATACACCGCTATTTTAAATGCCCGCAGTGCTGACGCGATTAATAAACCAACAATTATAAACCGACGGAATAAACAAGGCACATATCCTTCAGCGACATTGTTCCCTTTGTAGATAGATGGTATGGTTCGAGGATGGAAAAGATATTTACCATGATTCAGGTTAGTCAAAAGCTTAGTCAAAAGCGATGTCCTGGCAGGACAAAGAGTCATCTTTTCTAAGGAATAAAAAGACCTTGTATAATTTCCGCACACCATCAGCCACACTGGTGACCGTCTCTCGTATGTAATGCGCCCCTGAATTGCATGGGGTGGGGGCGCGAGAGCGGCCTGAGCTGGCGAGGCGAGCGCATCGCTGCCGTTGCGCGCTTCGCTTACTCGGCCGTTGAGAGCTCGTGAAGAGGTTTCTGTGCTGTGGGCGCCGCGGAGAGCAAATTGTCGTGCGTTGTTTTCACAACGCGTGCAGATTGTCGTGTTCCGCGCCTCGCAGCATGGGAAAGAAGGGTGCGCAGAGGAAACCTGCCGCTACGAAGGGTCCTTCAGTTGTGCAACTCACTGAGTCTGCCGACCATGCGAGGAACTCCCGTGAAGACGAGTCGCGGCCTGCTCCCCCTTTGTACGCCAAGTGCAAAGGCGGGTGGACAGCACTGTTCGACACCATCACGAATTGCGCTCGGAACGAGGTGGTCTACGAGTCTGTCGATACAGACTCGCTGATCTGCGTTCGAGCTGCAAACGTGGCCGACCACAGGGCGATCAAGGTCGCAGTGGCCGACCACGTCGTCGACGCACCGCCGGCGCGTGATAAGGCACCTTCCGTCGGAAGGATGAAGATGACCAAGGCACTCCTTAGGGGGTTACCTTGGTGCTGTGACGAGGCCGCGATCCGGGAAGGGCTGCTGCGAGCCGGGTTTGGTTGCGCAACCGCAAGGTTGCACAACCGGACCAACAGGAAGAGGGCGCCGCTCTATGCCGTGACCGTGCAAACGGTCGACGGCGGGAGTGACATCTTCGACTTGCGGAAGTTGCTGGGCTTCCCGGTTACGACGGAGGCTCTCCCGACCGCCATGGACCCTCAGTCCCAGTGCTTCAGGTGCCAGGGCGAGGGCCATGTTGCGAAGTATTGCCTCAACGCAGCGCGGTGCGTCAAGTGCTCAGGCGAGCACGACAGCCGCGCCTGCGACCGCGGCAGCAACGCTTTGCCGACTTGTGTACGGTGTGGCGGCCCGCACGTCGCCAGTTGGCGCGGTTGTGCGGCTTTCTCAAGTCGCAGCCGTGCCGGGGGCGGCGAAGCGGCCGCGGCCGCACCGACGCAGCAGCAGAAGAAGAGACGACGTCGGAAACGGCGTAGGGCGCAGAACAGCCCGGCACAGCTGAGGGGCGGCGCAGCAGCAGATCCACCTGCCTGGGGCAGGGACGGCCGCTCGGAAACGGGCAGCCAGGACGCAGCTCGCTCTCCCGTGAAGAGATGTGACCTCGACCTCGGCGCCGCCGTGAAGGAGGCCACAGCAGCCCTCAAAGCTGTCATGGCGGCGGAGAGGGCTGCCTTCGCAGCCGCCGTGGCTGCAGAGAAGGAAGAGGCCTTGAGGCAACTGCGTGCAGTCTTCGCCCAAGGCCTCAGCGCAGTCGTACCTGCGCCTATCCCAGCGGTTGCCCCAGCAGCACCGCAGGTGAAAGGTGCAAAAGCCAATAGGGCAGTCTTCATCGCACAAGCGTCGCCGCGCTGCCGCGCCGAACTTTTATGTTACAGGGAGTAAGCCACTGCCGCCGGCCCAGGAGACTACAAGCGAGCCCAGCCGCAGCACCGGACTGACCCAGCTAACGACCACGCAGTACATAGGTAACGTTGCACGATACCTCACGCTAACCACCCCTCACCTTGCATGCTCTGTCGCAGCTAGCAAGCCGCTACTACCCTTACTACCCGTCCTACTGTCGCAGAGGTTTTTTTTCCCTTGGCGCTGGCCTTGGCACTTTTTTTCCTCTGCTCTTACAACCGCTACCCTTCGATCGTTTTCGACCATTTCTATCTCCTGATGGACCATGTTAATGAGTAGTCTTACCCAGACGCATGGATAACATCACAGCCCGCATCCTGTGACGCCTGATTCAAAACTAACATGTATACGGAGGTGACAGTAGAACTTTTGGTTTGGTCACCACGTTGGTGTGGGCGTGGAGGGGCCCCATCCTTTATTATTATGCATGGGATGGGGAGATGGGGCCTGCAACTTTGAACCTTGTGCATATTTCCAGGAACTCGTGACCATGGTTGTCACAAAATAGGGCAAATCTCTGGTTCAAGATTTGAACTTGACTCAAACGCAAATGTCCATGATCGTTTATCTTTGCCTCTGTTCTGCTTCCTAGTGCAGAGCTAATCCCGCCACTGGTACACCAATCACAGTGACATGGACAGCCATGTTGCAGACAAGTCTTTTCTGGAGACGAGGTAGCGTGTGTGGGAGAAAACAATACTTAAGTTACTTTGCGTAACTCAGATAAGTTTGTCGGAATAGTTTGCGTAAGGCAACTAGTTGCAATAGCTTTCAGTTTATCGACCTTAGTGAAAGTAGGTTTCAGTTGTGTACGAATTTCAGCCAACTCATTCTCAGTGTGCTGACGTAATCTGTTGCCAACACACCAGTCGTCAAAGATGTAGGGCGAAGATCGATAGTAGGCGCTGGATCAAGCTCACATATAACGAGAGAGGCCAGGGACCCACCGACAAGCAACACGCCACCAACGCCCTCTCGACAGCAAGTATCTAGGCCACCACTGCTGACCGTTCGGCCACACAGATTCACTCTCCTAGTTTGACGTATGTCAGTTCATTGAAGAGCTGGCTCAGTTCACTGACTCTGGCTACAACAGTGCATAGCCACCACATGGAGGCTAGCAGCGAGACTAAAATTTATAATTGCAAGATTACCGGTATTGTCTGCAAGAGGACTGTTGCTGATGAGCTTGTACCACGAACATGGACTCTATTCAAATTAAGTTGCAGCTTCTTATAAATAAAGAACCGTGTTAATCCACGTGTGCATTTGTGTTGTAGAAAGAGGATACTGGCCACCCATAACATCATATTCTCCCTTGCTCCCTTGGTACAAGACTCTACACTGAGCCCATAAACAGCATCCACAAAGGGATTAAGTCATAGTGAATATCAACAAAGCAGCATGGCCCCTGGCCCCAATGAAGTTTCTTTCAAGTTCTGCACAGAATTTGCTCATGGCCTAATTTACCACAGATTCCTTGAACAAAGAAATATATCACAAGTCTGGAAAGGAGCATGTCACACTCATTTACCAGAAAGTAAGTGTAGATGATCTCACTAAATACAGAAATACCGTCCTATATAACCTACATTGAGACAGGAGTCTGGAACAGTACGTGAGTTCAAAATAACCTTCTTCATGGAAATCAGATAAATTCTGAGATTATCCGTCATGCGAAGCTCAACTCACCTGCTTCACATTTGGTATCCTCAGAGCTATGGCTAGAAAAAACTAAGTTGATTGAATGTTTCCCAACTTTTTAAAAGCTTTTGATTTAATAATAAATAGCCGCCTTCTAAAGAAAGTACAGGTTGGTCCACGGGAAGTGATACATCTTCATTTGGTTATTATGAGCTTTAGCGTTTATTTACAATATAATAAGTCATAGATAACACAGGTCAACGAAAATTTTTTGAAAAACTTTTTTTTTTACTTTGATAGCCGGTCTTTATAGATTTTTATGAGCTGATTCCACGTCTAACCTTGGTTTTTTCGTATCACCCATAGTTTTCGAGCAATATGCTTTTTATTATATAGTGTAAGGATCCTATGCTATACGGTAAACGGGGAAATTAATGAAACGCTTTGTTACAACATAAGCATGGTTTGTATTTACAGTAAGCTACTTAAAACAATGATATGTTATAACATTACAGGTCGGGATTGATCTATGATGTCTTGAATATCTTATTTATAGCTGCCAGTTGGTATGGAGAAATTGAGATTTCGGGCATTTCTTTATATAGTTTTGCGTGATTAAGTCCCTACACTATGCAAAGCTGTCATTTAGTTACGTGCGCTTTGTGATCTGTTATGTTTTATTTTCCGATAATAAATCATATTTTTCTGATTACCGCTAAAATATAATGACGGTAAATATTTGACGTTCATTTGGAAAAATATTTTAATAACTATGTAGATGACGTGACGTCATGCTTTTACTCTTAGAAAAAGAGTGCTAATTGTGCGTTTATGAACGGTCAGTGTCGGGATCAGTGATTACGATTCGAGAAATAATTGATTTGAAGAAGTTCAGTTGCACACAATCGCGTGGGGCGAATTATGACCGTGTAATTGATTGTAAATGTATGCAGGTCAATTTCGTGACAGGCTAGTAAGCGTCGCGAGTGTGACGCGGTATCAAGACTGCTTTCGCGTCGCCGATGGTTTGCTTTAAACTCGCTAAAATACAATTTACGCGAATTTGTAATTATTGCGAAAGAGGAGAATATTTGATGGTTATCCCACTGTTGATGGGCCATTGTGGAGGACGTAAGTTTGGATAGAAAGATCGATTTTAAAATCCCATATAAATCTTGTTGATCGAAACAACCTAGCAACCCAAAAGCTCATACGTGGTTATCAGCAGAAACAGTGTACTATTTTTCATGCACACGTATACACTATACATCGAAGTGTGAATGATTTGTGGGTGCGAAATAAACACTTGAAAACATTTGATTGAATAAAAGGAAATATATAAAGAAGTTTATTCGTATATTTTGTTATTTCATGAACAGTGATATTTTCTTATAGTGGTGTAGAGCCTTAGGTATTATCAATGTTGTGACAGACTGATCGTAAGTGTTCTCTTTACAAGTAGAGCTTTGGGCCTGATTAAGAGTAGCTGGTTCTTAGAAAGACTAAGTAAAGAAGAGACGACAACGACGTTATACACATATACATATACAAACGGTATACGTGGCGCCTTACAATACAACACAACGTCGTCACGGTATACTGTGTTAATAGAGGTTTCACTTGTCAGCTGGAATTGGTTTGTAGTTTCTTTCTCTTTTTTCTTTGAAGCTTCTTGCGTAGCTTTTTCTATGATGAGTCGCTTGCTGAACTTCTCGGTGAAGTGACCAACGTTAGTCCCCCATCATGTTGGTGTTCCAGCAGCCTTTGTAGCGTTTTTCCATCACTTTAATGTACTGGTGGAAACGCTCTCGTTGCTCCTCACTAACATCTCCCATTTTGTCCGGGAAGTAATCAAGGTGACTTTTTAAAAAGTGAACTTTCAGGCTCATTAAACATCCTAAAGTTTTAAACTTCTTTAACATTGTAGATATAATAGAAACACATTCTGGCTCTTTTTCGTGCCCTAAGAACTTTGTAATGATTTGCTTGAATGATGCCCATGCTTCTTTCTCATTTAAGGTCATTGTGGATTGAAAGTTAACATCAAACATCAATTTTATAATGTCAGGTCCGATAAAGACTCCTTCTTTTAGCTTAGCTTCTGAAAGGTGTGGAAACTTTTGGAAGAGATACTTAAAAACATGGTCCATCTTTAGGCAAAGCCCTTACAAACTGTTTCATTAGACCTAACTTTATATGTAGAGGTGGCAGGAGTACGTTTTTTGTATATACAAGGTTTTTGCGTTGGATATTCTTCTCACCAGATTTTAAAGACTCCCTCACAGGCCAGTTCTTTCAGCACCAGTGTTGATCCCTAGCCCTATTGTGCCATTTAGACAAGAAACATGGAAATTTCGTAAAGCCACCTTGCTGACCAAGGAACATGCATGTTACTTTTAGATCGCCACATATCATCCAACCATGAGCAGAATAGTCTATTTTATTTAGCACTATTTCTAGGTTTTAATAGCTTTCTTTCATATGTACAGAATGTCCAACAAGTTCAGATGCATACATGTCCCCATTGTGTAATAAAACAGCCTTTAAACTAGTTATTGATGAATCAATAAACAGCCTCCAATCTTCCTTTTAGTATGCAATACCAAACTCATTCATCAGACTGGGAATGTCTGAGCAGTACACTAAATCACCTCCCTGTTGAAAAAACTTGGAAAATTGTTGCTCTCTCTTTCTATACATGTATACGCTGGTTCCAACTGCCAATAAGTTTTCCTTTAATCTAGAGCCATCAATTCAGTTTTTTCTTTCGTTAAGCCCAGATCCCTTACAAAATCGTTGAGATCGGGATGAGTAAACAATTTGGGCTCTAGATTTTCTGTATTACAATGGAATTCGTCATCATGTGGTTCATCTAAATCACATTGTATATCAGAAAATACTTCTGTTGGAATAGAATTTAAATCATCTGGTGGTTCTGGAACCGGCAAATCTACAACATGTCCTACTGGTCGGATGGCGGACAGAAGGTTAGGTAGCTTATTACCTTCTTGTTTTTCGAATTATGACCACTAACATCAACACTGTAAAAGTAGCAATCATCGGAATGATTTCTTGTCTCCCTCCATATCATAGGAACAGCAAATCTAAACGCTTTTTCTCCTTTTTGGACAATTTTCTCAGATCTTCAACACACACATAACATAGCTTATGCGGCGCCCAAGATTTATGTTGATCACCAAGTTTAGGTCCAAAGTAAGATGGATGAACATTTTTCACAAAGTCTGTAATGTTTCTTTGGTGTTTTTTAATCACAAATTCACCACAAATATAACAAAAGCTGTCAGCAGAGTTTTTACTGCCACGATTAGACATTGTACTGAGCACATGTACAGGAAACGGGAAAGTGAAGTTAGGTTGACAATAAACAAAACACCATCTGTTAACACGAAAATAGAATCGACCTTTTTTTGCCAGAAAATGTTTTTCAGCAGTGCTACCAACGTCATCTTCATTCATTATACCTCCTTTTTAAATTACTTTAACTATATAAAAACTGTTAATTTCTTTAAAAATCGCTTAATTTAGTAAATTTAACTCTAAAATGTGAAGAAATGGTGGGTGATACAGTTTTTTAAGTATCAAATTTGGATTTACCACCCTAAAAAACATAAGAATAAAGTATTTTCAACAAAAACGGTTTTCCATCGTTGGCCTGTGTAATTTTTCTACACATATTATCATTTCTGAAAAGCGGAAGACAAGTATATTTACTAAAAAGTACATCACATAAAAGTCTCTATCATTGGCGGTGCATTGCTGGATGCTTTCGATGAAGCCCTTCATTACATTCCCCATCATTTCTTGAGACAAGACCCCTGTCTCTTCCCAGAGTGTAACTTTCAACTTATTAGTATTTTGGAACTGCTGGGAAAAAATTTGTTCTTAGGCTGATTCCATATAGGTGATCTCGTCGGCCGTGGGACAGGACCGAATAGTGAGAGTAATCGATGTGAAAAGTGGCGCCTCAGTATTGTCATCGACGCGTGGGCCGAATGGTCTGCCGCCCCATTTTGCTGAAACGATATCACGTTTTCAAGGCAATTTCTCGTCAGCCGTGGCAATCATTGCCGCATACCGCTCGGAATTGAAGCTCACTGGCCAGTCGTTGTTGTCTCTAAAAGAAATATAGCCCGACGATTGCAATGGACAGTCGAGCAGCTCACCAGACGACGACCTTTGGGCTTCACTGGGTCTTGTAACGAATAACCTGAGGGTCTGTGTCCGAGTAACATCGGAAGCTTTGTTTATTGACAGACCAATTTAGGTGAAAGTTTGCCACAGTAAACATTATACAAGTTGTCAGAAACACGTCATCCTGGCCAGTTTTGTCCAGTATGTCGTGCAGAAACTGATCCCTCTCTATCTCCCAGCAGTAACAGTTGAGCTACTTGCAGTTTATAAGGAGGAAATCTTAAATCCTGTTTCACATTGCTGTGTAAAGTTCTGGGGCCGCGACGGGCAGATCGCTGTGGGCTTCATTGAGGAGCTGCATGAACTCGTCGTATATTTTCCGGCGTTCGAATTGTCATTTCAGGTCCCTTATGCTTGACATTGGTTAGAGAACCAGTTCCATGCCATTGTTTAATCCACGTGGACATTGTCCTTCTGTCTGGAACACAGAAATGGCGGTCCCTTCCATGGTACATTGCGAGTTGGATAGATGCAATGTTCTGCACACCACTGAACTCTCCCGTTGCCTCAATAACCTCCTACACTTGCCGACTTTACGTACTGAACTGAATGGCATATTGTTTCGGTGAGGTTAGAAGCGGCAGATGGGCAGAGCGCCTGTACATCTAGGCAAGGTAGTCAACTGCAAATGCATTGTTTCCAGTGGGTCACGCTATATATTCCTGTGAGATATACGCTATTGGCCATCAAAACTGCAACACCATGAATCACAAAAAAAAAAACAGATTTTCCTTACTGTATGTTACAGAAAACAAGGAAGAGTACGTGATTAAATTTGTTAAATTTTCAGGTGTTTTGTGGGTGAGGTAGGTGAGAGTAAACCCCCCGTGGCGTAAAAACCTACACCGAGTTTTTGAACTGAGTGACATCGATTCAGGAGTTGTTCGTCTGATTGTAAGTTATTGTTCCATCTGAGATTTCAATGTTGACTCCCATCAAAGAACGAATGGAAGAAGATTGCGTGGGAAAAGGAAAGCTTGCTGCTGAGAAGCAAACACGTGACAAAAAAAGAAAAGGGCGTGCTATAGAAAAGAAAAGAAAATGACGTAACTTATATTTCATTACATTAAGGCCAAAAAAGGAAGAAAACAGAGCAAACAGTCAGTTGATTATTCTTCAGATTCAGATCTCTTACATCATGACAGTCTCTCAAATGTAGGTACGGACTTGCTCTTTGGTGAAGAAGTATCCGAAGAAGAAGAAGAAAAACAAGACCCTGGGAGGTCAATGATGAATCAGGGGAGCTAACAAAGTACACTATTTACTAGGCACGTAGATAGCTTAGTCTCAGCAATTAAATCTCTTTAGGTTACCCGAATAATCCTACTTCCGTGGAGAAGAAACTATTACTATTGTGCAAGTATTTTTAAGCATTAAGTTCAAATTTACGAGACATTTGAGTGCAATATTGTTTTGGGTAACTTGGCTACAATACAACAACGTTGCAAATGGTTACATGAGGTGTTTTTACTATGCATTCATCCATTTTTATTCATGTTCATCTTAAATGGAACGAACAAAGACCCACAGTGTTGAAATTTAGCCCATTTTTTGGGATAAAACCCCACAATTTTTATTTTAGCTAAATCATAAATTTCTCTGTAATTAATAAACAGCCATAGCTGGAATTTTGATGGATTATAGGTAACAGCTCAATCTAACACCAATCTGAAATCGCTGGAAAATGTAACCCTCATTGACCACAATGTTAGAATAACTGAAAGCTATGCAAGGAACCCCGCCTGCACTAATATCATTCATAGTACTAATTGAAACAATTAGAAATGTTATCCAATCAGATACATTAGCAGTACGACTAGCAGCAAATATAGAGGCTGGACATTTATTATTAACCTTATTAGGAAATACAGGACTATCTAGAGCAATAAATTTAATGTTGAGTGCTGCCATCTTTGACTCTAACGCGACTATGAATCGAGTCGAACCGAACTTTGATAACACGTGAGGACACTGTTTTGGCACATTTGTGTGATGAATCAGTACTGAGAATGTTATGCATCAGTTTTCGAAAAAGCGTGATTTATTTACAAACTGGTTTGCGTGCCTTATGGCACAGTAACTTTAATAACTTGGTAATGAGATAATAGAGTCCCGAGACATTTAGTGGTAAATGAGTTCTACAAAACAGACACCATCCGAGCAGGCCGTGAAGGCTCAATGGTACCGATTGGTCGCCGTGTCATCCTCAGATCTTAGGCGTCACCAGATGCGTATGCAGAGGGGCATGTCGTAAGCACACTGCTCTCCCGGCCATTGTCAGTTTTCGTGACCGGTGCCACCACTCCTTAATCAAGTAGCTCCGCAATTTGCCTCACAAGGGCTGAGTGCACCCCGCTTGCCAACTGCACTCGGCAGCCCTGAACGGTAACCCATGCAAGTGCTAGCCAAGCACCACAGCTCTTAACTTCGATGATCTGACGGGAACCATGTTACCACTGCGGCAAGGCCGTTGGCAGTAACCGAATTATGCATTTTTTTAAACTGATGTGTGACATTCTCAGTACAGATACCGGCAGGTCATTCCACGCTGCTTCAACTCTACGCCGGAGTTCATAGTAGCTAGCGAGTGGCAGCGTAATAGTCTCTCTGCAGAAGTTTTCAATGGCACATATATCTGGAGAACGTAGAGCCCACGACAGCAGTCAAACACCCCCTGTATCGAAGCAGGTCAGGACAGAAAGGCGTTTTGCGTTATCTTGTCTGAAGAAAATAAGATAATCCATTCCCTAAAACGAATTTCAATTTACGCCTTCAGCTTAATTCGTAACAATTACGAATACAGTCGGCCAATTTCCGTTCTCCTCAGAGCCTCCATACGCGGAAGCTATACTACTTGCCATTAAAATTGCTACACCACGAAAATGAAGTGCTACAGACGCGAAATTTAACCGACAGCAAGAAGATGCTGTGATATGCAAATGATTAGCTTTTTAGAGCATTCACACAAGGTTGGCGACGGTGGCGACACCTACAACGTGCTGACGTGAGGAAAGTTTCCAACCGATTTCTCATACACAAACAGCAGTTGACCGGCGTTGCCTGCTGAAACGTTGTTGTGATGCCTCGTGTAAGGAGGAGAAATGCGTGCCATCACGTTTACGACTTTGATAAAGGTCGGATTGTAGCCTGTCGCGATTGCGGTTTGTCGTATCGCGACATTGCTGCTCGCGTTGGTCGATATCCAATGACTGTTAGCAGAATATGGAATCGGTGGGTTCAGGAGGGTAATACGGAACGCCGTGCTGGATCCCAACGGCCTCGTGTCACTAGTAGTCGAGATGACAGGCATCTGATCCCCATGGCTGTAGCGGATCGTGCAGCCACGTCTCGATCCCTGAGTCAACAGATGGGGACGTTTGCAAGACAACAACCATCTGCACGAACAGTTCGACGACGCTTGCAACATCATGGACTATCGGCTCGGAGACCATGGCTGCGGTTACCCTTGACGCTGCATCACAGACAGGAGCGCCTGCGACGGTGTACTCAACGACGAACCTGGGTGCACAAATGGTAGAACGTCATTTTTTCGGATGAATCCAGGTGCTGTTTACAGAATCATGATGGTCGCATCCGCGTTTGGCGACATCGCGGTGAACGCACATTGGAAGCGTGTATTCGTCATCGCCATACTGGCGTATCACCCGGCGTGATGGTATGGGGTGCCATTGGTTATACGTCTCGGTCACCTGTTGTTCGCATTGACGGCACTTTGAACAGTGGACGTTACATTTAACATGTGTTACGACCCGTGGCTCTACCCTTCATCCGATCCCTGCGAAACCCTACATTTCAGCAGGATAATGCACGACCGCATGTTGCAGGTCCTGTACGGGCCTTTCTGGATACAGAAAATGTTCGACTGCTGCCCTGGCCAGCACATTCTCCAGATCTCTCACCAACTGAAAACGTCTTGTCAATGGTGGCCGAGCAACTGGCTCGTCACAATACGCCAGTCACTACTCTTGATGAACTGTGGTAACGTGTTGAAGCTGCATGGGCATCTGTACCTGTACACGCCATCCAAGCTGTGCTTGACTCAATGTCCAGGCGTATCAATGCCGTTATTACGGCCAGAGGTGGTTGTTGTGGGTACTGATTTCTCAGGATCTATGCACCAAAATTGCGTGAAAATGTAATCACATGTCAGTTCTAGTATAATATATTTGTCCAATGAATACCCGTTTATCATCTGCATTTCTTCTTGGTGTAGCAATTTTAATGGCCAGTAGTGTACTATCATGATGTACGCAGAACAGGGACTCACGCAAAAAGATGACATAGTGCTGGTACCACGTCCAGTGTTTTCGCTGGACTCCTCTCTCTACCCCCGGATCAAGAGCATCCACAACTATTGTTGGTGCTCTAGAAGTCCTCGCACAGTTAGTGTGGGTACTTATGTTGTTGCAAATATGCTCATTTCTTCACTAAATGTTGCGAAACGTGGATGTACGATCCTGTGCGGCGGACAGAATAATATCTTTTCCTTCGAACGTTAGACCTGTGAAGTTGTTGAAACCTTGCATCGCACTGAGTGTGTCATTCTTGAGCCGTTCTGTTCTATCTTTGCATCACAGTATTGAAATACCGACGAAAGGGAGCAGCAATACCTTAGGAACAATACGCTGCAGTATCGATAGGCCACGACCTGCTGCTGTCGATACCCAACAAGTGTTGACAGACGTGCTTCTTCTTATAAAGGAATAACTAGATAGTGTCACAAACAAATAATATGTATGCAGTTTTAGAAATATGGTTCTGTCTTGAGGAAATACAAATTCGGCTTCTTTGATAACCGGACATTTTTCGGTGAGGTTTCATCATCGTCAGTGTGTTCATTCATTTTGAGTCAAATGACCGGTAAAAGCTTTGCTTGATAATATATACAGCTATGGCATTAATGACATTATTAGTGCCGCACATTGTTGTTTATGTGACAGTCTGTCATCTGCAGTACAGCTGATGTTTTTCTCCAGATTGTCATCTGCAGATAATCAGGATTTATCAATACTGTATTATAAGTGGCGATCAAAAATTTTCCATTTGCGGGCGTTGCTGCCGCGTCTATGCAACATAGCGCGACACCGATGAGGGCATATAAGCACCGACCTATAGGCAAGGGATTACTGTGACATTCGTGTCTCTCCGACGTGAGAGCAGTAAAAGTAGAAACGTGGGCTATAGCGACATTACTATCAAATGTGTCATGGCTCCGAAGGACAAACACCGGTAGACATTTGTCGGGCAATGAAGAATGCATATGAGACAGCATGTCTGTCGAAAACCACCGTTGTGAAATGGTGTACTAAAGGGAGGTGCTGTCTCGTGGTAACGCACGTCCCCATATAGCAAATGTCGCAACGCAGAAGTTACGCCAATCCAAGTGGAAGATAGAGCACCCGCTCCATAATCCTGATACCTTCCCATACTATTATCACACCTTCGATCCTGAATAAGGCCTAAAAGTGTCGACGATTCCTGTCGGATCAGGATGTGCAGCAGGCTGTTAAGGACTACTTCGCGGATCAGGACACGGTGTTCTACAAAATGGGTATCTTCAGTCTGGTACGCTAGTGAGATAATTGCCTCAGAGCTCACGGCGCTTTGGCCTGATCAGCATACTGATTCTGGACTGTAAGGCCTTTGAACGGAAAATTTTGGTTGCCTCTTATACATTATTTACCCTAATTAAAATTGAAAGATATGAGCCTTCGGTCACTATTATTTTTAGCCTTAGTGATCAGGTTTCAACACTTCTAAGAGTGCCTTCACTTTGGCCTGATTGGCATACTGACTCTGGATTGTAAGGCCTTTGAATGGAAAATTTTGGTGGCCTCTTATACATATATTTACCCAATTAAAATTGAAAGAAATGAGTCCTCAGTCGCTATTATTTTTAGTCTTATTGATCAGGTTTCAACACTTCTAAGAGTGCCTTCATCAGAATTAAAACAATTGAAATGGCCTATAACATAGTTACAAATTTATTGGAAAAGACATTTTTTATACAAAAAAGTGTAAGTACCCCAATTGGGGTAATAAGACTAACAATAATAGTGACCGAGGGATAATTTGTTTCAATTTTAATTTAGAAACGGTTACTGAACCAAGCAGCCATGTTTAAAAATTTACCCAACTGTTTGGCCTGAAGTGAAGCTATTGTTTTTTTCCCCACTTTGACAACGTTTTAGATCACAGGACTGCCATATCTTACATTCTGCTGTCAACACTGATTTGTTATTTATTCTTTGATTATCGTTTATTAGGTTAATCTATTAGCTTTCTAAATATGTTCTGAGTATTTGTTATTTGTGTTCGCTTTGTAAATTGGTGAGGGTGGTGGGAGAAGCAACAAAAAGTGAGTGCATGCAAATTGAAATGGGGCAGCCAGCAAATAGCTGGAAGCGGTTAGCCGCAAGAAGATGAAGTTAACGTTCGTACCAGAAATACATTTATTTTTTTAAGGTCGAAATACCTAATTTTGTTATTAACAATGCCTCAGACAATTATAAGAATGTCAGTGATATCAGTTTACGGCAAACTCAAAAGATACCGTACACTCTGAGTTCTCTGAATTATACAAACACCTAAGTACTGTAACAGAAAATGTGTACACAAGAGATGTCTTTTATTCTGAACTCTTTGAATTATACAAACACAAAAGGGCTAAAACAGAAGGAAAAGTGTCATTAAAAAATTGCTGCCAAGACAATTAATGTAAATGGAAAGCTGACAATCAATTTAGAACAGGTAATTATAAATCATAAGAATAGTGGACAAAAACCAACACATATAAATTATAATGAATCAATGACGCCCTGTTAATTGAACAGCGCATGTAATTGGCAATAACGATTAAACATAAATAATTTGCCACTAGTTATTAATAGGCTCAAATTTCACATGCCGCGTGCTTCAACAACCAGTCCTGAGCCGTGTTTAACTTTCCAGTCAATAGCCTAAGAGGAAAGAGTCTTTGAACTCTGCACACTTGATTCGAACTAAATGCTTGTATTTTCGACATCGCAGCACTGTCAGCAACCGTGATAATCTAATATTTATATTATATTATATTTAACTATCACCCTCGATTGCGGTAGTGAAACCAACCTTTACCTAGGTTTCAGCCCAAATAATTGAGCCTTCTTCGGAAGATTTACCTGAATCTACAATTTGTCTCAGAGGGCATGGTCTAGAAATAAAACTAAAACAGCCTGAACAGGCTGCCACGCCCTCTTAGACAAAGTGTAGATTCAGGTAAACCTTCTGAAGAAGCCTCAATTATTTGGGCTGAAACCTAGGTAAAGGTTGGTTTCACTACCGCAATCGAGGCTGATAGTGTCTTATATATTAAACAAAATGCCCCAGTGGGCTCATTTAATACCGTTAAAAGGAATCGGTTCTCGCTCATTAATAATCACGGGACTAACGCCCACCGTCGCTCTAGAACCACAAGCTGAATTCAAATCCAAATATAGGCAGGGGCAAAGAACAGTCTTATCAAAGGGGACTTGCACAACGGGTTACAATCAATTCCGCAACACTGGATGCGATACTCACCAGATACGTCCCCATCTTTGTACCGCTTTAGCCTGTCGGCGTTGCTGCAGGTAATCGACCGCCCAGGCAAGAAACACCGCCTTACGGCACTGCCGGCATCTTTATTGGCCAAACACCCCGACCCGGTCTTACACTCTGGAGCTGGTCCCGTCCTGGAAGGCGTTAGTGACCCGCAGCCACACCTCCCAAACAAGCTGCTGCTCTTCGAGGACCTGTCTTTTTCCAGCCGTAACCACAGACTTGAACTCAGCCAACCTAGGGAGACCTTCAGCCAGCTCGTCAGGACACACATACATCACCTCCCGCCAGAGGTCGCGATGCCCGCGCCAAAGAAATTACCTAGTACTTCGATGTATCGAAGATGCGCATGGTTCACAAATTAAATACAAAGCCCCCTCCAGTTTCCCCAGTTTACAAAGCCAACGCAGTACATGCAAAAATGTCTTCTTATCGAAGTCGTAGAGCAAACTAAAAGAAGCATATGTGGAACGTTATTTCTATTCTGAACTGCAATTTCCTTGACCTTTAATATAAAGGGAGTGGAAGGACTTGACCCATACAGTGACCATTTCATTTCAACATATTTATTTTCTTTAACAAACGCCATTCAGGCAAACTTTACAAACTACTTGTTGTATAAAACCACAAATGAATCAATCTCTTTCAAAACATTTAAAAAACCGCCACTCGGTCCGAGTAAATCATTTAAAATAAACTTTACGTCAAGTAACCAAGAAATGAATTATTATTTCCACATCGACTAAAAACCGCCCCTCCCGGGCGAGATATTACCAAACAACTTTACAAGGTTATAGAAAGTTTGATCAATAATAACCCAGTTATTTCCCCATCAAAATTGATATACGTCACTAAGGCTGAGTTGTACCGCAATTTTAGAAAATGGTTTCAATTAAGACAGGTTCTTCTAGAAATCTCTCAAAATTCTTAACAACAAATATTTAAAACAATTAACCCGGGCAACCTTGCAGAGCCACCACAAGTTTTAGAAAACTGCAGCTTGTACAATAACTGAGGCCCGAGATTGCGAGGCCGCGACTTGGCTACGAACCCTGGAGGCGACTGAGTACTTATCTTCGAATTAAGATGTGGACTCCGTTTGTACTTCCACCCCGGTCAGAACACCGAAATCGGAACCAAACAGCACACGCGAGCTTAGGCGAAGTCCACGGCTCGTACGCCCGCTAGTAATTTAAAAGGGGAGGCTCTGCACTTCGGTGGCCCACTGCTTCTGATCTCTGAAACATAATTCAGAAGCGACAACAGGGAACCAAACAACCCTTCCTTTACCTTAATACTCAAACTTATACAGAAAACTACCTCGATACCGTTGACAACAATAAAACTGATTTCATTCCTTTAATCGGAACCACGTACACGAATGATGCAAACGGAACTGGCTCATTAAAACCCAAGCATCACATGCAGCACCTTATGTGGGCCTGTAAGGTATCACACGGCAATCTTTGGACACGGAGTGTAGAACGTTCGGTAAGTCTGCGCACACGTATCAATGTTTTAGACACTTGCCAGCTGAAGTAAGAACAATACTATTAAGGAGCGAAGCACACACTTAATAAGAGGCATGAAATATCACATGACCGGCCTTGCAACGCTTTACTGCCTCAAGAGCTATCATCATTATATTTCACTAATTGTTGGTAGGACTTGAATTACTTAATTTGACGCCAGCAGCTGGATCGATGTGGCGAAGACACCAGACGCTGCTTAGTCCGATAGTAACAGCGTGTTTCTTCACGGAAGCGAGCATATGCATAGCTTCACGGGGTTGCCAAGAAGCGACAACGCCGGCCCGCTGTTACTGACCCCAGTACGATCAAACGCTGACTGCCGCCCGTACTCAAAATGGTTCAAATGGCTCTGAGCACTATGCGACTTAACTTCTGAGGTCATCAGTCGCCTAGAACTTGGAGCTAATTAAACCTAACTAACCTAAGGACATCACACACTTCCATGCCCGAGGCAGGATTCGAACCTGCGACCGTAACGGTCGCTCGGTTCCAGACTGTAGCGCGTAGAACCGCACCGCCACTCCGGCCGGCCCGCCCGTACTCAGGCACACCGTGGTCGCTGTCGTCTCTCCGACATCTCGCTAGTATGCCCACTTCCGCGTGCCGTGCCCGACGTTGTTCTCCCTTTCCACTCCGTACTGCCCCCTATATCAGGGCACGTCTGCTCCAACTTTATAAGGCCTTTGTGCGACCTCGACTGGAATACGGATGTCAAGCTTATGGCTCTGCAAGACCTTCCTACCTCAAAATATTGGATGTGATTCACCATGAGGGTATTAGGCTTTCAACGAGGGCTTATCGCACGAGTCCAGTTGCTAGTCTGTGTGTCGAGGCGGGAGAGCCTCCGCTGTCCATTCGGCGTCTTCTCCTCGTGGTACGGCACGCGTACAGGGCCAAGTCCATTCCTCTTTCATTGGCGTCCGACACTTTTTCCCAGCCGGCACTGTCAGGTCTCTTCCGCCACCGTCCGGCGGCAACAAAGCCGTTTGGCATCCGTGCAAAGGAGAGTCTCGAGTCAGTACACCTGGAGGGCATTAAGGTACTCCACCAGGGATGGAGTAGGGGATCTCCCTGGCGACTACAAAGGCCAAGATTACTTCTTGATCTGGCTGCTTACAGGAAGTATTGTACCCCGGACCACCTTTTTAGCCCGCATCTCGTGGTCGTGCGGTAGCGTTCTCGCTTCCCACGCCCGGGTTCCCGGGTTCGATTCCCGGCGGGGTCAGGGATTTTCTCTGCCTCGTGATGGCTGGGTGTTGTGTGCTGTCCTTAGGTTAGTTAGGTTTAAGTAGTTCTAAGTTCTAGGGGACTTATGACCACAGCAGTTGAGTCCCATAGTGCTCAGAGCCATTTGAACCATTTGAACCACCTTTTTAAAATTAAACTTACTGAGATTTTAGAACGCCATTCCGATTTTATTACTGTTTACACGGATGGGTCTAAACAGAGGGATTTTATGGGCTGCTCTGCTGTGTTTCCCGATACTGTCCATCGGATAGGGCTCCCAGAGCAGTTCTCAGTTTACTATGCAGAACTGTTTACCATTCTGCAAGCATTAGAGCATATGCGCCGACATCGTGGCACGAAATTCATCATCTGCTCCGATTCCCAAAGTGCTCTACACGCTCTTGAACGGATGTACCCAGCAGATCGGATGGTGCAAGAGGTGCAGGATGCACTCCTGCTCTTGCAACAGCAGGGTAAGGATGTAATTTTCTGCTGGGTTCCAGGGCACATAGGGATTCCTGGAAATGAACTTGCAGATGCGGCTGCCAAGGAGGCTTGCTCCATCCCACCTCCTGCACGCTGTTCCGTCCCCCTGCAGGCCATTACGTCTTTCGTGACTCGCAAGGTCATGCGTTAGTGGGAGGCTCAGTGGCTGGACGTGAGGGATAATAAGTTGCGAGCGGTGAAGGATTCTGTCCGACCGTGGCTCACCTCCTTCCGACAACGACGCGCTGAGGAAGTAGCCCTTACACGGCTTAGAATAGGACATTGTCCTTTGACACATGGTTTTCTGTTACGTCGTGAGGAGCCACCAACGTGTCAGGCATGTGGGACACAGCTGTCGATACGACATATTTTAACTGAGTGTGTTTTATATGCGGGTTTGAGGGAAGATTTCAGTTTCCCACCAGACTACCCTCTCTTTTAACTAATAATGAGGCGAGTGTCGCTAGAGTTTTACGTTTTTGTGTGATGTCTGGCCTTCTTCCCAAAATATTGGGATTGACGTGCTGTCCAGTGGTTTGGTCACCCATTATTTGTAAGTGGTCACTCAGCCACCGTTAATTATTTTTACCTGTTTGTACTGCTATTTTCTTTTTAGTTTTATCTCCCTGTTTTGATGTGCTGTGTCCAATCTTGCAATTTGAACGATACCAATTCTCTCACAATTTGGCTCTGAATTGAACTTTTGGGAACGGGCGCTGTTAACCTCGCTGCTGTGCGCCCTAAAACACTAATCATCATCATCATCATCATCTGAGCCGGTCCAGGCTCCAAAGAAAAACTTCTGCCAGAGGGAATCGATAGTGCCTAACCAAAGATAGCCCCGGCACCATTCCCGCCACAGCTCAATATGTAAAGTGTGCGCCCCCGACTGTGGTGGAAGTATAGAAAAACTTGTGCGTGGCTAATACCCCTTCTGCGAAGCAGCGCGCCGGCGCCTGGCTTTATGAAGGCGGCGATATGAGAGCGGCGCCCGCGCAAAGTTGCGCGCGGAGACAACGGCGCGGCGCCGCCCGCCGCCGTTTGATGTACGGCTCAGCGGCGGGCCGCAGCCCGCTAATCCCGCGGGCAAACACCTCCCCCACTCCCGCAGCGCGACGCCGGGAAGCTGACCGCACCAGCCTCGCCGGCAGCAAGTCTGTGTGCGGCGGGCGTACACTGACTTCACCGAACCCGCGGCCGTTCTCCATTGATCAGGGTCGTGTGTGATAGCTAATACAGCTCTCGCACTGAAACTTCTCCCACCTGGGGGCAAATTACTAATGGTGTTCCACAATTCTGGGACCACTCCTGTTTTTGCTGTACAGCATGTTTCAAAGTCTTCGTGCAAACGTCTGGGGGTGATAGATCAGGTGATAGGGAACAACTTTTGTTAGAGAGACAATGTTCCCTGACTCTTTCCTGCGACTCTACGCCTTGTTTTCCGGCCGTTGTGGCCGAGCGGTTCTAGGCGCTTCAATCTGTGTGGTGTACGTACTGTAAGACCTTCAGTACACGCACCATCAGATTATTTGACTTGTCGCTCTAACGAAGTAGGCGAGTGTCAGCAATATATCTCGTGGTCTTATCGTGGCATGTTTATCTTCTGCCGATAGAAATGCCACTTGCACGCTTAGAGTAGCAGATTGACAGTGACCGACGTTAAACAGAACTTGATTAATTTTCACACATATTTATTAAAATAATAACAAGCATAAAAATTACTTAACTTGGTTCTGGATGCTATTTACAACTGACAGTCTGAAGTTCCTTTAGTATTGGTACGTTAATCTTATTCTCACATATATCTCTGATACTTGACAAAAGTGTCTATACATTTATCTTCATGGCTATGTACAAGAATATGGTAATCTTATTAGGCGCAGACTGAAACTTGACTATAGACTGGTACAGACAAATGTAGAACTCGTGCAGACTGGTGCAGACAAATGCAGACTGACTAATCAGAGGTCTGTACACTCGCTATAATACCTCGCGCGTTCATGTATCACTGCGCGAGTGTGATCTGCGAGGAGAAAAGGTTCTATGTTAGCAGCAATCTCACTGGCTGCTTTACATATTAATACGCGGATCGGCGGAAGCAGAATTTGGTCCGTCTCTCTGACAGCGCCATCTCGTAGTGCGGAGACGGACGAGCGCTGCGCCTGCGCTGTTGTGCTTAGCGGGGCGCGCTCTAGTGGGAAAGTTGTGTACGCGCTGACTACGCGGAACTATGTACACAACACTACCTATCCCAGGTAACTGGTACAGTTATTTTCAACAAGAGAACCGCAAGAATGAGTGTCTATAAGCAGAGAAAGATATTTTAGAAGCGAATCAGAATCTCCAAGTTTGCAGTTACCGTCTTATTCACGGAACATATGACTGGATGATAGGCAACACACATTGCATACGAACATCGCAAAGTACCTACACCCTGCTGCCTCCCGGGGGTATAAGCGATCTTAGAAGATATCTGGGAAGTGTAACCAAAGTTCTTTCTCTTTAGTTTGTCACAAAGCGAAATATCCTGCATATACGAGAGTTTATCATAAATTTTTAATTTTCATCATCATCATCATCATTTAAGACTGATTTTGCCTTTCAGCGTTCAGTCTGGAGCATAGCCCCCCTTATAAAATTCCTCCATGATCCCCTATTCAGTGCTAACATTGGTGCCTCTTCTGATGTTAAACCTATTACTTCAAAATCATTCTTAACCGAATCCAGGTACCTTCTCCTTGGTCTGCCCCGACTCCTCCTACCCTCTACTGCTGAACCCATGAGTCTCTTGGGTAACCTTGCTTCTCCCATGCGTGTAACATGACCTCACCATCTAAGCCTGTTCGCCCTGACTGCTACATCTATAGAGTTCATTCCCAGTTTTTCTTTGATTTCCTCATTGTGGACACCCTCCTGCCATTGTTCCCATCTACTAGTACCTGCAATCATCCTTAGCTACTTTCATATCCATAACCTCAACCTTGTTGATAAGGTAACCTGAATCCACCCAGCTTTCGCTCCCATACAACAAAGTTGGTCGAAAGATTGAAAGGTGCACAGATAACTTAGTCTTGGTACTGACTTCCTTCTTGCAGAAGAGAGTAGATCGTAGCTGAGCGCTCACTGCATTAGCTTTGCTACACCTCGCTTCCAGTTCTTTCACTATGTTGCCATCCTGTGAGAATATGCATCCTAAGTACTTGAAACCGTCCACCTGTTCTAACTTTGTTCCTCCAATTTGGCACTCAATCCGTTTATATTTCTTTGCCACTGACATTACTTTCGTTTTGCAGATGCTAATCTTCATACCATAGTCCTTACATTTCTGATCTAGCTCTGAAATATTACTTTGCAATCTTTCAATCGAATCTGCCATCACAACTAAGTCACCCGCATATACAAGACTGCTTATTTTGTGTTCACATATCTTAATCTCACCCAGCCAGTCTATTGTTTTCAACATCTGATCCATAAATAATATGAACAACAGTGGAGACAGGTTGCAGTCTTGTATTACCCCTGAAACTACTCTGAACCATGAACTCAATATACCGTCAACTCTAACTGCTGCCTGACTATCCATGTAAAGACCTTTAATTGCTTGCAAAAGTTTGCCTCCTATTCCATAATCTCGTAGAACAGACAATAACTTCCTCCTAGGAACCCGGTCATATGCCTTTTCTAGATCTATAAAGCATAGATACAATTCCCTGTTCCACTCATAGCACTTCTCCATTATTTGCCGTAAGCTAAAGACCTGGTCCTAAACCCACACTGATTTTCATCCAATTGGTCCTCAACTAATATTCTCACTTTCCTTTCAACAATACCTGAGAAGATTTTACTCACAACGCTGATTAAAGAGATACCTCTGTAGTTGTTACAATCTTTTCTGTTTCCGTGTTTAAAGATTGGTGTGATTACTGCTTTTGTCCAGTCTGATGGAACCTGTCCCGACTCCCAGGCCATTTCTGTTATCCTGTGTAGCCATTTAAGACCTGACATTCCACTGTATTTGATGAGTTCCGACTTAATTTCATCCACCCCAGCTGCTTTATTGCACTGCAATCTATTGACCAGTTTCTCCACTTCCTCAAATGTGATCCTATTTCCATCGTCATTCCTATCCCATTCTACCTCGAAATCTGAAACATTACTGATCGCATTTTCACCTACATTGAGCAACTCTTCAAAATATTCCCTCCATCTGCCCAAGGCATCCACAGGATTCACCAGCAGTTTACCTGACCTGTCCAAAATACTTGTCATTTCCTTCTTACCTCCCTTTCGAAGACTGCTAAGTACACTCCAGAATGGTTTTCCAGCAGCTTGACCCATAGTCTCCAACCTGTTTCCAAAGTCTTCCCAAGATTTCTTCTTGGATGCTGCAATTATCTGTTTGGCTTTGTTTTTTTCTTCAACATAACTTTCTCGGTCTACCTGAGTTCTAGTATGTAGCCATTTTTGATACGCCTTCTTTTTCCTTTTACAGGCTGCCTTGACTGTGTCATTCCACCAAGCTGTTTGCTTCATTCTACGTTTACACACTACTGTTCCAAGACATTCTTCAGCCACCTCTAGTACTGTGTCCCTGTACCTTGTCCATTCCAATGACTGTAATTGACTACATTCAACTAACTAGTACCTTTCTAAGATCGCTGTTATGTACTTGTGTCTGATTTCCTTAACCTGAAGTTTCTCCACTCTTATCCTCCTACATATGGACCTGACCTCCTGCACTTTCGGCCTCTCAATCCCAATTTCACTGCAGATTAAATAATGATCAGTGTCATCAAAGAATACCCTGAATACACGTGTGTCCCTCACAGCCTTCCTGAATTCCTGATCTGTTATTATATAGTCAATGACAGATCTGGTTCCCCTGCCTTCCCAAGTATACCGGTGAATGTTCTTATGTTTAAAAAAGGAGTTTGTGATTACTAAGCCCATACTGGCACAAAAATCCAAGAGTTGTTGCCCGTTCCTGTTGGCCTCCATATCCTCTCCAAATTTACCCATAGCCTTTTCATACCCTTCTGTTCGATTTCCAATTCTGGCGTTAAAATCACCCATGAGCAGAACATTGTCCTTGTCCTTTACTCTAACAACTACATCACTGAGTGCCTCATAAAAACTATCCATCTTATCTTGATCTGTCCCTTCACAATGCGAATATACTGACACAATCCTAATTTTCTTGCTAGACACTGTCAAATCTATCCACATCAGTCGTTCGTTTACATACCTTATTGCAACTACGCTGGGTTCCATTTCTTTCCTGATGTAAGGCCCTACAAAATGGCTCTGAGCACTATGGGACTCAACTGCAGAGGTCATTAGTCCCCTAGAACTTAGAACTAGTTAAACCTAACTAACCTAAGGACATCACAAACATCCATGCCCGAGGCAGGATTCGAACCTGCGACCGTAGCGGTCTTGCGGTTCCAGACTGCAGCGCCTTTAACCGCACGACCACTTCGGCCGGCGTAAGGCCCTACACCCCATGGTGCTATTCCTGCTTTGACTCCTGACAGGTAGACCTTGTATTCTCCCACTTCCTCTTCTTTCTCACCCCTTACCCGAATGTCACTAACAGCTAAAACGTCCAGCCCCATCTTACTTGCAGCCTCTGCCAGCTCTACCTTCTTCCCAGAGTAGCACCCATTGATATTAATAGCTCCCCATCTCATTACCATTTGTTTGCTAAGTCGTATCTTAGGAGTCCCTGGTTTGTCAGTTAGAGGTGGGACTCTGTCACCTCCAAAGGTCCGAGGCATTTTGCTCTGATTGTTGCCAGCATCATATTTAAAGTACCAGGGAAGCAGGTTGCTAGCCTTACTTGCCCCGAGTCCCATTGGGTTTTACCCCTAACGGCTGAGGGACTAACCGGTGGATTTGGTAGTCTTTGCCGTATGAGCACAAAGGTGACCACGACTCAGAATATGTCCGAGATGCCCAGCTTTATTCCAAGGTAACTGGTATCCCGACTGTCGAGACCACTTACTTGGCCACTTATACGTTGCCCGTGGTTCATGAACTAGGACATGACTACAGGAACCCACACCACGAACCACTCTAAAAATGAAATCACGTAATCAATGTTTTGTTTGTTTGCAGGTACATGTCTGCAGTCTTGGTACACATCGAGATTGCGCCGTCACAGTACTGTTACACGCCTCCAGAGGAGGCACAACGAAGTGATTCAGCTCACTGAAGCAGTGGAGTATAATGCATTGTTTTGCTTTCACCTATCGTTGAAATGTAGTAGCTGTGTCAGGCGAATCTAGATATATGCTTTAGCCTGTTGTCAAAGATTTAATGGAGCTCCAGTCGTTCTTTGGAAAGATGAATTGTTATGGGAAATATACACCAAATGCTGGAGGGAGTCAATTTTCAATTGTCAGTCACTTGGATGCAGTGTTCTTGCAGTTTTCAAACTGTCTCATGCCCCGTGGCAGCATGGAAATAACGCATTGACTAATGAGCTGATTCACTTTACTTATTCAGTTCATGTAGGTACATGGAGGTAGGGCAGTCGTATCGAGTTATTATGTAACCGTTGCTGATATAATGTTTATTAACGAGGGTTGACAGTTGACAGTGATTGGGTACAGAGTTCATAGGTAGCTAATTGCAAGGTGAAATTTTGAAGTGGCGGGACTGAGTTTATTTTCCGTTGGGCAGTTTCAGCTGCCATTGGCCGATGCGAAGTGTTCGAGGTGTAGATGGCGGAGAGGCAGCTTTATTGGCGTCAGTTCGGGGAACATGGAAGGGACGTGCACAAAGGTAGAGCCTCGGTCACTCTTTTCACGCAGGAGAAGGTCGGTCGGCGGACATGAGCTAATGAGCTAAGCAGCAGGGGGTCCCCTAGCCATTTATATCTGTCAGGATGGAAATGGTAGTTTATGCAATTTCCAAACAATGATATCAAAGATATTGTAGTTAAGCGTTCACCCAGATGCTTTTAGAAATGAATTCGTTTATTTTATCCTTTGTACAGATTAAAATCAAATAACTAACATGCACAAACAGGAAAAAACATTGTAAAGAAACATCAGAACATGAAACACATTAAGTACGGAAACACTGTGTAGATACGTACGATTTTTTTCAGTTCTTTGATATTTTTCGGCCAGATTCCAGCGATAAGGAAAGAGGGAAAGGATTCGCAACTAGGAAAATTTGACCTAAAAAGAAGGGAGATCTGTTGAAAGCCTTGGTCGGAGCTGGGACGTTAGACTTAGGTATGTAAACTTGAAAAACACAGAAATGTTTTTGCGCTTTTCGTGTGCTACATACAGCGTCGTAGAAAGGCCATGAGCGCCACTGGTAAGATTTGAGTTTTGTGCCCCCCCCCTCCCCCCGCCCCCAACGCTTATTTCCTAGGAAGGGAAAAACACCCGGCAAGTTACGCTCCTGGAATGCGCCCTCCTGGACAGCTTCTAGTTACGACGGTGGCTACAGAATACACGAATAAACGTTGTGTTTTGTAAAACTAAGTGTTAGTTACTAGTAGCGGTGACAATAAAGCGACATGTGCAGTGTTTCTATACCTAAATCTAAGTGCGAGGAACGTGTATATGAAGGTAAGAACGTCACAAATGTAGGAACATCACAGAAAATCATTTCAACCTCCAGAACTATTTTACTGGGTTGATGCGTAAGTTCGTAGCGTTTTTCCATAAGTTTAATAATCACGACGGATTCACAGAACAGAGATTTTAGTCATCAATAATATATTCCCCTTCACTATTTAAAACAGTCTGTCCATGCTGGGATAACTTATCGATTCCGCGACAGTAGAAATCACTTGGTTTTGAGGCGAAGAACTCGTCGAGCCATGTTCGGAGTGCATATACATCCGGAAAGGTAGTGCCTTGAAAGTTGCTTGATAGAGAACGGAAAGGGTGAAAATCTGAGGGTCGAAGATCACGTGAATGGGTCAGGGCTGTTCATGAGGCAACTGGTGACGAGTAAGCGGAGATGCAAACATGCCCACCTGCTGATTTTGGCTTAGAGCATGTGGTAGCAATACACCCGATTTTTTAACTTTTCCCACTGATGCAAATATCACACGATGGGGGAATGATCACAGTTCATCACATTTGCCAGTTCTCGAGTACGCCGATGTGGATTATTGTGGATTAATGCGTTGAAACGATCTTTATCAAATCCCGAAGGTCTTCCTGAATGCGGAGAGTCGCTAATGTCAAAAAGATCCTCCTTAAAAGTAGAAAACGATTTTCTTTCCGCGCTCTGTCCAGATGTGTAGATGTTTATGGCTGTCTACGCTGCTGTTATCCTTCAACTGAAATCAAAAAGAAGAATACGACGGAAATGTTCCGTTTTCTCCACTTGGCACCCCCTTTTGTAGCTTCCACAGCTCCACTCACTAACTCCAAATGACAAAATGACAATATGTAAACTCAAATAGTAACAGTGAGCTACAAATAAACACTGACCATCGCTAAATAAATCCAGGGCAACCTGAATACCAACAAGCAAACCAAAAACGCTGCGAACTTACGCACCAACTTTATATGACTATTCTATAAAATCTACCAGACCAGTAAAACTTTTATGTATTATGGAAGTGGAGCACTGAGACTGTAGTGAATAAAGCTTTTCAAAAGTAACTACAACCAATCGCCTTTGATGACGAGTGGCTGCAGTTGTTTCCGAAAACCGCTAACACACTAGTAATTAAGAATATGAGATTTGTGGAAACGCCTTAGTGCTAACAGTTCGTTTGTTCTCTTGAAACTAATTTCAATGATCCAGAATGAGATTTTCACTCTGCAGCGGAGTGTGCGCTGATATGAAACTTCCTGGTAGATTAAAACTGTGTGCCCGACCGAGACTCGAACTCGGGCCCTTTACCTTTCGCGGGCAAGTGCTCTACCATCTGAGCCACCGAAGCACGACCCACGCCCGGTCTCACAGCTTTACTTCTGCAAGTATCTCGTCTCCTACCTTCCAGTCCGCCGCTCGTGGTCTCGCGGTAGCGTTCTCGCTTCCCGAACACGGGGTCCCGGGTTCGATTCCCGGTGGGGTCAGGGATTTTCACCTGCCTCGAGATGACTGGGTGTTTGTGTTGTCCTCATCATTTCATCATCATCCAGGAAAGTGGCGAAATTGGACTGAGCAAAGGTTGGGAAATTGTACGGGCGCTGATAACCACGCAGTTGAGCGCCCCACAAACCAAACATCATCATCACATCCTACCTTCCAAACTTTACAGAAGCTCTCCTGCGAACCTGGAGAGCTTCTGTAAAGCTTGGAAGGTAGGAGACGAGATACTGGCAGAAGTAAAGCTGAGAGACCGGGCGTGGGTCGTGCTTCGGTAGCTCAGATGGTAGAGCACTTGCCCGCGAAAGGCAAAGGGCCGGAGTTTAATTTCAATGATATCTCGATATCTTCTTTTGTTCTGTAACACGCGAGACATAGTCTTTTTCCATAGTGGAACATCTTATTTTTAAATGTTGTTTCGAATGCAAAATTCTAAACAATAAATCTAGCTTTTTATATTTCCTAAGTGTCACGACTTACGAGACCAGTCATGCGTTTCTCGTACAGCGTATCACTTGCGACATGAGCGCCTGCTATTACTGCCAGCAGAAGGCCTATTTACTCCCCCAATCCGTCTCTGATAATATCGTCATTGATGGGACCTTAAATGTTAATCGTCCTTCTTTCTTCGTTTGTTGTTCGTGAAAGTTAACTTATGACTTTACATATCGTTTAATGTTACAACACTTAACATTAGGGCTTCAATGTTAACATTCCATGAATCTTAAGGAGAGTGCACTAGGTGTCACCTCACGTGCTGGCCTCACTTTATTATGTCACATTATATGTGCGCGTAAGCGCTGCTAAAGTGCCCTCTTTTATCTAAACTAGCGCCTGGTGGTTACCGGTTTGCAACATGGGACACTTTATAGTGTTTGGATGACACTATAAGAGAAAACAGGATTCGAATGAATTTATTTGGTGTACTCACGCCCCCTGGTCGTTTTCCTGTCACCAAGGACGTTATTGTTAAGCGCTGTTTAGTAAATAGCCACACAAGTTGTTGAAAAACGATCGACTGATACACTGTCTCTTTTACGCCGCGAGTGTCTGAATGCTGGAGCGGGACTCTGGTAAGCTGTGTTGTTTATTAAAGTCGATCGCAGGACAGCGTAAGAGTGACGGAGATCCACGTGTGCGTGCACGTGTGTACGTGTGTGTGTGTGTGTGTGTGTGTGTGTGTGCGGGTGTCAATTGTTTTATGGCGATGTAGAGTGGGTTGTTACAGACACGGAGATACAGGTAAATGAAGGGAAGAGCTGAGAGTATTATGATAGTAATTAAGATAAGCTATAAAATGTAGGTTCACTGTCATAAAACAGATGTGCTAAAATAACTGTAAGCTGTACCAATATACCGGATGTTTTTCCTAAGAGTTGTTAGGCGCACTTACCCTGATGTTTCAACAGATATTTGTGATATGCCCGCTAGACCCGCTGGGCAGAACAGGTGCTTAGGATTGTGGAAAGGGCCAAATAAGGTTGGGGTCAGTTTCACCTTAAAATTGTAATTTAATAACACATTTACAACCAAAGCAGCACATAGCCGAACCTTTACAACTACGAAAATGCAATTCCTTCACGGCCGAAGGCCTCCAAACAAAATCACCAAGATAAAAATGCAGCTAAAATAGCAAATAAAATAATTAAAATATATATGGTATCACAGCTAGGCTGGAGAGCGTCAAGGCAAGGGTGAAAAGACAAACAAACAAGATGCAATACAAATTGCTGAAGGCCCACAGTAAAATTTTCAAGATTTTGAAATTAATTACCATAACATTTCAAAGGCAGAACGCCGCAATTTAATTTTTTTTAGAACAAGGATTTAAGTCGCTGAAGGCTCACAACTGATTTTCCAAAGTTCAAAAATACATAAAATCCAGTAAAAGAAAGAACTTTTTAAATCATTGGCTATGATAGATTATAAACAGACAATAACACCGGTGAGAAGGACAATAAAGAAAACGGCACTCAGAAGCCTCCAGGGAGGTCGGTCCGCCCTCGTTCACTTAGGTGAGACACGTGGTGAGCCCAACTACACTTGATCCGTTGGAATCCAACCAGGGGACAGCCACGGATCGACTGACAAAACGACTTGCTTGCCACCAGTTGGTACATGAGAACTCAAACACAAAAAATTATGAACGTGATTATCCACAATGATATACGTATTAAGCTGTCAAAACTACACACCATGTTGGACAGCGACAATAGGTGAGGAAAGGACGCTGCCTGAAATTACGTTAGTGGCCAGGGCAGGTAACCGGAACACTAACGGCCACAAGACAAAAAATTCCGCTAGTACACTTGAATTTAAAATACGGTAATATAGTTGCCGCCCCCCATGAACCATGGACCTTGACGTTGGTGGGGAGGCTTACGTGCCTCAGCGATACAGATAGCCGTACCGTAGGTGCAACCACAACGGAAGGGTATCTGTTGAGAAGCCAGACAAACGTGTGGTTCCTGAAGAGGGGCAGCAGCCTTTTCAGTAGTTGCAAGGGCAAAAGTCTGGATGATTGACTGACCTGGCCTTGTAACAATAACCAAAACGGCCTGGCTGTGCTGGTACTGCGAACGGCTGAAAGCAAAGGGAAACTACGGCCGTAATTTTTCCCGAGGGCATGCAGCTTTACTGTATGATTAAATGACGATGGCGTCCTCTTGGGTAAAATATTCCAAGGTAAAATAGCCTCCCATTCGGATCTCCGGGCGGGGACTACTCAAGAGGATGTCGTTATCAGGAGAAAGAAAACTGGCGTTCTACGGATCGGAGCGTGGAATGTCAGATCCCTTAATCGGGCAGGTAGGTTAGAAAATTTAAAAAGGGAAATGGATAGGTTAAAGTTAGATATAGTGGGAATTAGTGAAGTTCGGTGGCAGGAGGAACAAGACTTCTGGTCAGGTGACTACAGAGCTATAAACACAAAATCAAATAGCGGTAATGCAGGAGTAGGTTTAATAATGAATAAAAAAATAGGAGTGCGGGTAAGCTACTACCAACAGCATAGTGAAAGCATTGTTGTGGCCAAGATAGACACGAAGCCCATGCCTACTACAGTAGTACAAGTTTATATGCCAACTAGCTCTGCCGATGGTGAAGAAATTGACGAAATGTATGATGAGATATAAGAAATTAATCAGGTAGTGAAGGGGGACGAAAATTTAATAGTCATGGGTGACTGGAATTCGAGAGTAGGAAAAGGGAGAGAAGGAAACATAGTGGGTGAATATGGATTGGGGGAGAGAAATGAAAGAGGAAGCCGCCTGGTAGAATTTTGTAAAATGGCTAAGCAGGGATGGGTAGAGGACAAATGTAAGGATGTAGAGGCTTATCTCACTAGGGGTAAGATAGATACTGCCTACAGGAAAATTAAAGAGGCCTTTGGAAAAAAGAGAACAACATGTATGCACATCAAGAGCTCAGATGGAAACCCAGTTCTAAGCAAAGAAGGGAAAGCAGAAAGGTGGAAGGAGTATATACAGGGTCTATACAAGGGTGATTTATTTGAGGACAATATTATGGAAATGGAAGAGGATGTAGATGAAGATGAAATGGGAGATATGATTCTGCGTGAAGAGTTTGACAGAGCACTGAAAGACCTGAGTCGAAACAAGGCCCCGGGAGTGGACAAAATTCCATAAGAACTACTGACAGCCTTGGGAGAGCCAGTCCTGACAAAACTCTACCATCTGGTGAGCAAGATGTATACGACAGGCGAAATTCCCTCAGACTTCAAGAAGAATATAATAATTCCAATCCCAAAGAAAGTAGGTGTAGACAGATGTGAAAATTACCAACCTATCAGTTTAATAAGTCACAGCTGCAAAATACTAACACGAATTGTTTACAGACGAATGGAAAAACTAGTAGAAACCGACCTCGGGGTAGATCAGTTTGGATTCCGTAGAAATTTTGGAACACGTAAGGCAATACTGACCCTACGACTTATCTTAGAAGCTAGGTTGTGGAAGGGCAAACCTACGTTTCCAGCATTTGTAGACTTAGAGAAAGCTTTTGACAATGTTGACTGGAATACTCCCTTTCAAATTCTGAAGGTGGCAGGGATAAAATACAGGGAGCGAAAGGCTATTTACAATTTGTACAGAAACCAGATGGCAGTTATAAGAGTCGAGGGACATGAAAGGGAAGCAATGGTTGGGAAGGGAGTGAGACAGGGTTGTAGTCTCTCCCCGATGTTATTCAATCTGTATATTGAGCAAGCAGTGAAGGAAACAAAAGAAAAATTCGAAGTAGGTATTAAAATCCATGGAGCTGAAATAAAAACTTTGCGGTTCGCCGATGACATTGTAATTCTGTCAGAGACAGCAAAGGACTTGGTAGAGCAGTTGAACGGAATGGATAGTATCTTGAAAGGAGGATATAAGATGAACATCAACAAGAGCATAACGAGGATAATGGAATGTAGTCGAATTAAGTCGGGTGATGCTGAGGGAATTAGATTAGGAAATGAGACACTTAAGGTAGTAAATGAGTTTTGCTATTTGGGGAGCAAAGTAACTGATGATGGTCGAAGTAGAGAGGATATAAAATGTAGACTGGCAATGGCAAGGACAGCGTTTCTGAAGAAGAGAAATTTGTTAACATCGAGTATAGATTTAAGTGTCAGGAAGTCGTTTCTGAAAGTATTTGTATGGAGTGTAGCCATGTATGGAAGTGAAACATGGATGATAAATAGTTTGGACAAGAAGAGAATAGAAGCTTTCGAAATGTGGTGCTACAGAAGAATGCTGAAGATTAGATGGGTAGCTCACATAACTAATGAGGTAGTATTGAATAGGATTGGGGAGAAGAGAAGTTTGTGGCACAACTTGACCAGAAGAAGGGATCGGTTGGTAGGACATGTTCTGAGGCATCAAGGGATCACTAATTTAGTATTGGAGGGCAGCGTGGAGGGTAAAAATCGTAGAGGAAGACCAAGAGATGACTACACTAAGCAGATTCAGAAGGATGTAGGTTGCAGTAGGTACTGGGAGATGAAGAAGCTTGCACAGGATAGAGTAGCATGGAGAGCTGCATCAAACCAGTCTCAGGACTGAAGACCACAACAACAACAGCAATATAGTTAACTTCACCCAAAAGGAACAGTGTTCAGAGCAGGTAACCAAAACACTAATGGCCACAAGGCAGAAAATTCCACTGGTGCACTTGAATTGTAGTCAACAAATATAGTTAATTGCACCGCATGGCGGCTAAATTTCAGCAGTAGAAACACTCAGTGTTGCTCACAGGAAAACCTCCCCAGCTGCGAACCACCGAGATGAACCACACAACATGAATGGACGCGGCTTGGGTAGTTGAAACGACTACTCAACTTTGACGTCCTGGGGTGGGTGAACCACGAAGCTCGTAGCGATCAGACAGCTCCACACACACACACTCTGACACTGCGCAGGGACCGCCAGCGGACCCGGCCGACTGCACCGCGCGGAGATAACTTCCCTGGTCCGCAGCAACTGACTGACTGCCCGCAGATCCGTCCGCGACTGCTGCTCCAACACGACTGCTCTGCTGGTGCGTCTCCCACGCACTTCCAGACACACGACGGCAGAAATACTGGCTCGGACCCAACCATGCAGAGGAAACACGTCCACCCATTAAGCAACATCCCTGCACCAGGAAAGGACCGGCCCAATTTCCACAAGATGGTAATTGAAAAGGCCCAGAAGAGCTCAGAGAACCAGTTACACGTCGCCTGATGAGACTACCAGCCTCTCAAAGCCAGTATGCCGAGAACATTTAAAATAACTTGTCAAAGAAAATCACGCCAACCACACACACAACCTGACAAACACTTGCACGAAGTCCTGAACGATACCAAATAGTAACTAAACACGCATGAAGACAAATCGGGAGTCGATGCACACACACACAGCCGACTCATGAACGATTGGCGAGCCAAAACGCGTCGTCCGGTAGGACGAACGATCGACGATCTACCAAGACCGTGGCGTGCCGGCAATGGTCGGGCGAGCCATGTCGACGCAGACCTCACTGCTGCTCCAACTCGACTGCACTAGTGTCGCATTGCAACTCCCCGACTGGCCGGTCCCAACGGCGCTCCAGACACATTTCAACTGCCTGGCAGACCCGAACTCGCGACCCACACTCGCTTACAACAGACATCGACAGGGAAGCAATAGCAGTCGAGAAAAGGTACTATGAGGGGTGATACATCGAAACACGCTGCTGGCCACGGTCAGGCAAAGCAGCAACTCAGTGACAGTAGTAATTTAAATTAACGTAGTGAGGTGGAAGTATGTTAAAAACAGGGTGTAAAATATATGACGGCAGGCACACAAGCCATGCACGGCTCAATTTGCACTTTCCTTTTCGCATTATGTAGATGGAATCAGCGCAAACAATTACTGCTCGGCACGTCTTTCACGCCACGTCACGTGTTAATAGAAGGAGCCAGTATGCATCCCATTACAAACAGAATTATTTTTAAATTGCAACTTTATGTGTCCATTCGATAGAGCGTCCCCAAACCAGTCTAGTCCGATATTCGTTTTATCGATATATACTTACAGAGAGAGTAAAGCATGAAGAATAACCAGTACTCCAGCAGCGACTGAGTAGTGCTGCTGCGTGGCGGTACCAGTCAGCGTGGGCCACGGCGCTGACGGAGTGTTGGTTACTGTATGCTTCGTGTTTCGCTATTCCTGTTAATACAGATCGATAAAACAAATATCGCACTGGACTCATCTGAGACCGCTCTGTCGAATAGGCACGCGAAGTTCCCCTTTAAAAATCAGTTTGTTTGCAACAGGGGGGGGGGGGGGGGGGGGGGGAAACCAACGCTTTCCGTCAACACTGGGCGTCGCGTGAAAGACGTGCCTAGCTGTAAATGTTTGGGCTGATTCCAGCTACATAATGCGAAAACGAAACTGCAAATATCTGTTGAAACATCAGGGAAGTGCGCCTAACGACTCTTAGCATAGACACCACATATAGTGTTTAACGTCCCGTCGACAACGAGGTCATTAGAGACGGAGCGCAAACTCGGGGGAGGGAAGGATGGGGAAGGAAATCGGCCGTGCCCTTTCAAAGGAACCATCCCGGCATTTACCTGAAGCGATTTAGGGAAATCACGGAAAACCTAAATCCGGATGGCCGGAGGCGGGATTGAACCGTCGTCCTCCCGAATGTGGACACCACATATAGAGGTATGACGTAGTAAATTGTGCCCCTTACGCCTCACTGGTTCTTTGGAACATTAAGAGTAGAGCGCGCCTTCACCTGCAGGGGGCCTTCATTGTCTTACTGCCTCTTCGTTCAACAATGTCTAAGCACCACCAGCTACGCGCCTTTATGCGAAGCGAGCGCAGTCGTTGTTCAGATTTCACGTGGAACGGACATACGCCATTGAGTCTCACCAAAAATATAGTAACAGTTTGCAGATGTTGTTAAAGTATGAGTTTGGAAGTTTGTCGTCGAATGGTAGGGCAACAGGGAGTGATTCATGAGTTTACACGTGAAAGGCACGCGTAACTGTCCAGGAAATCGGTGGATAAAACAGATCGTCCTTCTTAGTCAGTAATGTCCGTAGGTGTCCTATATCACGAGGGTCACTTTAAAAGATCTGCACATTGTAAGACAGAACTGAAAAAATAATTGAATTTACAAAACACCTTTATATTATTATAATAATATCCGTTGTTCCTGATGACATCTTTCCAACATTTTGGGAACTTCTGTATTCCGAATAGGGCACCTTCATTCTTGAGCTGTCCGATTACTCAGGTCACCTCATTGGAAGGTTCAATAACTGTATCAAAATGTTTTCCACGGAGTTGTTCCTTCAATTTGGGAAACAAAGTCTGGTGGGCGTGTATCAGGACTGTATGGTGATAACGGAAGCATTTTCCATCAATATTTGTTGAGAGTTTCTCTCACTGGTAGGACAATATGCAGTCTTGCACTGTCGTGCAAAATGAGGATACCAGCTGGAAAGCATGTCAGGCCTTTCTTGACGAATCTTCAGGAGCAAAACATTTTGTAGAAACAGCTTGCATGTTTTTCGTCAATACTCTCTCAAAATGTCACTAACAATTACCTGAGATGTGTAGTCTGTTGCAGCTGATAGACTTCCACTTCTTAGGTTGTACTCAGTACTTTCCCGACCATGACGGAAACGAAGAGACTACCGTGATACTGATCTGTGATCCACTACACTCTCTCATAGCGTTTTAAATTTCCGTTGCGTTCTTTCCATGCAGGGATTCGATTGTTATGCAGCGACGCTGGTCACTATGTGTAATCGCACCTGATTTCGGATTCAGCTTCCATTTTAAAACTGAATTAGTCACGACCCAGCCACTAGAGTCAGAAAATACATATATGACCGTCATGCCTTAGCTTCGCTCACAACTGAGGTAAATATCAACTTGATCACGTTACCATAACGTCGCGCATGCGCAGTTTGCAGGACTTTCGAAATAATCCTCGTATTACTTGAACAATTATTAGGTATACCGTGAACTGTTATAGTGTGATAGTTTAATTTTGAACTAAATTTGAATTTTTATATGAGGATGGGTCTAGCCATTTTTAGAAAGTGTCTTACGAAGTAAATGAAATGAACTATTATTTTAATTACTTCACAGAGACACGTTTTCGTCTTAGGCAACATGGCCAATTTAGTGCGAAACGTGCTCTTACCCTGACCATTGCTTATCTGTGTCCGATCTCGGCAAAGAAAACTGATTCAGTTAAGAAGCAGCAATATATAGGTGGAGGCAGGTAACACATGTTTAAGAAAGAAAACTACGAATTATTTGTACTTCAAAAGAACAGCAATAAACCAGTCGTTTAATATTCCTGCGAAGACATCCTTTAGCACATCAAAAACTAGGGGAGATTAACCTGTTACGTACTGAGTGCTTATGCCTCCGGCAGGACACCATATATGCACTGACAAGCCAGAACATTATGACCCCAAGCCTCCTTTGGGGCACAGAACAGCAGCATTTGTGTGTGGCAGGCATTGGTAAAGTAGTTGGGGCTTTCCGGCGGTGAGAGTATGCCGCACCAGGTTTATAGGCGTAGGTTACGCAACTCCTGTACATTACTGGCCCGTGGGTTGTGGACGTGGAACTGGCTCCTGATAGCGTTCTAAATGCGTTCCATCGGTTTCAGATCAGGTGAATTTCATTGTCAACACATCAGCGTGAACCCATAATAATGCCCTCAAACTGCAGTAGCTCCATTCTGCCCTTGCGTCTTGAACATTTACATCTATACGTACATGATTACTTTGCAATTTACAATTAAGTGCCTTGCAGAAGGTTCATCGAAACACCTTCAAGCTATATCTCTATCATTCAACTATCGAACAATGAGCGCGAAAAATTGTACACTTAAATCTACCCGTGTGAGCTCTGATTTATTTTATTACCATGATTATTTCTCTCTGTCTAGGTTGACGTCGACAAAATATTGTCACACTCTGAGAAGAAAGTTAGTGATTGAAGTTTTATGAGAAGATCGTGATGCAACGAAAACCACCTTTGTTTTAATGACTGCCACCTCAATTCGCGTGTCGCATCCGGGCATTTCTTTGAACTTCTCGATATCCTCCGTCAGTCCTGTATGATGCGAATCCCGCACCATACAGCAGCACTCCAGAAGAGGATGGACAACAGTAGTGTAAGCAGTCTCTCCAGTAAGCCTGACGCATTTTGTAAGTGTTCTGTCAATAAATCGCAGTCATCGGTTTCTTTCCCCATACCATTATCTATGTTATCGTTCGAATTTAAGTTATTCGTAATTGTAATCTCTATGTATGTAGCTGAATTTACGACCTTTACATTTACGTGATTTATCGTGTAACCGAAATTTAGTGCATTTCTTTTACTACCCACGTGGATGAATTCACATTTTTCATTATTAGAGTCAACTGCCATTTTTCGTACCATACAGATATCTTGTCTAAATCATTTTACAATTAGTTTTGACCAGCTGACGACTTTACAAGACGGTAAATGACTGCATGGTCGGGAACAATGTAAGAGGGCTGCTCAGATTGTCTCCTACGTCGTTTATGTAGATCATGGACAGCAGGGGCATATAACTCTTTCTTGGACAACGCTAGATATTACTTCCCATTTACTCGATGACTTTCTCTTAACTACTAAGAACTGTGACCTTTCTGACAGGAAATCACGAATCCAGTAGCGTAACTGTGACGATACTCCATAGTGGAGCAATATGATTAGAAGTCACTTGTGAGGTTCGGTGTCAAAAGCTTTTTGGAGATTTGGAAATATGGAGTGAACTTGAGATCCCTTGTCGATTTCGGAACTCAATCGAAACCACTTCCCGAGATCTAGTTAAATCTTGTGCGCGCCATGCAGCATATCCGTTAGATAATCAACACTGAACTACCATCACATCTGCTACGTTACCTGCAAGTTCTCTAGTTTCTAGTACCTGCTTTGAATGTCATATAACCTCAAGTGAATTTTCTGCAGACCTCGTTGTTATGATTGTTCGCACTCTTAAAATGTTTCATCAGGCAGTTTACTAGAAACTCTCTTACTGTACATTTAACAACTGCTAAGTTCGTGCTCGTGATCAACGATTAAACATATCTAAGAGCGATTCCGTAAATTTTATACCAGATTTAGTAGTGCAACGCTTTTTTTGGTTAATAACAATCAATAGAAATTGACAGTAAGAATACTTTTACAGGTATCAGAACTCGGATAAAAAATTAATTTGCAAGTTTATGTTACACTTTCACTTGAATTAAAATTTAATTCATTTAGTCTCGATGTGCAGCGCCACCATGACAGTGCGTGGAAATGACTGACGCACCCCATGAACCTCAGTAATTACCTGCAGTTCTATAAATCTGGTAAACAGTGGAAAACATTCACAGGGTTCCGGTTAAATCATGTGGAGACAACGCTGCCAACACCATTACTTAATGCGTGTGAAAATTATCTGATAAAGGTTATGTGCTGTAGACACAGCACAAACACCCGACAAAAGCAGAACGTTTGTAATGCCGGTCTGGGATATCTTGTAAACCACAGTCACTCTGTTTCCTTGTTGCTAATTGATAAACCAATTCGCATTGTCGCATAATGTTACTGTGAAAATGCGTGAACTGGATACGCCTTGAATATCAGCCGTGGTTAGTAGAAATAATACATATTTGTATCAAGATAAATGAAAAAGCTTACCAATTACATAAAAAATTTTTGTTCATTCTCATTCAATTGTTCTAGATGCCCTAGTTATTTAGGGAATGATTTATTGTAGTTTTATCTTCAAATTTTTCTCCAAGTTTGCCCGTTTGCAAACCATTCGGACATTCTAACATTGTCTACGTCATAAAATTTCGTCCTTTTCACGACAAAATGGCTCTGAGCACTATGGGACTCAACTGCTGAGGTCATTAGTCCCCTAGAACTTAGAACTAGTTAAACCTAACTAACCTAAGGACATCACAAACATCCATGCCCGAGGCAGGATTCGAACCTGCGACCGTAGCGGTCTTGCGGTTCCAGACTGCAGCGCCTTTAACCGCACGGCCACTTCGGCCGGCTTTTCACGACACATACAACCCAAGCGTCGTCTGTACGGAGGCCAGAAAGGAACTGTCCGCAGAAAAATTACGTATGTTGAGAGTTCAAGATAAGTGCTTCCAAGTATGTGAGTTTTACAAGATTAAATAATTTCCTTTTGTTCTTAGATATGACAATGACATAAATAAAATTAAACGCATGGGGAATACTTGCAACTTCGGTGCCCCTAATGCAGTCTTTCCCCCAAGTATTTTAAGAAAATATTTGAATCTTTATTAGTTGTAATACTGAGAGTGACTATTTGCAATTACTTCTGTCATCAATAAAAATGATAATAATAATGCTATTCTTTATAATTTCTCCCAGAACAATCCACCTTAAAGTTCATCTAAAATGTACAATATAGAATCAGTCTTTGAATATTACCAAACTTTAAACATTACTCAAATATAGTCATGAAAGATGGTAATTAGTACCTCATAGCGGATAAGTGCCTGCTTATTTTACAGAAAATGTTATTACAGATAAGAAAAATTGCGAAAAATGTATTACATAAGCAATGCAAATGAAGATGGCAACCGTTTTTATGAATGACTAATAATACGAAATGTAAAAAAAAAAGTATCAAAGTACTCAGAAAACTCAGTTACACAACCACAGTAAAAGTGACCCGCTGTTACTTCTGCCAAAAATCTTTTTTCCGATACGTCTTCTTGGTCAAAATAAGTGTAGACCATGTACAGGTTCATTAAGAGTACCAACACTTGGCTGGAGAAGAAATGTTAGTTTACCCGAGAAATGGGGAGAACAAATATTTTGTGCAGTTAGGAACGAAAGAATACATGGGGTACATACTGTGGGCTTTTCACAGAGACACATAAAAATGTCCCTGTGACTGTACGCATAGTATGATGTTTTCTCGCAAAAACTGTGACACAAGCTTCCCCCTTCCAACCACTCCTTTTATCCCAACCCACCTCCCTCGATCCTCTCCATCCCCAGTTACTCCTAGATGTAACTCTCATATATAATTACTCCAGAATGAGGATACATAAAACGTTCACGGAATTTGGTAGGGAGCTGATTTCACTTAGTCAAAGCCGCCTGTAACGCAAGATAAGGAGCACAGCGGGCAGGTTCTGTCGCATGTCAAACCATTTACCTGTTTGTGTGGGAAGTAGGTTGTTACGAGAAATTGTATCCGAGGCTAGTAACCACAAGCCGTTTCAGTGGGGCATATCGGTTTTTCCAGCAAAAGCGCCTCATTTGTCGAGACATGTTGCGACTCCAGTTTCAAACCACAGGCCAAGCTGATTTTACAACTCTCATTTTCTCACTACAGTGCACGACGTTGTTTCTCAGTAGTTTGCAATATGCAGAGGCCGATCAGATGTAGTCAGCGTGAATCAGAATCTGTGTGGCAATCAAAAGACAACTCCTCCACGTAAGTTCGTCCCGAAAACGCGGTAATCATACGAGTACATCGAATGTACCCTGTCGTCTCATCATTACAAGTATGTGTCCATAACACTCCTACTACAACTGCACCCTCGGCAAAGGCTACCTTTATTCTTCGAATTACTTTCGATTTCTTCCCACACCTCAAATATATACTAAGGTGGAAACCATCATGTGATAGCTTCTAACACCCTGTCGGACCTCCTTTCGCCCGATGTAGTGCAGTGACTCGATGTGGCTTGGGTTCAAGAAGTCGTTGGAAGTTCCCTGCCGAAACATTGACTCATGCTGCATCCATGGCTCTCCACAATTGCAGAAGTGTTGCCGGTGCAGGATTTTGTGCCCGAACTGACCTCTCGATTATGTCCCATCAATGTTCGATAGGATTCATATCGGACGATCTGGTTGGCTAAATCATTCGCTCTTCGCTCGACCTGTCCAGAATGTTCTTCAAACCTCAGAACTTGGTCATTTCATCTGCATCACAGTGTGAGTTAGCAGTAAGATCGTTATTGGCTACGTACGGCTCTAACTGAAAATGTGGCTAGGCGATGTCGCAGGATTGAGCTGTCCTTGTCTGCTTTATGCCCAATAGCTAAGATAGCTAAATAATCTGTATTAAATAATTATTGTGATCTTACGTTCTAATAAATTAAGCACATGCAGGTTATACGAATTAACTGGTAATAATAAATTGCAGTTAATAGCAATGGTCATAAAAGATAAAACTAGGAAATATTTGAATATTAATGTAGGGGGAGCCATAAGATTAAAGTCACACAAGTCTGATAATTTATTCAGAAATAAAGCAACGTTATGTAAAAATGTGGGTTTCGCAAATTGAAGTGCTTCGTGAACAAAATAATTTCTTCTGTCTTTCAAAAAGAGCTTTAGACTTATCTTCGTAATACATATTCCGAAGCTGACACCAAGAATGTGTAAATGCTATGGAGCATGGTTATCTCCTTCTAAGAGAGTATTCCGTTAACTCAAAAACCACAGAGAAGACAAATCACGCATTGCAGACAATAGAGTTTCTATGGTTCCGAAGAGTCAGACAGTTCCTCAGCGGCATCGACAGTCTTATTAAAGTACTGAAACGTCGTCTTAATAGCTTCTTAGTGAGCACTCTATCATGTACTTGAAATTCTCGTAACTATAACTGTTACGTCTTTCGGAAGGGACGTCCATCTGTAGGCAGAAGTCGCGTAAAACACATAGAAACTTTTTAAGGCACCAAGAAAGTCACACACAATGGAGCTGTTACAAAAGCGTGTAATCTGCACAGATTGAGAGAAGTTCACAAATTCTTGCTTGAAATGCTGAATGCATTCCAGCCATTACAGAAGCGCTGTCGTATCCTTGTCGTCACTACATTGTTATATCCAGATTATCCTGACTTGTAAATTGTCTTCCACATGTTAAGGCTTTCTTCCCAGTTTGCTATAAATAACTTAGAAATGATTCTTTTTCTTATGTCTTTATGTTTTATTTGTGAACCTAACGAATGTTTTCACAAGTCAGATTTATGTGCGATATGTAGAACCTTGTGTCTCACACTACTGATGTATGTCTAAAAACATAATTTGTTCTGAGAAAAATTTAACACATGTTTGACAAGAGTATGTGAAAAGGACTGAAACTACTTGTTGAAGGCGAATATACGAGCATTTTGTAGGTGATTGTTCAACTGAAGCGTAGGACTCTCACGAAAATTGCGTTCTATGTAAGTGTGGCGTGTTTTTGTTATATTCCGCGCACAGCGAGAAAAAGGACGTAGCGTTGTCGGCTCGTGTGAGTGTCCAGATGTGACAAACAGCTCAGGTATCCTTCTTGAGCTAAGTGTGTTCCCTGCGAGAGGGTTTTCCTGGAACACGCCACTGGCGGGCAGAATCGTGCCTGCTGCTGCGCTGAGCTCAAGGCCAACGTGGAGTTTTTTTTGGTCAACGATGTCCACGGCGAGTTACCGGCGGCTCCAGCCGGTTACGCGTAAGTTTCTCCTGGACGCCATCCCAAAGGTGCGCAGGCATCCTCAGTGGAAGACGGAGAGGCCTCGTAACACCGAGCTGCGCCCTCTGTTACTGAAGCGGGGGCCATTTCTCCAGGGACTTTGGCACCATTCCCGTCCACTGACGCGTCAAATTTGCGCCTGTCCTTGGCGATCTTAGTATCAAAACGCGTACTTTGTGTTGTGATTTGGCAGGAGCCAATTCACGGAGTTTGGAGGAAGCCGAAAGGCACGCGATTAAGCTCACGCAGGCTGGCGTGAGGTCTGGAACAGGTCAGAGAAATAAGACTAGCAAAACAAGAGTAACTGGTAGAATACTTAACTTTAATCCACAATTGGAGTACATCGGTCTGATAGTTCATGCTTCATTAGATACATAGCAAAGGATAAATGGCGCCTTGCTAGGTCGTAGCAAATGACGTAGCTGAAGGCTATGCTAACTATCGTCTCGGCAAATGAGAGCGTATTTGTCAATGTAGCATCGCTAGCAAAGTCTGCTGTACAACTGGGGCGAGTGCTAGTACGTCTCACTAGACCTGCCGTGTGGCGGCGCTCGGTCTGCCATCACTGACAGTGGCGACACGCGGATCCGACGTATACTAGCGGACCGCGGCCGATTTAAAGCTACCACCTAGCAAGTGTGGTGTCTGGCGGTGACACCATATTTTGTGTACGAGAATTATTATAAAGCGTACGGATGTGCGGCATTGAAGCAGGTGTGGGTCTAGGGGGACTGGGGATAGGGGTCCACAGTATGTACTGTCTCTCACACCCACCCCTACTCCAACGCAAATAAAACTTATAATCCCCCACTTCTAACATTCCTACAATTAAATGATAATGAGAATAAAATATGCTGCCTTAAAAAATGCAAACGATTTGACACGTAGTTCATCATTGTAGGAATATATAATAACAAAGTCAGACCAAATGAAATACACATATCACAGAAAACGATGCTCAAGCAGTCGCACCAATACTCAGTGCAGTCTCCATTTGGCGGCAACGCAGTCGCGTATTACTCGCATGCAAACGATCGTGAAGGTGCCTAATCGCATCCTGTGGTAGATTGTCCAAGCATCTTGCACATTTTGTCGCAATTCGAGAATGGTTCTTGCAGGCTTTGGAGAACGACTACATTCCTGCTTTACCATGTCCCACACCTCTTTAACTGCCGAGATAATCGATAATCTTGCTGCCCAGGGCAGCTATTGTACGAGTACACAACGAGAAGCACGCTGCGTTGCAGCAACCGTATGTTGACGTGCATTGTCCTGCCAAGACAGCAGATCACTTACCTGTCAAAGGAATGGTAGCAGCATGTGGTAACAATTTACACTATGTATCGGACACGGGTTACTTCACCCTGCTGAACACAAAATGTGAGCGTGAGCACCAAATGTGACCACGAACTGCAACTGATGACCCGTTCAAGCAGTGGGACCTATGTGTAGTGGGCGAATGAACTCTTAGATTAGGTTGCTCTCCAGGCATACGTCTTACACGTGTGGCGTACAGCAGAACCTTATCTCGTCGCTGAAGACAACTCATTCACGACAGCAGAGTAGCACTGCTTGGCGGTGTCATAGTGGCAGTCGTGCCTGGCCAGAAACACATGTGATCTTAGTCCTGCTGCAAGCAGATCGTTCCCAATGGTCCTTGGTGACACAGAAGGTGCAAAATATACTCGGATTTCTTCCCTTTATGGTGTTTGGTCTGCCACTGCTGCTCGCACAATTCGTCGATCTTGACAGCGGTCTGTTTTATGCGGACGTCCGAAAACTGGTCTATGGGTGTGGGAATGTTCCACAGAGCATTCCTGAAAGGAGTGACACACCATCGATACGTTGCGCCCAATATGTGTAGCAATCTGTCGATGCAGCCATATAGCTTCTCGAGGGATCTCAATGCAGCCACGTTCAGACAGTTGAAGTTGTTCGAACCCTAGAATGAATGCTGCAGACAGTGTTCATCTCTAAACTCAGTACTGATTTGCCCCGCAAAGTCAAAATAATGGTGCATAGGCAGGCCTCCCGAGCGCCATCTAATCGACGGTAACCGTGACGAATGATTCAGTGATAGTACAACCCCTCGTTATGCGTATGTTATACTCTGGAGACAGTGGACAAGTCCTTGAAGGCTTTCCATTTACAAACCTAAAGTTTGGAATATCATATACTTCACTACAGTGGCTTCTTATAGTACACCCACTGATACTTTGAAACGTCCCCTTAGAAAAATTGTAAATGACTGTGCTTAAACTGACACACAATATTTTAGCGCGACGCAATCTGACTTTCAAAAATCACTGCAAAAGAATGGCTCTGACTAAAAATAATCTGTACCTTTCATGAATCACTTACCTCGCAAAAATCTTCGTTACTCAAACTACTGCTATACAGCGTGCGCCAATACTGCCAGCTGAATAAAAGATTCTAACTACTGAAGGCACTAACTACTGATAGGCATAGTTAGCAAATGAAAGATTTTGATAGAGAACAAACAATGTATTTACCTTAATAGTGTTCAAAAGTCATAATATATATATCAGTTCATGACACTGAGTCTTACAAATTTACTGTCTCTGATGGACACACGTCCAGATCATCCGCTCTCAAAACTCCGCCATCTCTCTCCCCACATCCACCACTGCTGGCGGCTCACCTCCAACTGCGCAACACTACGCGCTGTTAACAGCCAACAGCCCAACACTACAATAGCAAATTCCAACAATGCAAACCAGCCACAGACTGCACACAGCACAGTCAGTGATTTTCATATAGAGCGTTACATGGCGTTACCAATAAAAAAACCTAAACAGCCTACTTACAACTTGTACGATACCTTATTAACAAAATAAACAATAAAATAAAATTCCTTCTGACAACAAGAAGTTTTTGGTTAGTTACAAAAAATCATTACAAAACAAAGCAGGTTCTCTCCTAAGCGCACATCAGTCTTTAGTAGTGAGTGTGTCCTCCACACACACACACATATGAGTTCTTCCATCCCGTGAGGCATGCTCCGAATGAAACTATCAAGTTTATCTTGGGACATGAGGTCCCACTCCTCAATGGCAGCTTCAGTGTGGTCCTGCAATTGTCAGGTGGATTCGGGCGTCATGCAATGGCCACCTTCAACAGGTCCCACGCATACTTAATTTCAGTCATGTCTGACGACTTTGCTGGTCAGTGCATTCGGCTGATGTTGCATCTATGAAGATACCGAGACCTTGCTTTGTCATCGAGTAGGATGAAGTTGTCACCGTTTTCACGTCTGTAAGGTCTTACAATCGTTTGTACGACCTTTTGGAGGTATCGAGAACCAGCCAGATTGCAATAAGTGAGAATTAGAGGGGTCTGCCGTCCTTTCATTATTGCTGCCCAGAACATTACACTTTTACCTGGTTGGGCTTCCTGGAAGTATCGGCGTTCCGGGTATCTTCTATCACTTTCCATACCCTAATACGCCTAGTGTTCGCACGCCTTTCTGCAATGGTCCAGTGTTGATGTGCAAGAGCCGAGGTCTCTCAACTGTGTCGGTTCTGTTGGTTCAAAGCAAAACTCATTGGCCCCTTGGAATGAGGGCCACCCTGATGCAATCTTCTGCGCATTGTTTAGTCTGAGATACGGATCCCTCTTGCCCGGGAGATATCATTTCCAATTATTTCTGGCAGTTGATGTTGAGTGCTTGCGAGACGACAGTTGGAGGAAACAATCCTGCACTGCGAGGTCTGCCGGTCACATTTCCCATCTCTCTGTACTTCCTCCATAACTTAGACACACCACTCTGAGTGGCAAGTAAGCGATCGGCAACATCCTGCTGCGTATGACCTGCTGAAAGTAGAGCCACTATCCTCTCTGTCAAAGTGTTGTACAAAATGGTTCAAATGGCTCCGAGTACTATGGGACTTAACATCTGAGGTCATCAGTCCCCTAGAACTCAGAACTACTTAAACCTAACTAACCTAAGGACATCACACACATCCATGCCCGAGGCAGGATTCGAACCTGCGACCGTAGCAGTCGCGCGGTTCCGGACTGCGCGCCTAGAACCGCTCGGCCACAACGGCCGGCAAAGTGTTGTACACCTCTACGTGGCATGTTACTACAGTACCGAACGCAAAGTGAATGAAGCTGTTGTTGATACTGGACTGGTCGTGGTGTGCCGCTGCGGCAGTGGTATGTTTAGTTGACTAGGAAACGGCCAGAAACCATGTCAGTAATAAACACTATTCAGTGTATGGGCTCTGACTGGATACTGCATGAAGTGCCTAAGTCAATGAGGCCTCTAGTATCGTAGACTACATTTTACGATAGTATTCCTAACTTTTGTTGAGCAGTGTATTTTCTGACAGTGTATAAAATATTTAATTAATAATGACAATAGTGATTTGTTTACATAAACGCTCAGTACATCTCTTTAACATAACTTCCCACCGAGCGAGGTGGCTCAGTTGTTAGCACACTGGAGTCGCATTTGAGAGGACGATGGTTCAAACCCGCGTCCGGACATCCTGATTTACGTTTTCCGTGATTTTCCTAAATCGCTTCAGTTAAATGTCGGGATGCTTCCTTTGAAAGGACACGGCCGATTTCCTTCCCTATCCTTTCCTAACCCAATGGGACCGATGACGTTGCTGTTTGGTCCACTCGCCCAAATCAATCAACCAATCAACCAACCAATCATAGCTTCCCAGAATTTGCAGTTCAGCGTTTCAAAAGGATACGACTTGAACAGTTAGAAGTACATGTGTCAGGTAACTAACTTACGAACTATAATAGTAACAATCTCTCAAAATTTTAACAACGTCGTAATTTACACAATATAGGATCATAGTGTGGACCCAACATTAAAAATGTTTCATTTAGCACTACGAGTATGGAGACAGGTATGCGGACTATGGCTGTGCGGGAGTGTAAATGAAAGAAATACTGTTTTTTTATTCAGTCGGTTCCTCTAACGTTCGTGAAGTCAGACGTTTTGTCTTCTTTTTCTTAGGGGAGGGCATTTTCCTTCCTAATTTTCCTTATTTAACTTCGTATAGTTTGCAGGTCTCACTTGAGGACTCACAAATCGTGTCGCATTTGTTATTCACAGCAAGAACTGTGATTCTGTGAACCTCTTTCGAATGTTCTCTACAAGCAGCCGGGTCACCAGTCCACACACATGGATACGCCGTCACGTACGGGACAAAACTATCCCGTGTTAAACGTAGCTTGTGATTTACTTCGAGTGTAGAAATTTCCATGTTCTCGGGAAATTTGTGAATTTAAAAATAAAAACGTTTTTAGCAAAATATTTTTGGGGGATGATGGTCATGACCCACCATAACTGTTACTCGCCTGGAACCGTGCCTGCATGTATGTGTTCTGTGTAACGTACTCCGGCTATGTTCTGCCTTTTTTAAAGGGAAGGCAGTATAAAGAGCAAATTTTACATCATTAGAGCCAAAGCACAAGAATGTAAAGTAGACGGCTGGGCGATCCCTTCTGTGCAACGACAAAGAATACACTGCGACGTTTCTAGCTTGTTCTCTGTCTCTCTCGTTCTTCCTCCCTTCACTTTGCTATGCTTCATGTGGCGTGGACTCTCTCCTTCAAAATTAATCTTGAAATAGGCTGTCCCTGGTTTCCTTCTCTATATGTCTTGTGTCTCGGCCTAACAGCGACTCAGGTTCCAATTCAGATATCGATATCGACACAGCTCAATCACCGACTCTTTCACCCGTGTTAGGAGGCGTTCGCAACTTGTCAAACGATGCCCTCAGTTATGACACGTGACCAGTATATAGAGTTCTGCATTGGCCGCGCGGATTTTCGAGCAGCTAGTACAGGGTGTTTCAAAAATGACCGGTATATTTGAAACGGCAATAAAAACTAAACGAGCAGCGATAGAAATACACCGTTTGTTGCAATATGCTTGGGACAACAGTACATTTTCAGGCGGACAAACTTTCGAAATTACAGTAGTTACAATTTTCAACAACAGATGGCGCTGCAAGTGATGTGAAAGATATAGAAGACAACGCAGTCTGTGGGTGCGCCATTCTGTACGTCGTCTTTCTGCTGTAAGCGTGTGCTGTTCACAACGTGCAAGTGTGCTGTGGACAACATGGTTTATTCCTTAGAACAGAGGATTTGTCTGGTGTTGGAATTCCACCGCCTAGAACACAGTGTTGTTGCAACAAGACGAAGTTTTCAACGGAGGTTCAATGTAACCATGGACCGAAAAACGATACAATAAAGAATCTGTTTGAAAAATTTCAACGGACTGGGAACGTGACGGATGAACGTGCTGGAAAGGTAGGGCGACCGCGTACGGCAACCACAGAGGGTAACGCGCAGCTAGTGCAGCAGGTGATCCAACAGCGGCCTCGCGTTTCCGTTCGCCTTGTTGCAGCTGCGGTCCAAATGACGCCGACGTCCACGTATCGTCCATGCGCCAGAGTTTACACCTCTATCCATACAAAATTCAAACGCGGCAACCCCTCAGCGCCGCTACCATTGCTGCACGAGAGACATTCGCTAACGATATAGCGCACAGGATTGATGACGGCGATATGCATGTGGGCAGCATTTGGTTTACTGACGAAGCTTATTTTTACCTGGACGGCTTCGTCAATAAACAGAACTGGCGCATATGGGGAACCGAAAAGCCCCATGTTGCAGTCCCATCGTCCCTGCATCCTCAAAAAGTACTGGTCTGGGCCGCCATTTCTTCCAAAGGAATCAATGGCCCATTTTTCAGATCCGAAACGATTACTGCATCACGCTATCTGGACATTCTTCGTGAATTTGTGGCGGTACAAACTGCCTTAGACGACACTGCGAACACCTCGTGGTTTATACAAGATGGTGCCCGGCCACATCGCACGGCCGACGTCTTTAATTTCCTGAATGAATATTTCGATGATCGTGTGATTGCTTTGGGCTATCCGAAACATACAGGAGGCGGCGTGGATTGGCCTCCCTATTCGCCAGACATGAACCCCTGTGACTTCTTTCTGTGGGGACACTTGAAAGACCAGGTGTACCGCCAGAATCCAGAAACAATTGAACAGCTGAAGCAGAACATCTCATCTGCATGTGAAGCCATTCCGCCAGACACGTTGTCAAAGGTTTCGGGTAATTTCATTCAGAGACTACGCCATATTATTGCTACGCATGGTGGATATGTGGAAAATATCGTACTATAGAGTTTCCCAGACCGCAGCGCCATCTGTTGTTGAAAATTGTAACTACTGTAATTTCGAAAGTTTGTCTGCCTGAAAATGTACTGTTGTCCCAAGCATATTGCAACAAACGGTGTATTTCTATCGCTGCTCGTTTAGTTTGTATTGCCGTTTCAAATATACCGGTCATTTTTGAAACACCCTGTAACAACGTTTGAACCGTTCGTGAAAACCAGCCGTTGGCTGTGGATTTGGAATCGTAACAAATTACTGCATTGGAATACTTTGCTGCTGCATACGACGACCTGGCTTTGGATACCTGGATATTTTGGTTGAAATAACTTGTTACGCTTTGTGTTCTAGTGGACTCTGACTCGGCACGGACAGGTTTCCAACTATTGGACTAGTTCTACTTGTCGACTACTTCACTATGGTTGTCCCTCGAGATCTTCTTTTAGAGGTCACAAATAGGATAGCCTGTTCCACCAAAACATAAAAAGATACCTGTAACAGTTTGAAATCGTTGACTGTTCAGTCGAGTTAAGGGCTTGCTCCTGTCTTCAGATTTCTTAGCCCACTAACAGCCGTAATAATACCCTAATTTCGAGACTGTATTACTGGACAGACGAACATCGGTAGACAAAGATGATCTCCGTACAATGATGAAAATTCTTTTTTTGAATCAAGATTTCATTACAAATATGCTACGTTGCAGTTTGGAAAACAGACAGCGGCTCACAGTGTCATAAACATAATGTGTGAGCGAAATTACGACTTAATCAGAGAGATAATTAGAATCATTGTTACATAAATTTGATGTGATTACCAGAAACTAGAAGAGACGGGAAGAAGTGTGATCGAAAAATTACATATCACAGCGCGTGTGGTTGTAAAGGGGAAAATACTGATGGTATTAATTCTCTTACCACCCTCGGATTCCTGTAAGGGCTTATAAACACTAGGCAGCTATATGGCCATGGTTGGTGTCATACCAGTCGATTTGCGTTGAAAGACAGACATCTCATTCCCTTCAAAGACAACTTTTTATGACGCAAGGACGAAAGGTTAGGGTTCTCCCGGCATATTTTGTGAAAAAAAATCAATGGGTGTACTGCTGTCTGTGTGTATCCAGAAAGGCCTACGGACACCAAACACCGGCAGTAAATCCGTGAATTATTTTGTCAACAAAAGAGTGTTTAAACAAGACATCATCTACAGAATCATAGTTTCTTTTGATTATGAGCTTAGTACCGCGAATCGCGATTATTGTTGGGTGGCAACATGGCTGTCAGCTAATGATAACATTACATTAAGAACTCCTTGTGCCACGATCATAGCAGCAGAGGAAGAACTGGAATGTACGATGAGAAACTGAGCAAGTCCATTAGATATCCGTGTTCTCAAAAACAGAATACACGATCGAGAAAACTTACTGTTTTCAGTTACCAACACGAAGGTGGCTTATTTTAAGAGACACCAGATTTTCTTCAAATAGAAAAAGTGGAATCATATCATTCCCTGTCTTACTTGCTGTTGATGATCAGTGGACAACATGTATATACGATCACGAGAAAGATAACACCGCACAGAAACGTGTTTTTGATGGGTGACGTGTTTTTGATGGGTGTTAAAGAAGGTGGGCATGAAACTGCTTCTTAAAAATTAAGGAATTCTTAACTATTAGTTTCAATCAGAACTTAGCCGAAACCATTAATTAATATAGATTTAATTGTTTGAAAAAAGAATATGCACAATCACTCATTTATCAGCGAATGAGGTTCTCAAGTGTTGTGTTGTACTACAGGGTGTTCATGTAACTCTTTCACACATACAGAACTGTATGATAACCAGATATGCAAGAAAAACGCATCAGTTGGTTTATATGCTATGGTTGTAGAGAAAGTTGGTATCCATAGCGCCTCAAACAGAAAGAAAACAGAGTTCGGTAGAATATGTTGGAACGTAAACAGCAATAATGTAGAACAACAACCTTAACTGAACTGAGACGTTTGTCGTATTGTGAATATAGCTTTCGCATTGTTGCTGCAAAGGTTTTTTGCCTGTGATGTTTGAGAATTGTGAAATTCTTGGAGTAACAAAAATTTAGTCAGGAGTGACGAAAGATAGAAATCGATAGGAGCAGCATCAGGAGTACAGGATGAATTATCACAGGTTTTCAGCTAAACTGCTAGACTGACCATCGTATACTGACGATGCATAACAAATTTCCTGTATGATTTACTCTGTGAAGGTTCCAATCATCCATCCTTCAATCCAGATGTTACTCCCGCCGATTTAAATCTTTTTTTTAGATGTTTTTATAAAGTAACGATGATATGCAGATGAGTTTCACGCACTGGTTCCATTTCCACTCGGTAAATATCAGTGACACACAACTGTGAGTCATAAGAACAAAACTTGATCCTATCGTATGGCACTTATCTCACTTGTAGTGCTAGTAAGTCGAGGATTAGTTCATGATTGCGGCATCTAGCACAGTAAATGCTTCCAGGTAGCAATATTTTCTAATTGAAGCATATTGCTTGCGTAGCAATCGAGTAATTATTGTTTCATGTGTGAGTCAGCCAGCATTGACATTGTTCTGGAGTTTCTGGACATCAGCCACTGTTGAAGTAACGTGGCCTGTTCGACGGTCTACAGGTAATTGTGCTCTGTAAACTTAAACACAAATTCGGAAGAAGAAAAAAAATTGAAAGTTATAAATCCTAAACACAAAGTGTTGTCAAAAAAAGAGTTCTACAATCTGTTGGTTTTCCTATGACTAATTTTAAGGCGTTGGTCGACATAGAAATGTGTGACTTATTTAGAAGTCGAAAACATCACAACTAAGAGCTTTAAGCGATGGCCTAAGAAGGCCTGAAGGTGGGACGTTGCATCCAGCAATTTCCTGACCTAAGTGGGGACAAAGAGAGGTCAATTTACAGGGGCATTATTTTTGCTTCAAGAGCAGATCTGCTAATAATTTAATCCGTTTCTCTACTGAAGTGAAATGTTTATAGCCATCATTTAACACAGAAAACACGGACATAGTGGAAAAGTCTCGTCGATGGAGGACGAGCACATACACTCACATCGTTATTATTTGCGAGCCAGTGAGCAACATTTGAAAACTCTAAATTTAAGTTTGTGTTTTCTGTTGACAACTACACAACTAGTTTCCGTGGGGACAAAATTAGTTATCGAAGTAGCAATACTTCGGCGCAATTCTGTATGACAGCCTAAGAAATTTTTACTAATCCTGATAACGTTTATTATCATAAAGTAATACAGTGACACGATCTGACATGTCTTCCTTAAATGGTGTACCAACTTATAAAGTGCTTAAATAATGTTAGAATCTTTACAAAATCACCCGTAACTACTTTTAGTCTGCGCTGTTTCGCACAGTTTCGTTTCTACATTGCCGAATCAGTCGAAGCGAGCTATTCGCTGGAAGTCCCTTAATTTCCCCCAAGCAGCCAGAGGACCAGATTCCCTTCCGCCACTGAAAAAATAGGCACTCTCAGTAGCCTCATTTTTCATGCAGTTAGCATATTCCACGCTGCATTTACCCAGTCTCAGTATGTACAAAAAAGATATAGTTTTTTAAAAATTGTCAATCAAACCTACACGTCATATGCGGAAGTTGTGTCTGATAAAAATACAACAGGAACAAATTTTTTTTCACTATCGTCGCACAACGCTATTAATTCAAGTTCAACTAAAATCAAGACCTTGAAGATACAAGAGTCAGTGTTTATTGACATCATTCTCCACTGGTTTCGCCGGCAGGGGTGGCCGAGCGGCTCTAGGCGCTACAGTCTGGAACAGACGACCGTTACGGTCGCAGGTTCGAATCCTGCCTCGGGCATGGATGTGTGTGATGTCCTTAGGCTAGTTGGGTTTAAGTAGTTCTAAATGCTAGGGGACTGATGACCTCAGAAGTTAAGTTCCATAGTGTTCAGAGCCATTTGAACCATTTTTTTCCCACTGCTTTCGAACAACTGTATACGGCTATTCCTAACAAAGAAGTGATAACATTACTTTATTTTTCTGATTTAACTGACCTCAAAATTAAAATTATACCTTCCACAAATTACTGCAGCGTGTTTTCACTCATGTTTGTACGAAATGTAGTTCCGAGTAAAGAGTAAACGCCAATAATTTCTACAGTCCGCGTTCTGTGTAAGATTACGCAACATCTACCTCTGTGGCTACATTGCGATGGCAGACATGGACGGCCGGAATCGATTAGTCACGACGTGTGGAGTTGAACGACCCGACGACGTCGATGCCATTACCGACTAGTGGGGAGCACAATCTCGGACTAGACAAGGACGTCGAAGGAAAATCTTCAGTGGTTTAGTTTACGTCCTGGCTTTTGTCTGGAATGGAGCCGATCAACTCTGCTTCATTTATTTATAAACTTAACAACACAGAAGTCTGTATACTCACTGTTGTTCCTTAAACACTACACATGCTGTATACTGGTATCCACCTGCCACGGACAGTCTGATCATTTCACGAATTTTTCGACACATTAACAACTAAAGTGTTGGGAGACAGAAAACAGCTCTCTCGCCAGGCTAGACTAGTGATAGAGCTGCCATCTCAAGGTCTTTGAACCTGCCTCACTCTTCTGTTGAGAGTTTCCTCCCTTCACCGGAGTGTCACAGTTTTAGGGCGCAAGGGACTCGCCCTTCACCCTCTCCCTCTCACAGTACGATTTGAATTAGATGCGGAAGCAGTACGGAAATAAACAAAAACACGTACTGCAGCAACAGGGATGAACACATACTAGCAAAATGGATGAACACTAAAATATTTCCAAGGAAATCGTAAGACAAGAGGTCAAAGCTGTATTGCATGTGATTCTCAAAAAAAGGTGAGAAGATGGACATCAGATTTGGGAAACAATGTGAGTCGATTCACTGATTCTTCATATATACAAATCTTCTAAATAATGTAACTGAACAATATTATTCTCATGCTATAACATGATGACATAATTTTCTATTAGAAAAGCTAAATCTTCTGACTGAACATTTCCTAAAGATGTCGACAACCTGTATATGCTGACCAGCCTCATTCTGCACCCGAACAATACCGTGGTAAAAATACACACACATACACACACACACACACACACACACACACACACACACACACACACACATACACACACACCCACACATACACACATATACCTGTAGTTTACTACACAAAGTTGTGTGTAGGCTTATGGGATGTACTGTGGTGTAATTGTCCCAATCGACATCGCAAACATGATAATTATTGCATGTGCATTAGTGTATTAACGTCTAGTTCCATTAAGACGTATCTAGAAAGGGTGAACCCTGTTAAACTCAGTAGTCTTGGAACAAAATTCTTTTGGGTGAAGAATATGAATAACGAATGTTTAGAAGAAACTGTATCAGTTTCGTTGTTTCTAAAACTATTGCATACTTGAGACGTAGTTTGAAATAAGAATTTCTAAATTACGATTTTTATATATTCTTACAATCGTTTGTTATTTTAAGATTTTTACCTTTTAACAAATAGTTTTTTATTACTTACAATTTTGAGAGTAAGTTTACAAATTCTTCACTTGTTTTTCTATTTATTTAATGTGATCATGTGCAGGAACATATACACAAATTTCTATATAACTCACTAACATTAACTATGAAACGTAGAGAATAGGTCTTCAATATTCTAACCATTTCAAAAATTCTGCTGCAATAAAGTCTTCTCAACGAGCTCTATAAGATTTTAATAATTTCTTCAAGTTCTTCGGTAGCTGAGGTAAACCTCTTTCTAGATTTTCATGAGTGTTCGAGTATTCGAGCTTATAGGTTGGTTCTAGATAATCAAGAACCCGAACAAAATGTTCTGCAAGTATTTCGAAATTTTCGGTGTTTCATAAGCCAAATCTGTTAGTCTCGTTCCATCCCCTTCTACTGTTACATATGCATTTGGAGTACAACTACCTAACTCTTTAAATCTCACCACTTCCTCCAAAGATCTAGGGCCTCTTTAGCTGATCAGCTACATCTCATCTATAGAAAACACTTTCACACTAAATTTCTTCGTACACTCATTTGTTTTACTGCCATCTAGCCTATAGCCTTTTGCCTTGCAAGGCAGTAATCGTAACTAAATTGAAATGGCTCTGAGCACTATGGGACTCAACTGCTGTGGTCATCAGTCCCCTAGAACTTAGAACTAATTAAACCTAACTAACCTAAGGACATCACACACATCCATGCCCGAGGCAGGATTCGAACCTGCAACCGTAGCAGCAGCGCGGCACCGGACTGGAGCGCCTAGAACCGCACGACCACCGCGGCCGGCAACTAAATTGAACATATTTATTTTACATATATCAACTGAACTGTTTAAACATATTTCAATTATCTATTTAATAGTTTAACATTTTAGAGGAATAAAATAAAATGTAGGAAAAATAAATATCTGCAAATTTACAGTCCGTGTGTTAGACTACTCACCAACGCTGCTGCCACAACACTGGCCTTTTAAAAATCCGCCGACACTACGCTCGTATAGTACGCTGCACGCTGTTTCAAAGAAAAATACTGACCTGGTGCTGTGAGCAACGTAGCGTTCGTAGTGCCGAAGGGATGACATCACATCATAGCATGCACAGCAGAAAACAGACAAATGAAATTGGTATAGGCATGCATATTCAAATACAGAGATTTGTAAACTGGCAGAATGCGGCGCTGCGGTCGGCAACGCCTGTGCAAGGCAGCAAGTGTCTGACGCAGTTGTTAGATCGGTTACTGCTCCTGCAATCACAGGTTATCAAGACTTAAGTGAGCTTGGACGTGGTGCTATAGTCGGTGCACGAACAACGGGACACAGCATCTCCGAGGTAGCGGCGAAGTGGGGATTTTCCCGTACCATCATTTCACGAGTGTATCGCGAATATCAGGAATCCGGTAAAACATCAAATCTCCGACATCGCTGCGGCCCGGTAAAGGTCCTGCAAGAAAGGGTCCAACGACGACTGAAGAAAATCGTTCAACTTGAAAGAAATGCAACTCTTCCGCAAAATGCTGCAGATTTCAATGCTAGGCCATCAACAAGAGTCAGCGTGCATACCATTCAACGAAACATCATCGATGTGGGCTTTCGGAGGCGAATGGCCACTCACGTGCCCTTGATAACTGCACGACACAAAGCTTTAATCCTCGCCTGGGCCCGTCGACACCGACATTGGACTGTTGATGACTGGAATCATATTGCCTGGTCGGACGAGTCTCATTTCGAATTGTATCTAGCGGATGGACGTGTACGGGTTTGGAGACAAACTCATGAATCCATGGACCCTGCATGTCAGCAGGGGACTGTTCAAACTGGTGGAGGCTCTGTAATGGTGTGTGCCGTGTGCAGTTAGAGTGATTTGGGACTTTTGATACATCTAGATACGACTCTGACAGGTGACACATACGTAAGCATCGTGTCTGATCACCTGCATCCATTCGTTCCGGCGGACTTGAGAAATTCCAGCAGGACAGTGCGACACCCCACATGTCCAGAATTGCTACAGAGTGGCTCCAGGAACTCTCTTCTGCGTTTAAACACTTCCACCGCCCACCAAACTCGCCAGACATGAAAATTATTGAGCATGTCTGAGATGTTTCCAGAATGAAATTTATGCTTTGCAGCGGAATGTGCGTTGATATGAAACTTCCTGGCACATTAAAACTGTGTGCCGGGCCGAGACTCGAACTCGGGACCTTTGCTTTTGGCGGGCAAGAGCTCTACCATCTGAGCTACCCAAGCACGACTCACTCCTCCTTCTCACAGCTTTAATTCCACCAGTACCTCTTCTCTTACCTCCCAAACTTTTCCGAAGCTCTCCTGTGAAACTTGCAGAACTAGCACTCCTGGAAGAAAGGATATTGCGCAGACATGGCTTAGCGACAGCCTGGGGGATGTTTCCAGAATGAGATTTTCACTCTGCAGCGGGGTGTGCGCTGATATGAAACTTCATGGCAGATTAAAACTGTGTGCCGGACCGAGACTCGAACTCGGGACCTTTGTAGAGCTCATATCTGGGATGCCTTGCAACGTACTGTTCAGAAGAGATCTCCACTCCTCGTAATCTTACGGATTTGTGGATAGCCCTGCAGGATTCATGGTGTCAGTTCCCTCTAGCACTACATGTGAAATTAATCGAGTCCATGCCACGTCGTGCTGCGGCACTTCTGCGTGCATGCGGGGGCCCTACACGATATTAGGCACGTGTACCAGTTTCCTTGGCTTTCAAGTGTAATTGAGGGAAGAGGTTGGCAATCGGTACAGTGCAAATGAACGAAACAAGACAGGTACTACAAAGACGATGCAGTGAAGTGCAATCTCAACATTGATGTCATTGATACTGTCGTCGATTGCAACTTTGATCGCCGAGCGAGGTAGTGCAGTGGCTAGCACACTGGACTGACATTCGGGAGGACGACCGTTCAAATCCGCATCCGGCCATCCTGATTTAGTTTTTCTGTGATTTCCTCAAATCGCTTCAGGCAAACGCCGGGATGGTTCCTTTCAAAGGGCACCACCGATTTCCTTCTCCATCTTTTCGTAATCCGATGGGACCGATGACCTCGCTGTGCCCCCCCCCCCATTCCCCCCAAAGCAACCAACAGTGATCGACGGCCGATATGTGTTATTTGCTGGATGCATGGACAGTCTGGGCTAGATTGTCTACGACAACTGAATTCAGGCAGGACAGTGCCTGTAGCGAAGAGAAGAGAATTGATAGCAGTGTGCAACACGGGATTGTCTGCCTCTGAGGCAGTTGACTCCTCATACTCCAATGAAAGCAAGAGTACTAATACGCTTGTGAGCCAGATCGTGACAGAAAGCGATGATCTTCATGCGGGTGGTGTCCTGATGTCTCACATGCCACAGAGATAGCACGAGGGTGGGTGGGAAGGCTATTTGATGGGTCTCAGTTTCTGTGCTCAGTAGCAGCACGTCAGCTTGTGCATTTAAGCAAGGACTTAATGAAAAGCAGGCTTTCAACGTGAAGTTGGTCCTTGCAGGTCGTTGGTCTGGCCAGTGTAACAGCTGAAATTTCATGACTTGTCAGAGGATCACATCCTTCTTCTCTGCTACAATTTTGGATGCGGTGATGGGAAATACATCCGAGGAATGGAATGCCTCTGTGTTGATCTTCAAACACACAAACTCTTGTTAGAGCAAAATCGATGTTCAGACCAACCAGAAGCGTCCACCTGGCATGGTAGCTGGTAGTCTTGTACTCAACGTGGTAGTTATATGCTGATAACAACAGTTCCCGTCACTGTGTGTTGGGCTGTACTATCCGACAAAGAAGACAGAGAACGGAACAACGTCTACAGAGGGTTTGCAGTGCATCACAAGATGAGACTTGGCGCATCTACATAGTGGTGACAAATATCCTGGGATGGATCCTAATATTCAGCCAGGCATAATGCAGCAACTCGACATGGCATGGACTCAACAAGTCGTTGCAACACTTGTGCAGAAGTACTGAACAATATTGACTCTGTAGTCGTCTACAACTACGAAAGTGTTGTTGGTGCAGGATTTTGTGCGGGAACTGATCTCTCGATTAGTCGCATAAATGCTCGATCGGATTCATGCCGGGATCTGCTTGACCAAATCATTCGCTCGAATTGTCCAGAATGTTCTAAAATCAGTCGCGGACACCTGTGGTCCGGTGACATGACATCGTTGTTTGGGAACATGAAGTCCATGGATGGCAGCAAATGGTTTTCAAGTAACCGAGCATAACCATTTCCAGTCAATGATCGGTTCAGTTGGACCAGAGAAGAAAGTCCATTCCACGTAAACACAGCCAACACCATCATGAAGCCAACACCAGCTTGCACCGTGTCTTGTTGATAACTTGGGTTCATGACATAGCAAGCCACGTTATGCTGTGTAGTGTGAACATTTTGTGTGCCGCTGTCACTTCCCCATTTTCGTGCTCCACTCGATAACGCTCAGCGGGAAGAACGATTGTTGGTAAATCTCCAGTTCGTACATCTCTCATTTTACCTTCACAATCGTTTCGTGAGATATGCACAGGACGAAACAATATCTTTGTTGACTCTTCTAGAAACACACGTTCTGGGAATTTTAACAGTAAACCACGGCGTAGTGCAGAACGCCTCTCTTGTGATGTCTACAATGAAACTGACGGAGCACCTCTGTGGGGCTTTCGTGCTTACTAAAAGAATCTGTATAGACGTATCTATAGAATTTTTGCGCAGCATAAAGAATCGCTGGGGCCTCTTTTTCCGTCAGTACATAATTCTTTAGAACTATATCTTGGGGTGCTCGGATCCGACTTTTTCCAGAGCTAACAGAACTGCCACAAAATCCGTATCTAATAGCACCTCTCTTATAGCCTCACTCCGAGGCCTTCAAATAGCTCGAAGGCTTCGGTTCATTACGTTAGTTAAATTCGCTCTGGAGGTCGCTAAGTTACTCTGCACGTTTCTACGAGTCAGCAACGATGACATCAGTCTGACATCTGATGGAGTGAGTGGCTTGCATCACACAGTTTCAAAAAACATGACATGGAATAAGACCTAAGAACAAATGACAGAATTTCAGTAAGAGCTGATGAAACTCATAATTTGTTCGTTGTCACTAAAAGGCAGAAACAAGCTAGCGTGAAGTGTGCAGCACGAAGAGTCACTAATTTTTCTAGTGAACTGCATTGATTAAACTAGAAAACTGAGCCACAGATAGCCAATTTTGCACTGGCTATTCTTCGAACGTCACAAGCGTTTCTTGTCATCTAAGTGATTATCGCTCAAGCTACACCAGTGCTTTCCATAATCTATTTCAGTGGAACTGTGAGATGCTTTCTTCAACGAGGTCGCCGTTAATTTACTTCCCTATCCCTCATTTAATTTGGTGTAGGTTGCCAACTTAACAGTCCATGATACACGAAGCGAAGAACCCCTGAATAAAAATGGAAAACATCAGAAAAATAAAAGAGGTCATAGTTATCAGCAAATATCTGCACATAATGTATTCAAAAGAAACGGAAGTAAATGGAAGAAAAGACATGAAAAATAAAAATAAAAAAATAAACAAAATAGTATTCTACTGTATATATCCAGTATTAACATACACCACAATTTAAAAAAAAATCCTTTTAATTTTACAAGACGTTTGCACTAAGAACTTATTAAGTTGTGCCATAGGCTCTCCCACAACAATAAAGCCAACTATAGGATCTACTCAGACACTGGAATCCACAAAAAATGTTTGTGATTATTGCCTTATTAAGAATATAGGTAAATCTGGACGAAATTTAAGTATCAAGGTTGAAAAACGGATTAGCATCTTCTGTTCCACACTCTCAATACGTCGCCATGTAAAAGATATGGGACATCAACTTAAAAATTTGCACAGCAATGTGAAAGAAGTGCATAGAGTAAATGAAGGCCATTGGATAGAACTCACTAGGAGCTTCAAATTTATATGTTCAGCTTTCGGAACAGACTGAATTTGATTAACGACAAAGAGGAGATAAACTGAAACAGCTTCTAGAAAAGCTTTCCAAAAGAGAAATATGAATAAACATAATACTTATGTTTCCCCATCACTATTTGAATTTTAATAGAAATAATTGTAGTAATTGTAGTAAAATGTTTTTGTGCCAATCTGGTAAAAATATACATATCGTTGAATACTACTAAATGATTCCTGTCAATAATTTCCGTCACATCTCGCTTTTTAAAAACCTAACATAGAATTGTTTTAATTTTGCATGTATGAGATATAGGCTGTTTAATATAGACGTTTGCAACGTTGGTATATCTTTAACAAATCTCTCTCAAAATTTTAAATTTGATGATGCACGAGCTAATAGATTTTCCTCGTAAGTGCAGAAGGATATTATTGTATTCAAATGCGTAGTGACAACAACATATGGTGTGCAATAGCCGCATAAAGAGAATGTTTCATTTCTGTAACGGAATTAGCTATTAAAAAAAAGCAATTTATTCCGTTTGTATATCTTTGACACATCTCTGGGCAATTGTTAAATTATTTGTTGCAAGAGCTAATAAATTTTCCTTCTTGGTACAACAAAATGTTACTGTATTTGAAAGTGTAGTGACAAAACAAATGGTGTTCTAGAATAGCAGACAATGACAGTTTCATTTATATTATGGATATAAACTGTAAAAAACAAAAAAAATTACAGCTTTTGTACATATTTTATACAACTTATCAATTTTTAAAGTCTTTGTTGCCAGAAGTAATATCTTTTGTGCAATAATAAAAACAAATGGTGTGCTGGTGTGCTACATCATCATATAGTAGCTATGTCACTTGTGTTACTGTATATTTTACACAAACGTAGATGTGTAATACAAAACCTTCCAAAGACGTAATAATTAACGTTAGTGTTTCACTATCAATGCAAGGACACACATAACCTCGTCAAGCGTCTGTATCTCAAGATTCATTGCTTGTGTGAGCAACAAATGCAATTCATGTTCTAAAACAGAACGAAATCCTCGTGATGATGAGGGTGTTACCGTTGAACTTCCAAGAGTGACACAGAGCACTGCTGTTATTTACGCATATGTCATGTAAGTAACTGTAGATTAAAGTAATCATTTAGGTGAGACAAAAGCGAATGAGACTGAAAGAACGTGAAGCTGTCTCACGGTGTGTGCGGGAGCTGTAAGTACATTAGTATCAAATTCCTGGGTCTGCCGTTCGCCGACACTTTCAGCGATCTTTAAGTTACGGCGTCACTCACCTTCACCTGTGTAAATGTTACTCAGAGGCTGCAGAACGGAGACGCCACGTGGGCGGGGAGTCAGCAGCGACTCTCCCCTGTTATGTAAGGTGGGCTCTGGCCTTTCCCAGGGAACACTGGGCGAAGCGCGTCATGTCATGCTGCTTCCGGAAGCTCGGAAAGATACACCGTGCCTCGGGACGCTGCAGCTTCCAAAAAGCGATGCGGTCTGTCCGCAGTAAAGGTGTAAAGATACTCGGCAATTTGCTATCCAACTCGGCAGAGAGGGATTGAGTATTCACACTCAAAAAAGTTAATGTTTAAGAGTTTTAACAAAAATTGTCATCCATATTTCGTAAAAGTGTCGTAAACAAACTGTTCTAAGGGCATGTGTGATAGCAACTGGTCCTTTCTGTTGGCGAAATCCTCAACTCGTGGTCTAGTGACATGCAGAAACCAAGTGCGCAGTAGCCATTCTGCAAAGGTGGACTATAGTGTTGTACAGTGGCATGACATGTAGTGATTGATAAGGGAGATTCCAGACAAGGTGCTAACTGGAAACTGTAGAATACTAATTGGAGCAGTGCTGTAAATAGTGAAACAAAGTAAATAAACTTTTACTTGATATGTATATTATCGAAACGGATGAAGTAAATGTCTAGCCCTTGTAACTTAGGTGCTTATTCTAGAATTGAGAACAGCTGTGTAAGTTGAAATGACAAGTTTCATGTCGCAAATTTTAGCACAACACAAGAACAGCGGAATGGATAACGCATCTCGCCAACATCAAAAAGTAAAATAATCCTAGACACAACACTATTAACTATTAACTCTCTGAAAGAACATTAATCCTAAGCACAATAATATGAAAGTTTAATTGGAAGTTTCTTTACAAAATTGCTCCTAGACATAGGTTATGATGTTGGTCAGTACTACGAAAATCATCCGACTCCGGTTCAAAGTTCGGTACTACTTAGGATGACAATCAAATCTACGGTGGATGGTTACTTATGTGACAAATTTTTGCGCAAAATTACCCAAGGCCGCTCGAGTTTACAGTGGACGCATGCTGGTGAACCAACAAAGCTTACGCCTCTGCACGCGGTGTTTACCATAAGCTGCAACGAGCTGCCGACTGCAAGGCCGCTCTCTCCCACTGAAATTCCTGCAAAACTAATCTGGCCTTTGCTGAACTTTCCAGCAGAAACTTTCCCTATGTTTCTCGTTATGTGAGAAAACGTGTACTCAGCCCTAGTCTTAGTATGTGGCAATATACACGTGTATGGTTGGAGCAGTGTACATATTATAGTGCCCTCTCAGTTCTTGCAAGAACAATTAACTAATTTGGCTGGTTCGTTTCTCCATAGTTGGAGTAAACGTTGCTGCAGCTGATCTCTAGCTGGATTGCAACCTCTGTGAACACAGTGTCCACACAAATTTCTTCTCTGCGTCGTACAGAGCATTAAGCCCTCAATTCTCCACTTGATGCCAGTTCAGAGAAGAGTCCCCGAAATTTTTCTCTTGTCCTTCTCATGGCAGAACTTCCTCCCCCACTTGGGTTCATTCGTTCTTCACGTCACGGACTTTTTCGACCAATAGGAGAGTTCCTCTTATATTGTGGAAACTCTCTCTACCAATTGCAATGGCCGTTCTATCAAACTGCATCGAAACTTCAGTATTTTTCTCCTTCCTAGTGCGTTTCCGCCAATCGGGCGTTTAGTGCCCATTCTAGATGTCTAAGGTACAATGATCTTTCCATGTGTCACACACGCTGGACATGTGATCTAAATGCTTTACTAGTTATTGTTCATATCCTGTCGGAATTCCAAAACGCAGTATTCTAAAGCTTTTTCTCTGTCCCTTGGGCAGGTGTGCCACTACACACGGTCGTCCCTCCTGAATCACCTGGTCGGGGTTGCTGACCTTCCTCCTGCCACCCCTTTAAGTGGTTTCCGTCGTAACCCCTGCAGCATGCCTTCGCTATGCCGTTGTCCACCAGGCTTTTCCAAATAAAAACGACTCGCATTGCCTGTTCCACCTTCTGCTCAAAGACTTCCATTGTATAGGAATGGTGTGTTAATTACCATCGATTGACTGTCATCCATTTTTGCATTACATACTGATAGGCAAATGTTCTCATAACCACCGAATTACGTTAGGTGTCATATTCACCTTCTCGTTGCAATGTGTAAAGCTCTCATGTAAGGTGTGAATCTGACCATTTATTCTGCCACCTTACACGCTTATCTCATGAGGCGTGGTCTCTCAGACCATGCGAAAATTTTCGAACTCGTTCTCTAAGGTCAATTGTGGCAGAATGCTTCTGTATCCGCCCTACCCTCCTTAAATCACCAACCCTGCAACGTTTTATTGTTGGGTGCAATATCGTCTTTTTTGTTTTTTGTTGCCACATGCTACTGAGACGTGTTGGGGTCTCCTAGACTGTGCCTTGTGAAGTGTGTACCTATTTTCTTCAGTATAGTCCAAAATGTGTTAGTAGGAATGCGTCAAATTTAACCATCTTAAATTTAATGAAGTTGTTTGTCGGTGGATAGGGGAAGATGTCAGTGGTATAGATCAAGAAATAGATGAAAAAAGACGATTTTTCAAAAGCCAGCGATCACCATTCTACTAGCGGAGTATCATTCAGAGGAAGAACTTCAGGACAATTGTGATGATGATATTCTCATTTCTCCAACAAAATACCTAACACAGTAGTTAAAATCAGAGTAGTGATAAAGAAAGCTGTAGATCTCAGCAATGAATGTCAGTTTTGCAGTATTTCTTTTTGAATTCATTAAGTATAGTCTTGATGGGCAAGTTTACAGTCTGGAATTTAGTTTTATGTGAAAATTTGCATGATAGGAGACAATCTTTCTTAAAATGTAAAATTAAGTCCTCTAAAAGTTCCTTTATTTGCACGATTTAGAAAACACCGCAAAACTAAATGATTTTGTGTGATAAAAAGTAAAATAGTGCAGGGTCTATTTAGCGCAATTAAATCAACACGGAGTATTTAGGCAACGTTAAAATATTTGTGAAAATACATGTTACGTGACTTAAATTAACAATTTCAAATGACCTATGCCTTAAATCTCGGTTTAAACGGAGGGGCTCCAGAGACCTCATTGCTACTATACATTACAGAAAAGTCACCTCGTGAGTTAAGGGCTAGAGCAACATGTGTATAATGGGACTTCAAAAAGTAAGTTATACTTTATAAAGGCAAGCCAAGTAACTTTTATTGGATGTTACACTACGCTTCAAAGTGGCACAGGTACATGACACCATTTTTTAACATATTCACCAAGTCTCTCTAAACTGTGGTCGGAACATTCTAAAAACCGTTCAGTTCCTCAACCATAGAAATCTGCTCCTTGGTCATGGAGCCACTCGATAACCACCTTGTGAACATCCTCATAGTTGGAAAACTTCTTCTCCTCCCCCCCCCCCCCTATGTTCTTCCTAAACTAATGTCGCAGTCTTTCTTCCCGATCAGCATCACTCACGTTCTGTGCGGCCTTCGTGAAATTGTTGGCACCATTTCACTGAGGCTGGATGCGATATTGTATTCGGTCCATATATCGCCAGAGGGAATATGTGTGTGCAAGTAGACGTTTTGCCCACGTGAATTTGCAGTACGTTTCCAGTAGATGCGGTATTTTGCTCGCACACTGCGGTGCACCTGTTATCCGTACCGCAGCAGAACTGTGTGTCTGCAGGATACCCGGAATCCTGACAACGCGCTGCTCCTGTTACGTAATGGTCTTGGCGCCGGACAACATACGTAACCTACTTTCTGAAGGCCCTACGTGTTTCTGTAAGAGATGCCATACATTTACACAAAGCCACTCCACAAAATATTAGTCACCCATTTTATACGTTCAGGAGTGGGGGGGTAGATGGGCCGAACAAGTGCAGAGTGTCGTTTTAAAACATTTGTTAATTACCGAAGCAATTAAATAAAAATTCAAAACACAGTAAAATTCAATCTTTCCTTTGAACCATCAATCAAATCTTTACCGCCACACCTAGTGTTTATATACTTATATGGATATGGTGTCAGTTCTTTCGGACATGTCTGAAAGAACAGACACCATATCCATATAAATACAGTAATGGAAATAAGTATTCATACACTAGAGCGTGGAAAAGTAAACTGCCTTTATTGACAATACGAAACCAAAAAATTTGATATGCACTATACACATTGGCCAGTCGCCAATGCAGCTATGCTGGTATATAGAACGAAAATGAACAAGCCTTTACAAAACTAAATACAAAAACGTCTGCCAAGTTCTCTACTGCGCCGGGAATTAAGTATTCGTAAACCAACAGAAAATGACACTTCTAACAAAGCCAGAACATGTTTAATACTTCGTATGCATACTCTTCCGATGTATTACTTCTCGCAACACCCGTGGCATGGAATGGACCAATTTTCTTGTAGTTTCCGGCGTGATATCTTCCCATTCTCGAAGGAGAGCCTCTTTCATAGAGGCCTTACTCCGGATGTCGTGTTTTCTCACTCGTGTTTCCAGCTCACTCCATAAGTGTTCGATGGGATTCAGGTCTGGACTGTGAGCTGGTGTTTTAAGAGTGTGTGGAGTGTTGCAGAGCAACCACAGCCGGACAATTTGCGCCGTATGTTTGGGATCATTGTCCTGTTGGAAGTAATAATTTCTAGGAAGGCCCAAGGCGTCAACACTTTGTTTAATTTCTGTTTGAGAATGTTCATATACACAAATCTGTCCATGGTACCTTCCACAAACACTAATTTTCCGACACTGGGGGCTGACATACAGCCACATACCATCACTCCACCACCTCCGTGCTTCACCGTGGGTTGAATGTTGTTTCGGTCGAGGTCTGTATTCGGTCTTCTCCAGACCAAGATCCTACAATCATTGTGCACGATATTAAATTTGCTTTCATCACTAAACAATAGAGTATCCCAGAAGTCTGCTGTTGTGGATACATGCTGTTTCGCGTATTCCATCCGTCACTTCCTGTTCTTTTTGCTGATGTAGGGCTTTCGTCTCGGGACCCTGGCTCTGTAGCCTGAACGATTGAGAATGGTTCGAACTGCCCTTGGAGTGATGTCCTTTCGGAAGTGGTCATGTACACATGCGCATAGTGCCGACGCTGTCATTTCCGGGTTTTTCTTGATGATTCTTAGTAGCATTCTGGTCTCTCTTGTTGTAAGCTTCTGTAGACGACCGTGTCGTTCACTGTTTATTATCACATGTCTGTCCTTATATCGCTTAATGATAGATTGCACTGTCGCTCGGCTTCGTCCTATGATGTTCGCAATTTCGGCATACGACTTGTGTTGAAGACATTGGGCGACAACGATGTTTCGTTTCTCAATGGTCGTTTCCTTCCCCTTGCGGCCCATTCTGCTGTTCCACGGTAGCCACGTCCGACGTGCTGTTGCTTCAAGGCCGCCACACGACTACACAAGTGTGGCATGCACTCCGGGGCTGCATCAGCATTTTTCGGCTTGGATCGGTCGAGGAATGAGCTATTTTTACTAACGTAGAATCCAGGCAAAGGTTGGCGCAGTAGAAATAGTACAGAAGGGTAATCGAAGATCGTGTGGTCGAGTCTTTCGGGTAATTTTATTTCCTTTTTTATTATGAAATGTTGCGCTACTTAGGTTGCAAACAAACTGAAATAACGCTCGGTAGGTTTTGATAAAATACATGAAAAGGAAACGCAAAAGAAAATTTGGTTTTGCAAACAAATTTACAAAAAGAAGATCGTAATTAAAGCCTATAAGACTTCGTACTTCGTTAGGTTCATTTTGACCTTCTATTAGCCTTCGCAGTTGCACACTAACAATATATTCCCGGCGCGCATAAAATCGGGCCATAGGACGTTTGCGGCAACGCTAGGAATGGCTACGTAGCTGATTCGTATGCCTAAAAGATACTACTGGCTCTTTCGGACGAAGTATTCCAGAATCGGTGAATGAGTATACAGCAAAATGTAGGACTGTTGTCATTTCTAAATAAAAATCTGTAAATTACAACAGCCTTATGCAAAAAAAAAAAAAAAATTGACTGCTGTGATGAAGCTGTACTCGCAGAAGACCAAATTTCTTCTGTTAACTGACTAGTGGGAAAGAAGAACAAGCCTGCAATTGTAGAATGATATTTTTCAAGATACAGAAGAATTGCCATCGTGAAGTATTAGTGATTCTTCCCAAATGCAGTCCACTAATGTAATCCCGCAAAGTCTGTTTTTATTTTCAGGTAAAGAATTTCAAGAAAAAGCTTCACAGGTCCTCTCATCTTATCGTAGTAGACAAAGAAATCACATCCCTTGGAGACTTCATCGAAATATATCCCATTGAAAATCACCAGCATTCCTAGCCAAGATTTGGCGAAATGCTTCGTTGTGCGTCGGTTGCTGTCAAACAGTAAGATGAGAGAAAGGTCTTTTGTGAATGTAAACAGAGTCTCCATTCATAAAAGATTTTTCTCTCATCCCACTGTTCGATTCTGTATAAATTAAAACGACCATGTAACTGAAATATGCACCGTTTATAACGCGTTCAAAATGCGGAGAAAATTACTGCTTCCTCAGTTTTTACGACTAATATCACCCCAGTACGTGCAAATCATCAACTATAAAATAACAAACGTATCTAATTTTATTTACGAAGTTCTCACGTAAGCTTTACAAACCCTTAGCATTGTAAGAAACGTAAAACTGACAGTAAAAAAAAATCAGCGTAGAGACTCGACACCAAAGCTCTCGGATTATCATTCTGTAGTTTCTCCACTGCGCCAGTAGCTGCCTGTAAACCACGCTAACACAAGCGGATCATGCCTCCACCGACTCGTGTCAAAACACTATTTTTTCCTAAACGCTTGGCCATCTGGTGCTCCTACTTCAGACACTTTCATTTCTGGCCAAGCTCTGCATATACCATAAATCTGGACGAAATCAGTGGTGACGAGTAGACGCTGTCCCCTTGTAAATAGGAGGTACTGGACGGAGCTGAGGAGAAAACAACCGATCGCTTGGCTAAAAAAGCGATCGATTGATAGGACACATTCTGAGGCACCAAGGAATCTTTATTTGGAAATGGAGAAAAACAACCGTTGGCTACGTAAGCAAGTCCAAATGGATGTAGCTTGCAGAGACGAAGACGCTTGCGCAGGATGAAGTAGTGTGGAGAGCTGCATCAGACAGATCTTCGGACTGAAGACGACAACAACAATAACAATAACAATCTCCTGCACGAAACGAGTCAGTGGTCACAATACCGTTCCCAAGAAAGGAACTGCCGTGCGGTCTGAGGCGTCTCCACACGGTTCGCGCAGCTCCCCCCGTCGGAGGTTCGAGTCCTCCCTCGGGCATGGGTGTGTGTGTTGTCCTTAGAGTAAGTTAGTTTAAGATAGGTTAAGTAGTGCGTAAGCCTAGGGACCGATGACCTCAGCAGTTTGGTCCCACTGTCCTTACTCACTGGAGCAGTTTCCGTGTAGCAGTCGCTTCCTTATTATGGACATTAGGTGCGGTATGACGAATGTCCAATTTGTGAACCAAGATATTCAGAAGAGATTAAAATGCAGATTATAATAGTAACAGCCTCTGTGTTGTAGCGTTTCGCGACGCTCTTTTTTTCATGCATTGTATGTTATCGGTTTAGGGATATGGTCGGATGTCATTGCCTCGGTGCGTACTAAATTTCATAAAATCAGTCAAAAATGGTAGCATTTCTTACAGTTTCCTTCTTTTTATATCTGTGTAGTAGAACTGATTATAATAGTTACATCTACAGAACTAAGTATCTCTACACGTCTTATAGATCAGTTACATACGTGAGAAACTGTTCATTTAATGAAAATTATATTTCAGAAAGTGGCAGAGGTGAAATGTTTTGACACCTTTGGAGCGAATTTACAGGGTATGTGTATAAGTCCTAATCAGTTTCTCAACACAATTAAAAAAATGAAGTATATGAGACATGGGTACTTGCGGTATGCGGTATAATAGAAAGCAATTCGAAGACTTTTGTGACGTTTTTTTCTAAATGATTATTTTTGATTTGCTTCAGGTGCTAAATAATTACCAGATATGAGTATATCTCATGAGAGAGCCTAGTGCGTGGTGTGATATGCGGACTAGGAATAGATATCACCCAATGTTCTGCAAAAAATTTCCAACATGAATTTGAGAGAAACATCCCTCGCTCAATTGTTCACAATGTGCTGCATAAACGACTTCACTAGCTCACTTACAAAGTTCAAATCGTACAAGCAGTAACGTGAAACAACTTGCAGCTCCGCTGCAAATTTATTATTGAGATGTTGAACTGGATAGGGTAAAAGTCAGCTATCTAGGAAATGTCGTTTTCACTGACGAAGCCACCTTACACGCATGTGGGAATGAAAAGACACATTGCCCGCACGTGGGGTTCGGAAAACCACCACAGTTTTCGGTAACATTTCAGAAACAGCGAAAAGATGAATTTGTGGCGTGCGCTGATGAAAGGCAGTTGAACAATTTTTCTTGACCGAGCAAAGAGTAACGGGAACCGCTTATGTGGACATGCTTGACCGGTTTTCCGTCCTTCTATTCCTTCCTCTTCACTCAAATGGGATATTACAACAGGATGGTGCACCAGCGCACTGGAGTTCACGAGTTCGTGATTCCCTGGACCAAACATTTCCACAGATATGGAAAGCACGTGATGGGCCAAATACTTGACGACTGCCATCCTCGGACATAGCCCCTCTGGATTTCTTCCTGTTGGATTATGTGAAAGACATTGTGTACCTCACCTGTACGTGACGTTGGCGATCTCGGCAGAAGAATGGTGGATGCTATAGGCACTATCAAAGAAATGGCTCTGAGCACTATGGGACTTAACTGCTGAGGTCATCAGTCCCTTAGAACTTAGAACTACTTAAACCTAACTAACCTAAGAACTTCACACACATCCATGCCCGAGGCAGGATTCGAACCTGTGACCGTAGCGGTCGCGCGGTTCCAGACTGTAGCGCCTAGAACCGCTCGGCCACACCGGTCGGCTATAGGCACCATCACGCCCGGAACGCTTGCGCGCGCATGACTTGAGACAGAGCATAATCTAGACGGGTACAAATTTAGTAACGTATTAATTTTTGTGAAAATTTTTGAGTTACTTTACGTGATGACGCAAATGACAAGTATCTATGTCATACAGTTTCTTTAATTGCATTTGGAAATCAGGGACGTTTCATGTGGACACCAGGTAGAATAAAAGAGACAACCACGATGAGGAAAAAATGAACAGATGGATTGTTTGTGTTTTCATGCAAAAAAAGAAAGAAATCAAACCAGGAAGTCATTGCACTAAGATGTCCACTTGGGAAAATCTTGATGTGCCACGTGACAAAAATTTTCAGTCGCATTCACACTTGTGAAGAGGGGTTCGCAAACAAGATGAATCATTCAAGTTAAAACAAGGCTGGGATATCGTAACTCTGGACGACAAGAATAATTACTAAATTATTCAAAGTACTATGCGTCTTTGATGTTCGCTGAGAATCATTTCGGCTGTTCGAGGAATTATTTTAAATTATGTAACCTGCAGCGGTCTGTATCGAGACCAAAATCTTTCGTTTGCGTGAATGGAAATCCCGCGGGATGACATAATGTTGTGTGGTACTGTTTGTGCAACCGACGAGTCATACTATTATGCAGAAAATTCCACCGTTACCTGCAACTAAATATGCGGTTTCTTCCAGCATTTTTCACTCACGGAAGCGGTTTGTCCACTTACGTCAGCAGGCACTCACCTCCATTTAGGTTTGTAAAACTTACTGTTAGTAATTATTCTGTAACCATCCAAAACTGACTGATACGACAATTCATCTCTTACTGTTTATCGATTCTTCCGTTAGCTTCATTCTGAGTTATTAAAATAAATGACCTCAACAGAAATTTACGAGTCTGTTTGCCGTTACGTTGGATTAGCAAAGATTGCCTTACTGAAAAACGCTTTGCAGAAAGTATTTCACATTAACTTTTCCTCTTTAAAAATGAAGTGTGGTTGAATATGGAAGGAAACATAACAAAATTATACGCAACATGTCGTTGCTGATACTAAGATATATCAACATCGGTCAAAAAGTAATGCACAACCCGCTTTAGCTCTGCCATTGAAAGCAGTAGGGAAGTAAAATTTCGTAGTCTTGTAGTATCTAATCTGTACCTGATTTATGTATGCTAGTGTTTCATGTAAGAAACTATAATTGATCATTGTACGCTATATACATAGAACCATCCACGCTGAAGTGGACCAACGGCACTATTAATGAAAACGCATCAATAACTGGCGAACGCATTCCAAACAGGGAGATTCATCCGGAAAATACTTCATGGAACACGCACATGTGTTAAATGGGTCTATGATTCATGTAATCGAACTATTAGCCTATAGAAAAAATGTGCTTGCTACATTCAGTGGCTCTTGACGAGGGAGATTATGAAATCAGAAAGAAGATTAGTGAAGATCTTCTGCAATGTTCCCTTGAGGATCCTCCACATCGTTTTCATGGAACTGTCTACGTGGATGTTCCATTTCGATTTCGAAAGCGAAAGTAAGTAGTTTCGTGTTGTAAGAAACATCGACTTTCAAATCATACGACAAATTGATGGTAATGTTCTATTATGAACACATACTGGTATTTTTAGTAGTGGAACGATGTAGCGGGACTTTGAATTTCGCCGCGCTACACTCGTTCCCTCAGACATAAATTATACCGTCGCAGCGGTATGAGCGCTCGACGGCAGAGCAAATACTAAAATTGTAACTCTTTTTTTTTCTATACGTTTCTTTTTTGTCTCTCTCGAGAGCGGAAGTTTAATGCAGACGTGATGTAATGAAGACGAAAAAAACTTATTTATGTGTGGACATATTGTGGAAGTTGTTATGACATTTGGAAGAGGGAAGCAACATAAAATAAATTGCATTTAATATCAAGACGGTTTTGTATACATTAGTAGTTCCTGGACGATGAAACTTATTGCAAGATTTTGGAGCAGACTTTTCACGCAGAAATGAAGTAGGAGATTTTTGAAGACCTGGACGCCGCACGAAAGAAGACATGTTAACCTGGTAAAAGATAAACTCTTCTCTACGCCATTTCCCCCTGTTAGTTACATTTGTTATTCTCTGTCTTTTTTTCAAATAATTTTTGTAGTGGAAATTGGTTTGACTTTTGCTCAGAAACGCCACAAGGACCACCCCAGCAATAGCCTTTCCGAATCACGAAGTCCGATAACTTTTCTGTAATACGAAGTCCGATTTGCATTTCATTCTTTCCCTTTTTCACGGCCATTAACGATTTCAAAAAAAAACCGTTTTTACTCACGATTTCTTCCCACATTTTCAACCTTTTCATTTCTTTTCTTTGTCTTATTCTTTTTTTACTAACCACTACAACTGGCGACCGTGACAGGACGCAATCTTCGGATGTGTCGTTTATAAGCAAATTTGAAACTTTAATTTGTATTTTTTCCCAACAGAGAATAACCAAAAATCCTGAAGTTTAACTGGTAACTAAAAGAACAACTTTATTGGACCTAAGCAAATGATCATACAACAATATTCTAAAGAATTTTTGTAACTAATTCAATCTGCTTTTCTTTGCATGGCATATATTGATGCAAAACTGTTATTTGAGACGTTTTGGTGATTATCCGATGTAGATGTATTAAGAAAATCTATATTTTGACAAATACGATTTGCGCAGAAGTGATTGACCAGCCGCTGCTGGACAGAAAATTTAATGGTGAGTCACACAATTATGTTTCATTCAAGCATTCAATAGCCAACTGCAGAATCAATTTTTCCCTTTCCACACATCCTGTAGTTTTGTTCTAGATTTTTCCAAAATTATCTATCTCTATTGTAGTTCGTGGTAATTATAGTATTGTTGTAGCATATGATGATCGTGAATTTGACCGCCAAACAGTCATTTGTTACGAAAAATTTTGTCCGCCCTGCTGCATCTTTCTCAACCATTGTTTGCAATAGAGCAATCATTTACATTGACGAGAAAATATTTCAGCCTAAATTTGAGTCAAATCTTTATTAATCAGACTTATATTATTCCCTTTTTGACTTACGATTATACATCCTAGTACAATGGAACGAGGTAAGTTAGAGATAGTTTCGGCAGATGAGTTAAGTGAACTAGATTCATCGTTCAACCAACAAGAAAGTCCGCGTTTCCCTCCATGGACGAGTTCACAGATCAATGCAATGATTTTGCCTCAAACTCGCAACATTTGTGATAATACACAGATGGCGACTTTAAATGACGAAATGTGGAATGGACGCGAGACTAGACCGTCAGCGCCATTGGTCAAATGGCTCTGAGCACTATGGGACTCAACTTCTGTGGTCATAAGTCCCCTAGAACTTAGAACTACTTATACCTAACTAACCTAAGGACATCACACACATCCATGCCCGAGGCAGGATTCGAACCTGCAACCGTAGCGGTCGTGCGGTTCCAGACTGTAGCGCCTTTAACCGCTCGGCCACTCCGGCCGGCTGTCAGCGCCATTGTTAACATCAATGTCAGAACCGGATATGAGACAAATTCAGCAATGTGAGACAAATCGAACACAGGAAACTGACATGAAACTGACATGAAACGAGACGTTAGTCAGAAAATTGACATATTAAACCATATGACCGAAAATTTTGAACGAACGACGAAACAGATGACAGAATTAAATAACACCACTCAACAGCTCAGCCAGGGTTTTGACACATTGTCCGACCGAGTCACAAAACAGGAAGAAACTTTGGTTACATTCACACATGAAACAAAAAACAATATCACCCGATGTGAGAATCAGTTAACTCAAATAGTTAATGTGCAGCAGGAAGTGAACGCCCGTGTGGAAGAGTTAGCTCAGGCCCACACTTCAGCTAGCTCCACCCAAGAAAAGCTGACTGAAGAAGTGGGAAATATTACCCAACAGCTCACAATGGTAGTTCTTGAACAAACCCACCTCAAAGAAAAGACAGAAAAATTAGAAGATCTAGCTGAACTCGCGTCACTAAACAACGACATCAACATGGCAGAAAGAATTGTACATCAATGTAAATTGTGTGACGACTATCTGGACAAAAAACTTGAAACAATTACACAGGACATACTTTCAGAAACAAAGATACATGTTAAAGACGAGACAAAACACATAGAAGACGAAGTGACAAAATTACGAGACAATGTTGTGCCGTGTTTGGCGATTGGTGTGAACGCATCGTCAGGGAACGACAGAACAGCTAAAACCATGGCTAATGGCACAGACAGAACACCTATTGTGGAATCACCTATTTCCAATCAAAATTACAATGTGCCGCTTTCTTTTCCACCAAACGAGCAATTTTACGGTACGACACCTAGAGTAGCAGGTGACACAAATCACATCAATACAGTTACGCCAACCGGCATGGCCGATGACACGTTTGTAAGGCATGGGTATTTCCAGACATTTTTCAGTGAGGACAAGCACGAAGTCCACCCTATTGTGCTTATTAGATCATTTGACGGTGTTTTTCCACATAGTTGGTCAGAAGTCGATAAAATCAGATACGTCACCAATCTCATGAGAGGACGAGCAGCTAAGTGGGGTGCCGCTACGAAACGGCGGTGCCTTACGTTTGAACAGTTCGAACAAGCCTTCTTGGACGAATTCTGGTCCGTGAAAGAGCAACAGAGTCTAAGGAGAGAAGTGTGCAACCCCGAGACCTATGACCCTAAAAAAGAGACATTAAGACAATACTTTGAGAGGTACCTAGACAAGACACTATACTGGTCCAAACCAGCCGACTTGCCAGCGATAATTGACACTTTAAAGAGCCACTTACCCTTTCCATACCGAGACAGATTAATAGGAGTACCGGAGAATGACGTTAAGACTTTCTTAAACTTTTTAGATCAAATGGACGTAGTTTACAGAGGCGATTCACGCCACTCAAATTTTACGCATATTAGTAACCAAAATCAGCACCCACCCCAAAGGAACCGTAGGGACGGTGGTTTGTGGAACCATCCGTCCACGCCGCGACACAATACGATGCCTGCGCGCGAAACATATTCAAATGGAAACGTGTATGACGGTAGGAACAACCGCAGAAATTCGTGGAATAGTAAGAACAACAATAGTTATCACCCATATCAAAATGGTAACTACATGCAAAATGCAAATCACAGAGAGTACAACAACAACCGCAATAGGAGACGTGAGAATAACCGGTACAACCCGGGCTACTTTGACAGGAACATGCCATATGACAGACATAATTACCACCAAAACAATAACAATCGCAACAATCACCAACAGAATATGTGGAACACACAAAATTCACGCATGACAAATCATGACCCTCCAGGGAAACCGCCGCCGTTCCCCAGTACAGTTATTCACTCCCCGCCACGAAGTAGCAATAACAATTGCGGCGCGGCATTTTTTATTTATTGTTTTATTTTTTTTAGTGTTTTAATAATCTTTATTGAACAAACTAAAAGTACATATATATTCACTATGCAAGAGTTCTTCAAGGTACCATTTAAACATATACAAATGATTTAGTTAAACAAAAAATATTAAAAAAGCATTAAATACAACAAAATATAACATATTCTGTCTTCTTCCTTTTTGTTTTTTTTTTTTTTTTGGTCGATGCATGAGAACGTGAATAAGGGTGTTGCATCATGTGACAGGTAGGCATGACACACCCCAACTTTGAGGGGGATCAAGGAAGACGCTGCGGAGATAACCGGCAAAAGTTTGTCGGTAAGGTTTCGGGTGAGGGTGCTATGCGCGGTCACAACTTTGTACCAGAAGTCAAGGACTGTATGTGGACCACTCTGAAAGAGGTATTCTAAAGCCTGACCTCGGAACCAGATTAGGGTATGGTGCTTAGCAAGAGGGTAGTGAAATGTCTGGGGCAACAACAGGAAATATGGGGTTACCGTCGTTGGCGGGGCACGGAGGTAAAAGCCCACGATTCGTTGGATGAGGAGCCATATGTTTCGTTTTAGGTGGCACGTAAGACGGTGCTCGTCGGTGTCTTCGAGCTGACAGTCAGGGCAGAGTGGGGAGGCGGCAAGTCCTATGCGATAAAGTCGACTATTAGTCGGGAATTTTCCATAGACTAAAACGTACCAGAGTGCAGACACAGACGACGGTAAAAAGGGTGCATGCACATATCCCCAAACCGTTCGCCAGTTAATGTCAGGATGCTGTAGAACCATGGGGTCGCAAGGGTTGGACAGCATAAACAAACGATAATAATCTTTAGTACGGAGAGGACGGGTGACTGGAAGATCGGCCCGAACGTAGCTGAGTTCTATGAAACAATTGGCGACGTGGTACAATAATGGAGAAATAGGTGCCATATTGATCGGTGGATCGAGAGAAGCTGGTCGGAGGATATCTAAGAGACTGCGTGTTAAGGACGGGACCGGCCCCTGCCAGTGCCGCAACAGAGTGTGGACAAAGAGTGCAGAAGATCGTGCCCGCACGTTGACAAGGCCGAGGCCTCCTTTTGCAGGAGGCAGTGTTAGAGTCTTGTAGCGGACTTTGAAAAGTGCCCCTGCTGACATGAAATATCCAAAGGCTGATTGGATGCGGCGGCCAAGGAGTAACGGGGATTGGGAGGATGTGAGCGACGTGTACCAGTTTAGGGGCGACATACATGTTGACATAGGACACACGTTGGAGTTGGTTTAAGTTACGGTGCACTTGACTGCGGACATGGTGCCGAATCGGCTGCAAAAGCCGCCGGTAAGCCAGGGCTACTGTGCGGTGTGTGGAGCTCGTAAATTCGATACCCAAGTAACGAAGGGTGGTACTGACCGGGAGTGGGGTCGGCACCATAGCCGGGAGGCCACGCCCAATGTGCATCATAGTCGATTTACGGACATTAAGAATGCTACCAGAAAGACGTCCATACTGGTGGATCCATTGGATGGCGTCATTGAGTTCCGTGGAGGAGCAGGTGAGAAGGAGGAGGTCGTCCGCATAAGCCCTGCAGTGAAAGGTGTAGTCACGCAAAGTGAGACCTTGCAGTCTAGAGGTAAGACCAGTGATGAGGGGCTCAAGTGCAATGGCATCTAGTAAAGTAGACATAGGGCATCCTTGACGCACAGAGCGGCGTATAGGAATCGGTCCTACAAGCCTCCCATTGGCTTGTACCATAGAGACCGCGGGAAGTAGTAACCGGCGAATGGCATAGACAAAAAGTAATGGGAACCCCATACGTGTCGCCGCCGTGAGGAGGAATGGGTGTCGAACGCGATCAAAGGCACCCGTGAAATCGACGGATACCAGTGCTGCACGAAGGCGACAAACTGACGCCAGTGCGATGAGGTGACGGCATTCTCCTAGGGCTGTTTGTAAGGTGGCCCCACAACCACGTGCAGTCTGCTCCGGAGAAAGGACCGTAGGTAAGACGGTGCGTATGCGCGCTGCTAAGAGGCGTGCATAGATTTTATAGTCTGCATTCAGTAGTGTAAGGGGGCGAAATGCAGAGACATGAGACCCTCCCTTCGGCTTAGGCACAGGTATAAGAATGCCAGTGACGAATTCAGGTGGAATTGGGAAGAACGAGGAAGCATTAACGTGGTGAACTCCCGGTAAAACTCCACTTGGAGACCATCTGGTCGTGGTGATTTGTTCTTGGCCCCTTTGTTGATGGCATCTACCACCTCTTCTGCGGTGATTGCAGACATCATGGACGTTGACTCCGCTGCGGTGAGGGTCCGATTAGGAGGAGGACGGAGATCATCAGGAATTGGCGTTGCCATCGGTTCATCATCATAAAATTGGCGATAATGTTCAGCAAAGGCAGACACCACTGCCGCCTGTGTTGTGTGGTGAACACCATCGGAGGTCGTGATGTTGGGGACGGAAAGTCGACGTCGACGACTATGGTCGGATGCAACATGCATTGTGGATAGGGGTTTCGTCGTGGAGGAGGTCTTGTCGTCGGGAACGCACCACAACACCATGCAGTCGTGCACGTTGGAGAGAGAGGAAACGAGCTTTAGTACGCTGTCGTTCCCTATGTGTTTAAGGTAGCACATCGAGCACATCGAGCTCATGGAGCACGGAGTAATGAAAATTTGTGGTGTCTCGATGCCATGCTGCTGCTTCCTTGCCACATTGCATGAAGACCTTTCTGATCGCAGGTTTGGCACATTTGAGCCACCAATGGAACGTGGATGTGTACTGCGGGAGGCGTCTTTCGCAAGACGCCCATGTAGTGGCAATACATTGTCGGCAGTGTGGATCATTAAGGAGGGAGGTATTAAGTTCCCAGTAACCTCTGCTACGACACACTGACTGAGGTGGCAGAGCCAGGGAGCAAATGACGGCGCAGTGGTCCGAAAATGCAAGGGGCCATCGTTCAGCTTGGGCGACTTCATTGCCAAGGTGGCCAGAGACATAAAACCGGTCCAGTCTGCCCGCAGAATGTGCTGTATAATGTGTAAAACCGGGGGTATTGCCATGAATTTTCTCCCAAACGTCCACTAGATGAAAATCTTCGATTAAGGTGAGCAGCGGCGGGCATGGCGAATAACCAGGCATTTGGTCCTGCGGATAGAGGACGCAGTTGAAATCGCCTCCCATGATAAGGCAATCATAGCGTCCAGGAAACAGGGGCGCCACGTCATGTCCGAAGAAAGTGGACCGCTGCCGACGGTTCGTGGAGCCAGACGGAGCGTAGATGTTGATGACGCGCGTGTCGAAGATGGTAACAGCCATGCCCCTTCCACAGGGAAGGATTGTCGTGTCCTTGAGTGGGATTCCTTCGCGTATGTAGAAAGCCACTCCACGCCCTGATTGATCACACGTGGACGTGTATGAGTCGTAGCCGTAGACTGGTGGTAGTGTGGCAACGCGTACTTCCTGAAGAAGGGCGACGTCGACGTCAGAGGCCCGAAGCATGTCACATAGGAGTTGCAGCTTGGGAGCAGTGCCGATCATGTTGATGTTCAGTGTGGCGAACCGGTACGTTTGTTTCAGTGGTGGTGGACGCGCATCTACCATCACCAAGGGAAGTATGAAGAGGGCACCGACAAGAAGTCCCGTCCCATAAGCTGCAGTGCCTCGCTTTTGATGTTAACAGGCAGCCTTGTCCGGCGGAGGCAACTCATCCGGAGGAGGGGGCGTATCTTCCTCAACGTCGTCGGCCCAAGCTCCTGTGCCGTGGGTCTGTCCAATGTCCATGGGAATTGCGTCGTGGTGAGAGAGATCTGGAGTTGTCGGCGGGGAGACAGGTGTCTCAACCTGCGCACCGATCGTTACATTGTGCGTGGCGACCTCCGTGGTGGTGCCGTCCTGCGAAACATCTTGTTCATCGTGAAAGTTGTCCGCCGACCTCTGCGTGGAGATGTCGGCTGGTTGGGTGTCGTCTTCGTCGTCGCGGGTGTCGACGCTTTGAGAGCCCGTGGGTGAACGGCGATGGCGTTTGCGCCTACGTGGCGAGCGTTGTTTGCGCACGTGTTCATCAGTGTCGGACGACGGCCATGAGGAGCGTCGACCTGGTTCGAAGGCGTCGGTGGGTACAATGAAATGGTCAAACAGGTGTTGTGAAGAAGTACTGTTCTCCTCAGCGTCCGGTGCGGGAGCCTGTTCGGCGGCAAGGTTGTCAGGTGGGACGTCCGCACCGTCCATAGGTGACTGGGACGGTGGGACGTGCCGATCGGAAGGACCGGGCGACGGACTGGACGAAACTGTAGACGTGGCAAGAGCCGCTGCGTAAGTGACCGGTAGGGCGGTCATCGTAGGTGTGACGGACGCTTCTGACAACGGGAGCTGCGCGACACGTCGTTGAATGCATTGAGACCGAAGGTGACCTTCTCTCCCGCAACCGGAACAGGTCCGAGGTTGGCCGTCGTACATTATAATGGCACGGCAGCCTTCGATACGTAGATAGGAAGGCACGTGTTTCTGCAACTTGATGCGGACCTGTCTAACACCGTTTAAAACGGGATAGGTTTGAAATTGTACCCATCGTTCGGCAACATGTTCCAGAACGTTGCCATAGGGACGAAGCGCCTCGATGACGACGTCTGCAGGTAGTTCGAACGGCAATTCGAAGATCCTTATCGTCCGTGTGCCGAGACCTGCGTGATCGACGGTAACGGGTCCGACGTTGCCGTCGGAATGACAGAAGCGCAGTCCACGTTTTGCCTCTTGAAGCACCTTGTCGCACGCCGCATCGTTGATCAGTTTGACGTAGACGGTACTGCTAACTATGGACAAGTGGATACCAGTTAGATCCGTTGGTGGTATTTTAACTCCATCGCGAATAAATCGTTCTGCCTCCAGGGCCTTGGGTGGAGCGAAGTCGGAACAAAAGTTGAAACGTAATGTCTTCCTCCGATAGTTGTGCGCCATGGTGGTCTTGCAGAGAATTTTATATTTTATTGTAAAAATACAGCAACCAGCCACTTTTTAATGCGTTTTATTTATGCCAATATGCATTTCGGGTTTGCACCCATCTTCAGCTGGCAAATTACATGGATCTTCAGTAACTACAGTAGAACAATCTCGACAGCAGTTTGGATGCTGCAGCAGGCATTCTCCTCTCCTTGTTTTTTCTTGGCTTTTCTTCTTCCTTGCAACAAAACAAACATGGCGGATAACGCAGTGCGCCTGTGTAAAATACGTGATAAAAAGTGTTTGTGTTGTTGCAAGAAAGAAGAAAAGCCAAGAAAAAACAAGGAGAGGAGAATGCCTGCTGCAGCATCCAAACTGCTGTCGAGATTGTACTACTGTAGTTACTGAAGATCCATGTAATTTGCCAGCTGAAGATGGGTGCAAACCCGAAATGCATATTGGCATAAATAAAACGCATTAAAAAGTGGCTGGTTGCTGTGTATTTTTACAATAAAATATCATTATCCACAGCCACGGAGCTCAACAGTCCAAATATAATGGACAAATTGTTAGAGAATTTTATATTCGGCCGTTTGTTTGTTGCAGGTAAGTGTGACAGCATCCCGTAAGAGGACAGCAGAAATCAGCCTTGCCCACCGCCAGCGCACTGCATCGAAGAGCCGCCATTTATAGTTCGTGTTCAGACAGGAGAATGATATTTTAAGGAACTTAAGTTGAAATATAGTTTTTACACAGCCCTCATGTGAATACATTTGTGTATACGAAAGTGAAATTTAGTGCCATGTTAGCCTTTATTATACTTACACATGACAGAAAACCCTGAGGAAGCAAAAGATAGGAGAGTTATTAAGGCCGTTTTGCGACTCGTACAATACCTCCACTTAAGCGAACAGATGACAAAATTACATCTTCGTTGAAGACAACATTTGACTTTTCACGCTATGCAAGGTAAGTGCAAAGGAGCAGTGACCACCCGTGCAGCCGACGTCGAGCAACGGACACTGAGAAAGAGACATTTTACTGTCAATTATAATACTATGATTTTTATTTATGTTTTATAGAAATAAATGATATATATACACAACATACAGAATGTTTAACCTTCATTAAAGTAGAAGAAAGTTCATGGTTGAACTCTTGAGAGGAAATTTGATATGTTATTATATAATACACGTTATGAGAGAGACAATCTCTGTGAGATATATTTTCCATTTGTATAGACGGTATCCACAAGAAGTGGAGATATCGAGGAAGTACTGAGCAGCTATGTGATTTACTCATGCAAGGATTTGTTAATGTATAATACACTTAGTCATATGAACAGTCAGAACACAAACAGAGAATCTGTCATGATGTTACACTACACAGACTTGACGTAAGGACACTTACATTTACCCATGATTTGGTAAATTGTAAGCACCTCCTTTCACACACCCCTTGAAGGTGATGCAAACATTATAATGTATTATGTTCTCTTTTTATGTATTAGCTGTAGGATTTGGTAGTTTATGGGTAGTGAATAGTTTCTTCCAGTCTATCTTTCTTTCTTTCTCCATTATCCTACCACCTCCTGCAGCTGGGCATTGTTTGTTTATGAAATCTAAGAATATATTGTGTGACAGTAAACTTTCAGGAATGAATAAAAAGACACGAATATTGATTGCATTACAAGCCTGGTCAATCACTAGCCAAGATATGGAATCAAAAGAAAGAAAGAAATAATAAATGAAGGAAAGCCCGTGCTTTAAATATTAAGTCTGATATCCCTTGGCACGCCCAAACCCGAATAAAAAAATTAATACCCCAATAAAAGAAAGCCATTGGGACATAGTATAATCTTTTTAGTGCAAATATTTCACATGCATATTCTTTTAAATTTATGTGTATTTTTATATGTGTTAAAACTTTGCATATTGTCAACATATTTTGAAATGTGACCACGAAATGTAAGCTTTCATAATTAACGATGTAAACATGCTGGGACAAAGTGAACTATCAAAATGTAAATATGGCAAAAAGTGTTGCAAACTGTGTTAAACTGTGAACGTTATAAACGGCGAAATTTGTGTTATTTGTGAAACTTATGGTGCATAAACCAGATAACTGTTTCTAAACCGATATAAACTTTAATTTACTTCGTCGATAATGAGGATTTTCACACTGCAAATGAACGTTTGTTGGCGAGTGTAAATAACGTGATGTAACACCTACCTTTGCGAACATCGACGCCGTTGTTCCTGGCCGGCCTTCAGATGCTTTGCAGACAATAAACTCAGCACCTGTCGTAGGCGATGTGGAGGCTAAAACTACATCGACCATATATGCCCCGGGAACAATAGTCATGAAAACGCACAAGGACCTGTAGTGTTGTGTTGTAACAGAAGACATGGACATTGCTTCAGATCACGCACACGCTCAATCTTATGGTGTCTCCGGACTTAACACGCCATTTATGCTGCAATATCAACTTGTAATGAACACTATGTGAAAGTGAATACTGTGCAAGACTGTCAGCGGTTTTGAAACTGCCGCACGCGAAGTTCAATGATGCTATTGCCCATGCGCAAACACTACGTGCTGCCAGAGATGCATTGGGACACCAACGCTGGAAGCGCACAACATTAACTGCGCTGGCGAGCAGCTTGCTCAAACAAGCTCTATGTAAATATATGTATATTAATTTTGTAAAAAGGATCAAAACTGTAACAATTGTATTTAGTATATAGATTTAGAAAGTAAGCATTGACAAAGATTATCCCCTATGAATGCACGTGGCCTTTCCTATGAAAATATGTATGTATTGACATTTAGGTATATCTATTATATTGTTTGCTAGCCTGCCACGCTAAATGTTTTAGCGTGACAGTCGAGGGGGCGATGTAGCGGGACTTTGAATTTCGCCGCACTACACTCGTTCCCTCAGACATAAATTATACCGTCGCAGCGGTATGAGCGCTCGACGGCAGAGAAAATACTAAAATTGTAACTCTTTTTTTTCTATCCGTTTCTTTTTTGTCTCTCGAGAGCGGAAGCTTAATGCAGACGTGATCTGATGAAGACGAAAAAAACTTATTAACGTGTAGACATATTGTGGAAGTTGTTATGACATTTGGAGGAGGGAAGCAACGTAAAATAAATTGCATTTAATATCAAGACGGTTTTGTATACATTAGAAATTCCTGGACGATGAAACTTATTGCAAGATTTCGGAGCAGACTTTTCACGCAGAAATGAAGTAGGAGATTTTTGAAGACCTGGACGCCGCACGAAAGAAGACATGTTAACCTGGTAAAGGATAAACTCTTCTCTACGCCATTTCCCCTGTTAGTTACATTTGTTATTCTCTGTCTTTTTTCAAATAATTTTTGTAGTGGAAATTGGTTTGACTTTTGCTCAGAAACGCCACAAGGACCACCCCAGCAATAGCCTTTTCGAATCACGAAGTCCGATAACTTTTCTGTAATACGAAGTCCGATTTGCATTTCATTCCTTCCCTTTTTCACGGCCATTAACGATTTTAAAAAAAACCTTTTTACTCACGATTTCTTCCCACATTTTCAACCTTTTCATTTCTTTCCTTCTCTTATTCTTTTTTTTATTAACCGCTGCAACGACCATTATCAAAACTGATGTGGTTCTCTGGAATACTCGTACGTGCCCGGCAGCTCATATAAAGGACGGATTGGAAAGGAAATCGGCCGCGCGATTTAGAAAGAACCATCCCAACATTTGCCTTAGGAAAATCACGGAAAACCTGAATCGGGATGGCCGGATGGGGGTTTGATTCGTCATTCTGTGAATGCGGGTTCAGTGTCTTCATCACAGCCCGACCTCGTGTGGTGATAATGTTAGAGCGTTTCTTACGGATTAAGAACTGAAAGTTACCAGTAAAACTAATCCACTGTTAATGAACATAATGAAAGCCACTAAGAAAAATGAAAATTTCAGGAAGCACGAAAAATTTATATGGATCAAGGGAGGCGTTAATGTTAAATACAACGAAATAGGTGGCGAAGACCGCGCTGAATTCGGAACATTTAAAAACATCGTGTTACCGTCACCACAAGTAAAGACTGTATAGAAGAGTAAAACTCCAGTGGGAAGAAGAATATCAGTTACCTGTATGCAGTGAAGGGAAATATTATCGAAAAATATAGTCAAACATTTCCTAAAATCCCGGGTTCCACACAATTAAAGGAAATAAAAAGTTTAGGAGTTCTGTAATTCGCATGAGATTCGATCATGGATCATTCCTCAGACATTTCTTTCAAATACACTTTTGAGATAACACTTACTGGTAACGTGATGAGGGTGATGGACGGAGACCAATCACATTTTTTTTCGATTGTAAATTGTATGCAAACTGGAAAGATTTCATACAATTTTTAATAAGATCTCGTCAACCATTACCAACTAATAAAGCAGCTGTTTTTCATTAAAATAATAAATTAATTTTAAAAGTTATTATGAATTTTTTAAGTAGACGCAACCTTACACTGCTCTTTGCATACGCTGGAAGGGGTATTTGCTAATCAAACTGAGGAGTTGGAGGGACTATCTGACGATTTGATTTTGGGATCCGACGTGACAGAGAGAACTGGGATATCAGAACGATGGTGTGGGCGTGTAAGACGTGTTCCATAGCTAAACCACCGCAAGATACGAAACATCGCAAAATACGGAACAACGTATATTAGTATGGAAACCGATAGTGAGACAGATAGAGAAGTTGCATACCGATTTTGTTGGTTCACGCTCGTGTATGCATGGATATCTTTTCGAGATTCTCTTGGTTGTTCACTACTAGGTTGTTGACCATACAAGCTGCAATGTTCTGCTTCAAATGGTTCAAGTGGCTCTAAGCACTATGGGACTTAACATCTGAGGTCTTCAGTCCCCTAGAACTTAGAACTACTTAAACTTAACTAACCTAAGGACATCTCACACATATATGCCCGCGGCAGGATTCGAACCTGCGACCGTAGCAGCAGAACGGTTCTGGACTGAAGCGCCTAGAACCGAATGTTCTGGTTGAAGAGTGTTTTTGGTACGTATGTTCCCTGCCAAGTTTTAGTACCTGATAATGCCACCGCATTTACATCCATTATCTCCAAAGAGATTTGTTTTCAGTTGGGAACCAAACATTCGGCAACCGTACTATACAACCAAAATCCATCGCTCGCAGAAAGAGTTAACCGTAACCTGAGCGTGGAATTGATTTTTCATCATTTACATCACACACGTTGGGACGAGACTCTAAAATGATTTTTCATCATTTACATCACACACGTTGGGACGAGACTCTAAAATGATTAATGTATGCATTTACCACGGCACAGCAAGGGACGCATAAGGAGATGCCGGTAGAATTGATGTTCGTGTTTGGGACTAGTTACCGATTCACCAACTTACGGCATACCAAAGAATAATTGCCCAGTAAGACACCCACTAAGGAGGTCAGTGAATGGTGGTGTAGAACCCATAAAAATACTCATATATTGGCTGCCCATGAGCAATGTTATCAGGGATACAACCGTGGAAGACGTCACAATCAATTACGAGTGTACGACTGGGTGTTAGTCAGATTTTTTGGCAAGACGAGTAGAATGGAGACATAGTTGATGGGAAAACAATTGTCATGCTTAAAGGAACCCAATGAACATAGAATGAAGGCTTTCACGGCAGGTGCTGTCATCACTTAACACTTCCGGGCTGAGATGCCGTGGTCCATACATAAGAGAGTCTTACGTAGGTACTACGGCATCTCAGCCTGGAAGTGTTAAGTGATGAACCCTATGAAATTGTCCATTTTGTGATCCCTGCCAGTGTCTTCATGAAACTGGCAACATCAAGGAACTACAGTGTGCTATTTATTAGCTTAAACCGGCCTATGATAAGAGAGAAATGTAGTATATATTGTTATTGTAAGTAATTCCCAACTTGCACTTAGGTACTGTACGGCTTATTTTTCATTAATCCTCCTCCTACCAGGAGGCAAGGGAGGAGGCAAGAGTTTCGGGAGAGCGAGACTGTGGCATGCGGAGCGGCGGTTTTGAATTTCCTGTTGCCAGGGTCGAGGTTTCAGCGGCACGCGGACTTCGACAATTAACGTCTCTCGGGCCATGTGGGAGGGACAGAGCGAAGAAGACAATGAGTTGGTCGGTGGCCGATAGCCAAGACGGAGTTGGCTGCGACCTGGTGTGCTGTACAGCCGGGCAGTCTGTGGACCCAATGGTCGACGCAGGGCATGGACGAGCTTTCGTGGACGTCACCTATCTGGAGGGCAGCCGGTGTCATTCGCAGTGACCAGAGTAACCTAGCCACATACGGAGAAGAGTGATTTGTTATTTCTGTAAATGTGGAGAACCAGGGATGTACTTTAGTGGCCTGCTGTGATTCTCAGGTGGCTGAAAAGTGATCAGATTCAGAGTAGTGGATAGCGGGTCTGATGTACAGTGAAGTGGATAATATATGTGTTTTGGGTGCAATGCGTTCGTTAGAAATGCAGTATTGCATGGGGTGGCTGTGAGGGAAGAATAATGTGCCTTGGATTCCGATTTATTACATGCTGTGGGCATGTGTTACTTCTGTACCACAGAGAGGGTTTTGTACATTGTGGTTTTCATCGTGCTGAGGGCATATCCGAGGTCGTACGCAGCTATAAATAACTAAACTTTTGTTGTTGTTAATATTGTACGTAGCCTGGAAGCCCTGTTGTGTGTAGCCGTATTATGTAGCTGGTGGAGGTCGTTGTTGGCGGAGGTGGATTCCGTTGTTATTTTATTCACTTATTGTACTGTATTGTACTGGACGACAGAACGTAACAGTCTGCAACCAGGGAGTGTGAATGTTCTAGTTGCTATTTGTTATTCTTGCTTGATGCTCTTTTCTATCACACGGCCTGAATAAGAATTGAGATGTATCTACAATATCTATTTAAGTGTTTTTTGTTATTTGTTCTATTTTTATCTGATGATCTAATTACACAACTGTTAAGACATATTTCGTCAACGGCCTTTTTTCATCGGTAACACCGGTTCCCGTCAGATCACCGAAGTTAAGCGCTGTCGGGCTGTGCTAACACTTGGATGGGTGACCATCCGGTGTGCCGAGGGCTGTTGGCAAGCGGGGTGCCCTCAGTCCTTTGAAGTAAACTGAGGAGCTACTTGTTTGAGAAGTAACGGCTCCGTTCTCGTGAACTGACATGAGGCTGGGAGAGCGGTGCCCCTCCTTATCCGCATACAGCGACGCCTGTGGTCTGAGGATGACCGTTGGGTCTTCATGGCCTGTTCAGGCGGAGTTTAGTTTTTAGTTTAAGATACATATCACTGAATTGAGGCATTATATGTTGTTCATTTTCGCTACGCTTAAATGTTTTAGTCTTACATTAAATTTGGAAACGATGCGGATGTACACTGTCTGTCAATAAGTGAAGCACCCAGGAGAGGGGAAAATAAAATGGAACTTCACGGATTGAGATGGTGCGTGATGTTATTGGAGGTAGCATCAGTACATTTATAGTGTGATGTTGCAGTCATTCTGGGCTGGAAACATGCACTGATTCGGTTGGGAAGTATGTTATAAAGCCATTCTATCCTCTACTGAGGCGAGTTGGCTCAGAACTGTTGTAACTGGTTATTGATACCCTAGATACTGGCGCTGAGTTGGAGTTGACTTCCAAGCTGGTCCCACACATGTCCTGCAAGGGACAGATGTGGAGATCTTGCAGGCCACGGGAGGATATCAACGTCACACAGACTGTTCATAGACACACGTTCTATGTGTGGACGAGCATTGTTTTGTAAAAAAAAATGGCACCACGATACTGTCGCATGAGATGTAATAGTTGAGGATACGGGATGCCCGTGACGCACCGTTGTGACATCAGAATTCCCTCAATCACTACCAGCCGTTACCTGAACTCATATCTGATAGCTCCCCACATCATGATGCCAGGAGTAACACAGCTGTGCCCTTTCAAAACATTTGGAAGAATGACCCCTCCATAGGTTGCCGCTATACTCGCTGACGACGTTCATCCCAGGTAGAGTAGAACCGCCATTCATAGTTGAACACAATGCGATGCCTTTCATCTGCAATCTATGCCTCCTCGTCACTGCACCACTTCACATGCAGCTCTCTGCGTTGGGGTGTAAATGCCAGTCTAAGCATGGGATGGTAATTTCCTAGTCTTGCTGCTGCTTGTCTCTAACCAATGGTATGAGATGACACAGAATGTTGCAAGAAATACCTTGCTTGTTCTTGGATGGCAGACACAGATGTAAGGGTGCTACGATGTGCTTGGTGCACAATATGGCGATCCTCTGTTTAGATGATGAGATGCTGTCGACCAGAACCTTGACGCCCGTCCTCAAGTTCCCATGCAGCCCTGCATCCGGCCACTGTCACATCCAAATGCCCATGACTGTGGATATTGCATGATTGGACCAGTTGGCCAAATGGAAACCCAGAACGATGACTCTTTTAAACTGTCAGCTCCAGACAATACTGTCTCACACGAGTATGCTGCTTCTCCATGTCCTTCATAGAGACAATCCAACATCTGTTGCTGTTGACGTCACTTTTATACTCTACTAGGTCAGATAACAATGCTAAACGTGAACAACACTAACGCACACCTACCACAGGGAATTGCAACTCTAATCATTTACGCAGCTGCCAAGGGTGTGTACGTGTATGAAGTTATATTGACATGCGACCTTGCCTTCTGGGTGCTTCACTTTTTTTGCCAAGAAATGTATATTTATTTGATCTCATATGGCACTATTAGTTTTTTACGTTGGCAGCTTACATCTAATAGCTACAGCTTGTTATCTGTAAACAAACGTTTTCTACTTTTCTGTTTGTCGTTATTTCCGACTGAGAATCGCTATATTCAGCGTTTTTAGGGTATAACTTCCGGTTTTTAATGCAGTGGCCTTGCTTCCTTTGTTTGTGCCGTATTGGATCATTTATTTCTTTTGCTGTTCTCGTTTCTTTCTGTTACACATCTATTTTGTGTAATTTATCAACCAGGTACAAGGTTTCTGCGCCATTTCACACATTGTTATAGCTGTGTTGCGTTCATTTGTTTCATTTTGTCGACGCCTACCTTGTTGCCAAGATCGGAAACATCATGGCGCATCTTGTTGGGGGCAAGATCTTCGCGAAGATTTACTTGTGGCACACTTACCTTCAATCCTCCCTTTGGACGAGGCATTACGTAGCATTTTAGTGGACAACACCGCATTTGGATGGTTCCTCTACAACAGGCTTCCGTTTAGCCAGCGCCCTAGACATTTTTCACCGAGACTTCAAAAATCTGACTCGGTATGTGCCCAAAACAGCGAACTAACTGGATGACATTATTCCGACGGGTAAAAATGCTCAGAATCTATCAACCAACGTAGACGTCCTTACTGTTTTGCTCCAGATCGCCAATCTTAAGTGCAACAAGGACAAATGCTATTTATTTGTGCCACTGTACCATGTCTTAAGTGCCTCAGGAGTACAGTCTACACCATAGTGCATTCAGGCCGTTCAAAAATTACCGACACTTACGGACACAATGCATGGTTAGGCTAACTAAATTAGTATAGAAAATTCATCCCCAAGCAACAGCCATAGAAAAACCACTTCATCAGTTGTTATGGAAAAATATCAAAAGAATTGGACTCCTACATGCGACAAAGCCTTGAAAGACTTGGAACGAGCTCTTCTCCACATGACATGTCTTATTACCAATGACCCATCCAAGTCATTAATTATGGCAACTGACACATCGGTTTTGTCTCATGGAGTCGAGTATGTGGAACGCCGATTGTCTTCATCTCCAAAACTTATACGCTGGCCCAATGCTACTAAGGTCACACGGAAAACAATGACCTGGCTGTCGTTTCTGCCTTCAAAACATTCCAAAATTACGTATATAGCCGGCAATTTACACTGTTGACTGATCATAAAGCTCTTTTCTAATTGTTGAAGATGGACGCAAATATTCCTAGCAGGACAGCGTGATGTCTCCAGTGGTTGGCACTGTTTTTGTCTGATTAAGTATCGTTCGACGTCTCAAGATGCGAACGCCGCCTTTTTCTGCTAGGACTAGGTCCACTATTCGACACAGTACTGGGGGCCTATTTACACTTGGATACCAAAGTAGAAGAAGCAGTGGCTGCTCTCCCTTTAGATGTGGCTGTCATCGCTCGCCACTGCACTGAGGACCAGGTTATCCAAGTACTCTGTCTAGTCACCCACAGTTGGCCGACGGACTGAAAATGCTGGACTAACCAGAGGTACAAGCCTTTTGGTATCATCAAAATGAGCTATCCACCCTTAGAGGCGTCCTTCTACTAGAGAGACAATGGTCGCAGTCGTGTTGTTATCCTACATGCTGCCTAGCACTGCATATTGTCACTCCTCCAGCAGAGACATTGGGGGGTCGTGCTGACAAAGCAGTTCGCTAGGCAACATTTATATCGCCGTGGAACTGACAACGACATTGGCAACATGGTGGCAGCTTGCAACGCCTGTCAGAGTAAACAGGCAGGGTCAGCTTCCTTCCCTTAGCTTAATACTTCATTTCCTTGGACATGCCTCCACTTAAATTTTGCAGGCCACGTTTTAGACTATACCTGCTCGATTGTTGTTGATGCCAGCATCGGCTTTCCGTATGTGTCACACGTCACTGATATCGTCGTCTCAAAGAATTTAGGCATTGACCCATATTTTTTCTTTCAGGTGGCTGCTGGAAAACATATTCACTGACAACGGATCCCAGTTCATGTCATCTGAATTTTCTTCCTCCAATGGCATCACCTTGATCCGAATGGCACCCATCCGGCATCTAATTTGATAGCAGAACAATTTGTCTGCATTTTCGGGCAATAACTAGTCAAGCTTCAATGGCACCTTTCCTTGGACAATGCATGGACCCTTTAGCTCGCTCCACCCTGCAAGACAGTGAGCCTAACACGTACATGGACGACCACATTGTTCACAACTCTTCTTTCTTTATCTGACCTTCTTTCTTTATCTGACCCAATCTTACTCACCCTCCTCAGCATTCACGCCACCACCACCACTCAGTCAAGGGCGAGGTCTTTGCTCTGTATTTATTTCCCTGGAATTACCATTGCTGGGTGCTTGCTATGGTCACACACCTACTGGGTCAGGCCCTGTCAGAAGTGCCATTAGAAGACGGTTCTTCATGCCGCAAACATATCAACCACCTGCACTCCCGGAGTACACCGGCTCCTTCTATCAGTGGCCTTTCACTTGTGGGAGAAGCTGGTGTACCGCAGGAGTGCATGTGGTTCGGACTAGCTCCCTCTCCCAGAACAATGGATGACACCGCCTTGCCACTACCTTAACAGGTTACATGGCCTCTAGCTTCCAGCGATGTCAGCCTTCCTACATCCCAGGCGCCCACTTTGATGGACAATGACCACAACCTTCCTGGTTTGCCAGTTCCACGAGCAGATGATTGAGAGGCAAGTGCCTCCAGGGACTTCGAGATGTGACACATCCTCTCGTCTATCGAGGGAGGAGAGAGATGCTGTGTACGGACCGTTCGCTCCCACTACCAGTGCCATGCGAGTGGCCTAACCTAATGAAATCAAGGGGTCACACCAACAGACAACAGACCGAATACTGTGCACACTCAACAGGCCAGCGGGTGGCAGCGTGAATGCCATCAGGTGTCACTGGCCCCACAGACCTGTTTGCTTCCACAGTTACTGCAAATAGATCCATATGTATCCTGGCGCCATTTGGGTATTTAGCCATGTGCTGAGTCTCTCTGAATGCTGAGTCCTCTGGGCCAGGTAGCGACCACAGCATTCGTCCACCAACCACAGTTCTCACTAAGTAAAACGTCGGAAGCAGCGACACCTGTGCTGCAGTCGTTCACTGCTGCCCATTGAGCCACCAGTGACTAGCTAAGTCATCGTCAGGAGACGGCCTCTAGACCAAAGATTGCTACAGGGTTTTGGTATGGCCGTCGCCATTATCTCAAGTTGTAACTGGTCTACTCCATATTGAACTCTGACATTATCTGTTATTGGGGTCATCTGACCATTTACGAACTTGTGTAAATCCAGTGATTACCATGAGCGACTACAATCAGTTTTTGTAATTAACTTACTCCAGGAAGGAGCCTTTGTTTATGTACTTATTAATAAACTTGTTGTACATTGATTACATCTACATCTACATCTACATCCATACTCCGCAAGCCACCTGACGGTGTATGGCGGAGGGTACCTTGAGTACCTCTATCGGTTCTCCCTTCTATTCCAGTCTCGTATTGTTCGTGGAAAGAAGGATTGTCTGTATGCCTCTGTGTGGGCTCTAATCTCTCTGATTTTATCCTCATGGTCTCTTCGCGAGATATACGTAGGAGGGAGCAATATACTGCTTGACTCTTCGGAGAAGGTATGTTCTCGAAACTTTAACAAAAGCCCGTACCGAGCTACTGAGCGTCTCTCCTGCAGAGTCTTCCACTGGAGTTTATCTATCATCTCCGTAACGCTTTCGCGATTACTAAATGATCCTGTAACGAAGCGCGCTGCTCTCCGTTGGATCTTCTCTATATCTTCTATCAACCCTATCTGGTACGGATCCCACACGGCTGAGCAGTATTCAAGCAGTGGGCGAACAAGCGTACTGTAACCTGGGCTGAGTCCTTCAAAAATGGCTCTGAGCACTATGAGACTTAACATCTCAGGTCATCAGTCCCCTAGAACTTAGAACTACTTAAACCTAACTAACCTAAGGACATCACACACATCCATGCCCGAGGCAGGATTCGAACCTGCGACCGTAGCGGTCGCGCGGTTCCAGACTGAAGCGCCTAGAACCGCTCGGCCGCCAACGGCTGGTTGGGCTGAGTTCTCATTGCTTGTAAACCGCCGCAGGACATATCACACAGTTTACTTAGCTATTTCCAGAGAGTTTCAGCAACGAGTTATAATTTTTGAAATAGAACATTATTTTCTCTATAATGTAGCTAATATTTTTAAACCAACTGTGTAAAAATCAGGATAAATAATCTGTCTAATTTAAACGTCCAAAGTTTCAGATGGATGTAGTACGTTGTACTTAAAGTTGCTGGCGTTGCGGAGCGACGAGTTTTCTCGTTGCGCTGTTTCAAGTCATGGTCGGATAGATTGTGTAGTGTATCCTTACACTTCCGTCTACATGTCAGATCTAAATGCACAAACAAACGAGATTGGGTCTCCAATGGGCATTGACGTGGAATCAAAATGGTGTAAACATAGAACGAGTGTGTTGACATGTTGCTGACAGTCGGTGCATCCCGACACAATGACTCTGAACCTACCATGGCTAATACCATGAGATATGCTCGTCGAAAAAATCCGTCAGACATTAAGTTCTCACGTGATGAACAACAGCTTCGAGAAACTAGTAGTCCGAGTAGACACGACAATAATAGATGAAGATCTGGAAGACATGAGGATATGGTAGTGTTTGTTTTAGCTGAAATACACAACGATCGTTATGTAGGCTTACAAGAAATTGCTACAACCTGTGGTATCAGATCTATACTGTGAATAGTATACAGTCACAGGTTTCATACTTATCACCTGTCGCTGGCACAGGAGCTGCCTGAGAACGATTCCAGTCGGAGACTTACTTTCTGTGAGTTTTATTCTTAGATGAGTTCACCCTTACAAATTATGGTGCAGTCATAATATGCGTTAGTCGGTCGCAGAAAATCTAAGGTGGGTACATGAAGTCTACCGTCAAAGGAAATGGTTTGGCGTGGAATCCTTGGAGATGAAGACGTGGGTTCAAATTGTTTCGCAGATACTCTAACATGTGAGACTGTTCTATTTTTCAACGATGACAGTTTAGGCACTCTCCTTGAAAATGCCAGTCTGACATTAAATCTGCCACATGAAGATGAAGCACCAAGGTTACTCAGCCCATTCTGTACGTGATGTCGTGCAAGAACTGAACAGCAGACGTCCTGGAAGATGGTTGGAACGTCTTGGTCCTCAGGAATGGCTCGCACAGTCGCCCAGTTAACACCAGTAGATTTCATTTAAAGAATCTTGTATATGCCACCGAATCCACTACACCAGATTACCTGAAACAGCCCATCGAGGGAGCTTGTCACTCTGTGACATAAGCAACCTTAGGCACAGCATTTTGTATGTGTCCCTATAGCTTTGAATTCTAGCTTACTAACTAAAATTAATTTAATATGATTTATACAAAGTTGATTTAAATGTATTAGCTACATGACAGAAAACAATAATGTTCTGTACCGGTGGAAAAAAATATCATAACACCAAGAAGGAGTTGTGAAACATAAACGAAAGTTTGAACGCGTGTTTCTACGTCCGAAATATTATGTCTGTTTAAATTTCGCACCAGGCCCATAAGAACGGAAACAGTAGCGCCACTATGAAGATACAAATAATATTTGCTTTAAATACGAGCTATGAGTGTTAGTTACATTTGAGATTCGACGTGGTGGGTTGATGTTAGCCAATTACGATTTTAATGCAACAAAGACGCCATTATCAACACCTCACTGAGTTTGAACGAGGTCGTCTAATAGGAGTACAAGAAGCAGAACGCTTCTTCTGCGAGACTGCAGAAAGGCTCGTCAGGAACGTAGCCCTTGTACATATAGCTGACAGCTGTGGTCACGACAATGTACAGTCGCAAGCAGACCGGGCTTCGATGGTCGCATGGCACTAGCGAGAGGGAAGACCATCATGCTCAGCGTGTGGCTCTGGCGCATCGTGCCGCATCTGCAGCACTAATGCGAGCAGCAATGGGCACCACAGTGACACAACGGACTATTGTAAATCGGTTACTCAAAGACAGCGCCGGGACAGAAGCCCTGTATCGTGTATTCCACTGACTTCGAATCATCACCATTTGCGACTTCAGTGTTGTCAAGAGAGAGCTCATTGGAGGGCGGGATGGAGGTCTGTTGTGTTTCCTGATGAAAGCTGGTTCTGCTTTGGTGCCAGTGATGGCCGTGTGCTGGTCAGGAGGAGACCAGTTGGGGGCGTACAGCCAACCTCTGCGTAATGGAGGCACTTGACCTGCACCTGGAGCTATGTTCTGGGATGCGATATCGAATAACATCGGGAGCACTCACGGGATTATACCACGCACGCGACTGAAAATCTGTTCGCCAATCTGGTCCTTCGATCTGTTGTGTTACCATTCATGAACAGCACTCCAAGGGGTGTTTCCAGCAGGATAACGCTCGCCACATACCACTATCTTAACCTAACATTCTCTACCGCGTTTTTGTATGTCAATCCTTCTGATTGAAGGTTTGAAGGACTTCGGCCGTTCACTTATGTAACAAAATGGAACGACCACAGACGTCCTTCCGATGTTATTTATCATATGCCTACCAATTTCGGTGATTCAATATACCAGCTTCAGGCATGTGTGCGTAAACAGTAATGATAGCATCATCAACTTACCAACCACGCCAATACTCTATACATTGTACAAATGCGCTATTTATTTATAAAATCATTAATTAAATATTACGTGACTTCTATCTTCCGCACAATTCTGAAATAACATACTAATTGACTAAAATACTGTAGGAAATGACAGTTGTATGAAAAAAACTATAATACCAGAAATAAGCATCTTTGTGCAAACAGTCCTTGCACAAAGATAGCATAAACAATGAATGAGATTTTCACTCTGCAGCGGAGTGTGCGCTGATATGAAACTTCCTGGCAGATTGTGTGCCCGACCGAGACTCGAACTCGGGACTTTTGCCTTTTGGAAGGTAGGAGACGAGATACGGGCAGAAGTAAAGCTGTGAGGAGCGGGCGTGAGTCGTGCTTCGGTAGCTCAGTTGGTAGAGCACTTGCCCGCGAAAGGCAAAGGTCCCGAGTTCGAGTTTCGGTCGGGCACACAGTTTTAATCTCACAGGAAGTTTCATATCAGCGCACACTCCGCTGCAGAGTGAAAATCTCATTCTGCAAACATCCCCCAGGCTGTGGTTAAGCCATGTCTCCGCAGTATCCTTTCTTTCAGGAGTGCTAGTTCTGCAAGGTTCGCAGGAGAGCTTCTGTAAAGTTTGGAAGTTAGGAGACGAGATACTGGCAGAAGTAAAGCTGTGAGGACCGGGCGTGAGTCGTGCTTCGGTAGCTTAGTTGGTGAGCGCTTGCCCGCGAAAGGCAAAGGTCCCGAGTTCCAGTCTCGATCGGGCACACAGTTTTAATCTGCCCCGAAGTTTCAGCATCAACAATGTCTTAGTGTCAGCATAGGTAAAGCTCGGCTGGTACCGGCGGAGGTTCGAGCCCTCCCTCGAGCATGGGTGTGTGTGTTTGTCCTTAGGATAATTTAGGTTAAGTAGTGTGTAAGCTTAGGGACTGATGACCTTAGCAATTAAGTCCCATAAGATTTCACACACATTTGAACATTTGAACATTTGGTAAAGCTACCAAAATCTAAGTATCAGTATAGGTAAGTAGTCAAAATAACAACAGAAATACAGCTGTATGTCATGTTAAAGTATAAAATGCTCAGGTGCAAACTGTAGATGGGCATACTTATGTCATATACATAAAACGAATGTCCAAAACGTGTCAAAAGACAAAATATAGGAAATCACTTATATGATAACTTACGCAGAATATGTCAAAAAACCTCACAAGAAACTGTTTAGGGTGAACAACATTCATGTGTGAATGCATCCATGTACCGTGTACTATCATAAAACAAATATCACTGAAGGAAAACTAACTCATGTAAATGTCACTTACTATTATTATATGTCCACATAACATATAGTATCTGTACATCGGATTATACGTTAGCAATAATATCAAAGGTAAAGAAAGCCATCATATGTATCCATTGTTGTCCCAAAGAACTAGATGCCAATAAAAATGGTATACCTAATAACGTTAAGTAATTCATTAATGCTACCCAGGCTAAGCAGTCAACAACCAAACCACAAATATATATATATATATATATATATATATATATATATATATATATATATATATGTATGTATGACCTACCCACACACCCTGTATGGGATATGGCCAGATATGTCCTGGATACACTACTGCATAACGTCGTAAAATGGCATGACGGTGTAAGAAAGCAGATTACACCAACCTTTGTACAACTTGTGAACCGGGTAAAAAACAAGTCAGTAATATACACACCTGGAAATGGAAAAAAGAACACATTGACACCGGTGTGTCAGACCCACCATACTTGCTCCGGACACTGCGAGAGGGCTGTACAAGCAATGATCACACGCACGGCACAGCGGACACACCAGGAACCGCGGTGTTGGCCGTCGAATGGCGCTAGCTGCGCAGCATTTGTGCACCGCCGCCGTCAGTGTCAGCCAGTTTGCCGTGACATACGGAGCTCCATCGCAGTCTTTAACACTGGTAGCATGCCGCGACAGCGTGGACGTGAACCGTATGTGCAGTTGACGGACTTTGAGCGAGGGCGTATAGTGGGCATGCGGGAGGCCGGGTGGACGTACCGCCGAATTGCTCAACACGTGGGGCGTGAGGTATCCACAGTACATCGATGTTGTCGCCAGTGGTCGGCGGAAGGTGCACGTGCCCGTCGACCTGGGACCGGACCGCAGCGACGCACGGATGCACGCCAAGACCGTAGGATCCTACGCAGTGCCGTAGGGGACCGCACCGCCACTTCCCAGCAAATTAGGGACACTGTTGCTCCTGGGGTATCGGCGAGGACCATTCGCAACCGTCTCCATGAAGCTGGGCTACGGTCCCGCACACCGTTAGGCCGTCTTCCGCTCACGCCCCAACATCGTGCAGCCCGCATCCAGTGGTGTCGCGACAGGCGTGAATGGAGGGACGAATGGAGACGTGTCGTCTTCAGCGATGAGAGTCGCTTCTGCCTTGGTGCCAATGATGGTCTTATGCGTGTTTGGCGCCGTGCAGGTGAGCGCCACAATCAGGACTGCATACGACCGAGGCACACAGGGCCAACACCCGGCATCATGGTGTGGGGAGCGATCTCCTACACTGGCCGTACACCACTGGTGATCGTCGAGGGGACACTGAATAGTGCACAGTACATCCAAACCGTCATCGAACCCATCGTTCTACCATTCCTAGACCGGCAAGGGAACTTGCTGTTCCAACAGGACAATGCACGTCCGCATGTATCCCGTGCCACCCAACGTGCTCTAGAAGGTGTAAGTCAACTACCCTGGCCAGCAAGATCTCCGGATCTGTCCCCCATTGAGCATGTTTGGGACTGGATGAAGCGTCGTCTCACGCGGTCTGCACGTCCAGCACGAACGCTGGTCCAACTGAGGCGCCAGGTGGAAATGGCATGGCAAGCCGTTCCACAGGACTACATCCAGCATCTCTACGATCGTCTCCATGGGAGAATAGCAGCCTGCATTGCTGCGAAAGGTGGATATACACTGTACTAGTGCCGACATTGTGCATGCTCTGTTGCCTGTGTCTATGTGCCTGTGGTTCTGTCAGTGTGATCATGTGATGTATCTGACCCCAGGAATGTGTTAATAAAGTTTCCCCTTCCTGGGACAATGAATTCACGGTGTTCTTATTTCAATTTCCAGGAGTGTAATATGTTGGCCAGTGTCACGAGAATTAAGGTTACCAGGCTAACTACAGGATGGACAGACAAATGTTACGGTGGCTTCCCTGTACTACATATACCCACTAGAAGGCACACCCAGAGTATCTTCATCAAACCATAACAAAAAGAGTGCTACTAGTTTGTGATGATGAAGTACATCTACATCTACATCTACATGGATACTCTGCAAATCACATTTAAGTGCCTGGCAGCGGGTTCACGAACCACCTTAATAATTCTCTATTATTCCAATCTCGTAAGCGCGCGGAAATAACGAACACCTATGTCTTTCTGTGTGAGCTCTGATTTCTCTTGTTTTATTATTGTCACCATTTCGCCCTATGTTGGTCGGCGTCAGCAAAATACTTTCGCATCTGGAGGGGAAAATTGGCGCTCGAAATTTCGTGAGAAGATTCCACCGCAACGAAAAACGCCTTTGTCTGATGTCCACCCTAAATCCTGTATCATTTCAGTGACACTCTCTCCTCTATTTTGTGATACTACAAAACGTGCTGCCGTTCTTCGAACTTTTTCAATGTACTCCGTCAATCCTATCTGGTAAGGATCCCACACCGCGCAATGGTATTCTAAAAGAGGACGGACAAGCGTAGTGTAGGCAGTCTCTTTAGTAGATTGTTACATTTTGTAAGTGTCCTGCCAATAAAACGCCGTCTTTGGTTAGCCTTCCCCACAACATTTTCTATGTGTTCCTTCCAATTTAAGTTGTTCGTAATTGTAATTCCTAGGTAGTTAGTTAAATTTACGGCCGTTAGTTTTCACTGATTTATCGTGTAACTGCAGTTTAACGGATTCCTTTTAGCACTCATGTGGATGACCTCACACTTTTCGTTATTTAGGGTCCACTGCCAATTTTCACACAACACAGGTATCTTTTTTAAATCGTTTCGCAATTTGTTTTGATCTTCTGATGGATTTATTAGTCGATAAACGACAGAGTCATGTGAAAACAATCTGACGGCTGCTCAGATTGTCTCCCAAATCGTGTATATAGATAACGAACAACAAAGGGCTTATAACACTATCTTGGGGAACGCCAGAAATCACTTCTGTTTTACTCGATGACTGTCCGTCAATTACTACGAACTGTGACCTCCCTGACAGGAAACCAGTGATCCAGTCACATAACTGAGGCAATGTTCCACAAGCACACAATTTCACTACAAGCCACTTGTGTGGCACAGTGTCAAAAGCCTTTCGGAAATCCAGAAATACGGAATCCATTCGAAATCCCTTGTCAAAACCAGTTAACACTTCGTGCGAGTAAAGAGCTAGTTGTGTTTCACAGGAACGATATTTTTTAAATCCGTGCTAGCTGTGTGTCATAGACGGTTTTCTTCGAGGTAATTCAAACTTTTCGAACACAATATATGTTCCAAAATCTTGCTACATATCGACGTTAATGATAATGACCTGTAATTTAGTGGATTACTCCCACAACCTTTCTTGAATATTGGTGTGACCTGTGCAACTTTCCAGTCTTTGGGTACGGATCTTCCGTAGAGCCAATGGTTGTAAATGATTGTTCAGAGTGGAGCTATTGCAATAACTTACTCTGAAAGGAACCTAATTGGAATACAGTCTGGACCAGAAGACTTGCTTTTGTTAAGTGGTTTTAAGTTGATTCACTACTCCGAGGATATCTACTTCTATGTTACTCATGTTGGCAGCTGTTCTTGATTCGATTTCTGGAACATTTACTTCGTCTTCTCTGGTGAACGAATTTCGGAAGGTTATGTTTAGTAACTCTGCTTTGGCAGCACTGGCTTTGATTGTATCTCGTTTGCTATCGCGCAGAAGTGGCATTGATTGTGTCTTGCCGCTAGCATACTTCACATACGACTAGAATCTCTTTGGATTTTCTGTTAGGTTCCGAGACAAAGTTTCGTTGTAGAAACTATTATAAACATCTAGCTTTGAAGTCCGAGCTAAATTTCGAGCTTCTGTAAATGATCGCCAATCTCGGAGATTTTGTATTTATTTAAATTTGCCTTGTTTTTTGTTGTTTCTGCAACAGTGTTCTGACCCATTTTGTGTACCATGGGCATCAGGTCTGTCGTTTGTAATTTATTTGACATAAATCCTTCAGTTGCTGCCGATACTATTTCTTTGAATTCGAGGCACATCTGGTCTACATTTACATTGTTAATTTGGAAGGATTGGAGATTGTCTCTCAGGAAGGTGTCAAGTGAATTTTTATCTACTTTTTTTAATAGGTATATTTTTCGTTAATTTTTGGAGGATTTTGGTGTTACAATATTCAATCTCGCTACGGCAACACTATGTTCACTAATCTCTTTATCCGTTTTGATGCTCGTTATTAACTTAAGTATACTTAAATTATACCTCACCAGTATTAATCCATGAGGTAACAGCAAAATACTTAAACAGCAAATCACATGAAAAGTTAATTGTATGTAGTGGATACAAATAAGGTACTGAATTCTCCCGAACAGTACATATGTAACTTAGTAATGAGTTCAATTTAGACCAAGTGGACAAGAGAAACAGAATACATAAAAACAGAAAAAATTTATAAACATGACCTGTGCATATAACCTGCACCGAATTATGTATCCTCCATTCATTTTATAAATATGACATAAATATGTCTATATTCGGTTTTCAGTTAAGCAGTTTATAACTTTGATGTGACAAATAGACCCATTTATACTGTCATTTTGCTAGCTTTACTTATATTGTCGCTACGATATTGTTGATGCTGCCCTTGTGCAAGGACTACGTGCACAATGCATATTTGTTTGGTTTACTTTTTTCTGAAGTCGTAATTTCTTTCATACATCTGTAATTTCCTGCAGTTATTTTTATCGAATAGTAGGTCATTTCAGGAGTGTTTAGTTTAATGTATCATACAAGTAACCAATAAAAATCATGGAATATTTAATTAATGATTTTATAAACAAATAGCACATTTGTACAATGTATAGAGTGGAAATTCGTTATGGTATACTATATATAATTCTATTTTAAGTATATGACAATGGATAAATCTGTTGGTTTTACCAAATTATTACCGTAAATTCACATGTATAGTATTATCCTTGATTCCTATTCTGTTTATAATTTGTGTTTGAACTTATGTGGTTGGTGAGTTGTTGATGTTATGATTCTGTTTATGCATACAGGCCTGAAGATGGTGTACTGAATCACCGAAACTGGTAGCCATGTAATAAATAACATCGAAAGGAAGGCTGTAAGTGTTCTCTTTCAGTACGTGCTCTACAGATGGTCGGTACGTTGTCTTGGTCTGCTTGATCATTAGATTTGTCTCTATTCGAGCACATATGGGACATCATTATATGACAACTCCAGCGTCATACAAAAACAGCATTAAATGTTCCTGTAATGACCAACCTAGAGCAGCAGACGTGGAACTCCATCCCACAAACTGACATCTGGCACCTGTACAACACAATACTTGTACGCTTGCCTGCTTTTTGTCAACGTTCTGGTGGCTACACCGGTTATTAATGTATCTGTATTTCACATCTGCAATGGCTTATCTCACAATTACATTAACCTGTTATCTTGCACCGTTAATCACTTAAATATGTTGCCTAGACAAACGTATTCCCGAAATTTCATTACTCTGCATTAATTATTTTTGGTGGTGCGATATTTTCCGTCAGTGTATTTACAATTATAACTCGTTGTTTTAACTTTCTGGAAAATCCAAATGCACTATGTTCATAACTCCGCTAATAAATATTCCTTCCAACGGTTACTTTGTGAGTTGGTGAGAAAAACAACTTGTCTTAAACACCTTTTGTGTAAAACTGTAGTATAATGTTGTCTGTGGACGGGGGGACAAGGGACACGTCATAATCACATGATAACTCCCCCCCCCCATCGCTCCCCCTCCCCCCCATGTTGGATCAGCGTTCGTGTAGGACAATGAGAGTAAGAGAACGTTAGCAATAAGATTTAAAAATGTCTGATAGACCAACATAATCTGATTCGGATACTCTGAGTCAGCGCAATAAGACAATAAATACAGGGCTATTACAAATGATTGAAGCGATTTCATAAATTCACTGTAGCTCCATTCATTGACATATGGTCACGACACACTACAGATACGTAGAAAAACTAGTAAAGTTTTGTTCGGCTGAAGCCGCACTTCAGGTTTTTGCCGCCAGAGCGCTCGAGAGCGCAGTGAGACAAAATGGCGACAGGAGCCGAGAAAGCGTATGTCGTGCTTGAAATGCACTCACATCAGTCAGACATAACAGTGCAACGACACTTCAGGACGAAGTTCAACAAAGATCCACCAACTGCTAACTCCATTCGGCGATGGTATGCGCAGTTTAAATCTTCTGGATGCCTCTGTAAGGGGAAATCAACGGGTCGGCCTGCAGTGAGCGAGGAAACGGTTGAACGCGTGCGGGCTAGTTTCACGCGTGTATCTGACCATGCTGGAAAATTGGCTCATGCCACAACTGGAGACCGACAGCGCCGACTTCATCTTTCAACAGGATGGTGCTCCACCGCACTTCCATCATGATGTTCGGCATTTCTTAAACAGGAGATTGGAAAACCGATGGGTCGGTCGTGGTGGAGATCATGATCAGCAATTCATGTCATGGCCTCCATGCTCTCCCGACTTAACCCCATGCGATTTCTTTCTGTGGGGTTATGTGAAAGATTCCTCTACCAAGAAATGTGCCAGAACTGCGAGCTTTCGAACTCATTGATGGGGACATGCTGCGCCGAGTGTGGGAGGAACTTGATTATCGGCTTGATGTCTGCCGAATCACTAAAGGGACACATATCGAACATTTGTGAATGCCTAAAAAAACGTTTTGAGTTTTTGTATGTGTGTACAAAGCATTGTGAAAATATCTCAAATAATAAAGTTATTGTAGAGCTTTGAAATCGCTTCAATCATTTGTAATAACCCTGTATTTATTTCGAAATGACTCTTATACTTAGCCCGCGAATTCAAGTCCATTTAATTAAATCAGAGTATATTCTTCTATATGACAGTCGCAATAAACTGAAGACAGTAAGTCGTGGTTCCATATCCTTGCACCTTTCAGCTACAGGAATACAGACGGCGCGTATGTTTTCTCCTGCATTCGCGCGCCGTGCATAGTACAGTTCCCCGGAAGCCCAGAGAGGAATGACTCCGCACGCCTACGCCCCCTTGCCACCCTCACTGTCGGCGCCAGACACCGATCGGCGAGGCCCTCCGGCCTCCAGAAACTCTTCTTTGTGCCCGTAATTGGATCTCCAAGGCGATCAGCACTCCAGTTCACTCCCGGTTTGAAGTACGTTTCCTCGCCCGGAAAACGGGCCCTCCATTAACAATGTCCCACGCGATGAATTCAGCAGCGCCTCCACGCCAGCGGCGGAGACCTCGGAGACTATTCCCGGAACTTTGTCGCGCTTGGATTCGTTTCTTTTGCGACTGATAGTGGGTCGAGGATCGAAGAAAAGAAAGAGAGAAATTCGTCGAGCTCTCATCTGTGGGTTAATGACTGAAGCTTCCTAGTCATTTTTAGGAGTCTGTGCAATCCTTCAGCTTTTTCTCGATGACGCTGTCAGATATTACATGCGGATATAGAGGAGAAAGCGTAAAGGCACTGAAAGTGTGTAAATGATGAAGCAGTGTTGTGTGAATCAAATGAACGAATGCAGTTTATCATGGAGAAGCAAGCAGAAGTTGGAAAATTGTGTGGAATGAATATATGAAAGTCCAAAGTTATGATAAATGAAATCATGAAGGTTCTCTCAAAATATCATTGGAAAGAACGAGTATGGAACAAGTAAAATCTTTTAAGTAGTTTTGAAGTTTTGTGACAGGAAGTGGAAGCTGTGTGGAGGAAATGAGAGGTAGAAAGGTATTAAGGTGTAAGGTTTGTTAACAGAAAAAAAGCTAACAGTATTAGAAAAGAGAGTCGTTAAGCCTTGAGATTTTTATTATAAGGTAGGGAATCACGGGAAGTCGAAAAGGAAAACCAACTGAATGGTTTTGGACTGTGCTTGTAGAGGAAAATCCTAAAGTGAAATACTGACAGAAAAACAAAGTACTTTTGAGAATAGGGGAGTAAAGAAAGAAATAGAAATGATGAAAATAGGGACATCATTCTGGGTGTGACGTATACTGCGAATAAACTGAGTTATTGAAGGAAAGATTGTGAGAAGAGAGGGAGAGGAAAAATAAGATTTTCAGTGCTGCAAATTGGAAAGCATCGAATCAACACACGGCGTGAGATAGACATACCGAAGAAAATTTTTTTGTGTTACTCGGCATAGACAGAACACAGTTTATGATCATTCGCACTGGCAGTGATACAAAGACCAGTTGAACAAAAAGACGGTTCCTGAGGTGGATTACGGTACAGTTCACGATGTGAGCGGCTAATCAAAAACTAGTTCATATAATAGCGAAAGTCGTTGTAGGCACGTGTAAGCAGTCCAGAGAACGATCCGAATCAAAAAATGTAAACACAAAAGCACACAGGGGAGGTCAGCCAGTGCTGATACCGAAGGCTTTAGAGCAGTGATTCCCAGATTGTAGTAGGCGTAGCACTTATGGTGTGCAAAGACAGTTCAGATGATACAGCTACAAGACAAAAAACCCGTAAGTAAAATTATAGTCTTTATTTACTTTATTTTTACTTCAAGTAAAATGAAAGCAAGAAAACTGATTGATTAAATGACATCTGTATAATGTTAAAGAAAATTGATTTATCTCAGGATGTTTGTTTCGGGCTGTAAAAAGAATACAGGAAGGTCGGATTGTACCCTCCCCATCCCTGTACCCTTACTGGTCGTCACTGCTTTGGCCTGGAATGATTCGACTTGTTCTGACGTTGGCGACAGTTTGATAGGATCTTTGTCGGTGAATATTCGAAACTCTGCGTGTTGCTTTTTGCGACTGCTGTCAACTTATGCGGTGTATCAATGTGTGGCGTTGCGGTAGTCAGTACTCTGTGAACGATTTTTGTTGATATTGTTGCTTTGTTGAGCGTTAAGTTAAATGGCATCTTGATGCGAAGAAAATTTGCATGTGGAAGCGGCGTCTGCATATTACAACGAACTGATTCTTGAGTGCTATAATTGTGATGTGAAGGTTAACTTGATTGTATGACTTATACGTGATTGTGTTTTAAGTTAACCGTGAGGCGATTTTCAAGACGGGAAGCTCCTTCTGCCTGCCAGCATTTAGATAAAGAACCTAAAGCAAGTGGAAGAAGCTATTTAACAATGCTTTGGCTTTACAATAAAGGCCGGTGCATAAACCAGTGATAAACTAATTCCCCAACGTATTGTATGCTTAGGAGCGCCTTCAGATCCGAGCATGAAGCCTTCTTTATTAATAAGCCATCAGAGTTCTAAGCACTCTGAGTAATACATCTTTTTGAAAGGAAACCGGCTTTTTGAATTAAAAAGTCAAGATGACTGGCAAGTTTTATTAAGACTTATACTAACTATATTAAAACCTCATAACTGCCTCGTTTTAGAATTCAAGAGGAAGGAAAATCTCACACAATTAGTGAGTCTTTCTTACTGCCCACAGCTGGAGACATGGTCTAAAGAGCTTTTGGGAAAAAAGAGGCCAAAGAAATGCATAAAGTTTCTTCGATTATTAAAAGCTTCAGAGTGGATCACAGCTGTACCTGCATTCACATTTTGCTGCTGATTTAAGACGATGTCTAACGCACCAAAAAGGCCCGAGATGTATAAGTCGAACATAGCCTGTACCTTGACCTCCATGCTAAATTTTTCTGCCAATGTTTATCTCGTAAGTGAAATGTACAGCACTCCAGCTGATAAAGTTGAAATACGAGAGCAGCGAATTGTAGTTTTGTGAAGAATTACAGGATGCTCTGAGTGTATTTGAAAGAGACGAGTGTAGTTTTGCCTCCAAAGGTGAGAAATGCACACTAAATACTTTCTTTAACAGGCGCTAGTGTACAGAAATTGTAACATACAAAGTGGTCAAGTAGTAATGTATTCTTGTTAAGGTAGCCGTTAGGTACAACGTAAGACCAGCTAAAGGGGACTTAACCGAAAAATCTACTTTCCAAACACATGTATACGATCCAGGACAATATTTTATAAAGAAGTCAGTGGAGTCATAATCATACATTGGCAGTTACCTCCCAAAAGGTTGGTTTGAGGCCCCTTCCGGGATGGTTTTGCTTCTACAAATATTCTCTTATACTTTTATCTCTGTCAGTTTTCGCTACTAAATATTTTTCATTCTCTATAAGGCAGCTTCTGACACTTAAAGCGTTTCCTCCTTCCGTTTTATTTGAAATAGTGAAAGTTTTCAGAGAAGCGATTCAACTGAATTTATTAAATTAAATGATATGTATCTAACATATGCAGACAACAATCAACATGAGAGGATAACGCTTCATTTGATGGTGGTAAGTGATTCCGTCATCGCGTGGCATTCGGGCTTCGAAAAGAAATTACGTATGATCAGTGCAAAGTGCTGTATGAGAATACTAGACATTTTTTTACCATCATCAATTAAAGGTAGTTCAGTGGCTGATATTGAAAATCGAAAACTTCATTGTTTAGAGACCAATGACCGAATCATTCTCAGCACAGTTTGTGCAAAAATTACTGCAAGATACATGTTTTGCAAATAAAAAGCGCCTTCTCTTACTGCACTGTATTTTATTCTCCCAGACGCGTTTGGCCTTTCTTCACTTTAAGACATAGTCAGTGGGATCTATAATGATACAGTTATGATGCACTTTTGTTTTTGTATGTATTATTCGTAGATTATAAAACAGTTCACTTTTTGCTTCTCATGTAACTAAGTGATTACTTACATTTCTTCGCGTTTTTTGTTGGCATCGGCGTTTCCTCTCATCTGGTCGCCTGGAGGATTTTTTTGTTTCGAACATCTTTTTCCCACTTATCATTTTGTTTGCCCTCCTTGTTATGATGCATTATCAGCCGTCTGTCACAAATATAGACATAACACTAATATAAACGTAACTACTTTGAGTTCACTGCGTATCTCATTCTGTTTAGTTTGTTTACGTACACGAATTTGTTGCCGAGCTGACGAAGTATATGCTGAAAACTAACGTCTATTCATTTCTGTTAACTTTATATCTGTGCTTGTGTGTGTGGGTATGTGTGTGTGTGTGTGTGTGTGTGTGTGAGAGAGAGAGAGAGAGAGAGAGAGAGAGAGAGAGAGACAGTATACATGCATGGATTTTTTCCAGTTGATTTGAGTTTTGGTTTAAATGAATTGTGAGAGGTTCGTGGGCCAAGTAAGTTGAAAGGGGACTGGGTGGAATTATTATTATTATTATGATAACAGTCCTCTGTTGTAGTGTTACTCTATTATTTTATCTGTTCGTGTAAACGATGAGTTGTTTGTGATATGTACTTGATCATTCAACAGGGCTTTTTTTCTGCTTAGGTTTCCTGTATGTGGTAATTTTCTTGCAGGGATAGGAGGCGTTTGTTATTATTGATTCTAATTATTTTCATGTCTCCTTCTCTAGTGGTTGGTTTGTGATGGTTTTATCATCTTGGTCTGTTTTATAATATACGAGTAATACATATTAAAACAAAAGTGTATCAGAACTTATCATTATAGATCCCACTGATGCCTTAAAGTGAAAAAAAGGCGGAAGGCGTCTGGGAGAATAAAATACAGTGCAGCAAAAGACGTTCTTTATTTACGGTCACGCGCACAAACTCGTCACTGCAAAATACTTTAAATAACCGATAATATGTCTCAGGGCTGCTTTGTATTTTGTTCAAAGGCACATTAATGACTGAACTCTCTATGTGTTCTGTCACAACGTTTCCCAACAATTCATTGCCGCTTCGCCGTTCCAGTCGTTGAATATTTTAAAAAATAGTGAGACAAAAAATATGCATGTCAGAATTCGAGGAAAGAAATGTATTCCGTAAATGTCAACATTAGAAGAGGTTACGTACGGAGGTTTTTCCGTACAGCTAAAAGTTCATCTGCAAACAGATCAAGCAAAAAATTCTCTACGAAAATGAGCCGGATGGAAGAAAGTGAGGCCTAACCAAACGGTCACCAACAATGCCCGCCCAAATATTGACAGAAAATCTTTGTTGGCCACTTGCTTCAACAGTTGCGTGATGATTGTCGTCTGCCCAAACATGCCGATTGTGAAAATTTACAGTCTGATCTCGCTGAAATGACGCCTCATCTGTGAACAGCACCGTTGCACTAAGATTAGGGTTGGCACTTTGTTGAGTAAACCATGCGCAGTAGAGTACCTGTGCAGGAAAATCAGCTGCTGATAATGCCTGCACATGCTGTATATGGTATGGATAGAGCTGGTCCTCGTGTAACATCTGCCAGACAGTCATGTGGCTAGTGTTGCAGATATATGTCTTATACTGACACTAGGTTCGTCATCAACTGCAAGAAAAATTGCACCCTCCCGATGCGGTGTCCTCGTCCTTGTAGGCCTCCCCCAGTCGTGAGTATCAGGCTTAAATGTCCCACGTTCCCTAACTCGACGATCAACGGCTTGAAACGTCTCCATGTCGGGGTACCTTCGTGCTGGAAAGCTCTCCCGGTATAAATGGTGAGCGCGATCGCCATTGCCGTCAGCTAATCCATACATAAAATGGGCAGCTGCCATCTCTGAATTTGTGTACACTGTCATTGCACGAGCCAAGTCTATGGTTAACTCTTCGTAGTAACCCTTTGCTTGGAACGGTCGTACTGATCGCTCGAACAGTTGATGTTAACTGTAAAAAAGCAATGACGGATGTCTTATGGCAACAGGGGCATATGAAACAAAACACTGGCGGTGCACAACGTAACAACACGTCACCAACTGTGCATGTTCCTCATGATTCTAACGTTCTGTTCTTGTGTACTTCCCATGATTAATGAATTGGAGAAAATGCGTTGTAACATGGAAACAAAGTGGTTAAGGACCCATGTTCGTTTAATATAATTTCTTCGTCTATGTGTGAGGAATGTGTCTTGCAATTTGTGCCGTACAGCTTTGTTATACCCTGTATACTGTGCAATAGATCTGTAAGGCCATGACCAAAATATTGTGCAGATAAATAAAAAGAAAATTGAGCGTTCTCAGAGCAAATATCAGTCTGTATTAAGAAAAAAAAGAATGGTACAAGAGCAGCAGTTCTCACCTTCGATTCTTGTAGGAAGAAAGAGCAAAAGATCAGTAACGCAGGACATGTACATAATAATTATAAGAAAATAAATAAAGTTGAGACGAGTGATCTACAATACTTTTAAATGTGAGTAATAGAAATGGAAAGACAACAGGAATTAGTTCAGGTTAGGAAGGGTATAGCAAATAGCCACAGCAAACTGTCGTAGCTGCTTAACTTTAATGGTGAATAAGTGATGAAGATAGTGAAGTAAATTTTCAGAGTGGGTGTTGTGGAACAAAGGTTACGAGTTGCCTTTAGCTGCTAATAGTCTCTGGCTATCCCACTGTAGATTCTCTTTTAAAGCTCAGGAAGTGCACCTGAAGCATATAAGTGCAGGAAAAACGAGTGTACACGTGTTTGCTGTTAATGTTATGTGAGGTGGACCACAACTTGATTGTAGATGTTGTAACAAACCAAGAGCCTCCCTAACATTAATTATCGTAAAATGACCGTTTTCATACAAAAAATTTAACAATAAAATTCACTGATCTTTAAAACTGAAGCGGAATTTGAATAAAAATATTAAGTGAAGGAAAGCTGATACTTTCTAGTGAAACGAGCCTAAGATTTCTGATATGTTGTCTTAGAGGAATAAGAACACAAACTTTCGACTGTTCCCAGAGTCCAATGGACGTTGCACCCACGCAGTCAGAAATGATGTACTGATTTTAACCAAAAAGATGAGAGACTTCCTACAGTTACTCTGGAATACTGTAGTATGATGAGTTCTGAGATATAAACAAACTCCAGTCAACACAAATCTGTTTTCATGTATTCATGTGGTATAAATGCTTCAGGCATGAAATTCCATTTACCATTTCCTGACTGATCGACGTCCATACACATAATGGTAGCCACCATACGACCCATGTATCTTATTAGTGCACTGCATAAAACAATGCGTAATTCTATAGCTGTAGTTGCAGCCTCAGTTGCTAACAGTAGCTTTGAATGTTGAAGCATGTACAGATACAAAAGATTTATGAACTATTGCTCTTCACTACAATGTCTCCTCAGAAAATGTCGAGGCCTGGCCACTATGAAAATCTGTAAATGTTATTCAGCTGGCAAACACACAAAATGGACTGAGTGCATAAGTGTTCGAACTTAGGTACAACCTCCGGTGGAGCACCAGAGGGGGGGATGTTTGCATCTTACTGGCAGTGGCGTAATCGTTCATGGCAGCTCCCTCGCGTTGCTGTGGCGGCTGTGTAAGCGCGACGGCGTAACTGGAGGTGCGCGTCTATGCTATGAGAATGACTCAAAATACTTGGGAATTAACTTACATAATGTTGGTAATAACAATAAGTGGTAAATGTAACTTCAGCAGAAATACACTACTGGCCATTAAAATTGCTACACCACGAAGATGACGTGCTACAGATGCGAAATTTAACCGACAGGAAGAAGATGCTGTGATATTCAAATGATTAGCTTTTCAGAGCATTCATACAAGGTTGGCGCCGGTGGCGACACCTACAACGTGCTGACATGAGGAAAGTTTCCAACCGATTTCTCATACACAAACAGCAGTTGACCGGCGTTGCCTGGTGAAACGTTGTTGTGATGCCTCGTGTAAGGAGGAGAAATGCGTACCATCACGTTTCCGACTTTGATAAAGGTCGGCTTGTAGCCTATCGCGATTGCGGTTTATCGTATCGCGACATTGCTGCTCGCGTTGGTCGAGATCCAATGACAGTTAGCAGAATATAGAATCGGTGGGTTCGGGAGGGTAATACGGAACGCCGTGCTGGATCCCAATGGCCTCGTATCACCAGGAGTCGAGATGACAGGCATCTTATCCGCATGGCTGTAACGGATCGTGCAGCCACGTCTCGTTCCCTGAGTCAACAGATGGGGACGTTCGCAAGACAACAACCATCTTCACGAACAATTCGACGACGTTTGCAGCAGCATGGACTATCAGCTCGGACACCATGGTTGCGGTTACCCTTGACGCTGCATCACAGACAGGAGCGCCTGCGATGGTGTACTCAACGACTAACCTGGGTGCACGAATGGCAAAACGTCATTTTTTCGGATGTATCCAGGTTCTGTTTACAGCATCATTATGGTCGCATCCGTATTTGGCGACATAGCGGTGAACGCACATTGGAAGCGTGTATTCATCATCGCCTTACTGACGTGTCACCCGGCGTGATGGTAGGGAGTGCCATTGGTTACACGCGTCGGTCAGCTCTTGTTCGCACTGGCGGCGCTTTGAACAGTGGACATTACATTTCAGATGTGTTATGACCCGTGGCTCTACCCTTCATACGATCCCTTCGAAACCCTACATTTCAGCAGGATAATGCACGCCCGTATGTTGCAGGTTCTGCAAGGGCCTTTCTGGATACAGAAAATTTTCGACTGCTGCCCTGACCAACACATTCTCCAGATCTCACACAAATTGAAAACGTCTGGTCAATGTTGGCCGAGCAACTGGCTCGTCACAATACGCCAGTCACTACTCTCGATGAGCTGCGGTATCGTGTTGAAGCTGCATGGACAGCTGTACCTGTACATGGCATCCAAGCTCTGTTTGACTCAATTACCAGGCGTATCAAGGCCGTTATTACGGCCAGAGGTGGTTATTCTGGGAACTGAGTTTTCAGGATCTATGCACCCAAATTGCGTGAGAATGTAATCACATGTCAGTTTTAGTATAATATATTTGTCCAATAAATACCCGTTTATCATCTGCATTTCTTCTTGGTGTAGCAATTTTAATGGCCGGTAGTGTATGTATATTTACTAAGCAATTCCTTTTGAAACTAACTGCGGTAGGAGAGTTACATATCAAACATATCGCCTGGCGAAGACATGCTCAGCCGTGGCAAATACGGCGTGTCGTCATGTCATGGTAACGCATAGATCTAAATTATAGTTCAATAGCGTAATTCTTCTTAAGAAATGCTACCGTAACTGTCCCTTTGAAAATGGCCAGTTGGTAGGGGTACAGTAGGAAGCTTGTTATTTGGTCTCCATGCACATGGAGTCTTAGACACCGTTCCGTTTAAATTGAATGTCATTTCCGTATAAAGCCATTATCAGCATTGTGTATGTTTTGTTCTGATATATACTGAACAGCCAAACAAACTGCTTAATATCGTGTAGGGTCCCAGTGAGCACGCAGATGTTTCGCAACACGACGTGGCATAGTCTCGATTAATGTCTGAAGTAGTGCTGGAGGGAACTGACACCATGAATCCAGTAGCGCTGTTCATAAATCCATAAGAGTACGAGGGGGTGGAGATATCTTCTGAACAGCACGTTGCAAGCCAATTGAGATATGCTCAATAATATTCGTGTCTGGGGAGTTTGGTGGCCAGAGGAAGTGTTTAAACTCAGGAGAGTGATCCTGGAGCCAGTCTGTGGCAATTCTGGACGTGTAGGGTGTCGCATTGTCCTGCTGAAATTTCCCAGGTACGTCGGAATGCACAATGCATTAGAATGGATGCAGGTTATAACACAGGATGCTTAAGTACGTGTCACCTGTCAGAGTCGTGTCTATCCGCATCAGGGGTCCCATATCACTCCAACTGCACACGCTCCACACCATTGCAGAGCCTCCACCAGCTTGAACAGTCCCCCGATGACACGCAGGGACCATAGATTCATGAGGTTGTCTCCATACCCGCACACGTCCATCCGCTCGATACAATTTGAAACGAGATTCGTCCGACCAGGTAACATATTTCCAGTCATCAACAGCCCAATGTCGGTGTTGACGAGTCCAGGCGAGGCGTAAAGCTTTGTGTCGTGTAGCCATCAAGGGTACACTAGTGGGCCTTCAGCTCCGAAAGCCCATACCGATTATGTTTCGTTGAACTGTTCGCACACTGACACTCATTGATGGCCCAGCACTGAAATTTGCAGCAGTCTGCGGAAGGGTTGCACTTCTGTCACGTTGAACGGTTCACTTCAGTCGTCGTTGGTCCCGTTCTTGCAGGATATTTTTCGGCCACAGCGATGTCGAAGACTTGATGTTTTACCCGATTCCTCTTATTCAAGGTACACTCCTGAAATGGTCATACGGGAGAATCTCCATTTCTTTGCTACCTCGGTGATGCTGTCTCCCATCGGCCGGGCACCGACCTTAACACCACGTTCAAACTCCGTTAAATCTTGATGACCTGTCATTGTAACAACAGTAAACGATCTAACAACTGCGCCAGACACTTGTTTTCTTACTAGTACATAGGCGTTGTCAACTGCAGTGCCGTATTCTGCCTGTTTACATATCTCTGTATTTGAATAAGCATGCCTATACCAGTTTCTTTGACATTTCAGTGTAGTAATGGGAGAACGTTAACGTGTTTCGTTATTTATTTCTCCAGTGATGCAGATCCAGCCGTTCCCCTTCTTTCCTATATAAACGTGTTTTCCTGTGTAAATTGGAAGCATAAAAGCTTCCTTGTAGACAGAGATAGTGTGTTCTTGGGATGTTGTACCAACCTTGTCTGTGAGGAACCAGGGACATTGCAGAAACAGGAAGGACAAGTCAAGGTTGGCAACAGGTACGAACTTCCGCTCCCTCCCTGTCTGCAAGCGAGTGAACGGAACAGACAGTGCATAGCTATACTGTGCCACGTGGTCAGACCTGGGACGCTTGTTTGCTTGGAGACGTACGTGACTTGTGGTTGAAAATGGGATTATTTTCGGCTAAATTCAGTGAGGAGTAATAGAGACATAATTAAAATTCATACTATTAATCTGTCCGTCTTCGTAGCTGAGTTGTCAGCGCGGCTGACCGCCATACGGAGGACCCGGATTCGATCCTCGGTACTGCCAGGGCTTTTTCCTTGGAGGGCTGTAATGGGGTGCACTCAGTCCCGTGATGCCAAATGAGGAGCTACTCAAACGATTAGTAAAGGTACCGAGATCGAGAAACTCGATAACGACCGGGAGAGCGGTATGCTGACTACCAGTCCCTACATGCATCTAATGGCACCATTGTCAGAAGATAGCATGGCTCCGGTCGGGTCCGATTGGCCCGTCTAGGATGAGTCAATCATTCAATTAATCTGGTTCACTTCTTGATACTGATTTTAAGTAAATTCTGGGTACATTATGTACCTCTCTTTGTTCACGAGGGTGACGGTTGGGCCAAGTGGGATTTGAAATAACTTTGGATTTAATTCATCTTCTGTCCTCTTTCAGGTAACGGGTTTATCTGGTGAGACAGGAATGGGTGTGCGAATCTAAGTTAGATTCAGTAGAACAGACAGAAATTGTATTTTATAAGTTCGGTGGCCTTGTGCAACCACATGTCTGATTAATAAGTAGCTGTTTCATCTTAAAAGGGTGGTGAGTAATTAAACATGCGTCAAATTAAGGTAAATCTGTCGTGTGTTGAGTTATATCCAGTGAGTCGGTTCAAATCACACTTTGACAATTTGTGTGGCCTCTCGCCAGACGGTTTATCGAATAAATATGCGTCTCTCTGTCTTTCTCTCGCTCTCTAACGATTATTTCTTAAATAACGGAGCAAAGCAGAGATGATCTCATGGCGATTAACTGAAAACTGTTGTGCTGCTGGTATTTTGAGTGGCTCTCGCCCCTAGGTGTTTTGAATGGCCCCTCGCCACTAGGACCGTAGAAAAAGTGTTGGCCCATCTCACTGACGACAAGTTTTCGGTATCTGCCTTATTCAGTATCTCCGTGGCTTATTTAATGCCCTGCACTTTTCAGAGCCTTCTGGTAAAAAAAATCTAAATTGTTTTTGCTAAATGTTGATTCATCAGGTGTCTGTTGACCGTAGTTTTTTCGTATATTCAGGCACTTGATATGCAATTTTCGCAGGAACCATAGCAGAATACATATCACGGAAAAATTCATGTATGGAATTTTGAGTGTTTTGCATCTGTGCCAATATTTGCTTCCTTGGCTACTGCACTGCTTTGTTCATTGTGTACGCGCATAACTCTTTATGTTTATTTTGCTGAAGTCGGGACTTCTATGTTGAGCGTGTAATGCTAGAGAAATGAAATTTCGGGAATAAATTTGTCTAGGTAACGTATTTGAGTGATTAACGTTGCAAGATCAAAGCTTAATGTAAGCGCAGGCTAATACATGACAAATGTAAAATTCTGGTACGTCAGAAAGCGCCAGAATGTTATATGCAAGCATGGAAACATGTATGCGTTACTTCGTACAGGTACTGGCTGTCAATTTGTGGGATAGAGTTCCATGCCTGTTGCTCTTTCTCGGTCTGTATAGAGACGATTCATACTGGTTGTGGATGTCGCTGGAGTTGTTGTCCGATGACGTCCCATAAGCGCTCGATTTGCGACAACTGGTGATCGCACAGAGCAAGGCAACATGTAGACAATGTAGAGCATGTAGGTGGCAACAGCGGTATGTGGGCGAGCGTTATCCAGTTGGGAAACAGTCCCTGGGATGCTGTTCATGAATGGCACCAGACTGACGTATAAATTTGCAATCAGGTGCGTGGGATAATCATGAGAATCTTCCTGCTGTCATCCGAAATCGCACCCCAGCTCAAAACTCCAGGTATAGGTTCAGTGTGTCTAGCATACAGAACGGCTGGTTGCAGGCCCTCACTTGGCCTTCTTCGAACCGACACACGGACATCACGGGGACCGTGAAAGAACTGGATTTTATCAGAAAATGCAGTAGACCTCCGTCCTTCAATGAGATCTCGCTTGACACAACTGAAGTCGCAAATTGAGGTGGTTTAGGATCAGTGGAATGCACGATACAGGGCGTTTGCTCACAGCTGTCGTTTAAGTAAACAATTTGTTCAAATGGTTCAAATGGCTCTGAGCACTATGGGACTTAACATCCGAGGTCATCAGTCCCCTAGAACTTAGAACTACTTAAACCTAACTAACCTAAGGACATCACACACATCCATGCCCGAGGCAGGATTCGAACCTGCGACCGTAGCGGTCGCGTGGTTCCAGACTGAAGCGCCTAGAACCACTCGGCCACAACGGCCGGCAACCAATTTGTAACAGTTCGTTGTGCCACTGTAGTCAGTAGCGCCAACTGCTGCTCGAATTGCTGCTGCAGACGCAGTTCGATGGCCCACATCCATACGCCGAAACGGTGATCTTCCCTTTCGTAGTGCCACGTGGCTATCCGGAGAGCAGTCGTCTTGCATCCGTACCTTTCTGTGACCACTGATGCCAGCACCCATGTATAGTGGTTACTTTGCTGCCAGCAACGCTCATGATGCACTCGCCCTCCTCTCCTACCCCACCACCCCCCTCCTCAACGGCCTCAACGGTAGACGCAGCGACACGTGCACCGACGTAGCCAAGCCGTAGGCGTAGGGCGTGGGTAGGAGCGCCCATCTAGGCATATGCTATTGATGTAGCTATACATTATACTACAAATTTAATAATTTTTAACATGGTTTATGTTCACTGACAATGTTCTATTCAATACTTCACCTTGTAAGAGGTCCATGTCTAAGGAATTTATTGCTAGCGCACTCGAGCAGATGTAATTTCGTTGGATTGCTCACGCGCTGCCTGCGACGCGTAAGCTATAAGAGAATCTCAGACCAAAGAGCAGTGTTGTCAGCAGTAGGAACTGTGTAGCAGTAGGAGTAAGTAGTAGCGAGCAGTCGAGTTGGCTGGGCCGGTCGTGGGGAGCGATGGCGGTGCCTGAGCGATGTAGTATAAGGTAAAAGCAGCCTCGCGCATAAGTACAATTGTTATATCAAGTCCCATGTAAATGTTCTTAAACAAATCTCTTACTAATAATCTTTCTTAAAAAAATTAACTTTTGACAATCATTCATCTCAATTTAAAGAATTTACTAATTTCTCCAATCCATGGTCATCCCGATTATTGTAAAGAAAAATCAGTTGTTTCCTTTTTGTACATGACAAATCTATCGGGCAGCATTGCACTGGGCTGTGCCAGAAAAATTTCTTACAGGAGCATATATATACGCGTTATCCGGCGACTTCATTGAGGTAAGAATTTTCAATTTATTCAGAATGATCTTTCATGGCCATGACGCAGCGCTGCTAACCTCCAAAATTTACCAGTTTAAATTCACAGTCAATTATTGAAAGGTTATAAATGAACCATGGACCTTGCCGTTGGTGGGGAGGCTTGCGTGCCTCAGCGATACAGATAGCCGTTCCGTAGGTACAACCACAACGGAGGGGTATCTGCTGAGAGGCCAGACAAACGTGTGGTTCCTGAAGAGGGGCAGCAGCCTTTTCAGTAGTTGCAAGGGCAACAGTCTGGATGATTGACTGATCTGGCCTTGTAACAATAACCAAAACGGCCTTGCTGTGCTGGTACTGCGAACGGCTGAAAGCAAGGGGAAACTACGGCCGTAATTTTTCCCGAGGGCATGCAGCTTTACTGTATGATTAAATGATGATGGCGTCCTCTTGGGTAAAATATTCCGGAGGTAAAATAGTCCCCCATTCGGATCTCCGGGCGGGGACTACTCAAGAGGACGTCGTTATCAGGAGAAAGAAAACTGGCATTCTACGGATCGGAGCGTGGAATGGCAGATCCCTTAATCGGGCAGGTAGGTTAGAAAATTTAAAAAGGGAAATGGATAGGTTAAAGTTAGATATAGTGGGAATTAGTGAAGTTCGGTGGCAGGAGGAACAAGACTTCTGCTCAGGTGACTACAGGGTTATAAACACAAAGTCAAATAGGGGTAATGCAGGAGTAGGTTTAATAATGAATAGGAAAATAGGAATGCGGGTAAGCTACTACAAACAGCATAGTGAACGCATTATTGTGGCCAAGATAGATACGAAGCCCACACCTACTACAGTAGTACAAGTTTATATGCCAACTAGTTCTGCAGATGACGAAGAAATTGAAGAAATGTATGATGAAATAAAAGAAATTATTCAGGTAGTGAAGGGAGACGAAAATTTAATAGTCATGGGTGACTGGAATTCGAGTGTAGGAAAAGGGAGAGAAGGAAATATAGTAGGTGAATATGGATTGGGGCTAAGAAATGAAAGAGGAAGCCGCCTGGTAGAATTTTGCACAGAGCACAACTTAATCATAGCTAACACTTGGTTTAAGAATCATGATAGAAGGTTGTATACATGGAAGAACTCTGGAGATACTAAAAGGTATCAGATAAATTATATAATGGTAAGACAGAGATTTAGGAACCAGGTTTTAAATTGTAAGACATTTCCAGGGGCAGATGTGGACTCTGACCACAATCTATTGGTTATGAACTGTAGATTAAAACTGAAGAAACTGCAAAAAGGTGGGAATTTAAGGAGATGGGACCTGGATAAACTGAAAGAAACAGAGGTTGTACAGAGTTTCAGGGAGAGTATAAGGGAAAAATTGACAGGAATGGGGGAAAGAAATACAGTAGAAGAAGAATAGGTAGCTTTGAGGGATGAAGTAGTGAAGGCAGCAGAGGACCAAGTAGGTAAAAAGACGAGGGCTAGTAGAAATTCTTGGGTAACTGAAGTAATATTGAATTTAATTGATGAAAGGAGAAAATATAAAAATGCAGTAAATGAAACAGGCAAAAAGGACTACAAACGTCTCAAAAATGAGATCGACAGGAAGTGCAAAATGGCTAAGCAGGGATGGCTAGAGGACAAATGTAAGGATGTAGAGGCTTATCTCACTAGGGGTAAGATAGATACTGCCTACAGGAAAATTAAAGAGACTTTTGGAGATAAGAGAACCACTTGTATGAACATCAACAGCTCAGATGGAAACCCAGTTCTAAGCAAAGAAGGGAAAGCAGAAAGGTGGAAGGAGTATATAGAGGGTCTATACAAGGGCGATGTACTTGAGGACAATATTATGGAAATGGAAGAGGATGTAGATGAAGATGAAATGGGAGATACGATACTGCGTGAGGAGTTTGACAGAGCACTGAAAGACCTAAGTCGAAACAAGGCCCCCGGAGTAGACAACATTCCATTGGAACTACTGACGGCCTTGGGAGAGCCAGTCCTGACAAAACTCTACCATCTGGTGAGCAAGATGTATGAAACAGACGAAATACCCTCAAACTTCAAGAAGAATATAATAATTCCAATCCCAAAGAAAGCAGGTGTTGACAGATGTGAAAATTACCGAACAATCAGTTTATTAAGCCACAGTTGCAAAATACTAACACGAATTCTTTACAAACGAATGGAAAAGCTAGTAGAAGTCGACCTCGGGGAAGATCAGTTTGGATTCCGTAGAAATGTTGGAACACGTGAGGCAATACTGACCCTACGACTTACGTTAGAAGATAGATTAAGGAAAGACAAACGTACGTTTCTAGCATTTGTAGACTTACTGAAATCTTTTGACAATGTTGACTGGAATACTCTCTTTCAAATTCTAAAGGTGGCAGGGGTAAAATACAGGGAGCGAAAGGCTATTTACAATTTGTACAGAAACCAGATGGCAGTTATAAGAGTCGAGGGACATGAAAGGGAAGCAGTGGTTGGGAAGGGAGTAAGACAGGGTTGTAGCCTCTCCCCGATGTTATTCAATCTGTATATTGAGCAAGCAGTGAAGGAAACAAAAGAAAAATTCGGAGTAGGTATTAAAATCCATGGAGAAGAAATAAAAACTTTGAGGTTCGCCGATGACATTGTAATTCTGTCAGAGACAGCAAAGGACTTGGAAGAACAGCTGAACGGAATGAACAGTGTCTTGAAAGGAGGATATAAGATCATCAACAAAAGCAAAACAAGGATAATGGAATGTAGTCGAATTAAGTCGGGTGATGCTGAGGGAATTAGATTAGGAAATGAGACACTTAAAGTAGTAAAGGAGTTTAGCTATTTGGGGAGCAAAATAACTGATGATGGTCGAAGTAGAGAGGATATAAAATGTAGACTGGCAATGGCAAGGAAAGCGTTTCTGAAGAAGAGAAATTTGTTAACATCGAGTATAGATTTAAGTGTCAGGAAGTCATTTCTGAAAGTATTTGTATGGAGTGTAGCCATGTATGGAAGTGAAACATGGACGGTAAATAGTTTGGACAAGAAGAGAATAGAAGCTTTCGAAATGTGGTGCTACAGAAGAATGGTGAAGATTAGATGGGTAGATCACATAACTAATGAGGAAGTATTGAATAGGATTGGGGAGAAGAGAAGTTTGTGGCACAACTTGACCAGAAGAAGGAATCGGTTGGTAGGACATGTTCTGAGGCATCAAGGGATCACCAATTTAGTATTGGAGGGCAGCGTGGAGGGTAAAAATCGTAGGGGGAGACCAAGAGATGAATACACTAAGTAGATTCAGAAGGATGTAGGTTGCAGTAGGTACTGGGAGATGAAGAAGTTTGCACAGGATAGAGTAGCATGGAGAGCTGCATCAAACCAGTCTCAGGACTGAAGACCACAACAACAACAACATAACTGAGTCACATTTTTTATTAGGGGATTAGTCACATTTTTATTATTGGTAGGTTACGGAATTTATGTATTGCGAGGTTACACTAAATGTCAATTACATACTTATATTTTTTTATTTATTGGGAGGTTACGCTGAATGTGAATGATATAAATAATTATATTTTTTACTGTTGGGAGGTTACGGAATTTTTTTTTTTGGGAGGTTTCAACCTTCTTAAGGGACTATTTTTTTCATTATTTCTAAAGCCCCCTATATTCTTCCTCAAGGTTCAAGCTATCTCCATACCGAATGTTATCGAAATCGTTTCAGGCGTTTAACCGTGAAAACTTAACGGACGCTGGTACCTTCGCGTTCAGTAATATCGGCATGGAAGTACGGATTATACACGTTGAGGATTGTATAAGCATTGTATTCGTTACACTGAATCGTGTTAAGTACAATATCAACCAATAAAAGGATTTTCACGAATCCGATAAAATCCAAAACTCAAAGAAGTAATAGTTTTTTCAAATAGCAAATTTGGTCCCTAATTCCAGTTATATTTAATACATCTGCCACCCAATTGAAAACAACTAACATCGCCATATATTCGTTCTTTGGCCTACTACTAAGCTAACATCGCCGTCTCTTGCTTCTTTGGTGTACCATTACTTTGATGTTCATCGTGTCACTAAGATAACATCTGATTACCGAGCTGAGCAGACGATTTTAAAGGAAAATTACGATATCTTTCTTTATCGTGTTCCGATATTGATGAATTAAACCTGTGTGTTGCCCAAGGTATGTTTATGTTGTCTGTGGAAACATACGAAAATTCGTCTAGTACTTCTGGAGATTAGCCTGTCCAAAGACAAATACGAGGGTTTTTAATAAAACTATAAATCATGATGTCTTTATTCCGTGATCCGATTTAGATTATATGAATCCTATACGTTTCCGCAAGATACGCTCAAGCTACCTGCGAGAAATCCATGAAAATTCGTCTAGTAAATCCGGAGATCAACGTGATTAAACAGGCAGACAGACAGACAAACACCGCGGTTTCAACGTTTTAGAGGTAGATTTGCATCTGGAAGACAAAAATGTTTTCAGATAAACAAATGCGTAATCACGGCAATGTTATTATTTCAAATTTTCATTTTATTATTGATTTGTTGCGCTTTGAGCTCACTGATTCCGTGCATTGAGTGGTCGAGGTTCTAAATGTAACTATTTTGCTGTTCATCTTGGTATTGTTAATATTGGGGTTTCCGTCATATATTTACATTAACTATTATTTAGAAATCGTATGATATTCGTTTTGTATTCATTAAGATGATTTTAATCATTTTTCTTCGGATTATCCTTATTAGGGAAGCTTTTATTGTTCTTTGAATCATAGGCTTATTTTCTTTCACTGACTGTTACTCAATTAACTGTAAAATCATACAATTGGTGCAAGACACAAAGGAATTAAAGACATTATATGCCAGTGGGCATTGATTTATATCAAAGGGCCAAGGTGAAAGCTTGTGCCGGACCGGGACTCACAACTGGGTCTTTTGCTTACTAGGCAGATGCGCTGACCACTACGCCATTCGGACACACTGGTCACCCCAACCCCACAGACATCACTAGCACGCCCTCGTCAGACTCAAGTTCTCAACTTGTACGACACGCTACTGATATCGTGTCCCTAATCATTATCCTCATTAGTCGCGGCATCTCGCCAAATTCAGTAAGAGTTTAAGTTCTGTGTGCATCTGCACAGCAAAGATCATAGGCTGTTTTCGCATTAATTATATTCACGCTACTGGCCATTAAAATTGCTACACCACGAAGATGACGTGGTATAGACGCGAAATTTAACCGACAGGAAGAAGGTGCTGTGATATGCAAATGATTAGCGTTTCAGAACACTCACACAAGGTTGGCGCCGGTGGCTACACCTACAACGTGCTGAAATGAGGAAATTTTCCATCCGATTCCTCATACACAAACAGCAGTTGACCGGCGTTGCCTGGTGAAACGTTGTTGTGATGTCTCGTGTAAGGAGGAGAAATGCATACCATCACGTTTCCGACGTTGATAAAGGTCGGGTTGTAGCCTATAGCAATTGCGGTTTATTATATCGCGACACTGATGCTCGCGTTGGTCGAGATCCAATGACTGTTAGCAGAATATGGAATCGGTGGGTTCGGGAGGGTAATACGGAACGCCGAATTGGATCCCAACGGCTTCGTATCACTAGCAGTCGAGATGACAGGCATCTTATCCGCATGGCTGTAACGGATCGTGCAGCCACGTCTCGATCCCTGAGTCAACAGATGGGGACGTTCGCAAGATAACAACCATCACCACGAATAGTTCGACGACGTTTGCAGCAGCATGGACTATCAGCTCGGAGACCATGGCTGCGGTTACCCTTGACAATGCATCACAGACAGGAGCGCCTGCGATGGTGTACTCAACGACGAACCTGGGTGCACGAATGGCAAAACGTCATTTTTTCGGATGAATCCAGGTTCTGTTTACAGCATCATCATGGTCGCATCCGTGTTTGGCTACATCGCCGTGAACGCACATTGGAAGCGCGTATTCGCCATCGCCATACTGGCGTATCACCCGGCGTGATGGTATGGGGTGCCATTGGTTACACGTCTCGGTCAGCTCTTGTTCGCATTGACGGCACTTTGAACAGTGGACGTTACATTTCAGATGTGTTACGACCCGTGGCTCTACCCATCATTCGATCCATGCGAGACCCTACATTTCAGTAGGATAATGCACGACCGCATGTTGCAGGTCCTGCACGGGCCTTTCTGGATACAGAAAATGTTCGACTGCTGCCCTGGCCAACACATTCTCCACATCTCTCACCAATTGAAAACGTCTGGTCAATGGTGGCCGAGCAACTGGCTCGTCACAATACGCCAGTCACTACTCTCGATGAACTGTGGTATCGTGTTGAAGCTGCATAGGCAGCTGTACCTGTACACGCCATCCGAGCTCTGTTTGAGTCGATGACCAGACGTATCAAGGCCGTTATTACGGCCAGAGGTGGTTGTTCTGGGTACTGATTTCTCAGGATCTGTGCACCCAAATTGCGTGAGAATGTAATGACATGTCAGTTCTAGTATAACATATTTGTCCAATGAATACCCGTTTATCATCTGCATTTCTTCTTGGTGTAGCAATTTTAATGGCCAGTAGTGTATATGTGGTAGCTGTTCTTCCGGACATGTCTGAAAGAACAGACACCACATAAACATATAAAGAAAACTTAATAGATTGTTTGTAAGGTTCTAAGATAAAGGTTTGTATTTGTGATGCACCTGTTTGATTAGAATTATTTTTGGTACTTACGCTATCAATAAATCGTGTATTCTGGTGAACGTATACGCCCCCACAAATCCCAGTCACTTCCACCCCTCAACCAATGCTGCTGCTGCTAATCTTGCCGTACAACTATCATACCGTACCACACATTTACAGAGAAGTCGAGGGGGAATTTATGAAATTCAACTTCGAATTTAATCATTTGCTTTACTTGACACCTGCTGTGAGTATTTGGTCTGGTTACATTCTAACAGCTGTATCTCTATGACCAATAAATGTTGGACATATTTTATATGAAATGTATTGTTCTGATTAGTCTATGCTGCCCACCTCCTAAAACATTTACTACACGCTCTATTTCAAGAAAGCTAACAGATCCATGAAAGCTGAAAGTAACTCTAGAAATATTTTTCGCTGTAGTAATTAGATACGGTGCGCTCCGTGCAAGAATTGGCCATCAGTGAAGCGTCCTCATTCGTGATGTATGGGACGAAGAAGCTGTAGAGAGCTTTCGCAGTAAACGGCTTTCTTAACGGGCTGTATTGGAGAGGCTGGCTGAACGTTAGCCATGTGATTCCTCGGCTACCGGTAAAATTCCAGCTCCGTACGGAGGGGACCTTGTCCAGTTTTCAGAGCTGCTTCTCGTGTAAACTGGACGCGTGACTGGGCGGCGATAATACGGAATCTGGTGTAGATTATGGTACCGAGGGAGCGATCCATTTCAGCCGCGTCCATCAATCAGGCTGACTCCAGGGTCACGCTCTGGAGGTAACTGGAGCGCGACGTACAGCGGCGGACGCGTCTAGGGTATGAGACAAGCATTGCTGGAAGCTGCGCATTTCTGGAGAAAAATGCCGGCACTTACACGATGTGGCCGTGTCCTGTAGAGGCGCCGTATGCATCGCAAATCAAAGGGGTCGCCACTTACTGAGGATTCCAGCTTAGACGATGACATTACGAGTACTTGCGGATACCAAATAATAGGCTCAACAGCACGATGGCACACGACACGGATGACATACAGTTCCTTAGATCAGCCTCTGATGACGGTGAAGAAGTTTCGTGTCATGTGCTACAACGAAGACAATTTCATTTGATTTGCTTAGTGCACGGTTTTGACAGTGGAAGTGGTTCAAGAATCGAATACAAGTCGTTCGGACACTTGGAAATGTTTATAGCTTGCGGTTTTACTTGAGTTCAGAGCCTAAGTAAAATAAGAATTTAATATCATATACATTAGAAGGGAAGCCGACAGTGTTGGGAAATGAAGCTCGAGACCGGCAACGACGGACTACGTTCTGCAGTAGGTATGTGCGCCATTGTGGCTGACTGGCCTCCTTCTTAGGGTTACATACCACCGTCGGTAAAAACGGAACTCATATAGTACCGCTCTGCTGTCTTTCTGTCCATCTATCTCTCTCTCTGCCCGCCTGTTAAGAACCCTGTTTTTCAGGAGCGGATAGCCATATCAAGTTGAAATTTATGTCACATATTTAGGTCTACGGTCTCTTGGCAGCGTAAACTATTTAAGCTTCTAAGTTTATACAATCAAAAGGTACAGCCATTTGTCACACAGATTTTGGTTCGTGCAAACTCATTCATCAGAGCTTACCGTTGACCTGAAATCTGGCAATACACAAGTAAACAAAAATTCCTAAGAGTTTTAATTTGTAATTACATCAAGTAAAAATATACTTTTGCCGCCAAAGCCTACACTGCTTCCTTCATCTGTCTAAAGCATAACAGAAAAGTATTTACTGCTTGCAAACATGAAGTGTAAGCTGTAGTCATGTTTTAGTAACCAAATAAAAATATTTTATTAAATCTTCTCCCTCTAGTTATATATACTGAAGTTTCCTGCTCCCTTTTTTTCCCTTGCATGTCAGGGATAGTCTCAGGAAACACTATAGAGATTCCTGGTGCCGACATCTTGCCCGTATCGACATCGATAACGGAAAAATCGTCGAGATTCTCGATTTCTGAGATGGAATGACCTATCGGTATCTCTACTGCACGGAATCCTCAGTCCGCGATTCTCACTCGCACCTGGCCAATTTTTTGCTGTGCTATAATTTTTTTATAGAGTGCTGTTCTTTCTCCTTTTGTAGCGTGGTTATTTCTTTCGTTTTTCTGCAGTAGGCCTTAAAGGCCCAGTAATGTAGTCAATGATGATAATGATAGCTTATGGAAATGTAAAGAACTCGAAAAAGACATGGTCATTGGAAGGACAGATTACAGCGTAGTCTTCGGCGAAATCTAAAGCAAAGGCATCAACATTAATAGTAGGGAGAAGAATTCCACTTTTAAACCCAGTAGAGAGAACGAAGAGGCGGAAAGAGTACATTGAAGGCCTACACAAGAGGGAGAAACTGTCTGGCAACGTGATAAAAGAAGAAATGGAAGATGGTATGGAAGACATAGGGGATCGAGTATTAGGATGTGTTTTGGAAGACTTACGATGAAATAAGGCGGAGGACATAGATAACATTACTTTACTATTTCTAAAATCAGTGAGGAAGCGGCAACCAAAGTTTGTGTGTAGACTCCATGAGACTGGAGTTATACCTTCAGACTATCGGAAAAATACCACCCACAGAATTCCAAAGACAGCAAAGACAGATAAGTGCGAGAACTATCTCTCAGCTTAAGAGCTCATGATCCAAGTTTCTGAAAGGAATAATGTACAGAAAAATGATAAAGAAAACTGAAGATCTGTTGTATGATGATGAGTTTGGTTTTAGGATTGGTAAGGGAACCAGGCAGTGCTGACGTAGCTCTTGATTATGAAAGCGAAACATAAGAAAAATGATGACACACTGACGGGATTTTTCGGCCTAGGAAAAGCGTTCGGCATTGTAAAACGACGCAAGATACTAGGACTTCTCACGAAAATGTGTGTAAGCTGTAGGGAAAGGGGAGTAATATACATCACAAACAAGAACCAAGAGGGAAAAATAAGAATGGAAGAACAAGAACGACTGCTCCAATTAAAAAGGTAGTAAGACAGGGGTGTAGTCTTTCAGGTTCAAATGGTTCTGAGCACTATGGGACTTAACTTCTAAGGTCATCAGTCCCCTAGAATTCAGAACTACTTAAACCTAACTAACCTAAGGACATCACACACATCCATGCCCGAGGCAGGATTCGAACCTGCGACCATAGCGGTCGCGTGGTTCCAGACTGTTGTAGTCCTTCTCCCCTACTGTTCAATCTGCACATCGAAGAAGCAATGATGGAAATAAAACAATAGGTTAAAAACTGGGATTAAAATTCAGGGTGAATGATGTCAATGATAAGATACAAGATTAGCTGATGACATTGTTATCCTCACTGAAAGTGCGGTAGAACTGCAGGCCCTATTAAGTGGAATGAATAGTCTAATAAGCACACACTATAGACTGGCACTAAATCGAACAAAGTAGAAAGTAGTCAAGAAGAGCTGAAATTATATCACTGATAAACTTAATTCCAAAACTGGGGATAACGAAGTAGACAAGAAATTCTACTCTTTTGGAAGCAGAACTACAGGTGACGGATGAAGCTAGGAGGGCATTAAATACAGAATAGAACAGACAACGAAGGCATTCCTGGCGAAGACAAGTCCACTAGTATCAATCATAGGCTTTAATTTGATGAATAAAGTTTTGAAAATTTTCATTTGGGGCGCAGCGTTGTATGCAAATGTTTCGTAGACTGTGATGCTAATAGAATGATATTGAAAATTAAGTGCACTGATAAGATAAAGGTTGAGGATGTTCTCAGAAGAACCAGTGAGGAGAGGAACGCGTGAAAAACGTGAGAAATAAGATATAATATGAAACTTTCTGTCAGATTAAAACTGTGTGCCGGACCGAGACTCGAACTCAGGACCTTTGCCTTTCGCGGGCAAGTACTCTACCACCTGAGCTACCCAAGCACGACTCACGCCCCGCCCTCACGGGTTCACTTCTGCCAGTATCCGCCCTGTGAGGGCGGGGCGTGAGTCGTGCTTGGGTAGATCAGGTGGTAGAGTACTTGCCCGCGAAAGGCAAAGGTCCTGAGTTCGAGTCTCGCTCCGGCACACAGTTTTAATCTGCCAGGAAGTTTCATATCAGCGCACACTCCGCTGCAGAGTGAAAATCTCATTCCGAAGATATAGTATGATAAAACGTATGTTAAGATGCCAAGAGCAGCTTCCGTTATATCTGAGGGAGCTGTAGAGGATAAAAACTGTACGGGAAGATAGACATTGGAATACACCCAGCAAAAAATTGAGTACGTTGCGGGAATTGGTCCCCTGAGGTGAAGTGGTTACAAAGGAGAGGAATTCGAGGTGGGCGCAGCAAACCAGTCAGAAGGCTGAAAACCCACGAAGAATACCTGTTTACAATGTTTATTGGGATCTCAAATGAAGACCAGAAAGAGAAAACGACGTAAGTCCATTTAATTAGGTAATGAGTTTATGGAAAATTCTGATGGCCGGCCATCAATGCTACAAGGCAAGTCACCGAGATACAAAGGGTTTTTATTTTACTGGTAACGGAAAAAAATTCTAAGCCGGTCTTCTCATGAAAAAATGGGGAAACCGCAAGGTTAGCCTGAACTGCTTGCAATACACCTACGTGGTCAACTGGATTCCGACTACACAGTTGATCCTTTGAGTTTATTACTCTGTGCTGTTTTCTTATAGTAATAGTGTTTAGTTTGAAAAGTGATAGTAGCACGATACTCTTAGGATTTTAAAATGTGTAGACATCTATTAATCAGTCAGCTAAAAAGAGAAAAAATCATGACAGCGTGAGTAATGTTTGTGAGGAACTTAGAGCAATGTCTCAGGATCTAGGCAGTACCTGCAATGTTCATTGTTTGAGTGTTTCAAACAAATTAAATCCCACGAAAGAGAAGAACTTATCAAGAATCTTACTTTGTTAGGTGACTGGGATTCCAAGACCAGAGATTGTTCATTACGATACAATCTAAGATGCAAACGAAATGATTCCACGAATGAAATCCCTGTTTGCAAAAAGATCTTCACTAATTTGCATGGGATCGTTTTACTGTTTCAACATAAATCAAATGTCCAACAGTGATGCATTATTTTATACCTACATTGAAGATGTAGGGATTAAAAGAGAGAATGAAGTTATTAGCTTTTTTGGACCATTATGTGAATGAAATCCTTGATCCAAAAGTAAGGGTTCTTATAATTTTCTTTGATTCGTGCTCTGAGCACAATAACAAATACGCAATATTTATTTATCGTTACTATTTCGTTCATACCATTAAGAAATTAAATGTTGTCAAAATAGTATTTCCAATACGAGAAAACCCTTGCACATAATATGGTAAAAACTTTGATTTGACAAGACGGTTGGTGATACGCACTTTGCTAACAATGATAAATACATGTTAAGTGGTACAATAAAATGTGTCCGATGGATCTGTCGTTGGGTTTCGACATGTATCGGATTTTTCTGGAACACTTCGTGTTGACCTCCCTATTTTTTAATTTCTACCAACGCCAACGACCTAGCAGTTGCAGTGTCAAAATCGCGTGGTCAAGCTAAATGTTGCCATTTTTTTTGGCAGCGCCGAAAGCAAGTTGCGTTAGGATTTCCTCTCACCGCAAAGACCAATCTTGTCATTTAGATTTTTGTTCATAATTTTCTACAACTGTTTATAAGAACGCCGATGTGAAGAAATAGCATAACAGTTGCGATGAAAATTGTTTTTTAATGCAACTGGTGTGCTATTTCTTCACATTGGAAAACTTGTTATTCAATTCACATCTCCGCCTGTGCCACCTATACTTGCTTCACACAGTCAATGTGAAAGACTGGATGTCATAAAAGCTCAAAAACTAGTAAGACTCCTTCACATACGTTCTACAAAATTTTCAAATATTTACCGAAAATTGCGAGAAAAATATAGTATAAAAATAATAGAGGCACTCGATATTGCTATTTCGATATCGATATATCGGGAAAGAGTGCTGCCGATATACATCGGTAGTGTATTGTAAAATATCGATACATCGTTATTGTATCAGCAGCTCTAGTACTTAGTAAGATCCCCCTGAACTCTCAGTTCCATATTCGTATGATAGCCTCAAGACCCCTACCAACGCGTGGAGCAATGTCGTGGAACCATTAACCGCAAACGCCGCTATTCTGTCGCTGCCGATTCCCACACGTGCTGGTGGGTGTCTCTCTTTCTTATAGGACGCGTAACTAAACATTCCCACAAAAAATTCAAATGCGATTTCTGAATGTGAAACCTGCAGCGCCATCTTCCCCTATGTATTGCATGTAGATAGGGTTACTTCCACCTGCTTTCTGCGGTTGCCCTGAAATGCTACTCACTTGCATACCCAAGCATGTTATTAGTCTTTTGTGCCATTTTTGCATACAGTCTTGATGGCGTAGCAGTTTTAATGGCCAACAGTCTGCAAGAAACACTCAAGATGCAGATGTTCTACAGATAAGACACCTAACCAGGTATGAACCTTTGCCTGTCGCTGAACTGCTTATGTGCACACAGTTACAGTCTTTGTCGGCTGCAATTGTGCCAGGTGGGACCGGCTCTGCCGTCAGTTTTACATATTGTTCACAGCGGTTTGCTGAACGTATGGATGTAACACATTCCTGGTGTGCACGAATTCATTACACAATAATTCTCTCAGCTTATTTCTCAAGGACGGTATAAATTTTAAACAGCTCCTACAAAGAAACATTTCGATGTTGCTATACGCTGTACTGTATGGAAGCAGGATTTTTGCTCTGACCTTGAACGGAAGAGGCAGGAGACTTTTCATTGTCTTGTCAACAATGAGTGTCACTAGGCGACGGGGAAGTTTTTCCGTGTCAGATATATTTGTACTGGCATGGATCAATTTTCATAGGCGTTCATTCGTAAATACAAGGTGCCTCAAAAAACACGAACAACTTTTAGTATGTTGTCTGGGAACGAAAACTGATCGGTTTTCAAGAAGGAACCCATATCTGAAAACACAGCGTGGGCACTGGAAAGCGTTGTCTAAATACGGAAGGTATGCAACCCTTTAGTCATTTGTGTACTGCAGCTAGACGACCTGAGCCTAATAACATTCCTGCGCATGCGTTACTTTCCTCCACACGGGCCTTGCGCGCATCCTACTTGCGGAGCTTATGTGGTCTGCCAATGCAATAACATTGTTGGCAGCAGTGCGGCATCTACCAGTATACAGCTGCGGAAATGACCGGCATGGTGCTTGCATTAGATTGTAATGGGAGAGTTATTACAAGATTGTCTGCAGAAGGTTTTTCAAACAGACATCCCTACATCATTCCACGTTCGCAGCCACTGACAGATGCCTCAGAATAGCTGGAAAGTTGCACGTAGGTATTTTCTGCCTGGGATACAGTAAAGTAGTACCACTTTGTGCTTGGCACCAACCCATGTCTACTGTTTGTTCGCCGGCCGCGGTGGTCTAGCGGTTCTAGGCGCTCAGTCCGGAACCGCGGGACTGCTACGGTCGCAGGTTCGAATCCTGCCTCGGGCATGGATGTGTGTGATGTCCTTAGGTTAGTTAGGTTTAAGTAGTTCTACGTTCTAGGGGACTGATGACCACAGATGTTAAGTCCCATAGTGCTCAGAGCCATTTGAACCATTTGAACTGTTTGTTCTCTGGTATATGCCGAAACGTAGTAGGTACCGTCCATTGTCCACACTCGGCTCGACCACTACAGTTAGAGAAGGACGAGCTAATAATGTTCAAAGAGGATGGAGCCACTAGCACTTGGCAGGTGGCACTGGCGCTGCACTCGTGTAAAAGCGCTATGTCGTCCAGGAACACCGGCTCCATCCATACCATCTCCAGAATGTCCACGCATTTTCGGAACAGGACCACCAACGGCGGGTACAGTTCGGCAGTGGTATTTACAACGATGCAAGCTCCAACCACAATTCCCAAGCTTGATACTATTCACGGACGAATGCACATTTACTAGGACGGCATTTTAAACTTTCACAATCTGCATGTTTGGGCGGACGAAAACGTGCTTGCGCAGATGATTCAAAATCACCACCTAAATTAATTAACAACTGTGGTATACGTACAGTTCCTAAACCATAAAACGATCTTAACATTACTACGCTTACTGTTCTGAAGCTGGTCTGACGAAAACCGTTGTCACAACTGATGTATCTTAACAGAGTTTGTCTACGTAGCCAGACACACTTTATTGTCGATTATAACGCTTAATACGCCTGAAATTTGTAACGACTGTCTGATTGCCGTTAGCACTAGCCATCTAACAGTCACAGATTATGTAGCTTATCCTACACGCAATATACGTACCTTAATCTCTGATCAAATTAATACCGACACATATTCGACGCACAAAAATTTGGTATAACACATTTTGCCTAAGAAACAACGTCGCTTATATCACCGCAAATTCAAACAACGCTGCACAGACGACTAGCATTATATAATAGAAACGACAAGAAAATAGATTTACCCACACAGTCGTGATTGTACACACACACACACACACACACACACACACACACACACACACATGCAGCTCTTACAAAATGTCAGTCAAGACGTTTAGATAGTTTCATTTCCTCTCTGAATAAGCTGCTCAGCACAATGCAGCAAGAATATTTTTAGAGATTTCATTAATTTCACAACAAAAGTAGAATCTGACTCTTTTTCTACCAGCTGTAGATTTGAAGTTCCTTATTAGGAAAAAATGGCTCTGAGCACTATGGGACTTAACATCTATGGTCATCAGTCCCCTAGAACTTAGAACTACTTAAACCTAACTAACCTAAGGACAGCACACAACACCCAGTCATCACGAGGCAGAGAAAATCCCTGACACCGCCGGGAATCGAACCCGGGAACCCGGGCGCAGGAAGCGAGAACGCTACCGCACGACCTTATTAGGACAGAGGAACTGTTTCTTCTACTATGTAAACTAATTTACGGAGACACATTTTCATAAGTTTTAATCTTATATTTCACATGTTCTCTAAAGTTTTTTTATAAATGAAATCAGTTAACGCGTTACATGAACAATACAGTGATCAACTTGCAGTTAATGGGCATACCTCCACGGGATGCCGCGCTATGATTGTTGCGCGAGCCTGCAGGAACAGTTCGGAACTAGCTGGGGCAGTGACTGGACGTACCAAAACAGCTGTCACGTACGGCACAAGATTTAGCTTTTGAGCAAAGAAGGGATTGTTAATATTGCTCACAACCTCTGATTATGGCCTCGGAAGGACGGAAGAATGTATGTACAGGCTTCTAATGAATTCGTACCACGTGGAGATGACCAGAGGCAAGAACAACTTGAGAGCGATACCTGTACAATTCGAAGTTGCGTAACATTAAGTATCACACAAGAACTGACCTGTGTGTTCTACTCCGCCATTGATACAGGATAGATACTTGCCTTGGTTTAGTTGATTTTGCTGAATAGTGCTGGTCTAGTTTAATTAGTGAAATGACTGTTGAAAATATAATTTGAGAAACACCCTGTCGTTATATAATTACTTGACTACCTTCTCAATTGATATTATTGAAATATTCGAGATTCGTGTGAGGAGCGCCTAGTGTCACATTAGTAATGCAGTTTGGGTGTATGTTATGTGAATCTGCTCTTAAAATGGAAAACTGTGGAGCGACGCTCAGCATCGTCAGCGGCCAGATCGCCGAGAACTACGGAACTACGTAAGACAATGAAACAACAGCTTGGCGCTGAATGGTTGGACGTCCACTACTCTTCACAGGACGTGGAATTAGGAAGTTTGTCATCTCATTAAAGTAGGACAGATGGTGGTCTGTGACATCTCTGCCGAAGCAGCACAATGCTGTTGCACGCACAAGTGTTGTGGAGTACACTATTCTTCGCACAATATTGAAAACAGAGCTCCGCAGCAGACCACCCCTAAGTGTTCACATGTTGACCCAACGACGTCGTCCATTACGACTGCAGTGGGCACGGGACCATTGGGGCTCGACCTTCGATCAATGGAAGCGTGTCGATTCTTCGGGTAAATCACATTTTCGCTGCATTAGGTCGATGGTCGTCTGCGCAAACACCGTCATCGAGGTGAGCGGGCTCGAAACGTGCAGCGCGCCATGGACGCAGGCTGATGGGAGCAGTATTATGCTATGGGAGATATTCTCCAGCGTTTGCATGGGACCTGTGGTAGTAATCAAAGATACGCTAACAGCTGCGATCCATTTACATCTCTCCATGCTTGATGCCTTTCCCGATAGCGATGCGTCATGTTTCAGCACTATAATTGTCCGCGTCTCGGAGCCAAAACAGTGCTACATTGTTTTGAAGAGCGTTATAGTGAACTCACGTTAATATTTCGGCGACCAGATTCGCCTGATGTAAATCCTATGGAACCCATCTGGGCCGTTATCGGACGCCATCACCGCATACTCAAATCAGCGGCACGTTATTTCGGTGAGTTACATGGCCTGTGCGTAGACATCTAATGCCACATACCTCCACAAACCTATCAACAAACTGTCGGATTCCTGGTACGCAGAATCAATTATGTGTTTCACTTCAAAGACGGGTAAACAAGCTATCAAGCACGTGGTCATAATGTTTTGGCTCATCAGTGTATGTTCATGGTGATCAAACTCCTTAACAGAAAGTACGTGACATGTGTCCTTTACAAAACATCTAAATCAGGCGGGTTTGTCTCCTTCACAGCCACTCTTTCAAGTCTCGAACAGACATATGAGCACATAATTATGCCTGGTGACACTAAGATAAATTTTCTCTACAGTACTCCTTCCAGGGTGAAATTTATGCGGATGCTTTCTTCTTCAAACGCGTCGCTACTTCAGCTTTGTCCTAACCATCATACAAGTAGCAGTCAAACTGTCATAGATATATTTGCAACGAAATCCTCAAGCAGAGTAATTCATACCTCTCAAATATCTGCACCTGACGTTTCTGCCAATGACATAATTTTCATGACGTACTGGCTACACTGTCCCAGGAAGAAACCACAGCTGCTACATACCGAGAAATCAGACGCACTAATTTGTCTGAGTTTCTAAAAGACAAGCATGAATAATTTCGGGGACGTCTTCTAGTCCCGTCTTGGACATAAACAAAAATTTCATAGATTTTGTACAAACTTTTTCAGCTATATGATAAATGTGATCCCTTAAAAACCGGAAAGTAAGAAAGAAACCTGTGCCCAAGATAACTGAAGAACTAAAACAGTTCGTAAAACTCAGGCATAAAAAAATGCGCCACATACCTGAGCATTATATTGCTTACAAGCAGAAGCGTAACGGGGACAGTCAAACTGTGAGAAATGCAAAACTTTGGTATACTCCTTCATTAACCAACAACAGAAACAGATCAGCTGTCCTATAGAAAAACCTGCGTGGTCTAGGTAAAGGCGAAGTAAAAGCTGCAGCTGATCCCACTCTCCCAGCCGAAGAACAGGAATGGTAGTTTACATTATCTATAACCACAATTGAACCGCAAACGAAACAGACTCGTTGATTACTTCATGGGAATAAACAACTGCAGCCACGAAAAATTTTATCTAAAGGAAGTTACTTGTGAGACTTTCAGAAAATACATCATGCGTATCAGATCAAATCTACTAGACACGATGGCGTCACAGTCCAAACGATGAAGCTTATTACTGACTCACTACTGCCCACTATAAAGATATCTTAGCCACAAGTGTTTTCCCTGGGGTCTGGAAACAGGGACCAGTTAAGCCAGTACCTAAAAAGGACGTTGCCACAACAGCCTCTGATTGTCGACATATTTGCATTCCTCCTGCACTCTCTAAGGCCTTAGGATATAAAGTCCACATCCAGCTAACAAACCACCTAACTAAAAACCGACTACACGAATACCAGTCAGGTTTCCGTATACATCGCACCACCACTTCGGACTTAACAAAGATAACAGATGAATTTAAGCTTGCTATGGATGCACAAGAGGCGACTATCATTAGAGTTCAGAAAAGTTTTTGACATTGTCGACTTCGACATTTTACCTGCAAAATTTAGCAGGCTTAATTTCTCGCATAGAGCAGTGCAGTGGTTTTGGACATATCTGACATCTTGCCAGCGATGCGTCATGACCGGCACCATTAAGTCACAGTGGTGGCAGGTAGTATAGGTGTCCCCCAGGGTTCGGTATTAGAATCTATACTCTTTTCGTTGTATGACAATGACGTGTCATCAGATTTGTCCTGCTGCAAATACCACTAGTATGCTTATGATCTCCATCTGTATTTAACTGCAATGCCAATAAACCTGAAAGAAGCTATCGAGAATGTTAGTTCCGACCTGTGCACACTATCAAAATGGGCGCGTGATATAAGGTTAAAGCTTAATCCATCCAAAACTCAAGAGGTACTAGTTGTTCATTCTAGGTCATTAGCCCGAAATATCGGGAACCCCTACCATCTTTAATCCGAAATGGGACAAACACTAGCTGCTCTCTCTCAGCAAAGAGTCTAGAAGTAATAATAAATGGAAATCTAAATTGGACTGAGTACATAACTGCAATCTGAAAGAAGGCATCAGCATCTCTCCCGTGTCCTACAAACATATAAAAATCTCTTCCTTTTTGACACGAAAAGAAACTTGTACAAACACTTATACTTCCAATTGTTGATTACAGAGACGCTATTCTGCAATGTATTCCTCAGGAAAGCTCACAGGACCTGGGACTGGTTATGAATGCCTGTGTTTGTTATACGTGTGACGTTCAAATCTTTGATCACATATCACCCTCATATACACGGCTTCCTAGCTGCGTGCAGAAAAGCGCAGAGATTTCCATGCCTTGTGTCTTCTCTATTGTCTTATCAACGTACACAGTCCCTCATATCTCTCAACAATATGGCAGAAACACCCATTCCCATCAGAGAAAAATCCTTTCTGTCCCACTCCATCTTTCAGATACTTTCTAAGTCCTTCTCAGTAGTAGGAACCCGACTCTGGAATAACCTTCCGCATTATATTAGAGAAATGAAAAACATCTCCAACCTTATAAGACAGTTTCTGATATATCTACTAAAGCAACAATAATGATTACCACTGTCCCTGTATGCACTTCTTGCCTCTGTAAATGCTTCTTCCAAAGGATCTTCCTCATTTTTAGCTGGCGCAATCTCTTTAAAATTCTTTTGCCCCGAACTCGCCGTATCAGACAACCTCTACTTTGTACATCTATAATTTTCTTATACTCTGCCGCTATGATTATTGTTATTATTGTCATTATTAATATCATTGTTAGAGGCAGCAGCAACAGTAATAAAAGTATTGCCAATATTAACTTTATTAGCTACAAAGACAGTATTATTTACTCAGATCCTTATTTACTGAAATCATTTTAATATTATTTGTCAATCTGAAATTGTTATTGCTTGAGTAACTATGATGTAAAAACGATACAGTATATGTGAAACCCTGCTCCGATAAAAATAAAACTGATACTGTATTCGATCATTACAAAATTGCTTCTTCCACTCGTTAACGTAAGAGGTTTCTAAAAAAGTTCTAACTACAGCACTCAGTTACTCCCATGAAATAACATAGATCTACCAGGTTCCAAGACTGTATTGTAAATAACAATGGTGACACGAAATCTTAAAGAGGCAGTTCAGAGGTCATGTTCTACTGTCAGATCCGTACTAAAAACTGTAGTTGGCAAAGTTTAAATGGAGACGAGCTAAAACCTTTTCAGTAACTAAAGCCAACTTAACTCTATTTACATAACAATTAGAAAGACTGTAAATTGTCAAACGACAGAGCGGTTATTTAATACGTGTCGAAGAAGGGGCTGTTTAGGTATTGCTACCTGTGCCTAGGGTGGTTGACAGCAGATATTCCGTTTGGCATCCGCTGCACCTCAATACAGATACAGCAAGAAAGGCAGTGGGAGGAGGCAATTCGCAAAGAGATATCAAACTGTCCGGTCAGTCAAACGCTCGCGTGCGTTCTGTCTTGGATGACGTCAAATGCGTTTTCGGTAAAAGTAGAAAGTGAACTCGCGAGAATTGTACAACCGTCTTCGATTGCTTGGATTTCACGCAAGTAACTGTTTGTGTACCGCCCGTAACGTTGAAGAAACCGTGTGGCAAGTGGAGTGATTATTTTCCACTTTTAAGGCGAGCAATTAACTTTTGATTATTAGAAGTCAGGGCGATACACCATTTTACTTGGAATTTTCCGTTGATGTCACCTCTGAACTGTTAATAATGCTGTTTTCGATAGGGATATTAGTTACAATATCAAGACATATTTTGTGCGTGCGAACTTTTACAAAATATATCAATCAGATAAAACTCAAAACTTTTATTTATCATCTTAGTTCCTGGTCCCGCTGAGTAAATAGCAAGTAGGAAGATCTTCGTTCAGTGAGCGCAAAGAATAATGTAGACTTGCAGACTGGAAATTACGGTCAGTATGTTCTCCATTGCTTTCTGTATGACGTCAAAGATAGTTTTCAGGCATTTGTAGACAGCGAGGGTAGATGAAAAGCACGCACCACAATTTAAGAGTCTTTTCATAACGATGACGGGAATATTAAGTCCTTATGTGGGTAAATGCCCTCATCACATCCGTAATTCCGTGGATTTTGTTAAACGCCTTGATAGCTTCAGGTTGGATGAGTCAGATATCATGGTGAGTTTTGATGTCGTTTCCTTGTTTACGAGGGTACCCCTGCGAGAGTCACTAGAATTGATTAGTCAGAAGTTTGATGAGAAGACCACTGAACTTTTTAGGCATGTCTTGACTTCCACGTATTTTCTTTTCAATGGAGAATACTACGAACAAACGGAGGGAGTCGCCATGGGTAGCCCACTCTCACCGGTGGTAGCGAATTTGTACATGGAGAACTTCGAGGAGGAAGCCCTGTCGTCATCCGTATGGAAACCTACTTGCTTTTTCCGTTACGTGGACGACACGTTCGTCATCTGACCACATGGTATGGATAAACTCCTTGACTTCCTTACACATCTAAACTCCATACACCCCAACATCAAATTCACTATGGAGACTGAAACGGAGGGTAAATTACCTTTCCTTGACGTCTTGGTCAAGAGAAGGGCTGACGGCACCCTAGGTCATGGGGTGTATCGGAAGGCTACGCACACTGATCTGTATTTGCATGCAGACAGCTGCCACCACCCTTCACAGAGGAATGGGGTACTTAAAACTCTAGTACATAGGGCGCGCACTATCTCTGACGCAGAGAGTCTACCCCAGGAATTGGAACATCTGAAAACTGTATTTCGAAAAAATGGGTACTCAGAGTGGCAGATTCAACGTGCTCTCCGCCCACCCACTGCAGCACAACCTGTTGAGATGGATGAAGTCACGAGGGAGGAGGTAGGCATTGCATTTATTCCATACACAGGCGCACTCTCGGGGAAAATCGCCCGCATTCTGAAGAAACACCGGGTCGGAACTGTGTTTTGTCCTCCAAATAAAACTCGTGCACTGGTGGGGAGCGCCAAAGATGACCTCGGTTTGAGGAAGGCCGGCGTGTACCAGATTCCGTGTCAATGTGGCAAGTCGTATATTGGTCAGACGATGCGTACCGTCGAGGATCGATGCCGTGAACACCAGAGGCACACTCGACTGATGTATCCGAGCAAGTCGGCGGTCGCTGAACATTGTTTGTCGGAAAATCACGCCATGGAGTATGACCGCACGAGGATTCTGGTACAGACGTCGAGATACTGGGACAGCGTTGTTAGAGAGGCCATCGAAATTCGCACCAATGACGACCTCATAAACCGGGACTGTGGCTATAATCTTAGCAAGGCTTGGGAACCAGCGATCAGGTTAATCAAGAGTAAATCGAGCAGACGTATAGTTGTGACGACCACGGCGGACAGAGCCATCACACCGACGTCATCTCAGACGCCGTCGCAATCTGTTCCACCGCGCGACCGTGGCGCGGGGCGCGGACGGCGGAGGGAGCGCGCCGCGGGCGGAGGGTATTTAAATCGGCCGCCGCCGCGACCAAACCCAGTTCCCTCTGAGCAGCCATAGCGTACGGATCTCCGTGCCGGCACGTTCACTGGAGCTCAGTCCGTCAGTTCACCTGATGATGGCGACATGTTTGATCGCCGAAATATTGTGCCCGTTGGACACTATAGACCGGCAGCATACCCGTGGATATTTTGATTACCAAACGACTATCTGATTATTAACCACCACCCTACAAGCTGAGCGTCTCCGTTACGCTTTCGCGTTTACTAAATGAAATTGCAACGAATTCTTTAATTCCTCTGTCAGTTATTTCTGGAACGGATCCTAGACTGATGAAAAATACTCAGAGGCTGCTCGTTTGCAAGCTACCACTTTTGTGAGTGGACTACATTCCGTGTGATTTTTGCAATGAACCTCAGTCTGGCAGCGGCCTTGCTTGCGGCTAGTCTTATGTGGCCGTTCCACTTTAAATAGCTCCGTATGTGTACTCCTAGGTATTTTGTGGATCTGCCAACTTCCAGTGATGGTTTTTCAAACGTGTAAATGTACAGTAATACGTCTTTCCGCCTATTTATGCGGAACACGCTACGTCTGTTTATATTGAGGGTCAATTACCAGTCCCAAATCCAAGTCTCGTTCTTCTGCAGGTATTCCTGCTTTTCGCCACAATTATTAAGTAGCGTAGCGACTGCTCTGTCTACAATAGCATCGCCTGTAAAAAGCATCATGGTACGTCCGACATTATCCACTAGGTAATTTCTCACCGCTGATAACAAGGTGCTGTGTTCGATTTCCTAGAATCTTCGATCAATTAACAATTTTTTTTCCTGACATCCCGTTCTGCCGTATTTTGTTCATTTAGTAGCAGTGTGGAACTACCAGGTGTAGAAGTGTGAAACCGGAATTTGGTTGCAACAATTACACGTCTGTTGTTCCAAACTGATAACCATATTTTATTCAAAATAATCGCCATTGTTATTTATACATTTCTTCCACCTACTCGGCAGTTCAAGGATGCCACGCCAAAAAAGCAGTTCTTCTTTTGAAGTGAAACAGCCAGCGAGTCATTTTCGTACATTTTCATACGAATTGAAGCGTTGTTCAGCGATAGCGTGTCCCAGTGATGCAAATAGGTGATAATCGGACATAGCTAAGTCTGGAGAATAAGCCGCATGCCCTAGTATTTCCCAACTGAACGCCTCGATCGTTTTCCTGACACGTTTTGCTGTGTGTGATGGGGTGTTATCATGGAGGAATATGACTTTGTGCTGCCTTTTTCCATATTCCGGTAGTTTTTAAATCGATCATTTGCTGTTGGTAGCGATCACTGTTAACGGTTTCACCAGGTTTTAGCAGCTCATAATAGACGACACCGTTCTGATCTCGCCAAACACAGAGCATTGTCTTCTTTCCAAAGCGATTTGGTCTTGCAGTGGATGTCGATGGTTTGCCTGGATACACCCATGATTTACGAAGCTCAGGATTCTCAAAAAGTATCCATTTTTCGTCACCTGCCACTATTCGGGGAAGAAAAGACTTTCTTTTGCATCTGATGAGCAGCATTTCACAAGTGGTGTTTCGATTTTCTTGATGTCTTTCAAGCAGTTCTTGCAGAACCCATTTTCCCACTTTCTGCGCCTGTCCCACAACTTTAAACCGAAGAGAAACAGATTTCTGCGTCACATTCAATTGTTCCGCTAGTTCCTATTGAGTATCTTCTTCATCCAAAAAGGCATACAATTCGTTGTCTTCGAACTTTTTCGGTGGTTTCCCGCGCTCGTTGTTTCTCACGTCAAAATCTCCACTTTTGAATTTTCTTGAACCAGTCTAAACACTGTTTTCTGAAGAGCAAGTTCGCAGAGAGCTTCGACAAATATTCGCAGTAGTTTTCTTCAAATGATAACAGAAAACCAAAGCTGTCGGCAAATCGTAGTTCGTAGGCATAAGACTCGACATGTTTACGGGTTTCAAACAGATACCGTTGTATAGAACGTGGGTTCCTGTGTGTCGACATTCGTCGTCAGCCGTTACAGGAAGCAGATGGCGCTGCAGACGCGATCTCACGGGCCCTACACTGATGGTTAGCACCTTCCGGTTTCATACTTCTACACCTGGTATATGGAACTCCTTCTGGAAGTTAAAGAAAACGGTATCAACCTGGGAGCCGGTACGTGGGGGAGGGTGTTGTAGCTTGCTGCACGACTTCCGCCTCTAGTCAGCCCTGTAATAGAACCTTAATATATTTTCTTAATCCATTTTTAAATGATAGCATTCACTTTTTATGTGCTGCAGTCTTATTCTACAGAAATTCGGAAAATTGAGGTGTATTCAAATGTGAAGACATGTTGTAAGGTACAACATGTTGATGTACCTGGAAAGAAATGTTCGATCGAAATTTAAGTGCGTTGCAGTCGAGAAAATCTGATCAATACTGAATTTAAAAGTCAATCTGTTACATTACCATTCTACTACAATCCGATATTCATTAGGTGCAATTAAGTTAAGCAGAAGTATTGTCAAAAACTAGTGATAACTTAAATATATTTTGAAATAGGTGCTATTGGACACTAACAGAAATATCCATTTTGAAGACAGATAACATTGTTAAGACATTGAAAAAAATCCAGTTCATTTGCAGGTATCACATGTTCTGAGGTAAAAGACCTTCTGCTTCAACGTACAACATGTTGCACGACCGACGAAGTATGGCTTAAGATTCTACGTCATATAAATAGTTCTGAAAATCTGTAACATTTTACTCACCATAACATTATGTACCTGAAGAATTAACGATATATTCCAAATAGCTTTAATGAACTATATAGCAGTTAAACGTGTAGAGGGCAAAATATTTACAAATGCTGCACAAAACACAACTTCGTGCATAATGACAACAAAGTGTATAACATGGCGGAAAATGCTTATGGCTTCTAAAATAACTAAATTGAAGTACCGTCCAAGAAAACGTCGTGTGTTGCTACGTACACTATCGTCTAGGTACGACACTCTCTCCCCACTGCTTTCTGGGTCTCGTGGACGAAGACAGTGACCTGGCTTCAACACGATGGTTGCTTTCGACAACCATGCTCATTCGGGGTTTATCGGTTTCCAGAAATATCGTAATAGCGAGCATGGAACGTGTTCGAAGGTTCTACGACAGACCGAGAGATATAAGTTTACAGTTTTGTGCGTGTGTCCGACAACTTGTTGGAAAACAGGAAAGTTGTGCGCTCTATTCCAATCACTATGAACACGTCGCTCCTCCAGTTCGAGACACCTACCTTGCACTGCTACTAGAACACGAGCAAGTTCATTTGCATACTCTACGGAGAATCGTGGTCTTTCGTCTGCTCGGTTGCAGTTGCTTTTCTATCCCCAGTCGCTTATTTTGACGTCTGTCGTTTTGATATTCGTGGAACGAGTTAAAGGAGAAATTAAATTGCTATCATCCATAAATAAATTGATTAATTAATAACTTGGGCAGGTGTGAGTAGTACTCAGCGCACTGAGGGTTACGTACAGACTTAATTATGCGAATAGGCAATTCATCCAATCCTGGAGTCGTTTAATTCGAAATTTTTGTCTATTATCGACAATGAAACTCGTAAGATACTCGTCCCATGAATTCCAAGACTAAGACACTCGAGAATGTTTTAATTTCTAGTTTGAAGTCGAATAACAAAAAAAAAAAAATTCGTGTAATTAAACTGAAAAATTAACAATGTTATAATTTTTTGCCTTTACTTGTACTGAGAATGCTTGCTTCCCGCCAAATTGCATGATTCTAGCTTTTAGCGAGTCAGTTTGCAAGTATCGAAATCTTTTGATTGTACTGGCTTAGAAGCTTAAATTTTTTACAGCACTAGAGGACTATAGACTTCAGTACGTGGCATTAATTTCAACTTGATACGTCTACGGCTTATGAGAAAAAGAGGCCTTAAAAGACGGAGGAACAGACAGACAGTCTCATAACAAATTACAAAAAAAAAAAAAAAAAAAAATAAATAAATAAATAAATAAAATAAAATAAAAAATAAAAATAAAAAAAAGTTTTTCCGTGTGATGTAACTACAAATGAATAATTTTCGGATTTTTTCCTTTGGTTGCTGTTGTTGTGGTCTTCAGTCCAGAGACTGGTTTGATGCAGCTCTCCATACTACTCTATCCTGTGCAAGCTTCTTCATCTCCCAGTACCTACTGCAACATACATCCTTCTGAATCTGCTTAGTGTATTCATCTCTTGGTCTTCCTCTACGATTTTTTACCCTCCACGCTGCCCTCCAATGCTAAATTGGTGATCCCTTGATGCCTCAGAACATGTCCTACCCACCGATCCCTTCTTATAGTTAAGTTGTGCCACAAATTTCTTTTCTCCCCAATTCTATTCAATACCTCCTCATTAGTTATCTGATCTTGACATCGAGCCTTTAGCATTCTTCTGTAGCACCACATTTCAAAAGCTTCTGTTCTCTTCTTGGCTAAACTATTTATCGTCCATGTTTCACTCCATACAAATACTTTCAGAAACGGCTTCCTGTTACTTATATCTGTATCCGATGGTAACAAATTTCTCTTCTTTAGAAATGCTTTCCTTGCCATTGCCAGTCTACATTTTATATCCTCTCTACATCGACCATCATCAGTTATTTTGCTCTCCAAATAGCAAAACTCATTTACTATTTTAAGTGTCTCATTTCCTAATCTAATTCCCACAGCATCACCTGATTTAATTCGACTATATTCCATTGTCCTCATTTTGCTTTTGTTGATGTTTATCTTATATCCTCAAGACACTGTCCATTCCGTTCAGCCGCTCTTCCAGGTCCTTTGCTGTCTCTGGCAGAATTACAATGTCATCGGCGAACCTCAAAGTTTTCATTTCTTCTCCATGGATTTTAATTCCTACTGCGAGTTTTTCTTTTGCTTCCTTTACTCTTGCTCAATATACAGATTGAATAACATCGGGGGTAGGCTACAACCCTGTCTCACTCCCTTCCCAACCACTGCTTCCCTTTCATGTCCCTCGACTCTTATAACTGCCATCTGGTTTCTGTACAAATTGTAAATAGCCTTTCGCTCCCAGTATTTTACCCCTGCCGCCTTCAGAATTTGAAAGAGAGTATTCCAGTCAACATTGTCAAAAGCTTTTTCGAAGTCTACAAATACTAGAAACGTAGGTTTGCCTTTCCTTAATCTATCTTCTAACGTAAGTCGTAGGGTCAGTATTGCCTCACGTGTTCCAACATTCTACAGAATCCAAACTGATCTTCCCCGACGGCGACTTCTACCAGTTTTTCCATTCGTTTGTAAAGAATTCGTGTTAGTATTTTGCAGCCGTGGCTTATTAAACTGATAGCTCGATAATTTTCACATCTGACTACACCTGCTTTCTTTGGGATTGGAATTGTTACATTCTGCGTGAAGTCTGAGGGAATTTCGCCTGTCTCATACATCTTGCTCACCAGATGGTAGAGTTTTGTTAGGACTGGCTCTCCCAAGACTGTCATTAGTTCTAATGGAATGTTGTCTACTCCGGGGGCCTTGTTTCTACTCAGGTCTTTCAGTGCTCTGTCAAACTCTTCACGCAGTATCATATCTCCCATTTAATCTTCATCTACATCCTCTTCCATTTCCATAATATTGTCCTCAAGTACATCGCCCTTGTAAAGACACTCTATATACTCCTACCACCTTTCTGCTTTCCCTTCTTTGCTTAGAACTGGGTTTCCATCTGAGCTCTTGATATTCATACATGTGGTTCTCTTTTCTCCAAAGGTCTCTCTAATTTTCCTGTAGGCAGTATCTATTTTACCGCTAGTGATATATACCTCTATATCCTTACATTTGTCCTCCAGCGATCCCTGCTTAGACATTTTTCACTTCCTTTCGATCTCATTTTTGAGACGTTTGTATTCCTTTTTGCCTGCTTCATTTACTGGATATTTACATTTTCTCCTTTCATGAATTAAATTTCCTTTGGTATTCCTGTGAAATCTTGCTTCCTCCAAATTTCATCCTTCTACGTCAACAGGAAGTACTCTACCGATTTTGAGGAGTGAGTATGCGAGTATCAAAGTACGTGACATAAATGTCCGTATATTTTGATTGCATTCACTTAGAACCTTCAATTTTCACATCATAAAGCGACAGTAGACCTTACTAAGACACATAAGTTTCACCTTGATGCGTCTACACGTTCCAGAGTAAAGGGGTTTTTAACAGTCGGACAGACAAACTTATAGACAACAAAGTGATCCTCTAACGCAATGGTGTCCAACCTTCTAGCTTACTTGGACCACATCGGAAGAAGGCGAGTATTTTTGGTTCAAATGTTCAAATGTGTGTGAATTCCTAAGGGACCGAACTACTTAGGTCGTCGGTCCATAGACTTACACACTACTTAAACTAACGTATACTAAGAACAACACACACACCAATGCCGGAGTATTTTTGGTGCACACATAATATACTTAACAATACTAACAATAACCGCTAAGGAAAGAAAGAAGAAGGATGAACCAATGAGAGATTAGCATAGTGTGGCGGGAGTTTCAGATTAAAATATTCAATACATGGTAACTTTACGTATACTTCTTTTTATTTACTTGTCGTGTGAAGGATGCTCCTTGGGCCGTACTGATACTTGCTTTGGACCACACGCGACCCGCGGGCCACTGGGTGGACAGCCCTGCGGCTGACGGTTCCTTTATTGCTGATGAAGGTAAGGAACCCCAAAAAATTAACGAAAAACTGATAGTTGGTGGAAAAAAATGGAAATGAGCGTTTGGCGTCATTGGCCGGGAGGCCCCTCGCGGGGCAGGTCCGGCCGCCTTTGGCGCAGGTCTTATTACATTCGGCGCCACATTGGGCGACCTGCACGCCGGATGGGGATGAAATGATGATGAACACAACACAACACCCAGTCCCTGAGCGGAGAAAATCTCCGACCCAGCCGGGAATCGAACCCGGGCCCGGAGGACGGCAATCCGTCACGCTGACCACTCAGCTACTGGGGCGGACTGATAGTTGGTACATCAGTAACTGTGCCGCAACAGCCTGAGAGGTACAATGCAGTAGCTGGGACTGGTTTTTCAGAGTAGTGGGTGCCTGTGATTCGTGACGTGCCGTCTGTCGTAGACCAGCAACCGGGGCCGAAACCAGGACGTCCGTCTGGGGGAAACTATTCTGTGCTGCTCGGCGGACGGCCATAATTAAATTCTTCTGGGGCAGTCATTTATTCAGGAGGCGGCTGGCGCGTGGCCTATTGATATCGCCTAATTTCTCGGTCTGCTGGTGGGCGAAGCGGTCGCCCACGCCGCTGTGCCGAGACGTCGCGCTCAGCCAATGGGGGAGCGGGTGGCGGCGGCCGGGGCGGCGCGAGTCTGCGCGAGCACAGGGGGTGGCGTGGGGCGACGCCGAGGCACAGGGGCTGCAGCGGCGCCGCCTCCACCAGTTGCTCTGCGCCCCGGCAACGCGCCACAGCTGACGCCGCCACCGACAGTACCGCAGCAGCAACAGGTACTGTGCGCTGGCCCACCACTTGTAGTCTAGTCGCTGCCGCGTTAGGCGGCTGCCACTGGAACTGAACTGCGGAAATATTTCTCTTTTGACCATATTATTGTCTGTAAGCTGAATCCGTGTCTATGCATTTTCACTGTTAGAGTGACAAAATGTTCTTACGTACTCTTTGGGAACAGTAACCAATGAAGCTGCTCAATTTATTACAAATTTCTAAATCTACTATGAATTATGAGTTGATAAATTTCATACCAATGGAACAAGAGCACAAAAACTGCTGAAAAGGTTTGAAAAACTTGGGCAGGTGCGAGTAGGTCCCATACAAACCTTATGTGACAGTTCGTCCATTCCGGGACTCGAGACACCAGGCGATTTTTTCCTCTTATCGGCACTGATACTGGCAAGATTCCAAGACTATTGAGAATGTTTCAAGTTTCGAGTCGGATGACAAATGATTTCTTTTTAGTATGATATAATTGCTAATTAACAATTTTATGATTTTTTTTTCCTTCACTTGTACTGTGAAACCTTGCTTCCTGCCAAATTTAATGATTCTAGGTCACTGGGAAATACCCTGTGTTCATGGCAAACTATTCCGCAGCAGTTGTAAAATACTTTATTGACCCAAGTCTTGCAGGGCAGAGGTCGCTGTACACTACTAAGGTTTCGGGGTCTTATACGCATCATCAGATGTGTGTGAAATCTAGCAACAGTAGGATGTCATGCCCATGCCCTAACTACTAATAGGCAAACGTTTATCGGTTCACCAACGGTAGGTATTTGCCTGTTAGTTGTTAGGGCATGGACATGGCGTTCTACTACTGCTAGGTTTCAGATACACCTGATGATGTGGCTAAGACTCCAAAACCGTGGTAGTGTATAGTGGCTTCTGTCGTGCAAGAGTTCGGTCAGTAAACTAATTTACAACTATGGCAGATTTGTTTACCACGAATATGTTGCAGAACAGTTGTGGACGTCCCACAAATAAAAATTTATTTTAATGAGTGAGCTCGCGAGTATCGAAATATGTAACATAAATGGCAGTATCTTTTGAGTGAATTTACTTAGAAGCTTAAATCTTTTACACCACCAAAATACCGTAGACCTCAGCATGTGCCACAACTTTCAACTTGATAGTTCTACCCTGTCCTGAGAAAAAGGCGGTCTTAACAAACGGACGAACAGAGAGACGGTCGGGTAGCAAATGAGAAAAAAACATTTTTCCTTGGCAAATTTCATGGTTCTAGGTCAAGGAGGAGTACTCTATAGGTTTTGATGAGTGAGTTTGCGAGTGTCAAAATATGTGACATAAATGACCGTATCTTTTTAGTGCACTGGCGTAGAAGCTTCAATTTCTTACACCGCCAAGTGACCGTACACTTTAGTATATGACATAAATGTCAACGTGATACATCTACTTGTTCCTAACAAAAAGAGGTCTTAACAGATGGACGAACAAGTAGAGTGTCAGACAAGAAATGACAAATTTTTTTCCTGTCACGTAATTACAATTTTACAGTTTTCCGAATTTTTCTGTTGTTTATACTATGAAACCTCCCTTTTTACTAAATTTCGTGATTTTAGGTCAACGGAAAGGAGTCTATAGGTTTTGGAGAGTCACTTTATGAGTATTAAAATACGTGACATAAATGGCCGTAAGTTTCGACTGCATTGACGTAGAAGCTTCAATTTTTTACGCCACCGAGGGACCATAGATGTTAGTATATCACATAAATTTGAGCTTCATCCATATTCTCGTTCTTGATAAAATGGGTTTTTAATAGTCGAACAGACAGAAAGATGCACAACAAAATGATCCTATTAGGGTTTGGTTTTTACCGACTGAGGTATGGAACCCAAAAAATCGGTAGGAAATTAGCATTGTCCTCTTCTGTTAGTAAACATACGCTCTGAGGAGAAAGATATCTCTTGAAGGACTGGGATTCTGAATGAAATGTAGACCATACGTATCAATCCAAATTCGCAGCCAAATCAGTATGAGTTTACTTCATGACTTTAACGAAATGCCTCTTCAAGAATAGGCCGACAGTCTACCTTACTTCCTGCATCTGTGGTAGACGTCTCATCCACTGCTTCACTTGAGGCTGTGTTACTATGACCTATATCTGTTACTGTAGTAGTGTTTGAAACTGTACAAACAATACCTACATCGTCTGCGTCAGAGCCTCTATCAAATTCTGAATTTCGGCGTGCTCTTCTGTAATCTCTTCCCAGTAGTTAACTGCACAATCAGCCAGTACCTCATCCGTCATGGAACTATGCCATCTTCATTAAGTCATTCTTATATATCTAAAAGAAATATTCACCACTGGCAGTATGATCCTTCTAACTATAAAAATCAACCAAAAATGAGTAAATGCTATGCCTATTACACTGACGTATGTGCCTAAACTGTTTTTGTAATGTTGCATATTAACAGTAATCATCCTACACGTGTAGAATCAGTGGAAAAAATTTATGCTATCTCAGCAGCTAACGTTTTCGAGACAAGCTATGAAGCAATATTATCTGCAATGTTCATTGTTCATTAGAATTTTACAGCATATAATCAGTAAAATTGGATGAACCACCAGGGTAGCCGAGAGTGCTAACGCGCTACTTCCTGGACTCGGGTAGGCGCGCCGGCCCCCGATGAGGGCCGGTGTACCAGCCAGTCTGGATGTGGTTTTTGGGTGGTTTCCGACACCTCGCTAGGTGAATACCGGACTGGTTCCCACGTTCCGCCTCAGTTACACGACTCGCACACATCTGACACACGTTCGCACTATTCCATGGATTACACTACATGCAGACAGTTCGGATGCAAACATTCCATCCCAGGGGAGGTACGGGGTGGCGGCGTGAAGGGAATCCGGCCACCCCTTAAAATTAATACGCCAAATCCGGTTAACCATAATAGCAGCCCCGCCCGTCGGGATAAATGCTTGGAAAGAGAATCAGTGAAATTGGACGTAAATGGGAACTGAATTCACGAGTATCTGTTTCCTTACATATGCGATGCGGAAGAAAATAGCTATAAATGCGCTTACAAACGACTCCCGCATTGATTTTAGATGTGTTAAATTCATGAAATGTTACTGTGAGTTGAACTTACCGTTGGTTATATCAGAAGATATCACAGCAATAAATCCACAGGTGACAAATGCCAGCTGAACACAAAACCAGCTGTTCTAAGATCAGCACCTCAAACGCCATCGCGAAATATTTATACCATTACTCACTTTTTCGCCGGTATCTCAAGCCCATCGACTTAGAAACATAAAACTTGTGTCCTTACTTAACAGAGAAACTGTTATGAATATGTTCATACCAGTACAATACATTGCTTGTCGTAAATAAAATAATAAGCAGCTTTAAATACCAGTCGTATATACTCGTATATTTAGTAGTTCACTTAAAGGGGTAACAGATGTGCCGTATGTCTTCTTTTATTTAATAGGGTTGTGGCTGGAAACATTACCTGATTGCTGATTGTTCCAACCTCCATTACCAGGCCGCTTAAATAATAGTAAAATCTGGCGTCTATATACAAATACGCAAAATCACGTAAAACAGGCAATGGACAGGTGACTAAACTGCCTATTTACGACCGCAAATGTGCTTTTGACTGCATGTAAAATAAAAGTCTTCATTACGTAAAATTTTAAAGTCCGAAGAGTCGCTGTGGATTCTACAGAGTAAATGTTTCCTCTCCAGTTCACGTAACACTCTTCAGATTAATGAATGCCTTGACTGCACGTAATAGCTTGGAAACCCACACAGTCACTCATACTTCCTCTAACTATTGAGTGAATAACACGCTTCAACGTATATTCTGTAGATTGTTTCAAGCACTCGTAGTTCCCTAGCTATCCTCTAAATATTTGAATCAATATTTTCAACTTCGTTCATATACTCATAAAATGGCCTGGCGCAGTCAGTATAGTTAACGTCAGCTCGGTAAGTATATAATGCAATTAGTGACTCATGCATTTTAAATCAAATATTCATTGAAAGGAGTTGGGCTCTGGACATTCTTTGCCCATAGACTCATAGTCATGCTGACGTCACCACGCACGCTGCTGTCTCATTGGCCCCGGCACGCTGCTGCTGCGAGGTACTAAGTTCCTCAGCGAGTCGAATTGCTTCGTGGCGGCCCATTACTTTACTAAACCAGTTCTCACACAAATTAGCACGAGGTTTATCCACACTTACAGCTTAATTCAGATTCTCGACAACATTTCTTTTCACATCACCGTAGCCTTATTATTTAGGAGGAGGGAGTAACAAAGGCACATGGGCGACCGATGTACTCAGACTGCCACAAAGGTAATGAATAATAGAGAGGAACCGAAATCTATATTTTACTTTCCATGTTTCCGTTTCATAAAGACGCAATTCAGGATCTATAATCAATTCCCTGATGATATGTGAGTTACGTATCTCCTCTATTTCTGCAATTGCAATCAATGATGATTAACAAATTGTAGGTCCATAATGACCATTTTCAAATCTATTAAGATAACAATAAATTTAAAGGCATTGAATTTCATGTATGCAGACAACATGAGCTTAAACACATGATAAAACATACCTGATTATAACAGGAGAAGTCTTATGTTATCCTAATATGATTAAGCCAAAGTGGCATCGCCAAGCGGCTCCCCACTTCGGAGGTTCGAGTCCTCCCTCGGGCATGGGTGAGTGTGTTGTCCATAGCGTAAGTTAGTTTAAGTTAGATTAAGTAGTGTATAAGCTTATGGACCGATGACCCAAGCAGTTTGGTCCCGTATGTTCTTACCACAAAGTGGCATCGTCATAAGATGTAAACAAAGATAGCTTCACATCATCGAACATGTATAATAAGACATTCTAACCCAAATCATTTTCATTTATCTATTTCGTTCTATTGCTGTAACACTTTACAACGCTTTTTAGTTACAGAATCACTTTTGCCTAATTGTTCGTTTTTACCTAGTTATGGATATACAAGGTGATTTAGCAGCCCCTACCGCCGTCGTTTTATGTATCCCTTAATGTTATACCTGGTCTTCAAAAACCAAATGCGAGATTTTTATATTCTTTCGTTCGCTACGCTCTTACTACTTGTATTATAGAAAAAAATAACGGGACGTTACTGCAGAAAATTTAATGTGGTTAAATTTTGTACTGGGATACGTTTTTACTAGAGGTGTTTCGAGTTAGTCAAGAAAAACGTACACAAATGACCTCCAGACGCGCCCCCATTCCCACACTCAACCTCTACCTGTCAGGATTTCTAGCATGGTGTTCATGGCAATCCCTCCTACCATCCTAGAGAAATTTGCTACTGCACGAATTATTTTCCACATTCCAATTTTTTTGTCTTCATTGGATGCCCTTATTACGCCACCAGCTTAGTCGAGCACTTAAAAATTGTATAACTAACGTTTACGTAAAATTTTACCTAACAATTTTGTGAATTTTAACAACATTAAATAAGCTATTACATAATTATATTCGTCAGGCCTTCCGATTACGAAAATATTGCGCTTTTCAGGGTTCATCTACATCTACATCTACATCTATACTCCGCGAGCCACCTTACGGTGTGTGGCGGAGGGTACTTATTGTACCACTATCTGATCCCCCCTTCCCTCTTCCATTCACGAATTGTGCGTGGGAAGAACGACTGCTTGTAAGTCTCCGTATTTGCTCTAATTTCTCGGATCTTTTCGTTGTGATCATTACGCGAGATATATGTGGGCGGTAGTAATATGTTGCCCATCTCTTCCCGGAATGTGCTCTCTCGTAATTTCGATAATAAACCTCTCCGTATTGCGTAACGCCTTTCTTGAAGTGTCCGCCACTGGAGCTTGTTCAGCATCTTCGTAACGCTCTCGCGCTGACTAAATGTCCCCATGACGAATCGCGCTGCTTTTCGCTGGATCATGTCTATCTCTTCTATCAATCCAACCTGGTAAGGGTCCCATACTGATGAGCAATACTCAAGAATCGGACGAACAAGCGTTTTGTAAGCTACTTCTTTCGTCGATGAGTCACATTTTCTTAGAATTCTTCCTATGAATCTCAACCTGGCGCCTCCTTTTCCCACTATTTGTTTTATGTGATCATTCCACTTCAGATCGCTCCGGATAGTAACTCCTAAGTATTTTACGGTCGTTACCGCTTCCAATGATTTACCACCTATGGCATAATCGTACTGGAATGGATTTCTGCCCCTATGTATGCGCATTATATTACATTTATCTACGTTTAGGGAAAGCTGCCAGCTGTCGCACCATGCATTAATCCTCTGCAGGTCTTCCTGGAGTACGTACGAGTCTTCTGATGTTGCTACTTTCTTGTAGACAACCGTGTCATCTGCAAATAGCCTCACGGAGCTACCGATGTTGTCAACTAAGTCATTTATGTATATTGTAAACAATAAAGGTCCTATCACGCTTCCTTGCGGTACTCCCGAAATTACCTCTACATCTGCAGATTTTGAACCGTTAAGAATGACATGTTGTGTTCTTTCTTCTAGGAAATCCTGAATCCAATCACAAACCTGGTCCGATATTCCGTAAGCTCGTATTTTTTTCACTAAACGTAAGTGCGGAACCGTATCAAATGCCTTCCTGAAGTCCAGGAATACGGCATCAATCTGCTCGCCAGTGTCTACGGCACTGTGAATTTCTTGGGCAAATAGGGCGAGCTGAGTTTCACATGAGGGTTAAGTTGAGGTCAAATTTTCAACGTAATTAGTTTTATCGTAACGTTCACAAAAGTCTTCCTTTCATTACCTTCACGGGAATGTATAAATTAGTAATATTCTCGAAATAGCCCACTATGGTGGTGTTGTAACAGCCTAATCAATAGAGACCAAAAAAGGTCGAATATCGGGAATATTTCATGTAGTCGGAAATTTTTGTGTGATGGTAGGAGGAAGGGCAGCAAACAACATACTAGAAATTCTGGCTGGTGAGGGACAGTGTGGGAGTGGAGATGCGTTCGATGGTCACTTTTCTACGTTTTTGAAAACCTCGAAAACGTCGTATTATCTGTGAAACGAAAAGCGTCAAAGTAGAGTCTTTTGTTACTCCTTCTCTTAGATCTGACCAGATTGCAGCTATTTTTTATCTCTTTTAATCGGTTGTATCGTGCCGTTGTATATGGATACTAGCATACAACTCGGTTTTCTGTTAGCTGTCACACACCTACATTCACTTTTATAAGTTTTTTTGTTACAGCGAACAAAAAAGAAGTCTTATCGAGTAGTTTAAATGGTATTTTCGTGCCTCTACTATTTGAGAATCAAACAACAACGTATGTTTGTCATCACTGCAATAATGATGAGACAAATTAGAAAATAAATAATTTGTTAAGAATGATTTAGGTGCTATCTCAGAGAATTGATGTGTTCTGAGTGCCAATAAGAAAATTTTGTATCAGGTGACATTAATATTGATACACAACGTTGTATTTATAATAATGGAAGTACAGAAATACAGAAGTAATATTTTAACTTGTAGAACTGTAGTCAACAAAAACCGTTCCTCATAGTTTTTAATTCTTTTGTAAAGTAATAACAAAATTAAATTAAAAATCTTTAAATGTTCTGTTTGTAAGACACCTCCATTCTTGTGACAAGACGTAAAGTTTACTGTAGAACTCCTTGTGTTGATGAGGAAGGACCTTCTTTTGATAATATTTTCCACGCGTAAGTTGTTTTGTCTGTTCATTTCTCCAACTTTTTTTGCTGTTTTCATACTTGAATTACCTCCTTCCATTACAAAGACTTTTTATTGATACAAACAGTACTTACATGCACTCTGACTGCCACGTAAACTGTACATCAACTAAATGGAGATTACCTTGACGCTTGGCACTTGGAACACGAGACGTTAGGTCTGCTTGGCACGAAGACCATGCGCCATCTAGTAATGAATGTGTGATGTATTTTCTTCGTGTTTTGGCACTTGGAATAAGCCTAGGGACAGGCATCAGAATACTGAGAACACAGCAGAACTGAAACCACGTTTTGTGAAAAAACAGCGTTTAGAACATTTGACATTTCCACTCGTCATTTGTCGAGCTGAGAGGCGGCAAACAGAAACCTGAATCGCGCTTCATGGTAATGATGAAATTATTGACTGTTTGTTTCTTGTAGAGTTTTATTCAGCCGTGATTTTCGTCAGTAAAATCAACATGGAGAATCGAAATTTCACCTTTGAGTCTCTCTGCTTAAACACTCGTATTTGTTTGGTGTTTATGCATTGTATCAGGGGCATCTTCATGTAGTCATTCCCTTGGAACGCCGTTCACTAATCCACGTGGTAGAAATGTATGTATATGCATTCACAACAGCTATACATTTGCAGCAACGTATCAGTTCTTCATCGTGGTTAATGCCATCACCTATTTAGTAAACAGCTCCCTTTACATCTGCACGAAAGGCGGAACTAAAAACTGCACCCCCTTAAGTTATCGCAAAGTATGTGCTTGATGAATAATGGGAATGCTGTAGAATCTACCTGAGGACATTCTAAGAAACAGAGCCCAGCATATCGTCAGAAATTTAAGTAGCATCTGTCGTACATCAAAGAAATGCTAAGGGACGTTAATGTACACGTTACACAGTGTGCGTAACAAAACGATGCGAACAAGCGCCGAGAGATCGTTAAGGCTCTGTGACATGCTACGACGATACAGAGCAGCAATTAATACTTGCCGCAAAGCCACCCCTTCGGCAGAAAACATGAGTTTGATCGTCAATGGTCCGAAGTAAAACTTCTTGCTCTGGGTTTGATAACATTAATGTCAATAGATTATATCTAACGCGTCCCTGCCCTCCCCACCATGACAAAACTACAATGTATCGCCAGTAAGCGTAAAACAACCTTGTAGAACTACTAAGCACGAAGCAACGCTTAGGGCCTACTGAGTACAAAACGACACCGTAGAACCACTGAGCACAAACTCATGTTTGCGGCCGAATGACCAGCCTAGCGCCATGCGTTGGCCTCTTTAACCTCGACGTTCTGTAGCGCTGTTGGATGTTGTTCAAGATACGGGTTCTTCTCCTCAGCTTGTTCTCAGTGAATCCTCTAGAAGCTCTCGAAGTTCGCAGGTATCGTCGCGTTAAACCCTGTGTGTAAACCATTTGGCAAACTTCGAGTTTAGCTCTCTGTGAGTTCTCGCAGACGATGATGTTTTGTACGGGAAAATCATGTAATTAGGTAATTGTTAAGCCCTCCAGAACTACACCAGGAGAATCAGCGCCAGATGTAAAGACTGGTAGCTGTCTGATATCGTAAATAAATGTGAAGTAATGTAATGTGTGCTAACGGACAAAAAGAGTGAAAATCAGATTAATATGTAACATACGCCATCTGATCACAACTGTCCGCACATTTATATGGAGTGTGTCCCCCCATCGCATTTATGACGGCTTGAACTTTGTTGGCCGCGCGGAGTGGTCGTGCGGTTTGAGGCGCCATGCCACGGATTGCGCGGACGCTCCCGCCGGAGGTTCGAGTGCTCCCTCGGATATGGGTGTGTGTGTTGTTCTTAGCATAAATTACTTTAAGTGGTGTGTAATTCTAGGGAGCGATGACCTCAGCAGTTTGGTCCCTTAGCAATTCACACACATTTGAACATTTTTTAACTTTGTTGGGGAAACTTTAAATGAAGTGTCTAAATGGCTGTGGAGGTTATGGCAGCCCATTCTTCCTCAAGAACGGAAACGAGAGAATGTGGTGATGTTGAAGGCTGGAGTCTGGTGCGATGTTGACGTTCTAACTCATCTCAAAGGCGTTCCACTGGTTTCAGATCCATGATTCTGGGCGGGCCATTCCATTTCAAGAATGTTGTTTTCCACAGACTATTCCCTTGCAGATGCTCCTTCATGTCTGGGAGCGTTGTTACGCCGTTACAGACAATGATCGTCTCAGAACTATTCCTCTACTGTAAGCAGTACACAGTTCTGTAAAATATATTCATATCCTACCGAATTTAGCGTTTTCTTGAGTGCAATGAGGAGACCATACCTAACCACGAAAAACAGTCCCATATTGTAAGATCATCACATCCGTATTTCACAGTTGGCACTACATGTGATGGTAGAAAGCATTCCCCAGCCATTCGCCAACCCTAGATGCTTCCATCTTGTTGCCACAGGGTACAGCATCACTTCCAGTCACGTTTCCACTCACCCTCTGTTCAGAGCCGTTGCTTTTTGCACTACCTCAAGTGTCGCTTAACAGTGACTATAGAAATGTGTGAATTATGAGGAGCTTCACGATGACTATACGCCATTCTTTTTAACTCCCTACCGAAGGACATTGTGCTAGCTCGACTGATGGAAGCACTGTGGAAATCACGGGTGATTTTTGCGGATGATTTCAAGCAATTTTTTGCAACAGTCCTTCTCAATGCTCGACAGTCCCTGTCCGTCTGTGCTCGGTTTAGCTGTGGTTGTTCCTTCGCGTTTCCTCTTCATAATTTTCCTCTTCATAATCACATAATCTACAATCGACTTGGGAAGTCTTAGGAGGGCTGAAGGTCCATGATGTATTTGTTACATCCAACGAATAGTCCACATTGGAAGTCACTGAATGCTCCTGATCCACCCATTCTGCAGTTACTACTTCCCGCATCGTTTTATACTGGCGGGTCCGCCACTCGTGACGTCTAGAAGTCACTTACGAATTACATAGTTGTTTCTGGATGCTTTTGATCAGATACTACAGTTCCTTAGCCACGTTGAGGACGATCCACTAACTGGTCCTCAACGTAGACAGTCCACTGTCGCGTATAATCACCTGAAGACGGTTGTTTTATACGACTGAAACTGATCATTTAAGAATGTAAAAGTAATGTTATGTATGAAATAGTCCATTTTTTAAAATAAATATAGCTATCACTGCTGTCCCCGTACCGTTATTGTGCCGTACTACACGATGCCGAATATCGTTTGATTATTCGATCGGTTGTGAGTTACTAGAACTAGTTACGGCTACAAGTATCCAAGAGTTCAAGAAAGAATAGCGAGACTCGGTTGCAAAATGGATTTTTATCTATTTAATTCGCGACGCGTTTCACTCTCACAGGAGCATCATCAGACATCGGGTTAAGACACTCGAGGACCCGTGGCAAGCGTGCAGAAACTCCCGCAATCACCAAAAATGGCACGTCAGCCAGTAAAATTTACAGAATGTGCCATTTTAGGTTTGGTCCCATAAGTCCTTACCACAAATTTCCAATATAACAAAAATTCCAAAACACGTTGTCTGATGATGCTCCTGTGAGGGTGAAACGCGTCGTAAATTAAATAAATATAAAACCATTTTGCAACCGAGACTTCCTATTCTTTCTTGAAGATCTCAAGTGGTTGCTGTACTATAAGCCGAAAGATGGAGTGGTGTGATTTTCAGTTGTTGTTGTTGTCGTCTTCACTCCTGAGACTGATTTGATGCAGCTCTCCATGCTACTCTATCCTTTGCAAGCTTCTTCATCTCCCAGTACCTACTGCAACCTACATCATTCTGAATCTGCTTAGTGTATTCATCTCTTGGTCTCTCTCTACGATTTTTACCCTCCACTCTGCCCTCCAATACTAAACTGGTGATCCCTTGATGCCTCAAAACACGTCCTACCAACCGATCCCTTCTTCTAGTGAAGTTGTGCCACAAACTTCTTTTCTCCCCAGTCCTATTCAATACTTCCTCATTAGTTATGTGATCTACCCATCTAATCTTCAGCATTCTTCTGTAGCACCACATTTCGAAAGCTTCTATTCTCTTCTTGTCTAAACTATTTATCGTCCATGTTTCACTTCCATACATGGCTACTCTCCATACAAATACTTTCAGAAACGACTTCCTGACGCTTAAATCTGTACTCGATGTTAACAAATTTCTCTTCTTCAGAAATGATTTCCTTGCCATAGCCAGTCTACATTTTATATCCTCTCTACTTCGACCATCATCAGTTATTTTTCTCCCCAAATAGCAAAACTCCTTTACTACTTTAAGTGTCTTAATTCCTAATCTAATTCCCTCAGCATCACCCGACTTAATTCGACTACATTCCATTATCCTCGTTTTGCGTTTGCAACCCTGTCTCACTCCCTTCCAAACCACTGCTTCGCTTTCATGTCCCTCGACTCTTATAACTGCCATCTGGTTTCTGTACAAATTGTAAATAGCTTTTCCCTCCCTGTATTTTTCCCCTGCCACCTTCAGAATTTGAAAGTGAGTATTCCAGTCAACATTGAAAAAAGTTTTCTCTAAGTCTACAAATGCTAGAAACGTAGGTTTGCCTTTCCTTAATCGAGCTTCTAAGATAAGTCGTAGGGTCAGTATTGCCTCACTTGTTCCGAAATTTCTACGGAATCCAAACTGATCTTCCCCGAGGTCGGCTTCTACTAATTTTTCCATTCGTCTGTAAAGAATTCCGTTAGTATTTTGCAGCCGTGACTTATTAAACTGATAGTTCGGTAATTTTCACATCTGTCAACACCTGCATTCTTTGGGATTGGAATTATTATATTCTTCTTGAAGTCTGAGTGATTTTCAGTATCCAAGAGTAATTATCCGAAACGACATGATGTGTAAAGACCACATAAATCTAGCTGTAGGGGAGGCAGATGCCAAAATAAGTTTTATACGAAGGCTTCTAGCGTATTTCCTTGGTGTTTGACCCTTAGCACGTTGTATTATGTGAAGGAACAGTGAAGATTCAAAGAAATGTTGCACGCTTTGCCATGGGTTTGTTTATACAGCTCAAGAGTGCGAAAGAAAAGTTCACAATACTCGAATAGGGGGTAATACAAGGAAGACAAATATATTGTCTCTATTGGGGTCGAATTTGCGTGTGACAGTGAAGTTAAGCGCCTAAAACCTTTCGACGACAGCAGTCGACTCTTAAATGCGAAATTTAAAACTTCAGCTTTACTTTTACTATCTTCTACTGCCACACCAGACTAGCCAACGAGTGACCGGATAGAAACTTCAGGCCCACTTAGAGATCTTACGTAGCACCAGAATTTTCTTAGTATCTCGGCAAGATCTTTTGCTAAGTTATGACGGTGGTAGTTGTATGCTTCACTCATAGATCATTTTACAGCCACACGAATTTCTATTAACTTTTGTCTGTTGTCTTTTACGCGTTCCTTTTTTAACCGAAAGTGCAACAGCTTTTGCTTTCTCAGTATTTTCGAATTCCGTTGTTAAACCTCACTGGGTCTTTTCCGTCCTTAATCCGTTTTCTCGGCACTTACTTCCCCAGAGCATTAAAGTTTGCCCACAATTCCTCTACGCCCATCGTACGGGAACTAAATGATGTCAAATCATTGTCTCAGTGGGATGCTAACGACTGTCTACCCGCTCTTTTTAGCAGAAATACTCTCCTAGCCTTCTTCATTGATTTATTAATTTTAGTAACCAAAGTCGCTATTATGACTTTATGGTCGCAAATCCCTGTCTCTATACTGTGGTGTCACCGCCAGACACCACACTTGCTAGGTGGTAGCTTAAATCGGCCGCGGTCCAGTAGTACATGTCGGACGCGTGTGTCGCCACTGTCAGTACTAGCAGACCTAGCGCCACCACATGGCAGGTCTAGAAAGACGGACCAGCACTCGCCCCAGTTGTACGGACGACATTGCTAGCGACTAGACGTACGAGGCCTTCCTCTCATTTGCCGAGAGACAGTTAGAATAGCCTTCAGCTAAGCACATGACTACGACCTAGCAAGGCGCCATTAGCCTTACCTACTTTGAGAGTTATAGTATAAATGTCTCAAGAAGAACGCTGTATTCATCAGAGAATAAAAGTTAAGTATAAAGCAACTACGTACTTTTCTTGCTACCATTCAATAGTGATCCTGTTCCAGAACTCACGCCCGTCTGCATTAAATCGCGTGCCTTTCGACTACCTCCGAGTGGCGTGGCTCTTGCTACGCCACAACATATACTAACGATATCGTTGTCAGGCCTGTTTGTAGCTACAAGGCCTGAAATTTTTCCAAAGCATTTGGGCTGTCAAACTGGCTACTCAAGACAGTTTTCGGAAAACGTAGACTTCGGTAGACTGTCTGTACCATTGAAATGACTCCATAGACGTCCCAGTCAACATTCCGTAGGATAAAGCCACCTCCATCTAATACTGTTATAACCTCTGGCGTGCCACAGGGGAGTGCTATGGGACCATTGCTTTTCACAGTATATAAATGATCTAGAAGATAGTGTCGGAAGTTCCATGCGGCTTTTCGCAGATGATGCTGTAGTATACAGAGAAGTTGCAGCATTAGAAAATTGTAGCGAAATGCAGGAAGATCTGCAGCGGATAGGCACTTGGTGCAGGGAGTGGCAACTGACCCTTAACATAGACAAATGTAATGTATTGCGAATACATAGAAAGAAGGATCCTTTATTGTATTATTATATGATAGTGGAACAAACACTGGTAGCAGTTACTTCTGTAAAATATCTGGGAGTATGTGTACGGAACGATTTGAAGTGGAATGATCATATAAAATTAATTGTTGGTAAGGCGGGTACCAGGTTGAGATTCATTGGGAGAGTCCTTAGAAAATGTAGTCCATCAAAAAAGGAGGTGGCTTATAGAACACTCGTTCGACCTGTACTTGAGTATTGCTCATCAGTGTGGGATCCGTACCAGGTCGGGTTGACAGAGGAGACAGAGAAGATTCAAAGAAGAGCGGCGCGTTTCATCATAGGGTTATTTGGTAAGCGTGATAGCGTTACGGAGATTTTTAGCAAACTCAAGTGGCAGACTCTGCAAGAGAGGCGCTCTGCATCGCGGAGTAGCTTGCTGTCCAGGTTTCGAGAGGGTGCTTTTCTTGATGAGGTATCGAATATATTGCTTCCCCCTACTTATACCTCCCGAGGAGATCACGAATTTAAAATTAGAGAGATTCGAGCGCGCACGGAGGCTTTCCGGCAGTCGTTCTTCCCGCGAACCATACGCGACTGGAACAGGAAAGGGAGGTAATGACAGTGGCACGTAAAGTGCCCTCCGCCACACACCGTTGGGTGGCTTGCGGAGTATAAATGTAGATGTAGATGTAGATCTGGGCATTCCCGCGCTACTGACCGTAGACGTTCTTCCAGTGACTCTAAAACCGTGACAGCCTGATTTGGTGGCCGGTAAAAGCATCCAATTGTTAACATGATTTCACCTAGAATTTGTGTCCACGACCAGATAACTTGCCGACGTCGCAAGCTGAAGATGAACAGATAGAGAAAGTGTATGAGGATATTGAAAGAGTAATGCAATATGTAAAGGGGGACGAAAATCTAATAGTCATGGGCGACTGGAATGCAGTTGTAGGGGAAGGAGTAGAAGAAAAGGTTACAGGAGAATATGGGCTTGGGACAAGGAATGAAAGAGGAGCAAGACTAATGGAGTTCTGTAACAAGTTTCAGCTAGTAATAGCGAATACCCTGTTCAAGAATCACAAGAGGAAGAGGTATACTTGGAAAAGGCCGGGAGATACGGGAAGATTTCAATTAGATTACATCATGGTCAGACAGAGATTCCGAAATCAGATACTGGATTGTAAGGCGTACCCAGGAGCAGATATAGACTCAGACCACAATATAGTAGTGATGAAGAGTAGGCTGAAGTTCAAGACATTAGTCAGGAAGAATCAATATGCAAAGAAGTGGGATACGGAAGTACTAAGGAATGACGAGTTACGTTTGAAGTTCTCTAACGCTATAGATACAGCAATAAGGAATAGCGCAGTAGGCAGTACAGTTGAAGAGGAATGGACATCTCTAAAAAGGGCCATCACAAAAGTTGGGAAGGAAAACATAGGTACAAAGAAGGTAGCTGCGAAGAAACCATGGGTAAGAGAAGAAATACTTCAGTTGATTGATGAAAGGAGAAAGTACAAACATGTTCCGGGAAAATCAAGAATACAGAAATACAAGTCGCTGAGGAATGAAATAAATAGGAAGTGCAGGGAAGCTAAGACGAAATGGCTGCAGAAAAAATGTGAAGACATCGAAAAAGATATGATTGTCGGAAGGACAGACTCAGCATACAGGAAAGTCAAAACAACCTTTGGTGACATTAAAAGCAACGGTGGTAACATTAAGAGTGCAACGGGAATTCCACTGTTAAATGCAGAGGAGAGAGCAGATAGGTGGAAAGAATACATTGAAAGCCTCTATGAGGGTGAAGATTTGTCAGATGTGATAGAAGAAGAAACAGGAGTCGAATTAGGAGAGATAGGGGATCCAGTATTAGAATCGGAATTTAAAAGAGCTTTGGAGGACTTACGGTCAAATAAGGCAGAAGGGATAGATAACATTCCATCAGAATTTCTAAAATCATTGGGGGAAGTGGCAACAAAACGACTCTTCACGTTGGTGTGTAGAATATATGAGTCTGGTGATGTACCATCTGACTTTCGGAAAAGCATCATCCACACAATTCCGAAGACGGCAAGAGCTGACAAGTGCGAGAATTATCGCACAATCAGCTTAACAGCTCATGCACCGAAGCTGCTTACAAGAATAATATACAGAAGAATGGAAAAGAAAATTGAGAATGCGCAAGGTGACGATCAGTTTGGCTTTAGGAAAAGTAAAGGGACGAGAGAGGCAATTCTGACGTTACGGCTAATAATGGAAGCAAGGCTAAAGAAAAATCAAGACACCTTCATAGGATTTGTCGACCTGGAAAAAGCGTTCGACAATATAAAATGATGCAAGCTGTTCGAGATTCTGAAAAAACTAGGGGTAAGCTATAGGGAGAGACGGGTCATATACAATATGTACAACAACCAAGAGGGAATAATAAGAGTGGACGAACAAGAACGAAGTGCTCGTATTAAGAAGGGTGTAAGACAAGGCTGTAGCCTTTCGCCCCTACTCTTCAATCTGTACATCGAGGAAGCAATGATGGAAATAAAAGAAAGGTTCAGGAGTGGAATCAAAATAAAAGGTGAAAGGATATCAATGATACGATTCGCTGATGACATTGCTATCCTTAGTGAAAGTGAAGAAGAATTAAATGATCTGCTGAACGGAATGAACAGTCTAATGAGTACACAGTATGGTTTGAGAGTAAATCGGAGAAAGACGAAGGCAATGAGAAGTAGTAGAAATGAGAACAGCGAGAAGCTTAACATCAGGATTGATGGTCACGAAGTCAATGAAGTTAAGGCAGTAAAATAACCAATGACGTACGGAGCAAGGAGGACATCAAAAGCAGACTCGCTATGGCAAAAAGGCGTTTCTGGCCAAGGGAAGTCTACTAATATCAAATACCGGCCTTAATTTGAGGAAGAAATTTCTGAGGATATACGTCTGGAGTACAGCATTGTATGGTAGTGAAACATGGACTGTGGGAAAACCGGAACAGAAGAGAATCGAAGCATTTGAGATGTGGTGCTATAGACGAATGTTGAAAATTAGGTGGACTGATAAGGTAAGGAATGAGGAGGTTCTACGCAGAATCGGAGAGGAAAGGAATATGTGGAAAACACTGATAAGGAGAAGGGACAGGATGATAGGACATCTGCTAAGACATGAGGGAATGACTTCCATGGTACTAGAGGCAGCTGTAGAGGGAAGACAGAGATTGGAATACGTCAAGCAAATAATTGAGGACGTAGGTTGCAAGTGCTACTCTGAGATGAAGAGGTTAGCACAGGAAAGGAATTCGTGGCGGGCCGCATCAACCCAGTCAGTAGACTGATGACCAAAAAAAAAAAAAAAAAAGTCTGGAACCACGCGGCTGCTACGGTTGCAGGTTCGAATCCTGCCTCGGGCATGGATGTGTGTGATGTCCTTATGTTAGTTAGGTTTACGTAGTTCTAAGTCTAGGGGACTGATGGCCTCAGATGTTAAGTCCCATAGTGCTTAAAGCCATTTGAGCCATTTTGAGCTCATTTAAGAAATTGTTTACGCAGGAGAATCGTACAAACATACCGTCGCTTGACCATCGCACAGACTCCCGTATGGAGGACACAGTAATACGCATCCCTGGCGTAAAAAAAAAGACTGAAAGAGATGAAGCAAATAAGCCGCCAGGGGCTGATGGAATTCCAGTTCCGTTTTACAACATCACCTACCCCTAATTTGCATTTATCGCGAATCTCTCACCCAGACCAAAGTCCCAAGTGCCTGGGAGAAAGCGCAGGTGACTCCTGTATATAAAGAGGGTAGAAGAACTTAGTCGCAAAATTACGGATCAATATCCGTAACATTGGTCTGCTGCAAAATCTTTGAACATATTCTCAGTTCGAATACAATAAATATCCTTGAGAGGGAAAAGTTTCTGTGCAGAGATCAGCATGGTCTTAGGAAATTGGAAATTTGTGGTAAGGTCTTATGGGACCAAACTGATGACGTCATCGGTCCCTAAGCTTACACACTACTTAATCTAACTTAAAATAACTTACGCTAAGGACGACACACACACGCATGCCCGTGGGAGGACTCGAACCTCCGAGGAGGGGAGCCGCGCGGACCGTGACAAGGCGCTGTAGATTTTAGGATTTATATCTCGTCCATAACTCAGCTTTCCTTTTTCACACGCGATATCGTGCGAACATTGGATGAAGGGCAACAGGAGAATAACAAATTTCTAGATTTCCATGAAGCATTTGACACGGTGCGAAAATGTCGACTGTTACCGGAGGTACAAGCATACGGAATAGATTTCAAGATATGTCAGTGGCTCCAAACTTCTTAAGTAACAGAACCCAGTAGGTTGTCCTCGATGGCCAGTGTTCATCAGAGAGAGGGGTATAGTCATGAGTGCCCCAGGGAAGTGTGATAGTACCGCTATTATTTTTTGTATACATAAATGATCTAGTGGCTGTTTGCTGATGATACTGTGGTGTATGGGAAGGTGATGTCGTTCAGTGATTGTAGGCAGGTACAATATGACTTAGACAAGGTTTCTAGTTGGTGTGGTGAATGGCAGCTAGATCTAAATATAGGAAACAGTAAGTTAATGCAGATGAGTATGAAAAACAAACGCATAATGTTCGAGTACAGAATTAGTAGTATGCTGCTTGACACAGTCATGTCTGTTAAATATTCGTCGCAAAGCAGTATGAAATGGTACGAACGAGTAATTCGGTTTATTGGGAGAGTTTTAGGAAACTGTGGTTCTTCTGTAAAGGAAAGCACGTGTTGGATAACAGTGCGACTCATTGTTGAGTACTGTTAGAGTGTTTGGGATCCTCATCAGGTCGGATTAAAGGAAGACATCCAAGCAATTCGCAAACGAGCTGCTAGATTTGTTACTGGTAAGTTCGACAAGCATTACGTATGTGCTTCGGGAACTCAAATGGGAATCACTGTAGGGAAGGTGACGTTCTTTTCGAGAAGCACTGTTGTGCAAATTTAGAGAACCGCCATTTGAAGCTGACTGCAGAACGAGTCTACGGTCGCCAACGTATATTTCTCATAAGGACCACGAAGATAAGAACAGAGAGATCTGGGCTCCCATTTTGCTCGCTCTACGTGCGAGTGGAACAGGAAGAAAATCACCAGTAGTGGTACAGGGCACCCTTCACCGCGCATCATACGGTGACTTGTGGAGTATTTACATAAACATAGGCGCAGAAAACATTGTGCATCCCAGAGAGATTTAATCTAAAAAAGATATGCCACTTCCTTCCACTTACATCTCGCGTAATGGTTACGAGAGAAAAATTAAACAGAGGGAGGAGGATTAAAGTTTAAACTCACGTTGATGGCGAGATAATTGAGAGACAGAATAAAGGTTCGGATAGGGCGGAATAGGATGGGAAAATGACTGCCCTTTTCAAAAGATATATCCCAATATTTAGGGACACAATGGAAAACCGAAATCTGGATTGGCGGATATGGATATGAATCCCAGTCCTCTTGAATGCGAGTCAAGTATCTTGACACTGCGCCACCTCGTACGGTGGAAAGTCTAAAGTTTTGCCACTCACGTACCATCCATGATTTAAAAAAATGGTTCAAATGGCTCTAAGCACTATGGGACTTAACATCTGAGGTCATCAGTCCCCTAGACTTAGAACTACTTAAACCTAACTAACCGAATGACATCACACACACGCCCATGCCCGAGGCAGGATTGGAATCTGCGACCGTAGCAGCAGCGCGGTTCCGGACTGAAGCGCCTAGAACCGCTCGGCCACAGCGGCCGGCCCATGATTTAACAGGAAAGGAGGAAAATAATTCTGGTGCAAAATGTTCCACTCCTTACAGAACGTACGGAGCAGAGGTATAGATATAGGTTTCCGAACGCATGACGCATGGGACACGGGGCTCTTTCTCAAACTCACTTCAGCCAACAATTAAGGCCTGAAACCGAGCTATTGCGAATCTCAGGTCGCTCTGTTCCTCCGTCAGATCCACAGTGCTGTAGACAATGGCGCTCAAGGTAATACCGTGTTCCTTGACATCATGAAGGTATTTGAGACCGTCGCCCACTGCCGTTTAATGAAAAGAATACGAGATTGTCGAGTATCGGACTGGATTTGCGACTGGATTCAAGATTTCCTTGCAGACAGACTCAACACGTCGCTCTTGGTGGAAACTTCCAGAGTACCACGAGGAAGTGTGACAGGACCCGTAATGTTTACAGTGTATGGGATTCTCTTTAAGAGTGTTTGCAGATGATGCGGTTGTCCGTAGCAAAGTACCAACGCCAGGAGGCAGCATCGATTTGCAGAATGACCTCCAGAGAATTGATGAGTGGTGCAGGCTTTGGCAGTTGACTCTGAAAGTAAATAAATGCAACATATTGCGCATACATAGGAAAAGAAAGGTACAACTATGCTAATGATGAGAATCTGCTGGAAACATTGCGTAGCGTAGAATAGCTCGGAGTAACTATCCATAGCGACGTCAAGTGGAATGACCGCATAAAACAAATAGTAGAAAAAGCAGATGCCAAACTGAGATTCAAGGTGATTGTTCATCCGTTTCTAGAGGACTGTTCGCCAATATACGATCTTGACTGTGGTCTCGGGGTAGCGTCTTTGATTACTTGTCAGAACGTCCTCAGTCACGCTTTAGAACCACGCCGCCACTTAAATTTTGAATAAAGATAATAACAATGGCTATTATTCTTACTCTGCAAAGGGCCTTGTCCGAGAGGGCGGAGGGGCGGAGAGAGGTTCAGGGCACTCCCTTGCTCTTGGGGTGGGAAACTGCCCCTATAGGCGGAAAGATCAACAACGATCAATGGGTGAGGATGCAGAAGGCAATGAAAACCACTACACTGAAGACACATTACGTGTATCAACAGGACATGTGGCCTGTAATTGAAAAAGTGTCATAATGATCTCTCCATTGGCAAAAGATTCCGGACTAGTCCCCCATTCGGACCTCCGCGAGGGACTGCCAGAGGATTGGATAACCATCGGAAAGATAGCGTTCTACTAGTCGGGGCGTGGAATGTCAGAAGCATGAACGTGGTAGGAAAACTAGAAAATGTGAAAAGGGAAATGCAAAAGCTCAGTCTTGATATAGTGGGCGGGCAGTGAATGGAATGTAAAGAAGACAAGGATTTCTGGTCAGATGAGCAGAAAATGATATAACGGGATTAGCATTTGTTACGAATAGGAAGGAAGAACAAAGAGTGAGTTAATGTGAACAGTTCAGTGGTAGCTTTGTTCTCATCAGAAACGATAGCAAACCAATACCGACAACAATAGTTCATGTCTACATGCCGACGTCGCAAGCCGAAGATGAAGAGATAGAGAAATTATATGAGGATAATTCAATACGTAAAGGAAGATGAGAATATAATAATATATAAGAAAGTATCAGCCTCGATTGCGGTAATGAAACCAACCTTTACCTAGGTGACTACGCCTATTCAGGCTGTTTTAGTTTTATTTCTAGACCATGCCCTCGTAAACATATTATAGAATCAGGTTTATCTTCTGAAGAAGGCTCAATTACTTGGGCAGAAACCTAGGTAAAGGTTGGTTTCATTACCGCAATCGAGGCTGGTAGTTTCTTATATATTAGATTATCACGATTGCTGACTGGGCTGCGGTGTTGAAAGTACTAGAAAATATAATAGTCATGAGCGATTGGATTGCGGTTGTAGGGGAAGGAGTAAAGGAAAGTGTTACGGGAGAATATGCGCTCGGTACTTGGAATGACAGTGGAGAGAGACTAATTGAGTTATGCAATAAATTTCAGCTTGTAATAGTGAATACTCTGTTAAAGAATAACAAGAGACAGGGAGATACGGGAAGATTTCAGTCTCATTACATCATGATCAGACAGAGATTCCAAAACCAGATATTGAATTGTAAGGCGTACCCAGAATAGGCTGAAGCTTAAGAGACTAGTCGGGAAAAATCAGTGCCAAAAGAAGTGGCATACGGAAGTACTAAGGAATGAGGAGATTCTCTTGAAGATCTCTGAGGCTATAGATACTGTGACAAAGAATATCTCAGTAGGCGGCCCAGTTGAAGAGGAATTGACATTTCTAAGAAGGGCAATCACAGAAGTTGCAAAGAAAAACATGGGTGCAAGAAAGGTAACTGCGAAGAAGCAATGGGTTACCAAAGAAATTCTCTAGTTGATCGAAGAAAGAAGGAAGTACAAAAATGTTCAGGGAAATTCAGAAATACAGGAATGCAAGCGACTTAAGGATGAAATAAATAGGAAGGGCAGGCAATGGCTGCAGGAAAAATGTGTAGAAATCGAACAAGAAATAATTTTCGGGAGGACTGATTTAGCATATAAAAAAGTCAAAAAAACCTCCGTTGAAATTAAAAGCAAAGGTGGTAACATCACTGCAATAATAATTCCACTGTTAAATGTAGGGGAGGGAGCGGATAGATGGGAAGACTACATTGAAGGCGTCTAAGAGGGGGAAAACTTGTCTGTTGGCGTGACGGAAGAGGAAAAAGATTCTACAGGGAAGGGATAGGGCATCCAGTACTAGACTCAGAATTTGAAAGAGCTTTGGAAGGCTTATGATCGAATAACGCAGAAGGGACAGACAACATTCCATCAGAATTTCTAAAATCATTGCTGAAAGTGAAAAAGAAGCGGTTATTTACGATGGTGTGAATAATGTATGAGTCTGGCGATATACCATCAGACACTCGGAAAAATATCATCCACACAATTCCGAAGATTACAAGAGCCGACAAGTGCGAGAATTATCGCACAATCAGCTTAACAGCTCATGTATCCAAATTGCTGACAAATATACAGAAGAATGGAAAATAAAACGGTGGATCATTTGTCTTTAGGAAAGGTAAAGGCACCAGAGAGAGAATTCAGACGTTGCGATTGACAACGGAAACAAGACTGAAAAAAAATCAAGACACCTTCATACGATTTGTCGACCTGGAAAAAGAGTTTGACAATGTAAAATGGTGCAAGATGTTCACAATTCTGAGAAAAACAGGGATAAGCTACAGGGAAACACAGGTAATATACAATATATACAAAAACCAAGAGGGAAAAATAAGAATGAGCACAATGAACGAAGTACGCCGATTAAAAGGGGATAAGATAAGGATGTAGTCTTTCACTCCTACTGTTCAATCTATACACCGAGAAAGCAATTACAGAAAGAAGGTTCAAGAGTGGAATTAAAATTGAAGGTGAAAGGATGTCGATGTTAAGATTCGCTGATGACATTGGTATCGTCAGTGATAGTGAAGAAGAATTACAGGATCTGCTGAGTGGAATGAAGAGTCAATGAATACGGAATACGAACTGAGAGTAAATCGAAGAAAGAGAAAAGTAACTAGAAATAGCGGAAATGAGAACAGCGAGGAAGTTACCAGGATTGGTGATCACGAAGTAGATAAAGTTAAGGAATTTTGCTACCTAGGTAGCAAAATAACCCATGACTGTAGGAGCAAGGAGGACATCAAATGCAGACTAACACTGGCAAAAGAGGCATCCGTGTCCAGAAGTCCAAAAGAAGGCTACTCGTAGCAAACATAGGCCTTAATTTGAGGAAGGAATTTCCGAGAATGTGCGTTTGGAGCACAGCATTATATGCTAGCGAAACATGGACTGTGGGAAAACCTGGAATAGAAGAGAATTTCTTTTTTAAAATTTGTGGTGAGGTCTTATGGGACCAAACTACTTAGGTCAGCGGTCCCTAAGCCTACACACTACTTAATCTAACTTAAACTAACTTACGCTATGGACAACACACACACCCATGCCCGAGGGAGGACTCGAACCTTCAACGGGCAGAGCCGCACGGGCCGTGACAAGGTGCCCTAAGACCGCGCGGCTATCCCGCGCGGCGAACAGAACAGAATCGAAGCATTTGATATATGGTTCTACGAAAGAATGTTGACAATTCGGTGGACGGATAGGGTAAGGAATGAAGAGATTCTGCGAAGAGTCGGTGAGGAAAGGAATATTTGGAAAACACTGACAAGAAAAGGGACAGGATGGTAGGCCACCTGCTAAGACATCGCGGAATAACTTCAAAGGCATTAGAGGGAGATGTACAGCGTAAAAACTTTAGAGGAAGACAGAGACTGGAATACATCCAGCAGATAATTGAGGATGTGGGTTGGAAGTGCTACTCTGAGATGAAGGGAGAGAGAGTGAGAGAGAGAGATTCCGAGATTCTCAACAAACTCCACTGACAGTCGTTACAAGAGAGACGCTATGCATCATGGAGAGGTTTACTATTGAAATTACGGGATTGCACTTTCCGGGAAGAATCTCACAACATACTACTTCCTCCCACATACATATCACGTAATGACCACGATGAGAAAATTCGAGAAATTAGAGCCGATACAAAGGCTTGCCGACAACCATTTTTCCCATGCGCCATTTGCGAGTGGAACACGATAGGGTGGATCAATTAGTGGAACCAGAAGTATCCTCTGTCACACACCGTGATGTGGCATGCTGAGTATGAAGTAGATCGAGATGAAGGCCAACGATTGGCGCATCAGTCATGTGATTTTGAATGTTATCAAATAAGACCCAAGTTAACTGCCGAATTGCGGGATCTGGTACTCCGATAAAACTGTTACAAAGACTGCTAACCCAGCTGCGACTTTCAGCGTAAGGCCCACTTCCCAGGACCAAGCTAAAGTTAGTCTCAAGTGTCCTCTTGACCTTTCTGGCGTTCGCTTTAAAGAGCGAGTAACTTCGCCTTCTATGTCTGAAAATCTGGTCTAGCTGGAGGAAAGCCTTTTAAATCGAAATCAGTTTCCCAAAATCTCACAAGCGCTGCACGCGGGAAACCCTTCGCAACGTTTTGGAAAGTGAAAACCGTATACGTTTAGGGGATTAGAAACGTTTTCCACCCGGATACCAAGCTAAGAATATTTTTAGTTAAAACTATACAGGGAGTCCCAGAAGGGAAGCTCAATATTTTAAGTGGTAACAGAAATAGCTATTTGAAGTATGCTGTATTTCGTATGGCTGTTTTGACAAATGTCTCTAAATATTTCTTATCGTTATTTTATCATCTGTTTCTTCATTTTATTTGCGTCTATTTACTGGCTTTATAGATTTATGACATTTAGTAATACATCGGTAACTCCCAGTACATTTGCAAAACCTCTTATCAGGTTTAGATCTTTCACAAAAAATTACCAGACATACCACCACACCTTCAGTATACATGGTGACCCTGAATTCAGTTAACATTTGATAATTCAACATTTGGCGGAATAATGTAGGTAGAGACGTAAGAATTGATACACATGCTTGAAATGAAATAGGCTATTATGAACACCATTATGATCAAAATATGGTGCTTCATATGATGCACAAGGAATAATTAGCGTGATAATTGGTTTTTAGCAAAGATAATATTCTTTATAACAAATACTCAACATGTCGGCAGTCATTCATCGACAAATCAGTGGTTCAGGGACAATATCGTAAACAGCACTGTACAGCTATCAGTAGGTGTTGAAAAATTTCCGTCGGATGTTGTGCTTTAGTATCCCTAATGAGGTAGGACGATCGCGGTAGAGTTGCGACATCAGGTAACCCCACAACCAATAATCACACGGATTGAGGTCTGGGGACCTCGGAGACCAGGCGTGACCTAAGTGGCGGTTCAGCACGCGATCCTCACCAAACGACGGGCTCAATAGATCTTTCACACGTGTAACAATATGGTGTGGAGCCCCATCTCGCAACTGAGCAGACACAAATTATATAGAAGCACTTTAAGGGTAGTTAAGCATTCAGTTCTCTGTAACCTTAGAGGAATTTTATCCATTATTTTCTTTATATTATTTAAATACGATAACTGCAGGCCAATGAGACACTAAGAATAAGAGGTCTTTGCTGTTAGAATTAGAAGCATCCGACCCACCTTACATTTAAAGGCGGTGGGTTACTCTTTGTTGTTATTGAAATAAATAAATAAGTCGTACATTCCAGCGGGTGCTAATCAGCAAGGCTAGGAATGATGCGATTCTGTAATATACAGGCATACGTCGCATCCGTCACGTCTCATACGGCGTCATTGACGTGTTGCTGTCCAGCACCATCTGTTGGTCGGTTTTTGCCCTCGTCTTTGATTTCAATAAAACCCCATGCCATTTAAGGCTTATGTGTATTACGTTTTCCATTTCCACGTGTGTGAAATCTTACGGGACTTAACTGCTAAGGTCATCAGTCCCTAAGCTTACATACACACTACTTAACCTAAATTATCCTACGGGCAAAGACACTCACCCATGCCCGAGGGAGGACTCGAACCTTCGCCGGGACCAGCCGCACAGTCCATGAATGCAGCGCCTGACACCGCTCGGCTAATCCCGCGCGGCCCACGTAGATTATTCCGTGACCTAGTGCATTTTCTTTTGGTCACCCTGTGCTTTTATATTCCTGCTTGACTCTCAGCAACTCTAGGTTCTTTTATGAGACAAACAGTGTCTCGATGCAACGTAACGTTTATTTATCGTATTTACCTAACTTCCGAATACTTTTGCTATAGTTCAGTTTCACCTAGTAAAATTGTAACTGAGTTTTGTATGGAGATCTTGGATATTATGGAATAGTACTAGAGGCTATGTGAAAGATGGCGTTGAACAATATTAATCCACCCGTGAACAGTTGCATTCGGAAATAGCAACAACTGACATAGCGAACGAAACGTTTAGTCTTATGATGCTATTGGGATATCGTCAGACCTAGAACTGGTCGTCAGCGTGGTAGTTGAGGGCAGGATACGTAAAACTCGCCATCTCTGCTTACTTTATCGCTGCAGGATCATGGGTTCCCTTTGCATGGACACTTCACCTGTGAGGTCGCACAAGTATTGGAACTGACATGTGTCGCGGTGTTACTGTGCACAGTGATAACTTCGGCTGGAGGAAATCCGCCACCACTAGAGCCAGCTGCTATGGGCAACAACTTGTTGATAACATGTGACACTGCCCAATACTGCAGGTTGTAACAGAAGTTGGGCCACAGTGCAGCAAATAACTTGCCAGTTCAGTGTACAGTACTTCAAAAATGGGTGAGCAGCCTGACACGTTCCAGAACCATATCATGGCTATGGATTTCAGGAGTAATCATCTCATTCATGTATTGCGAGGTTATAAGTTTCGTGTGGCATTAGACGTTTCGAAAATCCTCTGCGCTATTGTGTTAGGTTCCATAAATAAGGGAATCCGGTGAATCGAGATTTGCTTTGCAATGCTCTAGCACAACTTACTTCCACCTGTATCCTCATCTTGTGCCGTGTCGCACAACGGATACACTCAACGCTATGCTTACAGCCTCTGCAATAACATCAGCATGAGCTAACAGAAAAGACGGGCTCGCCACCAGTAAACAACCCAGAATAAACAAAGCCAAGTCAGTTACACTAGTCACGCCCCAGCTATGACATATTACTGATTTGCTTCTAGGAAGCACTTGTTAAATCTTACACTAATTTTATTCATGTATTCTTCCGTTACTTCTTGGTAGAACAATTCCACAATTGAGGTTCAAAAACCAGTACACTGTTTTTGTTCTAATGAAGCCAGTAGAACAAACACAGCGTACTTGTTATTCAACCGTAAACTTACGCTAATTATTTATACTAATACGGCTAGGCCACGAATTGTTCTTGGATAGGGTAAACCAGCGCCAATGGAACAAGTAGTCTGATACACCACATCTCATGAATGCACCACTACAATCAAAACTATCCACCAGCTCACGAGTGTGGATGAAGCAGCCTTGCACGTCCGCTGCCCACAGAGGCCGAGAAACAAGTGTCTTTTTCGAGCAGTATCGTCTACAGACTGGCTCGCACTATGAATGTTTGTGCCAGCCAATCAGGTGCCAATATTTCCCGTCACGCTACTTTAGTTTCCAATATTATTTGTAATAACTGCGGCTCTGAAAAAAAAAATTAATCTTCCCAGATGACTGGGAGGGAGACAGTGCGACTTTAACTATATGTTTTGAATACATGAATTACTTTTTTTGGTAAACAAGACATTCGCAAAAAATGCAGGCCTGCGATTCGCTGACCTCGCTCTTTGGTCGACTCCAGTATTTTTTAGATGTTCAAGGCTGGATGGATCTCCAGTTAGTAAAGTGCTTTTCAGCCTGGCGCCCACTAGTTAGAGGGATTTGCTGCGTTACATTCATACCCACCCTTTCACAAAGTGCTATTGTTTCTCCCGAAATCTCCAAGTCCACCGAGCCACTTTTTACTCCACCATCTACCTTCAGCCAATTTTCACCGCAACCACAGCACATTGACATTAAACTGGCTGTCTTTTTATTTATATGCTCCATTCCATTACAGTATCTATGCTCTCTGCACGTCAGAGGGTACAGAGATTCCTACGGGAGCAGTAACGCTAGAATTAGGCTCTGTAAAGTTACTTGTATCTATAAAAGCCACAGCGTGCGTTGCCGTATCACCATGACAGGGTAAAAGTCTCCTAGGTACCACAGTAGGCGAAATGTAGTACTTCTCAACAAGAGATCGTTGAGACAAATGTTGGAGGTATTAGAGTGAGGGGAATGCTGGATGAACTGAGTGCCTGATACAAAGGGAGAGAGGAAGATTAGGGTTTAACGTGACACTGACGACAGTGTCATTACAGAAGGAACACAGATTCGGATTGGGGGAGGAAATCAGCTGTGACCTTTTCAAGGGAACCAACCCACCACGTGACTTAAACGATTTAGGGATACCACGGAAAATCTAAATCTGGATGGCAGGTCTGAGACTGAACTGCTATCGTCCCAAATTGAAGTCTAGTCTAGTGCCTTATGCTGCGTCAACTCGGTCAGCCTCTTGACACGTCTGCCATTGTCTCTCATCAGGGAACGGTACAAGAACATGCATTAGGATCATGTGCGTACAGTGCCCACTGAAATATCACTCCTTTTCGACATTAGTCAGGGTTATCACGAGACCAGTAGCGACTCTTGCGTTTATGAACAAGCTGTTCTATAGCCGAGTCGGCCTAAGAAGATTTCCGATAGCTGCAGGGGGGGGGGGGGGGGGGCTGAACTCCAGCGCTACGCGCGCCTACCTCAGCCCGACATATAACGCGACTTTGTAAACGTCTCTATGGCAACGTCTCAGTGTTGTAACAAACACTAGGTCCAATCACGTTAATGTGACGACCGCCTATGCTCGACGTCAATGTGCAATAATCACTTGCAGACGGCAGATGGCATACAGTGTACTTTCTTAGCCAGCGGATGGTATATAAAGCATGTCGGTTGGACTCGGGAAACAGCTTAGTCGTTGTCGTAATGCGGAAACGGAGCGATGAGTCTGACGTGTGAAAAGGCATGATATTGGCTTTCAGGCCAAGGCTGGAAGCATTTCCGAAACGTCTAAGTTTGTAAGCTATTTGCGTGCTGCCATGGTTAAAGTATACCCTGCATGGGGAAATGGCGCCATCCAAAACCGCCGCCGAGGTAGCTGAGGTGCACCACGAGCTATAGATAACAGGGTTGATCAACGGCTGCGGTGATGTGTACGGGTCAACTGGCGTACAGATGTTGAGCAACTGACCGCCCAGATGACTCAAAGATCTACCAACAGTGTCTCCTCAACGATCGTTCAGCGAACATTGTGCGTATGGGCCTCCACAGCACACGCCTGGTTCATGCACACGTGCTGATTCCTGTCTGTCGGCGACGAAGACTGGAATTTGCAACAGAGTGGCGACAGGTGGCCTTTTCGGATGAATCACGTTTTATTCTCCATCGGAAAGGTGACAAACACCCTTCAACAATCGTCGCGAGGGTTCACGCAGGAGAAGGGGTCGTTATGGTCTGGGGAATGTTTTCGTAGCTTTCCCTGAGTCATTTCGTCATTCTGCAAGGCACAATAGAGCAGCACAAGTATGCACCTATCCTTGGGGAATGTGTCCACACCTACAAGCAGTTCGTTTTTTCCTCAGCACGATGGCATCTACCAGCAATGTAACGCAACATGCGACACCTCGCAGAAAATGTTCGTGGTTCAAAAAGTACCAGGATGATTTTACCATACTCGCCTGACCAACAAACACCCCGGATATAAACCCAATCGACAATATGTGAGGCCACCTCGATAGGGCTGTTCGCACCATACATCCTCAACCGAGAAACCTAGCGCAGAAGGCCACGACAGTGGAGTCGGTGTGGCCCCACATCCCTACAGGTACCTTCCAGGACCTCACTGACTTTTCCTGCGCGCCCGCGCTGCAAAAGGTGATTATTCATTCTTTTGGCTGGCGGTCACATTAATGTGACTCGACGGTGGTGGAAAACTGGCAACAGGGTTGCTGGCTATCAGGAATCTTCTTAGGCCGACTCGACTATAGTAAACGAACTTTGGTCGTACAAAAAGACAGTATCCACGTGTTGTGTACTTAGTTCTGCGTAGTCAGCGCGTACACAACTTTCCCACTAGAGCGCGCCCCGCTAAGCACAACAGCGCAGGCGCAGCGCTCGTCCATCTCCGCATTACGAGATGGCGCTGCCATAGAGACGGACCAAATTCTGCTTCCACTGTTTCGCGTATTAAAATGTAACGCAGCCAATGAGACTGCTGCTAATGTAGAACATTTTCTCCTAGCGGATCACACTCGTGCAGTGATACATGAACGTGTGAGGTATTATAACAAGTATACAGACTTCCGATTAGTCAGTTTGCCTTAGTCTGTACCAGTCTGAATTAGTCAGCACCAGTCTGCATTTATCTGTACCAGTCTGTACGAGTCCTACATTAGTCTGTGCCAGTCTATAGCCAAGTTTCAGTCTGCGCCTAATAAGATTACCATATTGCTGTACATAGCCATGAAGATAAATGTATAGTCACTTTTGTCAAGTATCAGAGATATATGTGAGAATAAGAATAACGTACCAATACCAAAGGAACTTCAGATTGTCAATTGTAAAAAGCATCCAGAACCAAGTTACGTAATTTTTATGCTTGTTATTATTTTGCTAAATGTGTGTGAAAATTAATCAATTTCTGTTTAAAGTTGGTCACCGTCGATCTGCTACTCTAAGCGTGGAAGTGGCATTTCTATAGTCTGACCTAACGGCAGAAGATAAACACGCCACGATAAGACCACGAGACATATTGCTGACACTCACCTACTTCGTTAGAGCGACAAGTCAAATAATCTTATGGTGTGTGTACTGAAGGTCTTACAGTACACACACCACACTATGACATTTCCGTTTACAGTTAGTTTCGAAACCAATTACTGAGCTCCTATGGTCCATCAGGATCTATAAGAAGTTCGTGTCACATCAATGAATAACGATACAGTTGCACTGGATTATCGTGAAGCATTGCAGAAACATTACTTCTCGATTAGGGGACACGGGGTGCAATGTTTAATTGATATTATTTAAGTAAACTGTCGTCAGAATACAGCACTTATCATGCCGGTTGGTGGCAAAAATTCCGTCTCTTTCCGCAAACGCATCAGGTAATTTATATTTTCCTTTTCGTCATAGTGGAAATAAATTTTATCTGCTCATAATATTTTGGCTGTGTACTCCAAGACAACGATCTTACTAAACAAGTAATGTTCATGATATTTTGTTGTATACTACAAGACAACGATCTTACTAAACAAGTAAGTACAGTGATAAAGTCCGCCGGCCGGAGTAGCCGAGAGGTTCTAGGCGCTACAGTCTGGAACCGCGCTGCTGCTACGGTCGCAGGTTCGAATCCTGCCTCGGGCATGGATGTCTGTGATGTCCTTAGGTTAGGTAATTTTAAGTAGTTCTAAGTTCTAGGGGTCTGATGACCTCAGAAGTTAAGTCCCATAGTGCTCAGAGCCATTTGAACCATTTTTTTGATAAAGTCCACGGATCGACGGTTATTTTTACAATGTATACGGTGAAGAATGTCTAAAACGTCTTCATCAGCGAACTAAAATAATTCGAACATGGCGATGTGGCACAATGGCCCACTTAAATATGGGCACTTCGACCCACATGACTAATTTTCCCTGCTGACTTTTTGTAAGTAGCTAATCTATTAACTCTAATAAATATAAAGCAATCAAAGTGTAGATGATATCCAGTGCAATTTTTACGTAAGCAATGATTTTAAACCAACAATATCTGTATGATTTTTGATTTATTTTTTCTTGTTTTCTTCCAAAAACCGTCGCGCCTGGTTCCCGGGTTCGATTCCCGACGGGGTCAGGGATTTTCTCTGCCTCGTGATGACTGGGTGTTGTGTGATGTCCTTAGGTTTAAGTAGTTCTAAGTTCTAGGGGACTGATGACCATAGCTGTTAAGTCCCATAGTGCTCAGAGCCATTTTTTCCAAAAACCGTAACTTATGTTCAAATATTCAACTAAAACGATTGTAATATAAATTTCAAATCATGACTTATGAGATATTGAAGGATATAATTATATTTTCAAGTATCAAATGTACGGGTGTCTTCGAATGTACACTCCTGGAAATGAAAAAAGAACACATTGACACCGGTGTGTCAGACCCACCATACTTGCTCCGGACACTGCGAGAGGGCTGTACAAGCAATGATCACACGCACGGCACAGCGGACACACCAGGAACCGCGGTGTTGGCCGTCGAATGGCGCTAGCTACGCAGCATTTGTGCACCGCCGCCGTCAGTGTCAGCCAGTTTGCCGTGGCATACGGAGCTCCATCGCAGTCTTTAACACTGGTAGCATGCCGCGACAGCGTGGACGTGAACCGTATGTGCAGTTGACGGACTTTGAGCGAGGGCGTATAGTGGGCATGCGGGAGGCCGGGTGGACGTACCGCCGAATTGCTCAACACGTGGGGCGTGAGGTCTCCACAGTACATCGATGTTGTCGCCAGTGGTCGGCGGAAGGTGCACGTGCCCGTCGACCTGGGACCGGACCGCAGCGACGCACGGATGCACGCCAAGACCGTAGGATCCTACGCAGTGCCGTAGGGGACCGCACCGCCACTTCCCAGCAAATTAGGGACACTGTTGCTCCTGGGGTATCGGCGAGGACCATTCGCAACCGTCTCCATGAAGCTGGGCTACGGTCCCGCACACCGTTAGGCCGTCTTCCGCTCACGCCCCAACATCGTGCAGCCCGCCTCCAGTGGTGTCGCGACAGGCGTGAATGGAGGGACGAATGGAGACGTGTCGTCTTCAGCGATGAGAGTCGCTTCTGCCTTGGTGCCAATGGTGGTCGTATGCGTGTTTGGCGCCGTGCAGGTGAGCGCTACAATCAGGACTGCATACGACCGAGGCACACAGGGCCAACACCCGGCATCATGGTGTGGGGAGCGATCTCCTACACTGGCCGTACACCACTGGTGATCGTCGAGGGGACACTGAATAGTGCACGGTACATCCAAACCGTCATCGAACCCATCGTTCTACCATTCCTAGACCGGCAAGGGAACTTGCTGTTCCAACAGGACAATGCACGTCCGCATGTATCCCGTGCCACCCAACGTGCTCTAGAAGGTGTAAGTCAACTACCCTGGCCAGCAAGATCTCCGGATCTGTCCCCCATTGAGCATGTTTGGGACTGGATGAAGCGTCGTCTCACGCGGTCTGCACGTCCAGCACGAACGCTGGTCCAACTGAGGCGCCAGGTGGAAATGGCATGGCAAGCCGTTCCACAGGACTACATCCAGCATCTCAACGATCGTCTCCATGGGAGAATAGCAGCCTGCATTGCTGCGAAAGGTGGATATACACTGTACTAGTGCCGACATTGTGCATGCTCTGTTGCCTGTGTCTATGTGCCTGTGGTTCTGTCAGTGTGATCATGTGATGTATCTGACCCCAGGAATGTGTCAATAAAGTTTCCCCTTCCTGGGACAATGAATTCACGGTGTTCTTATTTCAATTTCCAGGAGTGTAGTCCTCTAATCAGCTTGTTGGCGATGGGACACTAAACACCTGGAACGTAGTCATGATTTTACTTACCGTGATTCTATTGTTTTGTTTTTAAGATGGTCCAAAATTATAAAAATAAAATTGAAAGAGGCAATATGTCTGAATCAACTATTATTAAAAAAAAAAAGGTGAAAAAGTGTGCCAACGTGCCCCGGTCTCACCTACAGTACCGTCACATGTCACATGTATGTTCCCGTTGTTCGTAAATGACAGGTTCATCATTGTATCGAGCAGAGGGCGGGCCTATTAGTTATAGGGAGCTCCAACGTTAGGCGGGTTATGGAGCCCCTCAGGAAAATAGCGGGTAGGTCGGGGAAGAATGCCAGTGTGCACTCGGTGTGCTTGCCGGGGGGTCTCGTCCGTAATGTGGAGGAGGCCCTTCCGGCAGCTATTGAACGCACTGGGTGTGACCGGCTGCAGATAGTAGCACGTGTCGGAACGAATGACGCCTGCCGCTTGGGTTCTGAGGCCATCCTTGGTTCCTTCCGGCGGCTGGCTGATTTGGTGAAGACAACCAGCATCGCACGCGGAGTGCAAGCTGAGCTTAATATCTGCAGCATAGTGCCCAGAGTCGATCGCGGTCCTCTGGTTTGGAGCCGTGTGGAGGGTCTAAACCAGAGGCTCAGACGACTCTGCGACTATAATGGTTGCAAATTCATCGACCTCCGTTATTGGGTGGAGAACTGTAGGGCCCCCCCTAGACAGGTCAGGCGTGCACTACACACCGGAAGCAGCTACTAGGGTAGCAGAGTACGTGTGGCGTGCACACGGGGGTTTTTTAGGTTAGAGGGACCCCCCCTTGGGCGAAACGATAAAATACCTGACGGCTTACCAGAGAGGACATTATCATCGTTGATAAAGAACGTCCGTCCTCAGAGACCAAAAACAGGAAAAGTTAACGTAATATTGGTAAACTGCAGGAGTATCCAGGGCAAGGTTCCTGAATTAGTATCTCTTATTGAAGGAAATAGTGCGCATATAGTATTAGGAACGGAAAGTTGGTTAAAACCGGAAGTGAACAGTAACGAAATCCTAGACACAAAATGGAATACATACCGCAAGGATAGGATAAACGCCAATGGTGGAGGAGTATTTATAGCAGTAAAGAATTCAATAATATCCAGTGAAGTTATTAGCGAATGCGAATGTGAAATAATCTGGGTTAAGCTAAGTATCAAAGGTGGGTCAGATATGATAGTCGGATGCTTCTATAGACCACCTGCATCAGCAACCGTAGTAGTTGAGCGCCTCAGAGAGAACCTGCAGAACGTCGTGAAGAAGTTTCGTGATCATACTATTGTAATAGGGGGAGACTTCAATCTACCAGGTATAGAATGGGATAGTCACACAATCAGAACTGGAGCCAGGGACAGAGACTCTTGTGACATTATCCTGACTGCCTTGTCCGAGAATTACTTCGAGCAGATAGTTAGAGAACCAACTCGTGAAGCTAACGTTTTAGACCTCATAGCAACAAATAGACCGGAACTTTTCGACTCCGTGAATGTAGAAGAGGGTATCAGTGATCATAAGTCAGTGGTTGCATCAATGACTACAAGTGTAATAAGAAATGCCAAGAAAGGAAGGAAAATATATTTGCTTAACAAGAGTGATAGGGCACAAATCGCAGAATATCTGAGTGACCACCATCAAACGTTCATTTCTGAGGAAGAGGATGTGGAACAAAAATGGAAAAAATTCAGAAACATAGTCCAGTACGCCTTAGATAAGTTCGTACCGACTAAGGTCCAAAGCGAGGGGAAAGATCCACCGTGGTATAACAATCATGTACGAAAGGTACTACGGAAACAAAGAAAGCTTCATCATAGGTTTAAGAGTAGTCGAATCATAGCTGATAAGGAAAAGCTGAACGAAGCGAAAAAGAGCGTAAAGAGAGCAATGAGAGAAGCATTCAACGAATTCGAACATAAAACATTGGCAAACAATCTAAACAAGAACCCTAAAAAGTTTTGGTCATATGTAAAATCGGTAAGCGGATCTAAATCCCCTATTCAGTCACTCGTTGACCACGATGGCACCGAAACAGAGGACGACCGAAGAAAGGCAGAAATACTGAATTCAGTGTTCCGAAACTGTTTCACTGCGGAAAATCGTAACACGGTCCCTGACTTCAGCCGTCGCACGGACGCCAAAATGGAAAATATTGAAATAAACGATATCGGAATTGAAAAACAACTGCTATCACTTAGTAGCGGAAAAGCATCCGGACCAGACGAGATACCCTTAAGATTCTACAGTGATTATGCTAAAGAACTTGCCCCCTTTCTATCAGCAATTTATCGTAGATCGCTGGAAGAACGTAAAGTACCTAGCGACTGGAAGAAAGCGCAGGTCGTTCCCATTTTCAAGAAGGGTCATAAATCAGATGCGAATAATTATAGGCCTATTTCGCTTACGTCAATCTGTTGTAGAATAATGGAACATGTTTTGTGTTCTCGTATTATGACGTTCTTAGATAATACAAATCTCCTTCATCATAACCAACATGGATTCCGCAAACAGAGATCATGTGAAACTCAGCTCGCCCTATTTGCCCAAGAAATTCACAGTGCCGTAGACACTGGCGAGCAGATTGATGCCGTATTCCTGGACTTCAGGAAGGCATTTGATACGGTTCCGCACTTACGTTTAGTGAAAAAAATACGAGCTTACGGAATATCGGACCAGGTTTGTGATTGGATTCAGGATTTCCTAGAAGAAAGAACACAACATGTCATTCTTAACGGTTCAAAATCTGCAGATGTAGAGGTAATTTCGGGAGTACCGCAAGGAAGCGTGATAGGACCTTTATTGTTTACAATATACATAAATGACTTAGTTGACAACATCGGTAGCTCCGTGAGGCTATTTGCAGATGACACGGTTGTCTACAAGAAAGTAGCAACATCAGAAGACTCGTACGTACTCCAGGAAGACCTGCAGAGGATTAATGCATGGTGCGACAGCTGGCAGCTTTCCCTAAACGTAGATAAATGTAATATAATGCGCATACATAGGGGCAGAAATCCATTCCAGTACGATTATGCCATAGGTGGTAAATCATTGGAAGCGGTAACGACCGTAAAATACTTAGGAGTTACTATCCGGAGCGATCTGAAGTGGAATGATCACATAAAACAAATAGTGGGAAAAGCAGGCGCCAGGTTGAGATTCATAGGAAGAATTCTAAGAAAATGTGACTCATCGACGAAAGAAGTAGCTTACAAAACGCTTGTTCGTCCGATTCTTGAGTATTGCTCATCAGTATGGGACCCTTACCAGGTTGGATTGATAGAAGAGATAGACATGATCCAGCGAAAAGCAGCGCGATTCGTCATGGGGACATTTAGTCAGCGCGAGAGCGTTACGGAGATGCTGAACAAGCTCCAGTGGCGGACACTTCAAGAAAGGCGTTACGCAATACGGAGAGGTTTATTATCGAAATTACGAGAGAGCACATTCCGGGAAGAGATGGGCAACATATTACTACCGCCCACATATATCTCGCGTAATGATCACAACGAAAAGATCCGAGAAATTAGAGCAAATACGGAGACTTACAAGCAGTCGTTCTTCCCACGCACAATTCGTGAATGGAACAGGGAAGGGGGGATCAGATAGTGGTACAATAAGTACCCTCCGCCATACACCGTAAGGTGGCTCGCGGAGTATAGATGTAGATGTAAATGTATGGAACCCACAGAGGCTATCATCAACTACTTTTCAATGAGAATGGACAACGCCACCCTATGTCACATAGGCGTAGAGCCAAATAACAAAGAATGTTCTGACGTAGATGGCGGGGCCGATGACCTCAGCAGTTAGGTCCCGTAGGAACTTATCACCACGTATATGGCGTTCATCAGGCTAACTTGTAACGTACAAAAGATCTGACACGCCGGTGTACCAGGATATTGTCAAATTCACTAACCGTGTCCGCTATCACAGACTCACAGCTCATCCTGAACTCACAAGAAACGTCGCTACATGTTGGGCAATGTTCTATACTCCAGCCACATCGTAATTATTTAATAAATGCCGACACTTCACCCTTTAAAAGACATTTTTATAGAATCATGTGACGCAGAATGTTGAAAGTGTACGACAGTAACCAGTCACATTTGGTTTTCGTTTAGTTTATTGGGAAAGCACCATTACCGGTTCCAAATCTATACATTGAACGTTAGATGATTTACGAGTATATTATTTGCTCAAAACACATGCTGCGTTGGTTTACAGGTAAACTCTCCCAGGATGAGAAAAAATTCACTGTTTTAAAAGTGTGATAAAGATGTAATATTTTCAATATTTCGCGGCCCTGTCAGCAACTGTACAAATATTAATTTTAAATTAACAACAGCCTCAGTTGCATTGTTTACCTAGATTTACCTAGGTTTCAGTTGGGGCAACCCAACCTTCTTCAGAATAAAAGGAACTATTATTTGTCCATAATGGACAACGTCAAAAACTAAAAACTATAATATAGTAATACATCGTCATATTGCAATAACTTAACTGGGAAACAGCCTCGGACCCACTTCGCGACCGCAGTACGGCAGCAACAGATGTTGTACTGGAACTGGCTGTAGCCTCGAGAGCGCGTCCTGGTTACTCAAAAAATTTTATGTTTAGGAGTACATGCTGGTACCAGTGTTAGTAAGTAAGCATGACACACTATCGCGCATGCGGTCTCGAGGCTACAGCCAGTTCCAGTACAACATCTGTTGCTGCCGTACTGCGGTCGCGAAGTGGGGCCGATGCTGTTTCCCAGATAAGTTATTGCAATATGATGATGTATTACTATATTACAGTTTTTAGTTTTTGACGTTGTCCATTATGGACAAATAATAGTTCCTTTTATTCTGAAGAAGGTTGGGTTGTCCCAACTGAAACCTAGGTAAATCTAGGTAAACATTGCAACTGAAGCTGTTGTTAATTTAAAATTGATAAAGATATGCTTTGTGACAATGAAAGTATAGATTCGAGTTCTATAATGGAGCATTCCGAATGCAGTACGCGAAAACCAAGCTGTGCCTGGCTGCTGGTGTACAGTATCATATTAGTCCCCACAAAGGGGACCATCAGACCTGTTAATCACAGATTTCAATGAGTCTTAGTTATGCTGTATGAATCTTAGCTACCCGGCTAACGGCTTCTCATGCGTCGGCCCCTAGTTTCCGGGAAAATCGATGTTGAAATTTTATGCATATCTCCTATATCATTAACGTCAGTCCTATGTCAACCAAGTGAGCATAATGCAGAGACTGGGTTTCACGCATACCACTCAAGCAGTAAAGAACCAAAGCGGGTTCGTGTCCTCTTTTTCAGTTTCATCGTGCAGAATGTCATTGAATAGTATACATCATGCTAAGTTATTCAGAAATAATCATTTTCGGCGTAATAATTTAATTAATAAATCAAACATTATGGCAAACTCTTTCAAACGTCTATTCCATTTGTTAAGGAACAGATTACAGAATCATCTTAGTCGCTATCTCTCGAATCGCTTTATGTGCAAGAACAGAATTCCGGATGCTGTTTGTCGTAGAAGCAATCGAAACACAACTTCATAGAACACCAAGCACCGTTAATAAAGTTGATGCCTTGCAGGCAAACGGATTTTTCAGAAGCGGACCAGAAAAACACTTCGTTTAGATTCAAAAAGATTGTTCTGATTTTGATCAACTTCGATGCAAACCACACGTATTTCATCATTCCTGTGAAAGCAGGTGCACTAAATTGATGCAGAATTGAAGAATGTATTTTTATGGAATCTTCTTTCGAAGCGATTTATCTATTAATCCTTAGCAATTCGAGAGCATTTAGAATTTGTGAAAATTTTAACCTGCCTTTAAAAATAAACATCGGAGAGTTGGAAAAGTGGAGTACAGTTAGATGGAATAATTATTATAGTGCAGGTGCACACTTTCCTTTCATCTACAAATATTCTATCGTAAAGTGTATGACCATTCTGCTGTCCCCACGAACCAATAATGTAAAGAAAAGTACACGGGCAGGATTTAAATCAGTACCGCCTGTGCTATAGGCGTGAACCTGTGGCTCACTTGGTTGACTGACGTTAGGGGTGTAGAAGGTACATACAAAATTTCAACGTCTATTATCTCGGTAAGTAGGTGCCGTTCTACGAAAAGCCGCTAGCCAGGTACTCAGAATAGGTCCCTCTGCACCCCCCCCCCTCCCCCGTCCCGAAATCGCAATCCATGATTAACAAGTCTGATGGTCCCATCGACAGTGCGAATGTCGTGATGAACCATGTTATGCAAAAAATAGGCTGCCCAAACCAGTCAGATGGTGTAATACTTCCTTGCGTGGCTGAGCGTAGTTTTTGCACGTCGTGCCCAGCAAACACGCTACTCAGCAATAGCCAGCCATCTCAAACCAGACCGCTACATGAGCTGATTATGGCACTCAGCCCGCAGTGCGCTCCCACTACAGACCTTACTAACGGCAGCCGAGGATACGGCCCAGCATGAATGCACAGTTACCAGGTTCGCAGAAGACGCCTACACATACAGCTTCAACTAATTGGACGCGGCTCGCTTACAGGTCGCCACAGCTGCCAGTGAACTATGGCCGCGGATCATCTGCCCTTGTCTCGCGCACGACCATGCAGACTACGTCGGCTGGGCAAGGAGACCGCTGTTCCTCAAAATGGGAAGCGAAGGCTCCACGACCATTTGTTTGTTATGATCTTCAGTACGGAGACTGGTTTGATGCGGCTTTTCACGCAAGAACGTCCTGTGCGAGGCTCTCCGTTCCTGCACAGTTACTACAGGATGAGGCAAATAATAGTGGCCCGGATTAGTGGATACGGTTGGACGTGAATGTGTGCATCACACCAACACCAACAGACTGACAGAGTTGTTAGCAGAGGTCAGTCTGACGTGGCCGTAACTGGCCACCCAGGTCACCTGATCTGTTAGTGTGCGATTAGTTTGTGTGGGGAGCCCTCTAGTCTAAGATGTATCGCAAAAACCTTCATAGTCTTCAAGAACTACAGCAGAACATTTCGGAAGAGACTGCAGCAATTTCAGTGGTCCAGCTTCGACTCGCCTTCAGCAATTTGCTGACCAGGGCCCAAAAGTGCCAAGAGATGAATGGTTGTCACTTTCAAGATGTGCTGCAGTCAGGTTAGTATCGTATTTTGTTTCCTCTGCAGTGTTTCTTTGTACCCTGCAACTCTGTTCTCTGGGTTACTTTTATTTGACCTACTCTGTCCAACCTAAAGACACATGAACCTGCATTGTGCAGTCAAGCCTTGGTCTTCATATACAGTTTCCTTCCCCACACTTCCCTCAATCGACAAACTGAGGATTCCTTGACTCCTCAGCACGTATCCTATCAACAGACCCTTCTTTTAATCGAGGTGTGCTATAAATTCCTATTCAGTCAGTTCGATTCAGCATCTCCTCAATAGTTATTCGATCTACTCAGCTACTCATCACCATTCTCCCGTAGCACCACATTCCAAAAGCTTTTATTCTCTTCTCATCTAAACAGCCTATCTGGCCCATTTCACTTCTGTACAATGCTATACACCAAACAAATACTTTCAGGAAAGAATTCCTAATATATTCATCATTTGGACTTTGTGATTTTATATTTGCCTTGCTTACAGTTAAAATTATTGCATATTAGCGAAACTTGCAATCCTTCGCAAATGATAAATACAGGGAGACAATTATTGAACTGTATGAAGAAAGAAACGAAAATTGATCACAAACTACGGCGTGCTCACACTTTATTCAACATGTAAACATCTCTACAGATATTCGGATTTAGGCTATGACATGTTCGATATGCTTACCATCATTGTGGCGCAGACGAATAGCGAAATTCCGCATTACAGCAGAAGTGTAGGAACATCGACGCTGTCGATGACCTCCTGAACGGCTGTTTTCAGTTCAGAAATGGTTTTTGGGTTATTGATGTACACCCTGTCTTTCATATAGCCCCACAAAAAGGAGTCGCATGTGTTCAGATACGGAGCATATGGCGGCCAATCAAGGCCCACGACAGTAGCCTCTGGGTACCGCACAGCTAGAATGCGGTCCCCAAAGTGCTCCTCCAGGACATCACTCTCCTGCTTCGATGGGGTCGAGCTCCGTCTTCCATGAACCACATCTTGTCATTTTTGATAATGGGGATGAAATCATCTTCCAAAACCTTCACGTACGGTTCGATAGTCACCGTGCCATCAAGGAATATCGCACCGATTATTTCGTGACTGGACGTTGCACACCACACAGTCACTCGTTGAGGGTGAAGAGACTTCTCGATCGTGAAATACGGACTGTCAATCTCCCAAATGCGCCAATTTTGCTTACTGACGAACCCATCCAAATGAAAGTGTTCTTTGTTGATAAACCAAACAATCCATGTGCATACTAATTCTCATCATTCCCCGTGGCCAGCCGTGCAGTTTGAACGTCCTAACCCAAACCGTTCAGAAGTTATGGGGATTTTATTTCATATAGTTCAATAATTGTCACCCTGTATTTATGGGAATTGGATTTACGTCCTGATCTCCTTCTCCCAGGCTTCTCTATTCCCCTCCTCCGCTCCCCTCCCTCTATTAACCACCTCCCGCCCCTCTCTCAGTCCTCATTTATTGTCATCGCAAACGAAACCTTGATTAGGAATAAAAGTCGAAGTGAGTTGGGTAAATCGGTTAGAGCTATTGGTACGCGGCAAGTGAGAAAGTCAGTTCCAACTGCTGGATCTGTGAGAACAGAATTTCGCATGGTTTTAATCTACGGTCGTGTAGGATTATAGAGTTAGGCATAAACACAGCTTTTCTGTAATCGCCTGTTGGATCGTATCTGATCGCCAAACTGATCTACAAAAATTAGGAGTAAAGAACAGTTTTTGTTTGTTTTGTCATTGCGTTAATTTTACCGCATTATACGCCTTTGCAGGACCATTTGTGTATTATCATGCACCGGTAGTACGTCATATGCAACCAAACGATGTTAATGTGAATTTGGTTGACGAGTTAACACATCACTTTATGTTTAAATGTAATTTTGTTGCGTTAAGATACTTCGTACTTATATTTGCTATTACTTGTTCTTGTTTGGCCAGACCCGTTTTCTATTTCGTTCCCATGGGTTCTTCAGAAGCACTCAAAAATACTATACATATTTTCAGAATTTTGTTTGTAAAGAACACCTTTTACTTCTCCAAAACACAATATAAATGTTGTTGTTGTTTACCCTATCCCAATCGGTGTTCGGTTGTTCTCTAGTGAATTAGACGTCGAACTTGAATTATTTTTTACTATCTATCTCTCATTCTTTGTGTGTGTGTGTGTGTGTGTGTGTGTGTGTGTGTGTGTGAGGGGGAGGGGGAGGGGGGAAGGAGGGGAGGGGTGGGGCGCACGAAGAAATAGAATACGGGCCTACCAGAACAAAACGTACGTAATAGTAAATATATGTACCAAATATTTTGACACAACAAAATTGGGTTTAAACATAAAGCGACACGTTAACTCGCAACCCAAACTCACATTAACATCGTTGGGTTGCAGATGGCAGACTACCAGTGCATGATAACGTGAAAATGGTGCTGTATTATAGTATAATGTAATGTCAAAACAAGCAAAAACTGTTCTTTACCCCTAATTTTGGTAGCTTAGTTATCACCTAAAATATGTTCACTTTGCACATATTTTAATAAATACAACCAACTGATGGTGGCACACAGGTGCTGAAACATGTTTGGTTCAGATGAAAAAAAATGTTTTGAAAAACAGACGGACCTTATATCCAATAACATTTCGCAGCACCTAAATATTTATTCGATGTTAACAATATCTTCTTCTTCAGAAATGCTCTTCTTGCTGTAGTCAGTCTGCATTTAATATCATCTCTGCTTTGACCATCGTCATTTTTGTTGACGGAATAACAAACATAATTTATCTTAGTCTTTCATCACCTAATCTAATTTCCTCATCAACGTTTCATCTGATTCGACCGTATCCCATTACACTTGTTTTGCTTTAGTTGTGTTCCTCTTCCGCCGGCCACCACAGCTGAGTGGGCAGCGCGGCTGACTGCCAAGCGCAGAGGCTGGGTTCCTCTCCGGGTACCGCCGGGGATTTTTCTTCGGTGGGCGACTGGAATGTGATGCACTTAGCCTGTGATACAAATTGCGGAGTTTCTTGAATGGGTAGTAGCTGCTCTAGATCAAGAAAATGACAATGGGCCTGAGGGTGCTGTGGCGACCCCACGCTCCTCCTCCAATGACGCCATTGGCGGAGGATGACTCAGCAGTCGATCGACCCGACGGGCCTGTAGATGAGTTGATATTCATCTTATAATCCCTTCTCAGCACACTACCGATTCCGTTCAACTGATCTTCCAAGTCCTTCGCCGTCTGACAGAACTACAACGCCATAGCAAACTTCAGGATTTTTATTTTTTCTCAACGAACTTTAAATACCCCTTCGAAATTCCCTTTACTACTAGCTTACTGTACAAATTGAATAACGCAGGGGATAGGATACTACCCTACTTCACTTCCTTCTGAACTACAGCTTCTCATGTTCTTCGACTATCGTAGCTACGTTCCCGTTCTTGCACAGGTTGTAGATAACGTTTCGCTCCCTGTATTTTATTCCTGGTAAATTTCAAAGAATATAATCCAGTCAACATTATCAAAAGCTTTTTCTAAACCTATAAATGCTATAAACGTAGGTATTTAATGATTTTTAATTTTCACCTACGTAAGTATTGAACGTATAAAAAGTAACAAATACTGACGGTCAACATTTAAGAATGATGCGTAATATTTTGTAATCTTGAATCTAAATACACATTTCGCAAAATTCAGCATGCCAATGTACAGTACATAGCGAAGGGTACTTCCTACAAACATTAACGCTTATCTGTACTACAGCATTTGCGCAGTGATAGGGGAAGAATGACTCCCTATGTATCTCAGTACACGCCTTAATATTTCCTGTTATCAGAATTTGAGGGTGAGAGTACCCCGAAAGCAGTAGAACTGTTCAAAATGGTTCAAATGGCTCTGAGCACTAGGGGACTTAACATCTGAGGTCATCAGTCCCCTAGAACTTACAACTACTTAAACCTAACTAACCTAAGGACATCACACACATCCATGCCCGAGGCAGGATTCGAACCTGCGACCGTAGCGGTCGCGTGGTTCCAGACTGTGGCGCCTAGAACCGCCCGGACATCCCAGCCAGCAGCAGAACTGTGGCACATTCTTTTTCCATTAGACAGTCTGTAAATTTACACAAAAAGGTGTAGCGGGAACGGCGTCGCTTTTCCTCCAAATAAACCTATCAGTTGTCTCAGCATTTCTGTTACAGTTTGCAATAGTATATACTATGCCTTAGAATTCTAGCAGCACGTCCCTGAATTCAATCCTAGTCTCTAATTACACTTACTTGTTAAAAGACTCCTACTTTGGAATTGATCGTACTAGCGTTTTCCATGCGGTTTGCTTTACATTTTCATTTTGCATTCCAGAACTATTCCACCAAATCTACGTGTTCCGTCAGTTTCTCTGTTACAGATGTTACGTGTTCCGGCCATTTGGCATCGCTTCTCAGTATTGCCCCTAAATATTTGAACACTGTGACGGCTTGCAAACGCTGTTAACTATCCGTGTAATCGAATGCTCTCATGTTCTTTCCTGGTCTTAACAAAATTACCTTGCTTTTGCTGATCATCCAGCATCAACACTTTTGTGTATGGAGCTCCACTGTCAACGAACAATCCTACTGATCATACGAACATTAGTGACACTCACGTAGATATATTTGCAACGAAATCCACAAACAGAGTAATCTACACTTCTCAAATATTTGCACCTGCCATGTCTATCCATGACAAAATTTTCATGATGTTCTCTCTAGAATGTCCTAGAAAGAAACCTCAACTGACTACATACGAATACTCCAAATGCATTAATTTATCTGAACTTGCAACCGAGGCGAAAGAAATAGTTTGGGGGAGTCTTCTATTCGCTTCTCGGACATAAACGAAAAGCTTAATGGATTTAGTAACAAACTTATTCAATTATATGATAAATATGCCCCCTTAAAGGCCGGTAAAGTAAGAAGGAAATCTGCACCTTAGCTAACTGAAGAACTGAAGCTGATGAATCTCAGAGGTGCTGCATATCGGGTATACAAACTGCGCCCCACCTCTGAAAATCATATTGCTTACAAACAGAAGCGGAACAGAGTTACTCAAGCTGTGAGAAATGCAACGGAAACAGACCAGATGTCCTGTGGAAAAACCTGCATGGTCTCGATAGAGGCAAAGTAAAAGCTGAAGAACTGAAACGGTACTTCACATTTCGTTTTACCAGAAATGAACCGCAAACGAAACAGAGACTCGTTGACTACTTCGTGGGAGCAAACGACTATAGCCACGAAAAATTCTATGTAAAACATGCTGCTTGCTATGCCGTTAAAAAATCCATTGTGCGTATCAGATCAACATCTACTGGACCCTATGGCATCACAGTCCAAATGATGAAGCTTATCTTGACCCAATAGTGCCCATTATAAAATATATCTTCAACCACGTTTTAACCATAAGTGTTTTCACTGGAGCCTATAAACAGTGACTAGTTCAGCCATTACCTATAAAGAAATTAGAATTATATTAATACCTCCAGCTGCTGACGGGCTTTGATATATATCAACGGGTACAGGTGAAAATGTGTGCCACGACCGGGACTCGAACCCGGGATTTCCTGCTTACATGGCAGACCCTCCATCCATTTTTTGTTGTTCGATATACTCCTTTTAAGTTGATCGTTGATTCCTTGACTCAGTTTTTTTTATTACAGAGAGCACGCAGCCCTCTGACCGAACACGCTGAGCTACCGTGCCGGCATCTGAGCCACCGAGGGCACAGAGGATAGAGCGACTGCAGGGACTACCTCGCGCACGCCTCCCCCGAGACCCACATTCTCACCTTGTACGTCCACACACTGCATTCGTAGTGTCCCACACCAACACACTCATTACTTGTGGAAGACATTCTTACCAAGTCCCGTAAGAGTTCGGGGAATATGTGTGCGTCTGCACAGAAGAAGAAGGTCATGGCCAGTATTGCCAGAACTATATACATATATGGATATTACTTATAAAGGACGTTGCCACAGCACCCTCTGGGTACTTACCTGTATGATTCTTCCTGTACTGTCTAAGGCCTTAGCATATGTAGTCCACGACCAGACAACGAACTACCTTACCACAAACAACGTACTTCTAGGTGAATATCAATCAGTTTTTCTCAAACATTACAGCACAACTTCTACCTTAATAAAGACAACAGAAGACCCGAAGCTTGCCATGGGTGGTCAGGAGGCAACTATCATGCGCTTTTTAGACTTTAGCAAAGCATCTAACGCAGTCGACTTCGACATTTTACTTGCCAAATGTAGCAGCCTAAATTTGTCGTCGAGTGCAGTGAAATGATTTCGCTGATACCAGATGTCTCGCCAGCAATGCGTCATGTCCGACACTATAACGTCACAATGGAGGCAGGTCCTATACTATTTTCATTGTATGCTAATAATGTGTCATCAGTTTTGTCCTACTGCAGACACAACAAGTGTGCTGATGACCTCCAATTGTATCTAAGTGCAAAACCAATAAATCTGAAGACAGTTATGAAGAATCTCAATACCAGTCCATGTGCACTATCAACATGGGCGCAGGGTAGAGGGTTACAATTCAACCCATCCAAAACCCAAGGGGCGGTGGTTGGTCATTAGACCGAAATATCGGGAATACCTACCATCTTTAACAGTAAAAGGGGCAAATATCATATTCTCTCCCTTATCAAAGAGTCTAGGAGTGATAATACTGAAATTCTAAAGTGGACTGAGCACGTAACTGCAATGTACAAAAAGGCGTCAGCATCTTTCCATGCCCCACAAAAATATAAAATGTTCTTTCCACTTGACATGAAAAAGAAACTTGTACAAATACTTCCAGTTACTGATTAAAGCGATGTTATTTTGCAGTGCCTTCCTCAAGAAAGCTATCTGCTCCTGTAACTGCTTATGAATGCCCATGTTCATTATAGCACGGAGGGCTCTGCCCATAACGCTCCAATTGGGCCCTCCAATCATCTCGGGATTTTGATGATCTAACCCGACACTTGGGTAGAATTGAGGACGGTATCCCTCAGAAGTTCATTCAACAACTCTATAAATCAATGCCAAGAAGAATAACTGCTTGCATAAGAGCCAGAGGTGGCCCAACGCATTATTGACTTGCTCAATTGGACAGAATCTGGCAGGATATATTCCAGGGGGCAGCCAACATCGGCCATCAATCAATGCGAAACCGAATAACTCTCCCCTTAAGGACCACAGGTGGATCAACGTGTTATTGAGTTACTCAAGTTGTGAAGCTCTCTCACTTGAATAAATCATACAATTTTTTTGAAACTGTAATTATTTGTTTGTGTGTACGTGTGCATCGTATACCGATTTTCGTCCCATTCGATACTTCTCTCGCAATACGTTGTTTTTCGTTTCAGAGTATATTTGCCACTAACATTATTGTTATTATTGTCATTGTTAGCCGGTCGGGTTGCTCGAGCGGTTCTAGGCGCTACAGTCTGGAACCGCGCGACCGCTACGGTCGCAGGTTCGAATCCTGCCTCTGGCATGAATGTGTGTGATGTCCTTAGGTTAGTTAGGCTTAAGTAGTTGTAAGTTCTAGGGAACTGATGACCTCAGAAGTTAAGTCCCATAGTGCTCAGAGCCAATTGAAACATTTTTGTTCAAAAAAATGGCTCTGAGCACTATGGGACTCAACTGCTGTGGTCACAAGTCCCCTAGAACTTAGAACTACTTAAACCTAACTAACCTAAGGACAGCACACAACACCCAGCCATCACGAGGCAGAGAAAATCCCTGACCCCGCCGGGAATCGAACCCGGGAACCCGGGCGTGGGAAGCGAGAAAAAACATTTTTGTCATTGTTATTATTATTATTATTATTATTAATGACGTTAGTGGTAGCTGCAGCAGTAAAAGTACTGCCAGTATTAACATTATTAGCTCATAGTCAATAATATTTACTCGCATCGTCGATATAGACATTCAAATCATTTTAATATCGTCTGTCACATTAAAGTTGATATTTGTTAGAAAATTGCGATGTTAAAAGGTACTGCATGCGTGAAATCCTAGTCCGATGTAAGAGAGGGCCTGATGGCCCTAATCATATCATGTTAAATAAATAAATAAGTAAATCAATAATACTGCTGACGCTGCTTAGTAAATCTTTCGTATGTACTGACATTATTATAGGTCCGTTTGCGCTTCCTTGGGGTGCATCTGACGTTTCTTTAGTTTGTGTACAACATTCGAGGGCTACTGTAAAATACTGGGTGGTATTAGTAAAAACTTTTGCGAGTCCTCTACATATTGTGAAGTAATTCCGAATGATCTCATCTTTTGGAAGTATAGGAAGACAGGGTCACTCTTTTATTTATAGGGGGTGGCCTAAAGTATGAAACACCACAGACACAACACATTTCCATGTCTAATGTGCCTGGGAAACACTTTGGCAATCAAAACAGATTCCAGTCGCCTCGGAATGGATAAATACAGTTTCTATATGGTTTCTAAGAGAATCTGATACCATTCCTCCTGCAAATAGTTAGCAATTTCCGTTACGATAATGGAGGTCTATAGCGATCGCGTACCGTTTTCTCCAATGTAGATCACAAAGGTTGAATAATATTGGGATCTGACAACTGTGGTGGCCATGGGAGACGTGAGAAGTAACCCTGGTGCTCACAAAACCAGCCCTGGGTGATGCGAGGTGTGGGGCCCTGACTTCTTGGAACACAGCATCACCATTGGGGTTCAAACACTGTACCATGGGATGGACGTGATCAGCCACAATGGTCACATAATCCTTGGCAGTAATGCGAGCTTTCAGAGTAATCAAGAGGCCCATGGCTGGCAAGTCATCACAGGTCCCCTGCCACGTTTCACTCTTTGGACTCGAATTCTGCAAGAAGTTGGAAACAGCGTTAAACAAGGCTCGTCTGACCAAATGGCATTCTCCCATTGCTCCATAGTCCAGTTTTTATGGCCTCAGGACCACGTTTTCCTGTTATGGACATTTGCATGATTAATAAATGCTTACGGAATTTCACTCGCCAAACATTTCCCTGCTTCTTGACTCAATGCGTGTTGTTTTCGTGCTGACAGGCTTCGCGAACGCGATACCCAGTTCTGCAGTGACTTTAGCAACTAACGCCCTCTTATTTTTCGTCACAATCGTCTTCAACGACCGTCCGTCACGATCGCCAGCACAACATTTTGCCCACGTTGTGACTTTGCGGACGACGCTTTTCCTCTTTCCCTGTTTGCGGTGTAAATCGTCGATACGGTGCCTCTTGAAACAGCAAAGACCAAACACTTCCGCTACCTTGGCTACAGAAATAAACACCATACGAGCACCAATAATTTACCTAAGTTCTACTTCGCTTACTTCTGATATAAAGCACTCTCAACTACACAGAACACCGTTCTGACTTCGACTGACACTGTCAACGTACTGAGGACATTGCACAGGCGCCGTTCGTGGTCAAATACAACAGCGCAACCTGCAGGCTCGGCTAGCATCTGCGTTTATGTTAAAACATGCACTCCTAGTGGTGTTTCCATATTTTTGTCAACCCCCTGTATGTTAATGTGTTAAAGTCTTTCTGTCATGATTGCTTATTAGGTTACCACTAACTGCACAATCTGCTCCATGATGTCATGAGGAGACTGGTTATTCTAGTGTTACAGTGAGCGTAACCTGTTCTGTTTATGTGTGATTACATCATGTACGATATATATTTTGTAGCCAGTAGCAGAACAAAATTTGAGAAATACGTGTTTATAAGTAATTGTCTCAGGAAGAAATTATTCCATTAAGATCTTTTATCTTGGATACACGTCCTACGTACTGGTAGCAGCTTTAATCAAATGATTACAGTTCCTTGAAAAGGATCCCTTTCTACGAGGACTATTCTTTTCCAAGATCAGATCATTTGCGAAATTAAAACTACCGTGAAAATCCGTGGAGCTTTGCGCACACATGTTGCTCAGTGTCTATAGTATGCCCATCGATGGCGTCTCGTCTCGCTTTCCATTTCTGAGAGCGCAGTGAGCACGTAAGCATGCCTAGCCCCCCCGGTTGGCCGAACGCTCTAACGCACGGCTTTCCTGAGCGGGAAGGAGCGCCTGGCCCCCGGCACGGATCAGCCCGGCGGACTTGTGTCGAGGTTCGGTGAGCCAGCCAGTCTGTGGATGGTTTTAGGCGGTTTTCCATCTGCCTCGGCGAATGCGGGCTGGTTCCCCTTATTCAGCCTCAGCTACTCTATGTCGGCGATTGCTGCGCAAACAAGTTCTCCACTTACGCGTACACCACCATTACTCTACCACGCAAACATAGGGGTTACACTCGTCTGGTGTGAGACATTCCTTGGGGGGTCTACGGGGCGCCGAACCGAACAATAACCCTGGGTTTGGTGTGGTGCGGCGGAGGGATGAAGTGGACTGCGGTCGTCGTCGTGGGGCTGTGGACCACTGCGGCTGCGGCTGCGGCGGGGACGGAGCCTCTCCGTCGTTTCTAGGCCCCCGGTTAACATACAATACAATGCAAGCATGCCTAGAACAATAGCGTCTCCTACCAAGGGTCAAGTGCATTCTGTCCTTCTATTCCTTCATGCTGAGGGTTTCTACCTGATTTCATGCAGCCCACACAGCTGTGTTCGGCAATGGTGCAGGAACTTTGAAGCAGAACGTACGGACGTTCATGATTCAGGCAGTGAGTGAAGGAAGAGCGTGTCAAAGGATTATCTTGTTCATCGAATGGATCAGGTGATTCGAGAAAATCGTCTACGAAGGCCAATTCAGAACAAACAGAGAAATGTTGTCGTCAGGCATTATCCCTCCTGATGGCAATGGCTCTGAGCACTATGGGACTTAACATCTATGGTCATCAGTCCCCTAGAACTTAGAACTACTTAACCCTACCTAAGGAAAGCACACAACACCCAGCCATCACGAGGCAGAGAAAATCCCTGACCCCGCCGGGAATCGAACCCGGGAACCCGGGCGTGGGAAGCGAGAACGCTACCGCACAACCACGAGCTGCGGACTTGATGGCAATGCTCGGTCGCACACTGCAGCTGTAACAAAGACGTTGCTGCGGCGTTTTCGATGGAAAGTGTTTGGTCACCAACCATACATCCCGGACTTGGATCCCTCTAACTTTCATCTCTTGGCTCATGTGATGCGCTGGCTATGAGGAGAGTATATTGGCGCAGATAGCGAGCTGCAGACCAGCGCAGAGAGTTGGCAGACAGCACAGGCGGCTGCCTTCCATGATGAGTTCATTGGAAACATGAATGAATGGCTATGTCGAAGTGGCGGCTATGTAGAGAAGCAGCTGGAAGTTATAGCTAAATGCGGCAAATAAAACATTTCAGATTTTGAGTGACCGTTATAGCACGCAAGCAGTTAACTGAATTCTTTAAATGTGCACTGTATTTCCCCACCTTTTACAACTGGCGTTACCTACTGCCGAAGATATTTGCTTCTCTTTTTGAAATAATCATACAGCACGATAAAAGTGCACTTGAAAGTTTAGTTCATCCGTCTTCGATCACGCGTGAGCGCCGCAGAACCACCTGCGTGTCCACTAACACCTCCGCCACTCTGCGCGATTCTACACGGGCTGCGTTTGGTGTGAAGTCGCTTTAAGACCGCCGCAACTGTTCCTCTGAGTCAGTCCGTACGATACTGTAAACTCTGCTGGCGTAACCGACACGCAGTTGCGAGTTCCAACTCACCGGCGGCAACTGCAGGCAACTGTGCAGCACGACACGCCTGGTGCGCCTAAAGAGCCCCAGAGGGACTGCCTAGTGTTCGCGAATCTGAGGAGCAGGCGCCATCAGAGAGAGAATACTCTACGGTAAATTGTAGAGAATGTACGAAGGCCATTTCAAAAGTCCTGCTAACTGCGCATGCGCGACCGGTAGGACGGCGTGATCAAATTGAAATTCGTATCAGTTGTGAGCGAGAGCATAAGCGTGACAGTCGTATAAGCCTATGTGTTTGCTGCTTCGTGTGGCTGTGTCGAAATTCAGTTTGGAACCGAATCAGATCGGATTACAAGCGGTGACCGGCGTTCCTACATCAAAAGCGAATCCCTACGAGGAAAGAACCCAACGGAATTTTACAACGTTTGAAGAGAGGTGTGTGGGAACAGTGCAGCAGGTCGTAGCACAGTATCACGGTGCTGTTTGTTTCCGTGACAGTCAGGCGAGCACTGAGGACAATCCAAAAAGTGGTGGGTCATCAGCTGCAACATACTTCACCTCTCAGGTTACTGTTCATGGCATTTTGAAAGAGAAACGTTGGAAAACTTATGAAGAAGTTGCGTATGAGGCACTTACAGAATCATAACTGAAAAGTTAGAGATGATAAAAGTTGCTGCCAGTTGGGTTCCACATAATCTGAGTGAAGAGCAGCTCGCAAATCGCAAAAGAATCGTAGAAGAATAGCTTCAACGTTACCGAAAAGAATGAGAACAGTTTCGGAAAAGGATTGTTGCTCTTTGTGAAACCTGGATATTAGAGTCTGAGCCCGAACTGAAGTCTTAGTCGTCACAGTGGAAAAGTTCCGACACTCGACACCCGAAAAAATTTCACAGCCAAAAATCAAAGATGAAACTGATGATGATCTTTCCGTATGACATTAATGGAGTCATAACTACACAATGCGCCCTAGGGGATGTCTGTAACAAGCGTGTACTACACGCTGCTTCTGCAAAATATTTTGCGCCAGAAAATTCGCAAAGAAGACCTGACATGCTTGCAACTGGTGCCCTCATTCTGCACTATAATGCGAGACCCCATATTGGCCCACCCGTGAGAGGAACGCTAGACAAATGTGGGCAAATTTTTCTCGACCTACCACGCAGTCTTGGTATGAGCCCGCCAGACTTAGTTAGGTTTCACAAATTGAAGGCACAACTCAGTGGAAAACGTTTTGATTCAGGTGCTGAAGCTTCCAGTTAGGTGACCCGAGTAATCAGACACTTCAACCATGGAATACAGGAGTTGCCAAAACGTTGGGAAGATGTCGTGAGCAAGAATTGATGTTACATTCAAGGCCTGTATACGTATTTTGTAAAATAAGATATTTTCTCCAGTTCTATTCTACAGTGTACAGAACTTTTGAAATGACCCTCATACATCTTGCAATGCCAAGCCGTGCGAAACGGGTGTAAGGTGATTACGGGAACGGTAACTATCAAATTCAGTCTTCACTCTAATGGTTCAGAACCTGTACCTACCTCAGTTAAAGTAAAATCTCGAATGCAGTCCATAATAATAGACAAATTTAAAGACTATTTTAATGACATACTGCGAAAACATGGTAATCTATAAGTTTCCTAGTGGGTAGCACACTGGCATAGTATTCGGGAGGACAGTGGTTCAAACCCACGCCCGGCCATTCTGATTTAGGTTTCCCATGATTCTATAAATCGCTTCAGGCACCGCCGATTTCCTTCCCCATCCTTCCCCAACCCGAGCTTGTGCTCCGTCTCCTAAGGCCTCGTTGTCGATGGGACATTAAACACTAATCTCCTCCTTCTCCTATCAGTTTTCTCGCTGTAATGTACAATAAATTACTTGCAAACGCATAGGAAAGTAATTGAATTTTAATCAGGTAAATGGCTTTGGGTTAGCGGAACAGATAAACTTTACTTGCAGCCCGCAGAAATAATTGTCACTATTTTTTTTGTGTCCACAGGGACTATTTACTGAACAAGCGAATACAGATTATATTATAGTTATTCCACGCCAATGTCTGTGCACTTTTAACTATCGTTCTGGCAGCTTCCATATTTGTGGAGCAAACTGTTCTTTGTGAGTATCCCGGCTCCACGACCGGTCAATTGCGTTAAGTTCGTCATTGGTTGTGAACTTCTTACCCGCAAGATCTCTTTCATTGCGCCGAATAGGCTATAGTCATTAGGAACAAGATCTGGTGAGTATGGAGTAAATGGAAGCACAGGAAACCCTAGTTCACAAAAGGTGGCAATGATCTGGCGGTTGGCACGTGGCCGTGCATTGTCCTATTGGAGCAGAACTTCATGGCCCTATTTTCCATGGCGACGTTGTCGAAAGTGTCGGTGCAGTGAAATGCAATACCTATCACTATTGAGGGAGCCAATTCACCAGGAGCATCCATTCGTGAACCCAGAACACAGTGGCCATTTGCTTCTGCACGAATAGTCACGGCCATGATTTCTTGGCACGAGAGCTGTCAGTACACTTCCATTCCATAAACTGGCTTTCCTTTTCTGGAGTCTCATGGAGGAACCATGCCTCGTCGACGGTGACGAGACGCTCAAAGAACTCCACTGGAACTGCACTGCACTATGGCACCAGCTATTGGCCTATCTTCCCACGTTTGTTTCTGCGCAGTGATGAGGAAATGAAGCACCCATTATGCACACTTTCTTCATCTTGAAATCCTCGGGCATGATGGTGTGGAGTAGCCCCCTTGATAGTCTTGTTGCCTTCTCTAGTTTATCAAATGTCTACAGCGTATGTCCCATGATCGAGTCATTGACACGATGGTCATTGTCTGGTTTACGTGCAGCTCCAGGACGCCCAGTGCTTTTGAGTTTTTCAGACAGTTCCTTCCTTTCTGAACTCTAATGTCCAATGAAAGACGGATCTGCGGCTTGATGCTGTTTCCCCAAATATGGTTACTAACCTCTTGTGAATATCTGAAGCAGTCATTCCTTCCCTCTAGAGAAACCACACTGTCTTCCGTTGCCCATCATCGTCCGCTTCCATGTCCTCTTATCGATGTCCGCCAGTGTACTCGCAAGCCGGAACAAATGCTGATGCAATGGGCCATCTGTGGGAAGCATCAACAGCATCTGATAGCTGCACGCAGTCCTGTAGTCTGTCTTCAAGCATATGTCGACACACATTTAGTGCTGCTGCTATGCAGAAGCTATAGTGGGAAGGCAAATCAATACAGAACGAACTAAATAATATGTTTGCATGACCATGTCCCGCACCAGTTATGATGTATCAATTGTTATTGTTTTTATATCTTAAGCTTACTGCGATTTAAGAGTGTTTTTCGATAGACACGTGTTGCTTTTATTTGCAAAGAATTTTCTGGCAATATGCTGTAATAATGTGTTTCTACATTTTGCTGTTCGATTAAAAACAGTTTCTCTTTATAAATTTTGTGTACATTTTACTTAATGTTTCTTCATCTTCTTTACATGTTATGAAGTCCACTGCTGTTTCCCTCATGCTAACGGAGGCTGAAGGTGAAAAACCCCTGAAAACACATTCACCTTTCGCAATATTTTGGCTTTTTCTCAGCCCTTATTTTGCTACACTTGCGTTTTCTAGCGTTTAAATCCCGTTTTGCAAACTTCAAAAAAGCAATAGTAATGTTATTTCACTTGTGTGTAATTATTGTGTTGTGTTCCTGGAGGTTCTTTTTGAGTTTCTTCGGATATGGAGCCTGTATTGCTTTGGTTTTTTTTCTTACTGCATTCCCATGTTTTTGATTTCGTAGCTTGCTACATCTGATATTAGACCAATGTTTAATTTAATTGTTCCGTTTCTATTTTCATGTATAAGAATGCATTCTGACTCAACTATGAGGTTTTCAACGGATTTTTCATCTATTTTTGTACCGGAATTGTGATTCAGTACTTTTCTAAGCACTTTTATTTCTTTACTGTGTAATGCGGTACCAGTGAGTTCTATCAGTCTTGCATAAATATACTTTATACAGATCCCAGTTAAGTGCATGCATTTTGGCACAGAAGAAAAACTACACTTTCAACACTACCACAAATTCAGAAACAGAATATCTAATATATTCAGAAAGCAAGGCATAAAAATAGCTCACCAATCCAACAATGCATTGGAATAAATGTAATTTGTGGCTTGATAGATGTTTGTTGAGCTTATACATTTGTAGTCTTTCTTCTATGGGCTTTTTCCCCACTTTGTCTATCATTGTGTGTGTGCAGCTCCCAATTTGGATAACAAGTTGAGAGCAAATAGTAGTTGTAAATAGGTCTTTCACAAGATTATCATGTGCTTTATATAGATCCCAGTTAAGAGCATGCTTTTTGGCACAGAAGAAAAATTCCACTTTCAACGCAACACTACCACAAATACAGAAACAGAACATATAATATATTCAGAAAGCAAGGCATAAAAATAGCTCACCAAACCAACAATGCAATTCAAAACCACTTTGCAAAACTGTGGGAAAAAGAGGTATATACACATACACACACACATTATATATGCAGGGTGGTCTATTGACCTTGACCGGGCCAAATATCTCACGAAATAAGCGTCAAACTAAAAAACTACAAAGAACGAAACTTGTCTAGAACCAGATGGCTCTATGGTTGGCCCGCTACATGGCGCTGCCATAGATCAAACGGATATCAACTGCGTTTTTTTTTTAAATATGAACCCCCATTTTTTATTACATATTCGTGTAGTACTTATAGAAATATGAATGTTTTAGTTGGACCACTTTTTTCGCTTTGCGATAGATGGCGCTGTAATAGTCACAAACATATGGCTCACAATTTTACACGAACAGTTGGCAACATGTAGGTTTTTTAAATTAAAATACAGAACGTAGGTACGTTTGAACATTTTATTTCGGTTGTTCCAATGTGATACATGTACCTTTGTGAACTTATCATTTCTGAGAACGTATGCTGTTACAGCGTGATTACCTGTAAATACCACAATAATACAATAAATGCTCAAAATGATGTCCGTCAAACTCAATGCGTTTGGTAATACATGTAACGACATTCCTCTCGACAGCGAGTAGTTCGCCTTTCGTAATGTTCGCACATGCATTGACAATGCGCTGACGCATGTTGTCAGGCGTTGTCGGTGGATCACGATAGCAAATATCCTTCAACTTTCCCCACAGAAAGAAATCCGGGGACGTCAGATCCGGTGAACGTGCGGGCCATGGTATGGTGCTTCAACGACCAATCCACCTGTCATGAAATATATTATTCAATACCGATTCAACTGCACGCGAGCTATGTGCCGGACATCCATCATGTTGGAAGTACATCGCCATTCTGTCAAGCAGTGAAACATCTTGTAGTAACATCGGTAGAACATTACGTAGGAAATCAGCATACATTGCTCCATTTAGATTGCCATCGATAAAATGGGGGCCAATTATCCTTCCTCCCATAATGCCGCACCATACATTAACCCACCAAGGTCGCTGATGTTCGACTTGTCGCAGCCATCGTGGATTTTCCGTTGCCCAATAGTGCATATTATGCCGGTTTACGTTACCGCTGTTGGTGAATGACGCTTCGTCGCTAAATAGAACGCGTGCAAAAAATCTGTCATCGTCCCGTAATTTCTCTTGCGCCCAGTGGCAGAACTGTACACGACGTTCAAAGTCGTCGCCATGCAATTCCTGGTGCATAGAAATATGGTACGTGTGCAATCGATGTTGATTCAACACCGACGTTTTTGAGATTCCCGATTCTCGCGCAATTTATCTGCTACTGACGTGCGGATTAGCCGCGACAGCAGCTAAAACACCTACTTGGGCATCATCATTTGTTGCAGGTCGTGGTTGACGTTTCACATGTGGCTTAGCACTTCCTGTTTCCTTAAATAGCGTAACTATCCGGCGAACGGTCCGGATACTTGGATGATGTCATCCAAGATACCGAGCAGTATACATAGCGGACGCCCGTCGGGCATTTTGATCACAACAGTCATACATCAACACGATATCGATCTTTTCCGCAATTGGTAAACGGTCCATTTTAACACGGGTAATGTATCACGAAGCAAATACCGTCCGCACTGGCGGAATGTTACGTGATACCAAGTACTTATACGTTTGTGACTATTACAGCGCCATCTATCACAAAGCGAAAAAAGTGGTTCAACTAAAGCATTCATATTTCTTTACGCACTACACGAATGTGTAATAAAAATGGGGGTTCCTACTTAAGAAAACGCAGTTGATATGCATTTGACCTATGGCAGCGCCAGCTAGCGGGTCAACCATAGCGCCATCTGGTTTCCTTTTTCAAGCTAGACGAGTTTCGTTCCTTGTAGTTTTTTCGTTTGACCCTTATTTCGTGAAATATTTAGCCCAACCATTATCAATGGACGACCCTGTATATAAAGTCAGGACTGTACCAACTAATATGCAATAACATGTGATGGGAGATGCGTAAGACAAGCCAGGAAACATTTGACACCAGACTGTAACTTTATGCGTATGTAGGCGAGCTAATCGGCTGCCTAGAATTGATACAAGGTAAGGTGAATTTGTTTATTTGTTTGAGATCTGTGCGGCCCCAGGGTAGAGAGCATGCCGCGGCTGGGAGGGACGCTGCGCTCCCGGCGAGTCACGTGCGTCATGAAAGGACCGGATGTGGGTTAATCCCAGCACGGGGAATTTTGGCGATGGACGGTCGCTTAGGAGGACCGAGCAATGGTGGAGGATCAGGCAATGTGAAGGATGGCTAAGTTACAGCTCTCTGGACCTTGACAATAAATCACAGCCACATATTTAAGCGAATATGAACACATCTGCGACCTCAGAAAAATGCGGCACATCCACTGACACGACAATATTTCAATATCTTTAAAACTACAGAAGTTAATTTTCACAGCGAATATTCATTTTCACAATGGACCTCTGAATTCACAACTTTTAACTGCTTCATGCGGTTTCGACAAACGATGTCTCATATGATAGCACTGCACTATATCTATCATCTCTGAAAGCTGCGTTTCTGTATCTTTTTATTTATTGATTTACGACGTCTTTTATGTCATTACCCAAATAGTTTGTTAGAACATCATACCCGTCGCAATTACACAGAAAATGAATACCGCACGAATACCTCATTTTTGTCATAGTTATGTATTTATTTAATTAAGAGTTTAGTATTTTGTAAATAACTTTATTTATACGTTGATTGAAAGGTCAGTCGCATGTGTTAGTGGACACCACAATTGAACAAAGAACCAGAGGACGCTTCTGTCAAACACGCCTAAATAATTGTTTAAAAATGTATAAGGTTTGTTGTCATTTTGAGTGGACTTGCACAGGAATACTGGCTTATTTGTTTATGGGCAAACTTTTACGTATAATTACTGTAAATTATCTGAGTGTGACAGAATGTTTTAATATATTAATTTAGTGCGGAAAGTGGTCGTGTTGAGTCAAATCATGTCTATAGGGCTTGATGGGGACGGTCTTCAGCCAATGGAAAGTAGAGGTAGCAGAACACTACGGTAGTCAAGTGGGGACTGGGACTTTTCGAGTGAACAGCTCAAGGGAACGATTCTGGACGCTTCGTGTCGAGTGCTGGAAGTAGGAACACCTGCCCATGGTAACCACCATGATTTAGTCGTATAGATGACTGATTCTGGTCGGTGAACGGCCGCTATGATACTTTAACTTTTAAAGGGACTCTAAATCACGAGAGATTTGAATGTGCTCCAGAGTAGAAATTTAACTTTTTCCGCTTAATGTACGGAACTGAGGATATATAATGAGCTATGGTTCTTTATATTGCATGTGTTGATTTCTAAATCGTCTTGTTGAACTCTGAACTGTTTAGAGCTGGCGAATATTTCATGTATTGTGATTACGAAATGGAGTTCGTTTCCGCGCATCTTTGATGACCATTTATACTGGTGATTTTGCTACGATTCTCGTAACGATCTCACCGGAACTTTACTGCATTTGATACAGATATTTCCTGTCTTATTTTAATTGAATATGCACGATCACTTTCGATCTGTTTGAGATTCGTTTCTTGAATAAACATTATTCAGCATAATTCTCTGTCATCTACATCAATTACAGACGTTAGAATAGAAACCTTGTTATTAAATTGGCTTTGTGTTTTTAGGAATTCGCAGTTCTAGCCAAAGCGTAGACTATTTGACTGCAGAATCACAGTTACAGGCTATTATTTGCATTGAATTAGCTGCGGGGCATGAAAGGAGACGCGAACGATTCGACTCTATGACATGGCTGAGCTATTTTTTTAAAATAGAGCTTTATTAGGCCAAGTATATAAAGTACGAGTAACCGTATGTAAAGACGCAACTGGTTTGATCGTATGCACTACTGTTTAGAAGAGGAACTACTCAGCATTAACCGCTAGATACCGTCAAAAGATACAGACAGCATTCAACTTTTGCCGAACACTTACACCAATGGTAACATAAGATACCCGCCAGGAACACATAAATGGAAATCTTAAAGGAAACCAACTAATACCTCCTACTCACTCTACAAGAAAAGTACTACATTCATAAAACATTGAAAGAAAAGAAACAACTCATAAATAATCAGACCAACGTGATAATTCACACACTTCTTAAACTTAACGTTAGATATGGACACATGACAACACTTTTACCTATGTCATGCACTGACTGCCACTCCTAGCCTTGGACACAGTACCCATTGTCCACTACAACTTGCTCCTTGTTTCTTGCTGTATAATCATTGCCTGCTCCCCTCATTGAACTCAAATGATCATTCCCACCCCAACCCCACCCCACTGCACTCCGCTCTCTCTAAACATCTGGCACCTCATCTCAAATTTACACACACACACACACACACACACACGATTACGAAGGTGGTTGTAAAAAAAATGTATTCACAAGGTTGACAATACTCAAGCCCTACATAAAAAACAAATTAACGAAAGAAACACTGTGCTACATCTGGAATATATGTATATTCTATCTTTTGTGAAGTCACAAAATTCCCATGGTGGTTTGAAAATAGGAAGAAGTGAAGTTAAATTTACATCACTAGAATACCTGACGTGGAATCTTCTCCTCACGTCAGAACCACCCTTAACGCTCATAACTAATAATATTCACGTAACAGACTTATAATGTTAACAATCAAACAGTGGTTCACTAACAGTAGCTGTAAGATGGGAATTTCAGTCTAATATTCCAGTTCTCCGAAGGTATCCTCAACGCACAAGAAAATTAATAAATTAATAAATGATCAGGAAGAACTAGGTACTCATATGAATAATTTCTCTCCTCAGAATTACTACAATATTGAACATATGACATAAAACAGACATAAAACGTTGGTCAAAATGATTTGAAAAACGAGAATCAAAATTGATGATCACAGATGATATTGATGGCTGGCAAAGTTATTAAATGGAAAGAGGTGGTCAAGTTAACACGACACCTCCCCCAAATTAATGCATCGTAAATGCTATCTGAGTATTATATCTTGAATCGATAGAGATTATGAACCTATAGCTGCAAGTTCAGTACGACATACATTGGCTGAAAGACAAGTGCTGCAGATCAGAGGGGAATGCAACGAATACTAAACTCCTCAAAGAAAAATCCCTAACATGCGCGGGCTCCAGATATACCCACCAATATACTGCTGAACGTGTTGTATGGAGTCTGCTCGTAGGTGCGCAACTGGTAAAGCCGTAACCAGTGCACCCTAGCCCCAAGATGTGTAAAGAATCCGGCTGGTACCCGCCGACAACCAGAACGCTACTTTTAAGTGGATCTCCCACGGATGCTCACAAGGGTACCTCCCCATCGCACCCCCCTCTGATTTAGTTATAAGTTGGCACAGTGGATAGGCCTTGAAAAACTGAACAGAGATCAATCGAGAAAACAGGAAGAAGTTATACGCAACTACGAAAAAAAAGCAAAATATACAAACTGAGTAGTCCATGTGCAAGATAGGCAATATTAAGGAATCCGTGAGCCTGTGAGCACCGTGGTCCCGTGGTTAGCGTGAGTAGCTGCGGAACGACAGGTTTTTGGTTCAAGTCTTCCCTGGAGTGAAAATTTTACATTCTTTATTTTCGCAAAGTTATGATCTGTCCGTTCGTTCATTGACGTCTCTGTTCACTGTAACAAGTTTAGTGTCTGTGTTTTGCGACCGCGCCGCAAAACCGTGCGATTAGTAGACGAAAGGACGTGCCTCTCCAATGGGATCCGAAAACATTTGATTGCGGGTCATAGGTCAACCAATTCCTCCACAGGAAAACACGTCTGATATATTCTATACGACACTGGTGACGGCATGTGCGTCACATGACAGGAATATGTTGTCGACCCACCTAACTTGTACACTTGGCGAATGGGTAAAAACATTCTTCTACCTTGCCCGATTTAGGTTTTCTTGTTTAGGTGTAGCGTCCCCATACTACGGCGCAGTTACCTCGCATCTGACGGACGGATAATAATTGTCTGAAAATGAAAATTTAAACTTTTAACTCGGGGGAAGACTTGAACCAACGACTTTTTCTTTCGCAGCTGCTCACGCTAACCACGGGACCACGGCGCTCCTAAGCTCATACTTTCCTTAATGTTGCCTATCTTGCGCATGGGCTACTCAGTTTGTATATTTTGCTTTTTTTTCATAGTTGCACGTAACTTCTTCCTGTTTTCTCGATTGATCTGTGTTCAGTTTTTCAAGGCCTATCCACTGTGCCAACTTATAACTAAATCTGAGAGGGGTGCGATGGGGAGGTTCCCTTGTCAGAAAAATCCCCTCTGACTTCTCTTCTCAACACCATAGCTCCACGAGGAGATTCGCCAAAAAATTATCATCTCCAGTCGTCGAGCGGCGCGCGTAAATCGCGCCAATGGCGTAATTACTACACTGCGTCAGAATTCCCTCCTATAGACACAATACAAAACATTCTCCCAATTGGGAATCTTCCAGCCAAAAACTATGCAGACCCGCACAATGTTGCCTGACCTCAACGGCAGTCCTCCTATTGCGCTGTAATATTTCACCGCGTGTGAAGAGATCGTCCCGCGTCAGAAGCGTTCTGGTGGGCTTTTCGTTCCCAAGCTAACCTGGCGGCAGCGAGCCGTGCAAAGATTTCTCCCGGCGGCTGACAGTACTCTTCCCCCACAGCGATACCTTAAGTAGGCGCCGCGCCAGAGTGTCACAAGCGCCATCCTGGACTCGTAAATGGTCAGCGCTACCCCTGCCAGGCAGTACGTCCCGCAGCTTTACTCACGGCTCAGGACGATGCCCTGTGGCCCTGCCGGTCGCTCACCTGGCCTCCCAGCGGATCAGCCGGTCAAACATGAAAGGCGTCAGACGCGGCCTACGTCCACAGTGGGGTCCCCGCTTTTGCGACTGCCCGGGCGAGCCGAACGTATCCGGACCTTCCGAGAGACTGCCAATCGCGGTTTTCCTCAGCTTTCACCCCTGCCGTGCGTCCTTTCACACAGTAGCATCTTCCAGGCGTACTTGCCGATAAGAATAAAGATTCACAACTGTAATCATCAGCTGCCCCAACAACCAATCCTAGCGGCAAAGAAACCCTGTCATGCCATTTTATACATTAATTTAATTGGCCTGATGCGTCACTACGTAACTAAGACGGCAGTAATGCGTCTGTACAGATTATTTAACTAACAAAGATGAACGGAAGTTAGCCCGAACGCTTAGTTATCTTTCAAAGTTTACAAAACTGAAGTTCAAAAAAAAGTGCATTACACGAAAAAACGAGTTTGTAAAAACCAAAAAATTGTGAAAGGTGAATTTTTTGACCAGTTTCTTCGACTTCAGCCTGTACTAGCAACAACGGAAAAAGCAGTGGACTCCAGAACATGTGGAGAAGAAGGAGAATAAGAAGAAACACAAAAAATCAGCTATGAATCAAATATAAAAAGAATAACTGTTTTGAATCTATAAACAAAAATATTTAGAAACACTATAAATACCATATTTGCAGAATTATTACCGAGGATGATTTGTAAATAAAAGCGAATTGTGTATGGTGTAAACACTTAAACTGCAATAACTCAAGACAGAAGACAGTAATAGCTGCCCACCTTTAAGTACTAAATGAAATTGTGGAGCAGAGCAATGAGTACGACTTACCTTCTTTTTAAGATTAGTATATTTTCAAAAAACTTCCGACTCAGTTTCAACGAAGTATATACTGGCAGCCTTTGAGAAACATGAAATGGATTAAATTAGTGTTAGCATATCGAAGACTATACATGTCACTGCTACATAGGGAGTAATTCAGAACCAAATGAGAAAGAGGGAGGTTCCATTTTTACCAAAACTCTTCTTAACAGCATTAGAGAAGTTTATCAGATCTTTTAACTGAGGAAACGAGGAAGGAATACGTGTTAATATATTATGTCTGTGTTAGGCCTACCTATCTGATGACTTTGCACCGTTTGACTATGGTGTATTTAAGATCACAAAATCTGCAAGTATTTAACCGAGCAAGGTCGACATAAGGTCTTAAAATCGAAACTAAACTGATGTTTAATCAACACGCAGAAAAGAAACTCATGAAAAAGTTGATGCGTTTTTGAACTGTGGGTCAGTTGAAGACAATAACATAATGGAACCAAAAGAAATACACTCCTGGAAATGGAAAAAAGAACACATTGACACCGGTGTGTCAGACCCACCATACTTGCTCCGGACACTGCGAGAGGGCTGTACAAGCAATGATCACACGCACGGCACAGCGGACACACCAGGAACCGCGGTGTTGGCCGTCGAATGGCGCTAGCTGCGCAGCATTTGTGCACCGCCGCCGTCAGTGTCAGCCAGTTTGCCGTGGCATACGGAGCTCCATCGCAGTCTTTAACACTGGTAGCATGCCGCGACAGCGTGGACGTGAACCGTATGTGCAGTTGACGGACTTTGAGCGAGGGCGTATAGTGGGCATGCGGGAGGCCGGGTGGACGTACCGCCGAATTGCTCAACACGTGGGGCGTGAGGTCTCCACAGTACATCGATGTTGTCGCCAGTGGTCGGCGGAAGGTGCACGTGCCCGTCGACCTGGGACCGGACCGCAGCGACGCACGGATGCACGCCAAGACCGTAGGATCCTACGCAGTGCCGTAGGGGACCGCACCGCCACTTCCCAGCAAATTAGGGACACTGTTGCTCCTGGGGTATCGGCAAGGACCATTCGCAACCGTCTCCATGAAGCTGGGCTACGGTCCCGCACACCGTTAGGCCGTCTTCCGCTCACGCCCCAACATCGTGCAGCCCGCCTCCAGTGGTGTCGCGACAGGCGTGAATGGAGGGACGAATGGAGACGTGTCGTCTTCAGCGATGAGAGTCGCTTCTGCCTTGGTGCCAATGATGGTCGTATGCGTGTTTGGCGCCGTGCAGGTGAGCGCCACAATCAGGACTGCATACGACCGAGGCACACAGGGCCAACACCCGGCATCATGGTGTGGGGAGCGATCTCTTACACTGGCCGTAAACCACTGGTGATCGTCGAGGGGACACTGAATAGTGCACGGTACATCCAAACCGTCATCGAACCCATCGTTCTACCATTCCTAGACCGGCAAGGGAACTTGCTGTTCCAACAGGACAATGCACGTCCGCATGTATCCCGTGCCACCCAACGTGCTCTAGAAGGTGTAAGTCAACTACCCTGGCCAGCAAGATCTCCGGATCTGTCCCCCATTGAGCATGTTTGGGACTGGATGAAGCGTCGTCTCACGCGGTCTGCACGTCCAGCACGAACGCTGGTCCAACTGAGGCGCCAGGTGGAAATGGCATGGCAAGCCGTTCCACAGGACTACATCCAGCATCTCTACGATCGTCTCCATGGGAGAATAGCAGCCCGCATTGCTGCGAAAGGTGGATATACACTGTACTAGTGCCGACATTGTGCATGCTCTGTTGCCTGTGTCTATGTGCCTGTGGTTCTGTCAGTGTGATCATGTGATGTATCTGACCCCAGGAATGTGTCAATAAAGTTTCCCCTTCCTGGGACAATGAATTCACGGTGTTCTTATTTCAATTTCCAGGAGTGTAGATGAGTAAAAAATGGCTTGGGCTATTTTGGTAAAGTTACTGGAACTTTCCAAATCAGTTTTCAGAATGCCTTAAATGGAAAGTGTACAACAAGTGTCTACTGTCCATTATGAATTAGAGCTATGACACTCTACAAGCAATGGATAATGTGTGTGTTCACTGTTGCTAGGAGATACGGGAAATCAAACAAGTGGATCGGGGGACATACCGTGGTAGACTATATAAATATGACCATAATGAAAATAAAGAGAAGTGGGGAATACATGTAGCCAGGTTAACACATGGTAAATGGAAGAAGGAAGTCCTTTACTGGATGCCAAGAGATAAGAAAAGACCGCTGCGACAGCTTAATGGAAAGTGAGCAGATGACAGAGATTAGAAAGGGAACGACTGCGAGTCTAGTTTCCAGGTTTGCATACATCAGAAATCATGGCTCTGAGCACTATGGGACTCAACATCTATGGTCATAAGTCCCCTAGAACTTAGAACTGCTTAAACCTAACTAACCTAAGGACATCACACACATCCATGCCCGAGGCAGGATTCGAACCTGCGACCGTAGCGGTCACGCGGTTCCAAACTGACGCGCTTAGAACAGCACGGCCACACCGGCCGGCTCAGAAATCATGGCGCCACTGTTATCTCCGTGCTATACCGGCATTCTTCCTTTCTGCTGTAGTTCCGCTTGTATGACAAGTCAGAGAATAATGGCGCTACTCATCGAATCGTTCTCTCATACTGAAACGAGTAGAAGTGTAAGGCTAGTAGTGATTCAGTATGGAAGGTGAGTGTACCGTCTTGCTGTGTTAAGTATAACTAGCAAGATGAAATAACCAACTGTTGCGAGCAGATGCGCTCTAAGGGAGCTACGTTTTGTGAGATTATGGAGAGTGTAAGACGAAAATTAAGTGATGAAGTGTACACACTTTCAGATGCACCCTGTTAGAGGAAGAGTGATGTCTGAAATAAGTTCGTATCTATAGTACACGCTTCGGGAGAAAGAAAAGAAAAAAAAAAGAAATACAAATTTCGTCCGATGCAAACAAAATGGTTGTGTTCCTGTTTATTTCATCTCCGCCATGAGAAATCATATGTGCTCCGTTAACAGAAAACTGGGGGGCCCAGAGCAACATCACTATTTTGTCCCTGCGACCAAAAAGCGCGCTGAATGTGTATTCTTTTGGTCATGACAGCTTACGTTTTTGGGCTAATAACGAGTTGTGCAACCTATCATTAATTTCTGTAGCTTTTTCGAAGAATGCTGTAAATTTATTTTAAAAACTAATGACCACTTAGAGAATGCATTTCATCTCCATGGCCTGATTTCTTATGCTATGTCGATAGAATCGGTAATGTGTCGAAGCTGTGTGTATTACAAAGTATGTTAGACACTCTCTGAATATGGAATAAGTATTAACATAAATCAGCAGAAGTCTTCGAAGAAGTTATATATATATATATATATATATATATATATATATATATATATATATATATATATATATATAACACACAAACACACACGCACACACACACACACACACACACACAGACACACACACACACACACACACACATACATAACATACACATATTCATAAAACACACACACATATGCATATACAGGGTGTTACAAAAAGGTACGGCCAAACTTTCAGGAAACATTCCTCACACACAAATAAAGAAAAGATGTTATGTGGACATGTGTCCGGAAACGCTTAATTTCCATGTTAGAGCTCATTTTAGTTTCGTCAGTATGTACTGCACTTCCTCGATTCACCGCCAGTTGGCCCAATTGAAGGAAGGTTCAAAAAAATGGCTCTGAGCACTATGGGACAACATCTATGGTCATCAGTCCCCTAGAACTTAGAACTACTTAAACCTAACTAACCTAAGGACAGCACACAACACCCAGTCATCACGAGGCAGAGAAAATCCCTGACCCCGCCGGGAATCGAACCCGGGAACCGAGGAAGCGAGAACGCTACCGCACGACCACGAGCTGCGGACTGAAGGAAGGTAATGTTGACTTCGGTGATTGTATTGACATGCGACTCATTGCTCTACAGTACTAGCATCAAGCACATCAGTACGTAGCATCAACAGGTTAGTGTTCATCACGAACGTGGTTTTTCAGGCAGTGCAATGTTTACAAATGCGGAGTTGGCAGATGCCCATTTGATGTATGGATTAGCACGGGGCAGTAGCCGTGGCGCGGTACGTTTGTATCGAGACAGATTTCCAGAACGAAGGTGTCCCGACAGGAAGACGTTCGAAGCAATTGATCGGCGTCTTAGGGAGCACGGAACATTCCAGCCTATGACTCGCGACTGGGGAAGACCTAGAACGACGAGGACGCCTGCAATGGACGAGAAAATTCTTCGTGCAGTTGACGATAACCCTAATGTCAGCGTCAGAGAAGTTGCTGCTGTACAAGGTAACGTTGACCACGTCACTGCATGGAGAATGCTACGGGAGAACCAGTTGTTTCCGTATCATGTACAGCGTGTGCAGGCACTATCAGCAGCTGATTGGCCTCCACGGGTACACTTCTGCGAATGGTTCATCCAACAATGTGTCAATCCTCATTTCAGTGCAAATGTTGTCTTTACGTATGAGGCTTCATTCCAACGTGATCAAATTGTAAATTTTCACAATCAACATGTGTGGGCTGACGAGAATCCGCACGCAATTGTGCAATCACGTCATCAACACAGATTTTCTGTGAACGTTTGGGCAGGCATTGTTGGTGATGTCTTGATTGGGCCCATGTTCTTCCACCTACGCTCAATGGAGGACGTTATCATGATTTGATACGGGATACTCTACCTGTGCTGCTAGAACACGTGCCTTTACAAGTGCGACACAACATGTGGTTCATGCACGATGGAGCTCTTGCACATTTCTGTCGAAGTGTTCGTACACTTCTCAACAACAGATTCGGTTACCGATGGATTGGTAGAGGCGGACCAATTCCATGGCCTCCACACTCTCCTGACCTCAACCCTCTTGACTTTCATTTATGGGGGCATATGAAAGCTCTTGTCTACGCAACCCCGGTACTTAATGTAGAGACTCTTCGTGCTCGTATTGTGGACGGCTGTGATACAATACGCCATTCTCCAGGGCTGCATCAGCGCATCAGGGACTCCATGCGACGGAGGGTGGATGCATGTATCCTCGCTAACGGAGAACATTTTGAACATTTCCTGTAACAAAGTGTTTGAAGGCACGCTGGTACTTTATGTTGCTGTGTGTTTCCATTCCATGATTAATGTGATTTGAAGAGAAGTAATAAAATGAGCTCTAACATGGAAAGTAAGCGTTTCCGGACACATGTCCACATAACATATTTTCTTTCTTTGTGTGTGAGGAATGTGTCCTGAAAGTCTGGCCGTACCTTTTTGTAACACCCTGTATAAGACTCTAAATGAGATATTTGAAATGATGATGGCACAATATTTCGTATTCATCCATAATTTGATTTTTAAGCTCTTCCTGTAGCTGTGTTTCCTGTCAAAATTACTATATTTCAGGTCCACGTCTTTAAAATGCTGCCTACTCTGAGAACTAATTTACTATTGTTGGTGATTTTAAAGGAACAAGGGCTTCAAAGAGGAAACAGTACTGGTGCTACAACACAGAATAAACTCAGAACATTGGAAACATCCACAGTTAATTTTACCATGTCAGGCATATATGAACTTACATGCAATACTTGTCAGGCAGCATACATAGGGAAAACATGCAAGAACTTTAAAGTAAGATATTTAGAACACCTCAGAGTTCTAAAATGAAACTGTTCCCAAAGCACGTTTGCTGGCTATTTAATAGCCCACAACTATCACAGGATAAAAATAGAAACAGATTTAAAAATACTGAAATCCATCCACAGCCTATACTACAAACTTACAACAGAATAAAGGTTTCACATACGGATGGTGTTTGCAGAAGGAAAGCAGATTTTAAACTACTACGGTAGCCTATGCAATGGCAAATTATTAAACACATTAAAGTAGCTGTACGAAAAAAAACGACACAAACAGATAAACGCACACACAGTAACACTAAATCGCACAGACACACCCTCTCTTTCACTCTCTCTCTCATACAAACTCTCACATACACACACACACACACACACACACACACACACACACACACACACACACACACGCACACACGCATACAAAGAGAGAAAGCGAAAATAAACAAAGTTCAAATTTGGCAGTTTGCTTCAATAGGGGTTGGACACACAGCAGCAACACTCTGTTTTGAAAAGTGAAGAAAACCTTAGCTTGCGAATGAAGATCCACAAAAATATGGATTGTGTTTGTATGTGCATTTCACGACAGATGAGAATGCAGACAAGAATGACTATATCGCAACTAAGTGCAAGTAAATAAATAACCGCCTTTCCAATAAAATTAAAGGAATAAAATTATCTCCGAGAAATTCATAGCCACCAGCAGAAAAGAAAATATTTGCATACATATTACATTCCTAGGCAAAATATCATACCAGGCTACAAATCTTTTCCGAAGGATAGGAGTTTTCCTTTGAAAACAGAAACATAGAATGTAAAGCACATGTGAAAAGCTCAAACTGGCGTCAAGAATGCTGTAAAATATTTGTGTGCCACAAAGCTTTAATTAGAAACGGTGTGCTGTTTGAACTGCAACGGTTTAGACTGTATATTGTCATGTCAAGACAAAGCTCCGGCCGATGGTACGTAATGTGAGTATATAAAACTTTTTCACACAGGTACATAATGTGTTTACTCTCCAAACAGCTGATGTAGAGATGCCAAACAATAAAATATGCTTGTTAAGTGCAGCAGCGGACGACATTCTGCTGAGCAAAACATCAATCTAGTCAGAAACGATAGCCGTCTGAAGATGGGAATGACAGTCCGAAACTGGTTATGGCGTTGAAATAAAGCATTTTTAAATCTGTTCGTGCCTGGCTGTATTACTTACGAAAAACTGTAAGTAATAGCAAAATATATTCGCGAAATATTTTCACAGAACAAAATTACGTTTATAGATAAGTTATTTGTTATACCATCAAACAAACTCACAGCAATATCATTTATTTGCAGATAACAGGCTACCAAAACGCAGTAACACAAAGGGGAACCTCCACAACTCAACAATATAAAACAATTAATGTAATAACAACAGACAACAACTGTTTTAGGTCTATTTTCTTTAGGGTATTATTATTTGAAACATATTTACATTTTTTGAAATGAATAGAGGTACCCATTGACGATGACACAAACGTGCTGAACAGTGTTCAGGTTTATATAAAAGACAGTTTTTTGCCTAACAGGCGGATCTGAAATCCAGTAATTTCATCTTCAGTTTTATCTTCAAGCTGGATGTCGAGATCCCCTGTAAAATATATATAATGGCAGCTGTAAATGCAAGAATCCTTTCCTGGAATGCACGCACATCTGCAACTAACGAAGACAACGTAGCTGAATATCAAACCGGATATCAAATACCAGTATGCCAATAACAGAGACGTTCTTACAGCAAGAAGCGAATGTTAATTTGAGGAGGTGTGAAATAATGATTTATTGTCAGATTAATACGAATGTACAACCATAATAACATAAAAGAAAATATTATGAACTCCAAACATATCAACATATTGCTCCAAAATATTGTTTCATGAGTCACCACAGCCGGCATCTCGTTACGAAATTGGAGCAATAAATATCTTCTTGTATACATTCTTGCAAACTGGGGGATAAAAACATGATAAACAGAGAAGATAATGTTATTAATCACCTAAAGTTGTTGATTGGTGATTTTAAACCCATTGCTTAACCTGAGACAGCAAATGTGAAGTGGCTGTGAGAAGAATTATCAGTAGAAATTTTAGAGGAATAAACTCTGTTACTTCTAAATGACGTGTCATTAAACAGACCGAATCAAAGATTTAGTGCAGTGAAAACATGCCTCCAGTCATATAAATTTGTTACAGGACTAGCGTCCAAAACCTCAGCTAAAATCATCTTCCTAATGTAGGGAAAAATAACACGAGTATATTAAATGTAATCGTCTGCTGGTGTTGTGAATGAAAAATTGTTGAAACAGAACGAAATAAATATAAATATTGCTTTACTCTAGAATCGTACAAGTTGCCCAGTAGTAGAAGAACAGAAACAAACGAAAATTCCTCAAAAATGTTCTCCTAATCCTCACGAAGGACAACGCCAGTAAGGCAGCATGAATACAGAGTCGTTAAACATTGAAACTGTATAAATGAAGCGCGACAGAATTTAATTAAACAAATTTCAGTCTCATAAACATAAAAACAGGCTACTGATACAAAAACAGACAACAAACGGAGAGATGCATGAAGTATATTACATGAAGTCCTTGTTGAATAAATAACGATGTTTGTAATAAAAATAAAACTTGATCGTTTAATAGTGCTATACAACTCCTGCTCCCAATGACGTTACTGTAACCACAGAACCCTCCAGTGCTGATGGCAAAAGCTCCTGTTAAAATTTTTCAGTGTTCCGGAATGAAATTCGGGAAAGTGGCACAGGAACATTTAATCCCAGCAAGATGATTATTTCAACGCCATATGAAACATTCCTCAAGAATCTATACAGGAAATTACAAAGTACAACAGCAGAATTGCACAAAACTACCCTCAGAATCAGTTTTAAAGACATTCTGTCCAACTATTAATACAGTTCTTGTCATTGTAAATAATAAGTTGCATGGAGCACAAGAAGCAAAATGAAAGTCAGAATATCTTCGGCTACTGCCAGAAATTTGCATCTTATGTGCCAAATAAACGGATGATCAATCTTTAGCTGTATAAAACACATCTTGAATATTAACTCAGAAATATCTGCCCTTTCGATGTTATCACACAGGAAATTATACCACATCAAGAAACACCAACGGAAACAAAAAAAAAAAAAAACAAAAAAATCAAGACAAAAGACTAACCACGTAATGAAATCAACCGTACCAGTGATGAAAGAAGTAATCATGGGTGCCCAACAATTTCTGTGACAGTAATATTAATTTAACTGACGTACACTTGTCAAAGCAATAAAGAAACTTACTCGAAACGAGCTGTAACTACAGTATAGACACCAAAAGGTCACGCAAAACAATAGAAAACCTACTTACGAATATAGAGTACAAAATGAAACAATAGGAAATGAAAGAAAACCCAAATTTAAACGCCGACGTAATATGGGAACTCCTAGCAGAAGAGTTAATGTACATAATCGGAGAGAACAACACACAAATAAACTCTAAAGTTAAAAGAAAACAGTAGAACAAAACATTTCGAGAAAACTGAACAAGAAACTAAAGGATATGAGAACAGTATCGTTAAACTAAACCGTGGTACTACCATGAGATACCACAGATACTTACGGAAACTTCGTAACACTATAAAATTTACCACCACAAAAGCTCAAGCAAAATATCTGACCCGAAAGAAAAGCAAAATATATGACACGATAGAAGAGGTAAAAGACATAAATATACCACCAATAGCAAGCCTTATATCTTTAGGCGTAATATCTGTGTACACAAATATGTCACTAAGTGAAGCAATACGCATTATTAAAGAAGAGTTGAGGAGACAATGCAACATCATAGTGCAGACAGAAGATACTGCAGCCATTCCGAAATTCATAAGAGAACAGAGTGAGATCACTTATAACAAGGAATCCTATTCGCAAAAAGATGTACCAAGGAGCTCACCGATTGCTTACCTGTCGGCCAACATATTTCTCAACTGAACATTCAATCAAATTGTATGTCCAAAACGAGACACTATAATACTCTGATACTGTTATATAAGCGGTATTTTTTGTTTAATTACTGAAACAGACATTCAGATAAAACAGCCACATAGTGACGTTGACACAGTCTACCATACAATCACAATTGCATAGAATTAGTGACAAACATAATTTTGTTATACGCTGAAAACCGTGCACGCCCAATAAGATCACTCTCTGACATGCTATGCACGCAGAACAACGATATATTACCTCAGTTTTACATAGAAACCAACACAAAAATTGCTAGAGAACATGGATACAACACACAAAAGACATGTAAATTAAACAGTAAAATAAAAAAGGAGGAAATGAGAAACAAAGAGTAAACTACCAGGCACAAGAAAGAGCCAAGAACATCAACACGTGACCAACACTAGGGGACACATCTGATGACGAACGCTGCGTGGGACGTGCTGACACCCAGTAACATAAATGTCTACAGGATAGGGGACGTAAAGAAGAAACAAGGACTCCAAATATTATGGTTCTAATGGCTCTGAGCACTATGGGACTTAACATCTAAGGTCATCAGTCCTCTAGAACGTAGAACTACTTAAACCTAGATAACCTAAGGACATCACACACATTCATGCCCGAGGCAGGATGCGAACCTGCGATCGTAGCAGTCAAGTGGTTCCGGACTGAAGCGCCTAGAACCGCTCGGCCAACGCGGCCGGCTCCAAATATTATACTGCACGAACAACACAGTACAGGATTAACGAGACCTACATCGACAAAATTTAACAACACTGGCATCTATCTGTTAACAAGTACTTCATGCCAATCTCTTAACTTAGGCCAAATCAGCAGGAATTGTAAAACACAATATTGTGAGCACGTTAGAGTGTTAAAAAGTGATAGCAGACATTCCACTTTTGCTTGTCACCTGCCAGAGGAAAACCAACGTCTAAAAAACGTTGAACATGTTCTCAGAGAAAGCAACAGTCACAGCTAAAAAGTCACAATAGAGGAGAACCTCCTCATGCAAGAGATAGTACTTCAAGTAAAGATTGCTCTAAAGGATTACATGAAGCAATGCCACAAAACATTACTTCCCGCACTTAGTGGTTTACATGAAGACAGTTCCTTAACTAACTTGGTATTGAAACATCCGTATTGAATCATCCACCGTCCTCTAAAAGTACCAGCTTCTCAGCCCTTCTCTCCTCCTCACTGTCTCCTCCTGGCATCGTACACACACACACACACACACACACAAACACACACACACACAACTAAATCCATAAATAAAATTCATGCACCACAAAAAACATGCACCAAATATTCAAAATTATTGGCAGTTTGGATAGAAACAACACAACGAACCATCATGCAATTACAGTAACACAACATCTCTCAATTAGTATGACCAGATACGTTTTTCTGATTTTATGTTCTGGTGGATGAAAATTTGTATTAACAGATACGAGTGAGTTGGAAAATGTGTAAAATACAGTGTGCATAATTAGAGGACACAAAACAGACCAAGGGGTGTACTACACTACGAAAGATGTAAGTACAGAACATCCATGACTATTACTCTCTGGAAAAATAAAGAAACTTATTTATCCAGTTACTTTGCAGAAGTCATCCTGTTAATCCATGAAACGTACAAAAGCAGGCCAAGCTGTACAATGCGTTCTTCAATATAAATGCAGTTCCAGGTGAGCAATCACAAAAAAGAAAACTGATAATAGATGTGGTGATATTTTCCTGTAAAAATAGTTATTTTGTCGCAGTAAACAGTAATAGAGAACATGTATACGATATTGAATGTTCACATTGCGCAGACCGAGAAGGCGAGGAAACTTAATAAGGCTTCATCTCTGTGTAATTTTTTTGAAGTGACGACTAGCTGTTCACTTCTTAATAACAATTACATGGATGCTGTATGCATATACTCTACATGACAAAACGATTGAAACACCCAAGAGATTTGGGCGAATGTCAGTGTAACTTCGTACGCGAACACACCATTAGCGTGTATGCTAATGAGTAGAATTACTAATATCGTTACAGATAGAATGGACACCAGGGTGCGTTAGTGTTGCTCGTCTTCATTGTTATCAGGCCTGGTAGTCTATATAACAAATGGGGGGGGGGAGGTAAGCAGTGACGGATCTTGAGTGATCAATGTGCACATGAACATGATATGTACACATGTCAGACAGCGTTATCAGCACACGACTAAGTTTGAAAAGCACGTCGTTGCAGGTCTATTTGACCGAGTGATCGAATCGTGCAATATCCAGATTTCTGTGGCGTTCTGATGTGACAGTGGCTCGATGTGGGACTGTATGGGAATGTGAGGACAGGCATACTCGTCGTCAAGGTTGTAGTCGAACTACTACGAGCACATCGTAACCCCTTTACACCTACGCCTCCCATGTGAGAACGTGGATGCACTGCAACATTCTATCATCACAACACAAATGGCTGTGTGTGGAGTGGTGACGCATTGACTACTGGTGAATGGCGTAGCATTGTCTTCAACCATGAAGCGCGGTTCTATGCCACACTGGGAGATCATCGTGGGGGTGTATAACGGCGGTCTGACGAGAGGCCCCTTTCTTCCTATGTTTTGGAGAGGCCCAGTCATGTTACTCCCGGTGTGTAGTGTGGAGTGCGATTGCGTACGACTTCGGGCTGTGGCTGATATGATTGAGGGAACTCTGACGGTACAACAGTGCTTCAAGGACATAGTGAGTTCCGATGTAATACCTCTCATGCGACAGCAGCGTGGTGTCATTTTTCAACAGGACAGCGATCATCCTCACACGAGATGTGTCTGTATGAACTGCATGCACGTTGCTGAGGTACCACGATGGCGACAAGATCCCTTGATCTGTTCTGGCTACAAAATGTGTGGGACCAGCTCGCTTGTCAACTCCGACCCAGTGCCAATATACAGGACCAATTACAACAGCTGTGAGCAATTTTACCTCTGGAGTAGGTACACTGGCCTTATGACACCCCATCCAACCGAATCAGTGCATGCATCCAGATTAGAATGTGTAGAACGCCATATTGACAAGTGATACAGTGCTGCTTTGTCAATTTCACTCGATACTGTAATCACCGAAATAACATCACGTACGCTCTCAGCAAGTGAACTTTCGTTCCGTTTCCTCCTTCCCTCTTGGGTGCTTCATTTTTCCGGACAGAATATGACTGCATTCAGCGCTAACGCGAGTTCACGCAATACCCGTACCATTGTTTGACCGTTCAGCTCAATTGCCACTCATCAATTGACCTGAACAATCTGTGCGCGCGCGCTCTCTCTTATACCACTATTATTAATGACACTGCGAGGGACTGATCTTCAGCCGTTATTAGCTGAGGGCAACTAGCGGTGCCCCTTATGGCTCCGATGAATCGCGGGTCCTTGTATCACATTACGTGGCCTGTTAGGAGACGACAGTTGGAGGCTCCAGTGTGTGCTTGTGTCCGGGACTCAGTGTTGCCACGGGAACACCGAGATGCCCAAAACACTGAGACAAGTTCCACGTCCTGCGGTTTCTGCCGTATGGAGAACTGCTTTGTACCGTGACTACTGCTGACTTTCCACATGTTGTTGCTACGTGCTGAATAAGGCAACTACAAAGAAACTGCCCGATTTCGTTGTTGGAAGAAGATTCTTATGTAAAACAGTATGCCAAATTTCTCACTGAAATAAGTTTTTCAGTAAATGCGTCACTTTTTCCTGTGTCCCAGACAAACGGAGACTCAAGCTCTGACTCAGACATCTATATTGAAGCAGCAGAATGCACATAATGCGCCACAGCAACAGCAGCTAGAACAAGTAGGGTACAACTCGAGTTCGTCTGAAATCGACGCATTGAAGATGGCGTGACCGTAAACATTAGGCTAGGCTACAGGCCAGTCTGTTCTCACAAACCTTGTTTTGGATTCTCATTCGTTGGCTTCGCCACATCACTTTTTTTCTAACCCAGATTTCGGGCTACACTAAAGATCTGTTCATCACCACCAACAAATGGACAGAATTCAGCCGAACGCCAGTTCTACCGTTCTCATTTTAGCTACAGTCAACTACTGAAAACTTGGAGAAAATTCGTGCACTCGCAAATATTTGAACAGTGATTGATGGGGATGACATGAACAACATACTGACAATTCTGACCGATTTGGTGTGAACATGTGAAGGCGGAGACGTGGAACTTCACTTTTTTACGTTTTTATTGAATGACTCGAACCCTGCAGCTTCTACTGAAAATATTTACCACTACAAAAATAAACTAGAATAAATTTCCTACAAAAAGCCATTCCTTTTTTCTCTAGGGCTAGTTGTTTCGGCGTTGCAGGGGATGGAAAATCGCGGATTATTAAAAATATTGTTTTAACGGTATAGAATTAGCTTTTAACTAAAGTGTGTTAAAAGCAAATATTTATTGAGTGTACCATGTAGTAGAGCCCTATTACCTATTAAGGGATAAATTGTGTTCTGGGTTGTAAGAGGATGGAAGGGATGTGTAGGGTAGGAGGGCGAGTCAGTGTATGTTGTCAGATTCTGTACAAGCAGTTCCATCTTCATAAGTCTGCAAACTGAAGAGGAAGCAGATGATTTTCGACTCTATCTACCCCGGCACGTCACAGGAGGCAACTACAGGTTGTTTAACATAGTTATACCGACCCTCAACAGCGTGTCTTATCAGTCACTGGCGAGATAGTGTGCAGATGTGCCTGAGAGGGGGGGGGGGGGGGTGTTGATTTTCCATAAAATACGTTAACACCAAATGCAATGCAGATATGAGTTACTAATAACACTAAGGCAAGAAGCGCATATGGGCAGTAGCTATGTAAATCTCTGCACGCTGCTCTACGCCGCTAGATGGTAAATTGATTCTTAGTCACCCTGTACGACAGCTGTAGATTTCTTTCAGGAACGGCGACTTCCTCCACCAAGAACTCTACTCGAATTGTAGTATGTAGACGGCCTACACCTCTCCAGCACCCTCCTGTCCAGTTCTCTTATGTGAATAGGCAAAATAACTTAACCGAAAACTTGTTTATGACATGGAATTATTTTCAGTTTATTAAAAGAGTATTTATTTGCGGTTGTTAAGTGAACTTTTATGTCAAATACGTTCCTGTAAACGTTAGCTGAGAAGTGTTTAATCTGTAACAGTGGTGTTTTCAGTGAGCGATGTGGTGTTGGGGGAAAGCGATTGCATTGGTAAATGTGGCACCTTGCTGCTGTCTACTATTGACAGCGTGTTATAAAGCTGTTGCACTGGTTTCGTGGTGAATTAATTAGTGACCAGAAAGTTACTGTACTTCTCTCACCATAGATTATGTAACTGGTAGACTGCTTAAATCTTTTCCATTCAGGAATTGCTGACAACTGAAGAAGGGGCTGTACTTAGTTGCGCCACTTACCACACATATACGGTGTATTTTCCAAGATGGGTGTGAATATGCCTGATGGAATGGGATCATGTTCAAGTCTAAAACAATAATCTGCTTTAATGCATTGCTTGATTTATGTTGAAATATCTGAGGTTCCATAAGACCTTAGACGAGCCTATTCTGGTGTTTGGTGAGCTGCAGTTCACGCAGTGAAAAGTATTCCACACTGATGGTGGAGACAATAAAATTGACCTTGTCGAATGCTTATTGACAGCGTGTTACACTTGTGGCTGGCTCTTCTGTGTGGTCGACAGTTGATAGCTTCACCTATTGAACTTTTTTACATAATATCTGACTTAGCAACTGCAAATAAGTACTGACTTAATGAACTGAAAATAGCCCCACTATATATACTTTAGCGAAATGAAGTTATTTTGCCTCTCCACGTAAGATTATTGACGAAAATGATAGGAACGTACAGGCTGTCTGTAAACTGAAAAGCGAGCAGCAGTCGTGGTGTGGGAAGTTGCATTGAAGAACACTATAGCTGCCACACAGGTTGACTAAGAATAAATTTCGCATCTAGAACAGTATGTAAAGATTTAAGTACGTTCTGTCCATATGTATTCTTTGCGTTAGTGTTATTAGTAACTCATATTTGCATTCCATGTAGTATTAATGCGTTTTGTGGAAAATAAACACTACCAGGGCATTTCTGTGCACTGTGTCGCCAGTGGTTGATAAGAAGCGCTGTGGAGGGTCGGTATAACTTTGTGAAACATCATGTGGTTTCTTCCTGTGATGTAGCGAGGTACATAGAGAGGGAAGTCACCTGTTCGATCTCCAGCAGACCTATGAAGGAGGGGACTGCATGAGTACAATATGGCGATCTATCTTCCCTCACGATTCTACTCCACATATCCCCCCCCCCCCCTTTTCAACCCTGTTACACCCTCGGAACACAATTTGTCCATTTTTTACCGTCAGTACATGAGGTCTTTTTGGTCTTGATTTCGCTGTGGTTGTTTCTTCGCGTTACCAGTGCACTATCACCAACAATCTATTTGAGCAGCTTTAGAAAGGCTGAAGAGTCTCTGATGGGTCTGTGTACTCAGGTGAAACTCAGTGATCACGCTACATTCGAAGTCACTGAGCTGTCCTGACCGACCCATTTTTCTGTTACTGCTTCTCTACTGACAACACAACACTCCCCTCCCCATTTTATACTGGCGTATGCGCCTCCAGTGGCATCTAGCGACCAATTATGCATTAAGTAGTGGCTTTTAGTTAGATAGTGTACAACAGTCCTTAAGTTTGGCAGTTGCTTGGTGTCCTTTCAGATGATAATGTACAATAATTGTAATTTAAGTACAATATGTATGCTGTTTCATACTTATAATTAAAACCGACAGTACTTTGTTCAGAACAAATTTCAAGAAATCGTACAAGTAAAACTGATACATTATTTAATATGTTCTTGAAGCCTTGATTAGAAGTCAGTAATCAAATTTCTATGTTTTCAAGTGTAGGGCATGCACGCAGATTATCTCAAACTGCTAGTTAATATTTTTAGAGGATTTGTAATATTGAGTTATTTATGGAAAGATGTCGAAGTTATCCGATTTTATTCGATAGTGGCAAACGATGAGATGTAGTTGCTCTTGCACACTAACAGCCAATCACAGCAGTTATATTAATTTCACTACTAGAGTGGGACATATTGCAGTTATCACTTTGTTTCTATATTGTAATATTGACGACTGCGAATATAGCTCTAACTTCTTGTTATGACTTCATAGTCAATGAAACATTTTAAAAAATGTGTTTTAAGATCTAATCTTCTTATGGTTGCACTGAGTGACCTGACTAACTTGGTCGACTGCTGCAGCTTATCAGATTAACGTCTTCTCGCTCTCCATTCAGTGCGACAGGTGATCAAAAAATTGCTCTCCCGGCCATTAATGTCGGCTTTCGAAACAAGAGACTCTACATACCCTTCAAATAACTCCTCAGCTATTCTCACGCCGTTGTAACAATCCAATACTTGCACCAACGAAATATTCCTGGTCTTAGCGGGTATCGAATCTGGGTCATCTGGCAGACAAGTGAATAAGCTGGTCATTCAGCTTCGAAGATAGGCTGAAAGAGTTATCAACAAGATTATGGTGCCTAAAGTAAGTTACTGAGACCAAACACGAAGCCAGCTACTTTGTTCGCAGCCAACACGAACTAGTACTCTACAACTGCATACACCAAAATCACAAAGCGTAAGGACAAAACAGAAAATTAATGAGCGTTATCCGAGCTTGGAATGTGTCAATAACACAGGGAAAAAGAGAGTATCTTACGAAATTCTTCGAAAATTTCAACCATTTGTCGTATTCCATTCAAAATTCGATAAAAGAAATAGTCATTTTCTGGATTGCCAACGATATGCGAAACGGGTAGTTGACTACAATGCATACCCAGTTGTGGATGTGGAATCAAAAATTAGTGTGGTAGTAGTTCACAGCAGGTTGGTCTTAATGAGAAGAAAGCATAGGAGACCAGTTTCACTTAACTGGGATATTGGGAATTCAAGATGAGACACATAATTTTACATACAGTAATGTTTGGTGTAAAGAAAAGTAATCAAAATCAGTTTTTCCGTGAATGACTGTAACTAAGTGAATAAATAAAAAATTTCAACTGGAGTACCACAAAAATGTAAATGAAAGTGAGAGGTAAATATGTAGGAGATTACAGTGTGCACAAATAAACAATCTAGGCTGCAATGTCAAAATTTTTATTTCTTCCCAATGACGCGTTTCATCTTTATCTAGGTATCTTCGGATGCGTGATATTTGGTAGCGATGGGTGCGTCAGATACCGTGCATAAAGATGTCTCAAATGGTAAATGTCCCTCGTCAAGGCTTTAAAAACACTGCACGGTGTGACGTGTGTAGCCAGAATATGCATTAGACCTCAGCTGTGTTATTGATGTAAAGACATATTGTAGGCCTGACCGTTTGGTTTGCATTGGACTGCAGTACATGCGGTAATAAGGACACCACACAGTATTTTTAAAGCTTTGACAAGGGACATTGACGTATTGGGATATTTTCAGGCACAGTGTCTCACGTAACCATCGCTATCAAATATCAGCTAGTCCGAAGAATAAAGGCGAAGCACGTCATTGGGAAGTAATACAAAATTTTAACACTGCAATCAAGATGGTTTGTTCATATCACACGTACCGGTTGCTATGCCAGCCCCAGAATCAAATGGAAAAAGTGGAGTTGAAGAAAATGAAAGAGCAGGCTAGGGGATAGCACTACCTCTGCATAATGAATTTACACTCAGACTGAAACTGAGAAGGGGAAAGGCCACCATTGTAGGCATATATGGGCCAGAAGAAGGAAAAAAATATGTGTAGAACCTTCCATGAAGAGCTAGAGAAGAAATATGATAAACATAGTGATATTTATCAAATTGTTGTGATAGGTGATTCCACTGTCAGAATAGGAAATTTCCCGTAACGAATATTATACTGCCTTTTGGAGAACCTGTGTGTAACGTAAACGGAGAAATACTAAGAGATTTTTACTCTTATAACAATCTAAACATAACAATATCACTTTTTAAGGAAAGAGATATACATAAGTATACTTGGACCACAGACCACGATATTTTGGTAAGTTATAAGCTAGTGGGTCTTGTAAGGGATACAAAAGCTTACAGAGGATAAGATAAAGGTTCAGACCATTTTTAGTACCCTACACAATATATCTTTTTTACGAAATGGAATACAATGAGTAAATAAATAAGTAACCGACAAGATCAAAGCATTTATAAAATATACTTGCATGAAGAGGACAGAATTAAACATATTTACCAAAGGACACTTAGTAAAGAGCTAGAAAACTTACAAAATGAAGATAATACAGAAGAATCTAAAGTGGCTGAAGAAGATCTCGGTAAAAAGAAAAAATGAGGGGAAGAAAAGGTCTAGGAATTTGGAATGAATATACAACGAAATCTGTTATAGAAAACCGGGATGCGTATATAAAATACAGCCCCGCAGCTGAGAGGAAGCAATGCCATAACGGGGGAAGAAATATCGCTAAATATGTAGATAGAAAAGCAGCCCAGGAACATTGGGATAGATTTATTTTTAATATCGAGAACGATGTTCACAGGAGACAGCAATTGGCATATAATGTTTTAAAAACTTTAAACACAACGGAAAAAGAGGAGACACAAATAAACAATATAGTAGAAGCACATGGATAAATTATTGCAAAGGATTATATATGAAGATAGAGCAGAAGAAACTTAAATCGAATCAGTAGATGGGAAGGAAATAGATGAAATTCAATCAGATGAAATGATGGGCTTATTTCAATAGTGGTACAAGTCCATTTTTATTCATTGTAAGATGCAGAGTCATAAATTTAAATGAGCGCTGAAAAATCTGCACCTTAGATACCGGAAATATTCAAGCATATGGCTTCTTGCTAGAGATGAACCTTTGTTTCTGTTTGTTTGAATCATTAATTTCAGAAGCATTATAGGCAGAAAAGTGGAGGTAATGGACTTGTACCACTATTGAAATAAGCCCTTCAAATAACATCTGCTTTATCATCACATAAGAACAGAAAAGTGATGAGAAGAGTTGGTATTAATGCTGAACTGGTAACATTTATTAAACGAATGTTGGAAGAGCAAGAGAATTCCCAAAGACTGCTAGCGTAATACCATTTTTAAACAAATAGAAGCCTATATAGTAACTACAAAGTTTACTGGGCTCTGCGTAGAAGGTATACGCTAAGATCTTAAACACAATACTCAAAAACATAACAGAAGTACTACTGCATTAAGAACAAGTAGGTTTTAGGGTAGTTTTTGACATTGTCAACAGACGCTGGAAGACGATGACGAATCACGAATATCTCAAACATCTAATAAATACGATAAATCACGCTATCACCAATGAACACGACTATCACTCTAGATGCCAAAGGAGAATGACTAATGAGATACCAACTAACTCCATTCAGTTACATACCAGCTGAAGGAGTAAATGTGTACAAAGTTAGACTGACATCGGTCAGTGTTTTTTGGGCGTTTTACTTTTTTTTCAGGCAGTGTAAATGAGCCACACTACTTGGCCGCCGCTTTCAGGATTCGGGTAGATTAAAGACGAGAGTCGGAGCACTGGCCAACATGGATGTGGCTTTTAGGTCGTTTCCCTCATTCGACTCAGTGAATACCGGGATGGTACCGATGTTCAGTCTCAGTTAAACGTTTCACAAACATTTCCAGCGAGTGGTGGAAGTTAAAAAAAAAAAAGCTCTAAGCACTATGGGACTGAACATCTGAGGTCATTAGTCCCCTAGACTTAGAACTACTTAAACCTAACTAACCTAAGGACATCACACACATCCATGCCCGAGACAGAATTCGAACCTGCGACCGTAGCATCAGCGCAGTTCCGGACTGAAGCGCCTAGAACCGCTCGGCCACACACGCCGACGCTAGAAGTTCAACTCGACTCTTAACAACGACATAACACCATCAATACTGTACTGTCTGGTTGGAGTCCAGGCAGCGAGGACACACATCAACACAGCCCATAGAACATGAAGAGGGCAGCTTGGGTCGTTCGTCATATTGTGCATAAAAATTAAAAACAACTACTTTGCTAAGCAACCGAAAATTTTCCACGTAGTCACTGAATACCTCTAGTGGTTCTCAGTTGTAACGTTGTGTGCTGCTTACGTAGTGCTGTCACGTAATGCTGAGTATTGCCTACAGCTACTGGAGATGATGTAATCAATACTGACAAACAATTAATTCTGGTCTGCCAGCAAACGTTTGGAAATTAGTTTGTAATGGATATAATCGCTCGTTACAAATATTAAAATTTGATAAATGGGTTCGTTCCATTTAGAGGTGTCATGGTGAATGGACGTATTTGATGTGCCGTAGTTGCCATGATTGCAGGAGCCACACTGGAGTAGCCAGTTCATATCCAACCTGTCCCAGCTGAATGAGTTCGAGGTGGTCGTAATTGCTACAGTCGGTGCAATATTGCAGCCACTTAAAACAGTACTGGTTGGAACCAGACACGTATACTCATTCTCAACAGCTGAACAAAGAGATTTCTGAGCTTTAAAGACTTGCATTCAGCATTCAACTTCTCTGTGCATTTCTGTGCAATATCTATAATGACCTAAAAACTCGAAGTAACTAATTTTCATTTCACCTCATGCTAGAGCTAGAGTACTCCAACGATGACTCTCCTGACTGCGTTGCATTCAGCAGTAGCAGCTGTTCATATTGTGCTCAGAATTACTCCACATTGCACTACATGGACTACTTCTTTCTGTGATACCTACGTCTGCCTGTGACTATGTTAGTGTGAATTGTGTGTATTGAGAAGAACAAGTGACAGGGAATGCGACATATTTGATTTCAGATTTGCTCTCTTCTCTGATCACTTAGTAATAGGAATTGATCTGCAACGATCCAGTCGACATTGCGTTTGTTCCGTTGTTTTGGCTTGATATACGAATCACTTAATGCAAGATCGTCAGTCATTTAGTGACCAAGACAAAAGTGAAGTAAGATTTAATTCTGGATTTAGACACACGATCGTGGAAGGTGCAATGTCCAATTTCATCTGAATTTATTTCGTCCGTAACTCTCCAGTAGCAGTTCAGTTTCCAAAGTTAGGCCTACCATGAGCAAGACTGCAAATATCTCTGTACTACTATTTTGTCAAAAATAAATGAGCTGTAGTATAGCAAAAGCAATTTTCTATAAGCTGAATAACAGTATTTTGTCTTACCTTACTCTACTTTTTCGTGTCCGGATTTCTTAAAAATGTTTTTCAGCTCAGTATCGGACCACGCCCAGTGCTTCTTTTCTCACAAGGCATAGGTCGTCAAGGATACACCGCATGGGCAGCTGGGACGTTGTAGATGTTCCATGTACTGGACATCACAACAGTCATATTTGTGACTGGCGCAACACCCGTTCTCTTGTAACTGAATCTTCTCTAAACTTTTCAGCTTGGTGCATCGTTGTTAGGCATCTCTTATGAGCGTGAATAGCGCTGCCGTAACTCATTTTAAAAAATGGTTCAAATGGCTCTGAGCACTATGGGACTTAACTTCTAAGGTCATCAGTGCCCTAGAACTTAGAACTACTTAAACCTAACTAACCTAAGGACATCACACACATCCATGCCCGAGGCAGGATTCGAACCTGCGACCGTAGCGGTCGCGCGGTTCCAGACTGTAGCGCCTTTAACCGCTTGGCCACCACGGTCGGCTAACTCATTTAGATCACTATTAAGGAATATCTTGCATGATTAAAGCCAACCAGATCCCCATGAAACACAGTGGTGTAGCGGATGGTGCTGATCGAAAGCTAGTTTAAAACTTTTCCGAATGCTCATGCACAATTCTGCGGAACTCAGTATATAAGAATCCGATCGCTTTATGTAGCTTTCCGAGAAGTTTGTGTTTCCTGCAGTGTATTGTTAATCTGTATGTGTCATTCAGGCTTGCACTAACTTTTGCGGCATGTGCGGATCTGGAGCACTGCAGGCCTTGCGTATTCCGCTGTGGGAGAGCAAGGTGATTGGGCAATTGTTCTTAATATAGTTGATCAGGCTTCCCATTTACTATTCTCTAGTTTTCTCAAGACTTTGTATGTCAGTGATCTGTGCAGCACAACACCCAGGTATGTTGGTTTGTCTGTGTGTTCCAGATTGCTGCCGTTCCAGGTGACTTTCAGCTTCCTCTTTGCCTGTTTCTAACGAAGATGCAAAGCGCTAACTTCTGTCTTCGAGGGACTTGCTTTGAATGGTTTTTCTTGGTAATATTCAAAAATGATGTTTAACGAGTTTTCTAGTTTGCTCTCTGTTTCTTCAGAGATCTTTCTTTATGCAGTAACAGCCAGATCATTGGCATTCAAGAAATGGGTAGTATGGTCTGGTATTGGATGATCATTTGTGTAAAAATTAAATAAAAGAGGGGTCAGGACACTGTCCTGAGGGAGAACGTTCTTTTGCTGACGCCATCGTCTTTTCCCACCCTCCAGTGTTGCACAAAAGTAATTTTTCTGAGCTTGTGGTCCTTAAAGGTGTTTTAGAGTTTTTTAATGAGAATTCTATCGTTGATGGTGTCATATTCAGAAATTAAGTCTACCAGAGCTACACATGTTATATGTCTGTTTTCAAGCCCATCCCCTATGTGTTCTATAAGAGACAGGATTCGACTGATGGACAATTCTCTGGGTCTGGATGCAGCCTAAAAGGGAACGAGCTTTTGGTCTGCGATACTTCCTGTGCTCTTTAAAATCATTCGTTTATACACTTTATGCAGATGGCATAGAAGCGCTATTGGGTGGTAGTTCGGATTGCGTCTTCTCAGTGTGTCAACTGCTACTATCTTTGGTTTCCTCCACATATTTGGGCTCTTGCACATTTCTTGACAGCGGTTAAAGAGTTTTAAAATCCTATTGTGTGGCACCGGGGCCGACGTGTTTGATGTTCCATGCGTTTATCGTCGACTCCAGCTGGTCTCCCATTTTTCATTGAATTCAGTCCACGTTTAAGTTCTTTTCCAGTAAATGGTATTTCGAACATCTTGGCTCGGGCTTCGATTATTTTTATTCTACGACATTTCTTGTTGAATTTTCCATTTGTGAAGAATTGGTGGGTAATTTGACTGTACGTTAATTGCGGAGTTGTGTGACTGTTCTAGCGTCATAGTTAAGTTTTTGACCAAGTTTCAGGCCACTTTTCTGCTTTGCGTCGTATTAATTCTTTCCAAGGTTTAGACTCATTTCCATTATCTTGACTCACTAATAATTTCCAACAGTGTTTCTCCGCATAGGTCATTGCATCAGTGGTGAACGCTCTCGTTCACGATATGTTTTACGGAACACGATGTTTGAAATGAATGAGAGAATGAATGAAAATCGCACGCTTCGCTTTTAAAGATAACAGCGCAATTTCTTTCAATTTCTGGTGATAAAATTGCGTTTCGTGTTTTGTTTAATCCATCACTGTAGCAAAATTGTGTGGCACAGCGATACTAGTTGAAAGCTGAGGCCTAACGTAACACTGCCACGAGAAACATGAGTAACACCTTAGTATAACCTTTGATAAAATCTTCATCGTCGTCATGTATTTCACAATAAACGAAATGTGCAACGATTTACACAGCTCATGTTCCAGATATATTTTATTATTATTTGAGCATTAGTGAGTGGAAACGGGCAAAAGAGATTCAAATCCCGTTAACGTATTTATGTTATTCTTGGGATGGATCATGTTTTCATTTTTTATTAATTTTGGCTTGCTTCTTGTTGTTAAGAATGTTCTAATATTGACTACTCTGCAGGAGCGGTATGTGAGAACTATTTTTAAGGTACGACTGATAATCTTCAACTGGAGAAATTAATACAGGCTTTTGCAATTCCAGTGCAGCAAATATTACAGCATCTCACCCAGCGAGACCATCGAGACGAACGCTGTCTCCTGCTACAGGTGACTTTCTCGACCACGGTATAGGTGGAGGGACACATACACTGTCCCACCTGAGGTCCATGAGAAACACAGGCCCCGCAACGAACTTATGATATCACAATAGTTGCCATATATCGCGAACGCTCGGCTCCGTGCAGGGCTCACGGGAAATCAATACGTAACTGAAAAGCTACCAGCTTCATGTGTTATCGAGCTCTATATTCTACTGCCGCCCGTCTCGCAGCTATGACGTCGCCAGCGTGTTACATATAAGGTGTGGTTACGGCACATTTCCCACATCCACATGTACACCTACATGGTCACTCCACAAATTAGACTTAAGTGCTGGCAGGGGATTCATCTAACCACCCTCACAATTCTTTTTCATCCCACTTTCGAACAGAGCGCTGAAAAAACGAACACCTGTATCTTCCCTTGCGAGCTCTGATTCCTCTTATTTTTATTGTGATTTTTGCTTCTCTCTATGTGAATTGGCATCAACAAAATATTTCCGCATTCGGACGAGAAAGTTGGTGACTGAAATTTCGTGAGAAGGTCCCTCCACAATGAGAAATGCCTTTTTATTATGTCTGTGACACTCTCTCCCATATTTCTCGATAGTATAAAACGTGTTGCCCTTCTTTGAACTTTCTCGATGTACTTCGTTAATCCTTTCTAGTAAGAATCCCACACCCCGCAGCGGCACTCCAAAAAAGAACAGACAAGCGTAGTGCAGGCTGTCTCTTTAGTAGACCTATTGCATCTTCTTTATGTTCTGCCAATAAAACAGTCTTTGGTTCGCCTTCCATACACATTTACTATGTGTTCGTTCCGGTCTAAGTTGTTTGTAATTGTAATTCCTAGGTATTGCCGGTCAAGTTTGCCTGCCACAGAAGTTGCTGCCACAAGTTCGTAAGATTGCTAGCCACTGTTGCTGAGATATGGTTGCGGCAGTATATTTATGGACCAGAAGTATTTACATGGCCCACACAGCACTGCCTCGAAATGGACGAGAGCGAACCAGTGGGTGCAAATTCGATTTTTTCGCTTTTGCGTTCCACAAGTCAGCGAAAAAACAGAAATCGGGTTTTGCAGATACGTTCCTTTCTAATTAAGCGAACTGCTGCTGGATACAAACCTTTCATAGAATTTCACATGACTGTAACAAAATTTTGCGTTGCTTTGGTGCAAGGAGTCAAGAAATTCATTAAGATAAATTTGAAATAACACTCACATGTATCTATTAACTTGTCATCACTGTTCAGCAGAACAATGAGAGAATTATGAATTTCATAAAAGCGATACGCCAACGACCACAGTTAGGAATCGAAGAAAAGGGTGTGGTCTACGACCGTAAGCAAGATGTATAGGTGCGAAGACTTCAAAAAGTTTTGTAAGCTTCATCAGACGTGCTCATAGGCAACAACTTGTCAACTCTCCTCTTTCAGATTACGGTCTTTGTATATATTACACTCATGTTAATAAAACACAGAACACCCTGAAAGACTCGAGATAGGACTTTCATATTCGCAGGACATGTACATTAGTATGTTCTGCAGAAATAATTGGCATTTGAACCGTGTAGACCCCCGGGTTGAAGGTCAACATCGATATCGCGGCGTAACACCACCTGTGTGACTGCGGCTCTCGTTGTCCCTGTGAACCGAAGGTAATGGATCAGTGTGATTTGAGCGGACGTACAGGATGCCTCGCAGATGTAAGCGCGAACCGTACCGTCAAATCAGTGAGTTTGAACGAAGGCGCATTACTGGCATGAGAAGAGAATGTGATGCATCCATCCGGGAAATTTCTACTCGTGTGGGACGAAGCGTTTCGGCAATGTAACGGGTGTGTGCCGAATGGTTCACGGAAAGTAGTGTAACGTCCATTTCTCCGCCTATCTTTGACGAATGTGCAGAAACACACTTGACGGGAATGGTGTATACAACGATGCCACTGGGGACAGGAATGGCATCAGATAGTGTTTTCGGGCGAATCCACGTTCTGTTTGTTACAAAATGTTTTGGTTCGCCGCACATAGGGGGAACGGCATCACAGTGACTGCATCCGCATAAAACATACAGTGCCAACTCAAGACCTTACGGTGTGGGATTCTCTTGGGTACAACAACAATCACAGTTGATGCGTGTCCAGTGTCCTGTGAGCTGTGTGACCTTCGTAAATGACATCCTGCGACACGTAGCCATAGTTTTTCTGCTCAACACCCTAGACTCCATTTTTCAGCAACACAATGCACGACCACATGTTGCTACACTAAAACTTACCTTCTTGGTGTCACAGGATCTCAGCCTTTTGACCAGGCCCGCCAGATCACTAGTCGCCAATCGAAAATGTCTGGGCTATGATGAAACGACAGGTGCAGTGCTGTAACGCAATGCCAACCACCATAGATGAACTTTGGAACCAAGCGAATGCAGCATGGATGGCTATGCCACAACACGTTATTCGCGCCTTATAGGCGTCGATACCATCAAGCCTGGAACGAATTATCAGGGCTCTTGGCGGATCCTGTGCCTACTAGGTAACAGGACACAAGCTGAAAAGAGGTGGCTGAAATGCTAATCATTTTTGCAGAATTTACTAATGTAATTCTCCAGTACATCTATAGTCATTCAGGGCGTTCTGTTTCTTTTTCTGAACGTGGATGTACTTTCAACATCCCATACCTCTGGACAGTCACATTTACAAAATTAATGTTTCTCTCGTTCGTGCACTTCTCCATTCCTGTACAAAACAAACAAACCGAATGCCCCTACGAACGTGCGTCAGCTTTCGAACGGTAACTAAGTCACGTTCTTTCACTGTACAAATCACATGATTCGACACTGCTCCATTATCAGCCACATAAAGATGTAGCAAAGTTGCAAGTGACAGGGGATCATTTACAGACAAGTACGGAGATAGATGTGGCCTGTCCCACCTATACGACATATGTTCCATCCTAGATGGACAAAATCGACAACGAATTTGGCATGTCTCGTCGACTACGTGCAACAGCCTGCTCCACCAGCAATATTATGTTAATACACTCTAAGACAAAAAGGGAAAAAAAGGATGCGCCACGAAAGCATCCTCCGAACGGGACGGAAATCCGTAGATATGATATGAATGTACAGACAAACAAATGATTACAATTTCAGAAAAACTGGATGATTTATTGAAGAATGAGAGCTTCACAAATTGAGCAAGTCAATAACGCGTTAGTCCACCTCTGGCCTTTATGCAAGTAATTATTTGGCTTGTAACTGATGGATAGAGTTGTTAGACGTCCTCCAAAAGACGCGTTATGTCGTCAGTATACCGAGCCGGTTGGAAGGTCCAGCCCATGTTGCTTCAAACGTTCTCAATTGGGGTGGGATCTGGCGAAGGCTGGGTTGTCAAGCGCTAAGACAAGCACTAGAAACTCTCGATATGTGCGGAAGGGTATTACGTTGCTGAAATGTAAGCCCACAATGGCTTGCCATGCAGGGCAACAAAACGGGACGTACAGTATCGACGACGCAACGCGGATGACAACCAAAAGCGGATGAAATGAAATGGCGCCCCAGACCATCACGGCTGGTTGTCGGGTCGTATGGCGGGCGATATTAGAGTTGGTATCCCACCGCTATCTTGGGCGTCTCCAGACACATCTTGGCTGCTTGTCGGGGCTCAGTTGGAAGCGAGACTGATCACTGTAGACAGTTCTACTACAGACGTTGAGATTCCAGGCCGAAGACGTGCCTGTAGACGCCGTGGACAGTGGTGGGATACCAGCCTGTTTCCCGCCGTAGAGCCCAACAGTCAGGAGTGCTGGCCTGGAGTGTGTTATGCCGGAGCCAAGGTAGCCCCTGAAGGTCGGCAACCCGTATTACACCACCGAAGACGAGGTTGTCTATGTCCAAGGCGTACCAAAACCACCATGGTAAACACTGGCTATTTACATACAAGATAATGGAAACAGACATTCCGAGCACTACTTCCTGCAGGGGGAGCTCGAGCCACGGCCCCTGCAGGAAGTACCACTACGCCAAAACCTGATTGGCTGGAGACAGCTATTTAGCGGCTAGAACCAGCCCTCAAGTTCAGTTCCCTCTAGATGCCGACCTCATGTACTTCGACTGCTGAAAATTACGTCTTCGTCTCTGAATTGGACTCTTACTAGTGTGTGTGTGTGTGTGTGTGTGTGTGTTACCACGAACCTTTGTGGAAAATTATAAGTGAACTTTTGTTTGCCTCAGTTAGGAGATTTTTACTCTCATCGTTATCGTTATCTTTTCGTTTGTTGTTTAGCCACCAACCTTGTGAACTTACCTCAATAAAAGTTGTGTTTGTGAAAAATTGCGAATTGTCAGTCACAACAGGGTGCAGTTTCTTTTTATTGCAGGAGCCCTTTGGTTCTCATCCGCGGCAGCGTTACAGCACAGAGATACGTCGACGATATTCTATGCCCCATTTTGTTGCTCTTCTTGGGAAGCCATCCTGATCTTACATTTCAGCAATATAATGCCCTCCCGCACACGGGAAGTGTTTCTGCTTCTTATCTTCGTGCTTGTCAAACCCTACTATGGCCGGCATGGCGCCAGATCTCTCCGAAACAGAACGTTTGAAGCATTATGGACCCTCCAACAATCTCCAGTTGTATGGAATTGGCACGACATCCCTCTGAAGGACATCCAACACGTCTGTCAATCGATATCAAATAACTGCTTGCATAAGGGCTAGAGGTGCACCAAGAGGTTATTGATTTGCTCAGTTAGTGAAGCTATTTCTCTTGAATAAATCATTCACTTTTTCTGAAATTGTAATCTTTTGTTTGTATGTAAATTTATACCACATCTACCGATTTCCGTTCCATTTAGATAATTCATTAGTGGTGCGTCCTTTTTTTGTCTTAAAGTGTATAACTGTACATTGCAGCAGTTTGAGGGCAACACTATAGCGGCTACACACTGCCATGAAACACGGCCCATACACTGATGCATGCATTTCAAAGTTAAATTTACAGACTGAGTCTAAACTTTGCTCGTAAACTGTTAGAAACCCTGGTTGTATTTTTGTCTATATTAAACTGAGAATACGCATCCACCAGTGCAGGAACATCTGATAGAAGGATAAGGCGCAACTTTCTCGGTTTCTCGTATGAATGGAGTTATATAGAAGAAATTCTGTTTTCTCAAGTGTCAACCTGATCAACGGAATAGTTTTGCTAATACGTCTACTCGTGTTGTATACATTTCATACAAACGGGTAAAATGAAATGTTTTGATATCATAAAAATGTGTATTGTACACATTTGATCTCTGATATAAATTAACCCTATCTTGGTGAAGGATTGCCGGCCGTTGTGGCCGAGCGGTTCTAGGCACTTCAGTCCGGAACCGCGCTGCTACTACGGTCGCAGGTTCGAATCCTGTCTCGGGCATGAATGTGTGTGATGTCCTTGGGTTAGTTAGGTTTAAATAGTTCTACGTCTAGGGGACTGATGATCTCAGATATTAAGTTCCATAGTGCTTAGAGCCATTTGAACCATTTTGGTGAAGGATTCACTCCGAACTCGGCTTCCTTCCCAGCACGTATCGAATACTAGCACATCCAGTTGCTACTCTTTCCTTCCTAGAGCACCTCCAAACCTAATTTTTCATATTAAACACTATTATATCTAGCCCAGGTACTTTTCGGCAGTATTACACCAGTATCCCAAATTCCACCTTCTCTATGTCTTGTTCTTTCTCTCCCTCTCCGCAAATCTAGCCAACTCTGTCCTAACATGTAGTCTTTATACCTACCATAGTCAACGAGTCCCGCCCGTTTCCTCTCATAGCATTACATCAATGCATCCCCTAGATTCTCCCGCCCGCCATAAACAGAACATCCTCATATGCCTTTGAGGCTCCTATGGTTTCTTCAGAACCTCATTACAACAATCATCTTTTAGTCTCTATGGTCAACATCATTGTCTGTCGCACCATTACAGCACAGCAGCATCAATATCATAAGCTCTGTACAGTTACAAGTTATTGAACAGATAATCTGTTTCATATTACATCCTCGTCGTAAAATTGTAAACATGTTTGACTGAACACCGTTATTGAAACTGCCAGCTGTTTCCTCTTCTGGGAAATGTATAGGACAATAAAGCAGAAATAACTGAAAAAAAATGGTTCAAATGGCTCTGAGCACTATGGGACTTAACTTCTGAGGTCATCAGTCCCCTAGAACTTAGAACTACTTAAACCTAACTAACCTAAGGACATCACACACATCCATGCCCGAGGCAGGATTCGAACCTGCGACCGTAGCGGTCACGCGGTTCCAGACTGTAGCGCCTAGAACCGTTCGGCCACCCCGGCCGGCGAAATAACTGAAGGAATACAATGAATCAACTTCTTCAATCGCAGCGGTTAAGAACTATGTCAATGAATTCAAACATGTCGTACTTCTGTGGACGACAACGACGCCGAGGACATCGCAAAACTACCGTCGTGTTTGTTCGCACTCTTATAACCGTTTCCTGTCGATGTTTTAAACTGAAGGATACCCCATGTGCGTTGCGTGCTTTACCCACTTTGTTGAATATCTTGGCGTGCTAGTATCTAGAGAAGCTCGCCACCATCCCATGGCGTTAGTGTTAAAATACTGTCTCTGTCGTGTTTATGGTATGAAAGCTGTTGTCTCTGCGTATTGTAGAGGCAATTGAGATCCAATAATACGTACGACGAGTGATATATGAACTGTGTTGAGTGTGTGTGTGTGTGTGTGTGTGTGTGTGTGTGAGAACGAGGGGAGGGAGAGAGAGAGAGAGAGAGAGAGAGAGAGAGGGGGGGGGGGAGGGGGGAGGAAGGGAGGGAGGGGGAGAGGTAGAGGGAGAGGGAGAGGGGGGAGAGGGGCAGTGAAAGGTATTACTTGAGAAACAAGTTTCAAAGAGCCACCAGATCAGGGAGAAAACAGTCGAACATCAACTGCTGAAATGTAAAATTCTTGATTTTTAAGTTAAGAGTATGAATTTATGAGTGCTGTTCACTAAAATGACGTATATCGTGGTTCTGTGCCTCTATCTTGAAGAGTGGAAAGTGTGTATGAGGACAAGGACAACAGAGAATAGTAATAAAAAATATTGTCGCGAAATATTTGCATGTGACGAAACTACGGTACCGCTATAGGAAAAAATGGTATGACTAACTCGGTAATCATTTTCTTGCAGTCATCACGTTGCTGCAGCTAACAGCTTGTATGAAAATTTAGTGAAGGATCTACGAAGCCTATTTTTCTAGAGACTGAGTTAATGATAACAATAAAACTAAAAGTTTTTATGTATGACTTAATACAGTATCCATTCCGTAAAACATATTGTGTTTTCTAGACCTGAATAGAACAAGCCCCTCTAACGATGCCACAAATATGCTGAAACATGTCTGAGCAATAAGAAGAATTTGATACTGGTATAATCAGGCGGAAGCCAGCCTGAATTACTGGAGACGTTTGCTAAGCAACTAGAGCAACAGCTTCAAATTTAATGGACTGCTATTTGTCAAGATACAACGAACAGGATACTACACAAAATACTGTTTTCGTTGTGTGAGACAGTCAATGTCTAGGTGTACGATGACTCCGTTGTTACGATAACATAAAGTGCACTACCCTCCTTTCGCCTGGGATCATAATTCTTCTCCGTGGTCGTTTTTCATTCCCCACCAGTGTACTGTGAGAGCCCACGTCAAGCGTGGCACACTTGTGCCATAAGAATCTGCGACAGGAAACACGTTGTTTCACAGATAGGAAGTAGAAGTCTAGGAAAGCAATGTTATCTCTGGTGGGCGAGCATATCCTGTTCCTCATGGCGTAATTCCTAGGGACAGGCGTAAGATCTGACGCTCGCTGCGTCGCCGACAACTTCTGTAAAATGGTGCAGCTGCAAGTGACTCTGGACCGCGAGCGCAAAATCCATCTTGAAAGTTTAATATTAAAACTTCTAAACTCGTGTTTGCAATTGCCTGGTTGGTACCTGATAAATATAAAAAACTTCTTCTGATATTAAAATACATAGAGCTCAGTACAGGGCAACATAACTGTGTTAAAATTAAATTTTGAATGGAAATATGTGAAGAGCACGATACACGAAGCGAGATCCAGGCTAGGCAGTACATCAACAATCCGTTTTCAGTAGAACTTATATATTCTATTTGAGTGCGAAACAAATGATTCAGATTAAAATGTTGGCCCTGAATATTGTTAATCTTTATCTTATTCTTGCAAACATTGACTGTGCCAGAACTGTTAATGTAATTACAGAACAAATGAACATAAAAATTTGAGCATCTGACCTTATAATAAAACTGCTTAAAAATTCACTAGACAGCAATATTTTGCTTGTATTGATATTTTCGCAAAAACACTCTAAAAATCACAGTGCCCTACCATTTACAATAATCTTGGTGGTAATTAAATTCACTGGCCTACCTGTGTGCACGGAACTCTTATCCATTCTGCAATGTGTTACTATTAAGATACTGATGAAACTGTCAAAAATCAATCACTTTTCAGAAAAAAATGCTTTTGTAACACACAATTCGCAATGTGCAATGCGAGTATACAAACACGTACATACAGGTAAATAATAAAAAATGAGGAACTAAACATAACGGCTGATAGATGGGAACAAAGACTCGAAGCTGAACTATGGTTCATTATGCCACAACAACAGAGCATTTCGTAAAGTTCTGACGACTAGACAATGGCGAAATATTTCTTAATAACTTTCCTGTGTACAGTTACTTTCCTTGACACTCGTTTCAAACATAAGACAAAACCATACGTTGCATTATAAAACTTCTTCACCAAGCTTCAATCATACGGAATGTTCTAACAATAAAAAACTACACAATTACAAATATAAAAAATTGGATGACCTTACACATTGGCTCACATAATTCCTCCATTAATATAGTCCCAACTATTCGGTATTTTTCATCAAAAAATATTATTAGAAAATCATTTATACATTACTGGCCATTAAAATTGCTACACCACGAAGATGACGTGCTACAGACGTGAAATTTAGCCGATAGGAAGATGATGCTGTGATATGCAAATGATTAGCTTTTCAGAGCATTCACACAAGGTTGGCGCCGGTGGCGACACCTGCAATGTGCTGACATAGATGAAAGTTTCCAATCGATTTCTCATACACAAACAGCAGTTGACCGGCGTTGCCTGGTGAAACGTTGTTGTAATGCCTCGTGTAAGAGGGAGAAATGCGTAATCACGTTTCCGACTTTGATAAAGGTCGGATTTTAACCTATCGCGATTGCAGTTTATCGTATCGCGACACTGCTACTCGCGTTGGTCGAGATCCAATGACTGTTAGCAGAATATGGAATCGGTGGGTTCAGGAGGGTAATACGGAACGCCGTGCTGGATCCCAATGGCCTCGTATCACTAGCAGTCGAGATGACAGGCATCTTATCTGCGTGGCTGTAACAGACCGTGCAGCCACGTCTCGATCCCTGAGTCAACAGATGGGGACGTTTGCAAGACAACAACCATCTGCACGAACAGTTCGATGACGTTTGCAGTAGCATGGACTGACTATGAGCTCGGAGACCATGGGTGCGGTTACCCTTGACGCTGCACCACAGACAGGAGCGCCTGCGATGGTGTACTCAGCGACGAGCCTGGATCCACGAATGGCAAAACGTCATATTTTCGGATGAATCCAGGTTCTGTTTACAGCATCATGATGGTCGCATCCGTGTTTGGCGACATCCCAGTGAACGCACATTGGAAGCGTGTATTCGTCATCGCCATACTGCCGTATCACCCGGCGTGATGGTATGGGGTGCCATTGGTTACACGTCTCGGTCCCTCTTGTTCGCATTAACGACACTTTGAACAGTGGACGTTACATTTCAGATGTGTTACGACCCGTGGCTCAACCTCCCTGCGAAACCTTACATTTCAGCAGGATAATGCACGACGGCATGTTGCAGGTCTTGTACGGGCCTTTCTGTATACAGAAAATGTTCGACTGCTGCCCTGGCCAGCACATTCTCCAGATGTCTCACCAATTGGCTCGTCACAATACGCCAGTCTCTTGATGAACTGTGGTATCGTGTTGAAGCTGCGTGGGTAGCTGTTCCTGTACACGCCATCCAAGCTCTGACTCAATGCCTAGGCGTATCAAGGCCAGAGGTGGTTGTTCTGGGTACTGATTTCTTAGGATCTATGCACACAAATTGCGTGAAAATGTAATCACATGTCAGTTCTAGTATAATATATTTGTCCAATGAATACCCTTTGATCATCTTGGAGTAGCAATTTTAATGGCCAGTAGGGTAAATAATGCTGCCTCCACTACACGGCAGGCGAGCTTCCATCCTTCTCAAAGCACGTACATAGCCAGACTGTCTAACATACACTGCCTGCTACTCCAACAAAGTAAAACTAACCTCTCTGACCAAGATCTGTGGTCTCAGGAACAGACTTACAAAGAATATGGTTACAGTATATCAACACTATGCGGGTTGAATACATTTGTCAAATTTGCAACTTTATTAACATATATGAGCGATACTTCTTGAAAATCGACATGGGAAATAGAACAGTCCCCTTTCAATCTCTGGGCAGAGAGGGCGTCACCTCGACATTCACCATTTCCGTGATGCCGTGATGACGCAAAATAGCCAACCAGGTACTGTGGGCACAGAGGCGCTAGTCTCGCTAGTTACGAGACAGTCGTAACCTCTTATGACGACACTGAAGTCTATCGTCAAAAGCTTAGGGCTTTATCCGATTTGACGCGAAAAGTAACACTGTCACGAAAGACAATACCTGAAAGACAACTGCAAACGGAAAGCTGTGGTGACATGGGCAGTTGTGTCCTAGGATGTGTTCGTTTTCACTAAAATTATTGTTCTGTGTGCCAATTATCAATTTTAATAGATTATTCAGTCTTCGTCCTCATAGAATCATGAATTTGTGCGCTAGCACCTTACTGCCGTCGGATTTGGCCTTACAACTGGCACACGCGCTACCGTGTGCACGATGTCAATGCATTTTTGACCAAACAATGTATCTAATTGACCTATTAGCAGAAAGCCAAAGGATTAAAATCAGGTGAACTGTAAGATGGAACTACGAGATAACCTCCACAAAAATACTACTCGTTAATGGTTTTGTTTATGTTTTTATAATTAAACTTCTAGCCTCAAAACGCTGTAGAAAGAGAACCACTGCTCAGAATGACGTCGAACTTGAACAGCATGTTACTGCCGCAGGGGCAAACGTTATAGAACAAAAGAAAACAGTAGATGGCGCTGAAAGCGTCAGAATACGCTCACCAACAGAAGTGCGGCACACGTGTGTTCCTCAGTTTTGTGTCCGAGAAGCTGTAAATAACTATCTCCGTGAAGAATCGCTCTCTGTTGCTAGATTTCCTATACAAGAACGGTGACTGTGCGCCAGAAGGCCTACAGACACTTGTGTACGACAGAATACACCAACTCTTCTACAGCTAGTAAGACAGCACACAAGGTGCCCATAATTAAAGTTCCAGTTTCAAAAGTCGGTCGAAGTGGCCGAGTGGTTGTAAGCGATTCAGTTTGGAACCGCGCATGGGCATGGATGTGTGTGATGTCTTTAGGCTAGTTAGGTTTAAGGACTAAGTTCTAGCGGACTGATGACCTCCGATGTTAAGTCCCATAGTGCTCAGAGCCATGTGAACCAGTTTCAAAACGTTGTTCAAAGACAACCGCTGCTCAGAATGACATCAAATTTGAACAGCATATTATTGACGCAGGGGAAAAGTCATAGAACAAAGAAAAAAATTAACTATAATTTTGTGGTTACAAAATTCGAAAAGACAGGTTATTTTGAGGTGCTATGTGGAAGACAAATGAAAGCAGTTGAATCGATGTCCATCTGTCGAACATCTGACCACAGCATTGCAGGAGCGTTCGAGAGTTGGTGGGCAAACATGCAGTGCACGGGGAATTGCCTCAACGTTAGACGTGCCTGCGAACACGATGCACAAAATGCGACGAAACATCCTGCATTGCTTTTAATACCGAATCTCCCACGTTCTGGAGCAGCTACCCACTGACGTGCCAGCAAGACAAACGATCGCTCTGTAATTTCTTGTTCGCATGGAAGTAGAAAATGAATGGCTGTGGAACATTCCGCGGCCAGACGAAACCCATTTCCATCTCTGAGGTCATGTCAATACGCAGAAATGCGGACTATGGGCAATGGAAAATCCGCGCGCACACTACTTCATTCTGCAACGGTGACTGTGTGATGCCGATTTACGGCGTCGTCTATAGCAAGGCCGGCCGCAGTGGCCGAGCGGATCTAGGCGCTTCAGTTCGGAACCACGCGACTGCTACAGTCGCAAGTTGGAATCCAGCCTCTGGTATGGATGTGTGTGATGTCCTTAGGTTAGTAGTTTAAGTAGATCTAAGTTCTAGGGGACTGATGACCTCAGATGTTAAGTCCCATAGTGCTCAGAGCTATTTGAACCATTTTGTTTATAGTAAGGCCGTATTTTTTCGAGGAGATGAGTCTTGCAGCTCTTGTAGCCTGCACCGTCAGTGGTAAACGCTATGAGAGTAGTTTGCGCAACAACGTCATTCCAATCCCTCAACAACTTAAACTTGTGGGTAAGATCATTTTTATGTAACAGCGCGTTTCTCCTTACATTGCACAGCCAGCGAAGCGGCTGCTGCAGACGCATTTCGGAAATACTGGAATTATTAGCCGTCATTTCCCTACAGCCTGGCTGTCCAGATCACCGGATCTTAATTCTTGTGACTTCTGGCTGTGGTGTTCGTTGCAAGATGTTGTGTTCAGTGTTCCAATTACTGACATAGCTGAAGGCACTCATTGCGCAACGCACGTGACCCCCGCTACACTTAATTTGCTGTTTCTCCATTTCAACTTGTGGCAGAAAACGGTGGACAGCACATTGAACATGTCTTGCGCCAGACTCACAACGATTAGAAGCCGATGTCATTTTGTTTTCAATGCTGGTTTTGGACTCAGAACAACTGAAAACCTATCTCAGTTTGCTTTTCATTCGGTTTTTTGACCCAGGACAATTAAAAACAGATGTCATTTTGCTTTTATGCGGTTTTTGGCCTCAGTCGATTTTTCCCATCCTATGAGGTACGACCTTGCCGTGTTGGATGGGCTTATCTAGCAGATCACAACTGTTGACTGCCGAACTTGTGCAGTCATACACACTGAACAGGATGGATAGTGATGAAGGTTTCTCGGATCTCCAGCCTGGTGGTAGCGTTGATATATCGCGACGTTTCGGGAAGTGTTGATATATCGCGACGTTTCGGGAAGTGTATGACACTTCCCGAAACGTCGCGGTATATCAACGCTACCACCCGGCCGGAGACCCGAGAAACCTTCATCAGCAGTATACGCCGGGAAAGGCTGCAGTCACACATAGGACGGATGGAGTAATGTGCAGCTGAACTCATAGCCGTCGTTTTGAGATTCATCTGTCATTTGCAGTGGACCCCGTTTACGTTAAGGATTTTACAGCGCCATCTATTATAGTTAATTTTTTCTTTGTTCCATGACTTTTTCCCTGCGTCAATAATATGCTGTTCAAATTTGATGTCATTCTGAGCAGCGGTTCTCTTTGAACAACATTTTGAAACTGGTTCACATGGCTCTGAGCACTATGGGACTTAACATCGGAGGTCATCAGTCCGCTAGAACTTAGTCCTTAAACCTAACTAACCTAAAGACATCACACACATCCATGCCCGAGGCAGGATTCGAACCTGCGACCGTAGCGGTCGCGCGGTTCCAAACTGAATCGCCTAGAACCACTCGGCCACTCTGGCCGGCTTTTGGAACTGGAACTTTAATTATGGGCACCTTGTGTACTGTCTTACTAGCTGTAGAAGAGTTGGTGTATTCTGTCGTACACAAACTGCAACTACAACCGCTGGCTTGCTACAGTGGTAAACATCTTCTATAACGCGAGAAATTTGTCGCACAGAAATCGATGATAACCAACATCCATTAATATGTGTGGTAAAATGCACGGCCCTTCGAATCTTGTCACACATGATTCGTTCTTCTTCACTGATATTGAAACGAAACTGACGCTTTACTCCCATGATAGCTTGAAGATTGTTTCCCTCTGCGTGAATTCCATCTCATTCTTAAATCATAGACAAGCTGCAAATTGTGATTCTTCTGCTGTATTTCTTAAAGTCCATGGCAAAAATGAATACTGGAATGTTGGTCTTGCACCATGAGAACCAGTACACGCTGTTGCCGGTATGGAGAAAGTAAGCGCTAGTGCAGACCAACACTTCCCTAGCTACAGTTCGTCGCATACTGTTTTCAGTATCATCTGTTCGTCGCAATACTTGCTTCTCCATATAAGGCCTGCGAATTGCGCGAAATCGATGCCAGTTTCTTGTCCTTGTTTGAAATTATTCGGTGTAGCTGCACTAAATGCAAAACACATTTTTTTAACTTGAATGTCTCGCAGTTTACGTCGTTGAACATACATGAAATGTGGCACTGAATTGACGCCATTGCCGAATGCCGCGTCTGTCTTTTTCCTGGTGAAATAATTGAGTTCCCTGTGAAAGTTTATGTTTGCGACACTACGCTTCATCACTCCTGATACCAGCACGTACGTAGTGGTTTTGGTACGATTGATATCAGCTACACAAACAGTTAGAGATATGATTGCCTCTATATTTTGCAATAGTATATGAAAATTCTTATACCCTTGAGACTCAAAATGCAGCACACTGCCTTCCCCATTTTATTTAGATGTACGTTTTTTTTAAAAGCCTGTTTCCTTTACAGATTCGTAACAAACATCTTCTTTTACTTCCCTAGACCAATGTAAGTTCTACAACACAGCTTTTACTAATCGTTTCTTACCTATGTATTTGTTGCAAAATATATTAGAGATAGCCCAAGTATGAGGAGGATTTTGAAAAACTTTAGCACTAATATCAAAGGTGACACTGTGTCTTTTCAAGTTCTTGTACATTTTCCTTGCATTAGGGGCAAATAGATGAATTGTGGCTAACAAAATAATGATTTATAGCCTCATCACCTTTGGAAAAACAGACTTTTGTTTGTAAACAGACCCTTTGTTAGGGACATGATTTCTCAGTTGCACGTTACGTGATAGCTGAATGAATTACCATGTGAATCATACCAGTCAATAGGTAGCGTTTTACGGTTTCCATTACAGAAGAATCAATATAATTACACGACTGAAAACGACTCGGGAAGTAAGCGATGTAAAGCCTAACTAATGACCACTTACTAGATTATCAAATGAGCAGGCTCCGAATGATTTGTGTCGCCCAGAGGTTGCGTTGATTGTTTCCTTGTTAAGGTCAACGGCCCTTACTATTAGGCAACTACGAATCTCGCAACACACTCCTGCATCCTGGCTCATTTCCGCGACGATATCCAACACCGCCGAGACGACGAAATCGTTCTAACTTGCAGGAACTTCGCAGCAGAGGCTTTTCCACTGCCCCGTCCGCTAGGTATTACTCAGCCACAGCCAGATTCCGGACACTATTGTCACGCTCTGATACCTATCACAATTTCCTGCTACGCCTGGAGTTCCCCCTGCAGTGAACTTCCCTGATCTTGCCGCCCGTTGCCGCGATAAGCAAACTCATAGCACCCTGTGAAGAACGGCAGTTTCCCTGGGTAATCCACGAAGTTATCTTCCATAGTACTACTTTGGCATGGAATTTTGCTTGTAGGTCTCCGTCACAACGACTTGGCTTTCGTACAGTGTGCTTAATGCATTAGTGGAAAGAAGGCAATTCAGCGCGAGAACAATACATTCGCGTTGGCGTCTCGGTGTAGGCCGGTGCTGCAACCGCTCGGAGGAGTTTTTAAGAAGCCATTTCCTGCCGGTGAATCGTAATGGATTCAGCTACGTCACAGATCTGAACTTTTATGACTGATGATTTTCCAGCAATAGAGAACTTTTTTCCAAAACGTTCCGTCACCTAACGTTATTGTTCTGTTGACTGAAAAGAATCAACTGCCTGTCGCATGGATCACAGACTTTCCAGAAATGTGCACCACGTAGTAGGGAAAATTCGTAATTCCATTTCTTGCTAAATGTGAGAACCCTACTTAACGTATTCGTTCAAAATAAAGGCACGCGTCACGTGCCAAATTTCGAATCGGAAACTGTAATTCATCAACGAGCTGTTTCTCCAATTATGAGATGAGTATGGCAAGGGTTCTAAGGATTTGTGTATTATGCAGACTACCGCCCAAATTACTGTGTGGATAATTTTGATGTGCGCCGGCCGAAGTGGCCGTGCGGTTGAAGGCGCTGCAGTCTGTAACCGCAAGACCGCTACGGTCGCAGGTTCGAATCCTGCCTCGGGCATGGATGTTTGTGATGTCCTTAGGTTAGTTAGGTTTAACTAGTTCTAAGTTCTAGGGGACTAATGACCTCAGAAGTTGAGTCCCATAGTGCTCAGAGCCAATTTTGATGTGCACCAGAGTGGCTACAATTTTACAATTTGGCTACGTGGCCCTCTCCCTTTTGAAATACCTTTTCAAACAGATGCTCAGGTTTTTCTTGAACCAGTTTTAATGCCCAAGTACAGAACTGTTATTCAAATTTTCCTTCTTCTCACGGCGGCTGGCTATTTCCCTGTTTTTATTAGAGGTCAGCAGCCCACATGTACCAGGGAATTACTTTTAGTAATTTTTAAGTTAATTCTCGTATTAAATAATATTTTCTGTCATTTAAGCATGCGGAAAGGGCATGAACAGGTATGTACACTTGCGCCATTCGATGAGTGATTTTTCATCATTACTATATTGACAAACATTCACTGTACTGTCATGCCTTTCAACTCTCCATAAGGAATTTTCTTAAGAAGATTGCTTAGAGGAAAGATTTTGCTCGTATCACTAAACGTTTAGTTCATATAATGCAAGAGCGCTGATAAGCGTGTCGTTGAGTGTACTGAACTTTATATCATCACTATGATCACATTGGTGGAATTAATAGTCCTCGTCAGCTCAAAAAAGTTTAATAAAAACCGAGAGAAGTTAAGAAGGTGGTTTTAATACTTCAAGATCTCACACTGTCTCCTACGACACACAGAAATTTCATGTAATAATGCGAAACTGCCAGGAAAGACCGTCTTTGAGATGTTGCTCAACTAGTGAATCAAACTGGTATGAATATCGGTTATGTTGTCAAGCCATTGATCTTTCATGTGAATTTCAGCAGTTGGTCGTTATGTGCCAGGTTCTTATAGCAACATAAAGTCTCATCACCTGTCATGATGTTTTACAGAAAAGAAATGTCCTCGTTTTGCATTTCAATGCAGTTGCGGAAGACGTACACGCGTCGTTGTTTTTGTTCAGCAGCCCAGGCGTGTGGGACGAACTTTGTACACACTTTTCTCTTCTCCAAACCATGGAGAATGTTTTGAATACTTCATTTAGAGATGTTGCTCCATTACGATTTCTGACACAGTAAAATTGTCAAGCTACGGTCGCACGTCCATTACTTAACACTGCCTGCTCAGGTCGAATGCACATCTGGTGTTTACATTTGTTAGGCCAAGCTGCCATCTTGACTACTGCGCTGATGTCGCTTATACACCAGGAATAAAACTAGTATCGGGACTTTTAGGACGGATGGTATAAAATATCTTACGTAGAAATCTATCGAATTTATTTATGAAGCATTCTACTGGTTAGAACCTTACAAAATCGAAAAAAAAAACATGTTTTAAAACTATTTTCGATATCGTATTGACTGCGTGTGGTCATGCATTAACGAGTAGCAGGAGAACATGGTGGAGTCTTCTTGCTGATGTTCCTTCAGGCGTCTGAGCTGGTAACGTAATCTTCAGCAGTTGATTCTACATCCACACGATTACTTTGGAATTTACAATCAAGTATCTGACAGAGGATTCATCGATCAATCTTCCCAACAACAGAGTCTAATTGATAGTCCCAATATAAGTTATTCGTAACTCTAATAAAAAAAATGGTTCAAATGTCTCTGAGCACTATGGGACTTAACAGCTGTGGTCATCAGTCCCCTAGAACTTAGAACTACTTAAACCTAACTAACCTAAGGACATCACACACATCCATGCCCGAGGCAGGATTCGAACCTGCGACCGTAGCAGTCGCGCGGTTCCGGACTGCGCGCCTAGAACCGCGAGACCACCGCGGCCGGATAACTCTAATCCCTAAGTAATTAGTTGAGTATGCAATCTTTAGATTCGTGTGATCTATCATGTAACCGAAATTCAGCGGATTCCTTGTATTACTCTCTTGGATGACTTCACACTTTTTGCTATTTAAAGTGAATTGCTACGTTTTGCACCCTCCAGATATCTTATCTAAATCATTTTGCAATTCGCTTAGATCATTTGATGATTTTACGATAAAAGACAGCATCACCTGCCAACAATCTAAGAGGGATGCTCAGATTGTCTCCTAAATCGTTTATGTACACTATGTGATCAAAAGTATCCGGACACCCCCAAAAACATACGTTTTTCGTAATAGGTGCATTGCGCTGCCACCTGCAGCCAGGTACTCCATGCCAGTGACCTCGGTAGTCATTAGACGCTCCGCCGAACTCACGGACTTCGAACGTGGTCAGTTGATTGGGTGTCACTTGTGCCTTACGTCTGTACGCGAGATTTCCACAGTCCTAAACAGTCATAGGCCCACTGTTTCCGACGTGATAGTGAAGTGGAAACGTGAAGGGACATTTACAGCACAGACCGAGCGAGGTGGCGCAGTGGTTAGACACCGGACTCGCATTCGGGAGGACGACGGTTCAATCCCGCGTCCGGCCATCCTGATTTAGGTTTTCCGTGATTTCCCTAAATCGCTCCAGGCAAATGCCGGAATGGTTCCTTCCAAAGGGCACGGCCGACTTCCTTCCTCATCCTTCCCCAATCCGATGAGACCGATGACCTCGCTCTCTGGTCTCCTTCCCCAAAACAACCCAACCCGTACAGCACAAAAGCATACAAGCCGACCTCGTCTGCTAACTGACAGACCGCCGACAATTGAAGATGGTTGGAGGTGAGAAAACTTGGATTTCATGGTCGAGCGGTTGCTCATAAGCCACACATCACGCCAGTAAATGCCAAACGACGCCTCGCTTGGTGTAAGGAGCGTAAACGTTGGGCAACTGAATAGCGGAAAAATGTGTGGAGTGATGCATCACGGTACACAATGTGGCGATCCGATGGCAGGGTGCGGGTATGGCGAGGCTGGTGAGCAATGGTGTCAAAACCGTTTTGGAAATCTAAAAATCTGGAATCAATTTGACGTCCCCTGTCGATAGCACTCATTACTTCGTGAGAATAAAGAGCTAGTTATTTTTGACAAGAAGGATGTTTTATGTATCCATGTTACCTATTTGTCAGTAGATTATTTTCTTCGAGGTAATTCTTAATATTCGCGATTAGTATTCGCGGTGCAGGACGCGTCTTTGTGAGTCTATACAGATAACTTCATCTTCTGTACACAGGGAGCGAGGTGTTTTACTTGGACCCTTAGTTTCCCCCTCTCCTCTTCTTGAATCTTTCTTTCCTTTTTTTTCATCATTTACAGATCGATATCACAAACGGTTACGAGGTACCGGGTAGCCTCCATGGGCGGCAGTGCAAGCGCTGGCTCTGACATTCAGTCGATCGCACAGATGGCGATTACTCTGCTGGGAAGCGTTATGTCACGCTTGCTCGACTTTTTCAAGTAATTTTAGTGTTGATAGCTGACGAATCGCACCAGTTACCTCTCGTTCCAATTATTACCACACGTGCTCTATTGGAGACAAGTCGGGATATCGCTCTGACCAGGGAAGCCGCTGCACGTCTTGCAGAGTACGTTGAGTTTCATGGGCAGTGTGTGGGCGAGCATTATCCTGCTGGAACAACACATCATCTTCCTGTTGCAAGAACGGCAAAAGAACTGGTCTACCAACATTCTGCACGTACCAAGCGCTGGTTAGCGTCCCCTCCAGAAACATCCTATCGTGCCCCAGACCATAAGGCTTGGGGTAGAGCCAGGGCGAATGCAGTCTACCAGACAGCGCTTAACAAGTCTACGTCGTACCCGCAAACGACCATCACTTGCGTGTATATAGAATCTGCTTTCATCGCTAATGACCATACGCACCATTCCTTCTTACAAGACATCATCCGATGGAACAGTCAAGCCGTGCACGTCGATGCTATGGCGTGAGTGGAAGACGGGCTAGAGGCGTGCTTGCCTGTAGTCCCACTGCTGATAACCAGCTCACAATAGTTCGTGTTCACACGTCTAGGCTCACACGCCCTCTTTCCTGTGCTAGCTGTACGATCCGCCACCGCTACGCTTACGATACGATGATTCTAGCGGGCTTCTGTGCTACGTGGACATCCGAAACCTCGTCTACGGATGGAGAATTTTCTCTTGACCACTGATTCCAGAATCGCTGCAAAACTGACGTAGCAAGTACAGCTTGTGTAGCTTATATTTGTCACTATCTCCACCATTTCGTGATAAAACAAAACGTGATTTCCTGCTTTGGACTTTTGTGATGTTCTCTGTCAATCTTATCGGGTAACGATTCCATACCACACAACAGTACTCCAGCAGGGACAGACAAGCGTAATTTAGGCAGTCACGTTAGCAGATGTACAGCATCTTCTGTTCTGCCAATAAAACGCAGTCTTTGTTTCCCCAAAACATCGTCTATGTGATCGCTCATATGTTGTAAGTCCTAGGTATTTATTTGAATTGACAAACTACAGATTTGTGTGTTTGATCATATAACCGAAATTTAATGGATTCTTATTTGAAGTCGGTTGGCATCCTTCTCGAAAAGACAGTATTCATTATGATATCATCATCATCATCATCATCATCATCGTTGTCTTGAGGCCGTTTTCCCACTGGCATTGTTACTATTTATTTGGCGTGTTAGTTGCAGAGGGTCGCCGGATGCCCTTCTGCAGCCACCACGAACCCCACGGGATGGAATTAGTGGACCCTACCTGTTTGCTTCTAGTGAAAGCCATGGAATAGTGCGAACGTTTTGCAAATGTCTGTGAGTCATGTAATTGAGGCGGAACGTGGGGACTGGTCCGATATTCACCTAGTGGGATGTGGAAAACCGCCTAAAAACCACACCCAGGCTGGCCAGCAGACCGGCCCTCGTCGTTAATCCGCTGGGCGAATTCGATCAGGGATTGGCGCGCCTACCCGAGTCCATAAAGCAGCGCATTAACGCTCGTCGCTACCCTGGTGGGTTCGCTTTCATTATGGTTTCTCGGTACAGTTTTCAGTGCCGTTCGTCCCATTTTAGCATCAAATGGCTCTGAGCACTATGCGACTTAACTTCTGAGGTCATCAGTCGCCTAGAACTTAGAACTAATTAAACCTGACTAACCTAAGGACATCACACACATCCATGCCCGAGGCAGGATTCGAACCTGCGACTGTAGCAGTCGCGCGGTTCCAGACTGAAGCGCCTTTAACCGCACGGCCACACCGGCCGGCTTTTAGCAGCAGGAATAAATCTTAGTTACTTACAGACGAGGATGAAAAATAAGAGAACAAGATATAAACGGGATAGATTCCGAATTTGTTACAACCCTCCAGGGTAGCCGAGAGCGCTAACGCGCTGCTTCCTGGACTCGGGTAGGCGCGCCGGCCCCGGATCGAATCCTCCTGGCGGATTAACGACGAGGACCGGTGTGCCGGCCAGCCTGGATGTGGTTTTTAGGCGGTTTTCCACATCCCGCTAGGTGAATACCGGGCTGGTCTCCACGTTCCGCCTCAGTTACGCCCGTCGCAGACATTTGAAACACGTTCGCACTATTTAATGATTTACACTAGATGCAGACAGCTGGGGTACACTGATTCCATCCCGGGGGGGGGGGGGGGGTGGTACAGGGTGGCGGCAGGAAGGGCATCCGGCCACCCCTAAAACTAACCTTGCCAAATCCGTTCTAACCACGCCGACCCTGCGATCACTGTGGGACTATGGTGTAAGCAAAAGAAAGAAAGATTCCGATTTTGTTACAACTGGAGTTACGTCCAACGCCACTCGAGTAAATGAGTGTTCAAGGTGACTCGCAGGTTCCTGGCAATATTCATGAAACTACCACGATTATCATCAGATGTCGACAAATATTCTTATGCCGTTTCACCCGAGAGTAACAATGAGAAATCTTTGCTTGTATACATACCATCTGATACTACTGTATTTTGTTTAACCGTATGTAGTAAGTACCTTGTGACAGTCAGGCACTCAATACTATCACAATGTGGCAAGGAACGCATAACCAAACTCAATGTCAGCATCATTATTATACAGGGTGAGTCACTAACTATTGTCACCAAGAATAACTCCGAAAATATGATAATAGCTGAAACGTTTGTGGGACAAAAGTTGCATGGGACAACGGTGGCCATAATATGACGTTGGCTTTTTGTTGCTAGGTGGGGTCACTTCAAAGATATGAACGTCAACTTCGTTTTTTTTAAAGGGATGCTATAGTTTGGTACTTATTTCCTGATAGCGACTATCGAGACGAATGGAATGTTGTGTAACAGAAAGGTCTTTGAAGGCCAGTGAAGGTCAAAAAGGTGGCATGAAAGTCGATTTACAGAAGGTGTTCGAAATGATTACCACTGGTATCAATGCAGTGCTACAATATTTTTATCATGGCTTGAGTGGTCGAAGCACATGCTCTGACAATTCTCTCTCGCATATCTTCAGGTGTAGTTGGAACGTCTTTATAAAAATGTCTTTTACGAATCCCCATAAGAAAAAATCCAGAGGCGTCAAGTCTGGCGAACGAGCTGGCCACGACACATCTCCGTCGCGTCCAATCCAACGATTTGGGAATTGTCTCTGGAACTCATTTCTAACCATCAGCGAAAAATGTACCGGATACCCATTGTATTGATACCACATTCTGTTCCTTGTTCCTAAAGGTACTTCTTTCAATAACAGTTTCTTTCAGTAAATGTTTTTTGCAGGAATGTGATGTACTTCCTACCATTAAGATTTCTTTCGATGAAATAGGGGCCTATAATCCTGTCCTCCTAAATCCCACACCATACATTCACAGACCACGGTTTTTGCTGTGCAACTTGGCGCAGCCAACATGGATTTTCAGTTTCCCAGTAATGCATGTTATGCAGATTAACATTTCCATGGTTCGTGAATGTAGCCTCGTCAGTAAATAAAATAAAATTAATAAATGTGTCATCCCTCTGAATCTGAAGTCGAGCCCATCGGCAGAATTCAATGCGACGCATACCATCCGTACCAGTTAATTCTTGGTGGATACTGATATGGTAAGGATGATATTTATGGCGATGGAGTACACAAACAACATCACTCTGGCTCATGCCAGATTCCCTTGCGATTTGACGCGAACCGACACAAGGATCTCGAACCACAGTGGCAAGAGCACCAATTTCCATTTCCTCGTTAGTCCTTTGCCAGGTATGTTACCGATGCGTTAAAGATGCAGTTGTTCTCAATTTACCATACACATATTTCAATGTACGACGTTTTGGGTGAGTACGATGAGGATATCTTTCAGCGTGTAAGTTTCTAGTTCTCACTGAATTTCGGTGGCACTCTCCGTAAATGAGGAGCATATCGACTTGCTGTTCGAAGGAATACAGCATTCAAATTCCCTTGATTCGACAATACTAGTCTTACCGTTCCTGTAAGTGTTGTATTGCGAAACTGTCGAATGATGTTTACATGTCAATGGCACGTTAGACGGATACGCCTTATTCGGCGAATATTTACTATTTGCACGATATACGAGAGAGAATTGTCAGAGCATGTGCTTCGATAAGTGCCGCAGTGATAAGGAATGCCACTCGCTCCATGATAAGAAGACTGCAGCACTGCACTGATACCAATGATCATCACTTCGAACACTTTCTGTAAATGGACGTTCATGCCACCTTTTTGATCTTCCTTGACCTTCAAAGACCTCAGTGCTACACATAATTGGATTCGTCTCGATAGCCGCTATCAAAAAACAAGCACCAAACTATAGCATCCCATTTACATACTGGCCATTAAAATTGCTACACCAAGAAGAAATGCAGATGATAAACGGGTATTCATTGGACAAATATATTATACTAGAACTGACATGTGATTACATTTTCACGCAATTTGGGTGCATAGATCCTGAGAAATCAGTATCCAGAACAACCACCTCTCGCCGTAATCACGGCCTTGATACGCCTGGACTTTGAGTCAAACAGAGCTTGGATGGCGTGTACAGGTACAGCTGCCCATGGAGCTTCAACGCGATACCACAGTTCATCAAGAGTAGTGACTGGCGTATTGTGACGAGCCATTTGCTCGGCCACCATTGACCAGACGTTTTCAGTTGGTGAGAGATCTGGAGAATGTGCTGGCCAGGGCAGCAATCGATCACTTTCTATATCCAGAAAGGCCTCTACAGAACCTGCAACATGCGGTCGTGCATTATTCTTCTGAAATGTAGGGATTCGCAGGGATCGAAAGAAGGGTAGAGCCACGGGTCGTAATACATCTGAAATGTAACGTCCACTGTTCAAAGTACCGTCAATGCGAACATAAGGTGACCGAGACGTGTAACCATTGGCACCCCATACCATCACACCGGGTTATTTGCCAGTATGGCGATGACGAATACGCGCTTCCAATGGGCGTTCACCGCGATGTCGCCAAACACGGATGCAACCATCATGATGCTGTAAACAGAACCTGGATTCATCCGAAGAAATGACGTTTTGCCATTGGTGCACCCAGATTCGTCGTTGAGTACACCATCGCAGGCCCACCTGTCTGTGATGCAGCGTCAAGGGTGACCACAGCCATGGTCTCCGAGCTCATAATCCATGCTGCTGCAAACGTCGTCGAACTGTTCGTGCAGATGGTTGTTGTCTTGCAAATGTCCACATCTGTTGACTCAGGGATCGAGACGTGGCGGCACGATCCGTTACAGCCATGTGGAAAAGATGCCTGTCATCTCGACTGCTAACTGCTAGTGATACGAGGCCGTTGGGATCAAACTGCTGAGGTCATCGGTCCCTAAGCTTACACACTACTTAATCTAACCCAAACTTACTTACGCTAAGGACGACACACACACCCATGCCCGAGGGAGGACTCGAACCTTCGACGGGGGGAGCCGCGTGGACCTTGACAAGACGCCCTAGACCGCGCGGCTGCCACGCACGGCGTAAGAGGAATATGAGGACTCTTTTAGACGGGGTGATTATGGTCTCGCTGGTTGCCAAAAATACTCAGATCAGCCAGAGCATTATGATCACTTACCTAATAATCGGTATGTCCACCTTTAGCACAGATAACAGCGGCGACGCGCCGTGGCATGGAAGCAGTGAGGTCTTGGTAGGTCGCTGGAGGGAATTGGCACCACTTCTGCACACCCAAGTCAGCTAATTCCCGTAAATTCGGGGGGGGGGGGGGGGTGGCTATGAGCGCTGATGCCACGTTCAGTCACATCCCAGATGTGTTTGATCGGGTTCAGGTTTGGCGAGTTGGGTGATGGGGAGGGGGGAAGCTCATCAATTGGAACTCGCGCATTGTACAGTGCTTGTTGTGCTTCACAACCTGATGAATTACGATGCTCGCTTTATATGTATGAACTTGCGCGAACAACTAGAAGAAACTGAGTGCTAAAAAAGGGTGAAAATAAATAAGCTGTTGTTTCTATAATTGGGGAAAAATGGGAAAGAATGAAACATTTACAAAATCAGTCGCATTGGAGCCTTATTATGACACAGAATTTCGATTTGTTTATTCCTTCAGTTCCTGGCGTGTTCTCTAGAAAAATGCGAATCATATTTGAAAACTGCTGGGAAAGGGAAAGTATTCCCCTACAGTAAACAATTCAACTTGACTAATAAAAGAAGTGTTTTTACATATGAGTGTGGAACTGCCGAATCCTTTTTTTCGGATAACAGCTGTTATCAGTTGAAGCGTTCGTAAGCTTACTGATTGGTGAAACAACTATGAAAGAATACGAATACCAAATAGCTTGCACGTTGTGGTGTTTGACTGCAAACATCTAATAGATTATTTCAAATTATATTTGAAAAAGGATGGATTTCCGTACACTCGGTCTCAAGACTTCTGTACTGGATGGAGCCCATAATGTGCCTTCTCCTGGTTTAGCGTAAGTGAAAACGGCTAATGTAAAACTGAAGACATTTACAGTTTGTTGGACGTGTCATCAACTGTACATTTTCCCCTGTTTGCATACGCGTTCTGTTGCAAACAATAGGTTCATGGCTGATTACAATGAAAATGACAATGAAACGTACGTTATATACCTCGCTGTTAATAATCTCTACAGACGGGCAGATCTCCCACTCCCTGACTTTTCATGGCTGTGCGAGGACAGTTTTCATGTAATGAGAAGACCAAAAAACTCGGACGTAGGTTATGAATGATATCGCCACCAAATGTCAACAAGCCAGATGTTTCGAACAAGCTGATTTCCAAAATATACAATAAAAAACGTGTGATTCTCTGCCGATATTTAAAGCAGTATCTGAACAATAATTTTATTCTAAGCAAAATTTATTATCATTTCGTCAAGCTCCCTAAGTGATACTATATATCGATATTAATGGTTAAAAACGTATATTTGATAGGAATGATTTTGAAAATATTTTTTTTCGATCTAATGAATAACAGGATTTGTGGCAAACTATGCAGAATATGATAAAATGGGTGACATGTTGGAAAGATACTGAACCGCTGCTCTGATTGCAAGATCAAATTTGAAACATAGTATTTTATTTAAGAGAAATTTGGTTACTTCTGAATTAAGTAAACACAATGCCGTTCCTGGTAAAGATATAGATGCAGGAATATTTGTTTCCGATATTGCCAATATGCTTCTTGTATATTTACATTATGGAAACATGTTGAAGTGTTAAGCTATGTTCCACGGACACAGATTCCTTGATATACCATGTAATGCTTCACGTTATTAAAAGTGATGAGTGTAGGTCGTTTGACTCATCTGAATAATAACATTTACAGTAGCTCATGTCTCGATAAAAGGAAAGTGGGGTTAATGGAGGATTAATTATCCGGGAACATTACTGCAGAATTCATAGGACTATGAGCAAAAATGTACGCTTTCGAAATTAAAACGTAGAGGGAAAGATGTGAGACACTTTTATCAGAGGATTTATTCATTTATGTTAAACGAGATTATGTATTAAATAATATTTATACATCGTCTGTTATAATTCGATCCAAATTCTGTACAGTTATCATTATAAAACAGTGTAAATTGACATTATCCGCAACGGAGACAGACTCTTAATAAACAACGATAAAGTAAGCAGTATAGCGTGGGATTCTTTTCGAGAAGGCAGGGCTCGTAAGCAGATGTGTGTGCAACATGAGGCGATTTAAAATTGATTTAGAGTAAATATTGCTTGTAGAAAAAACATACTGAAATTGTAACCTACGTATTGTCCATGTAGAGAGGATGTAGACTAAACTTGTTACGAATATGAAATAATAATATAATATACTGAAATTGCAATCTGTATGACGTAGATATGATTACGAAAATGTAACGCATTGATTGTAGACGTATTATCCAAGTGCAGATGTATTATGTAAGTGTAATTATAACCTACATGTTGTAGGTGCTTTATGACAATGTAATGATCCTTAAAATATTGAGCTATATATCTCAATTGTTTTCTTTTGGTTCATACCTTTCATGCCTGTTCGAACTTGCGTGGGAGACAGACATCCTACAAGGAGGACATTTACATAACTCCCATCACCACTGAATGAGAATAATGTCATTTCCCTCACTCAGTATTGTCTTAGGAAGCCGTTTTATTGGCTGTTTTATTTTTCTGGCAGTAAGTTATTGAGCTGTTACCGAGAGACCTAAATATGTTTAAAAAATTGGCTTAAAAGTTCTCTGATTTACCTATTTCCGAGAAAAGGGAGGGTTGGAAAGAGTCGTAACCTAGAAATTGACTGAGGAAAGAAGGAATGCGGAGGTGAGTTGAACTGAATGTGGTGTGGAGCGAGGAGGTTGATGCGGAGTATCCTTTACATTCCTGCTGCTGCCCAAATAGCAAACCTTACCTACTACTTTTAGTGTTTCTTCTCATAATATAATTCTGTCAATATTGCATGCTTTAATTCGACTACATTATATTGACATTTTTTACTTTTTCGATGTTCTTGAAAACTTCTTTACAAGACACTGTCCACTTTGTTCGACTGCTCTTCCAACTCCTTCGCCTTCTTTCACGGAATTACAGTGTCATCGGCAAACAACAAGACCTTTATTTCTTTTTCCTGAACTTAAAGTGTCTTTCCAAATTTCTCCATAGTTCCATTTGCTGCTTGTTCGGTTTACAGGTTGGATAACATTGAGGAGAGCCTGTACCACTGTCCCACCCCCTTCTCAACTAATGCTTCTCATTCCTTCTCAACTAACGCCTCTCACTCCCTTCTGAACTAATGCTTCCATTTTATGCTTGTCGATTCTTAAAACTACAGTACTGTGTATGTACAAATCATAAATAACATTTCGTTGCATGTCGTTTATCCTTACTAACTTCGGAATTTCAAAGCGTGTGTTCCAGTCAACATTGGCAAAAGCTCTATGTAAATATATATGTATTACAAATGTAGGTTTGCTTTTCTGTAACCTATCTTCTAAGGTCTAATGACACTCGTCCAGAATCCCGGCTGATCTGCTCCGAAATCGTATTTCTCCATTCTATTCTTCTGTAAACAATTCGTGTCATTATGAGTATATGTTCAACATAGCTTTGGACCACCTGATAAAGTTTTAACCACGCTTGTCACACATATCACTTTGTACCAGCAGACAATCACCATGGAGCAGAATACTCTAGCACCCCTGTTTCTGATGGTGGGGTTAGGACTAGGGGTGTGTAAGCTGTGACACGTAAGCTCATCTTTGGATCACCTGGAGCAATTTCAACCAAACTTGATACGTAAATGATTTACGATTTGGGAAAATATACAGTTGTGGTAAGCCATCCTGGTACCCTTAGGGATATGATGGGGGAGTGAAGGCAATCGAAAACGAATTATGCTAGTGTCGAATTCATAGTTTTTGGGGTGATTGGTGCCATTCAGTGACATGTAACCCCCCGGTTTAGGGTGATAATAAGAAAGGGTGATACATTAGATTGGTGCATAAGTACGTAGCGGTTTTGTTTTGCGTGTTGGTATTCTGGTTGCTGTGGGTTTATTTCTCGATTGTCATTTTTTAATTTGCAGTTCAGTGTTGCTATTTGAGTTTACATATTGTCATTTTGTTATTTGGAGGTAGTGAATGGAGCTGTGGACGCTACAAAATGGAGTATCAAGTGGAGAAATCGGAACATTTTTGGCAAATCCTTCTTTTTGAGTTCAGTAGAGGGGTGACAGCAGCGGAGGCAGCCTGAAACATTTGCGGCGTGTATGCAGATAATGCCATTGGACAGAGCACTCCGTCTTCAGGCCACGAGTGGCTTACCGGGACCATCCGACCGCCGTGTCATCCTCAGGGGAGGATGCGGATAGGAGGGGCGTGGCACGGCAAGAAAATGGTTTTCTCGTTTTAATGAGGAACGTTTTGACATTAATGATTCTTCCCGTTCAAGAAGACCTTCAGGGCTGGGTGAAAATCGTTTAATCGAATTAATGCACAGTGATTCAAGTCAGTGTACTCGATAATTAGCAAATGTTTTGAACTGCGATCATTCCATCGTGAGATACTTGCATGCAATGGAGATGATACAAAAATCGGGTGTATGGGCACCGCACGCTCTAAGCCAAGTTCACAAAAATCAGCTGGTGGCCATATGAGCATCACTGCTTGCTCTTCATCAGTTGCCTCTTGAAGAACACCGACCACTCCCATCCTGTATCGTTATTGGCGACCGAAATGGTATCTTGATACCAACATGAGGAAAAAAAGGGAGTGGTTGAGTCCAAACAAAGCAGCAGCTCCACGTACAAAGACCTGCACGCATCCACAAAAGATAGTGTTGTGCACTTGGTCGAATAGCGACGGCGTGGCATACTACGAGTTGCTTCCTCGAGAAGTAACCATCCCTGCTGACATTTATTCTCAACAACTCAGACGTCTTGCAGACGCAGTCCTAGAACAAGGACCAGGAAGACTGAGTAAAGTGATGCTCCTCCACGCTAACACCCGGCCACATTCTGCTTGATTGACAAGAAACACTATTCAGGAGTTGGGTTGGGAAGTCATTCCACAGCCGTCTTATTCGACTGATCTTGTGCCCTCAGATTTTCACCTTTGCCGCTCAGTATCGAACAACATTCAACAAACGTTCTATCCGGATGAAAATGTGCTCCCGACATGACTCTACGAGTTCTTATTCTCAAAACGACTTGATTTCTACAGTCCCATGAAGTAATGAGTGCTGTCGACAAGGGATCTCAGATCGACTCCATATTCCTAGATTTCCAGAAGGCTTCTGTACCGTTCCTCAGTAGCGACTATTAATCAAATTGTGTGCATATGGAGTATCGTCTCAATTGTGTGACTGGATTCGTGATTTCCTCTCAGAGAGGTCACAGTTCGTAGTGATAGATGGTAAATCATCGAGTAGAACAGAAGTGATATCTGGCGTTCCGCAAGGTAGTGTCATAGGCCCTCTGCTGTTCCTGATTTACATAAATGATCTAAGTGATAATCTGAGCAGCCCTCTTAGATTGTTTGCAGATGACTCCGTAATTTACCGTCTAGTAAAATCATCAGACGATCAATTCCAGTTACAAAATGATCTAGAGAGAATTTCTGTGTGGTGCGAAAAGTGGCACATAGCACTAAACAAAGAAAAGTGCGAGGTCATCCACAAGGGTACTAACAGAAATCCGATAAATTTTGTGTGTACGATAAGTCGCACAAATCTAAGAGCTGTCAATTCGACTAAATACCTAGGAATTACAATTACTAGCAACTTAAATTGGAAAGACTACATAGATAATATCGTGGGGAGGGCGAAACAAAGACTGCGCTTTGTTGGCAGAACACTTAGGAGATGCGACAAACCCACTAAAGAGGCAGCCTACATTACACTTTTCCGTCTTCTGCTGGAATATTGCTGCGCAGTGTGGGATCCTTACCAGGTGGGGGATTGACGGGAGACGTCGAAAAAGTGCAAAGAAGGGCAGCTCGTTTCGTGTTATCGCTCAATAGGGGTGGGAGTGTCACTGATATGATACGCGACTTGGGGTGGCAGTCACTGTAACAAAGGTTGATTTCTTTGCGGCGATATGTATTTATGAAATTTCAGTCACCAACTTTCTCTTCCGAACGCGAAAATATTTTGCTGACACCCACCTAGCTAGGGAGAAATGTATGTATGGTATCCTGCCTTACGGCAGGTCTTGTCATGGGTTAAGCATCTTCCGCTTTTGTCTGTCAATAGCCAGTCTTTTCATTTCTGAATATTTGCCTCCTTTGATATTGTCCAGTTCTAAGTTCTAGGGAACTGATGACCCATAGTGCTCAGAGCCATTTGAACCACTTTTTTTGCTATCTTCTTTTTCCTCTTCCCGACCCCCCACCCCACCCCCCACCCCTCCACCATTCCTTCTATTCCGGCCTTCACTAAACATTCCCTCCTCAAACAATGTCCAATCCAGTTCCGTTTTCTCTTTCTGTTGACTTTCAGCATGTTTCTTTCTTCTCCAACTCTTCTTAATACTTCTTCATTCCTTATTCGGTCTTCCCATTTCACTTTTTCCATTCTTCTCCATATCCACCTTTGTAGTGCCACCATCTTCTTTCATCTTCCTTCTTCAATGTCCAGGTCTCCGCATCATATAGTGCAACGCTCCAGATGTAACATTTGGCAACTCTTTTCCTCAGATTTAGGTGTTCCTTTTTCCCACGCGCCATTCGAGAGTGGAATGGTAGAGAATTAGTATGAAAACGGTTCGATGAACCCTCTGCCTGGCACTTAAGTGTGAATTGCAGAGTAACCATGTAGATGTAGATGTCGCTGAATGGAGAAGTTACCCCAGCATTGACAGACTGTTATGAATAGGGAAGAAGTCTGAAGTCACTATTATGTTTAACTGCTGTGTTTATGAAACTTAAGAAAAAAACGATACGAGTTTATGCACTAACCCAATATAACATATAACTTTGGAAAATGTGAAGAGGTTTCAAATGAACTTGATACACATATCTTTGCGGAGTAAGACAGGTTTCATTGCTTTACCTATTCAATATTGCCGGCCGGGGTGGCCGAGCGGTTCTAGGCGCTACAGTCGGGAACCGCGTGACCGCTGCGGTCGCAGGTTCGAATCTTGCCTCGGGCATGGATGTGTGTGATGTCCTTCGGTTAGTTAAGTTTAAGTAGTTCTAAGTCTAGGGGACTGATGACCTCAGAAGTTAAGTCCCATAGTGCTGAGAGCCATTTTTTTATCCAATATTAGTCTAAGGAAATCAAAGAACCGATAAATGTGGGTAAATCAGCTAGCAAATAAATGGAACATAACAAATTGCCAAATAAAGGGTAAACACAGTATAAGGGCAGGAAGGAATGTCGAAAGCATGTGTGAGGGGGAAGCTACGGCAGTTCTGCACGTTTCTCAAACCTCGGCCCCCGCTGTCTGTGCCTGTGGTAGTTGTATGGCGCAGGCTGAGCATTCGTGGCAGAAAACACTGTGCGCCGGTTTCGCGGAGTGCCCCTCGTGGAGAGTCGCCATCGCAGCCGCTACCGGGCGGTGTTCATTCAGAGCTGCGAGGCACGTGAACGCTTAATTGCTCCATTAAGTACATTGTGCGTCAACTGCGCGGACGGCGACTTTTGTGTCGGCGTTTCGCGCTTTGCGGCCGCCGCATTGTGTGGCGACGCCGTGAGAGGCAGCACGCCCACGACTCACTCCTCCTCCAGCTGCCGCGCCACGCCGCCCGACTCTTTGATGAGAGAATAAAAAGCGCGGGTACACCGACCGCTGTCTGGAAACGCGCCATTGTGGAACGACTCGCGCGACTCATTCTTTGTTTGTAAAACAGTCGGCAGAGTGAAGAAAAAATAGAAATAAAACTCTTATTGTCTTCCTACGAGATCGGATTTTCTACTTATTTGTGTTATTAATCTTATGACGCAAGACACAATCGCTTTAGCACTTTAAGAAATGTCTGCAGTCTGAAAGAAATTATGACAGCAATGTTTAGCACCGAGTACGAGGGACGTTCAGTAAGTAATGCAACACTTTATTTTCTCGTCCAATTTAGGTTGAAAAAAATTCCGAATTTGTTGTTGGGCTTCGTGGAATATTCTCGCCTCGAGCCCTACAGCCTTTAATATGACGTCTGTAACGGAGGTGCGTTCCAAGCAGAGAGCTGTCACTGAGTTTCTTTCGGTGGATAACCAGAGCACCGCATATATTCACAGGCGCTTCCAGAATGTCTACGGGGACCTGGCAATGAACAAAAGCACTGTGAGTCACTCGTCGAGGCAATTATCATTACTGTAACATGTTTACACAAACCTGTCCGATCTCCCGCATGCCGGCCGGCCACGAAAAGCTGTGACATCTACCATTTTGGAACGTGCGGACACTCTCATTCGAGTTGATCGATGACTCATGACCAAACACCTCGCTGCTCACTGGACGTCTCTCGTTTTTTATCGTTTGCGGGGGACTGTGGGAGGGGGGAGGAGGGAGGGACGAGGGGGTGGGGGGTGGGAGGAGGGGGAAGGGGGAGGAGGGGGGAGGAGAACTGTCGTGTTTGTTTGAGGTGTACAGCGAGTAACGGAAGGCGGAATAATGAGAACTAGCGTAAACATATAGGTATTTGTGAAGTCTTTCGTGAGGTCACGGTCCTGTCCAGGAAGAACCAGCCCTCACAGCTGTAGGCGAAGACGAGAGCAGGAAAACGGCAGATACGTTAGTAGAACCTAGGGAAATCACTGGAAGCTTTTTTTATCGAATCGTAAGTATTCTGACAGGATGACTGCCTGCCGCCACGAATTCCTCTGGTGTACCAACCTCTTCATCTCAGAGACAGACTTCCACCTTACGTCTTCACTTATTTGTTGGACGTATCCCAGTCTCTGCCTTCCCCTACTGTTTTTATCCTTTACAGGTCAGTCGAGTGGCATGTACGTTGTTCCTTATGTTTAAGGAATTTAATCAGGCGTGACGCAGAGCCTTACTTTCCTAACCACCGAACTCAATTACGTAACAGTTCCAAGGGAAAAGTAAGGAACTTATCCACTTGACAAATGTTCAAATGTGTGTGAATTCCTAAGGGACTAACCTGCCTTAGACTTACACACAAATTAAGTTAAGCTAAGGACAACACACACACCCAAGCCCGAGAGCCGCGCGGGCTTGGGTGCCTTGTCACGGTTCGCGCGGCTGTCCCCGTCGGAGATTCTCCTCCCTCGGGCATGGGTGTGTGTGTTGCCGTCCTTACCGTAAGTTAGTTTAAGTTTGGTAAAGTAGTGTGTAAGCTTAGGGACCGATGACCTCAGCAGTTTGGTCTCATAGAACTTACCACATATTTCCAAATTTCCAAGCCCGAGGGAGGACTCGAACCTTTGTCGTGAGGGGCCGCGCAATCCATGACATGGCGCCTCTAACCACGAGGTCGCTCCGAGCAGCCTCCACTTGTCAGTTTAACATTTTACTGTGTAGGAAAACTGAAAACAAATTGTTTGCATTATTCTTAAGGTAAAATGAAACAAGTACGCCATGTTTAACATACGGTACTCATGTACGACAACAAAGGCTTGATGTGGTGTGACCACCAACGCCTACACACAGCTAGTATGTATGAATCGATTTCCATCATATTGGTTTCTAGCTAGTCTGGTGTGCAGTGGCTAGCATTCGTGTCAGCCGTTTTCTTTTGTCCCTACAGCCTGCACAAGGAAAATAATCCTGTGGAATAGATCGCGAAGGTCATGAGTTGGACCGCCTAGGCCCATCCATCTTCGCTTAGATCCTCGGTTGCGAATTCCCCGAATTTCAAGCGAAAATTGACATCAGGTGATGGTCTGACCCCATACGTTTCTGTAAACGAGTTCCTTGTCACACTCAGATCCCTCTACAAGCTTGCAACCGGAACTTCGAACAGCCTGTATATGAGAACGAGACAAGTGAGGAGATGCATCATTTTCGCCACTGGATTCGCCTTCGTCCGTTTGATCTTTGTCACACTTTTTCAGAGGTTTCACCACATTCAAGCGAATTCCGGAATGGAGTTTGTGACTAGGCTGTAGTCAATACCTTTCCATTCTTGATGGGCTGATGAGGTGTACTATCACTAATGAAGTCTGTCAACAGGACATGACGCTGTAAACTTCCTTCACTTCCCTGAAAAAGAAAGTATGTGAGGGATGCAATTTGTAACTGAGCTATGATACCTGATACGCTACAGTGCTTAAGCAATGTTTTTGTTCGTTTGTTAGCTGTCATGCTTGTGCCTACTGCATTGTTATATCTAAAACTAGGAGAGTGCAAAAAATCAGAATTAATTAATCTCAGAAACTGCGAATACTTTTTGTCATATATACAAACTACCTTCCTGTCTTTCATTTTTATTACTGTATCCATCTTTATTCTTAGAATGCTCTAGACAGAAGGATCAATACGATTAAACATAATGTGGCGAATAGAAACTTTCTTCTCCGTCTTTTTTATTTTTTCCTGTTTATCTGTGGAATCGGCATTATTATATGGGTTTCGGCAATCTTACTGGAATTTGATTGCCGGATGGACCTCCTGGCGCCGCTACTGTCCCGAAACAGAATTTATCATCTGTCTGCGCCTATCGTAAATCTCATGCTTAGGTGTGAGAACGATTTCTAAATGTTTGCCTGCTAGTCTGTATCTGATGTAGGTACGAGAAAAGTCGAGTCGATGTAAGCAGATCCCTGAAAGCTGCACTGGGCTGTGAACGGTTACTTCGCGCCCCAGCCTCAACCAGTCACGTATCTCTACATCCACATCCGTTGGGCGTGCCAGGATGAATGATCAGTATTCAGGGATAAGACAGAAAAAGCAAAAAGCTTCATATCGTCATGTGCCCCATTCCGAATGGTTTCCTAGACAGAACAAGTTTAATGTACATTTTTAATGGACACTTGTATTTGGGCTAGTGGTGTGCACGTATGTCTCTTACCCACCCAACGTCTTGGACGTTTTAATCTAGCTCTACTCATCTCGTTGCTTACAACCTACATGCTTGTGATGTTTTTCTGTCATAGGAAGAGGAGTGGACCCAAAATTGAACCTTAGTAAGTTATCAGCACTCACTAAAATCTTTTCTAGCTTTCCAACATCTTTTAAATTGGCAGAATGAGATTTTCACTCTGCAGCGGAGTGTGCGCTGAAATGAAACTTCCTGGCAGATTAAAACTGTGTGCCCGACCGAGACTCGAACTCGGGACCTTTGCTTTTCGCGGGCAAGTGCGCTACCATCTGAGCTACCGAAGCACGACTAACGCCCGATACTCACAGCTTTACTTCTGCCAGTATCTCGTCTCCTACCTTCCAAACTTTACAGAAGCTCTCCTGCGAACCTTACAGAACTAGCACTCCTGAAAGAAAGGATATAGCGGAGATATGGCTTAGCCACAGCCTGCGGGATGTTTCCAGAATGAGATTTTCACTCTGCAGCGGAGTGTGGGCTGATATGAAACTTCCTGGCAGATTAAAACCGTGTGCCCGACCGAGACTCGAACTCGGGACCTTTGCCTTTCGCGGGCAAGTGCTCTACAATCTGAGCTACCGAAGTACGACTCACGCCCGGTACTCACAGCTTTACTTCTACCAGTATCTCGTCTCCTACCTTCCAAACTTTACAGAAGCTCTCCTGCGAACCTTGCAGAACTAGCACTCCTGAAAGAAAGGATATAGCGGAGACATGGCATAGCCACAGCCTGCGGGATGTTTCCAGAATGAGATTTTCACTCTGCAGCGGAGTGTGCGCTGATATGAAACTTCCTGGCAGATTAAAACCGTGTGCCCGACCGAGACTCGAACTCGGGACCTTTGCCTTTCGCGGGCAAGTGCTCTACCATCTGAGCTACCGAAGTACGACTCACGCCCGGTACTCACAGCTTTACTTCTGCCAGTATCTCGTCTCCTACCTTCCAAACTTTACAGAAGCTCTCCTGCGAACCTTGCAGAACTAGCACTCCTGAAAGAAAGGATATAGCGGAGATATGGCTTAGCCACAGCCTGGGGGATGTTTCCACCCATCCAGAAGTAAAGCTGTGAGTAGCGGGCGTGAGTCGTGCTTCGGTAGCTCAGATGGTAGAGCACTTGCCCGCGAAAGGCAAAGGTCCCGAGTTCGAGCCTCGGTCGGGCACACAGTTTTGTCTGCCAGGAAGTTTCATCTTTTAAATTATTAAAACAAATTTTTGATTTATGTTTGTTAAGCGTGATGCAAACCAGTTGTATGTAAAGCCATCAGTTCCATGAATAACAATGTACATTGAATACTGTATCTAGTAACAATTTGTAGAAAGAACATATGTCCAAATGACTTTTTTTGCTTCAAATGAGCATTCCTGTCAAATTCTTAAGTGTTGACCATTCCTCCTGCGTCACCCTGCATACTCTGCAAGCCACTTTTCGGTGTGTGGTGGAGTGTACTTTGTGTATGTAACTCAATTTTGTGAACTGCCATTGTTTTCGCGTACAGCTGTTTTTGCTTTGCAGTTGATAGCTGGAAAAAGCGTTGTCAGCTGTTAACGACCACCTTACGCACACTCGACAATAGGTGGACGTGCGAAACCGCGAAAGAACCACATCCAGGCTGCCTCGTCTCCCTGAATCCTGGAAGTGCTGCCTTACGCTCTCAGTGATTTAGCCGGACTAATAGTAATTTTCTGTATGATATCAAGGAAATAGTTTCGTGCCTTCTCTCACACCATATAGTCAGACTGTCTATTAAAACAAGTGGACAGGTTGTGGTTAGGCGTTGGAATAATCAGGACGTTGCCGAACGGCGAATACTGGGCGGTACGCACCGCTACAGCGAGAAAGGCTACTTCTACGACGTCAGTAAAAGACTAACTTGCGCCTCCGTGGGGATCGATTGCGTCCTAATTAACATATTATTCACTTAGCAGAAAGGGGCTTGGGTGCTAGTTTCATTGACAATATCAACAAAGCCGAATATTTCGCTTAAGTATTCGTGAGATGACAGTACTCAATATTCTGGCTGTTGCTTCAGTCTATTTTTAAACTGTTTTTAAATGAAAACACAAATTTAATAAATTTCAACCAACATTATAGTACATCCTCAGATAGGAAATGAATTTATATAATGTACCTTTTGTGGATTTTATTAGTACAGTTATGGACCCTTGAGGAACGGTGGGTGGAGGTTCTTATTGATAACGCTTAGGCTTTACTTGCTAGTTACGAGAACGAGTTGAAGCCACCTATCGTACGGAGCTGTATGTGAGAGCAGCGGTAATTTTTTTTCCAGATATTCGACGCCCATTCTCAGCTAAAACCCAGCGCTTGGGAAAAATTGTTGTATTTGTTTGAGGTCTATAATGAGTAGCGGAAGGTGGGATGGTCAGGACTACCATAGTTATGGGAAGAGGACTTTTGTGAGGTCAGGGCTGTTCTCGGCGAATATCCCACCCTCATTCTGCCAGACGAAGTCGAGAGTGAAAAAAGACAAATACCCGAACTAGAAAAATGACTTTTAGTATTTTTCTTTTCTCCGCCTGATTTCCTCAATTATTTGTCGGGTAAATTTCAGTCGCTGTCTTCTCCTACAGTTTTACCTTCTATAGCTCTCTCAAGTACAATGGAAGTTATTCCCTGATATCCTAATACACGTTATGTCATCCAGTCGCTTTATCCTAACAAAGTTTTTCCATACATTTCTATCGTCGCCGATTGTACGGAGAACTTCTACATTTCTTATCATATCAGTCTACCACATTTTCAACATTGTCCTGCAGCATCACATCTCAAACGCTTCGAATATCTTCTTTTCCGTTCTGCAGCAGTCCATAACTCACTTCCATCAATATTGCGCTCCAGAAATTCTCAGAATTCTCAGAAGTTTCTTTTTCGCGTTACGGACAATATTTGATACCAATGTAATTCTTTTAGCTAGGAAAGCACTTTCTACCCGTGCCAGTCTGCTTTTATGACCTCCTTGCTATGTACGTAATAAGTTGTTTTGCTTCTAAGGTACAATTCAATCACTTTTTCTGCCTCGTTAGCCCAAATTTTGATTTTAAGTTCACGATTAATCTCATTTCTGCCACTCCTCGTTCATTTCGTCTTTCTTCACTGTACTTTCAGTCCACATTCAGCGCTCATTATGTCCCGTAATTTTTCCTCACTTTCCCTAAGGGTAGCAAATGTTATCAGCGAATCTTATCGACGACGTTCCTTCACTCTGAAGTTTTATCTCACTCTTGAACCTATCTTTTATTTCCGCCATTGCTTCTTCGGCGTACAGATTGCACAGTGGAGGCGAAAGGCCGCATCCAAGTGTTACACCTTTTTAATTTGAGCACTTCGTTCTTAGTCTTCGATTGTCATTGTTGCTTCTTGTTTCTTATACATATTGTATATTGCCGGTATTTCCCTATACATTACACCTATTTTACTGAGTGTTTCGAACAACTTACACTATTTTACATTGTCGAACGCTTTTCAGGGCTGACAGACCCTACGAACTTGTCATGATTTTTCCAAAGTTTTGCTTCCATTATCAGCGCAACTTCAGAACTGCCTCTCTGGTGTCGTTACCCTCCCTGAACGCAAACTGATCGTCTCCTAAGATAACCTCAATTTTTTTCCATTCTTGTGTGTATTGTGCTTCTCAACATCTTGAAACCATGAGCTGTGAAGTTGATTATGCGATAATTCTCACTCTTATTTGACCTTGTTATATTCAGAATTGTGTGGATGATATCGTTCCGACAGTCTGGTAGTATGTCTCTAGTCTCTTGGATTCTACATACCAACTTGAATAATCTTTTGGTTGCCGTTTTCCCCAAAGATTTTAGAAATTTCCAAGGATGCCTCCTGCCTTATTCACTCGCAAGTCTTCTGAAGCTCTGTTAGTCTCTGATTGTAATGCTGAATCACCTGTGTGTTCCATATCGACTCCCATGTATTCTTCTATCACGTCAACAAACAATGCCGACTCCCCGCAGGAGCGTTTACTGTATTCTTTCCGCCTATCCGCTCTCTCCTGCACGTTTGACAGCAGAACTCTGCCTGCACTCTAAATGTTGATACCTCTGCTTTTAATTTCACTGCTGGTTGTTTTGACCTCTCTATGTGCTGTATCTGTTCACACGACGACCATTGCTTTTTCGATTTCTTCACATTTTGCCAAATATGGCCACCCAACGAAATTCGACTAGTGTAACCGGCCGTGACAATCTACGATCATGTGACAGTCTCATGTTCTGTACACCTGACAAGTACACAAAAAATGTGTTATTAAATTTGGACTAGGGAAATTAGAATGGATATGCGACATGGCGCAGAACACGTCCAAACGGCACAGCGAATCGGATTCTGTATTCGGTCGAAAAATAGATTTAAAAAATCGGTAGATGCAGAGATATGTCGTATGAAAGTTCTGTCTACCAATCGATTACAACTGAGATAACACCACACTTAATCACACAAACAGGGGCATTGGTTATTGACTGAAATGCTTCTACAGTTCAAATTAAACGTATCTTAGAACCTGAAAAATGCAGTTGTAAACATGCAAACTGACAACGTAAAACTTCATTCCTTTTCAACATACTCGTAAGAAAATAATGGCACCAGACACGCCAACATCCAAGCGCACAAAGATCGCTGTTTCTTTGCAATAATCTCAGTAAGATAAGTTATAGTTTAGAGAAAATAGACGCTACAACAGTTGAACAGAAAATGCATCAACAAACTAGACCAAAAATCCCACCACTAGCATAGAAAACGCTTTCTTTGTTTCCTTGAGTGGTTACCTCAAACGTTATCATAGTAAGGAAAACCTTTACAGTGTGAAAGACTACAATAAAGTTCATTTATTTGTGAAGGAATATAAATTCAAGTTTTATAACTATCAAAACAATCAAGGAGGATTAAAACTGATTATAAAGTGGCTTCCAAACCATGTCGCTCCCACTGTAATCTTCAACGAGCTACAAGCGAAAGGCTAATAACCTGTTGAAGACGTACGTCTGTTCGAACAAAGGGTTCATGTGACATGAAAATTAATCCCAGAACTGGTATATATTGTCAGTTTAAGTAAAGGTACACACAAAATTTATACAGAAAGATTCCTATTGGAGACAAGATTAACAACATAAAATTTAAAACAAAAGAATAGCGCGGCCCAGTGTAAAACTACGAAACCTTTAGGCATACTACAAGATATTTCCACACGCACCTCAGATGTGTAAAATGAGCAGGTGATAATCAATTATCTCGTCAGATGTTACCTCGTGTCCGAAAAACAAAATGTGTGTTACGTTTGAAAGAGCACCCAGTACCTTGGGGGGCTGTTAAGTTCATCGTGCGGCAAAAAACGAATGCTACACCACAGAACAAAACAGGAGGAGGTTATATCAAACATAACAAATCAAACAAACAAACAAGTACGAATGCAAGATATGAAATTCGACTTGTCGGCGATCGACAACCACGACTCACAGCATCATCTCAATCTTTTAAAAATGGCAACATTTCGAGATCTCCAGTACGGTGATAAGAAAATTATAATACGCAGGTAAGGTTAAATCAACTCAAAAGCAGAAAACTCCAGCTCTACCAAAATTAATCGATTAAAATGCTGTGGCCAGAACTTTAAGGGGAATCATTGCACAATTAAGGGGAGACGGAACGCCCACTCTTGCCATCGTAAATTTTCTATCTTAAAGTAAGTTTTTTTCTGGAATTGTTATAAATAGAACTTTAAAACTTCGACATTTGTTTTCAGCATGTACTGTTTGCTCACTAAACTAGAATCAGGGTTTCTTTTTTGTTGGTATAAGGAGCGATCGGAAAGTTTCAATTTGACACCGTTGCTGAAGCTTATATGAAACGTAGCACGAATCCGTTGCGCGTATATAAGCACCTATATCTAGGCAGGGGATAAGTGCGGAATCGTGGACTTTGGTGACGTTATTACCAAATTCGTTCAATCAGAACTAACGAACTGTTATTCTTTTCTTAGCGGCCGAAGGACCAACACCGGCAGACATCCATTGGAGAATGAAAAATATGTATGGGGCAGCAAGTCTGTTGAAAACCTCGGTGGTGGAACGGCGCGCCAAGGGGTCGTTGCTGCTTCGTGGTAGTGCACGCTTCCATATAGCAAATGTCGCAATGCGGAAGTTAGCCAACTTAAGAGGAAGGCACTCGAGGACACTCCCTGGAGTCCTGATCTCCGACTATGCGATTGTCACGCCTTCGATCGCTTAGAAAAGTCTTGAAGAGTCAACGATTCCCGTATTTGTGAATACAGTCCTGCGAATGAAACTGGCACCTGAGTATAAAACTAAGGAATTCAACAATTTCGAAATGCCATACCAATGCAATTGGCGATCACACTAGCTGATGTGCTGAGTAGTATAATTTGCGGAAAATGATCGGCTGCGATAGGTCTACATGGCATTACGAACAGTTACTTTAAAGCAATACCACGTAAACTTTTGACACTGATAACTCGAATCAAGAATCCATGGCTTTTCGTAGCCTATTTCTTTAACAAATCGAAAAGGCTAAAATAATTACAATCCCCAAACCAAGAAAGGACTTAAAATAGCCCGGAATTATCGGCCGATAAACCTACTGAGCGCTATGAGTAAAGTTTTGGTAGAACTAACCTTCATTGGAAAATAAAGTCCGCTGTCAGAAAATTACACGACAGAGCCGAACAGTTCGGTTTTAAGAGAAAACTGTCACCGGAGACGTAAGTCTGATATCTAACCGAACAGATCACTATTAATTTCTATTGATTAATACACACGGCGGTTGTTTACGTTAATTGTAAAATATGATACGCCAAAGTACGGTGCGATGACCTAACACTTAATCACTGTAACAACTATACAAGACAGTTACGTATAAACAGCAGACAACTTCTTGCAAAGTATATTAACCACAGTGTACATCGACCGTAACTTCTCAGACATTAAAACTATAGACTTTGGTATTCCGCAAGGTTCGGCATTGTCAGCTATTCTGTTTTCATTATATTGTTCATCAGGCAGTAAGTGCTGCACATTGTATGCTGTCTACAAACCAGGTCGATAATACTTTATAAATTGAAAAGAAAACCAGCACTATCACTAAGCAGTTAGTAAAGGAATGAAATGAAAGTAAGTGCAAAATAGACGACGGCTGCGTGCTTTACAAAAACTAAGTATAAAATCTTTGAACAAAAATTTAAAAAAATCCTTGGTTAGAATTACTCAAATATTGGGGTATAAGAACAGACCAACAAATGTTTTACAAACACCACTGATAATGGTAGGAAGTGTATGGAAATGGGAATTGAGCTAGCGTCATTTTTACTGAGCGTCTTTCTTACTACAGGAACTAAACCGAAACTACCATACTGCCAGACACATTATATAAGTGTACGGTTTGGAGTATTGTCTCAAAATCTTTCTTTAAAAAGTACTTGAATGGATTTTTCGAGATCCTCACTGGGTGATAAAGACTGAAATACACCGAGATTTGAAGACTGAAGCACCAGAGTCATAAATTAAAACTGTAGCACAAAACCTTTTTAAAGATATTAGACTTCCACGTGACTCAATAACAATATACAGGATTTATACCACCAAGCTCCGGATTCTAATCAGCGATGAAAAGTGCCACCCACATTAATAACGCAAGAGGAAGCAATAGAAAAAATAGAACTATAAAGCATGATACCAGCGGGTGTTGGGAACGGATCCCAGTAGCTCCCATTCGTTGAACCGCATATATGAGTCTTTCAATAAAGAGAGAACGGGCAGACCACTAGAAATGAAAATACGCGAAATGTTACAACCAAAATAAATAAATAAATAAATAAATGCTGGCTAGCCAGCAGTTCGAGAGAGATACTATCTGATATCACACAGTTGATCCAGACACTGGATCCCTTCGTTATGTGGCTAATACACCAGTTTACATGTCAGCTAATTTTTTATGTTAAAATTGCAAGGTTTCTAAATGTGTGTCGCAAACGACCAGTTGTAATATCATATACAATACGTGATAAGAAAAGTGTAGCATCCAGAAGACATGGTCAGAAGTTAATTTAATGGTCTGTAAATGATAGAGTTGCAATTCTCTGTGACAGGTAGAACGGCCAGCAGAGTGCATTAGTCTTGTTTAATGTTGTTACCAGAACTGGTAGGGTAATCAGGGTGATTTTTTTCTACCGTGTACAAACTCTTGGACCTGATCGACGAGAGGATACGGAATAAAAAAGGTCTAATGAACTTATGCACGGAAATGCTAGTGACCATTTATTCAATCATATATTGTTATAGAGACTGCGGTCTAATGCGCCTTGTACCTTGCAGCCACAGTTACAGTATGTGCTGGAATTGTTTCCATGTGCCTCAACACATGCGAGTATGCGCAGTAGCATGTTCTGCCTCATACCTTCACATCGGCCAGGCTGCATCCGAACAGTGTCGAAGGAGCATTAATAGGCTGCTCCAGTGTCCCCACATCTGGAACGGTCTCTGCATACACTTTACTTCTGAGACGCCCTCATAACCAGAAACTGCACGGGATGAGATCCGGTGACCGAGCTGTCCATGCAACTGGACCTCCTTATCAGATCCATCGACCAAGGAATACGCGACTGAGATGCCTCCGGACGTTAACGGCGAAGTGGGCTGGACCACCATTACGTAGCAGCTACATAATCCTTAGAATCATCAATGGTGCTTCTTCCAACAGGGGAGGCAAAGTCACCCGCAAGAATCGCCGATAGTTCCGGCCCGTTAGGCGACGTGGAAGGAAGATAGGTCCCAAAATACGGTCGCCAATTATCCTGATCCACACATTCCTTCACAACTGCGGCTGTCGTCCGGCAACAAGTACTCTATTCCTTGCAACATTATGTGTCATACCACCCCACTGATCGGATTGTAGTAACAGCCGGACTAATAGTAGCCCACTGCGTAGGCTGCTGTTAAAACCGTAACATAAATGGCTTTCTTCGGAGGAGTGCTGTAACCCGGAAGCATGGAGTGTCTCTGAATGACGTCGAATTATGTTCTGTGACAGATCGCCGTTCCGCAAAGCCCTAGATGACCGTCGGCGCAGAGTTTAGAGGCGAAGTTTGGGGCAGTTCCAGTCTTTCAGTGTTATGGAGAGGTACAGTACTATTGGTGCTGGCGTCAAGGGGAGGGAAGCTGAAGTATTCTGAACCTCAGCACTCCCGGTTAACTGTGCGGTCTAACGCACTGCTTTCTGGGCGGGAAGGCGTGCCAGTCCCCGGCACGAATCCGCCCGGCCGATTACTGTCGAGGTCCGGTGTGCCGGCGAGACCGTGGATGATTTTTAAGGCGGCTTTCCATCTGCCACGGCGAATGCGGGCTGATTCCCCTTATTCCGCCTCAGTTACACTATGTCGGCGATTGTTGCGCAAACACTTTCTCCATGTACGCGTACACCATCATTACTCTACCAAGCAAACATTGGGGTTACACTTATCTGGTGTGAGACGTTCCCGTGGGGTGGGGAGTGTGTCCACTGAGGGCCGAACCGCACAACAACCCTGGGTTCAGGGTTCAGTGTGAGGCGGCGGAGGGGTCAGTGGACACATGTAGCCTGTTGTGCGGTTGTGTATCACTGAGGCTACGACGGGAACGAAGCCTCTCCGTCGTTTGTAGGTCCCCAATTCAATAAATACATCCTGAACCTCGAAAACTTCTACAAGAAACACACGAGCATGTTGTTCATCCTCCGTATTTAAGAACGCGATGAATTAAACATAAACTCTCTTCGTTGAGCGTCAAAAAAACAAGCAAACAACTTTGTAACTCTTTCCTAACAGGGAAATAAGTTCACAGTTAAACGAAGATACTTGGAACAACAAAAGAAAGGCTTTCATAGTCAGTTCGTTCTCTACTAATTGACTGTCAGATGTTTAAGTCCTCTCTCTCCTTGAGCGGAGCACATTCGAACAGATTAAAACTTGAGTTACGGTCTGTACGAGTTCACCGTCTCTACAGTCTGGCCAAGTCAGTCTGACCGCATACCAACAGACCCACGACCAGGTTCCAAGGTTCCTTGGGGTGCGGTGGGTGGTGCTGGATCTGAAGTAGACTTCTGTTCGCGTAGCTGACGTGACCGTCGCGGACGTTCTCCTAAGTACCAGCACGGTGGACGCACACTTTTTCTGTTTGGTTGACCGTGACATTGGCGGATGCAGCAAAAGTTGCATGGTATGAGCGCCCTCTCTCGCTGATTTACACGCCTGGTATATGCGGAGGCCAGGGGCTGAGCTGGCAACCAAACCGACGGCGGTGTGGTGGAGTGGCGTCGGGGCTAGATGGTTTTTGTGACGTATGCCGGACATTCGCCACGCCGGACATTTGCCACACTCGCCCCTTCGCCAACTAGCTTGAGTAGCGATCCCTCAGGTAAGGGACGCCCTTCCTAGTACTTCTGTCCGCTTTCAAACCGCCGTCTCCACATCTTACTCGATACAACCAGTACGTAAGGGACCTTCTTCTTCGACAACTTGGCGAAATACAGAGCTTCTTTTCCGAAATCGAAATATTTATAACTTTTGGGACACGAAAGCAATACAGACGATTCTGTCAGTATGCAATTAGTTCTGCCAAATATAAATATAGATTCCTCTCTCTGTACGGTAGCTTCCTTTCACGCCTACTGATCGCGATAGAAACAGTCCATCGGCAGGGGAGCAACAAGAAAGGAACGTTGTACAGAGAATGCGAATATACGCTAATCATTTCTTTTCGATCACTGCATTTGGGCCTACTTTAATTACTACAACTGCATGCCCAAAAAATAATAAGGAAAGAAGAAGTGAGAATGTGAATGTTTGAAAAGAAGAACGACATACTTCATATTAATTTACTCTCTAAAATACGATATCCCTTGCGGCGAAACATTAGTTAGTAAAGTGTAGCGTGACAGTGTTCAAAACATGACTGAAAATACGATCACTAAATAGAGATAAGAACATCTATGATTGACATGTCATCTAAAGTCTACGTACAATTTTAAAATGTTAGAAATAAGGAAATGAAGTAATACAGAATGCTATGCTTGTAACGTACGTTGTTATTCTACATTGTTTAGCTCTGGTATTTACAGAGTCATAGAGAAAGCATCATAGGTTTTTGAGGGAAAAGCCGTAATTGTAATGAACTGCACTACAACAGAAAGAAGAAGCATAAGTTAAGGAAAAATAATGTAATGTCTATTTCAGCTCACAAGTGACATTGAAGCAGATAGTTCCTGTGACTTAGTGTGGGCAGAGGTTATATTCGACAACTGGAATAAATTAATAACTGGCTCCTCTTACCGACCCCGGGTTTCAGATGAGACAGTTGCTGAACAGTTCAAAGAAAACTTGAGTCTCTTCACAAATAGGTCAATCTACCTTCCGTATGTCGACAAAAATACATTTTCAGAACCTATTGTAGATAGAAAACAACTTCCGTAATTGTTCTAAATGCTTCTTTAAAAATTATTTTGAACAATTAGTTCACGAGGCCATTCAAATTGTAAATGGTTACGAAAACACACTTGACCTATTAGTCACAAATAATCCTGAGCATCACGACGGATACAGGGATTAGTGAACACACAGTCGAGCGAGGCTCAATTCCGTAACAAAGAAATTCACCAAAACTAAACGCGAAATATATCTATTTATAAAAGCAGCTAAAAATTCGCTTGACGTCTTTCTAAGAGACAGTCTCCAATACTTCCAAACTATGTAAGTACACTCCGCTGCAGAGCGAAAATCTCATTCTGGAAACATCCCCCAGGCTGTGGCTAAGCCATGTCTCCGCAGTATCCTTTCCTTCAGGAGTGCTAGTTCTGCAAGGTTCGCAGAAGAGCTTCTGTAAAGTTTGGAAGGTAGGAGACGAGATACTGGCAGAAGTAAAGCTGTGAGTACCGGACGTGAGTCGTGCTTCGGTAGCTCAGACGGTAGAGCACTTGCCCGCGAAAGGCAAAGGTCCCGAGTTCGAGTCTCGGTCGGGTACACAGTTTTAATCTGCCAGGAAGTTTCATATGTAAGTGAAGACCATATGTGGCCTCAGTTCAAAGAAATAGTATCAACAGCACTCGAGAGAAATAAATTAATAAGAGACGGAACTGATCCCCCATGGTACACAAAACACGACAGAAAGCTGCTGCAGGAACACCGAAAAAGGCACGTATAATTTAGACGAACGCAAAATCTCCAAGATTGGTGAAGTTTTACTCAGGCTCGAAATTTGGTGCGGATTTCAATGCGAGATGCATTTAATAGTTTCCACAACCAAAGTCTCTCTAGAAATGTGGCAGAAAATCCAAAGAGATTCTGGTCGTATGTTACGTAAACCAGTGGAACGGCTCAGTAAATACCTTTACTGTGCGACAGCGATGAGGAGGAGGAGGGGGAGACAAGGGACCCAACATTTCGGAGCAGGTAAAATCGTGGCAAATGTCCGGCGTGGCAAATGTCCGCACACATTTTGCGACACGCCAGAAGCAATCGGGTATGACTTCAGACTGCGACTGGTGACTGAGGAAACTCTGACGGCCCAACAGCGCGTCAAGGAAACCCTGCGCCCTCAGGTGTTACCTCCCGTGCGACAGTATTGTGGTTCCATTTCTATAGAGGACAAAGCTCATCCCGATGTGGCACGTGTCTCCGTGAAGTATCTGTGTGATTTTGAGGTAGACCTGCAGCTAGCAACACCCCAAATCTCTCCCAGGCAAGACTGGACGTCAATTCCTTCCCTGTGCTACTACCCTGCTGATGTCAAGGACCAGTTACAACAACTGTGGTCCAGCTTTCCTGGGTATTATGAGAGCCTTCCCAGCCGAATCAGTGAATGCATCCAGGCTAGAGTGGATGCAACGTCAGACAGATAAATGGCTCCTATTGTCATAATTATTTTAAATTTGACTCGATTTTGTTATCACTGAAATAATATCACATTCCCTGTCAAACTGTGAAATTTCATTTCGTCCCCCCCCCCCTCCCCGCACACTCTGGGCGTTTCACTTCTTTCGTCTGGCAGTACTTCAGAGCCTATGTCTGAAGATAGCTGTAGTGACCGAAACCGGTTACCGAAATTCATCATAAAATAAATTATTGATCTCGACTGCTGCATTCTGTTATACTGAGGGCGATCGCTGAGACCCTTCATGATGATAAAAACTCCTTGTAATATGGATCAGTGAAATGAACTGTTGAATTATTATGTCTTAATGGAAGTGTATATAAAAATTATTGTTAAATGTGTACATATCATTAGATATATCGTGTCAATAATCAAACATTTTTTTAAAAATCATTATTTCCGTAAGAAATTACCCCTTTTTAAAACGTAATTTTCGTACTGTTATCGTTATTCATTCTCAGAATTTTAAGATGTACCTAGTGCACAGTGATTAACAGTATGATAAAACGAGACCTATAGCTCTTTAATGTTTCCGTTTTTATCCAGAAAAAGCCACTATAACTGTGTTGATACTTGAAACTTAGGCCAGTACGCTGCTTGCTTCGTTCGTTATGGAAGTCATTGTAATGGTATCACTATTGTTGACTTACTTCCTAATTTGACTAACGTATGAGTACTAGTAATAGTTGAGAAAAGTAAAAATTTCTATGTTCTGCACTACGCCTTTTACGAGTTTTTAATCGCAGTTTATTTACAGAATATACAGCTATACTTTCATATTATATTTACAATCTGCTTTGATTCCTGTCAGAAATCTAATGCTGCTGGGAAAATAGAAAAAATTACATACTGGTTACTGATAATCAAACTTACTTCTTCGTGTTGTCCTAGCTGTGGAGGTGACTACTCTTTTATATGCTAATCCGATATTTGTGAGTTTCATTAGAAAGTATGTGTATTGTATAGGTGCAGTTGGAATGACTCACTTATGATGTATGAACCCTACAAGATGACTGTTGTTTTACACTATATCTTTGAGCGAAATGCTCTCTAGAAAATTATATCCTTGATTTGTGAATGGAAAAGGACAAAACATGTTTTACTAGTAAAAAGAGCATGGGAAAAGTCACCATGTTTATTTTTATTGTATATAAACGTGTGTCCTATTCAGCAATCAGTAAATTGTCAACATGCAGCCGTAAACACAAACAGCTCATAGAAACACTGGTTCGTTCAGTGCAATTTCCATATAAGCTCTGGAATGTTTTATGAAACGTGGAAGTTACTAACTTCTAAACACTTACCTAGAACTTTCCGTCTGGATGATATACCATTAACTATTCACACTTCACGCTGATGTAATTTACTGACAGATGTCAGCGTGTGTGCATGAGCACACGGTAATAGATAGACAGAAGCAGATTACTTTTCCGCCTTCCACGCTCATATGACTGAAACCAATGGTATTTCTATGTGTGTGATTTGTGCTACATTTCCCAGAAGAAACATAGTTTCTTGTGGAAGTTGTAGAAACATGTGTGACACTATGCAAAGAGTCAGCTGTGATGGCTGTGTATGTTCTATATTTGGTCGTACCATATTACACGAAAATATAATTTTGATTCATTAACGTATCCTGTTTATTTCCTGTGAAGATGGTTATTGTAACTGAAATCGGTAGGGAATAATTACACCGCTCAACAAAATTAAAGGATCACTTTATCTAAACCCTATAGTTGCCTCCCATTGAGATGCAGACGATTGAAATGTGGCTCAAAGGTCTCTAAAAACTTTCCCTGTAATGCTGCGAAACCTCACCCTCTGTCTCGGAGACGTTTCAAAACGGAAGACGACAACACACGCGAAAAAAGGCCACAGCTCAGAAGTTCATGTGGGCTGTAAGGTGGTTTAATGATCTCACATTGTGACCAAATTTAACCACAATCCTGCCCAACGCCACCGCAGATCTTTCTTTCGATGTAAGGTCGTCACAGACCATCTTCTACACATTTCACCATTTATTTTGATGTCTGTGTGATGGAGGTCAGAATTACAACACCCAGAGTTGAAATCACTCTATTTTCTTATGGGTGGTCGAGCAAAACATTTCAAACACACCGCCGCTCAGAACCGCACGAAAAGGCCTCATAGAGTGGCATAAAGGGCCTCATGAAATCACCATTTCTCTGGGACGTTGATCCCCACACATTTTCGGTCGAAAACGACAGTTTTCTTTGCGGTGAGCAACAAGAGGACGACGTTCTTCACAACCTTTGACACTGCTGATACACTAGCACGTTTCAACCCCTCTCTAACGATACTGCGTGGCTGCGTGGCCATTGCAGGTCATCGCATCAATTTGTAGTGCGGTGTGATGCCAGTTTTTCCTCTAGAGTACAGTTTGGAGCCACTAGGGGCCGTTAAAAACCATTCGACGAAATTTGAACATGATCCGAAACAGCAAAGAGGATTGATGCTCATTCATCCCTCATCCCTGCTGTTTTCATCCCTGCTGTGGCGTGACCACGGCAGAATGCAACTTTAACATCTGCGTGAACAGAACAACAAAAGGTTGCTCTAAGCTCCCTCCAGTTTGGCAACAAGCTCGGTCCCACTCACGCACCTTTGTTCAGCACGTTAGAAATATACCTTCAAAAACTTCGACAGCAAATCAATCTGCTGGCAGCTCTAATGCCTGAATGTTAGGCAACACGTTCGACATCCCTTGGGTGCAGTTTGATCACCTTCAGGCGCTAACCCACCTTACAGCTCACATGAACTTCTGAGCTCTAGCCTTCTTTTTCCCCCGTTTGTCGACACCTTGCTTTTGAAGCGTCTCCAAGGCGTAGGGTGATGTCACAAGACGCCACGCTTTAGCTCCATGACAGAGAAAGGTGCATAATTCACGTAAATACGAAGTTAATTTGACAGTCTTGTACCAGCATAAAGTGTTGTTACCTGGGGTAACGTTACTCATCCACTTGCTCGAGTTGACAGCAAAGAACTTTAAACACAAGGTTACATTGCAATTATTGTTTTGCTAACTAACAAATGAGTAGCGTTTTTACATTCTGTTCCTTGGTGTACATTTTACCAAATTAAATTAAATGCCGTATGGCAACATTGAATGGGAAATCACGCTAGGTGGGTTCAAACAGCTAGTTATAAAGGGTGTTCTTTGTTCACGCACATTCGCACACTCGCCCCTTTCCCTGAGAGTTGTATCATGTGTGTAGTTTTAGAGTGTACGTGAGAGTAATGGATGCGAGTATAATGTAGTTCTCTGTTTGCGTGAAATACACAAGCAAAAATTTCAACAGGCAACAGCGCTAATTATAATTTTATTTATGATGACCGGTTTCGGTAAATCTAAGTTGCCATCATCAGACCTTATGCATAAAATACGATGATCAGAGCTTATGGCTCAAATGGCTCTGAGCACTATGAGACTTAACATCTGAGATCATCAGTCTGCTAGAACTTAGAACTACTTAAACCTAACTAACCTAAGGACAGCACACACATCCATGCCCAAGGCGGGATTCGAACCTGCGACCGTAGCGCCTAGAACCGCTCGGCCATCAGCGGTCGGCGATCAGAGCTTAGATTTACCGAAACCGGTCATCATAAATAAAATTGGCTGTTGAAGTTTTTATTTCTGTATTTCATCCTACTGTAGGTCGCTCCTATAGTTGAGTGTTGTCAAGCATATACGTTATATTTCTGCCATCCGACGGACGGATCACCACCAACAGTGTCAGATTAGATACTGCGGAGGGGTTTGAAACTTCATCAAGGATACTGGCAAGAATACTGGTTATCAGGGTCTTTACGTCACCACTTCTCCTGCCCTTACCGTTCGAATACTGGCAACGGAAACATCATCCACCACCAGGATTCGAACAATCTTAACTCCGAGTCGAGTCCCACTGCACACACGCTCGTTAGCGACCTCTGCGGAAGCTGGTTAACCTTCGACTGAAGACGGTTGACGGAATGACCAGCGCGCGCTTTCGTTGTGTTAATATTTGTTTACTGCTCGCTCCAGCAAGTGGACGAGTTGCGTCAGTCTGGGAGCATGCGCTTTGCGCTGGTACAGGAGAGTGAAAATAAGTTTGTGTAATGTTTCACAATGACGTCATGTTTACATGACTGGGGCTCTGTGATACATTTCTGAATAGGTCTTGGAGAGAGGAAGCGCATTACCGCACAGAAAATACAGTATTTGAAAAAGACGTACTGCTGACTATACACTACTGGCCATTAAAATTGCTACACCACGAAGATGACGTGCTACAGACGCGAAATTTAACCGACAGGAAGATGATGCTGTGATATGCAATAGCTTTTCAGAGCATTCACACAAGGTTGACGCCGGTGGCAACACGTAAAACAAGCTGACATGAGGAAACTTTCCAACCGATTTCTCATACACAAACAGCAGTTGACCTACGTTGCCTGGTGAAACGTTGTTGTGATGCCTCGTGTAAGGAGGAGAAATGCGTACCATCACGTTTCCGACTTTGATAAAGGTCGGATTGTAGCCTATCGCGATTGAAGTTTATCGTATCGCGACATTGCTGCTCGGGTTGGTCGAGATCCAATGACTGTTAGCAGAATATGGAATCAGTGGGTTCAGGAGGGTAATACGGAACGCCGTGCTGGATTCCAATGGCCTCGTATCACTAGCAGTCGAAATGTCAGGCATCTTATCCGCATGACTGTAACGGATCGTGCAGCCACGTCTCGCTCCCTGAGTCAACAGGTGGGGACGTTTGCAAGACAACAACCATCTGCACGAACAGTTCTACGACGTTTGCAGCAGCATGGACTATCAGCTCGGAGACCATGGCTGCGGTTACCCTTGACGCTGCATCACAGACAGGAGCGCCTCCGATGGTGTACTCAAGGACGAACCTGGGTGCACGAATGGCAAAACGTCATTTTTTCGGATGAATCCAGGTTCTGTTTACAGCATCATGATGGTCGCATCCGTGTTTGGCTACAGCGCGGTGAACGCACATTGGAAGCATGTTTTCGTCATCGCCATACTGGCATATCACCTGGCGTGATGGCATGGGGTGCCATTGGTTACACGTCTCGGTCACCTTTTGTTCGCATTGACGGCACTTTGAACAGTGGACGTTACATTTCAGATGTGTGGCTCTACCATTCATTCGATCCCTGCGAAACCCTGCAGTTCAGCAGGATAATGCACGACCGCATGTCGCAGGTCCTGTACGGGCCTTTCTGGATACAGAAAATGTTCGACTGCTGCCCTGGCCAGCACATTCTCCTGATCTCTCACCAATTGAAAACGTCTGATCAATGGTGGCCGAGCAACTGGCTCGTCAGAATACGCCAGCCACTACTCTTGATGAACTGTGGTATCGTGTTGAAGCTGCATGGGCAGCTGTACCTGTACGCGCCATCCAAGCTCTGTTTGACTCAATGCCCAGGCGTATCAAGGCCTTTATTACGACCAGAAGTGGTGGTTCTGGGTACTGATTTCTCAGGATCTATGCACCCAAATTGCGTGTAAATGTAATCACATGTCAGTTCTAGTATAATATATTTGTCCAATGAATACCCGCTTATCATCTGCATTTCTTCGTTGTGTAGCAATTTTAATGGCCAGTAGTGTAATTTCTAAGGAAGGAAGAAGGGAAAGGGAGTCATACTGTTTGTGGTTAGCGAAATAACTGCTAGACGAATTTTTTACTTTGCTTATGGACAAAATTAATTTGGGGTGGGTAAGATACCTGGGACATCCTGCATAGATGCAAAGAAATAGTCAAGGACAGGAAGCGGCTGATCAGTCAGGAATCAGTGAGGTGCCGGATGTCGGTGCCACCTACGCGGTCACTTGCCATCGGGTGAGGTCATCGGAGCAGCAACAATGAGCTCACTGTCGCAGTAAAAATGCAGAACGGCTGAAAATCCCCGGCCGCACTGCGCCGCGCTGCGCCGTGATCGGCCGCATCCGGCAACCCGGCCAGACACACAGAGCGCACCGCAGCCCGGGGGGTCTGTGTGCGGTCACCGCTTCGGGTTGCCCGATCTCAGCCTCTCCCTCACCTCTCCCCTTTCCTCCCGACCCTTCCAGGAAGCTGAGGGCCGTTCCCGCAGGTGCGCTCCAATTATCGTGCTTACATTTTCCTCCCACACTACGACGGCTCTGTTCGGGACTGCCACGCGTCCTAATCTGATGGAAATTTCCCTGCCATAGTTCTAGCGGCGAAGCGGTACCCTTATATAGCTCTCAAGCAGGCCGTCTACTTATAATATCTAGAGCACCTCGTTCCCGCAGCGAAAAGAGTGTCAACATAAGGTATGTTGTAGTATTGACATGTTTCTAGGACTAAATCTATACCACTTTTAATACTAAAGCAGTGTGTATGTGCTGTATGCTAATTAATGAGCCATCCAATCTATCTAGTCTACATCTCCATCTGCATATCCAATCCGCAAGATAAGTCACAGCGCATGTTGAAGGGTGCTTTGTGCCGATATTTGACACTTCCTGTCCAAAAATTTTTACATGTGAAAAAGATTGTCGCTTTGACTCGGTGTGCATCCTAATCTTTCTTCATAGCCTGGGGTTGCCTACGGAAGACATACACCGACAGAACGGAAAGTGGTATTGGTGACCATCATCAGGGCAGGAACATACTCTAGCACTCGTTCTCACATGAAAGCAAAGATACACCGAATGTCATGTTAAGTGTTGTGATGACAGAAAATACTTGTGACACGAAGAGAACCCCCTACCTCTGAAAGTAGTAGTTGTTATTGAGGTGGCTTACTTCCACAGACCAACTAGAAAACCTCGTCACAGGGTCAAATAGTTTTGGGTAAACTGCGGCAGCAATGATGACCGTACAGGTTAGGAACAATTTACTACAATTTATTAAGTGAAAGTATGCATTATGTAACTTGAGTCTGAAAATTATATGTGGCCATGTTCACGTGCACTAATCAGTGCTTCACAACTGATCTAGTCCTGAATGCAATGAACGATGACAAATATATCTAGGATAATGTCCACTTAGGCACTTTTAGGCGGCGATTGTAGATAAGTCCTGATGCTGTCTTGAGACACGGTGTTGATACCGTCGACCTAGCTATTGATACACACTGCCAGAGTGGAGCGGTCAGTCCGCCTAGATCCGCGTTTGGCGGATAGATGTTCACTCGAGAACCATTTTTGTGATGTACGGCGGAAGCATAACAGAGTCCAGATTGTGTGCACCCTGTATGGCGTCCGATCACAGCTACGTTGTGCCTCTCTGGAAGCTGGCTTTGCCACTTTTTTTTTTAAAGGATGGGGCCCCTCCACGCCCAGACCAAGTTGAACCAAACCAAAAGTTCTACTGTCACCTCAGTATAACATGTTACTTTTCAAATCGTGAGTCACAGGATGCGGGCTGTGATGTTGTCGATGCGTCTGGGTAGGATTACTCATTGTCATGGTCCATTAGAAAGTGGACGAAATCGATCGAAGGGTAGCGGTTTGTAAGGGCAGAGGGAAAAAAGTGACAAGGCAAGCGCCAAGGGAAGAAAAACCTCTGCGACAGTAGGACAGGTAGTAAGGGCAGTAGGGGCTTGCTAGCTGCGCCAGTGCATGCAAGGTGTGGTTATGTTAGTGCGAGGTATCGTGCATCGTTACCTTTGTCGTGGCGGGTGCTCGTTGTAGGGCCTGCTGCAGCTGCTGCGCCGGCCGGAGTGGCCGAGCGGTTCTAGGCGCTACAGTCTGGAACCGCGCGACTGCTACGGTCACAGGTTCGAATCCTGCCTCGGGCATGGATGTGTGTGATGTCCTTAGGTTAGTTAGGTTTAAGTAGTTCTAAGTCCTAGGGGACTGATGACCTCAGCAGTTAAGTCCCATAGTACTCAGAGCCATTTGAGCCATTTTTTGCAGCTGCTGCGTCCCTGTAACAGTTTAAGGTCTTCATACATTAGTGGGCAATCGGTCATAGATCAGCTCACAGTGTAGGGGGTGTGCGTGGCTGGTTTGCGTGCTGTGTACAGTACTGTTTCCCTGCGGTTGCCTGTTTTTGGGCGGGTCGAGAATCTGGGGTTGCCAGTAGTAGCTGTGTTGCAAGGATTCGCCAGTACTGTCGTGTTAGCGTGCTATGGACCATAGATGTTTAGTTTCTTGCCGCGTGGTTCCCTCACTATATATGGTTGTATCTAGTATATTCTGGAGGACACAGCATTAAGGAATTCTTTCCTATGTCTGAAAACCGTGATGTGCCAATTCATTTATATTGCTGGCTGGAGATTAGTATGAAAGTAAACGTCTTCCCATAGTAACATGCACATACTCTGTAGAAGACAGATTGGGAGTCCAGATGGGCCACTCAAGGATCTTTACTTGTTGTAGTGTAGAGTCTTGCGTTATTCTGCTGGAATATTTTACGTAGTGCCCTGACTGCAGGATTACCCATTTTTGCTATATACGGAAGAGCATTCACCCTTACTTCAACATTTACCAAATCAATCATATTATCATAGTAAGTCCCCACAAAATGATTCCATCAACAAACAAGCTATGGGCTTGGACATTCGCTGCTTCCTGTGCCTACGGACACGTTCACGTCGATCTGACCGCCACAAACAGAAACGAGTCTCATAACCGTGCACGACGGAGTGCCACTCCGAGATACAACTGACTCAGGCTCGATACTAGATATGTAGTCTATAATACGGTGTCAGCGATGTAATATGCATGGAAACTCTTGATCAGAACCTAGATTCCAGCAATCTGTTCCCGACAATTGGTGGTGACACTAAGCCTGTTAACTCTGCCCGGATTTCAGCTGTTGTCATCCGCGTTTTCGTCAGTGACAGTCGGAAAATCTTACGATCGTCTCGTCCTGTGGTCCTTCCAGAAGCTCCCGCGCCAACTATTTCTGTCGCGCTGTTGTTCCGAGTCCATCTCGTCGCCACTTGCTCTGCAGTCATTGCGCTGTATCCGACTGTCTGTGCGACCTAACTGTGTGATTCTCTCATGTCCTTTATGATTTGACTTTTCTCAAAGGGCGAATTCATTGTATCGATGACACGCTGACGAAAGCGGGGTGTCTGGCACCATGAAGTACCACTCCGACGTTATCACACTTTGTGCAGATGTTCATCACATCACGCGTTTTAAAGGATTAAAATTTCATCCCATTCGCAACTGATAACAATCATCAACATCAGAGAAAGGTGTAACCCTCCCCCAGGCGTGAATATACTTTTGTGTTCGTTAAGGAATGGAGGGAACAGCATCCGAATTTAGTCTTGGGGAATTTCTTGCCACGACTGCTGCGTCAGTATGTGAAAACTGCTGACTAGAATCTAGTGTGAAATGTATGTCTTCCCGTCGCATCCGAGACATTCTCTATGAATGACAATTCCAGGGACCAGGCAGACCAGTCAAGGATCCGCACAGTCCGCAAGGCTTTTGTGGTGTGAACTACAGTGCAGGGTCTCGCATTATTCTGCTGGAATATACCATTTGGTTCCTCGGTTATGAGAATCGCTGGTTCATGTGACATTTCATAAGTGGTCTACCGATAGCCACAAACGCTGACTCATCACTGAGCAGCGCAGGAAGTCAATGTCCCAATTAACTCATGTAAGCCTCTTTTGTTTGTGGTGTGGTTTCAGCAATAAACGATCAGTAAGTCAAATCAGCTTCCGTTAATCAGTTCCCGACAGTTCGTGGTCGAACTTAGCGTGCAAGCTCTGCCCGGATAACAACTGTTGTTATCCATTTTATCTCTCAAAAAATACAAACATGAGAGAGAATGGAACTGAAATGGCGTTCTCTAGGGCAATGTAACTGACTAACACCGACTGATTCGGTTGTTGTTTTACTTTTTACGTGTACTAGCGCACTCAGACCATGTCAACAGTTGATAAATTGGTGCACAAAGCTGTGGCATTCTTTTTGAAACATCAATAGACTGAAGAGAAATTCTTTTTCACATTTGATAGAGAGGTCAGCATTCAGTAGCCGCGCAACCCATCTTGCACGAATCTTACTCATAGTTAATTCTTGACATATATCTGAGGCCTACGGGTTTCGTAGACATTCAAACACTCGTTACCTGAAACCATATTATCAGCACTTTCTCATATTTGAATTATCAGGCCATTTATTTTACGTATAAAATGAAGGACCATTCTCCTCAAAAAGCTTCAGCAACTCTGGATGAATTTTTTGCACGCTAAGTTCGACCACGAAATTTTCTATTGAAAATAAAGCTTCTTGTAACATAACTATGACACAGAACGTGAATACCTTAAAAGGCGAATAAAAAAAAGATTCCACAGGTAAGAATGAAACGTGGCTTATGTTACTGAACAGCATGCACAGTTGCACAGTCACGACGTAAAAAGTATTTACAAGCCGAATAAAATCATAGAGTGTCTCAGATCTGCAAAGGGCAAAAGAGAAACCACTCGTAATGGCGATACTGTCCCATATTCGTGTGCATGTGGAAAAGTCTATGTTGGAATGACGCGACGGTCCATCTATATCAGGATCATCGAACATAAACGGTATTGCAGGCTGGGATAGGTAGAAAAATCAGCCGTGTCGGAACATGACCACTAAACTATATGTCGAGAATCAGGTTCTCGCTTTGGAAAAGGACTATCACGCCCATTTGTTCAGGGAGCCATACAACATGACAAAAGCTTTAACAAGGAAGAATAAAGCCTCAAGATAAACTGGTCCTGGATTCTCTCGGTGCAGCGAACTACCGTTGCCGATAACAAGGTGAGTACCACAGCGGAACTGACCAGGAAAAGCCCTCAGACGTTGGCGCGACAGAGATACGAGTATATAGTCTCCGGACAGGGGCTCGATACCATTCCGCCACCAACAATGGAGGGTGAACCTTTGATAATGGCAACCATTTGTGCTGGCGAAAGCTCAGAAAAAGTGTTAAAGAAACATCGTCTGAAGATCCTGAGGCAAAAGCCATGCATCTACATCTACGTTTAGACGGCGCAAGCCACCATATGATGCATGGTGGAGGATACCTACTGCAACTGCTACTAATTTCCTTTCCTCGCAGATGGGGATAAGGTAAAACAAATGCCTATATAGCTTCCTGCGAGCACTAATTTTTCTTATCTTTTCTTCGTGGTCCTTACGCGAAATGTACGTTGGAAGCATTATAATCGTTCTACAGTCATCTGAAAGTGCCAGCCCTTAGATATTCTCAATAGTGAAACTTCCTGGCAGATTAAAACTGTATGCCAAACCGAGATTCGAACTTCGGACCTTTGCCTTTCGTGGGCAAGTGCTGTATCAACTGAGCTACCCAAGCACGACTCACGACCCGTCCTCACAGCTTCAGTTTCGCCAGTACCTCTTCTTCTATCTTCCAAACTTCACAGAAGATCTCCTACGAACCTTCCAGAACTATCACTCCTGGAAGAAAGAATGTCGCCGAGAAATGGCTTAGCCACAGCCTGGGGGTTGTTTCCAGAATGAAATTTTCACTCTGCAGCGGAGTATGCGGTGATACAAAGCTGTGAGTAAGGGTCCTGAGTCGTGCTTCGGTAGTTTGTAGAGTACTTGCCTGGGAAAGGCAAAGTTCCAGAGTACCAATATTGGTCTGCACGCAGTTTTAATCTACTAGAAAGTTTCATATCAGCGTACACTTCGCTGGAAAGCGAAAATTTCATTCTGGATTCTCAACAGTATTTCACGAAAAGCACGAATACTTCTTTGCAACGACTGCCATTTGAGTTCACAAAGCATCTCCGTAACGCTCGCATATTCGTCGAACCTACTGGTAACAAATCTAGCAGCACGTATCTGAACTGCTTCGAAGTCTTCCATTAATCCGACCTGCTGGGGATTCCAAACACTTGAGCCGCACTCAAGAATGAGTCGCACTAGTGTTCTACACGCAGTCTCCTTTATAGACGAGCTACACTTTCCTGAAAATCCCTTAATAAACCATAGTATACCATTCATCATCTCTAATACCGACCTTACGTGTTCACTCCATTTCATATCACTTTGCAAGCCTAAATATTTAATTGACGTGACTGTGTCAAACAGCACACTGCTAATACTGTATCCGAACATTACAGAATTGTTTTTCCTACTCGTCTGCATTAAAATACGTTTTTGTACAATCAGATCATTTATCACACTAAGTGATCTTGTATCCTTCTACAGTCATTCAACTACGATAATTCCAATTATAGTACAGCGGCATCGGCAGTCATTCTCAGATTGTTGCTCACCCTGCCCGTCAGATCATTTACATATATACAGAACAAGAGAGGTCTTATCGCATTTCTCTTGGGAAGTCCTGAGGAAACCCTTGTTCCTGCCGAACACTCGCCATCGAGGACAACTTATCGTACTGGTTCTGTTACATATAAGTCTCCGAGCTACTCATGTCTGATGGAACCTTTCTTGTTGGCAAAAAATAAAAAAGTGGCCACGAAAGCTTCCATAATTACATAAATAACAGGTATATATATCAAAAGCAATACTTAATTTGTCTGGACGCCATCAAAATACTACAAAACAATAAAAATAGAGAAGGATCGTTGTATATAGACATAACTGCATGCTTATGACCAGAGTATAACAGCCAGATCAGAAGAATGATTACAATAAAATATTTTAAAATTAAACCAAATCAGCCAAAATTATAATTTCAAAATGTCTACAGTAATGACGAAAGTAATGGTATTCCGAAGAAAACAGGTGTGCTCAAAAATATTGATAGAAAAGAAAATTGTCGAGCAGGTAGCCTATTTTAAATACCTGAGCTGCGCCATTCCTTTTGATTATGATAAAGATATAAAGAATAAAACAGCAAAATACCGGAGCGTCAGTGGAGTAATAAAAGGAGCTTTATACAAAAAGACATACAAAAACCCAACTGAAATTCTATAAAGCGCTACCTTTTCTAGTGCTACTGTACGAATCTGAGGCTTGGATAGCAAACAAGGAAAACATAAATCGAATATTGATGTCAGAAATGAAATTCATCAGACCAGTTAAACGATGTGAACCAGCAGATATGACAGACTGCAAATGAAAACCGCACACGGGCCACAACAGGACCGTGGAATGGTTCCACTCAAAAGAAATCACTACACGCGTTAAGACATTTATTATACAGGGAGACGAGACGGTGTGTTCCTGTTTCGTAGAACAGGGTCGGCCACTAACGGTTCCAAAACGCACCCACTATTGAAATTCCTGGTCCGACTGAAATCGACGTCCACTTATATTCCTTTTCAGGTCGGCAGTGATGTGAAAATCACACGGTGAAAGGCCCGCCACGTACGGAGAATGTTGTATTGTTTCTCAACCAAATCGCTTCCTGAAGCGTGACCTACATCCGATTGGTAGTGGGGGAGGGGGGGGGGGGGTTGGACATATCGTGCAACAGGATGATTCCGTCCGACAGCATTGTGTGTCAAAGTTTCTACAAAGTATCTTCTTAGCAATGCGAGTTGTGGTTCCTCACTCAAGGAACTCGACGGCTAGAGGAAGTCAGAAGAAGGTCATCGTTACCTTAAGTGATGCCACTATTTCGAGTCTGAGGGAGAACGGCAAAGCCAAAGGTGGAAATATTCCAAATATCCCCTGCCAAATAAATCCAATGCTGCGAGCACAAGTTCCTTAGGTTGCACGATGACGCCCGCCTCCACGCTGCCAGCCGGACAGAGGTTTCGGCTGCAGCGATCTGGTTGGGAAACATTTCAGTTCTTACCGTGCTTCCTGGATATTTCACTGTGTGATTTTCACATCTTCACCGGCATGAAGAAAGACATGCGTGCACGTCAGTTTCAGTCGGACGAGGAAGTGCAAGAGTGGATGCGGTTTTGAATCCGTCAGCGGCCTGCCATGTTCAACGAAACAAGAATTGCTAGTCTCGTCTCCCAGCAGCATAAATGTCTTAACTCGTGTGGTGACTACTTTTGAGCAGAGCCAATCCACAGTCGCGTTGTGGCGTGTGTTCGGTTTTCATTTGGCAGCCCCTTATAGAGCAAGAAACGAGGATATTGGAAATGAGCTTAAAATATTTTTCACTAACAGAGAAAATCGATACATACAAGACGAAATGGAAGTAACACGTAGACAGATTGGGTCAAGGCGTCCTAACAATTTTGCAATATTTGCCCAAAGGCGTGAGGGATGTAGGTTGGCCCTGGAAGCCATGGAGACGGTGAAGCCGGAAATGGTTCTTCGGACCTAATCCATGAATGTAGATGATAATGATGATGATGATGATGATGACGTGGATGCCATTGGTATACCAGGTCGGGAAATTTTCACCTTGGTGTCATATTCCATGGAAAGTTCAAAAATGTTTGTGACCGATTGTGTCCGTAAACATCGCGTAACTACAGATGTTACATCATCATTGCTAACGTGGCCGAGCGGTTCTAGGCGTTTCAGTCCGGAACCACGCGGCTGCTACGGTCGCAGGTTCGAATCCTGCCTCAGGCATGGATGTGTGTGATATCCTTAGGTTAGTTAGGTTTAAGTAGTTCTAAGTTTATGGGACTGATGACCGCAGATGATAAGTTCCATAGTACTTAGAGCCATTCGAGCCATTTTGAACGATTAACTTCTTCAGTTGCTGTACGCTCTAGCGCTTCACGGTCACCGTGGACACACCAGTTAGTTAGAAACACAATCAGCCAAGCGGAGATGGCACTGTCTGCTGAGGCGCAATGGCTTAATGGAGTGGGAGGCGCAAACCCAATGGGGGCACGGGGACAGGCGAGACAAGACAGGCCTTTGTGGAACCGCGGTGCGTCTGCCATCCGGCGCGCACTTCATTCGCAGAAGGGGCGCTGGCCGCATACCGCACATTCCTACGGGACGCCAATATCTGCCGACTCCATCAGAAAGGCCGGCGCAGCAATGAGACCCCAGTCGGGCTGCCGGGGGCTCTCCGAGAAAGTCGCGCCATGACTATAACCCCGGCACACGTCGTTCATAATAGCAGGCAGCGCTTCTGTTCCTCTCCTTATTATACCATTGGCGCGAGGGATTATTCACATAAGGGACGTGCTTTGCCTCTAAAATTTCAAATTTGGTCCTGCCGTACAAGGAAAAGGAGATTTGTGGTATCAGGACATTTGAACGTTATACCATTCAGTCTTAGTTATAGTTTTATACGCTCGGTGGCTCAGTGGATAAGCACAATATTACCCCGTACAAAAGTCTAGGATTCGATCCCCAGACGATACTAGAATTACTTGTTTTGTAAATAAAACTGCCTTTTCCCGCTGCTAGTTACTTTATTTATCCCATACGCGTTCCGCCTTCTCCTGTTCTAAGGCATCATCAGTGGGATCTATAACGATACAGTCTTGTTAGTTATAGATTATCAAACAGTTCACTTAGCGATTTTTTGTAAAAAAATTATTTACTTACGATTTGCTGATCTGCGTTTCCTCACATCTGGTCTGGAGGTCGCTCTACCATTTTTATCACTACCACACAATCACATATTTGTGTTCTCGCTTTCCCCACATTGTTCACCATGTTTCTCACTCTTTTTTGTGGTGCACTATTTTTCTTTTGTCACTCGATACAACTGTTTCGTCATAATTTTGTAAACCACATTGAACAGATCATTTTCACAAAAATAGTAGCAAAAGAATACAACATATTATATTGGTTCAGGTATATGGATGACATCCTTTGTTTAATAGATGAACCACAAACAAAAATAGAAAAACTGCATACTGACATCAACAAGATACATAAAAATATAAAATTCACAGTTGAAAGAGAACAGAACAACCAAATTAACTTTCTGGATATAACAATAAAAAAAACAGTAAGCATACGTTTGAAATTTACCGTAAACCCACAGCAACGGACATTATCATTCCCCAATCCTCGAACCACCCACAGGCACAAAAGCAAGCAGCACTTCGACACAAGCTCCATAGACTCAACACACTACCATTCACCAAAGAAAGCTACCAAAAAGAACTGGACATAATAATGCAGATAGCACAAAATAATGGTTACAATAACAACACAGTCACAAAGCTAAACAACAAAATTAGAAGTAAAATAAAAGCAGAAAGCTCCAAATCACAGACAACAACACAACAGACAAAACAAAAACACGCAGTCCCATAACAACTACACAGGATAATCAGAATAAGATGAAAGAAAACACAAGATGGTACTCCATGACATACAAACATAAACTCACCCATAAAACCACCAACATTTTCAAAAGACAGGGAATAAACATAGCATACACAACAGACAATTCTATACAAAAGTATACCCCAAAACTGACAAAAAACAGAGACATATACCAGAAAGCAGGTATATATCAGCTACAGTGTAACACTTGTGAAGGCACATACATAGGACAAACAGGGAGAACATTTGATGTCAGATACAAGGAACACATGAGAGCTTGGAAATATGGGACAAACCACTCCACATTTGCAGAACACCCAAGAGAAAATGACCACAAACCAACCACTAGAGAAGGTACATGAAATAATTAAAATCAACAATAAAAACACCTCCTGACTACGCAAGAAAATTACCACATACAGAAAACCAAAGTAAAAGGGAAAATCCTGTTGAAAGAGCAAGTACACAGGGCAAACAATTCATTATTTACAATAATAGATAAAATAATAGAATAACGTTCGCAAAAAGTATTAATACTGTCCAGTGTAGTGGTAATAGAACCGAACATTTTTACACTCACTCATCCATAGACCCCTCCACAGAATACTGAAACGAAAAGTCAAATCAGCTGTCACCAAAGTTTTCAACCACTCACTAACAGCTAGTACACCCCCCCCCCCTCCAACCTCCCCCCCCCCAAAAAAAAAACCATCGTCGGCTCTATCCCCCTCTCTCCCCCCACTCATACACACACACACACACACACACACACACACACACACACGGTATAAACATCATAAACTGAAGTTAGTCTCGAACATATACTTCGTTACGTTGGCAACAAATAGGAAAACGTACCAAAGAAGATGAAACACGTAATGGAGTCGCAATATTTACGCTGTGAAAAGTAGTGTACGACGAAATAGTTGTATCGAGTGACAAAAGAAAAACAGTACACCACAAAAAAGAGTGAGAAACATGGTGAACAGTGTGGGCAAAGCGAGAACACAAATATGTGATTGTGTGGTAGCGATAAAAATGATAGGGCGACCTCCAAGCCAGATGTGAGGAAACGCAGATGAGCAACTCGTAAGTAATTAATTTTTTTTACAAGAAAACGCCAAGTGAACGGTTTGATAATCTATAACTAACAAAACTGTATCGTTATAGATCCCACTGATGATGCCTTCGAACAGGAGAAGGCGGAACGCGTATGGGATAAATAAAGTAACTAGCAGCAGGAAAAGGCAGTTTTATTTACTAAACAAGTATTTATATGCTTGCTGCGGAGGATGGCCACACAAACAAACTTGATACTAGAAGTTTTCTTTTTCTTGTCGTCTCTATCATCTCTGACGTTGACTTGTAATGTGAAAAAAGCCAAGTCGAACTGTGTTTATGAGGCAACGTTAAACTGCGTGGTCCCCTATGAGTGAGTGGCAATATTCTTACTGCCAGCGCCAGTCGTCTTTGTACCTGGAATTATCAGAAGCTTCTTTAAATTTGGGCGTATTGCACGTCTCATATATCTTGCACACCAGGCGGAATTGTTTTCTCACGGTTAGTTCCAGGAACCTCACTAATTCTGAGGGACTGTCATCTATTCCAGCTAACTTGTTTCTGCATAGCTTTGTCAGAGCTCTCTCACTTTCTTCTTACAGTATCCTATCTAATATTATGGCTACGGAGCTTTCTAATGGAACGTTTGCATGTCGTTAACGGAATTATACAGCAGAGCTATGAGATTACCTTAGAACTGTGTCTGATATTCATAGGCTTTGGCCGGCCGCTGTGGCCGAGCGGTTCTCGGCGCTTTAGTCCGGAACCGAGCTGCTGCTACGATCGCAGGTTCGAATCCTGCCTCGGGCGTGGATGTGTGTGATGTCCTTAGGTCAGTTAGGTTTAAGTAGTTCTAAGTCTAGGTGACCGATGACCTCAGATTTTAAGTCCCATAGCGCTTAGAGCCATTTGAACCATAGGCTTTGTGTAAGCGTTCGCTCAAGTTTCAACAAAATCAACAGGTTGTTTCACATAAGGTTGTTTCCTCTGTAACTAACAAAATAGTGAAAGGAATATCTGTTTAGATAGATAAACTTCACTCGTTCTGTGGAGTTATTAACATTCTTTACTTCGTTATTTTCCTGTGAGCTACATCACTTTTTCAATAGAACATTTTTTATATGTTTATTCTATTCAAACCGATTGCGTATAAAGCAGTTTAAATCAATTTTGGTTGTGAAGCTAGTAATGTCCAAGATTTTTGGGGCAAATGAAACACGCTGTACATAACTGGCTGTGTGAGATGGATGTTCCAGTGGCAAAATGTTAATTAAGTGAGAAAACGTGTGCCAGTTTCCTGAATGCACAACTCCATGTGTCTCCTGCTACACGGCCTGTGTTACATCCACTTTAGAATTAGAAAAAGAGCCTTTAGAAGAACCATGTTGACCTACGGCCTCGTCCTCGTCACTAACAAAACTGTCCGCTGTTACTTACAAGGTAAAATCTCCCCCTCTCCCCCTCCCCCCCCCTCCTCAGATGAGGGTCCAGTCGGCAGTCCCTCAAAAACTGAAAGCAGATCAAGCACGAAAACAAGAAGAAGCTGTACTGAAATTTGAAAAAAACGAAACACAAACAGGGAACGGTTCAAGTCTAAGAGCTGCAACATAGAGCAGTGCGAAAGAACCATGGTGTCGTGGTAAAGCAGTCACGGTGTTAGAGTGCAAAAGGGGCCGCGAATTGAGTTCAAGGCTCTTTCGTGCTAATTAAATCTGTACATATTTTTTTGCTGTACGCTGTACTCAAATTTGTGTCTCTTTGATGGTGTAACGTCCGTTTGCAACAGGGAGGTGTAACGTAAGGGACCTATAATGACAGTTGATTCTGCGCAACTACCCTCTTAGCAGCCGAAAGGAAGTGGATTTCGAATGGGGACCGCAAACGTTTGATGACAAGGCGACAAGTCAACCGAATCCTCCACCGGAAAACACGTCTGGTGTGCCATACACGGCACTGGTGACAGTACGTGTGTTGTTTGATGGGAATCTCTTATCAACGCACCTAATTTGTATGATTGGTAAGTGCGTGAGATATGCCTTCTTGCCAGATTTAGAGCCGGCCGAAGTGGCCGCGCGGTTCTGGCGCTGCAGTCTGGAACCGCGAGACCGCTACGGTCGCAGGTTCGAATCCTGCCTCGGGCATGGATGTGTGTGATGTCCTTAGGTTAGTTAGGTTTAACTAGTTCTAAGTTCTAGGGGACTAATGACCTCAGCAGTTGAGTCCCATAGTGCTCAGAGCCATTTGAACCATTTGAGCCAGATTTAGATGTTCGTATGAATGTGAATGTGATCACTCGCAAGGAAATGATGAAAACATAATAGTTTGTCACATAAGCTGCAACATTTTCACATTCACACAATATCTCTGTGCTCTGTCACCCATATGTGTTTAACGTTTTTGAAGCCTCGTTCCATTTTGGAAGTTTTGACTCTTGAATATCTTTGTTTTAACATAGTTCACACATGTATTTTTGTCGTTTTCATTTCTATGAGACGTCTGTATGGTATCTCGAATGCTGTCTCTATTCATCTCATTTACTTGCAACGGTAATGTATGCTTACCACATGACTCGTATTCTTTAAATAGTGCATAGTATAACTGCCAAGACTACAGAAAGAGGACAAGCATTTCAATGACCGTACTGGCAGTCCATAATGTTGGGAGAAGAAAACGAAAATATATGTCAGAAGTGAGTTTTGCACCCGGCTCGTCCGCTATGTAGCCCAATACCGTGACTACTTAACAATCACGCCATCGCTATTTCACGTCATTCAGCATTGCACTTGTTGAGCTTGAACCGTTCACAGTTTCTAAATGGCTCTGAGCACTATGGGACTTAACATCTATGGTCATCAGTCCCCTAGAACTTAGAACTACTTAAACCTAACTAACCTAAGGACAGCACACAACACCCAGCCATCACGAGGCAGAGAAAATCCCTGACCCCGCCGGGAATCGAACCCGGGAACCCGGGCGTGGGAAGCGAGAACGCTACCGCACGACCACGAGATGCGGGCGTTCACAGTTTCTATTTTGTCTTTTTTTTTCGTATTTCAATAAACCTTCTTCCTGTTTCCATGCTTCATCTGTGTTCAGTTTCTGACGGACTATGCAGTGGGCCATCTTACTTCTAAATCTGAGGGGGTGCGATGGGGAGTTTCCCTTGTTCGATACACTGATGGGTATTAAAAATGCGTTACCATGAAGTCGACATGTCATTTATGTTCTGTATGTAAGAAAAGATTTCTCATACAGAAATCACATTTGATCTTGGTTGTTTGTGCGAAGATTGTGTTATACAGTGCGTTGGGAAGTTGTTGTGCACTGGACTAAGGATTACGGATCTAGATTATGCTGGAAGTTCGAAAGAAAGTTGGTAGGACTCAAGTTGGCAGAACTGTTTCTTCATAGACAAGCATTTTTTTTTAATTCGATCTACTGCTGTATAACGTTTAAGTGCTTAGTTCAGGTGATGAAAGCTATTAAATAAAATGTGTAGTGTTCATATATTCAGTTTGTTTTTAAATTTTGTTGCTTTTAACCGAGAAACGTGTTTTTCTTGATGAACATGTGTTTCTTCCGGCCGGCCATGGTGGCCGAGCGGTTCTAGGCGCTTCAGTCCGGAACCGCGCCACTGCTACGGTCGCAGGTTCGAATCCTGCCTCGGGCATGGATGTGTGTGATGTCCTTAGGTTAGTTAGGTTCTAAGTTCTAGGGGACTGATGACCTCAGAAGTTAAGTCCCATAGTGCTCAGAGCCATTTGAACCATTTGAACCATGTGTTTCTACAAGGCGATAAATACATGGATTTAGTGCAGCAGGCATTTCCTGAATAAATCTCGGAAAAAGTTGTATCACATCGACTGTGAATCGTGGACTCACTGAAAAATGTCGAGAGACTTCAGTATTAGATATCGAACGGATTGGAAGACGATATAAGCTAAAGGAACAACATTTGTTGGACACTTCTGACTATATGCAGCAGAGTCCAGCAAAATCATACCGAATGTTGGCATAAGAAAAACATCTCGGGCTTGCAATCTCTCATAAGCAATTTTTTTATAGGTCTGGCCACAATGTCTCCTCCCTCGCATTCCTGGAAGGGATGCTATCGTTTTTTCGTTTGGATGTTTATTTCCATTTATTTTTATTTGGTTACTAATTTTTTTGATATTTTATTTATTTAATTATTTTTTAAGCAGTAAGTAACAGAAATTGATAAGTACACTCGTTGCGTCGAATTGGGGACGCACCGAAAACATTACTAATAGTTGCAGCAAAGGGCAAAAAGAAAGAGAACTAAGTGCGATGCTAAGGAAGCCATTAAATAAATCCTAACGTTGGAATCCGTACCACCATTAACCGGTACCACATCTTGCACAGGATGGGAAACAAAAAACTGCAATGAATTTTTCGCACTGGGGACAAAAAGGGAAAAGGGGGCAAAGGCTGCCACACAGTGCGAGGGGTCACGACGAAACTCTCCATCTGCTGATTCATCCAGGTACGACTTCCCGCAATGACCAAGGCAGACCCCACATTGTAACGTGTAGTGTGCTATCATCGTCTTGTAATTTTTGCTTCTCTTACCCTTGCCGGCCGCGGCGGCCGTGCGGTTCTGGCGCTGCAGTCCGGAACCGCGGGACTGCTACGGTCGCAGGTTCGAATCCTGCCTCGGGCATGGCTGTATGTGATGTCCTTAGGTTAGTTAGGTTTAAGTAGTTCTAAGTTCTAGGGGACTTATGGCCTAAGATGTTGAGTCCCATAGTGCTCAAAGCCATTGATGATCCTGTTCTGTGGAGGGTCGTGGAACGCACTCCACAAATAAATGGAAAAATATTGTCGATATTGTGGGTTACGGAGGATCTTGCAATGTCATTCCTGCAAATAGTTCCAAAAGTCTAAAGTGTCATTAGTCCCGTCTTGAAACAAATGATGCACTGCATGTCCACGAAGCCACGTCACAGCACTAGTTTCCGTGCGTGGGCAATACGTCTCATCCGGGAACAATATAGTATTCGGTTCGATACGATTCGGCTTCACTTGAAGGAAGTACGCTGACATTTGCTTCACTTAGCGCCACTGCCGTAGACGCGCCAAAGCTAAGACGGTGTTCATCGTTGTCTTGAACGCCACAGTTCGAGCGCATGGCTGAGTCCACCACATGAATCGCATGTAGCCTTGATCCGGTCACCTGCTTACCGTTGACACTGATAAAGCACATCGCCGTGACGGCAGTGTCCAGTGTTACGTGGTGAATTGTCCTCCACACCACTCGCCAGTTGACGTTCGGGTGCTTCCTCTCCACGACGTTACCGGGTCGTCCTCGCTGCAGGACACGATAAGCCGTCCGTGCCGTCGCCAGTCGAGCCACTGGTAAGGCAAGTCGAACGTATCTGAGTTAAAAGACGCCGACGTAGAAGAGGGTCGAGGGGACGTGATGTATTGGCACAGGTGGCGAGAGGGAGGGCGGCGCTAGTTCTTCTAATAACAAACCGTCCGGACGACGTTACTATAGTTTGACTAACATTCTCACGAATAGGGCTGTCGCTCTGTCATGAATGTGATAAAGGGCAAGCCTTCCCCGATCTGGGGGAAGGGCGAAAGTCTCATATTTGATCTTTGAAAAGCATTCCTGAACTCACAAAGAACCCAAAAGAAGCCAGTATACGGCGAGCTAACATCACCGGTATAGGTAATATCTGGGCGATGTGCGGAATGCGTGACGCTAAATGTGTGTTGACATACTGGGTCCGTTGGACGATGTCCAGTGGTCGCAGGCGGTTATTGGCTATCCCAGTCCGAACATTTCGTAAAGTCGTCGAAAGCTGTGAACAGCTGCTCGTCTTATATCGTCTGTGAAATAAATGTCGAGGCATTTCGACGTATCTCCGAGCTGTAAGGGGGTGACGCTGTCCTCAGGCAGCCCGACCTCGATGTTCATCGCCACCGATTTTGCGACGTTGATACGACTACCAGTGGCCATGCAATAAGTAGCTATCCAAGTCAGTGCGCTGGCGGTGTCGTCGCCGTTACGGATGACAATCAGCAGGTCGTCAGAGTATGCTTTACATCGGAAAGTGTGGCCTCGTAACGTCATACCCGTTAGTCGTTGGCGCAAGCCGCATGGGAGTGGTTCCATGGCCACAGCGTAAAGTAAGGTGGACAGAGGGCAGCCTTGGCTTAACGATCGAGAAATGGTGAGGGGCTACGTAGGTCTGCCGTTGACAGTCACGTTGGACGTTACGCCACGGAGTAGTCGCATGACGATAATGACATGTGGCTATGGGTATCACATATGTTGGAGAACCGCTTCCAAATAGTCATGGTCCACGCAATCCATAGCTTGACTGAAATCGATTGATGCCAATGCACCCTTCAGACGAGATGCCCTCGTCAGTGAGATCAAGTCACGATATACACTGAATGCTGTTGGAATGTTATTGTCGCCTCCTAATAACGTTTATTCGGGTGAGATGACGTGTTGTAAGGTCTGCTATATCAGCGCCACCAACAGTCGGAAAACATCTTAAAGTCGCAATAGCGTCAGTGGGCCGTTGTCCTGCACCCGTGAGCCACCTGGTGGCTTGTGAATAGGAAAAATCATCCCTTCTACAAGGGCCGCAGGGAGTGGTACATCTGGGGATAGTAGTTCGCGACAGATGTCCGGGTGGCCAATAAACATTGAAAAGTTGGGGAAAATTCCAAGGGGAGGCCATCAGGACCTGGAGACGCGTTTACAGCTCCTTTTCTAATGGCGTCGACCACTTCTTCTTCCGTAATTTCTTGCATCAAGGCAGCTTCCATTGCCGGGGTGACGGTGCCATAAATCGTCTGAGAGACGTCCTCCAGTGCTATCGGATGAGGGGTCGAAGCTGAACAGAGTTGGGAATAATGAACGTAGAACGCTGTGCTTATGTCCTGTTGCGTGGTGAGGCGACGAACGTCCTCCGTGTCGATGAAGCGTATCAGCGCTCTTCGGCGTCGTTGACGATCACGAAGTACGTGGAACATAGGTTGACGTTCGCTCGCTATCCTATCCTGCGTCCTCGAGCGGATAACCACTCCCTTTAGGTGGCGTTGCATATTAGCGATTATCTGAGCCTTAGCACGGTGGAGCGTTGTTCGTCGTTCCGGAGACAGCGCCATAGCATCGCAGTCTCGCAGTAACCTGAAGTAAAAGTCGTGTGTTTGTCTACGCCAAACAGCATGGTCGCGACTGTGGGTTATCACGTTCGCCTCGGTGCCGGTTTGGCGCAGTCCAACCACCAGCGGATCGTTGTGGGATAACCGCGGAGGCGATTTTCACACGAATGTCAGGTATCCTCAACGGTCTGGCGGCAATCTGGGTACGACAGGTGACCGACGTTTAATTTCCATCGTCTGCGGCTTCTCCACACTTGTTGTCGCCGTAGGGCGATGGCATAGATGTAAGCTGAGTGGTCGGAGAAAGCTGCAGGACACAGTTCCACATACTGTGTCCCAATGGCAAGAAAGCGTGAGAAATAAATCCGGTCTATGCGACTGGAGGAGTGACTCGTGAAGCGTGTGAATCCCGGTCGGTGACCGTGAAGATATTGCCAAATGTCCACCATCTACAGGTCTCGGATTAGTGTCTCAAGTTCGGGGGCACGGTTTATGTTGTGGGAGTTGGTCTCTGGGTGCCAGTACGGAATTTTAGTCACCTCCAAACACCAGATGATCGTGGTGGCCTTGGAAGAGCGGGGCGACGTCTTCCGCAAAGAATCGTGAACGTTTGCGACGTTTGTCCGTGCCGGAAGGTGATAAGGCGGACACCCAGTACTGTGAGTGCCGTTCCTCCTTCCCCAGGCAGAAAGAGCATATCGTCCGCCACCCTGCTTTCCGAAGAAGTACAGCGACGCCGTATGGTTTTGATGTTTATAGTCGCAACAGTTTGAGGTCTATCCATAGCACCCGTGTTGGGCATCAACACCCTTGTAAGGGGTGTGTGCACGTGACGTCAGGCTGTCTCATCGCTGTCAGTGATAGTGGAAAAGGACCAACACTGGTGGGGATGAATTCCCCCGCGTGTCGTCCGACGCGATGGGCAAGGAGTTTTCCTCACCGTCGTTCGCCCAGTCGCCAAGAAATACCATCGGCTCTTGGTGGCTGCTGCGGCACTCGGCGCAGACTCCTTCGGCGCTACTGGCTGGTAATCGACAGCAGCAGTGGATCGCGAGGATGGAATAAACCTCTATAAAAAAACCCTCAATCTCAAGGTGTGCTGCGCGCTGATGAGATGCATGGCTGTTGAGGTGGAACAGTCGATAGCGGGCAACCTCTGGGGAACCTGCCGCACCTCAGTTGTATAAGGCTTACCTAGGCACGCGGGGCTCTGTCTAGGTGGACTTCTAGTTCCCTAGCTGCTCGTGGGACCGAGATGGATCCTTCGAAATCCTCTTTTCTTCCTCCCAGCGGAAAGGGTGGGCCGCTGGAAGGTTCTAACACCCAGTCTCTTAAGAGGGCCCGTGCAGTCAGTCCCCCTGACTCCGGCGCTTCTATGAACAGTCCAGTCTTAGGCAACAGAATGCATTCTGGTAATCCGAATGTGTTTCTCATTGTGAAACGGAAGGAGGGTAGTTTCGAGAAGGTTTCGCCCTTCTATATACAAAAGGGATTGGAGGGAATCTGTGGCTCCTTAAAATCGGTGAAGCGCTTACGTAATGGGACCTTGCTAGTGGAAACTTCCACTTCCCAGCAAGCAACTAACCTCCAATCTGCTAAAAGCCTTGGAGAGTATGCCATAGACACTGAACTGCACAGCACCTTGAACTACAGCAAAGGTGTTGTGACATGCCGGGATCTAGTTGACATTCCCAAGGAAGAACTGCAACGTGAGTGGGCTCCAGAAGGTATCGTTGATGTCCAACACATAATGAAGAGGGTTGATGGCACTCTTGTCAAATCCGACTCCTTTATTCTGACCTTCAGTAGCACAAAGCTTCCTGAACATGTTAAAGCTGGCTTCCTTCGCCTAAGTGTGAGGCCTTATTTCCCGACCCCAATGCGCTGTTTCAAATGCCAGCGTTTTGGTCATACCACCTTAGGCTGTAAAGGCGAAGCGACTTGTGGAAACTGTGGTCAGGCTGCTCATGAAGGAGTTGGTTGCTCGTCTCCGGCTAAATGTATTAATTGCTCTGGGAACCACCCTGTTTGGAGTAGGGACTGCCGAATATTTTTAGAGGAACGCAAGGTCCAGGAAATAAAAACAACCAAGCGTATCCCCTATGGTGAGGCCAAGAAGATCTATAAGTCGATGCAATCTCCCACATTTGCTACATCTTTTGCATCCCTGGTTCAGAAGCCTACTCCAAAAGTCGATGCCTCAACGCAGACTGAGGTGGTGAGTGTTGGCACTAACACCTGCAGCTGTCATTGCACTTGCAACGCAGCCAGTGTTTCAGAGCCAGTAGCCCCTACTCGAACGGCAGACAAAGGTACAGTGGCGAACTTGGGTCAGGCCCTGGCACCTCCAACAGGTGAGGCTGTTCCCAAGCCCAGTGCGCCAATTATCACACCCACATCGGCTCCCCCAAAATCCACCAAACCACAGAAAGCTATTGTACAGCAGCAACAGCGCGTCAAATCCCGTGATAAACCATCTGACCATGCGGATGTTGTTTTAGGTGAGGCTTCATCTGACTCTTCCCCAGAGTTGATGGAGTACGATGTATGTGTGGGGCCTCGTCCCACGCCTGCCCCTCCACCTGCTGCGGTCTCCCCGCCCCGTCGGAGAGACAGGATGAAGGTGCTACCCCCAACATAGATGGCTTCCATACTCCAGTGGAACTTGCAAGGGTTCAGGACGCATGTGGAGGAACTTCGTCTACTCTCCCAGGGTAGACCACTGTGTCTCTGTCTCCAGGAGACGTATTTCCATCCATCATACTCCCCTGAGATACGAGGCTACACACTCCACAAAAAGGACGACCTGCGTGGAGAGAGAGCTAGAGGAGGCGTAGGTATTTTCGTCAGGACGGACTACCACTCCTCGCCTCTCTCACTTACGACGACTTTACAGGCCGTCGCTGTGTCCGTGCACGTGCGTCATCCATTGACTGTATGTTCACTTTACTTGTCCCCAAATGATGCTCTTGATGAAGCGGCCCTCACTGACCTTCTTACCCAGCTCCCCCAGCCATTCATTATTTGTGGTGATTTTAATGCCCACAATGTGCTTTGAGGCTCTGCAATTACCTGCCCCAGGGGTAGAGCAATTGAGAGGCTTCTCCTGTCATCCTGTGCCTACTTGCTTAATGGAGGACAGAGTACTCATTTCTCCACAGCGACTGGGTCGTTCTCTGCCATTGATCTCTCGCTTTGCTCTCCAGCTCTTGCCGCCAGTGCTCACTGGGAAGTGGTCGCTGACTTGCACGGCAGTGATCATTTCCCAATCTGGATTCACCTGCCAGATGGCGTGGGCCCCGAAAGGAGACCACCACGATGGGTGCTCAGTGGAGCTGACTGGACACTTTATAGCCAATTGGCCCAATTCGAACACTGTGCGAATGTTGAGGTGTGGGTGGATCACATCACCAAAATGGTCCACCACGCCGCTGCAGCATCCATTCCACAGTCCACAGGCCACCGGAAGAGGCCACCTGTGCCTTGGTGGAGTGCCGAATGCCGCTCTGCAATCAGGACGAGGCGTGCAGCTCTGCGTCGGTTCAAGTGTCGGCCGACTGCTGAGAATCTTGCAGCCTTTCGGGTGGCGAGGGCAAGATGTCACCGCATTATTCGTGAGAGCAAGAAGAGGTCATGGCAACAGTTCCTGAACACCATTAATCGTTCCACCAAAAGTTCCATTGTGTGGGACACCATCAGGAGAATTTCTGGCAGAGGAGGGAGGTGTCCCATAGCTGCTGTAATGAATAATGGCACTCTCCATACGGATCCGCGAGACATTGCCCAGACTATGGCAGCGTATTTCGCCACAGTTACTGCAACAACCAGTCAGGATCCAGGTTTCCAGCGCCATAGAGCCGTTGCTGAGAGATGTAGTCTGGACTTCCATTCCACCTCTCATGAAGTTTACAACTGCAAATTTTCTATGTGGGAGCTGGAGTCTGCGTTGTCTGGAGCTCGTGTCACATCCCCTGGCCACGACAGGATCCATTACAGTATGCTATGGCACCTCACATTGCGCAACAAAGAAATCCTCCTCGCACTTTTTAATGCCATTTGGGCGTCGGGTCACTTTCCTGACGCGTGGCGTGAGGCAGTTTTAATCCCTTTTTTAAAACCTGGGAAAGACCGCACAAGCCCAAGTAGCTACCGTAGTATTGCCCTCACTAGTTGCATAGGGAAGACCTTGGAGCGGATGGTCAACCGCCGCCTTGTCTGGATGTTAGAATCCCGGCAACTCCTTAGTCGCTTTCAGTGTGGGTTCAGGAGGTTTCGTTCCACCTTCGATAACCTTGCCCTCCTGGAGGCGGCTATACAACAGGCTTTCCTACGCCGTCACCACCTTCTAGGTGTATTTTTCGACATCGAGAAGGCCTACGATACTACTTGGAGGCGTCTCATCCTGGAGCAGCTTCACGAATGGGGTTTTCGTGGTTGTCTTCCTCTTTTTATTCAGTCTTTCCTCTCGCCACGATATTTTAGATACCGGATTGGTGACGTCCTGTCTGATCGCTTTGAGCAGGAGAACGGTGTCCCTCAGGGTAGCGTTTTAAGTGTGACTCTCTTTGCCATCGCTATTAATAGCATTACGTCCATAGTGAAAAGTCCTGTCCAGTGTTCTTTGTTTGTGGACGATTTCTCTTTGTTTTGCTCTTCTTCAAGCCTTGCAACGACAACTCGTCAGTTGCAACTTACGATTAGGCGTTTGGATGACTGGGAGCAGAAGAGTGGTTTTAAGTTTTCCACCGAGAAGTCTGTATGTGTTCTTTTTAACCGTTCTCGTTCGATTTTAACCTTTCCTGAATTGAGGATGAGGGACACTATACTTACTTTTAAAGACACGGTGAGATTTCTGGGGCTCATTTTTGACTCGAAGCTCACGTGGTTACCTCATCTTAAAGACCTGAAACGGCGGTCACTTAAGGCTTTAAGTATTTTAAAATGTCTTAGCCACAGTAGATGGGGAGCTGACAGGACTTGTCTGCTCCAGTTTTACAGGGCGTTTGTGCGATCTCGGCTCGATTATGGGTGCACGGTGTATGGGTCTGCGAGGCCTTCTTACTTAAAGTTGTTGGATGTTGTGCACCATGAAGGGCTTCGGTTGGCCACTGGGGCATTCCGAACTAGCCCCATACCAATCCTCTGTGCAGAGGCTGGTGAAACGCCACTTCATATGCGGCGACGGCTACTTACAGTGCGCCAGGCGTATAAAACTTTGTCCACACCATACACCCCTGCATACCATACCGTTGCTCAGCCTCCTCTGGCACGATTATTTCATAACCGGCAACGTGCGACGCAGCCCTATGGGATTCGCGCACAGGATTGCCTCGGTGCGATGTCTATGGCTGGTCTTCATGTTTTACGTCGCGGTTGGAGCAGATCTCCACCTTGGCTCCTCCGGAGACCCAAGCTTATTTTAGATTTGACTAATTTTAAGAAAGCTGGCACACCAAATTTTACGTTCCAATCTCTGTTTTTTAACATTTTAGATGTGCATCATGGTTTCACTGTCGTTTATACTGATGGCTCCAAACAGGAGACTTTCCTTGGCTGTGCTGTGGTGTTCCCTGATCGTGTTACCCGGATTCGCCTCCCTGCTGAATATACCGTTTTCGCAGCGGAGCTCCACGCCATCCTGAAGGCACTGGAGCAGATTCATCGTGTTCGGGGCAATCGATTTCTTCTCTGCTGCGATTCTCTTAGTGCCTTACAGTCACTGCAGAACCTGTACCCGACTGAAGAGATGGTCCAGCTGATACATGACCAACTGTACTTGCTCCAACGGCGGGGTAAAGAGGTATCCTTCTGCTGGGTGCCTGGTCATGTCGGCATATGGGGCAATGAACAGGCTGATCGGGCTGCCAAGGAGGCCTGCAGAGAGCAGGATGTGGTCCAGTGTCCTATCCCCTTGCAGTCAGTCATCGCTGCACTCCACAGGAAGTGCATGGAGTTGTGGGAGGACGAATGGCTGGCGGTGACGGCCAATAAACTGCGGTCGGTAAAGTCGACCACTCGGCCGTGACGTTCCTCCTGCCGGCTGCTCAGGCGGGAAGAGGTGGCGCTCACACGTCTTCGGATCGGGCACTGTCCTCTGACACATAGCTATTTATTACGGCGGGAGGATCCTCCGTTTTGTGATGCTTGTGGTGTGCACATCTCTGTCCGGCACATTTTGACAGACTGCATTTTATACCGTGATGCAAGGGCAGAAGCACAAGTTGATGGGGATCTGCCCTATGTTTTAGCTAACGATGAGATGTGTGTGTCTAGGGTTTTTAAGTTTTGTGATGTGTCTGGACTCTGGCCTAAACTTTTAGGCTGGAGGTGTTAGTGTATTGCAGAGTGGCTGACTCCTCTCTTTTTTCCTTGCGGTCAGCCAGCCACTTCCATCTGCTACATTGTTTTAGCACCCTCTACCTTTTTCTTCCTGTGTTGTCCATGTTTTACTGTTGACGCCCTGCTTCATCCCACGCTTCGGTGTGGGTGAGCACATGTTTTTCAAGGATTGTTCCCCGTGTTTTCTGTTCCGTTATATGTAAATGTTCTGAGTTTTTTTCTTGACACCCGTCACACTATGATACTGAACGGGCGCTGAAGACCTTGCTGTCGTGCGCCCACACAACCCTTCTACTACTACTACTACTGCATTGTGTGAGGTCGTAGGGACTGAAGCCGTCACCATGGCGATCTGTTGGATGGGATGTTACTGTGACCGGTACCGTCGTTAGATTGTACTTGTCAGACTTCTGCTGCAAGCATTCGTCCGATGGAGAACGCCGCCGTTTGTTGTGTTTCCGCGGGGAACGCTGTTTACAGACGTGTGTTTCAGTATACGAATGTGGGTGGATTTCTTCAGCTGCTCCGGTGTCTGGAAGAAAAGCCGCTGTCGGCACAACCCGAGGGTCCTGTCATCCGTGCTTTCTTTCAAGGTCGGTCGGTGGTTGTCCTCAGCAGAGGGCGCCGTTGTAGTGGCTGGATCCGATACTGCAGAATCCATCGTGGCCTCGCTATCGGGTGTCGCTATCAGACGAATGTGATCGGCATCGAAAAGACTTCCGGAAAGCGTTTGACTCGGTACCCTGCTGCAGACTCCTAACTAAGGTACGAGCATATGGGATTGGTTCCCAAGTATGTGAGTGGCTCGATGACTTCTTAAGAATTAGAACCCAGTACGTTGTCCTCGATGGTGAGTGTTCATCGGAGGTGAGGGTATCATCTGGAGTGCCCCAGGGAAATGTGGTAGGTCCGCTGTTGTTTTCTATCTACATAAATGATCTTTTGGATAGGGTGGATAGCAATGTGAGGCTGTTTGCTGATGATGCTGTGGTGTACGGAAAGGTGTCGTCGTTGAGTGACTGTAGGAGGATACAAGATGACTTGGACAGGATTTGTGATTGGTATAAGGAATGGCAGCTAATTCTAAATATAGATAAATTTAAATTAATGCAGATGAATAGGAAAAAGAATCCTGTAATGTTTGAATACTCCATTAGTAGTGTTGCGCGTGACAGTCACGTCAACTAAATATTTGGGCTTAACATTGCAGAGCGATATGAAGTGGGACAAGCATGTAATGGCAGCTGTTGGGAAGGCGGATAGTCGTCTTTGGTTCATTGGTAAAATTTTGGGAAGATGTGGTTCATCTGTAAATGAGACCGCTTATAAAACGCTAATACGACCTGTTCTTGAGTACTGCTCGAATGTTTGGGATCCCTATCAGATCGGATTGAGGGAGTACATAGAAGCAATTCAGAGGCGGGCTACTAGATTTGTTACTGGTAGGTTTGATCATCACGCGAGTGTTACGGAAATGCTTCAGGAACTCGGGTGGGAGTCTCTGGAGGAAAGGAGGCGTTCTTTTCGTGAATCGCTAATGAGGAAATGTAGAGAACCAGCATTTGAGGCTGACTGCAGTACAATTTTACTGCCGCCAACTTATATTTCGCGGAAAGATCACAAAGATAAGATAAGAGAGATTAGGGCTCATACAGAGGCATATAAGCAATCATTTTTCCCTCGTTCTGTTTGGGAGTGGAACAGGGAGAGAAGATGCTAGTTGTGGTACGAGGTACCCTCCGCCACGCACCGTATGGTGGATTGCGGAGTATGTATGTAGATGTAGATGTAGAATGGCCGCCCGTGCAACCGCGGCATAACTGAGAGGAAGGGTCGTCACCGTAGAAGGAGTCATAGATTCACCTGTCGAGATTTGAGCAGGCCGACAATCCGAACTGAGTCCCCTTCTTGGCCACAACCAGAGCAAATGCGTGGCTGTCCGTCATACATAGTAATCGTCTTACATCCGCCGATGACAAGATAGGATGGTACATGTTTTGACAGTTCAATTTTGATCTGTCGTACCCCGATAAGTACCGGGTACGTTGTGGAGGTGGTCCATTTTACGTTCACATTGATGAGCACTCTGCGGTAAGGTTAGAAAGCCGTGGTGACTACGCCCGGTGGTACTTCGACTGGAAATTCAAAGACTCGTATCGTACGAAGGGAGGCCAAGCACCGCGTGATCGATAGAGACCGCCCAAATATGGCCATCAGAATGTTTGAATTTAAGATCGTTCGCATGTACGCGCACAATTCTGTTGCACACCTCGTCACTTACTAACCTGACGTAGACAACACTGCTCGTGATAGAGAGATGGATAGCAATTATGTCCTGCGGATCAATTTTAACGTCGTCACGTAGATAACGTTCCACTTCAAAAGCTCTCCGCCGTGCAGGATCGGGCTTAAAAATAATCTTAATGGTGGTTTGTCTGTATGAATGTGTCATATTATGTCGGTACTGATGGACTCTAAACTAGCGGCGACGAAGTAGTAAACAACTACGGACACTCGCGACTGCGCGGACGGGACGTAAACAGGACCTCCTCGACGCAGCGCTGCGAAAAAAATGGTTCAAATGGCTCTGAGCACTATGGGACTGAACATCTTAAGTCGTAAGTCCCCTAGAACTTAGAACTACTTAAACCTAACTAACCTAAGGACATCACACACATCCATGCCTGAGGCAGGATTCGAACCTGCGACCGTAGCAGTCCCGCGGTTCCGGACTGCAGCGCCGGAACCGCACGGCCACCGCGGCCGGCCAGCGCTGCGAAAAAGCAGACTGGGCTATTAGGCGAACACTGAAATACTTCCCGTATAGCGCGATAATAATGCATGAATTGAGAGATGTGGGTCATGAAAAGCGGACCGTACCGCAAATAGCTTACATCTTTTATTGAGAGGAATACCACTGATTTTCTTATCAGAAAATTGGCGTCTGGATAGCAACATCCAGGAGAGGCTTTATTGGACCTTTATTTTTGAAGAAACCCATGAACAGTGAACGTTACTGTTTCATGATGGTTCAAAAATGGTTCAAATGGCTCTGAGCACTATGGGACTTAACAGCTGAGGTCATCAGTCCCCTAGAACTTAGAACTACTTAAACCTAACTAACCTAAGGACATCACATACATCCATGCCCGATGCAGGATTCGAAGCTGCGACCGTAGCGGTCGCGCGGTTCCAGACTAAAGCGCCTAGAACCGCTCGGCCACAGCGGCCGGCCTGTTTGATGATCCACGATTTCACTGACCAGCTAAAGCAAGACGAAATCAGCTACTCACGTTTTCAAGAAGATTACGCTACTGCGCACTCAGCCAGTAACAGTATGCGTCTTCTGAAGTTTCTTTTTTTTTTTTTTTTTTAAGGGAAAGTGTCATCTCAAAAACCCTGTGGCCCTCTCGCTCGCTGGACCATTTTTCTTTGGTGAGCAGCAAGTTCTGTAGTGTATCGCAGTCTCCCACACTCGATTTGTGACTTAAAAACTGAAATAACTGTGTAAGTGAGAAGCATACCGCAATCAGATCTGCAGGAAGTGGCTCTGAGCACTATGGGACTCAACATCTTAGGTCATAAGTCCCCTAGAACTTAGAACTTCTTAAAACTAACTAACCTAAGGACATCACGCACACCCATGCCCGAGGCAGGATTCGAACCTGCGACCGTAGCAGTCCCGCGGCTCCAGACTGCGGCGCCAGAACCGCTAGACCACCGCGGCTGGCTCTGCAGGAAGTGTTTTCCGATAAAATTAAGCGGGTTCAGACTGGTATAGCCTTCCTTGGACGTCATTTACGTTGTGGCTGCGCACCAACTTTCCGAACGCCCTTTACCTCGTGTAAGAAGGCTAAACCTCGTCCAGCACGTGCCAGGATTCGCGGCTTATCAAAACTGAGGTATTATTTAAAGAGCTTTAAGAGTTTTCACATAGAAAATTGGGAGGCATTACTTTTCAGCAAGCCCTCGTAGCAGTGGAGAAGCAGGCATCTTTATCGCTTCTTGTGCAGGGTTGTACACCTATGTGACGTTCTGCATTAACGTAAGTATCCTCACGGAAAGGGCGAGACATCTGGGGCATCATGGCCTGTGAGCACGGCGGCACTGTTGAGCCACTGCAAGACATACTGTTGTTGTTGTGGTCTTCAGTCCTGAGACTGGTTTGATGCAGGTCTCCATGTTACTCTATCCTGTGCAAGCTTCTTCATCTCCCAGTCCCTACTGCAGCCTGCATCATTCTGAATTTGCTTAGTACTGTAGGCGTGCAGATAGTTGTGCACCCGCAGACAGTCCTTGACACACGAATGGCACCAAGTAGTCTTTCCGGACGACTCCCTGTTTTGTGTACCTGACGCGCAGCACCTGACGTGATGGTACACTTTGTGATCAAAAGTATGTGGACACCTGGCTGAAAATTACTTACAAGTTCGTGACATCCTCTATTAGTAATGCTGGAATTCTGTATGGTGTTGGTCCACGCTAAGCCTTAATGACAGCTTCCACTGTCGTAGGCATACGTTCTATCAGGTGGTGGAAGGTTTCTTGGGGGAATGGCAGTCCATTCTTCACGGAGTGCTGCACTGAGGAGAGGTAAAGATGTCGGTCGGTTTGGCCTGGCACGAAGTTGGCGTTCCAAAACATCCCAATAGTGTTCTATAGGATTCAGGTCAGGATTCTGTGGAGCCCAGTCCATTACAGTGATGTTATTATTGTGTAACCACTCGGCCACAGGCCGTGCATTATGAACAGGTGCTCGATCGTCTTGAAGGATGCAGTCGCCATCCCTGAATTGCTCTTCAACAGTTGGAAGCAAAAAGGTGCTTAAAACATCAATGTAGGCGTATGCTGTGATAGTGCCACTCAAAACAACAAGGGGTACAAGCCCCCTCCATGAAAAACACGACCACACAATAACACCACCGGCTCCGAATTTTACTGATGGTGCTACACACGCTGGCAGATGACGTTCACCGGGCATTCGCCAGACCTACACCCTGCCGTCGCAACGCCTCATTGTGTACCATGATTCGTCACTCCAAACAACATTTTTCCACTGTTCAATCGTCCACTGTTTACGCTCCTTACAACAAGGGAGGCGTGTTGTGTGACTTATGAGCAGCTGCTCGAACATGGAATCCAAGTTCTTCTCACCTACCGCCTTACTGTCATAGTACTTGCAGTGGATCCTGATGCAGTTTGGAATTCCTTTGTGAAAGGTCTGGTTAGATGTCTGCCTATTACACATTACGACCCTCTTCAACTCTCGGCGGTCTCTGTCAGTCAACGGTCGAGGTCGGCTTGTATTCTTTTGTGCTGTACCTGGCCCTTCACGTTTGCACTTCACTATCACATCGGAAACAGTGGACCTTTGGATGTTTAGAAGTGTGGAAATCTCGCGTACAGGCACAACTGACACCCAATCACCAGACGACGTTCGAAGTCCGTGAGCTCCGCGGACGCCCATTCTCCTCTGTCACGATAATGGCTACTGAGGTCGCTGATATCGAGTATCTGGCGGTAGGTGGCAGCACAATGCACCTAATAAAAAAACGTATGTTTTTGGGAATGTCCGGATACTTTTGATCACATAGTGTGTATGGCACAATTGGATAAAAAATGAGAACACCTCCGGTTTTCATAGCCTGTATTTTATACGTCAGGTGCCACGTTTATGCCCTGTTAAGGCAGGTGGCTGTGCTGTATCTACGACGTCTCCGTGGCGTTATATTTGAACGGATAAAGCGAGACCCCCTTTCCGAGGGTGTTCGATTATTGCCTTATTACGCATGATCTACAGATCACACAACCAGTGAAAATATCTGACCATGAGTTGCCGGGACACTGGCACACTATCACTTCCCAGCACTATGACTGACGATCTCTGGCACAGAGCTAAAGCACTTTGGAATTACGTACTCACATCTGTCACCCAAGATCAGTTCAGATCGACGCCCAGGTGAATTAGAGCTACTGTTGCTGCCAGAGGTGGCAGCTCCGTGTACTAATACAACACCTTCCCCAAAACCACCTACACAATTAATAATGCAGTCTGCCTAGATAGTGGAGGGCGAGGTAAAGTGGTCATGCTAAGGGAAATTGAATTATCACCAAACCGTTGTTATTTATAGAAGCTCGCCCCCTACTTATCTTGAATGTACATGTTATAAGGTATTTACAATTTAAAAAATATATAATGAATAAGACCTATAATCATTTTTATGTACGCTTACGTAGTGATCAGTTTTCCAAACCTAACGGGGTAAAGTGTCCACTGCGGACATGCTTTCTCCGAAAGTGGGCAGCAGCCCTCTTACGCCTGACGTAGCGCCTCCGGCTTGGCGTCTTCCTTTAAGTACAAACACTTAGATGTTCTTGGAGTGAACTGTCAACTGTTTCAAGCTTATTATAAACGTGATGAGCACTGTTTTACGGTTATCAAAAAACTTGTTTATGCTGGCCTTGTTAAAGGCTCCTCTTCTAGCAATCGAGTTTGATTTCCTAAGACTAGTGTTAGGATGCTGTCTTTACCTTCCATCTTCAATTCTTTGCGATATTTTTTCCCTCCTACCTGCTGGGAGGCCAGCTACTATAGATCATTCACTAAGAATTCACAAAATCGCTTTTCCACTTCAAAAATATAATTAAGGATTTTCTCGTTCTTGTTCTTTTTTGAAAACACTCCATAAACTTCCCATAATCCTCTTGCCACCTACTGTATTTCTATTTTTTTCTAGAATTCTTTAATTAATTAATTAATTCAAAATCGTCACGAAGCTATAGAGTGACAGATGATATCTTTGTACACTGCCGAATAAAATTAGTACACCGTTTTAGAGATTTTCAGTTCGCTCAGTATTTATTGTTGGAACAGTGCAAATGATTGCATTTACAGACCAATAGCACAAGCGATTCTGAGGTAGCAGGTATCACCCCCTATTGAAACATTCAGATTAGTACTCGCTGTAGCCTCCACGAGTGGCAATGCAGGCTCTGACTCTGACATCGATTCGATCCTACAGATGACGAATGCTGTCCTGGTATACGTTATGCCACACCTCCTAGACCTGTTCATGTAGTTCTGTAAGAGTTGTGGGTTAACGAGTCGCACGAGTCACTTCTTGTCCCATTGTATCCCACACGTGGTCGATTGGAGACAAGTCCGGAGATCGTGCTGGCCAGGGAAGTTGCTGCAGCTCTTCCAGAGGTTTCACAGGCAGTATGTGGGTGAGGATTATCCTGCTGGAACAACACACCGCTTTCCTGTTGTAAGAGTGGTAAAACAACGGATCTAACAATATTTTGCACGTACCGAGCGCTGGATGGCTCAAAATGGTTCAAATGGCTCTGAGCACTATGGCACTTAACATCTGTGGTTATCAGTCCCCTACAACTTAGAACTACTTAAACCTAACTAACCTAAGGACATCACACACATCCATGCCCGAGGCAGGATTCGAACCAGCGACCGTAGCGGTCACGCAGTTCCAGACTGAAGCTCCTAGAACCGCACGGCCACACCGGCTGGCCGCTGGATGGCGTCCCCTCCAGAAACACCAAAGGTGAAAGTGAGGTGTACCTTATCACAGCCTATATCAGGGCTTCACAACATACGTGCTCGCGGAGCAAGCTGTGAGCAGCAAGGCGCGAGCACGGAGCAGCGCGAGCACGCTACGCCCACTACCGGACCAGAGCGGAGAGTGGGGAAAGTCACGTGGGGCACACAACAACTGCCGCCAGTCAATGTAAATCGGCGGCCACCTGCAGGGATATCACTCACGAATTATTACTGCGACAAATGAAAGAAATACGGGAGAATGTACACATGCCACATAATTTTATTAGCTTAGTGTATGCCTCTACATTCGCATTAATTGGTGAACTGTTACACAATAAAAGGTGTCACTGAATTGTGGGATTCTCGGTTATCTTGTACTTTTTGCCCTTTACAATTGCGTCTATGTTCGGAGTAATTGTTCTTGTGCATTTTAGGCGCAGCGTGCAGTTTAAATTTCGATCAGACAATGCGTTTCTCAGGCGCGTCTTGTTACATTTCATTGCAGAGAACAGTTGTTCACAAACATACGTGGAACCGAACATTGATATTATTGTAGCCGCCAGTTTGTGCAAACGAGGAAATCTATCCTGAGGGAAGTGTCTGTAGAATTCCAAAATGTTTTTCTTGTTCTGAAATTTGTCGCTGTATTCTCTGTCACACTGCAGGTCAATAATTTCTTGCTGCAGCTCAGGACGAATCTCTCAAATATTCGCTGAATATGGAGATAACAGATCAAAATCACTGTCTAGTGCTGTCAGATCTTGAAAGCGCTGAGCAACTAAACTATGTGAATAACGTTCACAGTCTTTGTGAACATCTTGCATGGATGATAATTTAGGAAAATGAGCTAGGTTTCCTGTTTCCAGCTGACTCACCCAAAGTGTCAATTTAATTTTAAAAGCTCGTATTCGAGCTATGAAATGAGTAATTAGCATATTTTTTACCTTGTAGTAAAATGTTCAAAGTATTCAGATGGCTAGTTAAGTCTGCTAAGAACGCGAGATCACATTCAAACGTGCGCGCGCATTTCCCCTCCCTCCCCTCCCTCCCTACTCCGCGACCTTGCACCTGCTCGCGAGCACGTGCGTGAGCAGACGCGAGTACTCGCGCTCAAAACCGGCCAGTTGTTAAGCCCTGGCCTATATGATAAGGGCAGAGGTGGGGGATGTGTGTGAGGTCCTTAGGTTAGTTCGGTTTAAGTAGTTCTAAGTTCTAGGGGACTGATGACCTCAGATGTTAAGTCCCATAGTGCTCAGAGCCATTTGAATTGTGTATTTGCTTTCTTCGCTTAAGACAACGGTGCGTCAGCTCATCTTCCAAGTGATCCTCTAACAGCACCAGTTGAGCCGTGCACGTCGATGCTGCGGCGTGAGTGGAAGACGGGATAGAGGTGTACGTGCCCATAGTCCCACCGCTAAAACCTGTTCACAACAGTTCGTATTGACACGCCTGCGCTCACAAGCCATCTTATCTGTGCTGTGGTAGCTGTACGACCTGCACTGCTGCCCTTACAGCACGACGATCCTGGCTGGTGTCTGTGTTAGGTGGGCGCCCATAAGCTCGTCTACGGGTGTGACAACGTCCAAGTGACCACTGATACCGGCATCGTTGGACAACTGACACAGTACGTCCAACTTGCGTGGCAATTCTCCGAAAAGACCACTATTTGACCCCTTCCAAATTCGCTCAGTTGATTGAAGAAAGCACAAGTGCGTCTCTATAGCGTGTTTGCCTGCTTACTTCACATACTTGAGTCGCACTGAGCCTTCTGACAGTGAACGTTCCCTATTAAATGACAGACGCAGATAAGACTCTGGCACCATTATCCTATCTGTTGGTGGACGACGTTGAAACCATTATCAGTACATCTTCTATCCCCCACGTGGCATAAACCATCATTGCATCAAAATCGACGTCGTCTTTCCAGCTGAACTAATTTTTTTCCGTCAGTGTGTATCAAAATCTGAAACGTGGTAGTCAAGGAAGGCAGGATTCGGTTACGATTGTGGACGGGGCCGTAACCAGTAACTATTGGTTCCCTTTTGCAATTAAACATATTAATTTGAAACCGTAATTCCAGACTCAGCAGTAAATAAAGATTTCACACGTTATTAATGAAGGAATAAAAAAATGGTTCAGACGGCTCTGAGCACTATGGGACTTAACTTCTAAGGTCATCAGTCTCCTAGAACTTAGAACTACTTAAACCTAACTAAACTAAGGACATCACACACATCCATGCCCGAGGCAGGATTCGAACCTGCGACCGTAGCGGTCACGCGGTTCCAGACTGTAGCGCCTTTAACCGCTTGGCCACCCCGGCCGGCAATGAAGGAATAAACAACTGTGTAATTAATAGTGCTTTCAGAGGCTTATAAGTTACCAAATGCGCATAAAATACAGACACAGCAAATAATGTTTTTTAAAAAAGCCAATGTGATCCAAATTAGAATTTTAGGGCAAGTAACCACAGCAACGGCTGAAGGCTTCTAACGCCAAGGACGGCAATTATAAAACAATTAACAAACATACTGTAAAACAACAACGCAATAGCAAAGGTTAATTTAATAAGATAGGCAACTGATCACCAAATGGTTGAGACAAAATGATGGTAAACTTGCTAGCACAACCATTTAAACCTGATGTAACGGCAAGAATGGCAATTATATAAAAAATTTAAAAATATACAGCAAAACAGCAAATACAACAGCAAAGATTAATTTAAAAGGACAAGCAAGTGATCACCAAACAGGTGAGACAAAAAGATGGTAAACTTGGTAACACAATCATTTAAGCCCACTGTAACGCCAAGAATGGCAATTATATAAAAAAATTTAGAAACGTACAATAACACAGAAAACACAATAACAAAACACAAGGGCCAGTCACAGACGGTGTACCAGGAATCGACCTCTGAGTAGGTCCAGCGAGAAACACTTTCACGAGCGATGAGATAGGCAGCCAAGAGTTGCATTCACTTCACAAGATGGTAACTCAGAGTAGTGGCAGTCTGACGAATGACTAATGATAATCTTGCTGAGGCTACCTGATGTCCAATAAACCAAATGCAATGATATAAAAATACGCCAAAGCTGGAACCAGCGGTCTGGACTCTGCCCACAGAATACCGTGGTTAGAGCGTCCGGAACGAGAAAGCAATCACTACCACCCGAGTAGAACAATCGACAACCAACCTACAATCAAGAAAGCTGTCAACTACATGCCTCACCGGACAGCAGCGGCAAGGCGAGGAAACGTACACTGCCGTTACATATACTAACCCCCAGGGCAGGTAACTGGGGCGTTAGCGGCCACGAGGAAGGAAAAATACCGTTGGCTGAACTTAACAAATAGTAACAAGCTGAACGCAATAAATAGTAATTAGAAGTCCAGGAAAGCTAATCAGATCCGCCTTCCCCAAGCACTCCACTCACTGCTATTCGGCAAATGCCGAGATGGTTCCTCTGAAAGGGCACGGCCGACTTCCTTCCCAATCCTTCCCTAATCCGATGAGACCGATGACCACGCTATCTGGTCTCCTTCCTCAAACCAACCAACCACTGCTATTCACCTCGGCAATACTACGAGCAGCAACACGAACCAAGTCACTGGAGAATCGCAAGGTCTCACAATGGTGGAGGTTTCTCTACTTGAATCCAAATGAACTCAACTTAAAGCCTGCAGGATCCAGTTTACGAGGAGGCCTTGCACCTTCGTGACCACAGGCCTTCGATCCGGCAGTCCATGCGGGCCGCCAGCGGTCTCGGCGTGTTCTGGCACTGCGTGGACCTGGCTCCTCCTGAGTCCCCCTACCGAACTGCACACTGACACGACCCGGGAGAACAACGACGTCGCTCCCAAGATGTGGCCACAGTTATTACATATCGATAACCACCGCTGCTGCCACTAGCGGACAGGCAACGGTTGCGAAACCAAGTGGCGCCAGTCAACACTAGAAGAAGACAAACAACCGCAACCATGTCATCTAAAGGATACGGTCTGGCCTCCAACAGAGGACGGAAACCTACAAGCAGCACCAACGCGAGCAGCAGCACGGCTCAATCTGTAGTATTATGTGTGACATACGGAATTGATTAATTCGCATGTGGAAAATCACCTTGACCTCCTTTCTCGACGAGTAGTGTCGCCACTTTTTCCGATCGAACGCCATGTCGGTTTTAATGGTTCACGGACGAAACTATCAAACTAGAAGAAACGCCAAGGAATTTGTATGCGAAAAGACGTTGTTCGAACATCGCTATTGTAAAAAGGTATTACTCTGCGTTTAAGTGAGATAATGTAATATAAATATTTCACATCAGACGCCTCAAAATCATAAAAGATTTTACAAAAAAGTAGAGTAGATCGGGGGAAGATGCCATACTTAAGGACTGGAGGATCAAAAGGCGAGTTAGAACTGGAGATTTAGGATCAGCACTGAAATATTGTTCACTGATGAGATTTTTCTATGTAAAGGCCAGTTGACACTACGAAACCATTAGTAATTATATGCGCATTCAATTTTTTTATCAACAGTGTCGTTTACGCATCTTACCCCAGGCGTCGGGGTGAGATGACAGTTATATTGCAAGGAGATTTCAGAAATAGTTTTGTGCATTTATGAGACAACATAGCTAAATAAGTAATTCAGAAAGAAAATTTATTACGCTTGTAAGGAACAGAATACAAAACAAATATATAAATACATTTAAGAATAAGCAAATGCCAAGACAGCATCCAAATGATATCAGAATTCATTTGCACAGTTATTGCACACATGTTTTCTTCCTCTGTACAAGTTTCATGCAAGCGTTTATTGCAAATGACACACTGAATCCAATCCACCTGTGGTCAAAAGAAACAACCTTCTCGTTTCACACTCACTGGCGATAATGATGAAATATACTGGAATTAGTTCGACCACTTCTCGGCAGGCATCAGCACTGTTCAGAGCAAAAGATAAGCCTTGGCTACTTTCACTGCCCTGGGTGCCTATTCTGTATCTTTCCGCCATTGTGCCGATCGTTTCGGTACTCAAGAGCACCGAACGGTCTAGTACTCGAATTAGAGTCCCTGCATTATTCAGTATGCATTTCGGCAGCGATACCGTTCGGTTCGTGTCGCGCAAGCCAATCAAAAGCAAGCGGCCGCAGATCCGCGCATGCGCACTGCAGCGCGCACAGCGCCACGAACACAAAGCGGCTAGCAGACGACACAGGCGCGCTATTCTTCCAAGTACCGAAATTGCGTTTACGTTGCCGTAACACATGACGCCGCATTCCATCGAGCTGACGTGCCCACCTTCATCAGCCTTGCCTCCTCCTTAACAGTATCAGGCGCAGTATATTAATTTCCATGATTCTCAGCTGATATGCATAAAATTTTTTACAGTTTCTCTGACCACATGTTTCCGTTTCCATGCATGCATAATAACGATAGCGTATTTGACTGTATTCTGCAGATTGTCGTAAATGCCGCATTGTGTCATCTTATTCTCATTCACACTGACATCTTGTTTTGGATTTTACGTTTCGGAAAATGAGTTAGGAATAGCGTGTAGTACCACATTGTACTAATACATCTATAAAAACACCCGAAAAATTGATTCTGAGAGTTTCAAACAGTAAGAAGATAAACATAATGTGGTTATAACACGCTCCTAGAGATGCAAATCATTAAGTAGCCCACTTCCCTGTATGATGCGTCAACGATTTGGGTCTTAAAAACAAAATTGAAAAAAATACGCACTTTAGAGAGCTCCTGCAGTTCGTCGAAGTTTATAACATGCATCTCATGAAAGAAAATGTTTCGTATATGGTGCTACAGTCTAAAAATATTACGGAAGAGATCTTTCATCTCTGTCTTGGTTGAGGATACGATCGCAGATAAATACTTGTGACAAATAAGAATATGAAGATGACTGCAGCTAGTTACACTCCCAGTAATTTAAGTTGTGCTCTTGGATTCCTGTCTAACCGCATACTAGGAAATCGCTACATATTCGGAAAAAATGGTGAATTATTTCTTACAAGAAAAAATATAAAGGTCACTGTCGGTTGTTTCACTCACAGCAGTTCCATATTTCGTATTTTAAAAACACAGAAATCACGAAACTCATTACTGAGGAAGTGCGCTCTTACGTGTAAGTAATAACGAATCTTAACTTACAGGAATAACAATGTCTCAGAACGTGTTGCATATATGAAGAGGGAAAAAAAGTACTTGAATCCACCCACACACGAACCCGTGGCCTTTCGTATCGTAGTTCTGCGCGCTAACCACTTGGCCACGCCAAACAACATACAGAGACACTCCTCAATTCTTGTAGTATTCTGAAGAGGAACGCAGGCTGACTTCGTTGCCAAACGGTGCTTCGTAAGTGATGAATGCGTGATAGTTAGAAAAGTTTCCAATATCAGGCTTCACATAATTGCTTTCCATTGTTACTTGAAAGTTGTAAACACGTTTCGATAATTACTAACTAACCCATTTGTGGGAAAAAGTACACAAAGGCACTGGTAACGTCAGTTCACATATAATATACGTAAGCAGAGCCGATGTCTTGATATTTAATTATGTTTAAACTCTTATTTGCATAAAATTAACACGTATTTTGAGAGAATATTGACTGAAAACTTTTTTTGTGATGTAATCATTCACAGTAACAACTTAACCTAACCTTATTTCTTACAAACGAAAATAGTCTATTACGAACTCACTTTCCAACCGGATGCGTCCTCTGGTGATTCTTTAGTAACACAATCACTAAATCCAAAGCTAAAATCGCTAAATATGTTTAAAATAACAAATTACATGTGTACATAAACCAAAGCTCATCGATCGACAGGGCCAGACCGAAATCCAAAACCTCTCGGTACAATTGTCGTAAAATCGGTGGGAGGACCGTTCGGTAACAAGTATCAGAAGCTTACTGAATAGGATATTTCGATATGGAACCGAAAATGACCTCACTAACGAGACTAACCTACTACTCCGATCGGTATGAACGATACAGATAGGGCCCCTGGTCACTTCAAATCTGCTGTCCCCTATATTTTCTGTGCAGTAAGTGGAATTTCGTAATTCACTGCACTTTCTGATGTTGCAGTTTTAGGGACCAGTAGTGTATTTATCATGCTTACCAACCCACTCACGTAATAAAAGGGAGAAAAGGAGAGCAAACGAGTAGTGGCAGGAGCAGTCCACTTGCTCCCGACCTCCGCAAGGCGAGAGCGCGTCGGCGGACCGTTCGGGCTGTCAGCAGACGCGGGTACGCAGGGAGACGGGGACGCGTCGCCTGCCACTCGACGCCCCCCTAACGACTGCATTGTGCGCGCCGCGGCACAGTCTGCCTCCAAAGCGGCGACCCGCGTTCCCGCCTCTTCAGCGTCGACGGCTGTAATTAAAACTTGCTCCACTCTCCAATTAACGGCACACCGCCAAAATGCCGGCGTGTCACTTACCGGGATCGTCAGCAGCGCACGAGTACTAATTGCTTTCTGCGGCATATCACGGGCAGTCATGCTAGCATCCGCGAGTGTTAATAGAACAACAGACGAACCATTTCTCCCTGTCGCCCATATGACAGCGCCCACGACACAGTCTCGAAGTTTGGATTCGACAATTTTCTGCAAAATGCTTTTAATCTCACCAAAAACTTCGAATAACAAAATCCACGATCAAATGTTTTTTATTTCAGTCTTTGACGATAATATGAATTCTTTAGAAGATGGCCGGTTTCAGTCCGTATTGACCATACTCAGATCTTTTTTACATCATGTCCTAAAGTGATAAGGCCATAATGGAATCGTCAAAACATATAATCAGCATAGCATCGTCATATAGATCTAAAATAAGATGCAGAATATGCCGCATCGTCCACACAGTCATTATTGCAACTGGCTACTGAACTGAAACCGGTCGTCGTCTGAAGAATTCATATTGTGATCAAAGACTGAAATAAAAAAAAAAACATTTGACAGTATTGGATCACTGTTTGTATACGCGACCATGTCGCAGTTGGTGAAAATCCACGATCACTGATTCGTTCTGTATTGTGCTTATCAACGGAATTTTTCTTTTATACTTAGAAGTTACTCTTTTTGTTAACAATCATATACGATTATATCTATATCTAATTCTATATCTACACTCCCCAATCGATCTTATGTTTTGTGGTTGAGGGGACTTTAGGCGGCCACGGTGGGCGAGCGTTTCTAGGTACTTCACTCCGGAACCTCGTGCCTGCTACGGCCGCAGATTCGAATACTGCCTCGGGCATGGATGTGTGTGATGTCCTTAGGTTAGTTAGGTTTAAGTACACTACTGGCCATTAAAATTGCTACACCACGAAGATGACGTGCTACAGACGCGAAATTTAACCGACAGGAAAAAGATGCTGCGATATGCAAATGATTAACTTTTCAGAGCATTCACACAAAGTTGGCGCCTGTGGCGACACCTACAACGTGCTGACATGAGGAAAGTTTCCAACCGATTTCTCATACACAAACAGCAGTTGACCGGCGTTGCTTGGTGAAACGTTGTTGTGATGTCTCGTGTAAGGAGGAGAAATGCGTACCATCACGTTTCCGACTTTGATAAAGATCGGATTGTAGCCTATCGCGGTTGCGGTTTATCGTATCGCGACATTGCTGCTCGCGTTGGTCGAGATCCAATGACTGTTAGCAGAATATGGAATCGGTGTGTTCAGGAGGGTAATACGGAACGCCGTGCTGCATCTCAATGGCCTCGTATCACTAGCATTCGAGATGACTGGCATCTTATCCGCATGGCTGTAACGGATCGTGCAGCCACGTCTCGATCCCTGAGTTCAACAGACGGGGACGTTTGCAAGACAACAACCATCTGCACGAACAGTTCGACGACGTTAGCAGCAGCAAGGACTATCAGCTCGGAGACCATGGCTGCGGTTACCCTTGACGCTGCATCACAGACTGGAGCGCCTGTTATGATGTACTCAACGACGAACCATGGGGTGCACGAATGGAAAACGTCATTTTTTCGGATGAATCCAGGTTCTGTTTACAGCATCATGATGGTCGCATCCGTGTTTGGCGACATCGCGGTGAACGCACATTGGAAGCGTGTATTCATCATCGCCATACTGGCGTATCACCCGGCGTGATGTTATGGGGTGCCATTGGTTACACGTCTCGGTCACCTCTTGTTCGCATTGACGGCACAAAGTTGGCACTTTGAACAGTGGACGTTACATTTCAGATGTGTTACGACCCGTTGCTCTACCCTTCATTCGATCCCTGCGGAACCCTACATTTCAGCAGGATAATGCACGACCGCATGTTGCAGGTCCTGTACGGGCCTTTCTGGATACAGAAAATGTTTGACTGCTGTCCTGGCCAGCGCATTCTCCAGATCTCTCAGCAATTGAAAACGTCTAGACAATGGTGGCCGAGCAACTGGCACGTCACAATACGCCAGTCACTACTCTTGATGAACTGTGGTATCGTGTTGAAGCTGCATGGGCAGCTGTACCTGTACACGCCATGCAAGGTCTGTTTGACTCAATGCCCAGGCATATCAAGGCCGTTATTACGGCCTCAGGTGGTTGTTCTGGGTACTGATTTCTCAAGATCTATGCACCCAAATTGCCTGAAAATGTAATTACATGTCAGTTCTAGTATAATATATTTGTCCAGTGAATACCCGTTCATCGTCTGCATTTCTTCTTGGTGTAACAATTTTAATGGCCAGTAGTGTAGTTCCACGTTCTAGGCGACTGATGACCTCAGAAGTTAAGTGCCATAGTGCTTACAGCCATTTTGAGGGGACTTCGTGTACCGCTGTCCGTTCCCAACTTTCCCGTTCCAGTCGCGAATGGTCCGAGGAAAATATAATTTCTGGTAAGCCTTTATGTGAGCTCAATCCTTTCCAATTTTACATTCGTGGTCTTTCCGCGACATCCACGTTGGGTAATTCTTCTAAGAACGTATGCTCTCGGAACTTTAACAGTAAACCTCCGCACTCTCTCGTGGCATCTGGCCTTGTGTTTGGATCGCCGTGTGTTATATCTTGAAACTATTCTGGACTAAACGGAGGAGACTTTGATGCATGGCAGCTTAATCTCCTGAGGGAAACAGTGCTTGGCACATGACCCATGCGCCGTCTGCGTAGGCAATGAATGCTTTAAAAATTTTCTGCGTGGTTCAACACTTGGAGCAGGCCTAGGGACGTATGCCAGACCACCGAGATCACAGTAGCATAGAAAACGCGGTTCTGTGGAAAAATGGCTGTTAGATGATTTGATATTTCCGCTCTTCATATGTTGATACGCGATGGGAAAAAGTAAAACTGACCCGAAAAATACACTGACGGAAAAAAATCACAACACGAAAAAATAACATATTTAGGGTAATCATGATTTGCGAATGCATTTGTCTAGATAACATATTAAGTGATTACACTGCAAGAGCACATGTTCATGCAAGCGCAATATAAGCCATAGTGAGTGTGAAACGTTGGTGCATTAATAACCGCTGTAACCGCCAGGATGTAGAATGCAAGAACGCAGACGACCATTTATTGTTTTGTACAGGTGCCGGATGCCAGTTTGTGGGATGGAGTTCCATGCCTGTTGCACTCTGTCGGTCAATACAAGACCGTTAATGCTGGTTATGGGTGATGCTGCAGTTGCCGTTCGATGACGTCTGGTATGTCCTCGAATGGAGACAGATCTGGTGATCGAGCAGCCCAAGGCAATATGTCGACACTCTGTAGAGCATGTTGGGTTACAACAGCGGTACGTGGGCGAGTGTTGGAATGCTGTTCATGAATGGTAGCACAACAGGTCAGATCACCAGATTGATAGATTAACAGTCAGGGTGAGTGGGATAACCAAGGGGGCCCTCCTGCTGTCATACGAAATCGCACCCCAGACCATAGCTCCAGCTGTAGGTCTGTCTAGCGCACAGAAAGGCTGCTTGCAGGTCAGGTCTTCAGCTGGCCTCCTTCTAACCAACAAACAGCCTTCACTGGCGCCGAGGCAGAACCAGCTTTCAGCAGGAAACACAACGACCTCCATCCTGCCCTCCAATAAGCTATCGCATGGAACAACCAGTGGAATGCACGCTACAAGGCGCCTTGTTTGTTGTTGTGCTTGATGTAACCGATTTGTAACAGTTCGTGTGGTGCCAACTGCTACTCATAGTGCTACTGCAGATGCAGTACGATGCGCCAGAAGATATGGCGAACACGATGATATTTCCTCTCGGTAGAGTCAAGCGGCCCTCCGTAGGCTGGTCTTCTTCCGACCATATATTCTCGTGACGATAGCTGCAGCAGTCATGTAAAGCATCTACATTCCTGCCATAGTCTTTCTGCAGTATCGCAGAAGGATCGTCCAGCTTCTCGTAGGCCTGTTACAAGACCTCGTCAGAATCAATGATATGTAGATAATGGCGTCTTAAAGATATTCTTGGCTATCATGGAATCACCACGTCCAATAACAAAGGTAACTAACGCTCACGGCCGTTACAGCGATTATTTAGAGCTAATCTGATGCACATTCTTATAGTGACACAACTAGCACCACTCTTATGCGACTGGTGAGAAATCTGAATATACATCATCTTTGAGATGTAGAAACACACCTACCAACTTTCGTGTATGTCGTATAACTCCTTCTTGGTGAAGCGATTTTTTTCCGTCAGTGTATTTTCCAGGCCAGTTTTATTTTGTTCACATGTCCAGTACTGGTTTTATAAATCACTACCAGACATTTGATCGGAAACGCCCTGCAGATCCAGTTACTGATTTGTTGCGGAAGGCAGTAATCTCCAGACAATCGGAATTTTTCAAGTACTGTTACGGACGTCCTCTAAGCCATTTCACTTCTCGTACCAAACATAAGAACTTCTTTGCAGGTCTGCAGTTTTTGGCAGTGGCGAGGAACAATTCAGGCAACATTTGTTCAGCAGATTAATGAATTTGGCCCCTTCATGCCATGAAAGTTTACTAATTACACAATCGTTAACTCTTGTAGCTGTTGTCTTCATCTTAATTGCTTCAAGACGCTACATTAGATTGCAGATTAGCCATCACATTCGTCACCGCTCTCGCTTATTATCTGCATAGTGCCTCAACAATTATTTCTTGCACCTTAAGTATTCTGTGAAGCCTCTGCAATCAAATTGTAGAGAGAGCCTGGTGCAGTTGTTACTGTAAAGGCCTCAGGCATGTTGTATATAGGCAACCTAACAGTGGAGACTCTACGAACACATTTGATAGGAAAAATGATCTTGAGGTATTACTTGGTCCTTTCCAATTTTTACATCAGTTATTGACTTTCCTACTGGTGTTGTGGCGGAAAGCTGCATACTGATAGATGATATTTACAAAGACCAAAATAAATTTAATCAAATAAACATTTATCCCGTTAAGAATGGTCTTCCTGATCATGATGCACAGGTGGTTACAGTATATGACATAGCTCCATACAGCAATGCAAAATAGTTCTCCAAAGTGGTGTGTTTAGGTTACGATTGAACTACTGAAAATTTTAGTGAAAGCTTGCAGTAGTTAGGCTGGGATGAGGGGTACAGAGAACCTGAGGCTAACTTAAAATATAATTTATTTCATAATATGTTCGTGAGTATTTCTGAAAACAATATCCATAAGAAAGCAGTGAAATATAATTGTAAGAATTTATGTAAAAAACCATGGTTTACTAAAGAAATAAAAATATCTTGTAACTGGAAAACGGAAATGTATCTAACAATAAGAAATAGTCATATATTATGAAAACTACTGTACTATATTAACGTTATTAAAATTTACAAAAATATTTGCCTTATATCTGGGATTAACAACTCTGTTGATACAATTAAAACTATTTGCAATGTTGTTGAAATAGAAATAAGGCAACCAAGAGCACAGGAAGACTACATTACGATCGAACAGAATGAAAAGTTTATTAACAAAAAGTCACAGGTTGCATATATTTTTAATAACCATTTTTTAATATTGTGGAGAAAATAGGATTCCCATGTTCATTAGAAAACGGGAAGCTATATATGGAAGGGACAATACCTATGGAATTTGAAAAAAATTTAAATTCTACCCACCCCTCCTTCTGAAGTTAATAAAATAACAAACTCACTCAAAAGTAAAAGCTCAAGTAGAATTGATGACATCTACAAGAAAGTAGTAAAAACTGGTTCCCCGAGAGATAAATAAGATTCTCAGCCATGTGTGTAAAAGCTCATTGATGCAGGGCATTTTTCTTGATGGACTGAAATATATTATCACTAAACCATTGCATAAAAAGGGGGATAGGTCCGATGCCAACAACTACTGCACCATCTCATTTCTGACAGCTTTCTCCAAAATTTTTCAAAATATAATATTTTCAAGAACAGCTTTACATATTTTTAAAAATAAAGTGCTACCAAAATGTCAGTTTGGTTTTCAGGAACGCTTGTTAACAGAAAAGGTTATGTATACCTTTACTGATCAAATATTAATTACTCTGGGTAACTGAACATCACCAAATTGGATTTTCTGTTATCTCTCAAGACTTTTAAATTTGTAAATCAGGGAATTCTTCTAGATAAGCTTAAGTTTTATGACATGAGAGGAACAACGCACAAATGGTTTAATTCATATTTAACTGGAAGAGTACAGAGGGATGAAATAAACAGTTCACATAATACACAAAAGTCAACAGCTTCCTTGAGTCCTACAAGGTTCAGTCTTGGGCCCTTTATTGTTTTTATATATATATATATATATATATATATATATATATATATATATATATATATATATATATACTGATGACTTGCCATTCTGTATTCATGAAGATGTGAAGCTAGTTCTTCTTACTGATGATACAAGTACAGTAATCACACCTAACAAACAAGAATTAGCTAAGGAAATTGAAAATAACATCTTTCAGATAATTATTAAGTGATTTTCTGCAAATCGACTCACATTAAGTTTTGATAAAAGCTGTGTATACAGTTCTGTACAGTAAGTGGCACAATACCATTAATAAATACAGCGTTTGAACAGAAGCTTGTAGCTGGGGTAGAATATTTAAAATTTCTTGGTTTGTGCATTGATGAGAGATTAAATTGTAAGAATCACTTTGATGAGTTCACTACTTACGATATTTGTCTTATTGCACGTTTTGGTGATAAAGATATAAGTAAATTAGCATACCATGCCTATTTTCAGTCACTGCTTTCTTATAGAATCACATTTTGGGGTAATTCATCATCAAGAAAAAAGCATTAATTGCCCAAAAGCGTGCAATCATAGTAATAGCTGGAGCACAGCCAAGATCATCTAGCAGGCGTTTATTTAAGGAACTAGGAATATTCACAGTAAGCCCTATTACAAGACCTCGTTCTAACTCAGTGAGGTGTTGATAACGGCGTCTTTCTCGCCTTAAAGGCATTCTTGACTGACATCAATTCACCACGTCCAATCTGAATGGTAGCTAACGCTCACGACCTTTACAGCGTGTATTTAAAGCAAACCTGATTTGCATCCTCATGGTGGCCCTACTAGCGCCACTCTTAAGTGACTGGCGCGATATTTGCGTAGATAGCATTGAGCCGTGCGCGGCTCGTGTTCATTCCGTTTATTGTTTGTCATCTTCTGTTACCGTACTGCCGCCTCGTTTTCTTTTTCCATTTACTGGCGTCACTAACTTCCTGCCTTAAAAAAAAAATGGTTCAAATGGCTCTGAGCACTATGGGACTTAACATCTGAGGTCATCAGTCCCCTAGAAGTTAGAACTACTGAAACCTAACTAACCTAAGGACATCACACACATCCATGCCCTAGGCAGGATTCGAACCTGCGACCGTAGCGGTCGCGCGGTGACAGACTGAAGCGCCTAGAACCGCTCGGCCATCCCGGCCGGCTCTTCCTGCCTTACCTGCCCGTGAGTGGCAGCAGCAGCGCTTATCGATAAGTGCTCTGTCGTACTCTCTCTGGAGCGACCGATACTATTTCCGTGTCGTCGTGTGTCTGGAGTTCAGTTGGGAGCTCAGTCGGGGCGCAGCAGTGAGTCAGAGAGCCAGTGAGGTGCGGACAGCCAGTGCTTGCCGACCGCTGGCGACACACATGAACTGTCTGATTGAAGGAGATTGCAACGGGACAATCATTCCTAAGTCGTTCGGTTGGTCGTCTCATCGGGTGAATTGTATTGGGACTTTTGACCGTTTCTGGGCCTCATCACTTGGTCATCGTGCCGGACGTGGGTCGGTTCCTTCCTTGCGCAGAGATGTCGTGGCCAATGGCAAGAGTTACCTCTGCGTGGATGGGTCCGAACCAGGGTGTCCTGGTCGCCGTGTCTCCGAGTTCCGAACGGACGTGGCGTTGAATCGGGTTGGAGTTGCAGTCAGGTTCGGACATCCAAGACCGTTGCCGACACACATAACTGGAGTGGGAACTACCTTGGTTGGTCGCTCGGTCGGTCGTCTCATCGGAAGACGCGTATCTGGTCGTCGACCGCTTGTGGGCGTATCTGGTCGTCGACCGCTTGTGGAAACTCTCTGTGTGTCGAATTGATTCGCCCTTGTTGTTCTGCAGAGATTGCTTTTACGATTGTTCGAGTTCTTGTGCAAGTGTGTTACGTAGAACCGTGTGCAGCTTCTGTGATTTCCACTGAGCAGATCATTACTGTCTGCGTACTGGAGTAGTCAGTCGGTCGGTTGAAATAGAGCAGCGAGTGTGTCGGGTGGAAGGGAACTGATTAGGCTGTTGTTTGGTTCTTCAGCCGTCCCTAGGTCGTGTTGCCACCCGGTCGTTTAGTGTTACGCTTGGCTGCCTGTCTCACCTAAACCGTTGTTAGAGTTTCCTCCGCAGGCCGACCCTTGGAACACTTTTGAGCACCACTGTTTGTTGTTTGTGATTGTCATTTTATTTGGTCGCAAGTACTGTGCCAGGCCTTCAGCCGTGTATTAATATTGTCTGTTTTATGTTTAGTTTATGACCTTCAGCCGAACTTCGTGATAGCTATTTTAAGATTAGGCCTTCAGCCGTGTTTCTTTTAAAATTCTCGTTGCTCTGTATTTAGGCCTTCAGCCGCGTTTTTTTCAGAATCTGTGGCTTTAATATGTAAATCCTTGTCTGTAAGGTTTCTCTTAATTATCTTGAATTCTTGAACGGCCTTCAACCGTGTCTCTAAATGTTTATCTTAAGGTTGTCTTTAATTATTTTGGGCCTTCAGCCAACAAGATAATTCATGTTTTCTAAAGATGTTTTTCTGTTGTACCCTGTAAAAGCTCTTTTATTATGTTAAAAAAATTATTGGGCTTTTAGTCGAAGAACTAATTTGAATTTTCCTTAGTATGACCTTTATCCGAAATTTGTAATGCTTGGCTTTTAAGAATTTCCTTAGCTGATCTGTAATATTCTTTCGGCATTTAGCCGAGAAGATATTGCAATTTTACTTAAATAAATCCTGATGTTTTAGAACGGATCATTTAAATTTATTTTGGAGAAGTTACTTGGGCCCTCAGCCGTAAATTGTTGTTTTAAAGAGAAAACTGTGTTGTGGTTCGAGCAATAAAGTTGTGTGTTTTTGTAATTGCCCTTGGCCCCTTTCGACAACGTGATCCGTTCTGTCCTGCGAAACCAGGAATACAAGCATATTTGAACAGACATCATACGCTGAAGAGTCAAAGAAACCGGTACACCTACATAATATCGTCTATGGCAACCGCGAGCAGACAGAAATGCCACAACACGACGTGGCATTGACTTAACTAATGTCTGAAGTAGTGCTGGAAGAAATTGACACCATGAGTCCTGCAGGGCTGCCCATAAATCCGTAAGAGTACGAGCGGGTGATCTCTTCCGAACAGCATGTTGGAAGGCATCCCAGATATGATCAATAATGGTCATCCCCGGAGAGTTTGGCGGCCAGCGGAAGTGTTTACACTCAGAAGAGTGTTCCTGGCGTCACTGTGTAGTAATTCTGGAGATGTGGGGTTTCGCATTCCCCTGCTGGAACTGCCCAAGTACATCGGAATGCACAATGGACAGGAATAGATGCAGGTCATCACACGAGACACTTACGTACGTGTCACTTGTCAGAGTCGTATTCAGAGCCTCCACCAGCTTGAACAATCCCCTGCTGAATGCAGGGTCCATGGATTCATGTGTTTGCCTCCATACCCGTACACGATCATCCGCTCGGTTCAATTTTTATCGAGACTCGTCCGACCAGGCAGCATGTTTCTAGTCGTCAACAGTCCAATGTCGGTGTTGACGGGCCCAGGTGAGGAGTAAAGCTTTGTGTCGTGCAGTCATCAAGGGTACATGAGTGGGCCTTCGGCTCCGAAAGTCCATATCGATGATGTTTCGTTGAATGGTTCGCACGCTGATACTTGATGGCCCGGCACTGAAACCTGCAGAAGGGTTGCACTGCTGTCAAGTTGAACTATTCTCTTCAGTCCTTGTTGGTCCTGGTCTTGCAGGATCTTTTTCCGGTCACAGCGATGTCGGAGATTTGATGTTTCACCTGATTCCTGATACGCAGGGTACACTCCAACACTCGCGAAATGGTCATACGGGCAAATCCCCACATCATCGATATCTTGGAGATGCACGCAGGGTACACTCCAACACTCGCGAAATGGTCATACGGGCAAATCCCCACTTCATCGATACCTTGGAGATGCTGAGTCCCATTGCTCGTGCGACTAACGTAACACCACGTTCAAACTCACTTTAATCTTGATAACCTGCCATTTTATCAGTAGATCTAGCAGCTGCGTCAGACACTTGTCTTATTTAGGCGTTGCTGATCGCTGCGCCGTGTTTTGCTTGTTTACATGTCTCTGTATTTGAATAAGTATGCATATACCAGTTCTTTGGCGTTTCGGTGTATTTTAGATGTAGAAACAGGCCTACCAACTTTCGTTTAGTCGCACAGCTCCTTCCTGGTGTTGCGATTTTTTTTTTTTTTTACTTTGGTGTATGTGGAAGATGTTGAAAGCTAGATAAAAGAAGGATGGTTAGGTTTTCAGTTTTCGTCGACCATGAAATCTTACATCTGCTCCGGTTGCGCAAAAATGGGGAAAGAAATATGCCACAACTATTTTAAACAGACCATCCCAGTATTTGCGCTGCGTGCTGTAGAGAAACCACGGAAAACATTACTCACTACTCTAGCTTCATCCGTAAAACCTGTGATGGTGCTATTGATGGCTTGCCACACCAGTGAGCAATACACCGTCGATCAGAAGTGACACATGCTGTCAGAAAATCGACTATTATCACTGAGACTGATATCGAAGAGATTCGACATTAACGTGCGCGGCGTCAGTGCCATCGTTCACAAGGACTGGGTGAAGCAGAAAACGTACTCCCGAATCATATCGCATTAGTCGGTTAAGATTCAGATGACAACACAGATGTAGAGGGTAGGTGATTCCATTGACGCTCGACCGATGTCCATTACTTTTGCAAAACATCATGACAATGTGTAGCGGAGCGTGGTGATCCAATTCGCTAAAGGATGGAGGGGGACACCATAATGAATATAATGTCTAGCTACCCGCATCACACCACAAGACCATGTTGTGGCTAAAAAACGATGGCTTGAAATCGAATACATATATTTTGTTTCGTTTTGTTCTTTAGAATCTGTCAACAGATGTTTCAGATGCTCTTTCAATATTATGTCGCGTTTCCATAGGCAAATACAACGCGAAACTGCTACGTACTCTGTATAATGCAACAGCCGACCATAGTTTCACTCGATCTTTAAACACTCGTTAGCAACAACAGTTCACACTTGACGTGTTTTTCGTAAACGTTCTCATGCCATATACCTGAAAAACTGATGTAACATTTTTGAGCTACTAAACAACGAACTTCTTCTAAAACTAGACTTCAGTGGAAAATGAAAAGCGTTGCTACTAAAACGGACTCTTCCCAGAATGACTGTGTGAATCAGTATGCTTACAGGCGTCTTCGGAGAACCCTGACAGATGAAAGCATCACTTTTGTTCGAGCTGGAAGTAACGCTGGCTGACAGGCCATAATTTATCTCCATTTTTACGGGGATTGTGTCATCGTACCGAAGGAGAGGTTTCGCGAACAAAGGAGAGTAACATCGCACAGACATGTTTACAGGTTGTTTAAACGTTCAACGATTTCTTAAGAAATTAGGTGCTCTTTTCATCCGGGGCAACACTGATGTCAGCACCTATTAAATCATGCTTCTCGAAAGAAGCGTTACTGCCTGCTAACTGCCTTCAATGCTAACTGTATGCTCATGACAGATAATATCTCAAAGAAGGAATGCATACTAACGATGTTGTGGGTTGTTTTTTAAAACGTAAATATTACACTGAAGCTCATCGTGTACTGCCTATAGGTTAAAGCTGAATCCCACTTCACGTGAAAGACAAAACTGCTGTCCAGACAACGGGTTACCGACTGTTAGAACGTGCATCTAAAAGTCGAAAAACATTTTGATGGACGGAAAAAGCGATGACTGTTGTTTTGAGACTCAGAAGGCATCATCCGGACGACTGTTGGGAAAATGGTAAAACATTGATTGGCTTTTGTTACGAAAACGACCAACATTACAGTGCAAAGCTTGTCCTTGTCTCAGGATAGTGCACCTGCTAATACATTTGGTGCTGTGACAGCAATGCCGTGGTCGGCTTCAAAATAACCTTCAGCCACCCTATTCCCTAATTGACACCTCAGGTTTAGTTTCTAATTTTTTAAAGTACGGCTTCGAGGGAGGAAATTTTCTTTAAAGAAGAGGCTACCTTTGGACTGATCGTTAGATTACAGCCCAGTGACCAAGCATGTGACACTGGGACATGAGCCAGCCCGAATCGAATGTTATTGTCAGATAAACGACTGTTGGTCTGCTACACCGGCATGCTTAAGTGTTGTTTCAAGAGGTGCTGTGTAGGTTAGTGTTATAGGAAAGTGGTAAGAAACATCTTTTCTAAAAGTGCAGTGGTTGTGACCTCTCCAGACGACATATATCGAGCTCAGCGGACATTACGTTGAGAAATAAGTTCGACATTGGATACGTGGTTACCTCTTACGCTTTTATCAGACTGGCCAATCTGCCGCCACATTTGTTACATATGAGTGTTTTACCTACTAATTAATTTTCTACAACCTCAACAATGGACTCTTTTCTTCGATGTAAGTGATTATCAGAAATACAGCCAGTGGACAACTACATTTATCACACCATTCAAAAGTATTAGGATTATATAGGGTGTAACGGGTATTAGGGCAGATATTTTAATTTCTGACTGAGAGCAGTATACTGAACAACATTACATGAGTATTTACTTCTTTTCTAGACTAATAATTATAGCTGTTAGGTTCAAAATGGTTCAAATGGCTCTGAGCACTATGGGACTCAACATCTTAGGTCATAAGTCCCCTAGAACTTAGAACTACTTAAACCTAACTAACCTAAGGACATCACACACACCCATGCCCGAGGCAGGATTCGAACCTGCGACCGTAGCAGTCCCGCGGTTCCGGACTGCAGCGCCAGAACCGCTAGACCACCGCGGCCGGCATAGCTATTAGGATTAGTGTGTTTTTAAGTTGGCTAGTACCTCCAAGTACATGTGGCAAGAGCGAGCAATTAATGGTTATTTTCTCCTGGATAGTAGATCAGGTGTTGTAGTGTGGACATGTGGACGGAAAACGATTAGTCTATGTTGACAGACGAAGTCAGTCTTTGTTGACAGACGAAGTCCGCTTAGAGGCGCAGTTAGGACTAGGCAGAAAACATCAGCTCATAAGTTCTCTGACATGTTTATTGTAAAACTGTTCGAGGCGGAGAAAAAACAACCAACAGACTGATATGTGTACATATTAATGTACCACAAACAAAAAATATCTGCATTTATAGCCATTTCATCCTGTATTTTATTTTGGGAAGTGAATTAATAAAATAACACAATGAGTTGCTACTGTTTTTTGGATGCAGTACGCTTTTCTACGAAGAACAGACGTATTTTCAAAATTCCAAAACAGTCAGCTTGAAATGTAGTGGTCCCTCCTGTACTTTCAAATTCAGAGAATAATGTATTATGGATACCCGAGCACCGGAGCCCGTAAGGAATCTGTCAGTGCAAATAATATAATGCCATAATCACGTCGGAAACCTTGAAATTGAAGCTTGGGCATCAACGTTAGGAGTACAATGTTAAACGCAAAGACGTAGGCGATCCGGTATTAGAGTCGGAATTTTACAGAGCTTTGGAAGATCAACGGTTAAACAAAGCAGCAGGCAGAGACAACATTCCTTCAAAATTTCTATAGTCAATGGCAAAAATGACGATCAAACGGCTATTCAGATTGGTGTGTAGAGTCTGTGAGACTGCACATAATAACCATCATATTTTCGAAAAAAAAAATCATCAACAAAATATCGAAGATAGCAAGGCCATATAAGTGCCAGAATACCACATAGTCATCTTAACAGTTGACGCATCCAGGTTGCTGACAAGAATAATATCTAACAAACTGGAAAAGAGAAGTGAGGATCTATTATTTGACGATCAGTTTGGGTTTAGGAAAGCCAATGGCGCTTGAGCGGCAGATCTTGAAATTGCTCTTGATAGTAGACGCAAGACTAAAGAAAAATCAACAAACATTCATAAGATTTTTCGCCCTAGGAAGAGCGTTCGACAATGTAAAATGGTGCAAGATGTTCGAAATTCCGACAAACATTGGAGTAAGCTACACAGAAGGACAGAAAATATATAATATGCATAAGAACCAAGAAGGAACATAACAGCGGAAGACCAGAAACGAATTTCTCGGAATAGAGTCAGCGTAAGACAGAGGTGTAGTCTTTCGCCCCTATGGTTCTATCAGAACATCAATGAAACAATGACGGAAATAAAAGCAAAGTTCAAGAGTGGTATTAAAATTAAGGGTGGAAGAATATCAATGATAAGATTGACTAATGACATTGCTGCCCTTAGTGGGTGTAAGGAAGAATTGCAGTACCTTGTGAATGGAATGAACAGTTTAATGAGTACGGAACATGGCTTGAGAATAAACCGTACAAGAGGGAACTAATGACTCTCAGAATTGAGATTAGCAATTAACAACGATTTTGAGGCCTTGCAGCAGACGAAGTAGACGCATTCTGCTTCCTTGGAAGCAGACAGACATTTGGCGAACGAAGCAAGGAAGACATAAAACGCAGATTAGCACAAGTGAAAAGGGTATTCCATGACAAAGAAGTCTGCTACGTCGAACTTAATTTGAGGAATAAATTACTTAGAATGTGGGTTTGGAGCGCAGAATTGTATGGTAACGTGTCATCGACTGTTGGAAAGCAAGGGAAGAAGAGAATCGAAGTTTCAGATGTGGTACCATCGAAGAATGTTTAAAGTGAGGTCGAATGATATGGTAATGGAGCCGGCCGTTGTGGCCGAGCGGTTCTAGGTGGTTTAGTCCGGAACGGCGTGACTGCTACGGCCGCAAGTTCGAATCCTGCCTTGGGTATGGATGTGTGTGATGTCCTTAGGTTAGATAGGTTTAAGTAGTTCTAAGTTCAAGGGGACTGATGACCTCAGATGTTAAGTCCCATAGTGCGCAGAGCCATTTGAACCATTAAGGTAATGGATGGGGAGGTTCTCTGCAGAATCAACGACAACATGATAGGGCATGTGTTAACACTACAGGAAATAACGTCTATAGCGCTGGAGGGGAAAACGTGAATAGGAAAACAGAGATTCCAATACATCGAATAAAAGAAAAGGACTTTCCTTCTTTCTTTACTCAGGTGAGAAGTCGGGGACGCCTTCTGTCTGTGAATTGTGTAAACTTATGTGTGTTGTCTTGGGGTCTTCAGTCCAGAGACTGGTTTGATGCAGCTCTCCATGCTACTGTATCCTGTGCAAGCCTCTTCGTCTCCAAGTAACTACTGCAACCTACATCCTTCTGAATCTGCTTAGTGTATTCATCTTTTCGTCTACCTCCACGATTTTTTCCCCACACGATTCCCTCCAATACTAAATTGGTGATTCCATGATGCCTCAGAGCGTGTCCTACCAATCTATTCCTGTTCTACCCAATTCTATCCAGTACCTCCTCATTAGTAACGTGTTCTACCCACCTAATTTTCAGCATTCTTTTGTAGCACCACGTTTCAAAAGTTTCTATTCTCTTCCTGTCCAAACTATTTATCGTGTTATTGTATTTTAATTGTTTATGTGTTGTACTCTTTGCGAATTTGAGAAGCAGCCCAGCAACTGCAAAATCGAGTGTGGGAAATCTCTAAAAATCGCACTTAGGCTGGACGGTGTATCAGTTCATGGTCGTTAATTCGCGGCACGGGTCTGCCTCTCCTCGCTGTCTCGCAAGCTAAAGCGCTGCGCCTTACGCTGCACGAGCAGGTCTGTGTTGTAGTCAACCGTGATTGTTTTATTCTATCTCTAACAACCTTTTTACGTGAAAAGGTAGGTTATGGAGATCAGTGATCTTTCCATCTGAACCATTCGATTAAATGTAGACCGAATGCTTTCAATTGAACTTAAATTGATAAAAAGAGATGACAATTCAACAAAATTACATCACAAGCTTCATATGAATAAAGAAGTGACTAATTCCACGGAAGCTTAGCTTTATTAGGACTCAGATGAATTAAGTTAAATTAAGTCCAATCGTTGTTTGATAACGACTTTTACATTTGCTTAAAGAAACGCAGCACAAAAAAATAATTGATGTAGAGTAACGAAATTTTGGGAATATATTTATCTAGGTAACGTATGCAAGTGATTAACATTGAAAGATCACAAGTTAATGAAAGTGCGAGGTAAACCATTGCAAATGTGAAATGCTGGCACATTAATAACCGGTGTAACCGCCAGAATGTTGTGTGCAACATGCAGACGTGCATGTATTTTGATGTGCAGGGCATCATTTTGTGGGATGGAGTTCCATGGCTGTTGCACTTGGTTGGTCAGTACGGGGGCAGTTAATGCCGGTTGTGAATGACGCTGGAGTTGTCATCCGATGATATCCCACATGTACTCGATTGGAGACATCTGCATCTACATCTACACTCTGCTGTTCACAATAAAGTGCCTGGCAGAGGGTTACTGAATCATCTTCAAGCTGTCCCTCTACCGTTCCACTCTCGAACAGCGCAAGGGGAAAAATTAGCACTTGAATTTTTCTATGGGAGTCCTGATTTCTCTTATTTTATCATGATGATCATTTCTCCCTATGTAGGTGGAGGCCAACAGAATGTTTTCGCAATCGGAGGAGAAAATTGGAGATTGAAATTTCATGAGAAGATTCCGTCGCACCGGAAAACGGCTTTTTTTAAATGATTGCCACTTCAATTCACGCACCATGTCTGTGACACTATCTCCCCTATTTCGCGATAATACAAAACGAGCTGCCATTCTTTGAACTTTTTCGATGTCATCCGTCAGTCCCACCTGAAGCGGAACCAGCACCGCATAGCAATAATCCAGAATAGGGCGGACAAGCGTAGTGTACGCCGTCTCTTTAGCAGACTTGTTGCACCTCCTAATTGTTCTACCAGTGAATCGCAGTCTCTGGTTTTCTCTACCCACAACATTATTTATGTGATCGTTCCAATTTAGGTTATTTGTAATTGCAATCCCTAAATATTTAGTTGAATTTACAGCGTTCAGGTTTGTGTGCCTTATAGCGTAATCGAAATTTAGTGGATTCCTTTTAGTACTCATGTGAATAACTTCACACTTTTCTTTATTAAGGGTTAGTTGTCACTTTTCGCACTATACAGGCATCTTATCTATATCATTTTGCGATTAGTTTTGGTCATCTGATGACTTTACAAGACGGTTACTGACAGCATCATCTGCAAACAATCTAAGACGGATACTCAGATTGTCTCCTATGTCGTTAATATAAGTCAGGAACAATAGAGGGCCAATAACTCTTCCTTGGGGAACGCCGTATATTACTTCTATTTTACTCGATGACTTTCTGTCTACTGCTACTAACTGTGACCTTTCTGACAGGAAATCACGAATCCAGTCGCACAACTGAGGCGATATTCTATAGGCACGCAGTTTGGTTAGAAGGCGCTTGTGAGGAACGGTTTCGAAAGCCTTCTGGAAATCTAAAAATATGGAATCAATTTGACATCCCCTGTCGATCGCACTCATTACTTCATGAGTATAAAGAGCTAGTTGTGTTTCACAAGAACAATATTTTCTGAATCTGTGTTTTAACACAGTATATGTTCTAAAACCCTACTGCACATCGACGTTAGTGATATAGGCCTGTAATTCAACGAATTACCCCTACTCCCCTTTTCGGGCACTGGTGTGACTTGAGCAATTTTCCAGTCTTTAGATACGGATCTTTCTGTGACCCGGTAATTTAGATGGCCAAAGCAATATGTCGAGACTCTGTTGAGCACATTGGGTTGATGATGTTTTGGTTTGTGGGGCGCTCAACTGCGTGGTTATCAGCGCCCGTACAATTACCCAATCTTTGTTCAGTCCAATTTCGCCACTTTCCGGGATGATGATGAAATGATGAGGACATCACAAACACCCAGTCATCTCGAGGCAGGTGAAAATCCCTGACCCCGCCGGGAATCGAACCCGGGACCCCGTGCTCGGGAAGCGAGAACGCTACCGCGAGACCACGAGCGGCGGACGAGCACATTGGGTTGCAACAGCGGTATGTGGGTAGCGTTAACGTGTTGAAAAACATCCCCTGCAATGCTGTTCATACGTGGCAACACAACAGGTCGAATCATCAGTCTGAAGTTCAAATTAGCTGTCAGCGTGCGTGGAACAACTACGTGAGTACTCCTGCTGTCACACGAAATCGCACCCCAGACCATAACTACAGGTGCAGGTCCAGTATGTCCAGCACGTGGAGAATTTGGTTGCACGCCTGCAACTTGCCTCCTTCTAACCAACTCACGGCCATCACTGGCACCAAGGCAGAACCAGCATTCATCAAAAACAAAACAGACCTTACCCCGCCCTCCAATGAGCTCTTGTTTGACACCACTGAAGTCGCAAATGGCGGTGGTTTGTTGTCAGTGGAATGCACGCTACAAGGCGTCTGGCTTGTAGCTGTGCTGATGTAATCGATTTGTAACATTTCGTTGTGTCACTGTGGTGCCAATTGCTGCTCGAATTGCTGATGCAGTTGCAGTACGTCCAACGTCCAACATGATGGTCTTCCCTCTCGCTAGTGCCGTGCGACCATCCTGAGGCGGGTCTTCTTGAGACCGTACATTCTCCTGGCCACTGTCGCCAGCAATCACGTAAAGTGGCGACGTCCCTGCCAATTTTTCAGCACTATCGCAGAAGGAAAATCGAGCTTCTCATGGCCCTATTACACTACTTCGTTCAAACTCAATGAGACGTTGATAATGGCATCTTTGTCGACTTAAAGGCATTGTTAACTAACATCAACTCACCACATCCAATCTCAAAGGTAACAAACACTGACGACCGTCACAGCGCTTATTTAAAAGTAAACCTGATTCGCATTCTCATAGTGGCGTTATTAGCGCCAGTATTTTGCGACTGGTGCGAAAGCTGAATAGACAGCATCTTTCAGATGTAAAAACACGTTCACCAACTTTCGTTTGTGTCGCACAACTCTTTCTTAACGTTGCTATTTTTCTTCCGCCTTGTATGTTGACGGGTCGTTATGTTCTATGTCTCCAATCTCCTCCTCCTGGCCTAAGGAGCTGCATTACGTTTTCAGATACTACTTTAAGCACAATAAATCTTTCATCCATGTTCGACGAAAGATGCTAAATCTGGAACGTGATTCTTCATTTCCCATTAGGGTCGAGAAACAAGTTGTTGAGCTGGTATAGCAGCTTTCCGTTGAGCGTTGTCGTTTTGCACTTCGACGCCTGAAGACAAGGGAGCTCTTCATTTGTCTTGGATGGCTCTCTGTAGCCTTCAGAACGTCTCATAACGTGCAGTCTTATCGGTTGTTGTCCCTGTCGGCATGAAATCCTGCACCTTAGTCATATGAGTCAAATGGGACTATAGAAAGTGTTGCAGAAACTTCTTGATGAAGGATAGAAACGCCTGTATAACCTTCCAACAAATTAATCACTCACTGTGCTGAAAAATAATTAACGTTTGTACACAGAATTTGTACATAAATTCTTTCCAGAGTTCATATTTTTTCAGTTTTTGGCCCTATTGTAATTTAAAAACGATGCTAATAAGTTTGCTATAACGACAAAATAACATAACAACATTTTATGTTTACTAATCGGTGTTTTCATTTATTATGTATGATTTCTGAAAATTGCACGACAGTACGATACACACGCTGAACGTGTAGAGTATGCTGCATACTATTACGTACATACCCATTTCATCTCAGTTCATTATGCAGCATCCGCAGCGCTAAAGAGTTTTGCTCTTCCACCACCTGTGTGCTCGCTTTACTGCTGATGAAGTCTGCCTTTTATTTTCAGTACTATATACGCTTGTCAACATAGCACACCTTCATCCACACATTTTCACTGCATTATTGTGTCCACTCCTGTCCTTCTTATGCAACACATTTTTCACCATTTTTTTCTCAAAATTCGGCGCTGTAAACATTTCTAAGCATTTTACCATTGTATTCTTCTTTTCATGATCTCTCAAATTCCTTGGTAAAAGGTAGTGTTTTCTCTTCACTACACATATTTACTTTGATATCTCGTCAGATTAAATTGATGATATCCATGCATTAACGCTAAACGCTCGCAAATCCGTGATTTGTCGAAATCGTCAATCTATATCCTGAGCAGTCTATGTAATATTACGAGTGGCTGCAACATGTGCGCACTCTTTAAATCTTATGACACTTAGTCATAATTTCATTTATTTCTCTGGAGGACAATCTTCCTCTGTATATATAATTATTGCGATAGAAGTGTGACTCCTCAAATTTGACTCACACAGTTTTAGCTCACTGGCTTTCTTAAATTTGAAAAATTCCTCATACTAACATGTCACCTAGTTCAGTATCATAATATGTTAGGACAGTGAGGCGAAATTTGTCGTTAATGGCCTATGGCAGCAGACGACCGACGCGAAATGCTTTGCTAACAGCACTACATCGCCTGCAGCACCTCTTCTGGGCTCGTGACCGTTCCGGTCGCTAGACGACTGGGAAACCGTGGCCTGGTCAGATGAGTCCAGATTTCAGTTGGCAAGAACTGATGGTAGGGTTCGAGTTTGGGGCAGACACCGCGAAGCGATTGACCCAAGTTGTCAACAAGACACTGTGTATGCTTGTGGTGGCTCCATAATGGTGTGGGCTGTGTTCACATGGAATGGACTGGGTCCTCTAGTCCAGTTGAACAGATCATTGACTGGAAACTGTTATGTTCGGCTACTTGGAGACCATTTGCAGCCATTCATGGATTTAATGTTCCCAAACAACGATGTCATGTCGCCGGACCACAACTGTTCAGATTGATATGAAGAATATTCTGAACAATTCGAGTGAATGATTTGTCCACCCAGATCGCCCGACATGAATCCCATCGAACGTTTATGGGACATGACATCCTGCGTCAGCAACACTTCCACAGTTATGGACGGCTATAGATGCAGCATGGCTCAATACTTCTCCAGGAGGCTTCCAACGAGCTGTTGAGTCCATGCCACGTCGAGTTGCTGCACTACGCCGGGCAGGATATTACGAGGTATCCCAAGACTTTTGTCAACTCAGTGAAAATTCAGTCTTGTTTTCGTCATTACCAAATTATATCTGAGTCTATCTCTGCTCCTGCGTACTTCTCTAAATCTAAGATCTGATTTAGGAATCTCTGACTACGGAGCAATCCAACTGGAGTCTTCCTGTATCTTCACGTCTTTTCCAAGTATACCTCCTCCTCTTGCTATTCCTAACTGCATTTTTCTGCAGTTCACAATTAGTCTTTCTCCTCCCCCATTTTTTATACCAACCCCACATTTTACCGTCGATCGATCGTCTCTAGCTTTCCATAGTATAGCGTTCCAATCCCCTCATGATTATTAGACTATCTTATTATCCTCCTACAACTTAGCTACAACATAAATTGCTTAAAATTATCTCTTTTACTACCAGTCATTTCACTTTGATTGACTCTATCAACTGCCATCCTGTTATTTAAGATTTCGCTTTTGGGATCCTTTCTAGAAATAATACCTACTTCAATAACATTTATTGAAAGTCAGAACCACCTCGTATTAGTAGTATGATAAGAGGCTTTGTAAGAAACAGCTTCAGTGTTGTTTGATCACCTCATACACTGAAGAGCCAAATAAACCGGTTCACCTACCTAATACGTGAAGGGTTTCTGCGAGCACACAGAAGTACCGCGACACGATGTGGCATAGACTCGACTAATGTCTGAAGTAGTGCTGAAGGGAGTTGACACCATGAATCCTGCAGAGCTCTCCATAAATCCGTAAGAGTACGAGGGGATGGAAATCTCTTTTCAACAGCACGTTGCAAGGCATTTCAGACAGGCTGAAGCTGTTTCTCACAAAGCCTCTTATCATACTACCAATACGAGGTGGTTCTGACTTTCAATAAATGTTAGTGAACTAGGTATAATTTCTAGAAAGGGGAGTTTCGTGGCCTGCAGAAGTGTTTACACTCAAAAGAGTATTCCTGGAGTGACTCTGCAGCAACTCTGGATGTGTGGAGTGTCGCAGTGCCCTGATGGAATTGCCCAAGCCCGTCAGAATGCACAATGGACATGAACAGATTCAGGTGATCAGACAGGATGCTTCCGTACCTGTCATCCATCAGAGTCGTATCTAGACGTATCAAAGGTCCCATTCGCTGCAAATGCAGACGCCCCACACAATTACAGAGCCTCCGCCAGCTTGAGCAGTCCCCTGCTGACATGCAGAGTCCATAGATTCATAAGGTTGTCTCCATACCCGTATACGTGCATGCGCTCGATACAATTTGAAACGAGACTCGTCCGACCATGCAAAACGAACCAGTCATCAACAGTCCAATGTCGGTGGTGACGGGACTAGGTGAGGCGTAAAGCTTTGTGACGTGCAGTCATCAAGAGTACACAAGTGGGCCTTCGACTTCGAAACCCCATACTAATGATGTTTCATTGAATGGTTCGCACGCTGACACTTGTTGATGGCCCAGCACTGAAGTCTGCAGCGCCATGCTCCTTGTACGAGGTGCATTCAAGTTCTAAGGCCTTCGATTTTTTTCTCCGGACTGGAAAGAGATAGAAACATGCGCATTGTTTTAAAATGAGGCCGCGTTCGTTGTCAATACGTCCCAGAGATGGCAGCACCGTACGGCAGATGGAATTTTACCGCCAGCGGCGAGAATGAGAACTGTTTTAAATACTTAAAATGGCGACGTTTTCCTTACTTGAACGGCGTGCAATCATTCATTTTCTGAATTTGCGTGGTGTGAAACCAATTGAAATTCATCGACAGTTGAAGGAGACATGTGGTGATGGAGTTATGGATGTGTCGAAAGTGCGTTCGTGGGTGCGACAGTTTAATGAAGGCAGAACATCGTGTGACAACAAACCGAAACAACCTCGGGCTCGCACAAGCCGGTCTGACAACACGATCGAGAAAGTGGAGAGAATTGTTTTGGGGGATCGCCAAATGACTGTCGAACAGATCGCCTCCAGAGTTGGCATTTCTGTGGGTTCTGTGCACACAATCCTGCATCACGACCTGAAAATGTGAAAAGTGTCATCCAGGTGGGTGGCACGAATGCTGACGGACGACCACATGGCTGCCCGTGTGGCATGTTGCCGAGCAATGTTGACGCGCAACGACAACACGAATGGGACTTTCTTTTCGTCGGCTGTGACAATGGATGAGACGTGGATGCCATTTTTCAATCCAGAAACAAAGCGCCAGTCAGCTCAATGGAAGCACACAGATTCACCGCCACAAAAAAAATTTCGGGTAACCGCCAGTGCTGAAAAAATGATGGTGTCCATGTTCTGGGACAACGAGGGCGTAATCCTTACCCATTGCGTTCCAAAGGGCACTACGGTAACAGGTGCATTCTATGAAAATGTTTTGAAGAACAAATTCCTTCCTGCACTGCAACAAAAACGTCCGGGAAGGGCTGCGCGTGTGCTGTTTCACCGAGACAACGCACCCGCACATCGAGCTAACGTTACGCAACAGTTTCTTCGTGATAACAACTTTGAAGTGATTCCTCATGCTCCCTACTCACCTGACCTGGCTCCTAGTGACTTTTGGCTTTTTCCAACAATGAAAGACACTCTCCGTGGCCGCACATTCACCAGCCGTGCTGCTATTGCCTCAGCGATTTTCCAGTGGTCAAAACAGACTCCTAAAGAAGCCTTCGCCGCTGCCATGGAATCATGGCGTCAGCGTTGTGAAAAATGTGTACGTCTGCAGGGTGATTACGTCGAGAAGTAACGCCAGTTTCATCGATTTCGGGTGAGTAGTTAATTAGAAAAAAAGAATCGGAGGCCTTAGAACTTGAATGCAGCTCGTAGAGGAGGACGGCCCTCGGCAGGATTGCCCGCCCTTGCGGGTAGAGGCATACCGCTCCAGTCTGCCCGCCCAGGAGTAGGTGGTCGGTTGGCTGCGTTACCCTGATCAAGAACAGCTGCCCTCCAGGGCAGAAGGCCGGCAGCAGCTGGAAGTAGGACTGCAGGCCGACCAACGGCATCTGAGTCAACATTAAGCTCGCAGTTAGTGGTGGCCTCATTTCCGGTGGCAGCTTGTAGAACCATGTAGCCCCGTAGGCTACACCGGCCTAGAACTCTCCTCGTAGATGGTCGTTTCCAGACTACGATCATTTGGTATTTATAGTGATTCCCTGCATACTTGTTTTCCTGCTGTATCCGGTCTTGTCATGTGGATCACAAAAAGTCCTCAGTTCCGGTGTGAAGTAACCAGGCCATCTAGGCCGCGGTGTCCTTGCCTTTCTGCTGTGCCGATATTATTTATGATCTTGGACCCTCTTGTTGTTGACGGCTGGAGGAAACCATCATGACGCTCTTCGACAACCGTGTTCGCTACATCAACATGTAGCTCCGTGTAACTTCTGCCCAGATGTCTGTCTTGACCTGCTTCTCTGTCTCCTAGTACTAGACAAGGAAGATATTTTAATTTTACGCAGGTGCATCAAGTTATCTGTTTGCCACCCAATACTAATTTCAAATTATAAGAAAAATAATTTAAATTAAAAGATACGTTTGATTATGTGGCATGGTCTACTTGACACTACAACAATGTCGTCACAAGCCATCATAGCAAAAGAAACTGCCCCTGATAGGGACAGGCAGAGCGCAAGCAGTGGCTGATGCCACAGCAACAGTGAAGGTTAACAACATACTGCGTAATACTTGAGGCATCAACGTATTTTAGTTATAAACAGTTGTGTCGTGGTACTGAACAGGTATTTCAATACTCAAAAGGAGATCAAAAATCTAACAGCCTGAAGTTACAATTTCTTCTGTCGACCACACTGCATTCATGAGGTATCCTCACTACCAAGACGTTCTCAGTCCACTCACAAATTTCGTATGGTACCGCTGTGTGAACCTATTTTCATTAATAAACGTTGGTGTGATGTGAATCGGCTGAAATGGAATCTGATATAAAATTTCACTGAAGCTGGGAATACATCATATATTTACCAGTTAGCTAGAACGAGTGGAAGGGAAGCCGCAAATGAAGGTCTCTCAACTTCCGCAGTAGAGAGAGATGTGGGGGACAAATGTGAAAGAGATACCGACGAAAGCAACACCCTGATTTCTTTGAATTATTTTTCCGTTTTTTTCCCCGCCTCGCATCGCGTCAAGTTCATTAGCGTGCATCGCGTGTCTCCTCTGCAGAAGACCAGCAACCATTAATCATGACTTTGTCACTTGTTTTGAAGTGTCATTCTAGTGTGACATCATTATCCGTCGACTCATGTTGTCATCATATAGCTTCATTTGCCATAGCACTCGCTATCTGAATGCAGGATCAGATGCGTTGCAGCGGGAGTGAAGGAAAAGTTACGACGTTTACCGAAATTTGATTTTGGGGTGAGAACTGACTCACCTGTCTAATGAAGTTCTCTAGTCTTTTCCTACGCTGTCGTAGTTTCGGATGCGAATACTAGCCTCGATAGCTGTTGCCCCAACCACAAGAACTTCGTTAAAAAAAACTTTTTTTAACAAAAATGAAGGACAAAGGAAGTAACACTTTCACTCAAACTAGAAATTAGGATGATTTGACTGTTTTATATAGAGCATTTAAAAATTTTGCCGACAAAATTTGAGCAACATTGGCAAAATATTATTAAGCGGGCTCCGTTGTCTACGAGCTACAAGCATGTTCTGAAAATAAACAACAATTTTTTATGAATTAAATTTAATTGAATGCGTGGTCAAATAAATTTACAGCATGCGGTGTGGCATTTTTTGCCACGGACCTCGTGTTTATATCTTCGCGGAAATTTGCGTAAAACTTCGCCGAACATAGCAGGATTCTGTTTCATGTTGTGGGACGCAACGTTGATTTCAGTACAGCTCTTGCGTCAGTTAAAGTAATGTACATTGCAGTCCTGACACGCACGCAATCAAGAAAAATCGAGGGTTATTAAATCAGGCGAACACGCTATCCATACAGGAGGTCCTGCTCATCCGTTGATGGCTTCAAATGGCTCTGAGCACTATGGGACTCAACTGCTGTGGTCGTAAGTCCCCTAGAACTTAGAACTACTTAAACCTACCTAACCTAAGGACAGCACACAACACCCAGCCGTCACGAGGCAGAGTAAATCCCTGACCCCGCCGGGAATCGAACCCGGGGACCCGGGCGTGGGAAGCGAGAACGCCACCGCACGACCACGAGATGCGGGCTCATCCGTTGATGATAGGACTGCTGTTTGTGGTCTCACATGGTAGTTCAACTATGTTGCAGTGAATCATTTTGTAAAACTACCCCATGTCAGTTCCCTGCAGTTTAATTTGTACGTAATGCAGGAACGGCCACATGAACACCCATATGCGAAACGATAGATGTTGAAATTTTCAAAGATAATACCAGTCATTCCAGCCAAAATATACACGGGAAACATTGTTGGTGAGATTTCATGTTGGTTACCATAATGGAGAGTTCCAGAGAGCATGCGACTTACATTGAGGTGTCAAGAGTCATGGGACACCTCCCAATATCGTATCGGGCCTCCTTTTCCTCGGCGTAGTGCAGCAGCTCTGCATGGGGTCAACACGTCGTTGGAAGTCTCCTGCAGAAGAGCAGAGCCATGCTACCTCTATAGCAATCAATAACTGCGAGAGCGTTGCCCATGCAGGATCTTTGCACGAAGTGACCTGTCTAGTTTGTGCCATAAATGGACGACGGAATTCATATCGGGCGATCTGAGTGACCAAATCATTGACTCGAATTGTCCAGAATTTTCTGTAAACCAACGGCGAATAAATGTGGCCCGGGGACATGGCGCATTGTCATGCATAAAATTCCAACGTTGTTTGGGAACATGAAGTCCATGAAAGGTTGCAAATGATCTCCAAGTAGCCGAATACAACCATTTCCTGACAATCACCGGTTCAGTTGGCTCAGAGGACCCAGTTCATGCCATGTAAACACAGCCCACACCATTATGGAGCCACCACCAGCCTGTACAGTACCTTGTTGACAGCTTGTGTCAATGGCTTCGTGGAGCCTGCGTCTCACTCGAACCTTATCATCCGCTCTTACCAAGGGAAATCGAAACTTATCTGGCTGGATCACGGTTTTCCAGTCGTCTAGGGTCCAATCGATACGGTCAAGAGCCCAGGAAAGCTGCAGGAGATGTGCTGTTGGCAAATTCACTCTCTAAGGTCGTCTACTGCCACACCCATTAACACCAAATTCCGCCACACAGCCCTAACGAATACGTTTTTTGCACGACTCACATTTATTTCACGCAGTGTTTTTTATCTGTTAGCACTGACAACACTGCGAAATCGCCACTGCTCTCGGTTGTTAAGTGAAATCCGTCGGCCAGTGCGTTGTCCGTGGTGAGAAGTAATGCCTGAAATCTGGTATTCTCGGCACACTCTAGACACTGTGAATTTTGGAATACTGAATGCCCTAATGATTTCCGAAATGGGATGTCCCATGCGTCTAGCTCCAGCTACCATTCCGCGTTCAGAGTCTGTTGTTTCCCGTCTTGCGGCCATAATCACGTCGGAAACCTTTTCACATGAATTACGTAAGTACAAATGACAGCTTCGCCAACGCGGGTGACTGCCTTTCATACCTTGTGCGCTCGATACTACCGCCGTCTGTGTATGTACGTATCACTACCCAATGATTTTTGTCACGGCAGTGTATTCTTTGTGTTAAAATAGCCAACAAGAGTAAGGCAAGCCTAACATGTTAATTTTATGTGAGATGTACCGTAGCATCAGATGCGTTTTGATGTAGGAGCCATTGCATAAATTTGATGCAAGGTTTCTGCAGGTTTTGAATCTAGTACACAGCGCTCATGCACTGCCCTCCTATGCTACGTGACCTATACCCATACCATATGCCACAGAACACGTATTGCTTCATGGTGCTTCACCAAACACCTCGATACGCATCATCAAAATCCTGTAACGGCACGTGGCTAGACAGGAGGGCTCGACGTCGTAAAGACGATGCCTTGCACCACGGCACCCGCTGGTCCCCGCTCCTGCCTGGCGTGCTGGACTGTGTCCGTCTAGTTGCCGAAACCAAGACGCTTCGTTATACTGTGTATATGACATTTGCAGCAACAACACCACAAGAAATCGGCTTGGTGAAGGTAAAGTAGTTTAAATCGTATCCTGGTTAGCAGAAGACAGATTCCGATGCAAAACAAGTCTTATAGCCACAGTATGGCTGTAAATATGCTACTCGCGACACAGTAAATTCCCAATACGATCCACATTAACTGCAATGTATCTAAATTAGCAGTATTTTTTATGTATGTCCAGTGAGAAATGTTTCAAAGTATGGGAACAGAGAATTGAATATTTGTGTAGAACCACTTTTGGATATTAAAACCATACGTATAGGTACACCAGTACTCAGCCACATACTTATAGGAAATACATAGTGACACACATTTAGAGGCTGAGCGTTCTGCATCCTGCTGAATAACGCGTGGGAATATAGACACTTAACGGTAATTGTGCCCTGGCATTCTAATTGCCATTGGCATTCTAATTACCATGAACATTAGATTAGCAGCACAGGGAGCAGTATGTCGATGTTGGCACTGTTGATAAAGTCTTTCAGGAGTTTATATGTTGCTCTGTCGTTGAATGCTGACAAGGTTTGGTAACTGCGTAGGAACTGAGACCAAGAGCGCGAAGATTACTTGGAGGAACGTTTATGTGATACGTGGTACGATGATCACGTAGGAATATATGGACTGGATGTTCTTTCCGTCCGCAAACATAGAGAGGGATGGTGCTGAGGTTGAGTCGATAGAGGTGTTTGTTTAACTTCCAATGATTTCACTATAACTGTCGTGAAAGTCCTTGATGATTGTGCCTCATTATGCGATGGGACTCTTGGAATCATGGGATGAACTAGTGTGTAGTAACTACTTTTGATTTAAGATGTCCCCCACCATTCCTCTTTCAAGTTCGATGAGAACCGCTTTTTGAGCATGGGTATTGAATCGGCGAGAGGCAGTTTGTCACATATAAGAGCTCCATTGAGAAACGCTTGTTTTTCTAGGACATCTTCTTGTTCACTTCCAGGTATCCCAGAGCGGCCTTCGTCCGTAGTATCACGATGTTGCGATAGTTCCGCTGTACTCGAAACAAAACGTCGACAACTGCTGCAACAATGGGGTTGGTGCAACATTTATGATGGTGTCTAATAAGTAGTAAACGTGATATGACCATTGTATCTGCTGTAGTCGACTATGCAAATGGCAGGGCTTGCAAAATGGCAATCAAAAAAGAAGAGAAAACTAAACGATCTCCGCCCATAATTGGACAACAGAAACTGCACCGCCTTCAGCCCTTGGCACTTCTGCATCACTGCATGACTCAGGGCAGCGAGGAGAATAGCACAGGTGATTCATTGTTTGTTCTCCTCGGCAGTCACATTGTGTCGTTCCTTTGAAATAAGGCATTTAACAAAGTTGTGCCTGAATTTAGCAACACTTAATATTAGCCTGTTATATGACCTGAAGGTGTATGTCTCTAAAGTACCTCTAGGTAGTAGACACTCAGCAGGTTTCAACCAAGTTTGAAGTTGATCACATCTAGATGCCCACAACTGTTCTCTATCAGCACTTGGAGACTGGTGTTGACGTTGAACTGAAGAAACTTCTTCCGGATTTCAACCTAGATCTTGGTGGTTGACGACATGCAGTGGGTGTAAATGATTTAGTTCAACCTTTTTCGTTTCAACGTCCGCAGCTACTCTACGATGTATATCAGGTGGAACAATAGCTGCCAAGCCATAAACGTTGTGTGTAGGTGTAGGTTTAAGACATCTAGCGATCAGTCGTGAAGTTTCACACAGTGCGACGTCCACTTGGGTTGTATGGGAACGCATACTCCCCTGAAGAGAAATAGTGTGCCATAGTGGAGGTTCTGATCACTTGAGGTTGGGGTCGCTAATTACTGCCAGTGAGTTCCCGCTTGATGCTACTTCTGGCTGACACTTTTACTTGGCGCTGAGGCAGTGTTTGCCGTATGTTGAAGACCTGTCTATAGTGACATCAAGGTATTTAGACGTAAAGGAATCTTCTAACTGGATGCCCTCCAAATTAACTTTTGGTCTCCTATTTGATGTTTCTTTCGGAGGATTAGGTTTACGAGCCGGCCGGTGTGGCCGTGCGGTTAAAGGCGCTTCAGTCTGGAACCGCGTGACCGCTACGGTCGCAGGTTCGAATCCTGCCTCGGGCATGGATGTGTGTGATGTCCTTAGGTTAGTTAGGTTTAATTAGTTCTGAGTTCTAGGCGACTGATGACCTCAGAAGTTAAGTCCCATAGTGCGCAGAGCCATTTGAACCATTTGATTAGGTTTACGTGTTTGTTACTGTAATATATAGCGAAAGACTTCAATGTTCTTGTAAGACTTTGCACAAGTTTCTCAAACATTTTTACTTGGGTTTCTAAAGCAGGATCGTCCTCATATATGAAGATTTTGCGTTTGTTAGGCCATGGCTGGTTGTTGGTGTTACAGGACGTCACAGAGGGACGTTTCAAAAATTCGGGAGATTGTGGAGGATGAAATTTTTAGCGTTTCGATATCAGGAACCTATAGCTGGAATTGTGAAATAAAGTTTATGCAGTTATTACTGGACTGTTGAGAATCCACGCACTAAGTGCACGAGAAGTTACCAGGTGCGATTACTGTGAGCATTTGGGCTGGAATTCTTGGAAATCATTTCATAGGACAACACATCTCGTTTGAATCGTGTATGGTATTTGAAATAACTGGACAATGCTTTGTCTGAACTGCTGGATGACTTTTACTTGCGATTGCTCACTAGTGTGTGGTTTCAGAACGATGATACTCCAGCGCTCTTTGATCACGGGCCAGGGCATATCTCATATGTAAGTTCAGGCAAAGAGTAATGTGAAGGGAATGCCCAGTCCCAAGTCATGTGCTCTCCCCTGACCTCACTACTCTTCACTTTTTCCTCTAGAGTTATGTAAAGCGCCTTGTGTAATCAACGCCAGTAGGAAGAGCACTTGAGCTTCTTCAGAGCATCTTTACAGCGTTTGATAGCATCAGAGTGGAGTGCGGAATCTTTCAGCAAGTCAGACAAAATATGGTTGGCCGTTGCACATTATGTAATGAAGTTGATTGTCTCCACACTGAAAGTTTACTCTACATTAATAAAACCACAGATTCGGATTACAAAATATAATTGCACTCGACTGTCATAAACGCTTACTAAATTACCGTATTCTGGTGTTTAGTTTAGCCTACCGAATGCGCTGTAGAATCTCTACTTCACATTGTAGGGTGTAGGATCTTGACATCAAAATGTTCAAATTTCATTCTCTACAATCTCTCAAAATGTTGAAAAACAGTTCTGAACGTACTCTGTATAATACTTCCTTCGGGCGAAGCCATTCGTTTGGTCTTCCCAATGGCTTTGTCTTCCTTCAAGCTCAACAAAGAACTTTCAACAGTGCAGTAGAGTTCCAATTATTTCCATGAAGTCATAATCGCGTGTCATGCTGTAGATCTTGATGTTTAACAGTAGCAAAGGCCGAAGACACATCAATAAAAGCAACTCCTGTGATATCGCGTCTTTCAAATCTAAGTTGGCTATTTGTGCTATGGAATTCCTTTGAGGCCTGAAGCCTCATGTTCAGATATTAATACACCGTCAATCATAGGGCTAAAAAATATTCAGTAACACGTTTCAAATACCTTCTAAAGATGACATACAATTGAAAAAGGAAAGAACTTTTGGGGTACATGGTTCTTTCCGATGTTTCAAGATGGCAGCTACCTTGGCTTTTTCTCCACACTTTAGGCATCTGCTTCTATCGCCTGAAGACGGGAACTTAGTCGAGAAGTTTGCATACCAAATGTTTACTTAGCAAGTATAAAGCTAAAATGTTACGAAGTAATGGGGACACCTATACTGTCTTGTAGAATCGTATCTTGGACATTAACTACGAGAGACAAAAGAAAAATGCAGTTGGCTGAAATGAAATTTTCAAAGGAAGACAAATAATATACAGTCAGAGATCAAGTACAAAACAAGGGATAAACTTAATACATACTGTACAAATGATCAAAACAGAGCAAGGATACACGAAACGGAGCCGGCCGGAGTGGCCGTGCGATTCTAGGCGCTTCAGTCCGGAACCGCGTGACCGCTACGGTCGCAGGTTCGAATCCTGCCTCAGGCATGGATGTGTGTGACGTCCTTTGTTTAGTTAGGTTTAAGTAGTTCTAAGTTCTAGGGGACTTATGACCTCAGCAGTTGAGTCCCATAGTGCTCAGAGCTATTTGAACCATTTTTGAACATGAAACGGAAACGACCTATTAACAGAACTATGGGAGATTGATTAATTAAACAAGTAATCGACTATAAATCAATAGGAAAACGAGATGTAGACTAACAAGAAGCATATGGCTTCAGCGAAGATGCAGCAGGCTGTAATCTTTCTCCATACGGTGAATAAGCAGAAGAAGACGAAGATGCATTTGTACTAACTAGGACAATATTTCACACCGATGTCAGTGGGGCTAGTAATCACTTATCCGCAGTTACCTCGCAAACAATTCGTTTGTGGTCCCATGTTTACTGAAAAAGTTTTGCTTTTGATCCACCCTGTGTATCTGATGGCGCAACTCAGTACATGGGGAAGTGTCCCGCCGCAAAGCCGGAAACAATGTGAGCGCGGTAATGTCGCTGATTGACACATCCGAGCAGGAAGAATGGAAGTACACAGTTGAATTCTGTTGCCGATATATGCTTTCGTCAATGACTGTGCAATAACTCGACTGAGCAAAGCGTGTGAGGTTCGTTTTTGCAAAGCTACCTGCTCCATCGTATTTTGTGGCGTCACCTTGAAGAAAAATACACAGTCACCTGTGATGTATAAACGATGGAGTTTACTACTTGTCAGGGCCGTATTACACTATGATATAGTTTTGTCAGTGTTCTTTTATAAAGTACCTTTAACAAAATATCTTACTATGTACTGGTGTGCTGTTATCATATTCGTCCATATACACTGACGAGAAAAAAGAAAAAAAAAAAGCCCGCAACACCAGGAAGGAGTTTTGCGACATAAACGAAAGTTGATAGGCGCGTTTCCACATCTGAAAGATGATGCCTATTCAAATTTCGCACCAGTCGCATCAGAATGGCGCTAGTAGTACCGCTATGAGGATAGAAATCAGATTTACTTTAAATACACGGTGTAACGGTCGTGGCCGCTAGCTACCTTTGAGACTGGAAGCGGTGAGTTGACGTTAGACAAGAATGCCTTTAAGGCGACGAGGATACCGTTATCGACACCTCGTGGAGTTTGAACAAGGTCTTGTAATAAGGCTACGAGAAACTGGTTGTTCCTTCAGTGATACTGCGGAAACAACTGACAGGAATGTAGCTATCGTACATGGTTGCTGGCAGCGGTGGTCACGAGAATCCATGGTCACAGGAAGACCGGGCGCCGGACGGTGAAGTGGCGCTACCGAGGGGGAAGACCACCCTGTTCAGCGTATGGCTCTGGTGCATCGTTTTGCATCTGCAACAGCAATTTGAGTAGCAGTTGGTACCACAGTGACGCAACGAAGTGTTACTTCAAGGACAGCTCCGAACCAGACGCGCTGTAGTGTGCGTTCCACTGACACCAAACCACCGCCATTTGCAACTCCAGAGTTGTCAATGAAGACCTCATTGGAGGTCATGGTGGAGGTTCGTTGTGTTTTCTGATGAAAGCTGGTTCTGCCTCGCTGCCAGTGATGGCAGCCGACCCGTCTGCCTGCTAGTCATACTGGCCCTATACCTGGGATTATGGTCTGGGGTGCGAATTCATATGACAGCAGAAGCACTCTCGTGGTTATCCCACGCACCCTGACTGCAAAATTGTATGACAGTCTGGTGATTCGACCCGTTGTGGTACCATTCAGGAACAGAATTCCAGGGGGTGATTTCTAACATTGTAAAGGTCGTCCACATACCGCTGTCGTAACCCAACACGATCTACAGTGTGCCGACGTGTTGCCTTGGCCTGCTCGATCACCAGCTCGAGCAGCTGTGGGACGTCATCGGATGACAACTCCAGAGTCGTCCATAAACAACATCGACCGTCCCTATATTGCGTGACCAGGTGGAATGGGCATGGAACTTCATCCTACAAACGCACCCGGCACCTGTACAACACAATGCATTTCACATTTATAATGGCTCATACCCTTCTTACATTAAACTGTGTCCTTGCAATGTTGATCACTTTAATATGTTACCTAGTCAAACGTGTCTCTGAAATTTCGTTACTCTATGTTAACTGTTTTTTGGTGTTTGTGTTGTATGTGTTAATACATACAAGAAAACTACATGGTGTTTCAAAAATGACCGGTATATTTGAAACGGCAATAAAAACTAAACGAGCAGCGATAGAAATACACCGTTTGTTGCAATATGCTTGGGACAACAGTACATTTTCAGGCAGACAAACTTTCGAAATTACAGTAGTTACAATTTTTAACAACAGATGGCGCTGTAGTACTCTATAGTACGATATTTTCCACATATCCACCATGCGTAGCAATAATATGGCGTAGTCTCTGAATGAAATTACCCGAAACCTTTGACAACGTGTCTGGCGGAATGGCTTCACATGCAGATGAGATGTACTGCTTCAGCTGTTCAATTGTTTCTGGATTCTGGCGGTACACCTGGTCTTTCAAGTGTCCCCACAGAAAGAAGTCACAGGGGTTCATGTCTGGCGAATAGGGAGGCCAAGCCACGCCGCCTCCTGTATGTTTCGGATAGCCCAAAGCAATCACACGATCATCGAAATATTCATTCAGGAAATTAAAGACGTCGGCCGTGCGATGTGGCCGGGCACCATCTTGCATAAACCACGAGGTGTTCGCAGTGTCGTCTAAGGCAGTTTGTACCGCCACAAATTCACGAAGAATGTCCAGATAGCGTGCTGCAGTAATCGTTTCGGATCTGAAAAATGAGCCAATGATTCCTTTGGAAGAAATGGCGGCCCAGACCAGTACTTTTTGAGGATGCAGGGACGATGGGACTGCAACATGGGGCTTTTCGGTTCCCCATATGCGCCAGTTCTGTTTATTGACGAAGCCGTCCAGGTAAAAATAAGCTTTGTCAGTAAACCAAATGCTGCCCACATGCATATCGCCGTCATCAATCCTGTGCACTATATCGTTAGCGAATGTCTCTCGTGCAGCAATGGTAGCGGCGCTGAGGGGTTGCTGCGTTTGAATTTTGTATGGATAGAGGTGTAAACTCTGGCGCATGAGACGATACGTGGACGTTGGCGTCATTTGGACCGCAGCTGCAACACGGCGAACGGAAACCCGAGGCTGCTGTTGGATCACCTGCTGCACTAGCTGCGCGTTGCCCTCTGTGGTTGCCGTACGCGGTCGCCCTACCTTTCCAGCACGTTCATCCGTCACGTTCCCAGTCCGTTGAAATTTTTCAAACAGATCCTTTATTGTATCGCTTTTCGGTCCTTTGGTTTCATTAAACCTCCGTTGAAAACTTCGTCTTGTTGCAGCAACACTGTGTTCTAGGCGGTGGAATTCCAACACCAGAAAAATCCTCTGTTCTAAGGAATAAACCATGTTGTCTACAGCACACTTGCACGTTGTGAACAGCACACGCTTACAGCAGAAAGACGACGTACAGAATGGCGCACCCACAGACTGCGTTGTCTTCTATATCTTTCACATCACTTGCAGCGCCATCTGTTGTTGAAAATTGTAATACTGTAATTTCGAAAGTTTGTCCGCCTGAAAATGTACTGTTGTCCCAAGCATATTGGAACAAACGGTGTATTTCTATCGCTGCTCGTTTAGTTTTTATTGACGTTTCAAATATACCGGTCATTTTTGAGACACCCTGTACCTTAAGCGACAGCGATCTTTAAAGTTATAAAACTTGACTTTAAGCTGCAGCGCGACACGCAGCTGCTCCTCATTAAGTACAGGAAGCGCGCCGAGCCGAACGCGCTATCAACCGCTATCGCGCCTTATCATGACGTCACTTCCAGGTTTTTCTGCAACACGGGTCTAGTAAAACTAGGACCCGTGTTGCGCCCAGAGGTCCCAGAGACTAAGTTCGAATCAAGGTCACGCGCACACCAAAGCGCGTATGCTGTGTAAGACAGCAGTCCGCCCATCAACCCCAATTCCACATCAACTAAGTCAACACGGACGTAGGTTTTTCTGCAACAAACACAGTTTTTGATGAAAACGCAATCTTTTTAGTCCAAACTCCCATAAGAAAACACGTACCGGAAGTAGGTTTTTCTGCAACACGGATCAAGTAAATATACTGGACGTGCTCAACAGTGTATTATAAAAATTTCTTACTGTATTCAGGCTTTTGCCTCATTAATTTGTGAACAGCTCGAGCTCTTAATTTATGTGACCCAAGTTTAATCATTAGCTTCTTTATGTTGATGTCTGTAGCACTGTTAATTTCTTTACGTATTCTACTGCAAAAACTACAGGTGTCACTTGTTGGTGTTCCAAAGCCCAGGTTAAATTTTGTGTTAAATATTTTCGTAAAAAATGTTTCTTGATTTTCAGATTTGATGTCATTTAATTGTCATAAATGTCAAAGCGTTTGTTTATACTCAGGTCAGTTGGCAGATAAAGGCCTGTCTCTTACTTCTGGAGTAGTGACTCTTACTTTTTTCCGTTTTTGCACTGTACTTTCCAGCTTTGTGGTCTCCTCCTCTCTTGACAAGCACTGCTTCATCTGTTTCAAGCTCATAAAAAGCAATGGTATTCACTTTTCTTTGACCAATGCCGAAAACCTTCCTGAAGAAAGCAGCACTCACAAGAACCCTTCCACCATTTGAATACACTTGAAAAGCACTAAGGGTAGCTGTTGAAATATTATTCGTTTGACAAGTTCTATCAGAGAAATAATCATAAATATGACGACTTTTTACTTACATGATACTACACTGTTAGAGCAATTGGTTTATTTTTCCGGTCATTCTGGACTCTCCTACGCTTAGGACTCCTCACAATGCGAAGGAAAAAAGCCTTTTATCTTGTTCCCTTTTGTGTAGTTTAGCAACCACTGCCCTTTTTTGTGTAGACTGTTTACTGGAATCAAACAACAGCAGAAGCGTCCTACTTTATGATGGCAAGGAGATACAAAGCTCCTGAGATGAGGATCTTTATATAGGTATCTAACAATTAAAACTGGCAAGAATAATAACTGGGAGGTAAATTTTTTAGTAAGTACATTTCGATTAATTTTCACATCTTTGCAATAACAGTAATTTTATTTCTCTTTATTGTTGTATGCTTTCATACTCTAAATTTATTTTTTATTTTATTTTCATTCGTTCTTCCGTTCCACGATCCACTTCCTCTCCAACTGTCACATATGCATCCGCTATAATATTCTCCATCTCAGTGGTACAAAATTTTCACGTCTGACTTTTGTATTTCTGGTAGTCAGAATGACATATAATTATACACAAAGATGCTGTAATACTAAAAACAAATACCTACTGGTCATTCTTCGTCAGTAAAACAATTACATTTCAGTCCACCAGTCTTACATTGTATCTAGCATAGCTTAATAAAACAAAATAAAGGAACTGTTGGACTTAATGCAGTTTGATTCAATCATACTAAAGGACAAGCTGCTATATGTTGCATTTGCTACTTCTCAAAACTCTTTTTGAAGGTAGTATTACGCGTTTTCACGTGGTCTGTTTGGAGGAGTGTGTACAGCGGGTGAGAAAACACCGGATTTCATATCAAACTTAATTTTGTCCACCAGTGGCCATAACGCATTTTGCAAAGTTGCTCCAATTTTTTTCCCCTGTGTATGTAATACGAGAATCCACGGGATATACAGTACATTTCTGCCTGCGACCTCGCGTACGTGAACGAAGCTGCAGTCAAAACTCTATTCTTAAATAAAATGGAAACTTGGCCCTAGATTTTATAACAGATAGATCAAAGATATTTGATAGTACAGCGCGAGACTTGCAGTTCATAAATGGTAGTCGATGATAACGGATTACTAGTTGCAGGAAGCTGCGGACACGCATTTAGTGTGTGGTGAAGCAAGATGTAGAGCCTGGACAGCCGAACGAAGTTACAGAGAAAATGTTACACAAAAAACGACCTCTTAATAGGAAAAACGTATTGTCGTAGATAGAAACGAGAGAGAAAGTGATAATTCAAACTTCAGAGACTGCGAATGGTTTTCGTTAAAGAATTATTCACAAAGTAGAATGGGGGGGGGGGGGGGGGAGGGGAATTGGATCATGTGGGAGAACGTTCATCGGTGAGCATGAGCCAGCTTCAAAGAACTCAGTGTGGGTACTGCTGAAGCAGCAAAAATCTATTATCATAATCAACCTGTGTCAGCAGTGGTGTCGATTAATTTTGAACCAGAGTTCAGTTCTGTCAACGGATTTTACTGCGTAGTATAGCAAGGCTCAATTTTTTACTGTTACTTGAAGTTATTGCTATAAAGTGTAAGGTGTTTGTGTCATTAAAAAACTTAATACTCATTTCCGACCATTAGTTCCCTGTCTCGAAGCATCCATTTCAGGATCCTGTCCAGTCTGTACGACTTTTCACCCCATAGTTATGAGATAATTTTTACATAATTTAGCCACTCCACAGCTACAGGCTATCAAAAATAATTCAGAGTCTAATTACATAATTATAACATAAAATGAAGTGCTGCGCGAAGATAGCAATTGTGCGCCAGTTCTTCAGATTTTATAGTCTTGGTCGTGTAGACAACGGATGAAATTGAAAGTATAAAAGCAAGCAAAACTGCTGACCAGTTATATGACAATAACCTACCAATAAAAAGTGCTACAGAAGTTAATTCTGCTCTTAGTGTAAGTTCATGGAATAATTCAAAAACTGTTGGCAAGCAAAAGTCCACATAAGTTATTTGTACCCTCTCTTCTTAAAAGTGCATAAATAAAAAAATTGAACATGATGAACCAGAACGTCGACTCTTAGCGTGTGTAGTGCTGTGACCAAATAGCGGTGGCTAGTAATAGACCGGAGATGCAGACAGACTGATGTAGGAAACTACCTCTCGATCAAATTATGACAAATTTAGAGGCATTTTAAGAACAAACGTAGTCTTAATGGCGAGCAGAATTATCACTCTGCACAATAAACAAAGCTTGCAGACTGTGAAAATCAAAAACCTTCATCAACTCGTATGTCTAAAAGGCTGTCCGGAATGCCTGTCACTATCAAAGGATGCACTGTGTCTTTTCATATTTAAACGAGGAAATACTGCGTAGTATAGCAAGGCTCAATTTTTTACTGTTACTTGAAGTTTTTGCTATAAAGTGTAAAGTGTTTGTGTCATTAAAAAACTTAATACTCATTTCCGACCATTAGTTCCCTGTCTCGAAGTATCCAGTTCAGGATCCTGTCCAGTCTGTACGACTTTTCACCCCATAACAATTAGCGTTGCCCTTATTGACTCTAAACAATTCACGCCTGGGGAAGGACATTTTGGAATCATGTTTGAAGAAGCTGGAGTACTTCTTGCTTCCTTATGTGATAGTAGACGAAACTTGTACCCACCATTACGTACTACAGGCAAATACGTTGTTCAATCAGACTGAAACCAGTTTATGTGGAGAAAATTGATGGCGACGGTTAATTTGTAACTGAAATGAGGCTACCGCGATAAATTGTTTGTAAAAGGGTAGAACAGAGGCTAGCTCTTACAATGCAACAGTTTAGTAGCATTAGTAGTGAATTAACTTAGAAAAATGTAAGAGTAATGCGAAATGACGCAACTTTACCCAAGGACAATGTAGCCTCTAGCACAGCGACTGTTGCGACTACAAAGGTGTAGAAGGTGGGTTTTGATGCCGTTGCCCTAGCCATCCTTTTCACCGTTTTTGGAATTTTATCTAATCTCTAACAATGGTTTGCAGGTAAGAACTTTATCTGTAAACAAATATTATGCAGAAGTGGAAACAAAATTATTTTTTGAGGGAAAAAAAGAATTGCATGTCACTGAACCGAATGTAATAAGATCAGTGCAGATAATTCTTGATTTTGCAAAGAAAACTGATATTTATTACTTCACTACCAGCTAATTCTCTACCTTCGTACTGGACGCGAAGTATTTGTTTAAGGTAGTCCTAGGGCGGTTTGATTTCTATTTCTAAAAGAAAAATTTCTAATTCTAATGAATATCTTCTTGAAAGTATTTCTCTGAAGTAAACCATAGCACAGTTCACGGAATTTCGCTGCTTTTGTGTAAATGTTGAACCTACTTTTAACTGCAAGAAAGCAGTATAAGCGTTACAAAGTACACACTAAATTGGAATCAGACTACACAGGTAACAGCGGATAAAGGTGTTTCCAACTTAATACAAATCGAGAGAAGCGTTAGATAGGAAAGAGTGCAATTTCAATTTTTATTTAACCTTTATTCGGAAGCAGTATTTTGAGAGGATTTGGAAGATTTGAACCTCAGAATTAAGGTAAGCGGAAAGTGGACCAAGAACAGCCGCTATCCGCGTCTGTGGAAACTGAACTTATTTCAGGACATAACATTTAATGAAATGCGCGAAGAAAGAATTGGTAAATTTAAAAAAATGGTTCAAATGGCTCTGAGCACTATGGGACTCAACATCTTAGGTCATAAGTCCCCTAGAACTTAGAACTACTTAAACCTAACTAACCTAAGGACACCACACACACCCATGCCCGAGGCAGGATTCGAACCTGCGACCGTAGCGGTCGCTCGGCGCCTAGAACCGCACGGCCACTCAGGCCGGCAAAATTTAAGGAAAGTACTTGTTTTTTTCATCTTGTAACCTGGGCTTAAGACGAATATTTGTAAAATGTATGGTCGATTTTCTTCATTGTGCGCAAGTGTGGACATTGAAGGAAGCAATATTTTTTTTAAGAAGAAGGGATCTCTTGGTACGTGTGTACATCGCAGAGAACAAGGAAATTTGCACAGCGATAAATGCGAGTGCAAAGATCTTAAATGCGTCAGCAAGAAGAAAGAAGAATGCAGTTTAATCCAGAAGAAAAAAACTATTTAGGACATGTAACGCAAAACGAAAAAGTAGAGTTACTTACAGCGGATAATATTGAAGGCGGAAAAGAAATTCGATGAATGTGGGCGCTTTGAGTGAGGTTCATGAGTGCATTATATTATTTAATGACACACGCTGCAAGAAACTGAGAAGCTACAAAAAATGTGATCACAAACGTCTGTTAGCACGTGGACATACACTTGACGTACAACAAACACACTGACCTCCATGTTCTCAAACCATGACCTTTAAAAATGTTTCTTGTTGTTATTAGCTGTTCTCTTCTAAAAAGCTCTACTAAACCAGTAGATTCTTAATTTTTTGGCGGTAGTGGTACGTTGCTTACGCTGAAAGCTCTCTGACATACTGGGGAAACGTATGAACGAGCAACTCAGAGGGTAAAACATATTTCCTCTTACTGCAGAGACAAAGAACAACGCCACCATTGTTACTGTTTTCCTGGAGGAGGTACAATGAGTTTCACAACGCAACAAGACTCCCTGAAACGCTGCTCGCTGCTCAAGGCAGGGCTAAAAGAAAAGGCCTGGAGTGCAGAGCAGGCAATCGGCTGCCCGTCCTTGGAAGACTGGCCCGCCTTAACGAGCGGTGCGTCGCGGCGTTGTGTTGGTCTCCTTTGTGCGAAATGTGTACCAGAGTAGCTGATGTAATCTTGAGACGAAATGGGAAATTCTCTAAAGGCAGTCGTTTAGAAACGCTTGACAGATTGATAGTCGATCGTCTTAAATCGATCTAGACACAATGTACGTGTCCAGACAGAGAGAGAGAATACTGCTCTGAGCTGTCAGCGGCAGTTTCTGGAGAAAGTCGACGGTGACAAGGACTGATTTCCAGTTTTTCACGTGTAGCCGATCTACCGATAATATGAACCGTCTTTTTAAACTATAGATTCACACAAACCTGCGTACAATTTTCTAGTACGTTCCTGTCATCCGAAAATGAGAAAGGAGGAAAGAGGTTTTTGGATTTGTGCATAAATTCGTAAAGTAAATGCAACAAATGCGTATAACAGGCAATTTGGTCGTCAATAATATATTCTACTTCAATATTTACAACAGTCTGCGAACGCTGGGGTAACTTTTCGGTTCCGCAACCATCGAAATTACGTGGTTTTGAGGCGAAGAACTCGTTGAACCATGTTCGGAGTGCATATTCATCCGGAAAGGAAGTTCCTTGAAGGTTGTTCGATAGAGATTGGAAAAGGTGAAAATCTGAGGACGCAAGATCAGTAAAAAGGTGCGTGCGGAATGACTTTGAAACTCGCTAATTTTTGAGATTTTGGTTTAGAGTTTGTGGTATCCATACACCCGATGTTTCTACCTTCCCCGTCGCATGCAAATGCCGCATGTCGGTGGAATGATCACAGTTCATCACATTTGCCAGTTGTCCAATGCACTGGCGTGGATCATTGTGGATTAATTTGTTTAAACGATCTTCATCAAACTCTGAAGGTCTGTCCGAACGTGGAGGGTCACTAATATTAAACTGATCCTTCTTAAAACGAGAAAACCATTTTCTTGCCATACTCTGTCCGATGGCGTTGTACCCACGCACGGAGCAAATGTTCTGGCTGCCTGCCCTCCTGTTACCCCTCTACTGAACTGACACAGAAGAATACGTCGGAAATGTTCCGATTTCTCCCCTTGGAACTCAATTCTATAGCTCCCACAACTCCATTCATTATCTTTAAATGGCAAAATGATGATATGTAAACTCAAATAGCAACAGTGAACTACAAATAAAAAATGACAATCGATAAATAAACCCACAGAAACCTCAATAACCATAAGTCTACGGAGTTATGCAACGACCTAATCACTGAAATTATTACCTTTTTGTTTATTGTTTATCTTCTCTTGCATGTATGTGACTGCATATTAATAAAAATTTCTTGTAAAAATGAGTATTTACTCATGCCACCCTATCTATTAAGGTTGCTTGTAATGACAGATTACAGTTTCCAACCATTAAATTATTTTTAATGGCAGACAGGTGTGCAAATATGTCTTGCTACTTTGAGTGGTATACTAAAACTATCTACATTCACTATCTGTCATTGGAAAGAGGAAACAAAATAAGTGAATCCACAGACAAAATATTATTGTTGTGACTAACATCCTACCTGTCTTCACGAGGGTAACTAAGCATCTACGGCTGGACTGCTTGTCTGGCATGGTGATAATTTTGTTTGTGTGGCGTAAAGTTACGATTAAAATTCAGAGAACAATATTAGCTAACTGAATATATCACTCCCATACAACATATAGAATGTAACAAACGAACATCGGAAATGTTCTCAGGAGGCACGATTGTTTTATGTTCCATGTTTAATTGGCGTTTGGAGTGACATCTCTTAACAATGATCGGACCTGCGAGATAGCGCGCCACCCTGGATGCCCATTTGCAGTGCAAGACGGCTGTAGCTCGTGGCAGCCTCCAAGCAGTGCTAGCTCACGCTTGCCTAACAGCAGCAGTTCGGCAACCTTACGCAATTCCAACGTGTTCTCCCATTCAGACATTTCCACAGCAGCAGGGGCTTTAATTCATCATAGTTACCCCATTTACATAAAATATTTGTACACTATACTCACAAACCATCCTTGTGAATCAGTCTGTCTGTTAGTGAAAACCGTAGTAGACCCGTACAGTAGTTCCTGAGATTAGCTAGAATATGCAGACAGAAACAGCAGCAGGAGACTGTACTTTAAATGACCTATGTAATCGTAGGTTGTGTAAGCTTGCTGCATAAGTGCTAGCTAGCGTCTTCCATAAGTTTAATAAACATAACACATACACAAAATAGAGAATTTAGTCATCAATAACATATTCTGCTTCAATATTTGCAACAGTCTGCGAACGCTGGGGCAACTTTTCCTTTCAGTGACTGCAGAAATTAAGTGGCTTTGAGGCGAAGACCTCACCGAGCCATATTCGAAGGGCATTTTCACCCGAAAAGGAAATTCGTTGACGGTTGTCGGAAAAGTTGAAAATCAGAGGGAGCAAGACCAGACGAATACGTCGGGTGCGGAATGACTTCCCAAACCAACTGCTGTATAGTGTTTTTTGTGAGTCTAGCAGAATACGGGCGGGTGTTATGTTGGAGTAGCGTCACTTCGCGCTGTCTTCCTGCGTTGTTCTTGGATTGCATTTGAAAGACGTCTTAGTTGTTGACAATAAACGTCAGCAGTGATGGTTATACCTCGGAGAAAAAGTTCGTAGTACATCACCGTCGCTGTTCCACCAGATGCATCATTTGTAGACGCGCCAAGCCTTTGTACGGGGAGTTGCTGCTTCATTTGGGTCCAACCATCCCCTTCTTTTTCTTATGGTAGCGTAAAGAAAACTTTTCCTGTCACCAGTAACGATGCAAGATAGTAATGTTCGTTGTTGTTCACGATCTACTTAATGACGAGCAAGCGGACGTGTACATACGGCCAGCCTCTGATTTTTGTGATTTTGGCTTAGACCACGCAGTACCCATACACCCAATTTTTGAATCTTCCCCATTGCATGCAAATGTCGCACGATTGTGCAATGATCACAGTTCATCACATTTGCCAGTTTTCGAGTACAGTGACGTGGGTCATTGTGGATTAATGCGCTTACAAGATCTTCGTCAGATCCCGAAGGTCTTCCTGAACGTGGAGCTTCACTAATGTCAAAATGATCCTCCTTAAAATGGGAGAACCATTCTTTTGCCTTACCCTGTACAATGGCATTATTTCCGTACGCGATGAAAATATTTCTGGCTGCCTTCGCTTCTGTTACTCTTCTATTGAACTCAAATAGAAGAGTATTTCGGGAATGTTCTAATCTCTCAACTTGGCTCTCCATTTCCTAGCGTTCACAGCCGCACTCACTATCTTAAAATGATGAAATGGCAATACATAAGCTCAGATAGCAACCGTGAACTACAAATAAAAAGGGACAATCGATAAATAAACCCACAGTAATGCCAACATGCAAAACAAAAACGCTACGACCTAATATTTGCTCGTTGCTAATGGCTGTATATATTTCTACATTACCGATTTCATTCATAACCATGTTAGAGTCGAAAATTGAAAAGTATTACAGACGTAACCACTGTGTTTGGTGTTGCGAGGGAACCAGTACTCCGTAGTCAAGCTGCAATAAATGCGAGGACGCGGCGGTCCGTTGCTCGGACAGTGGGGCAGCTGGGATATCGGTTACTGAAAGTTTGCAAATTAACGGTAGCGAACTGAATGACCAATTCAGATACTGTAGCTCGACATCACGACAGCATCGTATGCCAAACACCCTGTCATTAGCTGCACTCCTTACCCGTTAATACAAGTCTCATCTCGCTGATGTAGTGTCTTTCGTTACACCATAGAGAACACAAGACATATCGCGTCTGTCATGAGTACACAGTTCATGCAAATGATATTTCATAACTGATATACAAACAATCGGTTTATGATAATTCAACAGAAAGATGTCAGATGAATTTAAGTGAGGAAAGCCCAGAGTCTAGGATTTTATTTTTATTTACTATTCTGCCAGAAGCTACACTACTCGCCTTCCTGTTCCATTTCAGTCTTCCTCTGGAAGTTTCTAGACGCTGCTTCTGAGTCTACGTAAGAGGAACACCGTCCCAAATCCAGCAGTCATCATTTTTGATCCTGATGGCAATTTCAGAGACAGCTATCGAAACCTCGAGGACGGCGTTCAAAATGACATCGCATGAAACCAAAGAAGATTTATTTAGCTTTTTTTTCCTTTTTCACTTACGTACTTCTCACTGAAGCGTAAGCACTCCAAAGGTTCTCCGTTGTGTTATCTCAACTGAGCTAACGATCGACCACTGCTTTATCTGTCACCTAAGACGTCTAACAAAGACAAGGGGAAAATTCTCATCTTGGTGACGAAGGACTAACTTGTTGATCCATAAAGAATTGCTTTGCCTTTTAGGTCAAAGCACGTCATTCAAAGATTTTTTCCATTCATTCGATTTCAGCCATGCAGCGCAATTGCGCAAGCTCTGCAAAACACGCATTTCTGTCTGAAAAAGACTTCATCAGTATCAAGATAAAAATTTCCATAGAGACGGAAATAAATGGAATTCAATTGGTTCCAAAGAAAATTATGCTTTTCCCATTGTCGACGCACCTGCCATTGTTCTGATTAAAGATGATTGTATTCTTTTGTGCTCTATGACTGTTTCCCGTATATACCTTCCCGCTGGATCACAACACTTTACTAAAATTCGCCAATTGCAATTTTGCCCTCAGCAAGGTAGTTAGTCGTCATAACTCCGCTTGAACACCAGAAGACAATGACGTGAGACTTCCCAGTAAATGAAATCGATTTCCCTTTATTGAAAAGGGGTCAGCGATTGCCAACCATTGCTTTGAACACTGTATCGTTTCAGCCCTGAGTGGTGGTCTCTTTTACAGTAACAGCCGCTACGAACATATCCCAGAAAATCTTTACCGGTTTCATTCCGGCCACCACTCAGCAAACGTCGTGCTCCTCTCGCCTACTCATAATTAATAATTGATGTAAAATGTACCTCATCAGACGCTCTACCCTCCTTTTATCTTTGACTATGCAATATCATATTATGTGCTTTACCGACGTTTTAAGCTGAGATTACAGTTTTAGAACGTCCTTTCCGTGGATCTACACAAAGAAAAGTAAGGCCATACCTGAATTCAGACGGCACCTTTCAACTGTTGAGAATGTAAGAGCAAACTCGTTCTAAGCCTAACCACCTTTGAATGAAGTACATGAACCATAACCTGTCTAAAAAAATAATTAATGGTATTGCATTTTTGTTGTCCGTGTGAATAGAACACACATAATTCATCTGGTAAAAGAACTGTATAAGCAAAACTATTGCACAGCTTAAATTGCCACTTTACTTACATTGTTGTCTCTGCATAACGAAACTAAGATTTCGTAGATAGCAACATCTACTCTGCACCAGATCAAATTACCTCCTTGCCCTCGTAGTTTATATTCTTCGGACACAATTCTCCTGGCCGTTGATATCGGATGTCACAACCCAAGTCTCTGTTTATTTGTCAAGTTCCTGTTACCTTAACGTGGCTGAGTGCATTCCGTTCCAGTCGTCGCGTTAAGGAAAACCTCTTGGTGTTACAGGGAATCGAAACCTAGTCCTTTCATGTGGCAGTCGGGAAAAGCATACAGGGACTGCTTCTGATCTACGTGGCGAAGAAGTTACAGTACATCTAAGGGATCGTTAGCAAGATAGCACGTTCTTCGAGGCCTCCCACCTCCACCTGCGTTAGGGATACGAAATTTCCAGCTCACTCCACACCGGGCAATGTCCTTTGGAGAGCTACTACCCAGAACATCTTAAGAGCGCAAAAGGAAAAAAAAAGAAGAGATCTCAACAGGTATAGTGCGAGCCTAGACTCCAGGGGTAGCCACGTACCTTTGTCAACAGTTCTTAGTGGCCCCGAAGGACAAATAGAAGAGAAAAGAAACACCCACACAACAGCTTCTAAGTGACCACCTGTTGCATATTGTAGACGCTTTCTTTTTTTTTTTTTTTTTGAGAAATAGGGCTCTGATTGAAGGCATACAGAAACTATGATAGCATCACGAACGAAAATTCTACATCTATAAATATAAATATGAAGGAAAGATTGATAGGACAGTGACACAAACGACTGAAAAGAACAATCTACTAAAATGGCATGCTTTCAAAGTTTCTTTAGCTCAGTGACATCCTGAGTGTAAATTCGGAATCTTAGAGCTGAGAGGGAACTAAGATGTTTCTAAGAAGTTACTATGTAGGGGAACCATACTTCGTTATCAGAACGTATGTTTGCATACCATACCCTAAACGGGAAGAAGTAATATAGTTCTCCAAAGTTTACTTGCCAGTTAAATCGCCAACTGGTTTCCACATAAAAATTTTTAAGTTACTGTTTTATTCAAGGTAGACGTCAAGCGATCCGAAGCTTGTTAGACCAATATTTTGTCTTAGTAGATAGATGGTACAAGAGTTACTGTTGTCGATGTCGAGTAACGGTAGAATCAAATTAGAAATTAGCTTCACAAAGGCAAACTGTTCGAGCACAAAACATACATAGGATAAACACTAGTCTGGTGTCGAGTTCTATAGAAATAAAATCGTTTAGTTTCCTAATATTTAGATGTGACTCGACCCTGCACAAACAGTAAAACATAGCACATTCTTTAAGAAAACAAGCGAGACAAATTAATATTGAGCAGTGAAAGAGCTGTTAATATATAGAAAAACTATTGTTAATAGGGCCATACATGGTGATTAAAGAAGAATAAACGAAGAAACATGCGGATGGAAACAAACACTACAAACAAACACACACACACACACACACACACACACACACACACACACACACACACTCTTCTGTGGTGGCGTACACATGCCTTCATACAAACATATACTCACAAAAGGGAAAGAGTGACTATTATGAGAGAGGGGTGAGGAATATCTTATTAATTTTGACCACTTCCTGCACATTGCTGGTCAATTCCAAATAAAGCAGTTCGTGAGACTGTCAAGTTAAATTGTTTCTTTCACATTTTTAGCTGTGCAAACTCTAGTAGCCGGCCGGGGTGGCCGAACGGTTCTAGGCGCTACAGTCTGGAACCACGCGACCGCTCCGGTCGCAGGTTCGAATCCTGCCTCGGGAATGGATGTGTGTGATGTCCTTAGGTTAGTTAGGTTTAAGTAGTTCTAAGTTCTAGGGGACTGATGACCTCAGAAGTTAAGTCCCATAGTGCTCAGAGCCATTTGAAGCATTTGAAACTCTAGTACCGTAAATCTACGAGGGCGTGCGCAATGTAGTGCCTCCGAATTTTTAGTGTGAAGATTGTTAAAGCTTTTTCAATAAATAAACGTTATCAACATGATACATCCTTATCCTTAACGTCCATATATTTGCAGTCGTCTGCCGCTAGAGGGTTCAGAATAGTAGCGCGTAACAGGGCGGTGTACGACATAACGAGGCCGGTGCGTGAGAAACAGCGCGCCATAATCGAGTTTCGAATTCAGAGATTTCGTCCACACTTGAATAAACGTCTTCTTCAACATGACAATATCAGACCACACACAAGCGCTGCGACATCTGCAACAATCCGACGCTTTGCATTCAGTGTCATCGATCAATCTTCATACAGTCCGACTTGGCCCCATCTGATTTTCATCTGTTGCCAGAACCTTCGAGGAACTGACTTTCATAGCGATGAAGCGGTGCAAGTAATGATGAGATTGTGGCTCCCTCGACAAGTCAAACATTCTACAGTGACGGTATCAAGAAACTGGTCTCTGGGTGGGAGAAATGTATTCGTTACCACGGTGACTTGTTGACAATTAAGTATATAGACATGAAGAGTAAAGGTGGAAAATTTAATAACGTCCGTTTTATTTAAGATGCTTTAAGAGTTCTCACAAAAAAATTCACAGGCATTTCTTTTCGCAGACACTCGTAAACGCAAAACGAATCTTTCAATTGTGCTCTCCCTGATAACTCGGACGAAGATTCCAAGAGGAATGAAGAGAGAGTCGAACGCATATTTGCCGTTAGTGGAGGAAAATGGCTCTAATTCAGCTGTCAGCGTTTTCATGCAATATGTAAATTTATTTAAGCCTCGACGGTTAAGGTTTTGTAACTGTTCACTTATAGGTTTTAGGATGACTTTTCACATATAACACAACTTTCTTTAACATAAATGTTTTATGTATATCGAAGTGCCAAGGTGCAACGTGTTTCAAGCTTCGTGTGATCATGGCAGAAACTATCTCTCAATGGGCTTGCAAACCAAATAATACGTTGCAAACATAAAGATCATGAGCTCGTAATCGGAAAGGCTATGGGCTTCCTGATTTACAATTTAGGTGACTTCCTACATAATTTCAAATGATGGACAGTAGTCTTCAATGAACAAACCCATGGTCGATTTCGTCCTCCATTCTTATATATTTTAGCTAATACCTATACTGTGCCCTCCAGGAGTCACGGTACAGCACACAGCGAAAAGCGTCGATCCGCCTGCAGCTCACGCGCAACATAGTCTAACTAGAGAGAGCGTGCACACGACAAAGATTACGTTACGCATGCGCCTTACGTCCCATGCATAGTTCCCCTAGTGAACTTCCGTCCGCTTCCGTCAGGCAGTTCCTCGAGATAATTGTCCGACAATCGTCAGACAGTCCGCGCCTGGTAGCTAAGTGGTCAGCGCGAAGGAATGTCATGCCTAACGGTCCGGGTTCGGTTCCCGGCTGGGTCGGAGATTTTCTCCGCTCAGGGACTGGGTGTTGTCCTTATCATCATTTCATCCATATCGACACTCAAGTCGCCGAAGTGGTGTCAACTCGAAAGACTTGCACCAGGCGAGAGGTCTACCCGACGGGAGGCCCTAGTTACACGGCATTTCCATTTATCGTCACATAGCACCAGGACAGTGTCTAAGCGAGTGTCTCAGGTCTCACCTGCAGTCGCCGACTGGACATCATACAAGCGCGGTTAGACACTATTCACTGGACTTCGACTATATCAGTGTTTGAAGGCGGATTAGTGCAGGTGAACACTGAATAAGACTGCTACGTACAATATTAGTACGCCCGTTAGGTACAGGAAGACTTCTATCAATGAACCATTGTAAATGATTACTAATCTATGTTGCCATCTACGAGTATTTTTGCCATAGCTAATGTATAACCATGTTTGCCCCGTGACGAATCTGCATAAGCGAGCCACACCATAACAGCAATTGCTTCGGTGGTAGGTTGTTCTCTTCCTGTCACATTTATATGTTCGACGCCAAGCACACACCGAAAAAAGTTATGCATCACCCCGGTTCCCAGAACTCCTGAGGACAGACGTTGACTGTGGATACTGTATCACAGACACAGAACCATTGACTATTCAGAGATCTCTCTAAAACCGCCTAAAGATGTAAACAACCATGTATGAGCAGCCCCTATTAGACGGAGGGGGTCCGATAGCCGATCAGTTCCAGTCATTCGATCAAGAAGGATGTACACGGCTCGTGTTTGTAGTTCAACCATGCCTAGACGGTCAATACGCGGTTCGATCGCGTCCGCATTGTTACTTTGTGCCAGGAAGGGCTCTTAACAAGGGAAGTGTCCAGGCGTCTCGGAGTGAACAAGCGATGTTGTTCGGACCTGGAGGACATACAGAGAGACAGGAACTGTCGATGACATACCTCGCGCAGGCCGCCCATGGGCTACTACTGCAGTGGATGACCGCTACCTACGGATTGTGGCTCGGAGGAACCCTGCCAGCAATGCCGCCATGTTGAATAATGCTTTTCGTACAGCCACAGGACATCGTTTTACGACTCAAATTGTGCGCAATAGGCTGCATGATGCGTAACTTCACTCCCGACGTCCATGGCGAGATCCATCTTCGCCACCACGACAACATGCAGTACGGTACAGATGGGCCCAACAACATGCCGAATGGACCGCTCAGGCATCACGTTGCCTTCACTTATGAGTGTCGCATGTGCCTTCAACCAGACGATCATCGGAGACCTGTTTGGAGGCAACCCGGTTAGGCTGAACGCCTTAGATACACTGTCCAGCGAGTGCAGCAAGGTTGAGGTTCCCTGTTGCTTTGGGGTGACATTATGTGGGGCCGACGTACACCGTTGGTGGTCATGGAAGGCGCCATAACGGCTATACGATACGTGAATGCCATCCTCCGACCGATACTGTTGCCATATCGGCAGCATATTGGCAAGGCATTTGTCTTCATGGACGACAATTCGCGCTCCCATCGTGCACATCTTGTGAATGAATTCCCTCAGGATAACGACATCGCTCGACTAGAGTGGCCAGCATGTTCTCCAGACATAGACCCTATCGAACATGCCTGGGATAGATTAAAAAGTGCTGTTTTTGGACTACGTGACCTACCAACCACTCTGAGGGATCTACGCCGAATTACTGTTGAGGAGTGGGACAAACTGGACCAACAACGCCATGATGAACTTGTGGATAGTAGGCCACGACGAATACAGGCATTCATCAGTGAAAGAGGGCGTGCTACTTGATTAGAGGTACTGGTGCGTACAGCAGTCTGGACCACCGCCTCTGAAGGTCTCGCTGTATGGTGGTACAACGTGCAATGTATGGTTTTCATGAGCAATAAAAAGGGTGGAAATGTTGATTATGTTGATCTCTATTCGAATTTTTTGGACAGGTGGTGCAAAACTCTTTTTGATATATGTACATTCGATGAATGCAACAATCACTGATGATGTCGAGCTTGAACTGAAAACGAAATTTAAATATTTCATTACGTTATTAGCTGCAAATACATAAGACACAATTTACAGTATGTGATAAATTTTGAAAGAAGGTATGTGACAAGTGTTAATGAGTTAAGTTAGTGAGATGCCCATAAGGCTCTGAGAATGAACGACAGCTGTTGTATTCAAATGACGTTTGATAAAATGTTTTCGAGCTTCCAGTCAAATCAGTTGATAAAAAAAGATCAGTTTTCGTCCGAAAGCCTTTCCGTTATTAGCAAATGGTGTCTGTCCTGTGGTGGCTGCTGCCGTCCTTAAACAGCAACGCTACCGCCTGTGGCGTCACTGGTGTCCAGACCAACGACATATGCTATATAAGGCGCAGCCAAATGAAAACGGAACAGATGGAAAAAAGTAAGTAGACTATTTATTATTTTAGAAGTAACCACCATAACAATTAACACATTTATCTCACTGTGAGACGAGAGAGTCATCGCCTTCGTGGAGAAACGTATGAGGTTGCCTACGGAACGTCGATTGTACTGAGGGGTACACCTCTTCGGCGGGTTCATACGTTTCCAGGGTTGTTCAAGTACATTGCAGAAGTTTCGCAGGAAAGTGCTTACACAATCTCCATACGGTCCCAATCTCTCCCCATGCGAGTTCCGTATGTTTGGGGCCCTGAAGAAAGACATTCGAGGCAGTCGATTTGTTTCGTAAGATGGGGTCCACTCGTCGGTACAATCGGTCACGTAGGCAACCGCAAACATTTTTCCATGATGGCATTCACCCTCTTGTCTCTCAGTGGAGTAAATATATTAACAGTTATGGCGACTACTTTTGAAATAATATACAGTTTATTTACTTTTTTCATCTGTATCATCTTCATTTGTCTGCCACTTACAAGATATGTTTCCGTTGCAATACCGCCGCGCCTGCTTCAGTCTTCCGATAGTCGGGTTCCAAACTGTGCCTGTCTGCAGACCGCCGTTCCAATTTACGGTGGTCAGAGATGTTTTTATCCCGAGTGCTTCATTTACAGCGCAGTTCCAAAAACCGTTTTTACTTGTAGTAATAACTTTTTCCTCGAATGTGATTGTGTGTCCATTTTCAAGAGCACGTTACGTTACCGCTGATTTCTCAGACAACGACTTGTGGAAACACCTCTCGTGTTTTATAGTCACTGTGTAACAGTGCATACAATCTTTTAGCCATAAAACTGTCAACACACACACGGTATTTTTTTATATTCTTGGGGTTCTGTGGTATACATCATCATTCGCAGGCCTTATGAGCTGTCGAAGTTTTGCTGGAGGCTCGAAGGCTGAATCCGTTTTATGCCTCTTAGGGAGCCAGTTAATCTTCCTTGTCATTCAGCCACAGATTAGTCGAAACGCAGCCTTCTTCGAGATCTTCTCTGGCTCCTTCTGCTTACGAGTTTTCGGTCAGATGAAAGAAAAAGTCCCCTGCGATCAGGCCTTGAAGATGACTCGACAATCAACCGACCGCCTGGCTTATGAAATTTGAGAGTTATTGCAGCCGTTTTCCGTAAGAGGTTCTGTTTCTTAGATAGTTTTTCAGTGTCTGAAATAGCTTCCGCACAGTTCACCAAGGTTCTGAGAATAGAGCATTCTTGTGCTGGGTGGTGGTACCTGGTAGCGTACAGATACTGGTATGTGTGGGTGGCTTTCCACGAAACTCTGTGGTTGAAACACCCATTTGCTTTTCGGTGGACAGGAAACCGCCAGACTCTACCACAATCATGAAAGTGATACGGTCTTGGACGTTACTGATGTGGTTCAATGTTCAAACGTTAAAGGAAAATCTCCACAGATGTGCCGTCTCAGTGGCCGCATGTTGGTTCTTAAAGCCTAAACGTGTATGTTGTGGATGTTTATAATACCGTCTCAGGTAAAGCATGCTTCGCCTGTAAATGACACGCAAGATTAATTGTGGATCTTTGCTACTCTGCATAAAAATAAGATGACAGAAGACAACCCGGAATGGAAAGTCAGGAGCGACTAGGGCTTCCATACTTCGTACATTATATGTCTGCAACTGTCCCTCATGTAACATCTACCACGTGGTGGAAAGCGAAACGCATTCTGCTGCAGTAATCCTTCCGTTCCCGGAAGGCATTGCCTCCATTTTTTGTAACACACGCTCATTTATTCGTGGTGCCGACAGTCTTCTTGAGCTACCTGTATATTGCATGTGGGATTTAAATGAGCCGGTAACGAGCAGACGCTGACTCGACCTAGTGAACATACTGCTGCCTGGCTGTCTTCTCTGAGCACATGCTTCGAGACGAAATTGTGCTGCCTCCCATTAGCACGTCCGTACATGGAGTGGATGTCGGTCATTTCTTCGTTTGAAAGTATGTAGAGCTATGGCAATCGCTTCAAATGGTATACGTTCACACTGCGTTTGCTGCTCACTGTGGAAACTGCGAACATAAGGCCGTGTTTATGCTGCAGTACATCGACAGCATGGCCCGAAATTTGAACTGTGGTTCGTTGTTTCAAGGGGAGACTGCGCTGCACACCAGTGAAAGAAACGTTCTCAACTACCCAACAGAGAGGTGTCAGCAGCGAAGTTGAGCATAACTGTAACCTCAGAAATTAACAGTGTTGCTGCATCTGAGATAACTGCACTTGAGGGTACATCAAATAGGGAAAAACCGTTGATTTACCGACCTTTATTTATGAGGATTACTTGATTCTTTCCTTGCCATTGCCCCTTTCATTTATACCAGTAACAGTCAAACAGCCTGTGCATCACTGGCATATAACTGTGGGACTGGTTTTCATCTATCTCTTCCCCTTCCTCCTTGTCTAGAGAGCCCTCTATCGAAATAGTCTGCTTTCAGTCTCTTACCAGTTACTAACGCTGTCATTTCCGTCATCTCTGCCATTCTCTTTTCTGTTTCTCTTGGTAGTAATCGTGGTTTTAAACGTGTTGAACAAGGTAATATTATTGTTATTTTAAATATCTGATATTTCTGTTATTAACAATTATTATTGTTTACATTGGTAATTACAATTATTCTCGTAAAATAACTGGAAAAAGGCAAATATGGGAAAAAGGCAAGTATGGGAAAAAGGCAAGTATGGGAAAAAGGCAAGTATGGGAAAAAGGCTAGTATGGGAAAAACTGAGATATGGGAAAAACTGAGATATGGGAAAAAGGCAGATATGGGAAAAAGGCAGATATGGGAAAAAGGCAGATATGGGAAAAAGGCAGATATGGGAAAAACGCAGATATGGGAAAAACGCAGATATGGGAAAAACGCAGATATAGAAAAGACCCAAATATGGGAAAAACCCAAATATGGGAAAAAGGCAAATATGGGAAAAGGGCAAATATGGGAAAAACGCAAATATGGGAAAAACGCAAATATGGGAAAAACGCAAATATGGGAAAAACGAAAATATGGGAAAAACGAAAATATGGGAAAAACGAAAATATGGGAAAAACTAAAATAGGGGAAAAACGAAAATAGGGGAAAAACGGAAATATGGGAAAAACGGAAATATGGGAAAAACGGAAATATGGGATAAACACAGACATGGGAAAAACGCAGATATGGGAAAAACGCAGATATGGGAAAAACGCAGATATGGGAAAAACGCAGATATGGGAAAACGCAGATATGGGAAAAGCGCAGATATGGGAAAATCGCAGATATGGGAAAACTGCAGATATGGGAAAACTGCAGATATGGGAAAACTGCAGATATGGGAAAACTGCAGATATGGGAAAACTGCAGATATGGGAAAAACGCAGATATTGGAAAAACGCAGATATGGGAAAAACGCAGATATAGAAAAGACCCAAATATGGGAAAAACCCAAATATGGGAAAAACCCAAATATGGGAAAAAGGCAAATATGGGAAAAAGGCAAATATGGGAAAAAGGCAAATATGGGAAAAAGGCAAATATGGGAAAAACGCAAATATGGGAAAAACGAAAATATGGGAAAAACGAAAATATGGGAAAAACGAAAATATGGGAAAAACGAAAATATGGGAAAAACGAAAATATGGGAAAAACGAAAATAGGGGAAAAACGAAAATAGGGGAAAAACGGAAATATGGGAAAAACGGAAATATGGGAAAAATGGAAATATGGGATAAACGCAGACATGGGAAAAACGCAGACATGGGAAAAACGCAGATATGGGAAAAACGCAGATATGGGAAAAACGCAGATATGGGAAAAACGCAGATATGGGAAAAACGCAGATATGGGAAAAACGCAGATATGGGAAAATCGCAGATATGGGAAAAATGCAGATATGGGGAAACTGCAGATATGGGAAAACTGCAGATATGGGAAAAACGCAGATATGGGGAAAACGCAAACATAGGAAAAACGCAAATATGGAAAAAACGCAAATATGGGAAAAACGCAAATATGGGAAAAACGCAAATATGGGAGAAATGCAGATATGGGAGAAATGCAAATATGGGAGAAATGCAAATATGGGAGAAATGCAAATATGGGAGAAACGCAAATATGGGAGAAACGCAAATATGGGAGAAACGCAAATATGGGAGAAATGCAAATATGGGAGAAACGCAAGTATTGGAGAAACGAAAATATGGGAAAAACGTATGAAATTAATAAAACACTTTAGAGGAAAGACGAAAACGTGAGAAAATTGGGGATGCATAAAAAAAAATAATTGTTCCCCACATCTGCAGTTCTCCCTCTTATGTGCGTCATTAACTTCAAATGTTCAGTTACCTCGTATCTGCCGCTTCCCCAAAACGCGAATACGGGAAAACGAAAATACGGGAAAACGAAAATACGGGAAAACGAAAATACGGGAAAACGAAAGTACGGGAAAACGAAAGTACGGGAAAACGAAAGTACGGGAAAACGAAAGTACGGGAAAACGAAAGTACGGGAAAACGAAAGTACGGGAAAACGAAAGTACGGGAAAACGAAAATACGGGAAAACGAAATTACGGGAAAAACGCAAGTACGGGAAAAACGCAAGTACGGGAAAAACGCAAGTACGGGAAAAACGCAAGTACGGGAAAAACGCAAGTACGGGAAAAACGAGAATACGGGAAAAACGAGAATACGGGATAAACGAGAATACGGGATAAACGCAGATATGGGATAAACGCAGATATGGGATAAACACAGATATGGGATAAACGCAGATATGGGATAAACGCAGATATGGGATAAACGCAGATATGGGAAAAACGCAGATATGGGAAAAACGCAGATATGGGAAAAACGCAGATATGGGAAAAACGCAGACATTGAAACGTCCCCTTAGAACAATTGTACAAGACTGTGCTTAAACTGACACACAATATTTTTAGCGCAATGCAATCTGACTTTCAGAAATCCCTACAAAAGAATGGCCCTGACTAACATTAACCTATACCTTTCACAAATCACTTACCTCACCAAAAATCTTCGTTACTCGAACTACTGCAGTACAGCGAGCGCCACTACTGCCAGCTAAATAAAAGATTCAAACTACGGAAGTCACTAACTACTGATAGGGATAGTTAGCAAATGAAAGATTTTAATAGAGAACAAACAATGTATTTACCTTAATAATCATAATATATATATAGCAGTTCATAATATCCAGTATAACAAATTTCAAAACTCCGCCATCTCTCTCCCTACATCCACCACTGCTGGCGGCTCACCTCCAACTGCGCAACGCTACGCGCTGTTCACATCCAGCTGCCGCTGCCCAACACTACAATGGCAGACAACAATGCAAACTAGCCACAGACTGCACACAGCACAGCCAGTGATTTTCGTACAGAGCGCTACGTAACGTTGCCAATAAGAAAATATAAACAGCCTACTTACATAGCCCCCATGCTCCCCACAAAAAATTTTACAAATTCTTTTGGGCAGTGGCCAATAATGATTTGATAAAATTTTTCATAATTACAATAACAAAGATATCAAATGCACACACTTATTGATAAAATGTTGGTCAAAAGCTAAAATTTTCTCACAGTCCATAAAGACAGTCCAGATTGTTCATAACAGTAAAATTTCAGTGTTTTTTTTTTCAAAGTCTGAGCAGTAAAAGACAATGCATACGGAAGTAGTGGATTTCCATGCAGTCTTGAAGATGTAGTGTTGTCCTTCCAACAGAAAGACAATGCTGACTCTTGACATGCTGACAAGTAATGGGCCACAACAGAGCAAACCAACAGCAGAGTCATTCGACGTTTTGAAGGATATTGGTAGGTAGGTCATCACAGAGTAGACCCACTATAGTCTTGATTATAACATGAGAATACAATTACAAAGGTACAAAATACATCATTAAAGAACATAACAATACAGATAACATTTCTGGTACAGGCTTTACAAAAGAATCGAACTAACATATACATCAGCGTTACAGGAATTATGACATAAGTAAATACATAAAAGATCAGAATAACTTTTGAAACATCAACTTTACACATGAGCATTAAAACAAAACAGAATACATAATGTCTAAACATCTTTACAAAGTACATAACAGATTATTAATGCAAATTATATTTGAGGATAACAGTATTCCTCATCATAGTTCTTGTAGCTGAGTATTAGAAAAATTCTACAACATAAGTCTTATCAGATAAACGTATAAAGACAGGAAGAACATAAATTCACAATGGTACACAAACACATAGTGGGATAACACAAAAGGAAAGGACAGGGTTTGGTTTCAGTGTAATATTTGGTACTGCAGTCCAACCCAAAACTTCATTCCACATATCGTTCCTCTTATTTCGACATTTGCTCCAGCCAAAAAATTCTATCCAAGCATGCTTTCTGTATTCTGTTCACACATTTCTTACCTCATTATTTATTTCCAAGAAAATCCTACCTATACCTGCTTTCTGTACTTTTTTCGTATATCTTCTCAGTGCATTTCTTCAAATTCATCGCAACTCATTCTCTTAGAGGCTACCCCCTCTTAAGCTAACTTAAATCTACTGAGCTCAGATGCTAAACTAAGGGACGAGGCAATGCAGCAGTACAAAACAATTAACACATACATCAATGACAAAAAATTCAAATTGGCAGAGCAATTGCAATATTACAACTAATATAAGGCACTGTGCAGCAAACAAGAAAAATCAATCAGTAGTAAACTGGCTTAACAGCGTAATACAAAGTCAAATTCAGTAACATTAAGCCTGGCAAACAGCAGTAACTTATACCTAAATATGACAAAGCTGAAGCAGAAAAAATATTACAGTAAAAACAACAATGCAGAAAAGGGAAATGTCTATTCACATCTTAATGTCTATGTAATTAAAGTGGTGCACCACAACTTATTCTACGAAAAATATTACCAAGTAGTTGAAAAGAAAATTATGTATGCAAGTCCTGTGAAGGGAAATGTCGTTCTGTGCTCCTTCATTTTCTTTTTAAGTTATTGTTTACTGGATCTGTAGGCATAAAATATCTATATTAGTACATTCATAAATTTTATTTTAAACAATGCTGCAGTGCAGCTAGAAACTAGATATCAAAGAAAATGAACAAATATGTACAAAGGAAGGCATGAAACATCATTCATTAGCCATATGGAATTTCATAAGGTAGTAAAAAAAATCTCTCAATTCTCGTAGAAAGATACTTGTCATAATCAGGTGTGCAGATGTAAGAATGATTCCAAGTAATGAGCATGTCGTATTTGCGGTGCTTTCTATAAAGGAAAGTCAATAGTGAGGTTAATGGCCTTCCCTTTTTTTTCTACCTGTGCCTCTGAAAAGGACACACTCTAAAGGCTTGTTCTCCAGGCGTCTTACACAGCTGGGTGCCCACGACGCATTACGTGGTGGTGGTCACTTAACTTTCTTACGGAAATATTTACGACAGCAGTTTCCGCTACAGTGACAGTCTCATATACAAAATTTCACAGGTCGAGAATTTGCGTTGCAAATGTGTAGAAACAAAATCTTATGAATATAACAGTGTCCAAAAAATTTTCGCCGGCATTGTGAGACATTCACGTATTTACACACATTTCATAACTCTTAAAGTACGATTCTTGGTTTCCAACATCCTTTTTCACAAGTCAGAGTCCCTAACCACTATTCATTACTCCTTACCTTATTACACATATATATATTCGTCGACACTTCTTCGATATTTCATCATAATAAATATGTATCATAATAAACATTCCTCAACAGCATAATACACATCATCGTCGTAATAACAACATCGTAACACCTCAGTCAAATCTCAAAAACGTCGTAGCTTTCTGCAATAATTTCAAAACCTAAAAAAAATTCTCTGCTCATTTCAATAGTATCATCTACCTAAAACGTACTTTAAAAATCATGATCTCATACCAAATACATCATTCAAAGCTCTCATAGTATCACAATGGTTCTGAAAAAATATGAACAGACAAAATACAATTTCATAGGTGTGAAGTTACCCATCTGTGTAATTGTGTAAACATGTGTCACTGATGTAGTAAAAAAAATGTTTATCTCTCAGTTAAATGATCAGATAGCTGTGTAATTTGTGTGTTAGAGAAATATGGTACCGATGTGTAAAGTTGTATAAGCAAATACCATATTAGCTAGGGCTCCTTGTGCTTGCCAAACACATGGTACATAAAGTAGGCGCGTACCCCCTGAGGATTAATGTAATTATACCCTCAGGTGTTAAAGATTACAGCAATGGAATGAAATGTATCACGGAAAACTTTCTTTGTAATTCAGAAATCTTTAAAAATAAATGTTTAAGTACAAAACTAATCACTGAAATGCGTGTCCTGTAGCGCTAAATGTGCATCTTTTAAGATAATCTCTGTGGAAGTGTTGTAGTTATTGTCCTCCGAAAGCTAAGTTCTGCAGAAGTCAATGTACTTACCTCATGATATACAAAAGTGAAATGCTTTGCGTATAGATATCTTAGTTATTACGCTTATTGTTGTGCTGAAGAAATTACTGTGCTGTAACGTATTGTTGTGCTACGGAAAAGGCTGTCTCATTGTAGCTATACCACAAAAGTTGCTATTAAACGTGTTTTACTTTCCAGAAGAATTCAGAAAAACTGTGCAGATATAAAACAGATACACCGCAAAAGTAACATTGTAAATTGTCACTCATTAGTAACGTCGTGATATAATTTTGTAGCTGTCACATAAACTAACCAGTGTGTCATCTGGTATCTCTCAGAATGTACTTTAATTCAGAATGTATTTTCAAGTACACCAAAATGTTGCATTAGAATCTCATTAGCAGTACCAGTATATGTTCTAAGTATGTGAGCCTTATAGTCGTTACGTAATCGTGCAACTAACAAGCAAGAATGCACACAGACAATAACACTGTGTCGTCTGTTCGCAATAACAATGCATTCGTAATTTCTGTTTAAATAAGTTCTCTTGGTTCTTGACTGGATATTGAACTTCAAAGCATTGTTGCATGTTAACAGTTTCTCAGTGTGACAAATTGTACAAGTAGTGTGAAGTGAAAATTGCAAAGACTAAGTTAAAAAGCAGATTATCTGTCAATAAATAGTTTTACATGTGAAATGTGGTGTAAACCTTTACTCTTCCTAGTACGCAGAGTTTCAACTTCAACGCAATTATCATGTGGTATACGTCGGATTCTGTAAGGTCCATTGTAAACTAGAAAGAATTTGTGACTCAAGTGTTTCTTTTTATGTGACAATGAATGAGCTTTAATGAGAACTTTCTAACCAATATATAATTTCTTTGCATTTGCTTTACCGTGTAGTTTTCTCCTTTTGTCTGCCGCAGATTTTATATTTTTAAGAGCCAAATCAATTATGTCTTTGTGTCGAAGTTTACGTGTATTCGGGAAAGGTACAAACTCTCTGATTCTGTTCGGTGGTTCTTCATTCTTCAGTACAAGAGTAGGTGGTAAAGCAGTGGAGTCATGAGGCATTTCATTCAGCACGTTTTGAAATAAGTGTAAATATCTGTCCCAATGCTGATTCTTTCTGTGACAAAGTCTGCAAAGCTTATTGATTTCTTTCATAATCCGTTCGGAGGAGTTACAATGTGGTGAATACAATGAAATAAAAACGGGTTTGATTTTATGGTTCCGAAGCATGCGTGACCAAACAGCAGATCTGAATTGCGGTCCGTTATCTCAAATGACTTTACTGACGTGTCCAACTTCGCGTAAGAAATTTTTAACGAAGGCGTTGGATACAGACCGTCCAGTGGCTTTACGTAACGGAGTGAAAGAAACAAATTTTGAAGTAAGTTCAACAGCGACTAGAACGTACGAAAATCCATTCGATGTTCTGACAAGGGGTCCCAAGAGATCAACAGCAGCAAATTCTTTTAATTTAGAAGGAATAACAGGAAACAACGGAGCACGATGTGAGATAGTAGATGGTTTCGCCTTTTGACAAAGTTTACAAATAGACAAGACTCTTCGAATTCGCTTTTCCATATTGTTAAAATAACAAGTCGTTCGAAGACTATGATAACATTTTCGTGGGCCAAAATGTGCGTAGCTGAAATGAATGTACCAAATGAGCTTATTAACAAAATCGTCTGGAATGCAAAGTACCAATAGCTTGTCATCAACAGTGCTGCGTTTGAAGAGTATGTTGTTTCTAACAATGCCGAATCTGAGTGTGTCTTTTCATGCCATTTACTTTTGATGTCTTTCCAAATCGGATCTTTATCTTGTTCATGAGCAATGTCCTTTAAAGATGTGGTGATGAAGTTTTCAAAGGCGACTTTCTGAATGTAAAGAATACTGAAATTTTTTTCAAGGTTGCCTTCTGTGTTACTTTTCTCAAGCCCAGCCGGTGCGCGTGACAGCGCGTCCGCAACAATGTTCTCCTTGCCGGGAATGTAGACGATTGTGAAGCGGAATTCTTGCAGAAACAATGCCCAACGTTTTAACCTGTCATGATTTAATTTTGAAGACATAAGAAATTGTAATGCACGATGATCACTGCATACTTTTACGTGCTTGCCAGAAAGAAAGAAACGGAATTTGTTAAATGCCCAAACGATAGCTAAAGCTTCTAATTCAGTAACGGAATAATTTTTTTCAGATTTTGTTAGCACTCAGCTAGCAAAAGCAATGGTTTTCTGAATGGTAGTGTAATTTTCTATTGCTTCTTGAAATAAATGGGCACCAAGACCGACTTTAGAAGAATCCGTGCTAAGGCAGAAATCTTGTGACAGATCTGGATGAGCTAGTATTGGCGCGTGAAGTAACGCTTCTTTCAAAGAATTGAATTCCAACTGTGCTTGTTCGTCCCAGTTCCAAATAGTATTTTTTCCAGTGAGAGAACAAAGTTTTGGTGTAACTAGAATTTGCATATTCAGAAAACGACGGTAAAAATTTACGAGACCTAGAAAACTGCGGACTTGTCTTTTTGTGGATGGAACTGGAATGGCTCTGATTGCTTCTAACTTTTCAGGATCCGGCTGAATGCCTTCAGAAGAAATAATATGTCCCAAAAACCTCACCTTTGACCTACCGAATTCAGACTTTTTCAAGTTAACTGTAATTCCAGATTCTGCAAAAATACGTAACAAACTGTTGAGGATGCGATTGTGTTGTTCCCATGAGGCTTCTGCTATCAGAATATCGTCCACATATAAGGTGATGTGACGTTTTAAGAACTCAGGTAATATGGAATTTAGCCCGCGAATGAATGCTGCCGAAGAAATGTTCAAACCAAAAGCAAGTTTCCGAAACTGATAACAAACGCCGAAACAAAGAAAAGCTGTGTATTTTCTATATTCTGGATGAAGTTCGATCTGATAAAAGCTGGATCTGAAATCAATGGAAGACAACACTTTTACACCATTAAAATTTTGAATAAGTTCTTCCATCGTCTGCGGCCTGTCTGCTTCAGGAATAATGATAGTATTGATGTGTCTCGAATCTAAGACAAGCTTGATCGATCCATTTTTCTTCTCAACAACATGTAACGGATTGTTGTATGAGCTTACTGCAGGCTCAATAATGCCCTCGTCAAGCATAGATTGCATTTCTGTTCTAACACGGTCCCTATAATGTGCTGGAATTACGTATGGTCTAACACAAAATTTAGTATGCTCACGAACACGAAATTGGTATTGAAATCCCTTGATTGTTCCTGTTTTGTGAGTAAAAACTGTGGAATGTGCTTGTAAAATCTCAAAAAGGTCCTGCCTATCAGTGTCATTACAATTCTCAGTTGTTTGAGTTTTATTCTGAATTAACTCATTAGTTTCAAATATGTCGTAGATATCATCCCTGTCAGTACTTGCAGAGTGACTGTTAGTGTCTAGTTCCGTAGAAAATGCCGAACTGTTGTCTAACAGAAGGTAAAGCCGATTAATTTGCTCATCATGATTTGAGAGCCAGTCTTCAAATTTCAAAGCTATTGACTTACCTTCTTTCTCTAAACTTATTTCAGCATCGTGAAAGCTTAAGACTGCTTTGTATTCATTCAAAAAGTCTACTCCCAGTATAATTTCCGTCGACAATAATGGAACAATAAGAAAGTTCATAGAGATGCTGTGGCTTTGACAAAAGAATTCTAAGTTGGTTTGCTGGCGTACATCTACACTTTTTCCAAAGATTGCACCTTGTAATTTAATGTTACGTAATGGAAGTGTGGGGCAATCGTTCGATTTGTTGCATTTGCTAAAATCTGTTTCACTAATTACTGAAATGGGACTGCCAGAGTCAAGTACTGCCGTAAATTTAACGTCATTTACAGTAATGTGAATCACAGGATATGCAATGTTGTTATGTTTTACGTCGTGTTCCTGGAGTAGGATGTCCCTAATGTCTTCCATTTTTACGTAATTACTAGCTACGGCAGCTGCGTCGTCAGTTTCATAAGTACGTTTTGTGGCTGCCAGCGGTATGAGTCATTGCCTATTGTCTCTTTGTTGGCGCGCGTCGTTATTGGGATTTGGAGACCTAACTTCTACAAATTCATCGTGACGAGAGTGCGCTGCTCTGTTTGAATCCCGCCAGTTCTGATGCAGTTCAGGTCTGTCGTTACGATCATATCGTCTGTCGTCATGTCGGTAGATTCCATAGTTTCTTTCTTGTCGGTCACGTGGTGGAGAATTTCTCCCTGAGTCGTAACTGCGTGCTGGACCGTTGCGTCTAAAGGTATTCTGTCCCCCTTGATAATAATTATTTTGGTTCCCATATTGTCTGTTTCTCTGATTGTCTCTGTGATAGTCATTACTGCGAAGAGGTGATCTTTCCCTGTAATTATTACTACTCTGCCAACGGTTGTCATATGGGTGGTGTCTGTTTCGGTCACGATTTACATTGAAAGAATAGCCTTGTCGTATATTATTTCTGTCATCGCGGAATTGTGACCGATGTGATCTGTAATTGTTGTGCTCCTGTTTTCGCGTTCCGCGATTGTCAGTGTCAATTTCCAGTTCTTGTAACAGTCCCTGAAAAGCTTCAATGTCGTCTTTGCAACGTCCTGCCAAAATAATATGTTGTAAATGTTCAGGTAATTTGATTAAGCAAATGCGTATGAGTTCTGAAGGGCTGTATGGGTTTGACAGGTACTGATTCTTGTGCAACATGTCTTCAAAATATTTCACAAGACTGGAAAATTCAGATTGTTCGAAATGTTTCATCATTATGATGCTATGTTTTACTCGGTCTTGTGTAGCTTGAGACCAATATGCATGGTAAAATTCTCCTTCACTGTGACAATCGTGAATGACCGATCGCATTCTTACAGCTGGTTCATTCTCTAAGTAGCCACACATAAATTCTAATCTGTGTTCTAATGACCAGTTGGGAGGAAAACAATGAGAGAATTGATGAAGCCATGCTTGTGGATAAATGTCGTTGTCAGAAATCTTAAATGTTTTGAATTTACGTGTAATAGTGAACAGCTTATAGTCAAAATCGTCGTGTCGGCGAGTAGCATATCGGTCATTGTTACATCGTGTCGGCGGTTCCATCTCAAAATTCGGTGTACCTTGCCAATTTCTTTCATAATTTCTAAAGTGCCCTGAGTTATTATTTTGTGGCTGTTCCGTATTTCTATGTCCCTCTTCCCGTATTGGAGCGCGAGTGGCCTCTGAAATACGTAATTCTTGTATTACCTGTGTCAGCTTATCTTGTACTTCCCGGATTTCTCTTTGGTGTTGCGTATTAATTTGATTCTGATTTTTTTTGAATTTCCTAATTTGTTCGCACTCTCCTGTGTCATTAAAGACTACCGGTTTTGTGTCATTCAGTTCATCATCTACCTTTGTAGATAAGTTAGTGACCTTATCCGAAAGTTCGGCTACTTTCTCCGATAGTGAACACATTTCCTCAGTGTGTTTTTCGAACCAAGTTTCAGAGTGTCCATTTGTGTTGAAATCATATCTACTGTGTCCTTTAAGTTTTCTTGAGTTTTTGCAAGTTGCGTAACCGAATCGGCAGATGAAACTGAGTCAATTTTAGCTTGCAAGGTGTCGTGATTTTCATGAACAATAGTTTGGAGTTCTTTTATGGCTGCTTCGTGATTCTGTAATGCATTTTCATGCCGCGAAAAAATAGGTTGAAAATGCTCACAAATTTGTGTTTTTACATCATTACAGACTATTTGACATTTCGCTTCAATGTTATGTAACTCAGCAGTTAAATCTTCACCTGTTTGTTCGAGAGCTTGTTCCAATGAGTCTAACTTTTGAAGCCTTTGCTGTGTTTGTCTCTGATTTTGTTCCATTTGTCGCATTAGCTGTAATAACAATGCATTAGTGTCTGGAATCTGTTCCTCTACGCTTTTCGGCAGTGCATTTGCACCGACAACATTCACATTTTGACAAGCAGAAAATGTGTCTTGACTTATTTGAGAAAACGGTGAGGACGCACAACCTGAATCTACAGTATTTGCAAAATTGTGTCCTGTCATTTCGGATTCCTGAGGCGAGCTGTTGCCAAGCGATCGATCGATAATGCTTCCCTGGTCACTAATTGTTTCACTGCCTACGCCATTGTTTGCCGCCCGCTCCATTTCCCTATGCACAATTACCATTTACTACTTCGAATGTCTGTTCATTCACTACACAGTGGTGCTGATAAGCCACACTCGTCGTCTCTATTATTTCTCAGTTTACTTTGGAGCCTAGGGTTACGTTTCTCACACGCCATTATTGTCTCAATATTTCACACTACAACACAGAAAAACACAATTTGAAGAGCAAAAATAAGAGAACACATTAACATAGCACTGAAAATAATATCTAATTAATTGCAAGCGCAGCTGCAAAATACATGGTGCAAATCTACATGCACGCCACAACTGTTTTACTGTACAACAATGAAAGACTGCAAGTACAAAGGAAATTCTCTCTACAATTACGCAATAGCAATTAACAAAATCTACACTAATTACACAAACTACAAGAAAAATCAGAAGATTCCAGTGAGGTATCCTCGGCTAAGGGTCCACATATGAAACGTCCCCCTAGAACAATTGTACAAGACTGTGCTTAAACTGACACACAATATTTTTAGCGCAACGCAATCTGACTTTCAGAAATCCCTACAAAAGAATGGCCCTGACTAACATTAACCTATACCTTTCACAAATCACTTACCTCACCAAAAATCTTCGTTACTCGAACTACTGCAATACAGCGAGCGCCACTACTGCGAGCTAAAGAAAAGATTCAAACTACGGAAGTCACTAACTACTGATAGGGATAGTTAGCAAATGAAAGATTTTAATAGAGAACAAACAATGTATTTACCTTAATAGTCATAATATATATAGCAGTTCATAATATCCAGTATAACAAATTTCAAAACTCCGCCATCTCTCTCCCCACATCCACCACTGCTGGCGGCTCACCTCCAACTGCGCAACACTACGCGCTGTTCACATCCAGCTGCCGCTGCCCAACACTACAATGGCAGACACCAATGCAAACTAGCCACAGACTGCACACAGCACAGCCAGTGATTTTCGTACAGAGCGCAACGTAACGTTGCAAATAAGGAAATATAAACAGCCTACTTACAATATGCAAAAAACTAAGATATGGGAAACATGCAGATATGGGAAACATGCAGATATGGGAAACATGCAGATATGGGAAACATGCAGATATGGGAAAAACGCAGATATGGGAAAAACGCAGATATGGGAAAAACGCAGATATGGTAAAAACGCAGATATGGGAAAAACCCAGATATGGTATAAACCCAGATATGGGATAAACCCAGATATGGGATAAACCCAGATATGGGATAAACCCAGATATGGGATAAACCCAGATATGGGAAAAACGCAGATATGGGAAAAACGCAGATATGGGAAAAACGCAGATATGGGAAAAACGCAGATATGGGAAAAACGCAAATATGGGAAAAAAGCAAATATGTGGAAAACGCAAAAATAGGGAAAACGCAAAAATGGGGAAGACACTAATATGGGGAAGACACTAATATGGTGAAAACACTAATATGGGGAAAACACTAATATGGGGAAAACACTAATATGGGCAAAACACAAATATGGGCAAAACACAAATATGGGCAAAACACAAATATGGGGAAAACACAAATATGGGGAAAACACAAATATGGGGAAAACACAAATATGGGGAAAACACAAATATGGGGAAAACGCAAATATGGGGAAAACGCAAATATGGGAAAAACGCAAATATGGGAAAAACGCAAATATGGGAAAAACGCAAATATGGGAAAAACGCAAATATGGGAAAAACGCAAATATGGGAAAAACGCAAATATGGGATAATGACAGATATGGGATAAACGTTAGTATGGGAAAAACGCAAATATGAGAAAAACGCAAATATGGGAAAAACGCAAATATGGGAGAAAAGCAAATATGAGAAAAACGCAAATATGGGAAAAACGCAAATATGTGAAAAACGCAAATATGTGAAAAACGCAAAAATGGGAAAAACGCAAATATGGGAAAAACGCAAATATGGGAAAAACGCAAATATGGGAGAAACGAAAAAAGGGGAGAAAAGCAAATATGGGAGAAACGCAAATATGGGAAAACCGTAGGTATGTGGAAAAAGCAAATATGGAAAAACGTAAATATGGGAAAAACGCAAAAATGGGAAAAGCAACTATGGGAAAAACGCAAATATGGGAAAAACGCAAATATGGGAAAAACGCAAATATGGGAAAAACGTAATAAGGGAGAAACACAAATATGGGAGAAACGCAAATATGGGAGAAACGCAAATATGGGAGAAACGCAAATATGGGAGAAACGCAAATATGGGAGAAACGCAAATACGGGAGAAACGCAAATACGGGAGAACGCAAATACGGGAGAAATGCAAATACGGGAGAAATGCAAATACGGGAGAAATGCAAATACAGGAGAAATGCAAATATGATAGAAATGCAAATATGGGAGAAATGCAAATATGGGAGAAACGCAAATATTGGAGAAACGCAAATATTGGAGAAACGCAAATATTGGAGAAACGCAAATATGGGAAAAATGTATGAAATTAATAAAACGCTATAGAGGAAAGACGAAATCGTGGGAAAATTGGTGCTGCATAAAAAAATAATTGTTCCCCACATCTGCAGTTCTCCCTCTTAAGTGCGTCATTAACTTCAAAAGTTCAGTTACCTCATATCTGCCTCTTCCCCAAAACGCGAATACGGGAAAACGAAAATACGGGAAAACGCAAGTATGGGAAAAACGCAGATATGGGAAAAACACAGATATGGGAAAAATGCAGATATGGGAAAAACGCAGATATGGGAAAAACGCAGATATGGGAAAAACGCAGATATGGGAAAAACGCAGATATGGGAAAACGCAGATATGGGAGAAATGCAAATATGGGAGAAATGCAAATATGGGAGAAATGCAAATATGGGAGAAATGCAATTATGGGAGAAATGCAAATATGGGAGAAACGCAAATATGGGAGAACCGAAATATTAAGGAAACATAAATATGGGAATAACGTATGAAATTAATAAAACGCTTTAGAGAATGACGAAAACGTGGGAAAATTGGGGATGCATAAAAAAATAATTGTTCCCCACATCTGCAGTTCTCCCTCTTAAGCGCGTCATTAACTTCAAATGTTCAGTTACCTCATATCTGCCTCTTCCCCAAAACGCAAATACGGGAAAACGAAAATACGGGAAAACGAAAATACAGGAAAACGAAAATATGGGAAAACGCAAGTATGGGAAAAACGCAGATATGGGAAAAACGCAGATATGGGAAAAACGCAAAGATGGGGAAAACGCAAAGATGGGGTAAACGCAAAGATGGGGAAAACGCAAAGATGGGGAAAACGCAAAGATGGGGAAAACGCAAAGATGGGGAAAACGCAAAGATGGGGAAAACGCAAAGATGGGGAAAACGCAAAGATGGGGAAAACGAAAATATGGGGAAAACGAAAATATGGGGAATACGAAAATATGGGGAAAACGAAAATATGGGGAAAATGAAAATATGGGGAAAACGCAAATATGGGAAAAACGCAAATATGGGAAAAACGCAAATATGGGAAAAACGCAAATATGGGAAAAACGCAAATATGGGAAAAACGCAAATATGGGAAAAATGCAGATATGGGAAAAACGCAGATATGGGAAAAACGCAGATATGGGAAAAACGCAGATATGGAAAAAACGCTGATATGGGAAAAACGCAGATATGGGAAAATCGCAGATATGGGAAAAACGCAGATATGGGAAAAACGCAGATATGGGAAAAACGCAGATATGGGAAAAACGCAGATATGGGAAAAACGCAGATATGGGAAAAACGCAGATATGCGAAAAATGCAGATATGCGAAAAACGCAGATATGGGAAAAACGCAGATTTGGGAAAAACGCAAACCTAGGAAAAACGCAAACCTGGGAAAAACAAAAACATGGGGAAAACGAAAACATGGGAAAAACGCAAATATGGGAAAACGCAAATATGGGAAAAATGCAAATATGGGAGAAACGAAAAAAGGGGAAAAACGAAAAAAGGGGAGAAACGCAAATGTGGGAGAAATGCATATATGGGAGAAATGCAAATATGGGAGAAATGCAAATATGGGAGAAATGCAAATATGGGAGAAATGCAAATATGGGAGAAATGCAAATATGGGAGAAATGCAAATATGGGAGAAACGCAAATATGGGAGAACCGAAATATTGGAGAAACATAAATATGGGAAAAACGTATGAAATTAATAAAACGCTTTAGAGAATGACGAAAACGTGGGAAAACTGGGGATGCATAAAAAAATAATTGTTCCCCACATCTGCAGTTCTCCCTCTTAAGTCCGTCATTAACTTCAAATGTTCAGTTACCTCATATCTGCCTCTTCCCCAAAACGCGAATAGGGGAAAACGAAAATATGGGAAAAACGCAAGTATGGGAAAAACGCAAGTATGGGACAAACGCAAGTATGGGACAAACGCAAGTATGGGACAAACGCAAGTATGGGACAAACGCAAGTATGGGTCAAACGCAAGTATTGGACAAACGCAAGTATGGGACAAACGCGAGTATGGGACAAACGCGAGTATGGGACAAACGCGAGTATGGGACAAACGCGAGTATGGGACAAACGCGAGTATGTGACAAACGCGAGTATGGGACAAACGGGAGTATGGGACAAACGCCAGTATGGGACAAACGCAAGTATGGGACCAATGCAAGTATGGGACAAACGCAAGTATGGGACAAACGCAAGTATGGGACAAACGCAAGTATGGGACAAACGCAACTATGGGAAAAACGCAAGTATGGGAAAAACGCAAGTATGGGAAAGACGCAAGTATGGGAAAAACGCAAGTATGGGAAAAACGCAAGTATGGGAAAAACGCAAGTAAGGGAAAAACGCAAGTATGGGAGAAACGCAAGTATTGGAGAAACGTAAGTATGGGAGAAATGCACGTATGACAAATACGCAACTATGGGAAAAATGCAACTATGGGAAAAACGCAACTATGGGAAAAACGCAACTATGGGAAAAACGCAATTATGGGAAAAACGCAACTATGGGAAAAACGCAACTATGGGAAAAACGCAACTATGGGAAAAACGCAACTATGGGAAAAACGCAACTATGGGAAAAACGCAACTATGGGAAAAACGCAACTATCGGAAATACGCAAGTATGGGAAAAACGCAAGTATGGGAAAAACGCAAGTATGGGAAAAACGCAAGTATGGGAAAAACGAAAATATGGGAAAAAGGAAATAATGGGAAAAAGGAAATAATGGGGAAAACGCAAATATGGGGAAAACGCAAATATGGGGAAGACGCAAATATGGGGAAAACGCAAATATGGGGAAAACGCAAATATGGGGAAAATGCAAATATGCGAAAAACCCAAATATGCGAAAAACTCAGATTTGCGAAAAACGCAGATATGGGTAAACGCAAATACGGGAAAAACGCAAGTATGGGAAAAACGCAAATATGGGAAAAACGCAAATATGGTAAAAACGCAAATATGCGAAAAACGCAAATATGCGAAAAACGCAAATATGCGAAAAACGCAAATGTGGGAAACACAAAAATGTGGGAAATACGAAAATATGGGAAAAACGAAAATATGGGAAAAACGAAAATATGGGAAAAACGAAAAAATGGGAAAAACGAAAAAATGGGAAAAACGAAAAAATGGGAAAAACGAAAATATGGGAAAAACGAAAATATGGGAAAAACGAAAATATGGGAAAAACAAAAATATGGGAAAAACGAAAATATGGGAAAAACGAAAGTATTGGTTAAACGAAAGTATTGGTTAAACGAACTCGTTGTCTAAATTCTTCTTCTGTAAATGGTCGTTCCCTTGCTTCCTTTAGCAAATTATCGTATCCAACGTCGTGCTCTTTAGCAATGGCATCTGCTCCACTGCGCGGTGCGTCTATATTTATAGGATTTCCAGGTCCTACGTAATCACTACCAGGTAAAGTATATCCTTTCTTCTGTACACGTTCAACTAGTTTTGTAACGCCGTAAGCAGCACCTGCGGCGGCAGCAGTCGTCGCGCCAGCCGCTATCGCTATCTGTCCTGAACTTGTAATACCAGCTGTGCTAATTGCTGCCCCGTCCGTGACACTTTCAGATAACAAGGGCACCGTTTCGCTAGAGGTTGCTGTATCTGCACTGGGTTGACCTCGACCACGATTGGAAAAACGAAAGTATTGGAAAAACGAAAGTATTGGAAAAACAAAAATATGGGGAAAACACAGATATGGGAAAAACGCAGATATGGGAAAAACGCAGATATGGGAAAAACGCAGATATGGGAAAAACGCAGATATGGGAAAAACGCAGATATGGGAAAAACGCAGATATGGGAAAAACGCAGATTTGGGAAAAACGCAGTTGTGGGAAAAACGCAGTTGTGGGAGAAACACAGATATGGGAAAAACGCAGATATATGAAAAACGCAGATATGGGAAAAATGCAGATATGGGAAAATGCAGATATGGGAAAAATGCAGATATGGGAAAAATGCAGATATGGGAAAAACGCAAATATGGGAAAAACGCAAATATGGGAAAAACGCAAATATGGGAAAAACCCAAATATGGGGAAAACGCAAATATGGGGAAAAAGCAAATATGGGAAAAACGCAGATATGGGAAAAATGCAGATATGGGAAAAATGCAGATATGGGAAAAATGCAGATATGGGAAAAATGCAGATATGGGAAAAACGCAAACATAGGAAAAACGGAAATATGGGAAAAACGCAAATATCGAAAAAATACAAATATGGGAAAAACGCAGATATGGGAAACACGCAAATATGGGAAAAATGCAAATATGGGAAAAACGCAAATATGGGAAAAACGCAAATATGGGAAAAACGCAAATATGGGAAAAACGCAAATATGAGAAAAACGCAAATATGGGAAAAACGCAATTATGGGAAAAACGCAATTATGGGAAAAACGCATTTATGGGAAAAACGCAATTATGGGAAAAACGCAATTATGGGAAAAACGCAATTATGGCAAACAACGCAATTATGGGAAAAACGCAATTATGGGAAAAACTCAAATATGGGAAAAACTAAAAAATGGGAAAAACGCAAATATGGGAGAAACGAAAAAAGGGGAGAAATGCAAATATGGGAGAAATGCAAATATGGGAGAAATGCAAATATGGGAGAAATGCAAATATGGGAGAAATGCAAATATGGGAGAAATGCAAATATGGGAGAAATGCAAATATGGGAGAAATGCTAATATGGGAGAAATGTAAATATGGGAGAAATGCAAATATGGGAGAAATGCAAATATGATAGAGACGCAAATATTGGAGAAATGCAAATATGGCAAAAATTTATGAATTTAATAAAAGGGTTTAGAGGAAAGTCGAAAACGTGGGAAAATTTAGGATGCATAAAAAAATAATTGTTACACACATCTGCAGTTCTCCCTATTACGCGCGTCACTAACATCAAGTGTTCGGTTACCTAGTATCTGTCTCTTCCTCAAAACGCCAATACTGGAAAAAGGCGAGTATGGGGAAAAGGCGAGTATGGGGAAAAGGCTAGTATGGGGAAAAGGCGAGCATGGGGAAAAGGCGAGAATGGGGAAAAGGCGAGAATGGGGAAAAGGCCAGAATGGGGAAAAGGCGAGAATGGGGAAAAGGCGAGAATGGGGAAAAGACGAGAATGGGGAAAAGGCGAGAATGGGGAAAAGGCGAGAATGGGGAAAAGGCGAGAATAGGGGATAGGCGAGAATGGGGGAAAGGAGAGAATGGGGAAAAGGCGAGAATGGGAAAAATGCAAATATGGGAATATCGCAGATATGGGAAAAACGCAGATATGGGAAAAACGCAGATATGGGAAAAACGCAGATACGGGAAAAACGCAGATACGGGAAAAACGCAGATACGGGAAAAACGCAGATACGGGAAAAACGCAGATACGGGAAAAACGCAGATACGGGAGAAACGCAAATATGGGAGAAACGCAAATATGGGAGAAACGCAAATATGGGAGAAACGCAAATATGGGAGAAATGCAAATATGGGAGAAACGCAAATATGGGAGAAACGCAAATATGGGAGAAATGCAAATATGGTACAAATGCAAATATGGGAGAAATGCAAATATGGGAGAAACGCAAATATGGGAGAAACGCAAATATGGGAGAAACGCAAATATGGGAGAAACGCAAATATGTGAAAAACGCAAATATGTGAAAAACGCAAGTATGTGAAAAACGCAAATATGTGAAAAACGCAAATATGTGAAAAACGCAAATATGTGAAAAACCCAAATATGGGAAAAACCCAAATATGGGAAAAACCCAAATGTGTAAAACCCAAATATGTGAAAAACCCAAATATGTGAAAAACCCAAATATGTGAAAAACGCAAATATGTGAAAAACGCAAATATGTGAAAAAACGCAAATATGTGAAAAAATGCAAATATGTGAAAAAACGCAAATATGTGAAAAAACGCAAATATGTGAAAAACGCAAATATGGGAAAAACGCAAATATGGGAAAAACGCAAATATGGGATAAACGCAAATATGGGAAAAACGCAAATATCTTTTCGATCGGTTGCGATCTAGTGACTTATCACGACAACCTGTCTTAGCGCTTTTCATGCACAGTGGATTGTAATAACAAAAATAACTGTGAAACACGGACTGAAATTTCTTCTGGATAGAATACCACGCATAGCAATAAATAAAAGACTGCAATCATGAGTCTGACAAATTTTCAGCTTTACTCGGACCGCGATCTAGCGACATCTGCTGGCACTATCTCCAAGACGGATCTTGCTGCTATAATTCATTGTCGCAATGAAAATTACAGTCAACTTATTACTATATACAGGGTGAGTCACCTAACATTACCGCTGGATATATTTCGTAAACCACATCAAATACTGACGAATCGATTCCACAGACCGAACGTGAGGAGAGGGGCTAGTATAATTGGTTAATACAAACCATAAAAAAATGCACGGAAGAATGTTTTTAACACAAACCTACGTTTTTTTAAAATGGAACCCCGTTAGTTTTGCTAGCACATCTGAACATATAAACAAATACGTAATCAGTGCCGTTTGTTTCATTGTAAAATGTTAACTACGTCCGGAGATATTGTAACCTACAGTTGACGCTTGAGTACCTCACCCCTCATGGTAATGTACGTGTGCGTCAGTGAAAAAGACCAATAAAAAGGTGTTAGCATGTGAACGTAATGTGCTGTTCCAGTCTCTTCTGTACCTAAGGTCCATCACCGTTCCCTTTGGATCCCTACGTAATTCGGTGCTCTCCGATACACACGATCGAACAGCGGAGGAGTGGTACTCAAGCGTCAACTTTAGGTTACAATATCTCCGGATGTAATTAACATTTTACAATGCAACAAACGGCATTGATTTCGCATTTGTTTATATGTTCAGATGTGCTAACAAAACTAACGGGGTTCCATTTAAAAAAAAACGTAGGTTTGTGTTAAAAAACATACTTCCGTGCATTTTTTTATGGCTTGTATTAACCAATTACACTAGCTCCTCTCCTCAAGTTCGGTCTGTGGAATCGATTCGTCAGTATTTGATGTGGTTTACGAAATATATCCAGCGGTAACGTTAGGTGACTCACCCTGTATATTTCGTTAGTTCAGTGTTTAATTCTTCGTTAATTGTCTTGACTGTTCCGCCTGAATGCTGCTGTCTTGTTTTCAAACTGTTTAAAAGATGTTTACGTTATTATCTCTTATTCTTATAAGCGAACGGGAATTACATTGCTCATTTGCAACCTACTCGATAAATCGTTACCTCTTCTCATAAAAAAATAAAATATTATACTTTTTTTGGAGGATAATATTTTCATCTTTGTCTGTCATCTTTACTTAAAAATGAGCTTAAATATACCAGTACTGGATGAGAACCCGTATTTTAAATCACACACAGTAGGAGTTTATGCAGTGGTAGGATTTAATGCTATTTCCTCCCGTGCTTCACGAAACTGTCAAATTTAAAGCAGAGCCATAGCTTATTGTTGTGACTAGTTCGCATTTTCTTGCGTATCCCTTCACTCGCGCCTCGCGAGTCATATGTCACGTGATTGTTCGAACAAGTTCGATACTGTATCGAACGCTGTGCCGTATCAGGAAATCTCGTGTTCGTTCGAACGCTATTATCGTTTGCCTGTCCGTAGTGTAAAGTGGCAGAGTTGAATCTACTTTCACTGAGAGCAATGTCCGGTTTTAAACTGGTTGTCATTTACAAGCGTTCCCCGACGGTTACGATCTTTTTACGACCACTGTTCTTAAGTCGTGTTGACGGTACGGTCACGGGAACATCCAAACACGAAAGCTTCTTTCTGTCATAATGTCACATCCTCACGTCCACCAGTCTTATTGCTCTCTTTCCGTTACAACCGACTGGCACAAACAAAACCATTTCACAGCCGTGACTCACGTCAGCGGTAGAGCGCCATGTAACCACCTGGTGACTGTTCTGCCTACAGCTCGTCAAAGCGACCAGTTCTTTCAATATTTGTCCGTTACCTCTTCTACTGTGCGTCCAGCAGTGTCAAGTTGATCCCTTACATTTGTGCTGCCTCTCGGCTCGCCAGTGTTGACATGTTGTCGCATGGCGTTGCTTTGTTATCTTAACTCTTATATTTTGTCCTTCAGGTCTATGAAGTCACGTGACAGCAGCTAGCCGCCGTCACCAGTAAAAATCCTCAACACCTGTTTGCCAGTTTTGTAGTGTGCCGTCAACGTCCTGTCGTTTATGTAACAGATCGGTCCTTATCGAATGCCGGCAGGATGGACGTGAACGAGTTCCGGGTGCGCGGCAAGGAGATGGTGGACTACATCTGCGAGTACATGGAGACGCTGGACAAGCGGCGCGTCACACCCAGCATCGAACCGGGCTACCTGCGGCCGCTGCTGCCGGATGAGGCTCCACTGGAACCTGAGGACTGGAGGGACATCATGCGCGACGTCGAGTCCAAGATCATGCCGGGGGTGAGTGCGAGCGCCTAGAGGCCCGCCACAGTTTAGAAATGAACCAAATCTCGAGGAAGCACACCGGTATACGTCAGGGTAGCTGATCATCTAATTTCCTCCGTATACGACAGCTGCTTAAAATTCCGTGAGTGAGCAGGAAAAAATGGCTGGCAAATACACATTCACCATCATAACTTGTTCCGCCTATTAGCAGATATTTCCGACTGCTGCCCGTTCCAAGTCAACTGTTCATACTAGTATGGGTCAATTCTAGAGTGCGATTTGAGACCGTGTGGTTAGGAGCCCAAGAGCACAGTTTAAATTACAGTGGGTGAAAGATAATATCAGGTGATTAAATTATTGCGAGTAAAACAAAATATTAGCTAACTTCAGTTACACAACAAAGAAAATTACGAATGAGAGTCTCATTAGTTGCCTACGCCTGTCTTATCGTAGGTCGTGTTGACTTACGATCATTCATCGAGCTACTGTTGCCAAAATCAGCATGCAATGGAATAAATAATTATATATACGTTAGCACTGTTAGTGCACCTTTACCTTTCTTTATGTGTAAGTTATTGTTGTGTTATTGATGTGTCAAGTTGAGCTTTATAGCTTAACTCATATTGTCGACATCACGTTTGGCAATATTCCGTGATTTTTGATTAGGCGCACAACGAATTTTTTTTGCGTTTTTATTTATTTCTGGTGTCGATGTGTTTAGTTGACCTACACAGCTCAATCAAAAAATGGTTCAAATGGCTCTGAGCACTTTGGGACTTAACATCTATGGTCATCAGTCCCCTAGAACTGAGAACTACTTAAACCTAACTAACCTAAGGACATCACACACATCCATGCCCGAGGCAGGATTCGAACCTGCGACCGTAGCAGTCACGCGGCTCCGGACTGAGCGCCTAGAACCGTGAGACCACCGCGGCCGGCACAGCTCAATCAAAGTTGCTGATACCACGTTTGTGTTTCTTCGTAATTTTCACATGTTGCATGTTCTTTTACTTGTTGTTATTTCTATATTTTACTATCGCTGTGGTTCTGAGGTTGGTACGTTATATGTTAGTTTCTCCCCACGCAGAATCCCATTTTACCGTGGTTGTTCCATTAGTTATTATTAACAGTTTCCGCCATTCCATGATTCGTGTCTATACATTGACGAAAAAAAACAAAAAAAAACAGAACACAAAAAAATGATCAATATAGGGTAAATAAATTTATGGAATGCATTTGTCTAGGTAACATATTTAAGCGATTCATACTGCAAGTTTACAGGCTAATGTAATCACGAGATAAACCACTGAAAATATGAAATGCTGGTACAGTCAGTTCCGCAAGAAAGTGTATGCCATCATTTTAAATGTAACGTCCGCTGCGACATCTGTGGTAGTGGTCTTGCATCTGTACACAATGAGCTTTTGCACAGCGTATAGATAAACAACGTGAGAGTTGAATGTTTTGATTTGTTCTGTCGGTTGCAGTTTAAAACGATCGAAAAATATCTGAAGCGTCACGTGGCAGTATTCCTTGTAAATCATCCAAAAGTCCATTAAGAAGCTATTTGGTTCGAGCAAGGCAAACTGGATGTCAAGAGGATGATAATTCGAAACATAGCAGCCATCTCTGTACAGCGTGGGAACAAGGCAATGGGGTATCAACCAAAGATTGGCTTGCCATGTCTCCGGATGCAAATCCGAATGCAAATGTTTGGTTGTTTATTAAGACGACGCTTAAAGGGAAGTCAATAGGTTCTTTGAAGCAGCTGTCACATAATATCAGAACGATATGGAGACCGTTACCGAGAGAATATGCAGAAAATCTTTTGAAAAGCATGCTAAAAAGGAGCCAAACTATAACAGATAGTGGCGGCAACTGGATTAACTATTAGGTCATTGTGCAATTAGTAATAACATGTATTTCCCTGTAAACATATATTTATAATAGTATATTTTATTTTATACAAATAACGGCACACACTTTCTTGTGGAACTGACTATACATTAATAACCGTTGCGACCGCCAGAATGTTGAATACAAGCATGGAAACGTGCATGCATTATGCTGCAAAGGTGCCGGATGTCAGTTTGCGGTATGTACTCTACTGGCCCTTAAAATTGCTACACCACGAAGAAATGCAGATGATAAAATGCAGATGGACAAATATATTATACTAGAACTTACATGTGATTACATTTTCACGCAATTCGTGTGCATAGATCCTGAGAAATCCGTACCCAGAACAACCACCTCTGGCCGTAATAACGGCCTTGATACGCCTGGGCATTGAGACAAACAGAGCTTGGATGGTGTGTACAGGTACAGCCGCCCATGCAGATTCAACACGATACCACAGTTCATCAAGAGTAGTGACTGGCGTATTGTGACGAGCCAGTTGCTCGGCCACCATTGACCCGAGGTTTTCAATTGGTGAGAGATCTGGGGAATGTGCTGGCCAGGGCAGCAGTCGAACATTTTCTGTATCCAGAAAGGCCCGTACAGAACCTGCAGCATGCGGTCATGCATTATCCTGCTGAAATGTAGGGTTTCGCAGGGATCGAATGAAGGGTAGATCCACGGGTCGTAATACATCTGAAATGTAGCGTCCACTGTTCAAAGTTCCTTAAATGCGAACAAGAGGTGCCCGAGACGTGTAACCAATGGCACCCCATTCCATCACGCCGGGAGATACGCCAGTATGGCGATGACGAATACGCGCTTCCAATGTGCGTTCACGGAGATGTCGCCAAACACGGATGCGACTTCAGGATGCTGTAAACCGAACCTGGATTCATCCGAAAAAATGACGTTTTGCCATTCGTGCACCAAGGTTCGTCGTCGAGTGCACCGTCGCAGGCGCTCCTGTCTGTGATGCAGCATCAACGGTAACCGCAGCCGTGGTCTCTGACCTGGTAGTCCATGCTGCTGCAAACGTCGTCGAACTGGTCGTGCAGATGGTTGTTGTCTTGCAAATGTCCCCATCTGTTGACTCAGGGATCGAGACGTGGCTGCACGATCCGTTACAGCCATGCGGCTAAGATGCCTGTCATCCTGGCTGCTAGTGATACGAGGCCGTTGGGATCCAGCACGGCGATCTGTATTACCCTCCCGAAACCCACCGATTCCATATTCTGCTAACAGTCATTGCATCTCGACCAACGCGAACAGCAATGTCGCCATACGATAAACCACAATCGCGATAGGCTACAATCCGCCCTTTATCAAAGTCGGAAACGTGATGGTACGCATTTCTCCTCCTTACACGAGGCATCACAACAGCGTTTCACAAGGCAACGCCGGTGAACTGCTGTTTGTGTATGAGAAATCGGTTGGAAACTTTCCTCATGTCAACACGTTGTAGGTGTCGCCACCGGCGCCAACTTTGTGTGTATGCTCTGAAAAGCTAATCATTTGCATATCACAGCTTCTACTTCCTGTCGGTTAAATTTCGCGTCTGTGGCAAGTCATCTTCGTGGTGTTGCAATTTTAATGGCCAGTAGTGTAGTTCCATGCTTGTTGTTCAGGGACGGTTAATGCTGATTGTGGATGACGCTGGAGTTGTCGTCCGATGATTTCCCACATGTGCTCGATTGGACACAGATCTGGTGATACAGCAGGCCAAGGCAACATGTCGACACCCTGCGCCAGAGCCATACGCTGAACTCGATGGTCTTCCCCCTCGGTAGTGCCACGTCGCCCTCTGCCACCCCGTATTCTTGCGACCGGTCAATCTCGTGACCATCGCCGGCAGCTATCATGTACACTGTCTCCTCGAACCCTGTTATGCGACCCCGTTCGTGTAAACATACACTCCTGGAAATGGAAAAAAGAACACATTGACACCGGTGTGTCAGACCCACCATACTTGCTCCGGACACTGCGAGAGGGCTGTACAAGCAATGATCACGCGCACGGCACAGCGGACACACCAGGAACCGCTGTGTTGGCCGTCGAATGGCGCTAGCTGCGCAGCATTTGTGCACCGCCGCCGTCAGTGTCAGCCAGTTTGCCGTGGCATACGGAGCTCCATCGCAGTCTTTAACACTGGTAGCATGCCGCGACAGCGTGGACGTGAACCGTATGTGCAGTTGACGGACTTTGAGCGAGGGCGTATAGTGGGCATGCGGGAGGCCGGGTGGACGTACCGCCGAATTGCTCAACACGTGGGGCGTGAGGTCTCCACAGTACATCGATGTTGTCGCCAGTGGTCGGCGGAAGGTGTACGTGCCCGTCGACCTGGGACCGGACCGCAGCGACGCACGGATGCACGCCAAGACCGTAGGATCCTACGCAGTGCCGTAGGGGACCGCACCGCCACTTCCCAGCAAATTAGGGACACTGTTGCTCCTGGGGTATCGGCGAGGACCATTCGCAACCGTCTCCATGAAGCTGGGCTACGGTCCCGCACACCGTTAGGCCGTCTTCCGCTCACGCCCCAACATCGTGCAGCCCGCCTCCAGTGGTGTCGCGACAGGCGTGAATGGAGGGACGAATGGAGACGTGTCGTCTTCAGCGATGAGAGTCGCTTCTGCCTTGGTGCCAATGATGGTCGTATGCGTGTTTGGCGCCGTGCAGGTGAGCGCCACGATCAGGACTGCATACGTCCGAGGCACACAGGGCCAACACCCGGCATCATGGTGTGGGGAGCGATCTCCTACACTGGCCGTACACCACTGGTGATCGTCGAGGGGACACTGAATAGTGCACGGTACATCCAAACTTTCATCGAACCCATCGTTCTACCATTCCTAGACCGGTAAGGGAACTTGATGTTCCAACAGGACAATGCACGTCCGCATGTATCCCGTGCCACCCAACGTGCTCTAGAAGGTGTAAGTCAACTACCCTGGCCAGCAAGATCTCCGGATCTGTCCCCCATTGAGCATGTTTGGGACTGGATGAAGCGTCGTCTCACGCGGTCTGCACGTCCAGCACGAACGCTGGTCCAACTGAGGCGCCAGGTGGAAATGGCATGGCAAGCCGTTCCACAGGACTACATCCAGCATCTCTACGATCGTCTCCATGGGAGAATAGCAGCCTGCATTGCTGCGAAAGGTGGATATACACTGTACTAGTGCCGACATTGTGCATGCTCTGTTGCCTGTGTCTATGTGCCTGTGGTTCTGTCAGTGTGATCATGTGATGTATCTGACCCCAGGAATGTGTCAATAAAGTTTCCCCTTCCTGGGACAATGAATTCACGGTGTTCTTATTTCAATTTCCAGGAGTGTATATTTATAATAATGTCTTTTATTTCATACAAATAATGGTGCGCACTTGCTTGTGGAACTGACTATTCATTAATAACTGGTGCAAACTACAGAATGTTGAAGGAAGGAAGTACTGCAATGAGGAAGTCCCCTTCAACATGTAACCATAGACTCTAGGCATGAAAGAAATATTGCGTTACCAAAATAGCATGTAAATTATCTGTATGATTTCCATCTAATAACTAAGTTACTTGAAAGAGTCCTCTGTAGGAACTTGTCGACGGTCCTGCAACTGTGACCTACCTTTGAGCACCAGAAACCTGATATTGTGCAAACCATAGACTCTAGGCATGAAAGATATATTGCGTTACCAAAATAGCATGTAAATTATCTGTATGATTTCCATCTAATAACTAAGTTACTTGAAAGAGTCCTCTGTAGGAACTTGTCGACGGTCCTGCAACTGTGACCTACCTTTGAGCACCAGAAACCTGATATTGTGCAAAGAGAAAATAATGATTTCTGAAATTGTGCACATGCAACCATGATTCCGTGAGTAGCCCCCGATATTATTCACGGGTCGTTAGTAGACTCAACAACTTTAAAGCAACATGATGCCGTATCAGCATGGGTCATCATCATACACAATCGGCAAAGAAGTGTTGGGGTTTTGGCAGAGATAATTCAGATAGAAGTTCATTAATATATTACCAAATGCTTTTGGATTTATTGAAATAAAAAACCATCAGTGGTTTGTAAAAAAAGAATTTAAATTGCTTTCTAGGTCGGAAAACGTTTCTTTGTAAGATATTGATTTTTAATTAACGATGTATCATGCCTAGTTTTTCGTTCACACACAAATGAAAAATTCATTAATATATGTCTATCCCTTAATGAATTTTTCATTTGTGTGTGTGTATATGTCTATTTCCCCCCCCCCCCCCCCCCCCCCCATCAACCATGGACCTTGCCGTTGGTGGGGAGGCTTGCGTGCCTCAGCGATACAGATAGCCGTACCGTAGGTACAACCACAACGGAGGAGGGGTATCTGCTGAGAGTCCAGACAAACGTGTGGTTCCTGAAGAGAGGCAGCAGCCTTTTCAGTAGTTGCAAGGGCAACAGTCTGGATGATTGACTGATCTGGCCTTGTAACAATAACCAAAACGGCCTTGCTGTGCTGGTACTGCGAACGGCTGAAAGCAAGGGAAAACTACGGCCGTAATTTTTCCCGAGGGCATGCAGCTTTACTGTATGATTAAATGATGATGGCGTCCTCTTGGGTAAAATATTCCGGAGGTAAAATAGTCCCCCATTCGGATCTCCGGGCGGGGACTACTCAAGAGGATGTCATTATCAGGAGAAAGAAAACTGGCGTTCTACTGATCGGAGCGTGGAATGTCAGATCCCTTAATCGGGCAGGTAGGTTAGAAAATTTAAAAAGGGAAATGGATAGTTTAAAGTTAGATATAGTGGGAATTAGTGAAGTTCGGTGGCAGGAGGAACAAGACTTCTGGTCAGGTGACTACAGGGTTATAAACACAAAGTCAAATAGGGGTAATGCAGGAGTAGGTTTAATAATGAATAGGAAAATAGGAATGCGGGTAAGCTACTACAAGCAGCATAGTGAACGCATTATTGTGGCCAAGATAGATACGAAGCCCACACCTACTACAGTAGTACAAGTTTATATGCCAACTAGCTCTGCAGATGACGAAGAAATTGAAGAAATGTATGATGATATAAAAGAAATTATTCAGATAGTGAAGGGAGACGAAAATTTAATAGTCATGGGTGCCTAGAATTCGAGTGTAGGAAAATGGAGAGAAGGAAACGTAGTAAGTGAATATGGATTGGGGCTAAGAAATGATAGAGGAAGCCGCCTGGTAGAATGTTGCACAGAGCACAACTTAATCATAGCTAACACTTGGTTTAAGAATCATGATAGAAGGTTGTATACATGGAAGAACCCTGGAGATACTAAAAGGTATCAGATAGATTATATAATGGTAAGACAGAGATTTAGGAACCAGGTTTTAAATTGTAAGACATTTCCAGGGGCAGATGTGGACTCTGACCACAATCTATTGGTTATGACCTGTAGATTAAAACTGAAGAAACTGCAAAAAGGTGGGAATTTAAGGAGATGGGACCTGGATAAACTGAAAGAACCAGAGGTTGTACAGAGTTTCAGGGAGAGCATAAGGGAACAATTGACAGGAATGGGGGAAAGAAATACAGTAGAAGAAGAATGGGTAGCTTTGAGGGATGAAGTAGTGAAGGCAGCAGAGGATCAAGTAGGTAAAAAGACGAGGGCTAATAGAAATCCTTGGGTAACAGAAGAAATATTGAATTTAATTGATGAAAGTAGAAAATATAAAAATGCAGTAAATGAAGCAGGAAAAAAGGAATACAAACGTCTTAAAAATAAGATCGACAGGAAGTGCAAAATGGCTAAGCAGGGATGCCTAGAGGACAAATGTAAGGATGTAGAGGCTTATCTCACTAGGGGTAAGATCGATACTGCCTACAGGAAAATTAGAGAGACCTTTGGAGATAAGAGATCCACTTGTATGAACATCAAGAGCTCAGATGGAAACACAGTTCTAAGCAAAGAAGAGAAAGCAGAAAGGTGAAGGAGTATATAGAGGGTCTATACAAAGGCGATGTACTTGAGGACAGTATTATGGAAATGGAAGAGGATGTAGATGAAGATGAGATAGGAGATACGATACTGCGTGAAGAGTTTGACAGAGCACTGAAAGACCTGAGTCGAAACAAGGCCCCCAGAGTAGACAACATTCTATTGGAACTACTGACGGCCTTGGGAGAGCCAGTCCTGACAAAACTCTACCATCTGGTGGGCAAGATGTATGAAACAGGCAGAATACCCTCAGACTTCAAGAAGAATATAATAATTCCAATCCCAAAGAAAGCAGGTGTTCACAGATGTGAAAATTACCGAACTATCAGTTTAATAAGCTTCCACAGCTGCAAAATACTAACACGAATTCTTTACAGACGCATGGAAAAACTAGTAGAAGTCGACCTCGGGGAAGATCAGTTTGGATTCCGTAGAAATATTGGAACACGTGAGGCAATACTGACCTTACGACTTATCTTAGAAGAAAGATTAAGGAAAGGCAAACCTACGTTTCTAGCATTTGTAGACTTAGAGAAAGCTTTTGACAATGTTTACTGGAATACTCTCTTTCAAATTCTAAAGGTGGCAGAGGTAAAATACATGGAGCGAAAGACTATTTACAATTTGTACAGAAACCAGATGGCAGTTATATGAGTCGAGGGACATGAAAGGGAAGCAGTGGTTGGGTAGGGAGTAAGACAGGGTTGTAGCCTCTCCACGATGTTATTTAATCTGTATATTGAGCAAGCAGTAAAGGAAACAAAAGAAAAATTCGGAGTAGGTATTAAAATCCACGGAGAAGAAATAAAAACTTTGAGGTTCGCCGATGACATTGTAATTCTGTCAGAGACAGCAAAGGACTTGGAAGAGCAGTTGAACGGAATGGACAGTGTCTTGAAAGGAGGATATAAGATGAACATCAACAAAAGCAAAACGAGGATAATGGAATGTAGTCAAATTAAGTCGGGTGATGCTGAGGGAATTAGATTAGGAAATGAGACACTTAAAGTAGTAAAGGAGTTTTGCTATTTGGGGAGCAAAATAACTGATGATGGTCGAAGTAGAGAGGATATAAAATGTAGACTGGCAATGGCAAGGAAAGCGTTTCTGAAGAAGAGATATTTGTTAACACCGAGTATAGATTTAAGTGTCAGGAAGTCATTTCTGAAAGTATTTGTATGGAGTGTAGCCTTGTATGGAAGTGAAACCTGGACGGTAAATAGTTTGGACAAGAAGAGAATAGAAGCTTTCGAAATGTGGTGCTACAGAAGAATGCTGAAGATTAGATGGGTAGATCACATAACTAATGAGGAAGTACTGAATAGGATTGGGGAGAAGAGAAGTTTGTGGCACAACTTGACCAGAAGAAGGGATCGGTTGGTAGGACATGTTCTGAGGCATCAAGGGATCACCAATTTAGTATTGGAGGGCAGCGTGGAGGGTAAAAATCGTAGGGGGAGACCAAGAGATGAATACACTAAGCAGATTCAGAAGGATGTAGGTTGCAGTAGGTATTGGGAGAGAAGAGGCTTGCACAAGATACAGTAGCATGGAGAGCTGCATCAACCAGTCTCAGGACTGAAGACCACAACAACAACAACAACATGTCTATTCCGTTACTAGAACGTTGCAATTAATTTGCAAACCCAGTGGGTCCTCAAAGCAAGACAAAAATGCTTGAATTTCACAATGAACAGTAGAATACTAAGTTCTTTTTACCCAACATCATAGGATCTCCTTTATAATTTAGGAGAGGGTGATGCCTTTGAACCTACAGCACGACACCTTTAATGGATGATATTGATCACCAAAATCAACTTCCATTTAATCGAAATTGAGCAGCCTGCGAAGCTCCCTTTCGTTATGCGGATGAATACTACCGCACACCTGACCGCGGAGTAATCCCGAGTAAACTGTGCGGTAATTTAGCAAGTAGTTCTAAGATAATCAGTTCAACTAAGCTTCACCACGGCAAGTACGAGTATTTGACATAACCTCATCCAATTTCTTCATTATTGTGACATCTCCAAGCCAGATCACATCGACACCAGGCAAAGCCAGTCTTCCTCCCAGTGCTGAAATCCAACCAGCACAGGACACTGAACAGTACGAGAACCAGAACAGAGCAGCACAGACCAGAATGGCGTAAGCCGGGTCAAACAAGGAAACCTCGTCATTCCTAAGTCACGAAGGCTTGCCATTGGCTGAAAGACAAACCAGCCTTCCAATGACGAAGAAGTGTCTCAGTGAGCAGGAAGAAAGGTTATTCAGGGCGTTTATTACGATCAACCGAAACTTATCACAGTTGAGATACACAGAGTATTGCATAAACAACTGTCGCGATCTAGCAAAAGTAAAATGTAGAGAATAAAAATAAAATTTCAGAATGAACAGGTAACTTTCTATACTGCGGAACGATTCGTTGAAAATGGAGTCGTACCCCGTTACTCATAAACCATTGCCTCTGACTTTCTGGAAGCGTTACGTTCTCCAACAGAGCTATTAGAGCTATTCAGTTTGGTAAAGTGCGTGGCCCTCTGACTCTGTCACCGAAAATTCCTGCCCTTGATACTGAAGCAATCATAATGACTCACGTCCATGATTGCTCGAGGATTTTCGTCTGTCCACGTGAGCGTATTGTGGCAATTATGCTATCGTTTGTGAATGCTGTCTCATCTATGAACAATATGCAGGCTGTGAACTGAGGATTTTTAGCTCATATCTCAAAAGGTATTAGTTCTCAGACGTGTAACTGGAGGAATATTTCTCCTAGTTTTGACCAGAACTACCTCCTGTAGAAATATGTGACCTGTTTTGAAACATCTTGAATAAATGTTTCGCATGCATATAAGATCGTCACTCTGCATGTTTATTTTTTGTAGAAATTGCAGATGATCTCTGTAAACGTGGGCTAGGGTCATTACAACAGATTGACACATAACAATAACTGTTGAGTAATGAGTTCGAATTCTGAAAAAAGATGCAGTGAAAAACTGTCATAGACGGCCACGAGCTGACATTAATAGCGACCATATGTTAGCGAGGACGCAAATGAGCACAATATAGAAGAAGAATAAAGAACGCATACTAAGCGAAGACATGGTACTTAGAAAGAATAAGAGAAAAAGGAATGAAAACGCCAGGGGAGAAGATATCCCAAATCAGAAAAGAAGACAAAAAGAATAAATGAAGAGGAGAAAAGATGAACAAAAATCAAAAGTGCTGCAACTGAAACAGAAGAGGAAGAAGTAGTATACTTCCAAGGAAACAGCAAAGAAACTATGGCCTACAACAAAGATGATAAAAAGAAAATGAAAGAAGACAATATAAATGATAGGAAACGAGAGTAGTGAGACAATGCACCAAAAACTAAATAATCAGTTGAGAAGTGATTCATAAAAAGCGAGAGTCCAATGGTGAAAAGAAGAATGTATTGATATGGAAGACGTGGAAACAAAAGGACAACCGACTTACTTTCTAGGAAGGTGCGTAGACTTACTTCAGATATATGGACAATTAACCGAAATGGAAAAGAATTGAGGATGAAAAAATACTATACAAGCAAGGAGAAGAAAGAAAGAGCTAGGAAGTGTATATGGAGGACTTATATATAGCAAAAGAGGAAACAGATCTAAGCACTTAAATGGAAGATGACATGGAAGCAGAGGGAAAATACTGATCTCTGGAGTAGAATAAGAAATAATGAAAATGAAGACAGGTAAATCTGCTGGTTTGGATGAACTTGCTATAGAATTATTTCAGTGTATGGATGTAAAAAGCATAGCGGAAGTTACAGAGTTGTGCAAGGTGATATATGAAAGTGGTACATGCTTAAAAGACTTTGCCAGGACAGAAATTTTTCCAATTTCCGAAAATTCCGGTACCAAGAAATTCATCGAATATAGAACTGTAAGTATATATTCAATTTCTCCCACAATTATGGTGAGGGAATTGAATCACAAATTGGTACGTATGATGGAAGATAACGAAGGGGAAGAGCAATCTGGTTTGATGGATGGGTGAGGCGCAAGCGATACTATTGGAATAAATAGAAAGACAGAAAAGAATGAGTTTGTGGTCCATAGAACGGGAAAAGGACTTTGATGGGGCGGAATGAGACAAATCGATAGAAAGTCTGAAACTGAAGAGGATGAACTGCAAAGACGAGTTATACACGAGGCAACCATGAAGCTAAGAAATGGTATGACAGACTGGTCAGAAATCGGAAGAGAAGTAATCCATCGTTGTTTACCATATACTCGTATATCGATGGCTTGGTGATGAAGGCGCTAGAAATAGAGACGGAAGGAATAGCACTTCATTAGGTTTGCTGATGATGTGGCGTTACTTGGAGATAAAACAGTACCTCTTCGAAGAACACTATCCAGAACTGAATAAGGATTACAAGAGTACGGAAGATATGAAAGTGAAAAGAACAGAAAATCAGACTGGACAGGTTGCACATGA